>NC_141687.1:332487275-333687275 GCF_964263255.1 Lissotriton vulgaris | reverse complement strand
AAAGCGAGTGGCATCAATAAGGGAAGACAGGGAGCTGACCAAACCATCGATGAGAGCCACCGTGTTAGCCAAATCGTGCTTGGGCATGGAACCGTATCTGTCCCATATTTACAATACACAGGATAGATTTCTCATGGCCCTATTTAGGCTTAACTTGCTCCACCACATCCTGGCAGTTCCCGAGGGTACACTGCATCAATAGAGATGAAGGGTCCATGCGGCTGGGCCAACTGTCTCCGCAGGACACGCTTGACTTTGTTTTACTATGCACTTTTTAAGCCTACCCTAGGGAATTGTTTTTAAAAAGTATTTTAAAGAATGCCAGGTTTAAACAGGCAAAGGTGGCCCTACTGTTCCTGAAACTGTCCACAGAGGCCCTAACACTCTTTTGTACAGTAAATTTTCTTTGATCAGCTGTGAGACTCAGAAATACCAGAAGCAAGGGGTAAACGTTCTTGCTTTTAACACCTCTTTACTAGGAAAAGGGCGGTTATCCCCACAGCACCTATGAATCGTTTTGTGCTCTAAATTGTCAAATTTTAATGCAACTTGTCATTGAACTTTTGCTGACCCACTCTAACCCAGGACAATACATGCCAGTCCTTCAAGATGTTTTTCTTGGTGAATTCGTCCCACTTCATGAATTGACTGTATATAGACTTTTAGCTTGGTTTTAAATTGTCTGTGATGCTTTTTTAACATTGTACTTTTTATGGTATTTCTTTTATGCCGAATAAAGTAATTTTGTTGATGGTTGAACTTGTAACAGCAAACAGTGGCATGCAATGGATCCGGGACAGTCTAAGTCGTTGTACTTCAATGGGTGACCAGACAAATATAAAGATTTGGTCGTGGAACATCAATGGATTAGGCAATAAAATAAAGCGGACATTAGTTCTGCAGTGTGTGAAACGCCCTGCCCCTGAGGTAGTGCTCCTACCGGAGACTCACCTATGGGGTAACACATGCAGGGCTCTGGACTGGTTCGGCTACAAGATGGTGGCCCATTCGGGGTTCACGTTTGGCTCCAGGGGGATGGGGATTTTATTCTGTAATGCCCTTCCAATGGTAGTTACAGGCACATGGGTGGAAGATTCTGGATGTATGGTGGCCGTAGCGGTCAGATGGGAGAGACGCACAATAGTGTTTAGCTCATTTTACATCCCTCCCGGCTTGCATGCCCTGACATATGCAAAACTGGGGATCCACTTGGCGGACCTTCCCCGGGGCACTTTGGTACTGGGGGGAGACACCAATGTGGTTATGGATGCCGACCTGGATTGCTCTGGGGAGAGGCAGGGTAATAGGGGGGAAGCGGGCTTGAAGAGCTTTACCACAGCAATGGGCCTCAGGGACATATGGTGCGCACACCACCACTCACAAAGGCATTACACTTTTTACTTCGCTTGACACAGGTCCTACTCCAGAATAGATCACCTCTTCGCCCGGGGGGACCAACTGGGCGACTTTGCCAACTCCTGTATCATGGCCCGGGGAATCTCAGACCATTCACCGGTGGGCATCACTCTCAAAGGGGTGATAACAAATAGGGCGGCCTTCCCTAGGATAGACCCATGGAGCCTCAAGGACGACTCTATAGCTAACAAGCTATGTGAAGGCTCCCAACTATATTACGCCAGGAACCAGGACTCAGTCAATTGCCAGTTAACCCTGTGGGCAGCATTAAAAACAGTCTTGAGGGGCAAGGCCCAGGCGCTTATTGGCGCTCCAAAAAAGGAAGAGGTTCACAGATCACACAGTTGGAACGGGAAATTGAAGCTCTGGAACAGGGTGCAGGTGGGCCCCCTCGGTGAAGCAAAGCCATGAGCTTGCCCTCAAGCAAAAGGAACTTCGCTCTTTAGTGGAGGGTGAGGTGCGTGCCTATTCCCTCGCCACGCAACATCGGATATACGACGCCGGAGATAAAATTATGAAGATACTAGCATGGCTCGAGTGCAGGGACTGGGAGCGATCCAGGGTCACTGAAGTAAGGGATGAGTCAGGATCCTTGATATCTGCCGGAAAGACATAGCAGAGGCCTTCGCGTTTTATCATGAGAGGGTTTACACCCCGGTATGCACCAGATCAGAATCAGACTGTGAAGAATTCCTACGGGACTTCGCCCTTCCTACGTTTTCCCAGAAGCAGACCGACAGCCTAGAGGCTGAACTTACGGTATTGGAACTGGGTGAAGCCCTTAACGCAATCCAGGCCGGGAAAGCGCAGGGGGCCAATGGGCTCCCAGTGGAAATATATAAGAGGCAAGCTAATGTTGTAACTGAACCCCTAAGACGGATGTTCCTAGAAGCGCAAAAAGTGCGGAGTCTCCCGCCTGATCAACGGGAGGCCACGATTGTGGCCATCCACAAAGCTGGGAAACCTGCTGACCAATGCTCATCTTATCGGCCTATTTCGCTCCTCAATGTTGAGGCCAAGGTATTGGCTAAAGACTTGGCGACGAGACTGCTCTCGGTTCTGCCAGACCTGATACATGTGGATAAGTCGGGGTTCATGCCTCACAGGAGCACTAGGCATAATTTACGACGGCTTTACAGTGTCCTGTACATGACGGAAGACGTGGGTGACACCCAAACGGCATTGATGGCGCTGGATGCCTCAATGGCCTTCGACAGCATCGAATGGCCGTACTTATTCATGGTTCTGCTACAACTGGGCTTTGGGCCGGTCTTCTGCAGCTGGGTGCGTCTGTTGTGTGAACAGCCGGTGGCAAGGGTGAGGCTAAACGGAGCGATGTCTCGGACGTTTTCCCTGCGGAGGGGTACCAGGGAGGAATGTCCGCTGTCCCCACTCCTCTTTGCCTTGGCCCTGGAACCATTGGCCCACTGGATTCAAAGAGACCGGTCTTTCTGGGGCCTGGCACTTACTGGTGAGTGGGAGGAGCGTATATCTCTATAAGCTGATGACATTGTCCTCTATATGGCCAGACCCTACCACTCAATGGCGCAGGCGCTCCATCTCTTCGAATTATTTAGTAGCTACGCTGATTACACGATTAATTTGGCCAAGTCCTTGATTTACCCACTCTCTGGCCCTCCCCCGTGGGTCCGGATGCGGTGTCCTGCCTCGATAGTTACTGAAGGATTTAAATATCTCGGGGTGTTTGTCACCAGGGACAGGGCGGAGTTCTTCACAAAAAATCTTGAGCCGCACCTGGCGCGGTTAGCATCGGATGTTGCCCACTGGAGATCCTTGCCTCTCTCCCTGATGGGGCGCGCCGCGCTCTTTAAAATGTTGGCACTGCCGCGCCTCCTTTATATCCTGCAGAATACACCATATCAGGTACCTGGGGGGGTGTTCTGGGGCATATCTCAGGCTCTGCGAACACTGCTTTGGGATGATGGGAACCCAAGAACAGCGTTGCGTAAGCTCACAAAGGGGGTGTACGACGGGGGGCTGGCCCTCCCAGACGTCCAGTTGTATTATTGGGCGTCTCAGTTGCAGGTGATTAATGACTGGACATATGTGACTGTGTCGGAACCAGCCTATAGGGTGGATAGATATGTCATGTCGGGAGCCAACTGCGAGCCTCTTTTGTACTCACAAAAGCAACGCATGGATCTACCCTCGCAACTAGGGGTGGTACTTCAGTGTTGGAGGGAGGCCAATAAATACTTGGGGTGGGCAGGCACCATAACGGGTAGGACCCCTCTCTGGTTCAGAGACCAGCTAGCGGAGGTGACAAGACTAACTGGCTTCAAGGGTTGGAAACTGATTGGGATTGACTACCTGGGTGATGTTTGGAAGGGGAGCACCCCTAGATCCTTTGACATCTCAAAAAAGAGCATCAAATGCACAACTCCCAACACTATCATTATTTGCGCCTTACGCACGCTCTACACACTCATACACACACAGATATTTCGATCCCGGAATACTCACCTATGGAAGACAGGCTCCTGCTCGACCCCATCTTAGAGAAACCTACGTCCACTATCTATCGTAAACTCATAAATAATATGCCTGACCCCCTGGTGTCCCTGCGGGCGAGATGGGAGGAGGATATCGGAGGCCTGGAAGATGACGATTGGCAGGACACCCTGCAGAGCCTTGCAAAATCGCAATACGGATTAGGTTCCATCTTGAACAATTAAAAATCTTGCATCAGGTGTTTTACCCGCGAACTCACCTGTTTTCATGGGGCAGGAGCCTGTCTCCCCTGTGTGCGAGGGGTTGTCAAGGGGAGGGATGCTTTTTCCATATTCTTTGGGATTGACCGTATGTGGTACCTTTCTGGACCAAAGTGGCACATACAATGGCGACAGTAGTGGGGTCGCCGATCCCGGTGGAACCCAGGTGGCTTCTACTAATCATCAAAGGACCGATGGACTGGTCTGGGTATGACGAGATCTGGTTGGCCATGCCGGCCGGGGTGGCCAAAAAGGAAAAAGCCAGTTGTTGGAGGGCGCAGGCGCTCCACAATGGGACACGTGGCTAAGAGACTTGGATTGGTGCCAGAGGGTGGAGGAAATGATCTATAAGGCCAGGGTTTGTGTGAAGAAATGGAGGAAGGTCTGGGGTTCCTGGCAGAAGTACAGAGTCACGAGGGGTGGGGTGGGACAGGAGTGATAACTGTTATCGTTCTATTATACTGCACTGTATGCCTTCGAATGTACAATGAATTGTTATTCTTTCACATGCCAATTGAACACTGCTCTGTATTGTATCAGTCATTGAGCAAAGTTAATGAAAATACATATATTTGTTTTAAAACATCACCAAGATGTGTGACCATTCAGAAGACTCTATTTCAAATAAACTTGTTGTGGGTCTTCAAGGGGCTCTGAACACTATTTCTATCTCAGTTATGCACATCATAGATTTCAAAGAAGAATCAAACTGTTTAAAGGGTGGATTAAATCGTTAGTAGGCAGCATACCGCTTTTAAATAGCTACATGAAAGGAGCAGTGTGACTGGTGGACAGAACAAACTTAGCCATTGTGGTGTCTGTATCTGCCTTTATCTGCTTCTACTGACTGTGGTTTCACCTACCCATTTGTCAATTAAGTTTATGCAGTCAAAGGGAGCCACTTAGAGCAATGCTCCTAAATTGCACCTGAGGGCCGGATGCACCTGCTTGAGGATGCCTTTGGTCTGCTCATGTTGCAAAAAAACATATAAAAGTCCCATCTGGCAGTAGCAATCAAAGCCACCTGTGTTCACTCACAGATGGAAGGTGGGTTCTGTCCATAAGAAAGACATTGTGGATGGCAAGAAGGCATAATTGAGACGTTCTGCTTTTTGGAGACCACAAGCAGGAAAGAAAGGCACAAAGGGCCAGATGTAGGAGCCCTAATACAGGTCGGAAATGGCCGATTTCAGCCGTTTCCGACTGGTATTAGGGTTTTCAGATGTAGGGGGCTGAAAAATACAGAATCGGTATATTTACCGATTCGGTAAAATTACCGAATCGGTAAATTACCGAATCGGTAAATATACCGATTCTGTAATTACAAATGTAGGTGGCACAGTTTACAGTGCCACAGGCCCTTAAGAGTCGGTATTTTACCACACAATCCTATTGTGTGGTAAAATACCGAATTCAGGTGTGCATGCACATCTGTGCAATGTGACACACAGATATGCCCTTAGGGCATGTATGTGTGCCACATTGCACACAAGCCTGTACTTGGGGTGCTAGAGGGTGTCAAAGTGACACCCCCTGCACCCTTGCAGGATTCGGTATTTACCGATTCTGTAAATACAGAATCGGTATTTCCCATTGATTCCTATGGGCTTCAAAGCCCATAGGAATCAATGGGAAAACCCGATTCTGTATTTACAGAATCGGTAAATACCGAATTTTACTGATTCGGTAATTCAGATTTAAAAGTTAACTAAATCTGCCCCCTTCCCATTTACAGACTCTTAAATACCGAATCGGTAAAATTCGGTATTTAAGAGTTTGTAAATGGGAATTACCTACATCTAGCCCAAAGTGTGCAAACACTTAAACTGCGCAAATTAATCAGCAGATGTGCTGTAGCAGCTTGGAGGAAGAAGATGGGTATTTTCCTGTGCTGTGAGCTGGGCTAGGCTCAACAGACTTGCACCCGGAGCTCGCTTGGACAAAATATTGAAATCAAGAGCAGAAGTGCACCTTTCATTAAAGGAAGGCCCGGTGTCTATGGGCCCGATGTAGGTAAATCCCATTTACCGATTTTGAAATACCGAATCCTACCGATTCGGTATTTCAAAATCGGTAAATGGTATGTAGGTCCCAACATCTGGATTCGATACCGAATCCTTAGCAATTCTTTAATTACCGATTCGGTAAATACCGAATCGGTAATGCCCATTCATTCCTATGGGCTTTGAAGCCCATAGGAATGATTAGGCATTACCGATTCGGTATTTACCGAATCGGTAATTACAGAATTCACAAGGGTGCAGGGGGTGTCACTTTGACACCCTCTGGCACCCCCAAAACAGGCACAGGTGCCATGTGGCAGGCAGACCTGCCCTAAGGGCAGGTCTGCCTGTCACATGACATAGGTGTGCATGCACACATGTGCATGCACACCGGAATCAGTATTTTACCATGGATTTGTATTCCATGGTAAAATACCGATTCTGTAAGCCATGTGCAGAAGGTACATTGCCTACCTACATTGCATTTTCGGTAATTTTACCGAATCGGTAAATATTACCGAATCGGTAATTATTTTACCGATTCGGTACATATTACCGAATCGGTAAATTTACCGATTCGGTAATGATACCGATTCGGTAAAATTACCGAAAATGTGCCCCTACATCTCAATAGCCCTTTACCGATCGGAAACGGCCGAAAATCGGTATTTTCGGCCGATTCCGATCGGTAAAGGGCTACCTACATCGGGCCCATATGTTCCCAATCATCATTGTTACTGCAGACTAAGGCTCAATTCATTGTCAGCATCTTAGAAGTAAAAAGCGTGTCCAGGATTCAGAGCATCTTAAGTGAAAGAAGCAGAGGGCGTGGCGTTACAAGCAGTACAGGTCTCCAACCGAACAGTAGTCAAAAGATACATCCCATGGCCTGTCAGTCAAAGTCCTGCCTGATAGGGATTTTTCTCACAGCAGTATTCTATGATCTGTATTTACAGCACCACCTAAACTATTTGCTGAACCAGCTCCTCCGCCTTTCAGAGCTGGGTATGAGTATGGCTGATGGTCAGCTATTCCTCCTCTGGTGCAGGAGAGAGCGCCATTTCCACCGCTTGCGATTCCGTCTAGCTGCAGCAAAGCCACTAACTTCTCGGCCATATATCCTCCTCAACCCACCAGCTTCTCTGTCGTTTTCCACTCCTCGGTTTATGGTCCCTAACAGGCCTAATCTGCCTGGAACACAAAGCGCTCGATGGTCGTTCAAAGCTCCACTGGAGCTCGTTGAGGGCCAGCCACCTCAACGCCTGCTCTCCCATGGTCCAGACTGTTGCATTTTAAGGGAAGATTCGAGAAAGCATAGTAATCCCTTGAACGGTCCAGAGATGAGGTACTTTGCTATTAGCTTGAAACCACAAGACCTCCAGAATCACTTGGTTTCTGCAAACACCTAACAGATATTGCTTCAAAAAGCACACAATGCTTTCAAGACGTATGCTCAGGGTTCCTATAATGTCAAGAATAATACACATTAGGAAGCTGTATTCGTGTTGTTTGCACTAAATAATACGGTACAAGTAAAATAATTAAATTAAATGTATCAAAAAACTGAATTTAACAGAGCAAATCAACTACCAGAGGTCAGAGTTAGTGAAGCGATGCTAAGAGACTGCAATTATCTGTTTAGCATTGATCAAACTCGAAAACAAAACACAAATCGTTTTTATTTTTTTTAAACAGCTATAATTTGCCAGATTTGCTTGATTTTATTTTAGTGCAGACGTTTCAGTAGGAAACTGCTCACCCTTTCCCGGTATTTGGTGCAATGCACAAGGGTAGGAGGAGGTGTGTAACCTGATGTACTGAGCTATATACAGGCACAGAAATCCCAACAGGATTACCTGAAAATTCAAACTGTCTTTGTTGCTCAGCTACTTGTTTCCAAACGCAGCCTATTAATTGAATTTAGAAAACAAACATACTTTTTACATCAGTCTGAATGTCGGCAAACTTAAAGAGAGGTTCAACTTTTTTGGAGTAGACACCTGGACAAGGCTAAATTGGGGCACACCAGTAGGTGAGGGGAGGGAAGCACTGACACAGACACCAAAATAGGGTGATAAAGGCTGCTTTATTGGAATCAGGTTCACCTACAGCAATGTCCCACCTGGCCTGTGCCGAACAAAACTACTGCTCACTAAATAACAACTGCCTGACGGCCCCCCACCCCCACCCCTAAAGTTAACCCCAAATTGCAACCGAAAATACAACACATCCGCTCAGCAACCTACCCCCCAACTGAATGCCACAGTGACCTCCATGACCTCACCCCCGCCTACCATACAGTCCCAGGCCTCCAGCAAATCTACCCTATCTCCTTAGTAAAGCGCCCCCCAGCAACTGCACCTGTTCCAGCGACACCACAACTTTTGACACCCTAAACCAGTGCACCATCGACCAACAAAACCCCTCAGAAACCAGGACCCACCCCGCCCCACGAACCGGGGGAAAATTTTAACAGGGAGGGAGGGAGGGCCAAAAAACTGCCTACAGACCACTGGCTGCTGTGTCACTGCACCATGAAACAGTGTGCAGTGACACAAAATGTCCGTATATATAGCGCCAAAGCCCAAAACAAGCCCAAAGGATCCCAACCAGCCCAACTAGCCCAAGAAGCCCAGCTACGGGTAGCCCCGGGTGACAAACTTCCTCCCCCCCCTCCCCTGGTGCCCCAAACTTCCCCGGGGGGGGAGAGCCTCCCGCTGGTCGGCCACCCCCCCCAAATCCCCATTGGGGCACAGCAGTGCGTGAGGGTGGGAGCACTGACACAGACACCAAAATAGTGTGATAAAGGCCGCTTTATTGGAATCAGGTGCACCTACAACAATGTCCCACCTGGCCAGTGCCGAACAAAACTACTGCTCACTAAATAACAACTGCCTGACAGCCCCCCACCCCCACCCCTAAAGTTAACCCCAACATTGCAACCAAAAATACAACACATCCGCTCAGCAACCTACCCCCCAACTGAATGCCACAGTGACTCCATGACCTCACCCCCGCCTACCATACAGTCCCAGGCCTCCAGCAAATCCACCCTATCTCCTTAGGAAAGCACCACTCAAAAATCGCTTACGACTTTCGACCCCCCCTTAGGACTCCTGCCTTCTGGGATACCTGAGCACCCCCAATGCCCTATCCAAAGCCTCCTTCAACTGGATGATGTACAATTCCATGCCATACCTGGACAGGTAAACCCCATCCTCCCTGAAAAAATAGACCGCGCCATAGCGCAACTCCGGGTGCTCCATCCTCCCCACCCCCTCCCTGGCACAAAAGTCCCTCATCTCCCGATTAATCTTCCTCCGTGCCCTGTCTATGGCTCCTGGGCACTCCGCTCTCCTCCAAACCCGCCTGGGAATAAACTCGGACCAGATAACATGACAGCCCGCCCATTGCTTCTTAATTTCCCTTAGGTCCCTCTTCATTTGCTTGAGCAAAGCCAACCCCTTGCACTGCACCAAATCGTTCTCGCCCAGATGAATCGCCACCACATCCGGGCACACCCCCCCTCTCACCACCGTGTTCAACAAGGGCAACAACTCATGCCAACGCCTACCCCCTTTCCCACTCCAATGACCACGGTACAGCCCTGTATCCAATCCCAAATTGAGTGCCCGATGCCTGTCCCACTCCGCCTGTTCTGCCCTCTTGACGAATGAGTGTCCCACAATATATACATTCAAAACAGCCACTTCCGGCCCCGCCACAGCACCTGTAAAGACACACATATCAAAATCGGGAATCACTGTTACAACACCCCATCTGCCTCCCTCAACCGCACATACGTCCGGTAACAATCCAACTTCCACCGTCCCAGCTTCTGTTTCTCCTCCGTACCCCAACCCCTCCGTGCCGCCTCCGTTGCCGCCCGGATCCGGAAGGAATGCATCCCGAAAGCCAGCGGGTCCTCACCCATGTACCGCAGGGCGCGCCGCAGAACCCCCAAAGCCTGAGACGCTGTCACTCCGTCACCCCCACCCCGACCAAAAACCTCCCCCTCCTTCTCGCCGCGGCCTGCCATCAACCTCCTTCCCCACGCCGCCGGGCACACCCCCTCCCAGCCGCCCGGGCCCAGAACCACCCAGGTCCCGACCCCCCGCTGGTCCGTCTTCGAGCGCCGCAAACGCACCACCACCTCCTGAGCTCGCACCTCCACATCCCCCCACAACACCCCCCTACACCCCTTTGCGCCCAGCAACTCCGACACTCGAAGCGCTCCAAAGAAAAGCCAGGACATCAGGGTAGAAAAACGCACCGCCTCGCCCTCATCCCTGCACACCGCCGGGAGCGCGCCAATGACTCCTTACAGCAATTCCACTGTGATGGGACGTCGCAGCCGCACCTTCGCACCCCTCTCTCTCGCCCACCCCTCCAGCAGTCGGGTCCCCAATTCCCCCGCCGACGGGGGGTAACCCCACCACAACTTTCCCATGAACGCCACCGCCGACAACTTGCCCGCAATCGACACCCGCGACAGCCCTCTATCCATGAGCGCCAGCATGAGCCTTACCACCTGTTCCTCGCGTCGCCACCGGTCCCCCCGCCTCACTGCACCTGACTGCAGGAATTCCTCCCATGCTAGCTCGTACGCCTTCCACGTGGACACCGCTACCGACGCCTTCACCAACTGAAAGACCCGGCCTCGCCCACCAACCACAGGTCCTCCGGCACCGGCGTCCTGACTTCCTCCGCCGCCGTGGCTAGCCCATGGAACCTCTCCCACTGTGAACGAGACAAAGCATCGGCAATGTCATTGTCCACTCCTGGAATGTGGCGCGCCTGAAACAGTATGTCATTCTCCAAGCAACGCAAGACAAACACCCTCATCAACTTCAGAACCTGCGGATCCCGTGCAGACTGCCTGTTCACCACCTGCACGACGGCCATGTTGTCCACTCGAAACAGCACGCGCTTGTGCGTCAGCGCCCCTGCCCACACCGTGACCGCCACCACCAACGGGAACAACTCCAAGAACGCAATGCTCCTTCCGCCTGCCTGCCAGTGATCCGGCCACTGCTCCGCACACCATTTCCCCTCCCAATACAGACCGAATCCGCCGCCGCCCGCCGCATCCGAGTACATGGTGACGTCCCACTCCCAGTCCTCCGCCGGCGCCATGGGTACTCCATTGAACCGTTCCAGGAACGCCCGCCACATGCGCAGATCCTCCTTCATTCCCGCCGAGAGGGGCACATGGTGATGAGGCAAAGTCAAACCGGACAACGCCAAACCCAAACGCCGGCAAAACGTTCGGCCCGCCCGCACCACGCGGCAAGCAAAATTCAAATGCCCCAACAGCACCTGCACTTCTCGCACCATCACCTTCCTCTTTGACAACATTCCATCCACCGGTGTTGGATTAAGCCCTGATCTCTTGACTGGGTGAGAGTATTCTGCTTAATTCAGAAACTCTGTCCATCACCACCCCCTGTTGTTTAATTATTTTGTCCACCATAAGCGTGGAAGGGTATACTCAGAAGTGAGTCCCTTGCTCATTGCACCATCAGGATTCAAGCAAGCCGGGCCGAAGACGGCTGAAATGCCAGAAACCGGTCCCCGGTAGCTTGTTTCCTTCCCAGTGAAAGAATTGGCTTGGTAGTTTGGCTTGCCCTGTTCCCATGATACACTGGGCCAGGGACAGACTAATTTGCATATAGCCAGGTTCTGAGCTGGGATGGTGCAGTGAGCTAAAAAACGGTGTTGGATTAAGCCCTGATCTCTTGACTGGGTGAGAGTATTCTGCTTAATTCAGAAACTCTGTCCATCACCACCCCCTGTTGTTTAATTATTTTGTCCACCATAAGCGTGGAAGGGTATACTCAGACGTGAGTCCCTTGCTCATTGCACCATCAGGATTCAAGCAAGCCGGGCCGAAGATGGCTGAAATGCCAGAAACCGGTCCCCGGTAGCTTGTTTCCTTCCCAGTGAAAGAACTGGCTTGGTAGTTTGGTTTGCCCTGTTCCCATGATACACTGGGCCAGGTACAGACTAATTTGCATATAGCCAGGTTCTGAGCTGGGATGGTGCAGTGAGCTAAAAACCTGTGTTGGATTAAGCCCTGATCTCTTGACTGGGTGAGAGTATTCTGCTTAATTCAGAAACTCTGTCCATCACCACCCCCTGTTGCTTAATTATTTTGTCCACCATAAGCGTGGAAGGGTATACTCAGACGTGAGTCCCTTGCTCATTGCACCATCAGGATTCAAGCAAGCCGGGCCGAAGACGGCTGAAATGCCAGAAACCGGTCCCCGGTAGCTTGTTCCTTCCCAGTGAAAGAATTGGCTTGGTAGTTTGGTTTGCCCTGTTCCCATGATACACTGGGCCAGGGACATACTAATTTGCATATAGCCAGGGTCTGAGCTGGGATGGTGCAGTGAGCTAAAAAACGGTGTTGGATTAAGCCCTGATCTCTTGACTGGGTGAGAGTATTCTGCTTAATTCAAAAACTCTGTCCATCACCACCCCCTGTTGTTTAATTATTTTGTCCACCATAAGCGTGGAAGGGTATACTCAGACGTGAGTCCCTTGCTCATTGCACCATCAGGATTCAAGCAAGCCGGGCCGAAGACGGCTGAAATGCCAGAAACCGGTCCCCGGTAGCTTGTTTCCTTCCCAGTGAAAGAATTGGCTTGGTAGTTTGGTTTGCCCTGTTCTCATGATACACTGGGCCAGGGACAGACTAATTTTCATATAGCCAGGTTCTGAGCTGGGATGGTGCAGTGAGCTAAAAAACGGTGTTGGATTAAGCCCTGATCTCTTGACTGGGTGAGAGTATTCTGCTTAATTCAGAAACTCTGTCCATCACCACCCCCTGTTGTTTAATTATTTTGTCCACCATAAGCGTGGAAGGGTATACTCAGACGTGAGTCCCTTGCTCATTGCACCATCAGGATTCAAGCAAGCCGGGCCGAAGACGGCTGAAATGCCAGAAACCGGTCCCCGGTAGCTTGTTTCCTTCCCAGTGAAAGAATTGTCTTGGTAGTTTGGTTTGCCCTGTTCCCATGATTCACTGGGCCAGAGACAGACTAATTTGCATATAGCCAGGTTCTGAGCTGGGATGGTGCAGTGAGCTAAAAAACGGTGTTGGATTAAGCCCTGATCTCTTGACTGGGTGTGAGTATTCTGCCTAATTCAGAAACTCTGTCCATCACCACCCCCTGTTGTTTAATTATTTTGTCCACCATAAGCGTGGAAGGGTATACTCAGACGTGAGTCCCTTGCTCATTGTACCATCAGGGTTCAAGCAAGCCGGGCCGAAGACGGCTGAAATGCCAGAAACCGGTCCCCGGTAGCTTGTTTTCTTCCCAGTGAAAGAATTGGCTTGGTAGTTTGGTTTGCCCTGTTCCCATGATACACTGGGCCAGGGACATACTAATTTGCATATAGCCAGGTTCTGAGCTGGGATGGTGCAGTGAGCTAAAAAACGGTGTTGGATTAAGCCCTGATCTCTTGACTGGGTGAGAGTATTCTGCTTAATTCAGAAACTCTGTCCATCACCACCCCCTGTTGTTTAATTATTTTGTCCACCATAAGCGTGGAAGGGTATACTCAGACGTGAGTCCCTTGCTCATTGCACCATCAGGATTCAAGCAAGCCGGGCCGAAGACGCCTGAAATGCCAGAAACCGGTCCCCGGTAGCTTGTTTCCTTCCCAGTGAAAGAATTGGCTTGGTAGTTTGGTTTGCCCTGTTCCCATGATACACTGGGCCAGGGACAGACTAATTTGCATATAGCCAGGTTCTGAGCTGGGATGGTGCAGTGAGCTAAAAAACGGTGTTGGATTAAGCCCTGATCTCTTGACTGGGTGAGAGTATTCTGCTTAATTCAGAAACTCTGTCCATCACCACCCCCTGTTGTTTAATTATTTTGTCCACCATAAGCGTGGAAGGGTATACTCAGACGTGAGTCCCTTGCTCATTGCACCATCAGGATTCAAGCAAGCCGGGCCGAAGACGGCTGAAATGCCAGAAACCGGTCCCCGGTAGCTTGTTTCCTTCCCAGTGAAAGAATTGGCTTGGTAGTTTGGTTTGCCCTGTTCCCATGATACACTGGGCCAGGGACAGACTAATTTGCATATAGCCAGGTTCTGAGCTGGGATGGTGCAGTGAGCTAAAAAACGGTGTTGGATTACGCCCTGATCTCTTGACTGGGTGAGAGTATTCTGCTTAATTCAGAAACTCTGTCCATCACCACCCCCTGTTGTTTAATTATTTTGTCCACCATAAGCGTGGAAGGGTATACTCAGACGTGAGTCCCTTGCTCATTGCACCATCAGGATTCAAGCAAGCCGGGCCGAAGACGCCTGAAATGCCAGAAACCGTTCCCCGGTAGCTTGTTTCCTTCCCAGTGAAAGAATTGGCTTGGTAGTTTGGTTTGCCCTGTTCCCATGATACACTGGGCCAGGGACAGACTAATTTGCATATAGCCAGGTTCTGAGCTGGGATGGTGCAGTGAGCTAAAAAACGGTGTTGGATTACGCCCTGATCTCTTGACTGGGTGAGAGTATTCTGCTTAATTCAGAAACTCTGTCCATCACCACCCCCTGTTGTTTAATTATTTTGTCCACCATAAGCGTGGAAGGGTATACTCAGACGTGAGTCCCTTGCTCATTGCACCATCAGGATTCAAGCAAGCCGGGCCGAAGACGGCTGAAATGCCAGAAACCGGTCCCCGGTAGCTTGTTCCTTCCCAGTGAAAGAATTGGCTTGGTAGTTTGGTTTGCCCTGTTCCCATGATACACTGGGCCAGGGACATACTAATTTGCATATAGCCAGGGTCTGAGCTGGGATGGTGCAGTGAGCTAAAAAACGGTGTTGGATTAAGCCCTGATCTCTTGACTGGGTGAGAGTATTCTGCTTAATTCAAAAACTCTGTCCATCACCACCCCCTGTTGTTTAATTATTTTGTCCACCATAAGCGTGGAAGGGTATACTCAGACGTGAGTCCCTTGCTCATTGCACCATCAGGATTCAAGCAAGCCGGGCCGAAGACGGCTGAAATGCCAGAAACCGGTCCCCGGTAGCTTGTTTCCTTCCCAGTGAAAGAATTGGCTTGGTAGTTTGGTTTGCCCTGTTCCCATGATACACTGGGCCAGGGACAGACTAATTTTCATATAGCCAGGTTCTGAGCTGGGATGGTGCAGTGAGCTAAAAAACGGTGTTGGATTAAGCCCTGATCTCTTGACTGGGTGAGAGTATTCTGCTTAATTCAGAAACTCTGTCCATCACCACCCCCTGTTGTTTAATTATTTTGTCCACCATAAGCGTGGAAGGGTATACTCAGACGTGAGTCCCTTGCTCATTGCACCATCAGGATTCAAGCAAGCCGGGCCGAAGACGGCTGAAATGCCAGAAACCGGTCCCCGGTAGCTTGTTTCCTTCCCAGTGAAAGAATTGTCTTGGTAGTTTGGTTTGCCCTGTTCCCATGATTCACTGGGCCAGAGACAGACTAATTTGCATATAGCCAGGTTCTGAGCTGGGATGGTGCAGTGAGCTAAAAAACGGTGTTGGATTAAGCCCTGATCTCTTGACTGGGTGTGAGTATTCTGCCTAATTCAGAAACTCTGTCCATCACCACCCCCTGTTGTTTAATTATTTTGTCCACCATAAGCGTGGAAGGGTATACTCAGACGTGAGTCCCTTGCTCATTGTACCATCAGGGTTCAAGCAAGCCGGGCCGAAGACGGCTGAAATGCCAGAAACCGGTCCCCGGTAGCTTGTTTTCTTCCCAGTGAAAGAATTGGCTTGGTAGTTTGGTTTGCCCTGTTCCCATGATACACTGGGCCAGGGACATACTAATTTGCATATAGCCAGGTTCTGAGCTGGGATGGTGCAGTGAGCTAAAAAACGGTGTTGGATTAAGCCCTGATCTCTTGACTGGGTGAGAGTATTCTGCTTAATTCAGAAACTCTGTCCATCACCACCCCCTGTTGTTTAATTATTTTGTCCACCATAAGCGTGGAAGGGTATACTCAGACGTGAGTCCCTTGCTCATTGCACCATCAGGATTCAAGCAAGCCGGGCCGAAGACGCCTGAAATGCCAGAAACCGGTCCCCGGTAGCTTGTTTCCTTCCCAGTGAAAGAATTGGCTTGGTAGTTTGGTTTGCCCTGTTCCCATGATACACTGGGCCAGGGACAGACTAATTTGCATATAGCCAGGTTCTGAGCTGGGATGGTGCAGTGAGCTAAAAAACGGTGTTGGATTAAGCCCTGATCTCTTGACTGGGTGAGAGTATTCTGCTTAATTCAGAAACTCTGTCCATCACCACCCCCTGTTGTTTAATTATTTTGTCCACCATAAGCGTGGAAGGGTATACTCAGACGTGAGTCCCTTGCTCATTGCACCATCAGGATTCAAGCAAGCCGGGCCGAAGACGGCTGAAATGCCAGAAACCGGTCCCCGGTAGCTTGTTTCCTTCCCAGTGAAAGAATTGGCTTGGTAGTTTGGTTTGCCCTGTTCCCATGATACACTGGGCCAGGGACAGACTAATTTGCATATAGCCAGGTTCTGAGCTGGGATGGTGCAGTGAGCTAAAAAACGGTGTTGGATTACGCCCTGATCTCTTGACTGGGTGAGAGTATTCTGCTTAATTCAGAAACTCTGTCCATCACCACCCCCTGTTGTTTAATTATTTTGTCCACCATAAGCGTGGAAGGGTATACTCAGACGTGAGTCCCTTGCTCATTGCACCATCAGGATTCAAGCAAGCCGGGCCGAAGACGCCTGAAATGCCAGAAACCGGTCCCCGGTAGCTTGTTTCCTTCCCAGTGAAAGAATTGGCTTGGTAGTTTGGTTTGCCCTGTTCCCATGATACACTGGGCCAGGGACAGACTAATTTGCATATAGCCAGGTTCTGAGCTGGGATGGTGCAGTGAGCTAAAAAACGGTGTTGGATTACGCCCTGATCTCTTGACTGGGTGAGAGTATTCTGCTTAATTCAGAAACTCTGTCCATCACCACCCCCTGTTGTTTAATTATTTTGTCCACCATAAGCGTGGAAGGGTATACTCAGACGTGAGTCCCTTGCTCATTGCACCATCAGGATTCAAGCAAGCCGGGCCGAAGACGGCTGAAATGCCAGAAACCGGTCCCCGGTAGCTTGTTCCTTCCCAGTGAAAGAATTGGCTTGGTAGTTTGGTTTGCCCTGTTCCCATGATACACTGGGCCAGGGACATACTAATTTGCATATAGCCAGGGTCTGAGCTGGGATGGTGCAGTGAGCTAAAAAACGGTGTTGGATTAAGCCCTGATCTCTTGACTGGGTGAGAGTATTCTGCTTAATTCAAAAACTCTGTCCATCACCACCCCCTGTTGTTTAATTATTTTGTCCACCATAAGCGTGGAAGGGTATACTCAGACGTGAGTCCCTTGCTCATTGCACCATCAGGATTCAAGCAAGCCGGGCCGAAGACGGCTGAAATGCCAGAAACCGGTCCCCGGTAGCTTGTTTCCTTCCCAGTGAAAGAATTGGCTTGGTAGTTTGGTTTGCCCTGTTCCCATGATACACTGGGCCAGGGACAGACTAATTTTCATATAGCCAGGTTCTGAGCTGGGATGGTGCAGTGAGCTAAAAAACGGTGTTGGATTAAGCCCTGATCTCTTGACTGGGTGAGAGTATTCTGCTTAATTCAGAAACTCTGTCCATCACCACCCCCTGTTGTTTAATTATTTTGTCCACCATAAGCGTGGAAGGGTATACTCAGACGTGAGTCCCTTGCTCATTGCACCATCAGGATTCAAGCAAGCCGGGCCGAAGACGGCTGAAATGCCAGAAACCGGTCCCCGGTAGCTTGTTTCCTTCCCAGTGAAAGAATTGTCTTGGTAGTTTGGTTTGCCCTGTTCCCATGATTCACTGGGCCAGAGACAGACTAATTTGCATATAGCCAGGTTCTGAGCTGGGATGGTGCAGTGAGCTAAAAAACGGTGTTGGATTAAGCCCTGATCTCTTGACTGGGTGTGAGTATTCTGCCTAATTCAGAAACTCTGTCCATCACCACCCCCTGTTGTTTAATTATTTTGTCCACCATAAGCGTGGAAGGGTATACTCAGACGTGAGTCCCTTGCTCATTGTACCATCAGGATTCAAGCAAGCCGGGCCGAAGACGGCTGAAATGCCAGAAACCGGTCCCCGGTAGCTTGTTTTCTTCCCAGTGAAAGAATTGGCTTGGCAGTTTGGTTTGCCCTGTTCCCATGATACACTGGGCCAGGGACATACTAATTTGCATATAGCCAGGTTCTGAGCTGGGATGGTGCAGTGAGCTAAAAAACGGTGTTGGATTAAGCCCTGATCTCTTGACTGGGTGAGAGTATTCTGCTTAATTCAGAAACTCTGTCCATCACCACCCCCTGTTGTTTAATTATTTTGTCCACCATAAGCGTGGAAGGGTATACTCAGACGTGAGTCCCTTGCTCATTGCACCATCAGGATTCAAGCAAGCCGGGCCGAAGACGGCTGAAATGCCAGAAACTGGTCCCCGGTAGCTTGTTTCCTTCCCAGTGAAAGAATTGGCTTGGTAGTTTGGTTTGCCCTGTTCCCATGATACACTGGGCCAGGGACAGACTAATTTGCATATAGCCAGGTTCTGAGCTGGGATGGTGCAGTGAGCTAAAAAACTGTGTTGGATTAAGCCCTGATCTCTTGACTGGGTGAGAGTATTCTGCTTAATTCAGAAACTCTGTCCATCACCACCCCCTGTTGTTTAATTATTTTGTCCACCATAAGCGTGGAAGGGTATACTCAGACGTGAGTCCCTTGCTCATTGCACCATCAGGATTCAAGCAAGCCGGGCCAAAGACGGCTGAAATGCCAGAAACCGGTCCCCGGTAGCTTGTTTCCTTCCCAGTGAAAGAATTGGCTTGGTAGTTTGGTTTGCCCTGTTCCCATGATACACTGGGCCAGGGACAGACTAATTTGCATATAGCCAGGTTCTGAGCTGGGATGGTGCAGTGAGCTAAAAAACGGTGTTGGATTACGCCCTGATCTCTTGACTGGGTGAGAGTATTCTGCTTAATTCAGAAACTCTGTTCATCACCACCCCCTGTTGTTTAATTATTTTGTCCACCATAAGCGTGGAAGGGTATACTCAGACGTGAGTCCCTTGCTCATTGCACCATCAGGATTCAAGCAAGCCGGGCCGAAGACGCCTGAAATGCCAGAAACCGGTCCCCGGTAGCTTGTTTCCTTCCCAGTGAAAAAATTGGCTTGGTAGTTTGGTTTGCCCTGTTCCCATGATACACTGGGCCAGGGACAGACTAATTTGCATATAGCCAGGTTCTGAGCTGGGATGGTGCAGTGAGCTAAAAAACGGTGTTGGATTACGCCCTGATCTCTTGACTGGGTGAGAGTATTCTGCTTAATTCAGAAACTCTGTCCATCACCACCCCCTGTTGTTTAATTATTTTGTCCACCATAAGCGTGGAAGGGTATACTCAGACGTGAGTCCCTTGCTCATTGCACCATCAGGATTCAAGCAAGCCGGGCCGAAGACGGCTGAAATGCCAGAAACCGGTCCCCGGTAGCTTGTTCCTTCCCAGTGAAAGAATTGGCTTGGTAGTTTGGTTTGCCCTGTTCCCATGATACACTGGGCCAGGGACAGACTAATTTGCATATAGCCAGGTTCTGAGCTGGGATGGTGCAGTGAGCTAAAAAACGGTGTTGGATTAAGCCCTGATCTCTTGACTGGGTGAGAGTATTCTGCCTAATTCAGAAACTCTGTTCATCACCACCCCCTGTTGTTTAATTATTTTGTCCACCATAAGCGTGGAAGGGTATACTCAGACGTGAGTCCCTTGCTCATTGCACCATCAGGATTCAAGCAAGCCGGGCCGAAGACGGCTGAAATGCCAGAAACCGGTCCCCGGTAGCTTGTTTCCTTCCCAGTGAAAGAATTGGCTTGGTAGTTTGGTTTGCCCTGTTCCCATGATACACTGGGCCAGGGACAGACTAATTTGCATATAGCCAGGTTCTGAGCTGGGATGGTGCAGTGAGCTAAAAAACGGTGTTGGATTAAGCCCTGATCTCTTGACTGGGTGAGAGTATTCTGCTTAATTCAGAAACTCTGTCCATCACCACCCCCTGTTGTTTAATAATTTTGTCCACCATAAGCGTGGAAGGGTATACTCAGACGTGAGTCCCTTGCTCATTGCACCATCAGGATTCAAGCAAGCCGGGCCGAAGACGGCTGAAATGCCAGAAACCGGTCCCCGGTAGCTTGTTTCCTTCCCAGTGAAAGAATTGGCTTGGTAGTTTGGTTTGCCCTGTTCCCATGATACACTGGGCCAGGGACAGACTAATTTGCATATAGCCAGGTTCTGAGCTGGGATGGTGCTGTGAGCTAAAAAACGGTGTTGGATTAAGCCCTGATCTCTTGACTGGGTGAGAGTATTCTGCTTAATTCAGAAACTCTGTCCATCACCACCCCCTGTTGTTTAATTATTTTGTCCACCATAAGCATGGAAGGGTATACTCAGACGTGAGTCCCTTGCTCATTGCACCATCAGGATTCAAGCAAGCCGGGCCGAAGACGGCTGAAATGCCAGAAACCGGTCCCCGGTAGCTTGTTTCCTTCCCAGTGAAAGAATTGGCTTGGTAGTTTGGTTTGCCCTGTTCCCATGATACACTGGGCCAGGGACAGACTAATTTGCATATAGCCAGGTTCTGAGCTGGGATGGTGCTGTGAGCTAAAAAACGGTGTTGGATTAAGCCCTGATCTCTTGACTGGGTGAGAGTATTCTGCTTAATTCAGAAAATCTGTCCATCACCACCCCCTGTTGTTTAATTATTTTGTCCACCATAAGCGTGGAAGGGTATACTCAGACGTGAGTCCCTTGCTCATTGCACCATCAGGATTCAAGCAAGCCGGGCCGAAGTCGGCTGAAATGCCAGAAACCGGTCCCCGGTAGCTTGTTTCCTTCCCAGTGAAAGAATTGGCTTGGTAGTTTGGTTTGCCCAGTTCCCATGATTCACTGGGCCAGGGACAGACTAATTTGCATATAGCCAGGTTCTGAGCTGGGATGGTGCTGTGAGCTAAAAAACGGTGTTGGATTAAGCCCTGATCTCTTGACTGGGTGAGAGTATTCTGCTTAATTCAGAAACTCTGTCCATCACCTCCCCCTGTTGTTTAATTATTTTGTCCACCATAAGCGTGGAAGGGTATACTCAGACGTGAGTCCCTTGCTCATTGCACCATCAGGATTCAAGCAAGCCGGGCCGAAGTCGGCTGAAATGCCAGAAACCGGTCCCCGGTAGCTTGTTTCCTTCCCAGTGAAAGAATTGGCTTGGTAGTTTGGTTTGCCCTGTTCCCATGATACACTGGGCCAGGGACAGACTAATTTGCATATAGCCAGGTTCTGAGCTGGGATGGTGCAGTGAGCTAAAAAACGGTGTTGGATTAAGCCATGATCTCTTGACTGGGTGAGAGTATTCTGCTTAATTTAGAAACTCTGTCCATCACCACCCCCTGTTGTTTAATTATCCACCAGAACCAGCATCGCTGACCTCTTGTCTTCCGGTAGGCGTGCTTCCATGGCGACCGAGTCGAGCTCGATACCGAGAAAGGACAACACCGTACTGGGACCGCACGTCTTCTCTGGCGCCAGGGGAACCCCAAATTCCCCCATCAACCCGGCCAAACCATCCAGCTGCCGCTGACAGTCCGCCGCTCCGGGCCGCCCCACCAGGAAAAAGTCATCCAGATAGTGCGTCACTGACTCCGAGCCAGTGCGCCTGGAAAAAACCCACTGTAGGAATGAGCTGAACCGCTCAAATAGCGCGCATGAAATGGAGCACCCCATCGGCAGCGCCTTGTCCACAAATATGAGACCCTGGAACTGGATCCCCAGCAACTGGTGATCCGCCGGGTGCACCGGAAGGAGTCGGAACGCCAACTTGACATCACATTTTGCCATCAGCGCGCCCCTTCCCGCCGCCGAAACGAGTCTCCGCGCCACGTCCACCGACGAGTAAGTCACCGACGCCAACTCTGCCGAGATGTAGGCATTGACCGACTCCCCTTCCGGCCAAGACAAGTGCTGTATCAGCCGGAACTGCCCCTCCACCTTCTTGGGCACCACCCCAATGGGGGAGATGATCAAGCCCGGCAACGGCGGTTCCGTGAAGGGGCCCATCACCTGACCTTCTCTGACCTCTTTGAACAGTTTCTCTCTCACAATGCCCTTGTGCGCGTTCACTGACTTCAGATTGTCCGCCCAGCGAGCAATCCGGGGGCCCTCGTACCCCAGCCGAAACCCCTCCCGGAAACCCTGGCGCAGCACCGCAGCATCCTCCGCCCGCGGATACGCCGCCAGCCAGGGCTCCATCCGGTCGATCCTAACCAGCGTACAAGCCTTTGCCCATAGCCCCAGCTCCCCCCCTCTGCCTCCTCCCCTCCCCCAACCTGTCCCCCTCTGGCTGGGGCACCTCCCTGCACGGGCTGCTGCCCCGGCGGGCCCCCGAGCCCCCAACAACGCAGCACTGGATGCCTTCGTACACATGATGAGCACTCGTGCCGGAAACGGCATGCCGCCCGCCCGCAGGCTCCTCTGTTAAAGTCCCAGCAGGCACCGACTGCGGCCTGGCCGCCAGAGTCTCCCTGCCCCACCCCCCCACGGGTGGGGCGGGCTGCAAAGGGGGGCGGCCCCAGCGGCAAACCACTAGCCGTGTAAATGGTGCGGCCAAACTTGGCCCCTCCCATCGTCTGCTGGTACAGATCCGAATCCAGCTCCCCCCATTGTGCTTCCGGGTCCGCCGCCATGCGTGCCCGGAATTCCTCTTCGTAGTGAGACCACGCGAACCCGCCGTAAGTCACCTGTGCCCTCCGCACCACATCCATGTATTTGAAAAGCGCGACGGACCGGTCCGGAAACTTCTCGCAATACACACTCGCGTAAATGAGGAAAGCCGCTGACCAGTTGTCTAGCGTCAGGGGAACCTTTGGGCGCCTAGCTAACTCCTGCTCTTCCTCCTTCGACCCCTCCTTGGACGTCAACTCACTGTGGAGAAGCTTCAAGATGTCAATGTACTCCCCTTTCCAGATCTTTTCCTTCGTTGCCGCTGAAAGGTGAGCCCCCAACGGCTTGGTCAGCCCCATGTACTGTAACTTACGCACCCGCACCACACAACTCTCCTTCCCCCCTCCCGCCGTCTCCTTCCTTCCAACAGCCGCAGACCCGCCGCCCGCTCTCGACCCGTCTCCACCCGGCACCGCGCCATCCATGCCCACTCCCGCGTCCTGCACGTATCGTCCCCGCACCAGCCGCCATCCATCTTCCCCTTCTCCCCCCGTCCCCACCAAAACATGCACAGAGCGCCGCTTGCCACTCCCCGCTCCGTCTCCCGTCTTACCTGGCATCAAGGACGGCGTCCTTGCTGGATCCCGCCGCCTAACCAGTGGAGCTGAGGGGGCCGTCACTCTGGGCGCTTCTTGCCTTGTTGGCACCTGTAATACACTGCTAACAACATTACAAGACCCCCTGTCCTCCCGAATCTCTCCTTCCTCTTCCGACTCTCCATCAGCTGGCTCCACACCGCCCCGGCCCCCCACTTGGGGTTCCAGCCGGCTCAAACCCGCTCTCTCATGACACACCCGCATCAAATCCATCAGGTCCACACTCCCACTCCCAGCCGCCACACTCGCAGTCCAATCAGAAGTATGCGCATCCATCCTCACTCCCCCACCCCTGGCGGCCGTAGAGACCCTTCGGGGAGGGGCCGGCGGAGACGCATCCCGCCTACATTCGCCGCAGTCATGAGTTAGGTCCCTCGCTGGAGCTCGGCTGCCCGCACCAAACAGAGCCGGCCCATCCTCTCGGTGGGTTGGAGCCGCATGCTGCTCACCCGAGCGCCTCGCAAACAGCTCCTGCCAACGAAAAAAGGTGGAGTCCAGCATGCCAGGGTGCAAACAGCCCCCTTCTCCCCCCCACGCGCCGCCCCCTCCCCCACTCCCCCATCCCAGCGCTGCTCCCCTCCCCCATCCTGCCGAATGACCTCCGCGCCGCGACGGGATCCGCCCTCCACCCAGGCCCCAACCCCCCTCCCAATCCCAGCCCCCGGCCCTCCCCACCCCCGAATCCCCAGCTCGTCCCTGCAACCCCCCCACACCCTCCTCCCCAGGCCCCCCCCTGCCGCACCCCCGCGCCCCTCCCCCTCGCCACAGCTCCCCACTGGCCCGCCACTTCTGCCTGCCCCCCCACTTCCCCCTGCCTCCCCTCCACTACCCCCACCGAACCACCCCCCTAACCCCGACCCACCCCTCCCGCCCGCCGCACCTCCGCCTCCGCGCACCCCCCCCCAAGCACCTCTGGTCTGCCACGCCCCTCCGCCTGGCCCCCCCACCCCTCCCCCGCCGCCCCGGCGACGCCGGCCTGCTCGGGCCCACCATGTCCCCCCCTTCTCCGACGAGGACGAACTCCAGTCCAACTCAGTGTCTGCCCCCCCTTCCCCCCTCTCTCACATCCGACTCCTCAATCAATAGAGGGGAAACCCCCATCCCCTCCCCCCAGCCGCCCACCTTGCTCATCTCGCCTCAGCCCTGACCCCCCTCCCGCACCGCGCCCCCCATCCCCCCCGGCCCCCTCACCACCATCAGCCCCCCGGCCCCCCACCCTCCACTGGCACCACCACCTGGGTCCCCGCATCCTCCCCCCCCCTGCCCTCCCAGCTCTGGCAACGCCTCTTGAGATGCCCCGCCCCCCTGCCCCTCCTCCCTCCCCCCACCTCCTCCAAAAAGTCCAGCGCTCTCTTCTTTCCCCTCTGCCCGGACCTCTTGGCCCCTCCCTTCGCCTTCCAGCGCGGCGCTGCCGCCTTGCGCTGTCCCCCGCCCCTAGCCCCCCCCGCCCCCTCTCCCGCCTCGCTGAGCCGGCTGCGGCCGTGACCGAGGCGGCTCACACGCCACCACAGCCACAGTGGCGCCGATGGCAGCGCCCCGCTGCGGCCTTACCTGGAGGTCGGGCCGCACGATGTCCATGCAGCCCGCCTCGCCCAACAGCCGCAGAGCCTCGGCCACCCGCGGGTCTGAAACCGCCTCCATCCCGCAACCGCTACCACCGCCTGGGCAACAAATAACGCGCACGACCACGCGACAGCAAACGCCCACAGCGACGATCCTCCTTGCAGCAAACGCCCACAGCGACGATCCGCCACGCCACTAGTCCGACCAAAAAACTGCCTACAGACCCCTGGTGCTGTGTCACTGCACCATGAAACAGTGTGCAGTGACACAAAATGTCCGTATATACAGCGCCAAAGCCCAAAACAAGCCCAAAGGAGGCCCAACCAACCCAACCAGCCCAAGAAGCCCAGCTACGGGTAGCCCCGGTTGACAAACTTCCTCCCCTGGTGCCCCAAACTTCCCGGGGGGGAGGGGTGGGGTGTGGGGGGGTGAGAGCCTCCCGCTGGTCGGCCACCCCCCCAAATCCCCATTTTGCCTGGCTGGCGCAGGGTGAACGGTCCTTCTCAGTACAGTAGTGTCTGACTGGGTCTTGGGATGCCTCACAAGTCACGCTGCATGTGCACTTTTAATTGCGCTGCTCAATGTGCATGACAATGGCATTGGTCACCAGGCCCCACCCTACCTAATGCCCCACCCTGAAGACTGCACAGACGCGCCGGCGGAGACAACTGCATGCCGCCGCGCACCATTTAATTATGAAGAGCCTCAGAGGCCCGGCTGGGGACCGGGCGGGCGCGTGCACACCAACCATTTAATTAATTAAGATGGCTGGCAGGGCGTGCACACAGCACCATTTCATTAATGAAGAGGCCATGGCGTGCTCGCACCATTTCATTTATGGGGAGGCCTTGCGCACCATTTAATTCATGAAGACTTGAAGAGGCTTGTTCGCTGGCTCTGCTGAGGGGGCCCCTGGAGCACGGGTCCCCCGCACCGCGGGGGCTGCAGAGACCTGTGTTACGCCCCTGCCAACCGAACAATCACGCTGCAGTGCAACTGCAATACTCAAAGTAAATTGATAATAAAGTCCTGTTATTATTCTTTTGTTTTTCCTTTGCACTGCTTTAAAGCAGCGGGGCGACGCTCCCCTTAGCGGAGGAGCCGTCCCGAGCTGAAAGAGTGTGTGTACATACGTGTAGAGCGCATTAAGTCAACAAAAATACATTTCTCAGTGACAAAAATTGTGAAACACTTGCAGTGTTCTCCACATGTGGTTGTACTCTGTACAGCCATAAGGTGACATAACTTATTTAAAGATATATTTTTAAATGTGGAAATTCGGTGATCAGAGCGGCATGTTCAGTTGACAGAGGAAGAATATGATAGAGCGGGATGTGCCAGGTGCTGTATCTGTGATGAGTATCAAGGTAAATCCATAAATACACAGAAATACAAATGTACCTAGGTGTGGCATCATACCCCGACAGGTAACTTGGGTGCATTGACCATAAGGACCACACACACCATAATTTAACGAACCACTCTTAATACAGCCCTGCAGCCTCCTTCCAATTAGTAAGGCCTCATTTTCATTTTTTTTAGCAGGGTTCGTTCCTATCAGAGATGCCTCTTGCCCATTGAGTGAGGCTTTCCTTTTAGGGAGTGTGATCGCCGTTCACTGGTCTCTTCCGGTTATTGAGGTGTCCTTCCAATAAATAATCCTTTCCACTGAATGAAGGCGCTGTAATCTAAGTGTCTGCCTCAGAAAGTCTTTGAACCAGAGTTTGCCTCCAACTTCTCGCACCCTGCCCCCCACACCGCACTTCATTTTCCGAACAGGATGGTCGGATGCTGCTAAACACATGGCCGGCGCTTTTCAAATGCGAGGCTAAAAATATCTGTTTGGGTGTTTTTTTCTCTGTGCGGTTTTCGTCTGTATTTTCGGTTTATCTTCACAGCATCTCGTCGCTCCACCAGCCGTTTCCAGCGCCTCTCTGGGGGTGTTGATTAGAAACTCGTGTCCTCTGCTGAGATGAAAGCTCTTCTGAGCAGAAGATATGTGCGTCCCCCTCCTTGAATTCCTTGGTGGACCGTGGACGGCTGAGGGTCTGCCTGTTCAGTGAGTGAGGTCCGGTGTGGTGCACGCGCGGGCAAGCCTGAGGTCCACCCAAGGCTGGTCTCTCACTCATTATCAGAGGACTCACCACATTTAAAGAAGTTCTCATATTTTGGAAGACGATTTCCCACGGTTAATGCAGTCTCCTGTATTGAGTGACTCCCTTATTAGAAGATGTTTTGAGTCTGAGGAAATTGAACTCATTCGCTCTAAAAAGACCCGTTCTTTGGGGTGTCCTGGTGATTAAAGGGTCTCATGCGCTGGAAAAAGTTCTCACTCATTAAACAAATGTTCCAAACTCTGTAAAAGTGTCTCACTCACTGGAGGGAAACAAGTTAGAGTCACATGTTTGAGTCAGAATCACTAGAAATTATTCTCACGGTTTGGGAATGAGTTTCACTTAATGGATGGGTATATTTTTCACTGAAAGTATCTCACTTTTGGAAAGATGTTCTTACAGGCTGAGAGGAGGTTTCGCTCATTGAATGATAGCCAATCATTGGAAGGTGTCCTCAATCTATGGAAGGGAGGCGCTCCTTGTTGGAAAGACTTCCCTGATGATAAATCATCTCACTCCTGGACCTCGAGTGGTTAGGTCATCATCACAGTCCTGGACTAATCAAAGAACATAAGAATGCAGTTCAGTGATGCAAGAGCCTCCTTATTGCTGTGGTCACTCCTTCCAGTCACTATTAAAACTCTGGCCGATGTAATATGCTTGCAATTGGATGGCGTGTGGTTTACTGATTCCAGTATCCATGAATAGGTTCAGTTGTTTGCAAACAGCTGCAGCAGACTAGGTGTACCCAGTGATTAAGAATGACAGTGACATGGTTTAATACTACCGCTGGCTTGATGAGTAGGATCAAAGATAAATGGGAGACAGATTTGAGACCTTTAGTTGATACAGAATGTGAAGAAGCGCTCTGTTATCCCAGAGAGATAGACATGCATGCTGGATTCAGGCTAGGGAACTTAAACTATTGCGTCATATTTGCTATACATGCACACACACATACAGCGCACAAGTAAACATCTCAAAACACTTGGAGGGCCCCTAATGAGTGTTTTTTAGGTATATGAAATAGCAATACTCCACCAAAATAACCCAACATTTTTTGTGAAATTGGCCAGAGGGTAGTGAGATGGGGCAAAGTTTCCCCATCTTAAGTCCTGGTGAGATAATATGGACTGGTTTATGCTAGCCAAAAAAGGAAATTTACTAGCCGGGGTTGTCCCAAGACATTTTCCAAGTTTAAGTTGCATGGTGATATTATCCTGGTTTATATTTTGTTGCAGTTAGATGCTTACATCATGGAAGCTTTAGTACTCTAAGTTCTCATGATGTTTAGAGCTTGAAAATAGAGCATCACACATTCAAGAGAAGTCAGTTGAAGCTCATTGAGTGAGCAGGCAACTGCATTTGTTGTGTCTCTTTAAGATTGTCAGAAAATAAACCTACCTGTTTTACTTCAGCCAAGGCGTCTTCTATGTGGACATCACAACACACTCTAAGGGGCCAATTACGACTTTGGAGCCACAACACTTCCTTCTGTCTGGTGGGCTGGTTTTTGACGTTTCCACGGCAGGACCTCTAAAAATGGGCACCGCAATGGGAACGCCAAAAGCAGTTCCTACACTGCATGGACTGGAAAGACCATGCCGTGAAGGAACTAGGGTGCATGCACTCAGGGAGCACATTTTGTGCCCCCTGTGTGCATCCCCATGTGGTGAAGGCACAGTGGGCCCTGCAGGGCCCGTTTTGTTTGCTGTCTACCATGGTGTTTATAGAGGAGGAACCTCCATGAAACTGCCTGCAGAGAGGAAGCTTGTAATATGCTTGGCGGTACCAACGCAGTCCTGTCAAGCATATTGTGACCTCCTGACCACCACAACTCTGCCAGAGAACAACGGTTCCCTGGTGGCTGCGGCTGGGATGTTGCAGTCCCACTGCCCGACTCATAATTGGCAGTCGTGAGACCGCCACCTCCGCGCCCTGCGAGTCTGGCGCAAGACTCGTAATCTGGGTATTAATGTTAATGCTCAGATTTGTGGTGAACTATGCACTGACTGCTGTTTGATTTAATGTATGCTGTCTCAAACTCTTCTGCCTGCAGTTGTGTCTCCTGCAGGTAAGCGTGGTAGGGCAGGGTGCATGGGGGAGTCAACAGATGATGGATTAGGGAAAATAAAATTAATAAATCCTATTCCGTCATCTGTCGAATGACGCCCACCTCGACCCACCGCTCTTACCTGCAGGAGCTGCTTCTGCGTGTAATGATGCCCGAGATTGTGATACTTCACACAGTGGTTTATTTATTCTATGAACATTACTTGATTTGTTTCAGATACTTTACTTACCTTAATGGATGGTATAGGCGAATATTCCCTTGAAATGTGTGGGCAAATAGTTTATATTGCTCTGGGTATTAATGGGAAGCATGCGTACCTAGTTCCTGTGTCAATCAGTAACCAAATAATGAATTATTTTAGAATCAGTGTAGTATGGGGGTGTTGCCTGCCTTCCCTAATACTCTGTTTTGGAGTTGGTGATGGATTTACTGGACTTAAGAAACCATTTTTTTGTTGATTCCGTTAATTAGGCATGGCAATGGTCGCCGCAAGACTCTGTGACTCGCTATAGATGCAAGCCTGTGGGACCTTGCGAGAGAAGAGCCCTAATGTGGTTCTTTGGTTTATGTATCTGAAACGTTATAGTAACCACTAGCTGTTGTTGCTGTGTATAAGGGTACGTCGATATGTGAAAATAACAACCTAGGATATGTTTGGTGCTATTTGCTAAAAGTGTGTCATGAAATGTTATCAAAGTGTACAGTAGCTGTGGTTTATTGAAAGTGAATTGGAGCTCACACACTTGATCTCTCCAGTTTTGTGGCTCAGCCAATCCAGATACAATTGGTTCACCGTGATTACCCCTGCCCAACAATGGGGTCCCAATGGACTTAATGTAAAGTTAGGGGTCATATGTGTTAAAACCAGTACCGGCCCTTAGAACATATCTTACAGAGTGACCAAGGAGATCAGAGATTCATGATCAGACTGACAAGAGGTTTACCATTCAGTGTTGTCTGTAAGGGACACTCCGGCCACTCTGCTAAGTGTTGGGAAATGACAGGAGTAATTTAACTTATGATAAGCTGCTCTCCATTAGCAAATGAATCCGTTTATTCACATGTTGATTAGCATTGAATGTTCTCTGTATATGGTCATAAAGGTGATTGCCAGTCACATTGGTTCTATAAATTAACTCCCTCCTTTTGGACCACAGTTTGGATGCTTTGTTCCTGACGGAAACGTGGTTGACCACGTGTTCTGGTCCTGACATTGTCAACGCTCTCCCTCCGGGATACCTCATTTTTCATCTGGATAGGCCGGATGGGAGAGGGGGTGGAGTGGCCATTGTGTATAGAGACACATTCGTATGCAAAGCAGTAGATTGCGGCATTAACAACTCTGAAGGCTGTCAATTCTCCCTTTGCATATCCTCTACTGTCTCCATCTCTGGCCTCCTTGTGTATCGGCCACCCGCTACGCTGGGGAATTTCGTAGACTCCCTCATTGAGGCTGTTATTCCACTGGCTGCTGCCTCGTCCAACTTTGTTATTCTTGGGGACTTTAACCTACATTTTGATGACCCCCAATGATGTAGTAGCAAGAGATTTACAAAGTTTGCTTGGTGCACTGGACTTACATCTTGCTAATGTGGGAGCCACTCATAATAGAGGTCATCAGCTTGATGCGGTCTTTGCCAACTCTGCGAACCTGCAAGCTCTCCAGATGTTGGCTCTCCCCTGGACGGATCACCACCTTATTCCGTTTAGATGGCAGCTGGGGAACCGGAGAGACCCCGTACCCAGGCAACACACTGTAGAACGACTCTGGTCGAAGCTGCCGGTGGACAGTTGGGCGGCAGAGTTAGTTAGAACTTGTCCTCACCCTGTAGCTGACCCCACTATCGCTGATCAACATATGGGCGAATGGCTGACTAACTCTCTGGACTCACTGATTCCTAATAAAAGGAGGCTTGTCAGGGAGAGAAGAATTGTCTCTGCTCCCTGGTATACCCCCGAACTCAGGGGTTTCAGAACCTCATGTAAAAGGCTTGAACGTGCATGGAGGAGAGAGCAGACGGAAGAAAGTCGGGCAAATTATAAAAGAGAGATGAGGAAGTATAAAAAGTGCATTGAAGGATGCTAAAAGGAACTTCTTTAGCGATAGGATTGAGAGGGCAAGTAACTCTCCAGGAGAATCTTTCCAAATTTTTAAGGAACTTCTGAAAGCCCCGGTCCCGCCAGTCGTGTATGATAATCCTAAAGAAAAATGTGAAGAACTGGCTAGCTTCTTCCATTCTAAAATAGAGAAGATATTATCCTCCCTGCCCGCGATCCCTCAAATCCCTGAGCTGGCTGTTAGTCCAATAAGATGCCCGACTGAGCTAGCCTCCTTTGGCCCTTTCTCGGAAGAGGAGGTTATAAAAGTACTGACAGAGATGAAGAGTGGATCTCCGAGTGACCCAGTGCCCATGAAATACCTCAAGCTTGTGGCAAACACTCTGTCAAGTCCGCTGACTGACCTTATTAATCTTTCACTCTCTCATGGTACAGTGCCCTAGAGATGGAAAAAGGCAGTGGTAAAAGCCTTACTGAAAAAACCAGGATTGGATCCATCCAACTTGACCAACTTCAGGCCAATTTCACTTCTGCCTGGGTTTTCAAAAGTTGCAGAGAAGCTGGTCAACCGTCAGCTTTCTTATCATCTAGAGTCCAACCACCTGTTGGGAGACTCCCAGACTGGTTTCCGCCCCGGCCAGGGAAGGGACACAGCCTTACTGGCAGTAGTGGAGGAAGCAAGGAGCACTCTTGATACAGGAGGGTCAGTGGCAGTGATCCTCCTGGACTTGAGTGCTGCCTTTGACACCGTGAGTCATCAGATACTCCTCCAACGTCTGTCAGAGGTAGGTGTCTCAGGGACGGCCCTGAAATGGTTGGGATCTTTTCTCTCCAACCGTTTCTACCAAGTCTGGGAAGGGGCAGAGCAGTCGACCCTATTCCCTCTTTAATGTGGAGTCCCGCAGGGCTCATCGCTGAGCCCTACCTTATTTAATATATACATGACTCCACTTGAAAGAGTGGTCGCCCCCTCAGGGGTGAAGATCATCAGCTACGCTGATGATAATCAGCTGGTGGTGGGCCTCACTCAGTTGGCGGAACAACCTGAAGTTTTACACGACTGCCTTGCTAATGTCTATCGCTGGATGTCTCACTCTGCCTTAAAGCTTAATGGAGGAAAAACCGAGCTGATGCTTCTGGGTAATTCCAGCCCCTCCATTATTGCTAGTTGTTGGCCCCGGTCTCTCGGTGACCCACCATCTCCCAAGAAGGAGATCAAGTCCTTGGGAGTGTGGTTGGAGGAAGATCTGTCCTTCAGGACCCACGCCAGGAAGACCGCGGGGGTTTGTTTTGGTCTGCTGCGGTCAGCCCGTAAGGTGTTACCACTGCTTCCTGATTCAGCAAGGAAGCTTTTGATACGTGGTTTAATCCTATCGAGGCTTGACTATGGGAACGCGTTGTTTCTCGGTGCTCCCGAAGCGACCTTTAAAACCCTCCAACAGGTGCAAAATGCAGCTGCGAGAGTCCTTATGGATGTTCCCAGAAGGCAGTCTGCCGCCCCGGCCCTCAAAACGCTTCACTGGCTCCCCGTGAAGGAGCGGGTGAAATTTAAAGCGCTATGCACGGCCCACAAAATTTTGCATGGCAAGGGCCCCCCCATCCTTTTTAACATGGCCCGTCCTTATAAGCCCCCACGTCTTTTGCGCTCGGACCAAAAACATCTTCTGCAGTCAGCGAGAGTAAGGAGAGCTCGTTCTGGGGGCAGGCGTTTCTCTGTGCAGGTGGCGACTCTGTGGAACTCTTTGCCCCTTAAGATTCGCTCAGAGCCCAAGATCCTACTGTTTAGGAAACTTCTCAAGACCTATTTGTTCCCACAGTAGTGATTAGATTGAGCCTCTCCTTTTGGTCTTTTTCGTGCCGGGATGCCCCCGGGTAAGCTGAGCGCGCTATAAATTTCATATAATAATAATAATAATAATAATATATAATTTGATCACTCTGTTCTGTAATTAAGGCCGATTGAGATAAGCTAACACAGTTCCAGACATGCAATATTGAGTTCTCACTTTAAATGGCCTATGGAGTTGATAGGTAGGCTGGGATAGTTTCCCATAAAAGTAAACCTTGGGGTCTTTGTGGTATCAATGAGCAGTTGTTTTCCCTGTGATCATATATTACATGTTGTGGGACAACTGCGAAAGTGTCCTTCAGTTGTTAGTTTTAATGGTATCATGTTTTGCAGACAGATAATCTTTATTTTCACATTCATTTTGGGTGTTGCTTTGAAGACTTGTGTAATTGTGAGAATCATTTGGAGGAGTCTGAGAAGTGCAAATATATTTTCCCTTGAGTCGTTAGCCTGTGGCTTTTTTTCTGAGAAAAAAACGTTTTAACAAAATGTGCTCCAAGTTGAATTATCTTTCCCAAACTTGTTCACTCTGATGGTTCGAGTGGATGTACTTCACTACCTGTTGTTGACTTTGGTGTTGCTGCACACTGCTTTAAGTGTCAGTAACGTGACACCATGTGGGAAAGGTGTAAAATAAATATTATTTTTAATAGGTGAGCTCCATGTGACTGCAAAGAGGTTTTCTTTAGACTAAACCTGGAAGGGATGTTATTTTTTGGGGCTGAAAGTGTGGCTGTTAGTATTAGTGACGGAAACCTGAATAAATAAAAGGTCATTTAAGGACATCCGTTGAATATTTACACTTACTATTGACAATATTTTAATTGCATACACACGGGCCATGGTAATGTTTGCCACCTCAGCTAAAGTGCCATTTCGATGACCTTCCCCCTCCACACAAACATTCAACAGCCAAATCTAAAGAAGGACCAGCGCACCCTGCTGGTAGGAACTCTAAAGAAGGAACAGCGCACCCTGCTGGTAGGAACTCTAAAGGAGGAACAGCGCACCCTGCTGGTAGGAACTCTAAAGGAGGAACAGCGCACCCTGCTGGTAGGAACTGTGCCGTGTGGCATAGAGGGTGGGGCGAGGGTATTTCTTCAACCTAGGTAGTGACTCAAGCGATTGTAGCCGTTTTTCAGAGATAATGAATCTAAAAGGGTTGGAAGGTGTAGTAAAATATGTTAAAGGGTTTGGTAGCATGTGCCACTGGTAGCCTAGAAATAATTAATGCTCAGTGGACTTTTCGGCTGGTGGCTCCCTAAGTGTGGCTGTTGACAACTGTCTCAGTTGGGCCCGATGGTAAGACGTCCATGTCAAGTTGACACTGGATAGAACTCCCTGATAAATTGCGGGAGCAGGACTTGCTGGATTTTGTGGGTGAGCTTGTTTGGAGTTTTGCTGGTATTGCAACTCTCTGGTGTTGGAGGATGTTCGAATGTGGTGGGGGTGACTAGTTCCCATTGCACACCATTCCTAATTATGAGGGATAATGATGTTCTGCTGGTATACAGCTAATCACCGAGGCTGAGGGGGTGTTCGTGCTGGAATGGCTGCAAAGGGGCTACATCATAGAATGTTTCTGAAAATTCCTTCTGACACAACAAGGTGTTGAGCCAACCTCAAGTCAGAGGTTTATATTTGTGAGCAGTTGCAGCCCATACTTAGGCCATGTGTTTTGAGAATGGGAAAGAGAGGTGTCACATGGGACAAAGCATGAGGGTGCATTGAGGGAATTTTTCTGTCCTTTGTTATTTGGTACATATCTTTGGGATCCCAGCTCGGTAACATTCAACTCCATGATGAATGGATTTACAATAAAACAACATGGAATACAGAAGCCCCAGTTAGTCTTATTCAGAAGAGCATAAGAGATGTTAAAAAATGATTATTAAAGTATGGGCAACAAATGTAAATACATCATAGCAATAAACAGCATATTAGTACTTATGAGCAATATTTGGTGTTTGTCTATGGTGGTGTTAAGACCGGCACTGGAGCTTTTGCTACCCTAAGTGTCCCTGGTTGTGCGTGTGCACACACACACACACATACACAACTTAATATATATTTCGTACACTTTACTAGAATCAGGTTACCAAGTACATGGCGTCATACCTGTTACCAGTTACAAATAAACTTAACTCAAAAAACCAAAGCTCAATTTGTGCCAGTGATTGGAGGTGGTGACAGGGACCTTTTATTATATTGAAAGCTTTGACCAAATGAAGAAAGAAAGGCAGACAAGAGAAAAGAAATAATGGAGAGAAAGAGTGCAAAACGGACACAAAGGGAGAATGGAGGGATGAAAAAATCCTGCAGAAGAGTGATAAAGAGACAGGAAGAGTAGGGTGGTGGTAGAAGAAAGGCATGAATTGGAATCAGGACTTGGCATCCATGTTGTTTGGCAAAACTGGCATGCAGCAGCACCAGCAGTGAGATCCTAAGAAAAACAGTGGCCTATTGCAGCTATTTTTAGGTCTCGCCTTGGCAGCTCTTGCGCTGTCTCTTTGAGACACGCTGTATTCAGGATATGGGCATAAAACTCCGCCCATGTTCTGCTCATACATTTTATTGGCTCCTTGCAGAGTCCTTCGGAATTCTTTTTAGTTCATTTTGTTAGTAGTCCCTCCTTCCTGTTTAGTACCTCCCTCTCTTCTGCGTCTACATCCCATGAGCACAGCCCCTTTTACATGTAACATTACTCTGTACGTTTTCTTCACAGTTTCAAAGCACTCTTTTGTTAATCACTTTTTTGTGCTAGCTGGCATTGCAGGCACAGCTACCTCCTTTCCCCAACCCTGACTCATCAGATGCTTCACTTCTATTATTCTCTCCTTGCCTTCCCCAAGCAACACTTCTCGCCCCGGAGTGTGCATGTAGGCATGATATGGCCGTAGGTGTGTCGAGCTGTCTGTGTGAAGAGGGCAGCTACATGGTACAAGTAAGTTACTTACTCGTTAAATAAGAGCACTGCTCTTCAGCATATTTGATTTTATTTCCACCTTGTCTTCGCCACGGCACACAGCTCTGCTCACACTTTATATCATCTTCCTCTGCCTTCCCTCAACATTTCCTGCCACCCCGGATTGTGCATCTCATTGAAAAACAGCCACAGGCGCGTCCGGTTCATTCTGTAAAGGGCGCCGCAGTGCTCAGCGCTTCTTACACTTAATTTCATCTCCCCTACCTTCCCCCATTCACCCACTCCCGCTCCTGAGTGTGCATCTCATTGTGAAATAGCCGCAGGTGTGTCCAGCTCATTGTGTAAAGGGCACCAGCTACATGCTACAGCTAAGTAAATTACGTATCGAATAAAAGCACCACTCTTAAGCATGTCTGTTTTTTCCCGCCCTTTCCTCACCACAACGCTGCTTCCACTTCAGTTAATCTCCCCGTGCCTTCCACCAACACCACCTCTTGCCTCGAAGTATGCACACATTACTTTTATTTTGTATGGCAGTATTCCTAACTCCGATTCATGGCTGGCACTTCTCCATCCCGCAAATCTAAAATACATACTCTATTAAAAGTAGCACACGCTCTTCGTTGCAGCCCTTCCTCATTGTTTGTTTATTTACTTTGTGTGCCATGTCAATAAGTGTTTATGTTTTATTTACTTTGCTTCCCATTACAGCCACGCGGTCACACAGCCTTTTGTACAAATACTATCAATTATATAATTGTTGGCAGAAATGCCCAGCAGCAGAAGTCAGACTTGTTGGGGGTAAGCATGAGCGAATTTTGCGGATTTGCGGATTCGCAATCCGCAAAATCCGCGAATTCCCGCGAATTTGCGGATTTTTTTTTTTTTTGTGTTCGCCCGTGTTTCTGCCAGTTCGCGAGGGTTTTTACAATTTCGCAATTTGCGAACTTACCTGTCGGGTCGCAAGTTTTGCGAACTTGTTGTTTCTACGTGTCCAACCTGTTTGGGACACTCTTCTTCATCACTGCCACTCTCTGTCACCACTGCCACTCTCTGACTACTCATGCCACCCTCTGGCCCACCCATGCCACCCTCTGTTTCATCACCACACCCTCTGGTTGTCCAGTGTACATTATTTTCGGCAAAGCAAAGCACACCTTCCCTGCCTCAAGTGACCTGAATTAATTTGGGGCTGATTAATGTGTCACAGAATATTTTTTTAGCTGGCACCTGCTTCCTTAGTGCGCCCTGATTAGTGATCTTTTGCACTTGCTAAGTGCTTTCATTGTTGCAAAATTAGTTACAACACCTGCCCTGCCCCAACTGACAATAATGAATTAGGGGCTGATTAATGGATTTTAACTTCCAGCCTGGCTCCTGCTTGTCTCCCTTAGCTGTAATTCATGACCTTTGTGGCATATGTGTAACTATTCTGAGGTTCAGAGCAGGGTCACATAATAGTTTCAACTGGCAACTGAACTCTGGAGGGGCCCCTCAGGAAGCACTACAGGAAATGGCTACTAATGATGTGCCTGAACTTTTGAACCTGGTAAGTAGTTACTTTCAGTTTTGCTTAGATCGTATTTCTGCAATTTCGCACTTATTCGCGGGGCGCGAACTCACGCGAACAGTGCGAGCAGTGCGAGCAAAATCCGCTGCTCGCGGATTTGCGGATTTTGCAGGAAATTCGCAAATCTCGCGGATTGCGGATTTCCCGAAAATCCGCAAAATCCGCGAGCGGAACGGATTTTCCGCCCATGAAGCAGAACTAAACATAAATATTGGCACTGCTTGGGCCTCAGGATTGCACAAGAAAGCAACCATAAATGCTGCCATCCCCAGTACAACATCACACTCCAAGTTACAGTGTCTGTGTGGAACAAAGATCACATTGTGCGTTTTGACCACTTATAATAATTTCATTATACAATAGGAACTGGTTTTTAGTCTCTGCTTGTTTTGTTTACTTTTTGCCAATCACTCTCCAAGAGAGCATTTCAGCAGTCCGTCCCACTCTGCTCCCTCCCTGCTCCCTTGATTCGGCCCCCACTGTCTGTTGTTGCTGCTTCCCCCCACAACCCCACCCTCAACTATCTTGTGTGTGTACCCCTAAACCTTCACATGATCAAATGATGAAAAGGGCCCTTGAAATACCAGGGCAATGTCACGCAGTTACTTCGCCTCCACTGGGCCATAGACGATCAGGTACTAGTGCTATTTTATTATGAAGGAAGAAAGTGACAGTAATTTAAAAGAAGACAAGCTCTCATTTCCATGCAGGTTGTTCTTGCTGTGTCCGATGTAAACAATTGAAATCCTGGACGTAGATGCCACAACTGCTACATAACAAGGGAATCACCCCTGCTTACCGATCATTCAAAGTACTTAACACATACTTTCAACCCCGCACTGACTGTTCTATGGAACTCGCCTCTTGTGATAGGCTCCAGCACATGTGCCAGGAAGTCAGGGAAGCCAAAGAAAACAAGGCCTTTTCTGCATTAAACTCGTTTACCAATTAAGAATGTCTTTTGGAAAAAGGCAAATACATCGCACACAAAATCCCAACTGAGTGAAAAACTAGGGGAAAGGGATTCGTTCGAAAAAAATAAATCAACAGTGACATGTAATACAGTCCCTTTTGTATTGCCATTTATGGTTTTATGTGTTGCTTGTTTTAAATATTTTAACACAGAATAAGACCAATGCCATTGAGCGGGGCTACATTGTGGGTACAGTTCACTGCTAAGGGTTTAAGGGTTTAATAATGGGTCAGTAACCTAGGTGACATAAGCAACTCCCCTTTCCCTTGGTGTTTTGTTCCTTTTTCTGGAGTCACTTTGAAAATACTCTGTGATTTTCTGCGTGTTCCGCCTTTTCACGAAGCTCTGCAAAACACACGCTTGCTTACAACTTGGGTGCCAAGAGTATGCTGCATTCACTTCAATTACAAATTGCTAGCCAACATATGATTTTTTTATTTAACTTAAAGTATATGTGCTGAATTTGTCAAAATATAGAATGCATGTGGATGTTTATAATGTTTTACTACAGTAGGTAGCAATTAGGTGTGCTTTGTATTTCATCTGCATCACATAAATCAACTCAACAAAACTATGACACTACACACCACATGCATCCAATCCACAAAAAAATAATTCCACATCATGACAGAATTCAACAGCACAACAAACACATAATTAACCTCCACTACGTACCCCTCCACAACACAAAATACCATTCCACATAATTACACTCCATAACACACAATGCCACTGCAAATAATTCCAGTACACTCAATGGCTCATATTTACTATCCACATAAATCTACAGCACACCATGCCACATAATTCCACTCCACAAATCCACTCCACACCACCCAATTCCACAGCTAACTAATCCAACCCACACAATTCCACTATACATCACATACATACACTCCTTAACACATAAAAAAGATATGCCCAATTACAATGACAATATCTCTAACTTAAACAAATGCGAGATCTATTGCATTTCCAATGCTTGTTTTAATTAGGCAGTGGTGCCAATCCCCAACCTAAGGGTCAGCCACACCATTACCTCCTCAGTAGGCCAACATACTACGTCCAAATGAACAACCTTGCACATCTTTGCACACATCTGCATAGTTCTCAGCGTTTCAAAGTAGAGTGTCCACTTTTCTGGCATTCAAACTCTTGTCCATTCGAACTTTTCATTGAAATCTATCGGACTGAATAGAATATTTGGAGGGTCAAGCAGGAAATGGACAATTTTCTGATCTTAATCGGCATCTTAGAGTGAGTTTTAATTATAAAATGGTTGCTTTCCACCTGTCATTCTTCGCAAAATAAAAACTAATGATCACTTGTATATTTGCCAACAGTGATGTTATATAAATTAAGGAATGAAAAGAAAGCTTTAGGAAACCATAGATTGATAAATATGGTGGCATATTTATGCGAAACACACCAGTTTAATTTCAGGAACACATTACGTGTGACAAGATATATCAAACATATGATCTTAATGTGTCTTATTAGCACCCTGATGCAACATTCCAACATCTCTAGAGTTATACAAGTACAATAAATATTTTCATACATAAAAATAAAAACATTCAGATATAATGTTAACCCCCTGCATATCAAATGTATGACTTTTACATATAATCAGATAACTGAGCTTGGAGATGACTCACAGCAAACAGGAAGTTAACTTGCTTAGCAGATCGACAAAAGTGCACTTTTTTCTGACAATGCGTAAATAAACCATGCTCTATTTCATTAAAGATGTAACAGTTTTGTGCTAATCTTCAGATAAAAGCAAATCACCACATCTGATACCTGTATTTTCTGACATAGGTAGGGCTTCCCTTCTGGGGTGAAACACATTCCTATAATTTAAGGGTTTTGTCGCCCTTTAAATCCTGCCACTGAGGTAACTGTTTTGTTGTGCCAAATCAAAGGGCCGACTGTGGGTGGCAATAAAAAAAAAAGTCGAGTTAATATATTATTAACATGAAACTATAACTGTTTAAACCATCTTTCATTTCATGAATCCATTTCACTTTTCGGATCAGTTTGCCATGATTATATTTACTTGCTGTCCTGTTGTAAACCCAGCTGCAATTTTACTTGACAACAGACATCCGAAGAAAGTCTGGTAAATGCTGATCACTTTGTACATTTCCCCTATTTGTTTTGCAAATAAACAATTCTGAATGTCCTTGTAATTTGTTTCATTTCCCCGAAGTCCTGGCTGAGTATGAAATGCATGAAAGAGTTAAAGGCTCCACTAGTGAATGTATGTTCACAAACGAGAGACTGAGTACTCCTAATACCCATCCAAGCCACAATGCTCATTTTATGTTTTATGTGCACATTACGTTTGCGCGTGTAGAGCAACATCCCGGTCAATGTAGCCACTTGCAGCCACTCCAGTCTGCCATATTGGATAGATGGGATGAGTTTCCAGCATTGGAGGCGGTGTGAACCCATCTAAGACCCTGACATAGAACATTCATGTTAAAATATAACGAACGTTATGGAGAATGAGCCGTAGGGCACAGTACAGCTCCCAAATTTTCCACCCGTTTACGTCACTACCAACTATTTTTAGCAATGAATCTGAATAGTCCTCAGTCGTTTTATTTTTAAGTTTCAGTACTTTTACTGAGTTACAAACAAGGTAAAGCAACACGTCCAAACTCTACCCATCCCTGTATCTCCCACTTTCCATTCAAACACCCCATTTTCCAAATCCTCAATCAGTTTCTTCCCCTCTCTTCCCACGTCCTCTCCTCGCCCCTCTCACGTGGCTATTTGTGCTACTCAGGCACAGCTCGTTCTCTTCCAGGACAAGTAAACATCTTCCCCTTACTAGTCATTCAAACTGTTCTGCACCTATGCTCCATGGGAAATTGGATTGTTGTTTTGGGGAGTGAAACACTACTCAAGCATCAGCCACAATCCTTGTAAGGGTGAACCACAAAATAGTCACTAAAGTAACCTGTGTTTAACCCCCAGGTAGCTTGCCACAAACGCAGCTAGACTCGACATTGAGGCAATGTGTAAAGTATTTATAAAACACTTGAATAATAATAAAGATAAAACACAACACATGAAAGTTAGACAAATAAAGTACATTTTAATAAATTATTTGACACTAAAATGACAAAAATCCAATCGGTAGAACTAGAGTTATGAATTTTTCAAGTGAAAAATTTGCACCTAAAAGATCAAAGTGCAAACTCTGGACCAGGCAACGTAGAAATGGATGGATGAGTGCGATGGAGTGTGGTTCAGATGCACAAAGTGGATTGAGCCCGGTCTCCGCTTACCTTTGGACTTCGAAGTAATTTTGAAGAAATTGGTTGGAGGAGGAAAAGTTCAGTGGGGCAAGACAGCCAGCGGTGTCCAAGGAGGAGGCGTTGTCATCAAGGAGCCGCTGGACGAAGTCGCAGTGAAGATTTCTACATTCAGACTTAGTCTCCTTTATGGAAGTCGAAAATCTCTAGCGCAACGAAGCAGCAGGTTTCATCCGACGAGGGCCGCACAAGGCTGGATAACCTTTCTTTAAGGAGCCACTGAACTAGATTTGCTGCTGTGAAGAACATAGTGGGAGCTACCGTGAAGTCAGGCCAACCGATAATGCACCTTGGATGGATTGACGAGCAGGTAGGTCCCGTTTCCTCTCAGTTCTTAGAGCACTTTTGGCAGAACACTTTTTAAGTCCTAAGTTTTAGCTGTGGGCTATTTGGACAGCTGTAGCACCACCTCCAAGGTTCCAGTATTGGAGAAACACCACTCGGAGAATCGGGGCTCACTCAGGCTGGGTCCAGGTGCGGATTCAAGATAGTTAGAGTCTTTCTGTCCCTGGGCCTCTGATCAAGAGGCCAGACAACTAGCCCTGAAAGTCACTCTGGAAGTCTTGGGTTCAAGAAGGAAAGTAGGTCTGAAGCAGAAGGGAAGCCCTCTAAGATCACTACTCAGTACGACTACATTCAATGTCCGTAGCCGTACTCTCCGCTTTCTGTTTTTCACCCTAGCACAAGGTAGCAAGAATAAAGCTCATTAGGCTAACCCTGTAGCTAGTTTTAGTCATTCACCCACCAGCACTGCACCTGTTATCATCACCCTATCTGCTCACATTGGGTTTTAGGAATACCCCTCATACTTGAAAACATCCCTGAGCTCCCCCCTCGCAGCAAGGGAGTTGTAGCCCGCATCATGACTAGGCTTCATGATGCGAGGAGGATTCCCCATGATGAAGCATGACACCTTCGGTGTGTTAGGGAAACCGTCCTTAAAGGGAAACCAGCCTCCCCCACAAGTCAGTCTGTTCCCTTATTTTACTTACGTCCTGTTACTTTGGACCTGAGGGCTCTTTGTGTATTTAAGTTCTGTACTGGGGAGTGTGCCCTCGCTGGTCCATTAAATCTCCTCGCCCCCCCATTTTTGTGTGTATACTGAGTCCTCTAAGAGCACGGGACAGGCTTCGGGCAGTTGGGCAGTTATTTGAAGTACACGGCAGGCCTCAGGCAGCAGGGCAGTCCTCTGAGAGTCCTTCCATAGGTCCAGAAGTGAACTAAAGAGTGGTCTGAGGGTCATGCTTTTATACCTGGTTCCAGCTTTGAAGTGGAAGAAACTTCTGGAGTTTTTCCCTCACAGAAGTGTCTGGCGTTTACTGCTTCCCTGGCTCCATGCCAACAGAACTTTGCATATAAAGACAACTGCATATGATAAGCAAGTTTTATGCTGAAGGTGTGTTTCTAAGCTTGTAAGTGTTCTAGTGGATATTAAACCCATTGCTGCAATTGAACGTAGACACCCCAAAGTCAGATATCACCTGTTGGAATTCTTTAATTTTTGCTTTAGCGAACAAATCCCCTTTTTGGTGCAGCCCCCTTTGTTCCGCGCATCAAATTCCTGCCTGTGCAGCTCTGCGGCTCAAACCCCCTCCGGATTCAAGATGGTGGATCCCTAGGGCACTTCTTGGATATATGCTTCTTTTATCGAGTTTTGTGAACTTTGGTGACTTGTTCTACTAAAGTCCTACTTCCGTGGATTGTGCAGGAAATCTCGGGGGAGAGACTATTTTAAAGTTATGTTTTGAGGTGGTGTGCAGAAACATTCATTCGGAGGTGCACTGTGAAGTAAATATTGGAGTCATTTTTGTGTACGGTTTTTGGACCTTATCGTTTGCAATGAGCATTGATGAGGTGGGTGGGGGGGAACTGGAGCTCAACACTTGAGCCCCACATTATTTAATATATATGTGCGGCCGCTGTCATACATCATCTGCGATCTGGGTTTTCACAACGGTCTCCTATGCAGATGACACCTAGATTATTGTCTCATTGTCACCAAATACTAATGCAACCTTTGACAGACTTAACATCTGTCTGGAAAGAATATCCAACTGGTTGGCCTCCATCGGCCTCAAGTTAAGCAGGGACAAGACTGGGGTAATGGAGACAGGAAACAATCCAGCACTCTGGGATCAATTCTTCTGGATATCATGCTAGGGGGAACACTCCCCTCCAAGTCTGATGTAAATAGCCTACGAGTTACCCTAGACAAAGACTTGATGATGGCCGCTCAAGCCAAAAGGTGTCAGGCACTTGCTCTGGCCTTCGGAGGTCTCTTTGGAAGACACTCAAATGTCTTCTCATGGAGTGTCGGAGAACAGTAGTCCAGGGACTTATACTCTGCAGACTGTACTACGGCAATTAACTCTATCCGGGTAGCCCCTTCTATGTTACTAGAAAGCTGCCAGTTGTCCATAATGCCAGAGCATTGCCAGGCTGTCTAAAACACAATTTGCATGAAAAGTCTTGGTGCAACTTCATTGGCTGCCACTACACTACCTTTAGAGATTTGGGATCAAACCATCTCTCGGTTTACCGTTCCCAGAGTCAGGACAGAAAGAGGGGGCGGCCGATCTTTCGATTATCTCGTTTCAAAAGTCTGGAACACTCTTCCTATTTTTTGAAGATCAGACCAGAATTAACTCAGTTTAGGAAACAGCTGAAAACTCACCTTTTCAGCCAAGCAGAGCAAAACTTCCCACAAGTCCTCACTGTGTTGCTGCCACCGCCGGGAAGTCCGCATATGGGTAACTGTGTGTTCTATAAATATTTTATTATAAAAATTATAATAGTAATAATAATAATGGTCAGTAAGTCAGGAGTGGCTGGCCTGCTCAGACCTGCCGGGTTCACTCTGTGTGGCATGTTTATCAATCTTTCACAAAGCACAGAGCATTGCAGGCCACCTTGCTGTGCTGCATGGAAGAGCAGGAATGCACCGTATTTAACACTATATGGCTCATTTCTGTGCTTCCCTACTGGTGGCGCACATTTGACTGCCTAGCGCCAACATAGGTACCCTAGCATCATGTCGCAAGTGTGCCTGCATTTTAGGAAGGTTTGTATTTGTGAAGGATGGGACACCTTAGTGCACAAAAACAGGCGTTTTCCTATTTCTATGTTTCTGCTGAATGCAGCACACGTAGAAAGAGGAAAACAATAGATATTTCTCATTGGGTCGACTCACCTGGGGAGGCAGAGCATTCTGACGCATTCCCAGGTCCACCATCAATAGTAAATCTGGGAATGTGCCAAAATCCATGGGTGGAACCGTGGGAGCACCCACGTGCTACCAATGGAATGCCTCCCCGGGCAGAGTAATGCAAGGCAGCAATTTACGCTGCCTTGCGTTACTCCAGCTTAATAAAGCCATGCACGGACATGCAAGGTGGCAAGGTTTCGCGTCGCTTTTGCGCCCCCTTGCAAGCTGCTAGAGCAATGCAAAACCTTGATAAATCTGGCCCTGCGTGCTTTGTTAAGTGTCAACTGGAGTGGATTGGGTTGTTCCAGTAAGGAGTGTCATGGACACGTGCGGCTATTCTGGTTCTCCGGAGTGTCCCTCTGATCTGTATGTTGCAGCATTCTCAGAGTCATCCTGCTTTTTTCCCTCAAGATTTTGATCTGTTTTTCAAAATAGGCTATTGTGGTTGGAAGCAATTATTGCTCCCTCCTATTATAGTCGGTGGGCTTCTCCAGTGAAACAATCCAAATTTTCAGATCGAATATCTTCCTCAACCGCATCGCTGCGGCGGCTTTTCCCGCTGTGTGCGGCGTTTTTTAAAATACCGCGTTACATGACGAGCTCAGCTCGTCATCAGCATACGAGCGCCGTAGCTAATGACGAGCTGAGCTCGTCATCAGCATCGAAGGGGTTAATTTCCTTCAAAATGTTTTACACAAAGGTTATGGCAGTCCTTCGTTTTGTTCTGTAACTGTGCCTTATTTATTCCTCTATTCATGAGCTCTATATGGACTGTGTGGTTTTGACAGCTGATATTTGCATTTCCCATTTTTATTGGCTATCAGGAACTGCAGACCTTGCTTACCACTTCTTGCTTACCACTGCTTGCTGGTATTATGATATCAACTTAGGTGGGGAAGGGAAAGCTTGTTGTTACATGAATGCTATAATACCAATGTGCATTATGTTACAGTTCATGAACTTGACACTGTGAAATCAATTCAAATATCACGCGCCTAAGGCAAGCCCGTCTGCGCCCGTCCGCGCCAGACCGGGTCCGGGGGCAGGTCACTATGCTCGCACCTTGTCATATACACCCAACCAACTGCTAGCGCTTCGCTGCAACTACGAGCTAAGCACCGCCCAGCAACACCAACTTGATCACCTCGGGCTTTTGACCCCGGTGCACACCTTAGCTGCCCCTGATATCTCCCACCTCAGGAGGATTTCACCTGCCCTCACTGCCCAGACCTGCAAGAGCGCCCCAGACCCGACCCCTACTGCCCCCAACAATAAAAGCGACGCTTTAACAATATATTATCTTAATACCCGCTCCCTCGCCAAGCACCAGCTAGAGATACTCTCCCTGATAGAACTGACTGAGCCGGACATTTTATTCCTGTCTGAAACCTGGCTGCACGATGCCTCCTCTCCAGACATCCTAGCAGCCATTCCTGCCCCCTACTACATCCTCCATGCAGATAGAGACACAGACAAAAAGGGTGGCGGCGTGGCAGCTATCATCCACAAAAAACACCAGTTCACAGCACTCTCAATCACTCAAATCACCCAGACGGAAACACTTATTATCAAAATGGAAACTCACCTTTCCTCGTTGGCATGCGTTGTCGCATATCGCCCCCCACTGCACATGCCATCTTACCCACTGGAGTTTGCCGACTTAATTGGCCATCTGGTCATCAATCACACCAGAGTGCTGATCGTGGGTGATTTTAACTACTGGCCAGGCGACACAAATGAAACCCCCCTCTCCCGAGATTTTACGGATCTTTTGACCAACCTCAATTGCACTCAACATATCCACACCCCCACGCATGATAAAGGTCATATCCTAGACCAAGTTTGGTCTTTTAACCTAGACATCACCCAACTTGATGTCCTCCCCTGTACCTGGTCAGACCACTGCCTAATTAGATGCACACTTGCTGGGTTGGCTGTACCCCCCACGACTAGACCAAGCAGTATGAAGGCTAGGAATTGGGGCCAAGCCAGCATGGAGTCCTTCAAAACTATCCTCATCACCACTGCCCCGCCAATCCAAGACATCTCTCTTACTACTCAGGCGGAAAACCTAGCTACCTGGCTTGAACAAGCTAGCAACAAAGTTGCCCCCCAAAAACACATAAAAGCACGCAGGCCTCACGATGCTCAAAAATGGTTCTCCCCCGCCCTGAAGCTTCAAAAACTTAACCTCAGACAGGCTGAACGAAAGTGGCGTAGGAAATACGACCCCGAGCTAAAAACCTGTTATCTGTCTCTCTTCAAAGATTATAAAGCCGCTGTATTAAAATGTAAAACCGAGTTCATTACAAGTAAAATCTTAAACTCGGCTAACAAAGCCAGAGAGCTCTTTTCGATAGTCGACGAATTGACAGGGATGGAGAGAGTGTCAGCACAACCTGTGCACTCTCAAGATCTATGCAACAGGCTAAACAAGTACTTTTTCGAAAAAATTGATACTATAAAATCCAGTATCCCCTTGTCCAGCACCCCCAATCTTTCTGCCTTACCCGGCGTAATTCACCCCCCTTCACTGGATCATTTCCCCTCTATAAATTCGGACTCATTCTCCAAACTGACGAACAGGGTCAAATCTGGCTCCCCTCTCGACAGTGGTCCCCCCCACATACTTCGCGAAGCCTTCAGTGCGTGCCCTGATCCCCCCATTTCCCTGCTCAACACCTCCCTTAGCAGTGGAACAGTCCCTGACTCGTTTAAAAGTGCTGAGATCCTCCCCATCCTCAAGAAACCTGGGGCGGACCCTCAAGTGCTTAGCAACTATCGTCCCATATCTCTTCTACCCTATCTCAGTAAAGTACTGGAAACACATGTGACGGAATGTTTGAGTTCTTTTATCGAGGAGTCTCATTATTTCGACCCCCACCAAGCTGGCTTTAGGCCGGCCCACTCGACTGAGGCAGTCCTTGTAACGGTCATGGATGAGCTACGCAAGGGGGCGGACCTTAACTCCCCCCAGGCCCTGATCCTCCTTGATCTTTCAGCTGCATTTGACACGGTCGATCATAACATCTTGATCGACCGTGTCCACAGCGCTGGGGTTGGAGGACAGGCCCTGAGGTGGATACAATCCTTCCTGACAAACAGATCTCAATCTGTCAGACTGGGCAATTTCTGCTCAAAAAAAGGGCGGCTCTCCTGCGGAGTCCCACAGGGCTCCTCACTATCCCCCCTCTTATTCAACTTATACATGCAACCCCTAATATCATCCCTGAGGGAAATGGGAGTCCAGGTCTACAACTATGCAGATGATCTGCAACTCTTATTTAACATTCAACCCACAAGACTCTCTGAAATCAATTTACAGTCGACTATGACTTACATCAGCTCTTGGATGAACACCAACCAATTGAAGCTTAACCCTGACAAGACAGAGTTGGTCTTGACACTCATGCCCTCTAACCCCTGGAATCCCAGCTTCTGGCCTCCCGCTCTGGGCCCCCCGCCCACCCCAGTTCCCTCTGCAAAAAGCCTAGGCGTAAAAATCAGTAGTGATCTCTCAATGACCCCACAGATTAGTTCTGTGGTATCCGCCTGCTTTCTCATGTTACGGAAAATAAAAAAAATAAAAAGATTCTTATCCACTGAAGCCCTCACCCTGGTCGTTCTAGCACTCATTGTCTCTCGGCTGGATTATGCCAACGCACTGTATGCTGGCATCCCAGCCTACCAGACACACAGACTGCAATTGATACAGAATCAGGCGGCCAGACTGATCTTCCAACTCCCGGCCCGCCACCACACTAAACCTCTGTTAAAAAAATTGCATTGGCTCCCCGTGGAACAGCGAAGCATCTTCAAAATCTGCTGTATCACACATAGAGCCCTCTCTGACAAAGGCCCTAGGTTCCTCTCAAATCGGATCAAAAAATACACCCCCTCTCGTACCCTCCGCTCCGCTGGACAACACTTACTTACCACTCCCAGATTTAAGCGCCTAAAATATGGCGGTACTCGCTTCTCTACGCTTTCCCCTCAAATATGGAATTCCCTCCCTTTCTCAATTCGTTCTACTGCCTCGCATCTCCATTTCAGAAAGTTGCTTAAAACGTGGCTGTTCCAGCAAGCCTACTCCTCCTGAGCCTCCACCCCATAGAGCCCTTTCCCAGAAGCGCCAAGAAACCAATCCGGTGTACGTTGCGCTATATAAATATTTTAACATTAACATTAACATTAACAACTATTTCTTATAATACTTAAAATACATGTCTATATTAAGAAACACTTAATAGCTCAGAAAACTCCTGGCACATCTTTCAAAGCTAGCATTGTGTTTCAGATCGAGGAAGACAATGAGATTCTCCAGACCATTCAGAGATGGAAGTACAGGCCCTTTCAAAAGGTATATTGTGTACAACTTTAGGAATTAGGGCCCGGATGTAGGTCGGTCGGTAACGGCCGAAAATCGGTATTTTCGGCCGTTACCGTCCGAGATTCACAAAATGGTATGTAGGGCCACATATTTTACAGATTCGGTAAATTTACCGATCGGTAAATTTACCGAATCTGTAAAATACGGAATCGGTATTTTTACCGATTCGGTAACAATGAGATGTAGGTGGGACTCTTCTGAGTCCCACAAGCCTTACAGAATCGGTATTTTACCATGAAGTGCAACTTCATGGTAAAATACCGATTCCGGTGTGCATGCACATGTGTGCATGCACACCTGTGCCATATGACAGGCAGACCTGCCCTTAGGGCAGGTATGCCTGCCACATGGCCCCCCGAATCTTTTTTGGGGGTGCTAGAGGGTGTCAGTAAATCGGTAAATACAGATATTTACCGATTCGGTAAAAGGAACATCTGGATGTTCCTACATATCCACCCCTTAGATTTACCGATTTTTAATTACCGAATCGGTAGAATTCGGTAATTAAAAATCGGTAAATCTATTTTACCTACATCTGGGCCTAGATGTAGAAGCCAGAATGATAACACTAAAGGCTTCCTCTTGTCTTAAGATTTCAATGCAAAAGGAGTGTAACTCGAGATCAGCTGAACTGCCAGTATCCAGTGTTTCTGTTTCTCTCTTATCCTGTTCCCAACCCCAGATCGACTTCTAACCGAAGCATTATCAGTGTATGGGTGGCAGTGGGTATGGAGAAACCTAGAAGCACACATTGCTCCTGTTGGATTGCAAGGTTAGTGCACTCTGACGTGGCCAGTATGTTGATTGTTGTTGAGTCACTTGACGCCTTTAAAGCTGTGCAGTTTGCAGCATGTGACCAGGCCACCCAGGAGCCTGCTAGTTCAAAAGGTGTACTTCAGAAGAACGTACTTCCAGGTAAGGGGGCCACAGCAGCCGCAGCAACAGGGGTATGTCATTAGGCAGCTCTTTTTTTATTTCTCCTCTCCTCTTATGGCCTTTGACGTTGAGGGCTTTGCGGGGGCGGGATTTTGATCGCTATCTTACCACCTTTGATCTAAACCCCGTTCTGGTCGACTGAACCTTTGTTGCCTGTCTTTGAGGAAAGAAGGTGCATCTCTTACCAGGTTAGTTCAATCAATGATGGACTCCGCTCGGAAGAACCACAAACAACTTCTAGCTTTCAAGGATTTATTATAAAGTTAGGGTAAGTTGTAAGTACAAGCATCTCAGCATAATATTCACCAGATACATGGGTACGATTACATACATGTGCTCTCTGAAAACCCTCAGACGAGCAAAGAAAACTACCAAAACTAGCTCCAATATTAATAGAGCTGCAAGCATGGACACATATTGTGATCTCTCAATCATTTACAGGCGGAGTAAAAGGGTCAGGTTAGGCTGTCCCTACCCTGCTCTGGATGGTATCCCTACTTAACAGAATCCCAACCTACCAAAAGGTGTCAGCGGTGAATGACTCCCTAGGGAGATCACCCACTCTTAGTCTCTAGACGAAAACCTATAATCGCCGGTCATGACCCCTCTCTGCCTACCCATCCGCTCTCTAAAGGGTCCTCAGGCGTCTGCTCTAACTCCACCCAGGGGTGCTGTCCCTAATACAAAAACACAATCTCATTTGAGACGCCCCTCGAGAGACGCCCCTCACGTGATGTCGCTTCTGGCTTTTTCCATGGTTTTCTTCATTGAGGCCTCGTGCGTTAGAGTTGACCTTGCTTCTCAGACTCTTCTCTGGCCCGCTGATACCCCTCAAACATTCCTAAACCCTCCTCCAGGTCTGGTTCATTTCCCTGAACAACCTTCTATTCATTCCGCATATAATTGGATCCCCCTTCCCATTTGTAGACAGACATCTGCAGCCAGGATCCCAATTCTCATAAACTTCTAACAGAAGTTTGCAACATTCCGTCTCGGCGCACTTGGCTCATACTAATACGTGTAAATCAAACATGGCTAAACATTTCAGGCCTACAACATTTCTCATAGTGATTATATTCTTCAAATTCTTCATTAATCAACATCATGTTAATAGTCTGCTTTATGATTATATAAACACATCTATATAATATAAACCTATTGCATATCTAACTACTAAATATCATTTAGTGCAACCCACGTCGTGAAAATGAATACCTTTCCCAAACCCTTTCTGCTCTGGCCCTGAGGCCTACTCCGTTCTGTGCTTACAGCATGTCATTCTTTCATTTTAGCAGCTACACGACATGGGTTCAGGATTAATCACGTCTAATAAGGTTATACATGTTCACACATTTCTGCATTAGTTCCACTTCTACGTAAATCTCTGGATTAACTACACATTTCGGAATATAAGTGAATATAATGTTAGCACTCATGGCATTTCTCTTCATGATAGTGCGTACTACGTGTAAGTGTGATGCACTGCTACAATTCGTTCAGTTTGCGCTCTCTCAGTTCCCCCCTTTGATGACCTCCAGGGGTCATCACTAACATTTAAACTGAACTAATTGCTAATGTTCCTCGCTTCTGTGTTTCCAGAGCCCTCAGGCTCCTATACTGATTGTCTTGTATTGCAGCTAATCTCTGTAGCTGTTCTCTCTGGGCTCTCTCCAATCTCTTTGATCTATACCATTTGTATGCCCTCACCAATCCCCACAACATGATCACACAGATCAATATTATGATGATAGGTTTCAGCACATACCATACGAAGCTCTTTCCCAAGTTGGCGAACCAACCTCCAACGTCACCCATTCCATGGCCCACCTTTTCCCAAACATTTTCTCTACTTAGGTCTTCGATCTCCTTGTGGATATTAGTTATATTCATGATAACTTTCTCCAGGGGCTTTGAGTTGTCTGGAATGTAAGTACAACATTCCTGGACCTTCAAAGCCTTACAGACTCCGCCCTCCTTTGCTAGCAGGACGTCTAATGCAAGACGGTTTTGGAGTACCATGGCCCTTATCGATTGCATCTCTCCTTCCACCAGCATTAAGGACCTTGCAGTGCTAGCAGACAACCTATCTACGACTGTTGCCAGTCGTCTAATTTTGACATCATTGAGGATCAGTCCTAAAAGAGAAAATACGGCTCCAAATACATCTCCAACCATTTCCGCATCTCCCAGGTCTCTTCTCCCCCTTACTGAAGCCTTGCCCTCGATGATCTCTAAGTCTTGGGCATGGTATATTTTGGGGAAGATAATTGCCAAATAACATGAGCCATACCAGTTGTCAGGCAGTCTCACGTAAGCATTTCTTCCACACACAAAATATACATTTGGAATCACTTGCATTCCTTTCAAGAAATCTTTGGTATAATATTCTAAATTGAAAGCATGTTCACAACTGACTTTTCCTACGTATACATTTTCATAATACGTTTTGGCTCTGTGAAGACATAACTTTCCTCTCTGCGCTTTATCCAAAGCTATTGGACCACTACTACCCTTTCTCTTGTGTGCCTTCTCTTCCTCGGTCCAATCTGTTTTCCATTGTCCTGATTTTTTCAAAATCTTCTGCCTTCTGTATCGATCATCCACCTGCCCTATAAACTTTTTCTCGACCTCTGACACCTTGCATGTCAAATTATTTCTGCGGGCATGTGAAGTATCTAAGGTAATCCAAGGAATGAAAAACTTGGCCAATCTGTCTTCACTCTTCCAGTAGTCCCATTTATTCATTTGTTTGTAATTTGGGACTTCTGGTAACACTGAATCATAATTGGAGAAATAGTATTCAAAACTATCTCTCCCATAAAATATACTAAGCAATAAGCTACATGCAATGCCATATGTCAGCGGGAGGTGATGGTATCTAATGCCTTCATCTACAGACGCCGGCAACTGCATGCAGACATAGCAGTCCTTAACCTCCATGGCATCCACGTATTCGTACAGAAGTTTAGCATAAGCGTTTGACCTAAAGTCACCTTGGGACTCATCCATATGTAATCTGCGGGCTTCTGCTGCTAATAACGCCTTTTCCTGTATACTTTCTCCTCTCTCACCAGCAACAGTGGGTTTTGGTGTCACCACAGACTTCTCATCTGGTACCCTTGACTCCCCCTCATGTCCCACTACATATGAAACTGTGACGACTAAAGCTATTAGAAGTATCACTCCTACAATTAGTGTGCCTATTATACATTTCGCCCTATGACTCGGGGTGCCTGCTTCCATCTCGTCAGATGGTAGGATTCTCTTTCTTATTTCAACACAAAGCTCTTTTCTTTTCGTCCCTTTACAGTCTCTTTTGTTCCTTCAATCTTTCGAACCCCACAACTGGAAGCTGGCAACTCCTTTGCAAAAGTCTTTAAAAGCTTCAACACAGACAACCCTAGCCCTTCTCCGTCAACTTATGGGAAGGTCCCTAAGAATTTCTGCTTCCTAGGCGCTAGGTAATCTTTTTTTTCTTATTTATTTACAAAAGTCTTTAAGCATCCACAATCAGGCTTGGGCCTGCGGCTTGAACGGCATAGTTCAGTATTTCCAGGCGAAGAGTGTGCTCTTCATGGCTTGTTATCTTTGTTCCAAAGTCAGGGAATTGCAATTCTGTGAAAAACATGTGCTTTAACTTGCTGAGGCGGGGAGGGCTGGGGAGTGTGAAAGTTAGTGACCCTTCTGCTTCGACTCCGGGTACTAACAGCTGTACTTCCACTGTGATGATGGGCTCAGAACTGGACACCACCACCGCTCGTATCCTCCCTGTCTCCCGTTCCAAAGACATTTGTCGCCAGATATGTCCACTCAGGAGTGGCGTATCTTCTGCTAGGCACACGTACTCTTCTTGACCTTCTTAGATCTGGTGCTTCAGAGCCCTGCGCACCTTCTTCCTGGTCTGAGTCTTCCGATATCGGAGCAAGGGTTCTCTCTGGAGTTGACCTCAGGCTAGAACTCCGTCTTTGTGGCCAAGTAGCTTCTCCACGTACCCTTCTGCTCCTTCTCCTTCTGGTCTGTTCACGCTCCCTTTCAGACTGGTCGGTCTCTGATTCGGTCTCCCAGCTACTTTCTCCTTCAGTAGCGTCGTCTGTTCCGCTGTTGTACTGACCGTCCTCAGCTTGGTCAGACTCGTTCCCTGCTCCTTCAGGCACCTCTACAGCTTGGCTAGCCCCCTCTATGGCTTCTCGGTCCACAGCTGGACTTCTATCCGAGAGAGGAGCTGTTTCTTCCAGAGGTGCTGGAACCCTCCGCGTATGCGACGCGTGGATCCAATTGGGCAGGCCTCCCACCTTCACTGCGGTGTTCGTGATCAGGATGATCTGATAGGGTCCTCGCCAGCGAACATCCAGGCAGCTTCTTCTCACGTGCTTTCGTACAAGCACCCAGTCTCCAGGGTACAGGTCATGGCACGGCTCCTGGCACGACGGAACTTCGGCTGCCTGCACCTGAAGGGACACAGAATGAATGGCGTCAGACAGCCCCTTACAATAGTCCAGGATCATATCATCTGTGATGTTTAACAATGCAGCAGTTGGTACAGATGGCAGCCTCATTGCTCTCCCCATTAACACCTCGTGAGGTGACAATCCCGTTCTTCTGTCTGGGGTACTACGGAGGCTCATAAGGACCAATGGCAGAGCATCAGGCCAACTCAGGGACGTTGATGAACACATCTTAGCAATTCGAGCTTTAATGGTGCTATTTATCTGCTCCACGATTCCTGATGCTTCTGGTCGGTAACTACAATGCAATTTCTGGTCTATATTCAGGGCTGCACAAATCATCTTCACAAGCTCGCTGTTGAAATGCGTCCCCCTATCTGATTCCAAAGAGGCCGGCACCCCGAATCTGGGGATGAGTTCCCTGAGCAGTAACTTGGCTACTGTGAGGGTGTCACACCTACGTGTAGGGTATGCCTCGACCCATCTGGAAAATACGCAAACAACCACCAAAACATAACGTAGGCGGTTGCACCTTGGCAATTCAATGAAATCTAACTGCATCCTATTGAATGGACCTCCAGACCTCCCTATGTGGCTCAGTGCAACTGGTGTTTTCTTCCCTACATTCAGCTGCTGACAGGTCACACAACGTTGGCACACTGCTTCGGCTGCTACTCTAAACTTAGGGTTATACCAGGTCTGCCTGAATACCCTCAGCATAGCGTCTCTCCCTAAGTGTACTGGACCATGGATCTGTCTAGCCATTGGGCTCACCAGCTCATTGGGTAACACTGCCCTTCCATCTGCCGAGACCCAGAAGTGAGCCTCACCTACCACACATCCTGCCTTTTCCCATGTTTGCTTTTCAACCTCGGGTGCGTTATCTTGCATGCACTTCAGCTCATCCCAAGTGTCGACAGTTTCCAATATCATGGCTAATTCAGTTCTTACATTTATTCCACCTACTTCCACTTCTGTGAAAGAGTAGCCTTGCTCCGCGTAGTACCTCGCAACTTCGTCGGCATATCTATTGCCTTGTGACACGAAGTCCATATTTCGAGTATGAGCGGTGCACTTCACGACTGCAATCCCTGCTGGACATTGCAAAGCTTCTAACAGTAGATGCACAAACTCTCCATTTCGAATGGGAGAGCCTGAAGACGTCATGTAACCTCTCTGAGACGATAACTGCCCGTAATCATGAACTACCCCGTAACCGTATTGGCTGTCCGTGTATATGGTGACTCGAATTTGGTTGCTTGCCAGGCAGGCACGCGTTAATGCAATAATCTCGGCTACCTGAGCGGAGTGTACTCCTTCCAGGCATCCAGCTTCCACAATTCCAGAAATCGTACAAACAGCGTAAGCTGCTCTCAACTGCCCAACTTCGTCTCTTACACATGAGCCATCAACAAAGAAAATTTCATCGGGGTCAGTCAGTGGCTCATCCACGATGTCGGGTCTCGGTTTGGTGCATAGTTCAGTCACATCGAGGCAATCATGGTCTGTACATTCATCATCATCGATATCACTTGGGAGAGGCATCAAGGTAGCAGGGTTCAAAACAGAGCATCTCTTGAGGGTCACGTTCTCTGCAGCAAGAATGACTTGCTCATAGCGCGTGAGCCTGCTGTTGGTCAGATGCTGTGTTTTGGTCCTGGTCATCAACAGTTCAACCGAGTGGGGCACGTACACCTCTAACGGGTGCCCCATCACGATGTTCTCGCAACGCTCGATACTGACACCTGTTGCAGCAACGGATTTGAGACATCCGGGCAACGCTGCGGCTACTGGGTCTAACGTAGCCGAGAAATAGGCAACTGGTCTACGGGCATTCCCGTGAATTTGGACCAACACAGATAACGCACAACCCTCTCTCTCACAACAGTAAAGCAAGAATGGTTTATCGTAATCAGGCATTCCCAGAGCAGGAGCACGACACAGGTCCTCTCTCAGCTGCAGGAACGCCATCAAACAGTCTTTGTCCCATGGTACCGGATCACTCACCTCCTTGTGCGTCAGTTTTTGCAAGGGTTTTGCTTTCAGTGAAAAGTTTGCGATCCACTGTCGGCAATAACCCACCATCCCTAGAAACATCCTGACTTCTCTCTGTGTCTTTGGCGCATTCATTTTCATGATCGCCTCTATTCTGTCTGGTGACACTTTTCGTTTACCCTTCTCTATTCTGTGCCCCAAGTACTGCACTTCTGTCAGGCAGTACTGCAATTTTCCCGGGGACACCTTGTGCCCATTTACAGCTAGGTGATTTAGCAAAGCAATGGAATCCTCCCTGCAAGCTTCCTCTGTCTCTGACGCCACAAGGAGATCGTCTATGTACTGGACCAGAACTGACTTCTGGGGCAGTACCAGACTTTCAAGATTCTTCTTCAATAGCTGGTTAAAGATCGATGGGCTTTCTGTATACCCCTGGGGGATACGACACCATGTTAATATGCGATTTTCCAGCTTAAAAGCGAAAAGGAAATGGCTATCCTCATCCAATGGGATCGAAAAGAAAGCCTGGCAAAGATCAATCACAGTGAACCACTCAGCTTGGAACGGTATCTGAAACAATATCACGGATGGATTCGGCACCACTGGACAACATGAGACAATTATGTTATTAATCTTTCGGAGGTCCTGCACTATTCGGAATTTCCCATTTGGTTTCTGCAAGCCCATAATCGGGGAGTTACATGGACTACCCACGATTTCCTTCAGTATTCCCTGCTTAATCATGGACTCGATCACTGGTTTTATACCTGCAATCGTTTCTGGGGTCAATTTATACTGGGGTGTTCTTGGAAACTCAGCATGTGGTTTCACTACAATTTTCACGGGGTCTACTCCCTTGACCAGTCCGATCTCTTCCCCAGTGAAATCCCACACTTCTGGTGCTACGGTCTCTCTCAGATCCCATGGGAGCTCATCCACGGTCAAAGTGGGATACAACTCCACACATATTCTGGAATTTGCGACTTTGAAGTCCGCATCGTCTTCATTGGTCAACACCTCCACTCCTTGAGGTGTACAATATATTGTGCAATTCAATTTACACAAAAGGTCTCTTCCTAACAGACATACAGGACTAGAATCGCAAACCACAAACTGATGCTCATCGCTGTATTTCCCTATTTTCACCTGCACTGGTTCTGTCAATTGGCTAGTCATTCTCCTGTTCGCGACCCCCACCACTTGTATAGTCTCTCCAGACATGGGCAGGCCTGGAACTGCGGCTGATCTTATCGTGGATCGAGTGGCTCCTGTGTCCACTAGGAAGGTCGTGGGGCACCCTGCCACTTCTGCCTCCACGTAGGGTCCCCTTTGGTCCACATCTAAGGCTGCCCCGAGGGTGCAGTCTTCTCTTTCTACTCTCTGTCCTGTTAGCGGATCGATGTAATAGCATTCCTCTCCTCCTACAAACAGCGGCATCTGTCTATATGTCTTACCCATGGTCCCTACTCTGGGTGGCTGGGGGAACTGGGCTCGCGGAGGTGGAGTCCCCCCTTTGAGCACCTTTCCTTGGTAGGGTATAACCCCTCTCGCTGGAGTTCTCTGAACCTCTTCCTCCTCTATCTCCTGTTCCCCAATTTCAACGTTGTAGGGACACTCGCGTTTCCAATGCCCCACCTCGTTACACTGGTGGCACCGAGTCGTTTTCTTTAATGCGGCTATATCCACCCTTGGTCTAAAGGTGGAGTTCTCCTCATTGCCCTTGCTCTGGCCATACTGTTTCTTACCCCCAGTTCCCGTTCCCTGCTGCTGTTGCTGCTGTCCACCCTTACCCGCTGCCTGCATCTGCACCACCATCAGTTTCTCTTTTAACTTCTTTGCCTTGGAATCTATCTCATCACAGCAGTACCTGGCATATCTCAGGATTTCATCTAAAGGTTTATTTTGCCAACAAATTAAGTGTTGCTGAATCATTAAGCTAATATCCGGTCTTAGACCCAGGACAAACTTAGACACGAACTGCCCAATGTCTTTCGGGTCCATTACATCCAACCCAGTATATTGTTTAAACGCTTTCAGCAATCTCTCATAATATTCATGAACAGTCTCCTTGGGTTCTTGTCTAGTTCGATCTATTTTGACCCAATCTATATCCTGCATTGGCACCTTGTCTTTCAGCCAAGTCATCACTCTCTCGTATTTTACCATTACTGTCTCGGACGGCCCATTAGTCCTTGTATCCCTTTCTGGTTCTGATGTGGGCCACTCGGCGCTAACCTTACATGCGGTCCACAGATCTCCTGGTACTACTATATCAAATAGTGTATTCAGATCTATCCACAGTACCTTGGAGATTTTCACGAACCTCTCCACTTGCTTATACCACTCAACGGGGTTCTCCCTTAATTTTGGGAAAGAGTTAGTAAAGGCTGCTAAGTCCCCCCTACTCCATGGCACATGCACATAGTTCCCATTTGCAACCTCACGCAAAGGGTATGCCTCTACTCTTTGTAATCCTCCTGGTGTCATACCAAGCATGCTTCTCCTGACGGTCCCCTTCTTGGACCACCTTTCCTCCCACTTATCCAGTGCCCTCCACGTCCTTATTCCCGTGATCAGTTCCCTTATGTGCGTTTTCAATCCTATTGTTCTTCTCTCATCTAAGTCTCGATCTGAGTAATGTAGCCTGTGGTTACCCTGTAACGCTTTAGTCCGTGACAGGTCCACCATATATTTGCCTGCTAGTTCAACTAATTTCTCATGGATCGCTCTCGCCTTCCGGGTGATGTCCTTTGCCATGAACAGTATTTCATCCTGCTCATACATCTCCATTCTTTCTAGGGGCAAGATACCATCTACCATGTCATCCAGATCTGACTTTAAGCTGGCGACATCGAGTCTCTTGGCTTTTATCTCTGCTCGCAGTATGTCTTCCGAAGGGGGTTCACTGGCCTCTCTGCCATCCCAACTCCGAGCCCTACGCTTGGGCTCCGGAGAGTTAAGGAGAGCCCTACCTTCCTCCCATCTCTCTAAATCCCACGCTCGGCCATCCTGCCTGGGGAGGTGATGAAACACAGGCCTGTTTCCCCCTATCCCATTTTGTCCATTCTCTTTGGCTCCCCTTCCTTCATGGCAAGGTTCACCGTGGTTCTCTACCCTGCCCTCATTCTCTCGTAGTCTAGTGTCACTCAGTATCTGGTAAGATCCTTCCCGGTTCCCCATATCCCCTGGACTGCGTTCCTGTCCGTAATCACAGGGATCTTGGCGAGACCTCTCGCAACTCCCGTTCTGTCCACTATTCCCAGACACATAGTGGGTGCACTTGAAACTGTTTCTATACTCCTGCGTCCTCCGGTCTCCTTCTCTGTGCATTGCGCGAGACACCCCCCCACACTCGGGCCCCTGTTTTCCAGGTCTGACCTCCCTCTCCTTCTGATAGGGCAAGTGTCCCCTCTCCTGTCCTGTTCCTTCCCGTCCCACTCTGGACTGCTTTCACCAGCCCCACAGTGAGTCCGGGTCCTACTATCCTGGCTTTCCCTACCAGCTTCCGCTGTTATGATGCTCTTGTGAGCCTCTACGGCCTCGTCCCACTTCCTCATGTACTCACTTAGCTCCTGGAAGGATTTTCGTCCTGATCCCCTCAGATCCTCCGGCCATCTAGGACCCCCCGGATCTCCTGTCTGATCTACTGCTGTATTTACTGGGGTGCTCCACTCTCTCGGTCTTGGCAACTGACTTGGGGAGTTGATCGTATCGTTCCTCCTTGCCATCCCTGCTCTTTCCCTGTCCCTCCGTACCTGTTCCTCCCCTCTAGCTCTTTCTGGGTCATAAATCGATACTATAGGGCCTATAGTAACAGGTACTTGCAGGGCATCTGGTAGTGCGTAAGATGTGGCACACTCCGTTTCCGGCCGTTGTACCACAAACCTTCCGACCACCTGCTGCACCGGACTAGGTTGGGGCAGGTCCTTCTTTGCAGTGGGATCCCAATCAGTAATGGGAAGCGGTCCATTCTCCCCTATGCTGGCCCCCCCCCTTTCTGTCTCGTCTTTTCCTGTTTCTTTGTGATACGGGGGTGGCCTATCTGTCAGTAACCTATTTATCAGGCTGTCATCTGTCTCGCTCTCTTCATCTTCTTCTAATGGACTTTTGTTCTCTGGCATTTCTAACACTGGGTACAGTTTATTTACTTCAATGTTATGCACTCTCCATCTTTTAGCATCTGCATCCCATTTGGCATCCTGCACTGCTCTTACCGATCGTTTCACCCTTTCTTGTCGTCTATTCAGGTTCCTCTCGTGCGCTGCCCTAATCCATGCATTGAGAGCTTCAAACTGGGTTGGTCTAGGCATGGGTCTTATGGAGGTCATGACTGCTTTCAATCTATGTAGCACCTCTAATCTGAACGTCCCATACTTTGGAAACGTCAGTTCCTCATTTCCCTCTGTAATCTTACTCCACTCTGATATCCACATTATTGTATGAAGCCCAACATTTGCCGCCATATAATAAGCCGGCGTACCCTCCGGCGGGGCTTCTTCCCCTTCATAAGATCTCCGCCTCTCTCTCTTAAACGCCGCTCTTAACCATTTAAAACACTTCATGATTATACGCACAATTTCCAGCCTCACTATTCTGTTTACTTCCTGATGACAATCCACCAATCCTAGCGCGGCTTTGCTAGCTGGCCTATCACAGCGCGGTCTTGCTCCGGCCGGCCAATCCCAGCGCGGCACTTCCTGACGTCACTCGTCTCCTCTTTGCAGCAGCACCCCTCCTTTCTCAGCTCGTCTCCCGGTCATGCATGCGTCCCATTCATACGCCGAAAAATGACTACTTCCGACCAAGCCGTCACTTCTCTTGACTGTACGTCCACAGTCTATCTGTAATTGTCATACCAATTGACGAAACGTCCTCCGTCTCTCTGATAGGTTGCTTACACACAGTAACTTCCGACCAGCGTCCGTTACTCACACACTCACTCTTACGTTCCCCCTATCACGGTCCTGCGGGCGATCAATGGTACCTCATGACCCCCTTCACTCTGGTTTGACAATTACTCTGGATGTCCGATACACCCGAACCACTTAAGCTCGCCTTGAACTTAAGATTTTCACCGGTTGCGCGCGCTCACAACCTGTTCCACAATCACTCTACAGGCATTCAACTCCGCCGGACATTACAACATAGATACAGCACAAAAACACCGCAATCTAACACGCATGACCCTTTATACTCACTCTCGACCGATACTGCTGCTTTTCTGTCTTACGTCATCCGGACCTTCTTCGGCGGGCGGTTCTTCCGATCATCGATCTCTAGGGACCTTGGGGTAATCTAACCTGGCCTAGGTCACCTTCCTCAAGAAGACAACCATCCTCTATAGCTACCAACTGCGGGGGCGGGATTTTGATCGCTATCTTACCACCTTTGATCTAAACCCCGTTCTGGTCGACTGAACCTTTGTTGCCTGTCTTTGAGGAAAGAAGGTGCATCTCTTACCAGGTTAGTTCAATCAATGATGGACTCCGTTCGGAAGAACCACAAACAACTTCTAGCTTTCAAGGATTTATTATAAAGTTAGGGTAAGTTGTAAGTATAAGCATCTCAGCATAATATTCACCAGATACATGGGTACGATTACATACATGTGCTCTCTGAAAACCCTCAGACGAGCAAAGAAAACTACCAAAACTAGCTCCAATATTAATAGAGCTGCAAGCATGGACACATATTGTGATCTCTCAATCATTTACAGGCGGAGTAAAAGGGTCAGGTTAGGCTGTCCCTACCCTGCTCTGGATGGTATCCCTACTTAACAGAATCCCAACCTACCAAAAGGTGTCAGCGGTGAATGACTCCCTAGGGAGATCACCCACTCTTAGTCTCTAGACGAAAACCTATAATCGCCGGTCATGACCCCTCTCTGCCTACCCATCCGCTCTCTAAAGGGTCCTCAGGCGTCTGCTCTAACTCCACCCAGGGGTGCTGTCCCTAATACAAAAACACAATCTCATTTGAGACGCCCCTCGAGAGACGCCCCTCACGTGATGTCGCTTCTGGCTTTTTCCATGGTTTTCTTCATTGAGGCCTCGTGCGTTAGAGTTGACCTTGCTTCTCAGACTCTTCTCCGGCCCGCTGATACCCCTCAAACATTCCTAAACCCTCCTCCAGGTCTGGTTCATTTCCCTGAACAACCTTCTATTCATTCCGCATATAATTGGATCCCCCTTCCCATTTGTAGACAGACATCTGCAGCCAGGATCCCAATTCTCATAAACTTCTAACAGAAGTTTGCAACATTCCGTCTCGGCGCACTTGGCTCATACTAATACGTGTAAATCAAACATGGCTAAACATTTCAGGCCTACAACATTTCTCATAGTGATTATATTCTTCAAATCCTTCATTAATCAACATCATGTTAATAGTCTGCTTTATGATTATATAAACACATATATATAATATAAACCTATTGCATACCTAACTACTAAATATCATTTAGTGCAACCCACGTCGTGAAAATGAATACCTTTCCCAAACCCTTTCTGCTCTGGCCCTGAGGCCTACTCCGTTCTGTGCTTACAGCATGTCATTCTTTCATTTTAGCAGCTACACGACATGGGTTCAGGATTAATCACGTCTAATAAGGTTATACATGTTCACACATTTCTGCATTAGTTCCACTTCTACGTAAATCTCTGGATTAACTACACATTTCGGAATATAAGTGAATATAATGTTAGCACTCATGGCAATTCTCTTCATGATAGTGCGTACTACGTGTAAGTGTGATGCACTGCTACAATTCGTTCAGTTTGCGCTCTCTCAGCTTTGATGTCGGCCCCACTGAAGGGCTTGCTGGATGGGTGACAGCCGGTGGGTCACAGATTCCACTCACCTGCTGCTGTGCTTCAGTGGCAAGCACAGGATTTGCACAGAAAGTGGACAGTATGCTTGGCAAGGTCAGGTAGATCCAAGGGAAGCCTTGCCTTTCTTCATAACCCTCAGAACAGGCTGCTCCTAGTCCCAATTACTTGCTTCAACATGGGCCTCAAAGCGCATAGCCACACAGCAGCTGGTATAGGTCTCAGTTGTAGTGCAAGTCATCCCTTCACTCATATTCTTTTCTCCCTCTGGGACTGCCTCTGATACTGGAAGGCCTCTGGTTTTACATATATCTCACTGTATGGCCCCATTAGGCAGAAATTGGAGTATGTTCTGGAGCAGGTTTTTAAGTAATGTGGGTCTTCAGAGCTGAGGTGGGCGATCACAATGCTCTTCTTTACCACCCCCTTTTTTGTCTTGGGCCTGGGGCGTAACACAGGCCTTGCAACCTCTGCAGTGCAGGGGAGCCCCAGTCTTTCAAGAAGACCCCAATCCCTCAGGGGGCCCCATTCATCCGTAACCAATTAATATTATTGAAATATGGGCGACTCAGGAGCCGCATCATTTTGTGTTAACCCATCGTCTTAGGTGTTGGAGCAATGCTACTCGTGTGCCCCTCAGCCGGAAATGGGAGTAGAGCTTCAGGCAGCCACTCTTTGATGTTCACATTTAGCAACAATAGATAGAAGCTAAAGGGGACGCACAGCATGTGGCACTTATAAGAGCTTAGCTTCTTATCTCTGCTCATACCATAGAGATTAAGCAACAAACTCTTTAAGGGGAAATGACTGGGGAGAATCATGCAACTGTCTTTCCTTTGCTTAACAAACCCTCTGCAAACCCTTCAATGCTCGCTAACTACAGACCAATCTCCCTGCTACCGTTCCCGATCAATGACTTAGAGAAAATCGTCAACAGACACCTCACCGAATACCTCAATGACTGGCAACTTCTCAACACCACTCAGTCTAGTTTCAAACCCAGCAGCAACATGGAAACTGCCCTCATCGCTGCCATGGGTGACATCCACATGGCGCTGGAAACAGGAGACATGGCGGCCATCATCATCCTGGGCCTATCCTCACCATTTGACACAGTGTCCGACCCTATTCTCATCCAATGCCTAAACGCCATCATAGGAATCCAAGGGCACGCACTCCTATGAATCTGCTCCTTCCTCACTGGAAGGATCCAGTCAGTCAGCCTGGTGTCATACACCTCAGATGCCCGTGACATCATCTGCCGAGTTCTGCAAAGATCTTCCCGGAGCCCGAACATCTTCAACGCATACATGATCCTTCTAGCCAGCATCTTCCGCTCTCACAATATCAATGTCCTCTACTTTGCTGAAGAGGCGCAACTCATTCTTTCCCTCACGGACAAGACGCCCAGTACCTCAATCAAGTTCAATGCCTGCATTACTTAATACGGGTGAAGACCAACTGTCTAAAGCTGGACACCAACAAGATTGAAATTGTGATATTTGGGAAGAGCACATCATGGTGGGACTCCACCTTCGGTCTAACAGAGCTAGAACCAACACCTACCCTCACCACCCACTCCAAGGATCATCTTCAACGGCAAACTAGGCATGACCGCTCAAGTCAATGCCTTCACCGCCTCATTTTTCCATACCCTGAAAATTCTGAGGAAGATTTCAAATGGCTCCCAATCAAACTGTCGCACTCTGGTCACAAGAAAGCTCAACTATAGGAACACCCTCTATGCCGGGATCAAAAATATTTCTCCAGAAGGCTTCAGACCATTCAGAGCTCAGTGGCGAAAATCACTGTCAACCACCCAAGCCCAAGGAGCCACCCACCAGGAGAGCCAGCATCAGTCATCTTATCATAACCTCCTAATCCGATTGGTAAAAATATCTTCCACACGTATTTTGAATCTTGATAAAAAATGGGATATCACTTCCTCATCTTGCCACTGCCTTATGCACATTTCGAATCCCTAACCCCTATCCAGGTTCATTACAGAGAGCAAACAGCAAGGGGCTCTAAAGGAGACTCTTGAGCACAATAGCAGCCTCATTCTCCCAATGTTTCTCATCTTGGTCAGAGGCATGTAAAACAAATAGGCGGATGCTGGAATGCCAAGTCCTTTAATGGTGCACAAGTAAGATGGGAGGTACTTGGTTTGCATCTTTTCCCTGAATGTTTTTCCTCTCTCAATGTGAATTGCCTCACAAGTAATGACAAAGACATAAGACATAGAGATGGCGGGTCACAACATTTTACAACAATATTGAATCCACAATATCTCTGTGCACTTTATTGTGCAGGTAAGTAGATGTGGATTTAGAATGATAATTTTATACTTCCCCATATATGCTTACCATGACAATATAGAGATAGTTGGTGTTTCGGAGTGAATACGTGTGCTGGTTGACATTTTTGTAGTCTATATTGTAACGTATAACCGCACAGCACGGTAAACTAGCAACAAAAGCAGACAAAAAACAGTCCTAGTGTCAAATAGCTGAAAAGTTTTTTTGCTCTTTGTGAAATTGAACACTATGTTAAACTGCTTGCTTTCTCTTTTCACCAAAAACCTGACCCATCAGGAAATCTAACCAACTAGCATATCTTGCCAAACCATCACAGTAGCAAAAAGAAAAACAGGTGGGAATCTGTAGTGTAGGTGGGAATTTGTAGTAAAATGTTGAAAACAAAAGAATTCAGTAAACTTTTTCAGCCATGTTAGCAGCGGCAGAGGTAGTAGCAGCAGGCATGTGGTCACGACAGGTGGTCTACAAAACATCTTGAAATGCAGTATGATATAAAAAAGACACAGGTGGGGCTTTGACTATGCTTTTTAACACCCATACACATCTTATTGCTACTATAAAAGTCATTGATTCTTTTGTGTACAAAGAAACTCTTTCTCATTTAATGCAAGCCCTTATCATCTGACAACTCAACAGCATTTTTGCTACTTCATTCCATGAGGAAACCTTCACTCTGGTAGGAGCAGGGAGCTTGAACAGATTCACAAATATGAGATCAGGTTACCCCACACTTCCCTCCTACACAGCTCAACAACACCCTTATCCAGTGCTCCACTTTTTGTCACTTGCAAGACGGAGGTCTTTGGTTTAAGTCTCAGCAAGGTAGACTCACCTTTTCCAAAGTCGGCAAATTCAATACCTTCAATTGGGAAATGTTGTTGTTTACCCGTTGCGGCATTTAAGGCTATACAAAGCACAGGTGAATGCTACTCACAGCAATTTCTTCAAATATTACAGGGATGGCTGTCTCCCTTTTTGAAGGAGGCTCTAGGGAGGCATGCTTTGAACATATAGGGGGCCTATTCACAGTATATTCAGTAGGACAAGAGTACTACTAATGTAATACAAAATCTTATTCACAAACCTACACCCCATGGTCATGATCAGGAAACCTAGACCTAGAGAGCGAAACCCTGACTAACACTTTGCGCCAAGCCATAGATAAGGTAGCCCCAGAGAGAACAATCAGAGCTAGAAACAAAGGAAAGGGAGCGCCCTGGTTCAATGAATCTTTAAGAGCTCAAAAACAAAGCCTCCGCCATGCCGAGCGGCAATGGGGGAAAGCCTATGAACCAGAGCAGCTGGCAATATTTAAAACCCAACTCACCCTTTACAAAAAAATCCATCACCGCTAGGAAGGCTGAATATTATGAGGCAAGGATCACCGCTGTTTCTAATAAACAGAAAGAGACCTTCAAAATATTGAGAGAACTAAGCCAAAAAGCAGAGGTGAAAACGGCTGATGTCTCGTTAGACTGTAATACCTTCCAGTCCTACTTCCTGCAAAAAGTCAAAGACATCATCATTGAGCTCGACAGCATCCCAATCAATTAACATGTGACAGTCCACTTTCAGGCAGATCACCCCTCTGGCCATCAACTTACAGCTTTCCCTCCATTGGACCATACCTTACTAACACAATTAATGAATTGCACTAATTCAGGTTCCCCTGCCGACCCCTGCCCCCCAAAGATCTTCCGTATGGCTGCCCCTGGCCTGGAAAACTAGTTTCTAGCATTACTAAACAAACAGCTCCTTGGAGACTGGCTACCTGCCTTCCAATTTAAAGGAAGCAAGAGTAACTCCACTCCTAAAAAAAACGGGAGCGGACGCCGCCAGTCTCAAGAACTATAGACCAATCTCCTAAATTTCCTTCCTGGCTAAAGTGATAGAACAACACGTTCTAAAAACTCTTTCACTTTTTCTGGAGGAACACCAACTACTCCAAATGCAACAAGCGGGCTTTAGAGCACACCACAGCACTGAACTAGTGATGCTCTCAGTCCTTGATGACCTAAGAATCATGGCGGATAAAAAACAACCAAGCGCGCTGGTTCTATTAGATCTGTCAGCGGCATTCGATACGGTCAATCACTTACGGCTCTTGGACGTCTAACAGCCTTGGGTCTTCAAGGATCAGCTTACCGGTGGTTGGAATCCTTCCTCACAGGGCGATCGCAGAGGATTCAGCTGGGGGAACAGGTATCAAACAGGGGTGCCCTCACTTGTGGTGTCCCACAGGACTCTCCCCTATCCCTGCTCCTCTTTAACATCTACCTACAACCCCTGGTAACAGCCCTGGCTCACATTGACTGTCGTGTCCTTAACTACACAGATGACACCCAGCTCATTTTTCGAATTGACAACACCGCCCGCGCCCAGGAAACTGCACAAAATATCCTTAGATCCACCACAAATTGGATGGCCGAAAACTCCTTAAAAATTAACCCAGAGAAAACTGAAGTTCTTGTGATCCCCACAAAAAGCAACCCATGGAATGACTGTTTTTGGCCCCAGGAGCTCGGTGCTACCTCCACTCCTGCTGCCGCCGTAAAAAAACCTAGGCATTAAACTGGACCAAGAGCTCTCCATGTTTAACCATATCACCACGGTAGTAGGCACCTGTATAGGGCTTCTAAGACAACTACAGAAACTTGCCCCACTTCTTTTCACTACTTCCCTACAAATGATTGTGCAAGCCATAATTGTCTCTAGATTGGACTATAGAAATGCACTATATCTTGGCCTTCGGCAAAAACTCATTAATAAACTCCAAGTAGTGCTAAATGACGCAGCCAGGTTGATCTTTAGGCTGCCCAGGTGAGCTCATGCCTCCCCTCTGCTTCATAAACTTCACTGGCTTCCCATCAGACTAAGAGTGAAGTTCAAAGGCCTTTGCATTGCCCATAAAGCAGTCTATGGTAAAGCTCCGGCCTATATTAAGGAACGCTTGAAGACTTACTTTCCAGGGTGCATGCTGCGATCATCGGGAGGCCTGTAACTTGGTCACCCCTAGATGCAATACTGCATCTAAAGGGGGTAGAACCTTCTCTGTAGTACTTCCACAACTTTAGAATCAACTACCAGCCAATCTTCTCAAAGAACCGACGCTCCTCTCATTCAGGAAACAACTGAAAACGCTTCTGTTCAGGGAAGCACCGATCACCGTCTAAACTGCTTCTTCTCGATGGGATCTGTCCGATCTGCCCACAACCCCTGACCTCGCCTCCTCAAAGCGCTTAGAGACCTGCCGGTGATTAGCGCTATACAAATACAAATACGCCTCCACCTCTACTGTCCTTTCTGTGTGGAGTTCTTCGCCCCCACCGTGGAAGATCTTCGAATACACACATATATGTTTTAGAATTTAGGGAGGGCTTTGGAGGGGTTTATGGAGGGACATGCACCCACCCACAAATAAACTAAGCCCATTCCTATTCACAAACTGTAGCAGCTAAAAAGGTACAAAAACTGTAGTACATGTACTCCAGCTCAGATCTGTGAAAAAATCCATCACTACACATAGCTAAAATTGGAGCCAGGGACATTAAAAAACGCTATAAGAATTAAAATGCTAATAAATTACATTAATTTGACTTTTTAAAAGTAGATATAAATTAAGTTTCATGTAAAAAAAAGTCTATAAGTAAACACATTTATAATTTTATTTTAAAAGTATTTTATTCACCTTCTTACAATTAACAATTGATGTAACATTAACATTTATTAAAAAACAATTGCATTGCATTAAATTAATTTAATACACCACTTTTATAATTTTTTAATGCATAATACAAAAATATAAATATATTTTACTATAGGTGAGAATCTTTTTTAATTTAAACATCAGATTTTTTTAATTCAATATATTCAAAATAGGTGAAAAAATAATTTAAAGTTAATTTATGAATACTGTAACATTTTATATTGTTTCATATTTTTAAAATAAGTATGTAAAATTGGAATTAATGTATATCATACAAATATTTTTTCCAAATTTTTTATAGCTCAATAAAATGCATAACTTTATTTATACTTTAGCCAAGGGAGATCTCCGCCCAATTGCGGAGGTCTCTGCCAAATATGCTGAACTTCAAATAAGGTCATAAGGTCGATACTAGAAGTAAATGTATGGTCTTATTTGACAATTTTACTCCGTTCATTCAATATTTTAGGGGAGGGGGAAATCTAAATATACACTGTGAGTGGCTTTACTACCTTGGCTTTTCAACTTTTAAGAGTGTAATATTAGTTACTCAAAAGCTCCATTGTATGCGTTACTCCTGAGGCGAAAAGCCGGGAGCTCGTTATTGCTGCATTTTCAAAAATCTGTTGTGTATCCTGTTTTTAAAAAAAACCTGCTTATTTGCACAGTGATTATTACTTTGACACTCACCCTTGACTCGCCGAGCAGCTGAATATTAGCTGTCTGAACGGATTCACTCGTTTCTTTGGCGCCATTGCACGCCGAGGGAGACGACAGTCACGCCCATCTCTTGCTGGCCACGCCCCCTCCACAGAGATAAATAGAGCGCGCTGAGCACTAGCGCTGCTCCATTGTATGCGTTACTCCTGAGGCGAAAAGCCGGGAGCTCGTTATTGCTGCATTTTTAAAAATCTGTTGTGTACCCTGTTTTTAAAAAAACCTGCTTATTTGCACAGTGATTATTACTTTGACACTCACCCTTGACTCGCCGAGCAGCTGAATATTAGCTGTCTGAACGGATTCACTCGTTTCTTTGGCGCCATTGCACGCCGAGGGAGACGACAGTCACGCCCATCTCTTGCTGGCCACGCCCCCTCCACAGAGATAAATAGAGCGCGCTGAGCACTAGCGCTGCTCCATTGTATGCGTTACTCCTGAGGCAAAAAGCTGGGAGCTCGTTATTGCTGCATTTTTAAAAATCTGTTGTGTATCCTGTTTTTAAAAAAAACCTGCTTATTTGCACAGTGATTATTACTTTGACACTCACCCTTGACTCGCCGAGCAGCTGAATATTAGCTGTCTGAACGGATTCACTCGTTTCTTTGGCGCCATTGCACGCCGAGGGAGACGACAGTCACGCCCATCTCTTGCTGGCCACGCCCCCTCCCACGTCACTCGTTGCCACTATAACTCATGTGTCAACACCGGAAGCTCAGCGGACGAGCGCAGCGGGCACGCCGATTGCGCGCCGAAGGCGTGCATAAGGCAAGCTCGTCTGCGCTCGTCCGCGACGAGGACGCGCCTAGCGCCACCAACTATGCCCAATTCTGCCCACAGTCCCCACGCTACACCCGGGATGCACTGCTTAATCTACGAGGGTCTGCACACGAAGGTAAGCTCACCTTTGAAGAGACAGCTTTTCCCTTACCTGACTTCACCCACAAGGGCTTAATCGTAGGAGGTCTGCTTAACGTCAGATCCCTACCTAAGCATGCTACTGAAATCAATCTCCTCATAGAATCACACCATCTAGATGTCCTTTTCCTAACTGAGACTTGGACACATGCCGACTGTGATATCGATTTAGCATCTGCCTGCCCTTTAAACTTCAACATCCTGCATCTCCCCAGACCCAAAGGCCGCGGCAGCGGAGTTGGCATCATCTTCCGAGCCTCATGGCAAATAAACACCATTGACATAGACCCAGTGCCTGGAATTGAGCTCTTTGGTTTGGCCATAAATTGCCACCCAGGAGTCACCTTCACGGTGATCATTTGTTACCGACCTCCAGGGGCATTCTCCATCCCGCAACAGCAAGCTCTTCTCACTATCGTTACAAACATGGCAACCTCCCACAACAAACTAGTTATTCTAGGAGACTTCAATCTCTGGCCAAACGGCAGCCTAGATACAGGTCTAGACAACCTCTTGCTGTCCTGTGACAGCGTGGGGCTTCACCAACTGATTAAGGATCCCACCCACTCTGCAGGCAATCGACTCGACCTTATTTTTTCGAGCCCTGATCTAACTCAAGTACGCGACATTCTGCCTATGAGCTGGACGGACCACTCACTCATTAAACTCTACATTACCAACACCACAATAAGAAAGCCCAATAATAGCTCTCTACCTGAATTTACGTACCGAAATTGGAAAGCCCTAGAAAAACTCAGCGCCACCACCAAAGTCTTTGATGTGGAGGATAGTTTCTCTCCTACCAGCTCGGTTGAAAACAACTACAGAGCCTTCAGCTTGAGAATCACATCACGGACTCCGTTGCCCCATTAAAACACTGCAAACCCAAAGGTAGAGCACCTGCTCCCTGGTACAATGACTCCCTGTAAACTCTTAAATCAGCCTGTAAACAGGCCGAGAGAAAGTGGAGACACGGATACTGTGACAATAATAAAACCCTCTGGAAAAATTTGCTCCGTGACTACAAATCTGCCATTGCAGAGAGCAAATCGACTTACTACTGCTCCACTATAGTTAACGCAGCTAACAGTCCAAAAAGCATATTCCAAATTCTGGATAATATTATACATCCTGACTGCACCAAGAAATCTATTCCCCCATCTCAGACCCTCCGTGACAATCTCGCACAGTTTTTCACGGACAAAATCGAGACCATCATTAACTATCTGGCAACGCCCCCATCACATAACACTCCAACCCCCCCCCGGAGCTGGCTCCGCTAACCCTGATCCTTCAAGTTCAGCGTGCCCTCCTAGGGAAAGTCTCCTGGTCTTTCCCCTGATCCCTGAAGCAGAATTTGAGAAACTGGCACTGGGCATTACCTCGGGATCCCCCCTTGACCCTTTGCCCCCGAAGACCTGGAAAGCATGCGGGAATGAGCTATTCCACACCCTCCGGAGGATCTGCAATCAATCTCTCGGGTGTGGCCTCGTTCCCAACCCCTGGAAGCAAGCGCTCATCACCCCGCTACTGAAGAAACCAACTCTGAATCCAGAATGCCTTTCCAACTTTCGCCCCATATCACTTCTGCCCTTTCCGGCGAAAGTGATAGAACGATGGGTCAGCACCTGCCTCTCAACCCACCTCGAGCAGCATCACGTTCTGGACGACTTCCAATTCGGATTTCGTCCAGCCCATGGCACAGAAACAGCAGTGCTTACTGCCATGGAAGAACTTCGAGTGCGTGCAGACAGGGGCCAAGCCGTGGCCTTGATCTTATTAGACCTGTCTGCCGCATTCGATACTGTCAACCACGTGACCCTGCTTGAGAGGCTGAGAGAGGCGAGGGTTGATGGCACGGCCCTGCTCTGGTTCCATTCCTATCTCAGAGATAGAAAACAGGCCGTATCCCTCCCTCCTTTCCAATCTGCCTTCTCCCCTGTCCCTCACGGTGTACCCCAGGGTTCCTCTATCAGTCCGATCCTTTTCAATGTTTACTTAAAACCACTGGTCACTTTAATCAAATCCCACAATATGACTACAGTAAACTATGCGGACGATACCCAGCTCCTTTTCTCTTGGGAGGGCGAAGATTCCATTCCTTTGGAAGCCTTCCACAACTGCCTAAGAGACACCGCAGGCTGGTTACACCGGAACTCCCTCCAATTCAACTCCTCGAAAACCGAGGTTCTGTTCTGTCCTGCGAGCCGTATACCTCGCCTTCTGCCTGCGGAGTTCTGGCCCCCGGAAAACTCAAACAATCCGCTACCTGTTGCCAGCGTTCGCAATTTGGGCGTCATGCTAAATAACAAACTTAGCATGGAAACACAGGTTACAAGAACAGTCGCCACCTGCTCAGCCCTTATGCGCTCACTGCGCAAAATCCTGCCATTATTACCACCTCCAGCCCGAGCATTGATAGTCAGGTGCACTATTCTGAGTCGCCTCGACTATTGTAACGCCCTCCTGCTTGAATCTCCTTCGACACTGCTGGATAGACTCCAACGAGTTCAGTCGGCAGCAGCCAAACTGGCACTTGGATGGACCAGGAGATCCTCGGCCACCGCTGCCTTGGCCGAGCTGCACTGGCTTCCCTTGAAGCAACGAATAGCCTTCAAGGCCCTTTGCTTGGTCTTCAAGGCACTACACGGTTCAGGACCAAGACCTCTTCAACATCTGTTCTCCTGGTACATCCCTACCAGAACGCTACGATCCGCGACCGCCTGCCTTGTGAAAGTACCCAGATTTAAGAAGGCTAGGATCGGTGGAAGATCTTTCAGAGTAGCTGCTGCCAAGCTCTGGAATAGTCTGCCTGCCGACATTCGCCAAATTCCTCAGCTCCTACCCTTCAGGAAACGAATAAAAACATGGCTCTTCCCCCAGCATTCTACCCCCGCCCCCCCTTAATCAACTCCCTCCGCTTCTAACCCAGGAGTAAGCTACCAGCGCCAGGATACCTGCCAGGTGACAGCCGCGCTCTATAAATGTTTTAAATAAATAAATACATAAATAAGAGTACATTTCCTGAAGTACTTTTGCACGTGTAGATTTACTCTTGTGAACAGGCCTCATAAATCCTAGCTTTGGCAGAACGCAGCCCTCTTCTATTTCTACAACTCTTCAGCTCCGCACTACTACAAGTAAAATGTCGGTGTGAAGATTTTCCTGTGACTAATCATTCTCTCGGTCTTGACGAGCTTCAGCTCACCGTTTGCCACAGCACATGAAGCCTTCCAGCCAAACAACAATAAATGACACAAACCCTAAGTCAGAATGTCAGTGCTCTAGGGGTCAGAGGGCTTATAAGGATGGGTAAGGCACTAGCATTGTCTGATAACAAGTGCAGAATGTTGTCAAGGCACGGACGCCAATGGGCGTCCTTCTTTCTACCATATATCAGGCCACCGCCTACACCTGAATTTTCGTTTTATCTTTATGATCCCTTGTTTTAAAATGTCCTTCCTCAAAACCTGCTGAAATTTCCCTCTGGGCTTGCTTGTATGAAATGTTCCTTTTCCTCTTTCTCATACAGATATGACAGCTCTACACACCTAGAACGTCTTCTTTGTTTATTCTGCACGTTTCCTCTCGGCGTTTCTGTTTTCCTACATCTTTTATCTTCAGATTGTCAATCATTTGCTCTTGTTGCTAAGTAACGCAAGACTGGAATTTCCCAGGACTTTCAACAAAATGTCACGTGAGAAGTATGGCCAGTTAGTATAATTTCAAAGAATTTTCAAATATCGTACATGCACACAGAGACAAACTACATCAACAAACAGATGTAGATTTATGTCAAAAACATGCAGGAGCTAGTGCACACTTTGGAAAAGAGTGTTAAGTTACCGAGCCACTTGGCCAAAATAGTAAACATTTTGTGAAGGATATCGAATTAGGGGTTAAGAAAGAAATGGTAGATCAAAAGCAATGCTTAATTTGAGCCAGTGGGTTCTGAAATGACACTTTTTTTGTCAACACCGGCCCTTCTGACAGTCTGCCACATGGTGGCGCTCTTGGTCTAATTTAGCAATGAGCACAACGACAGTTGTTTATTAATTCAATATACATTAAAAGTGACTAATAGCTGCAGTCCAAGCCATCCCTATAGCTTTGGGGCCTGGGGTAGTCTGAATTGCCACACTTGTGGGAACTTCTATTTCACCGTTTATCTCCTTCATTCTACTGAGGCTAATCATGCTGCACACCTCCTACTACAATGAGGTCCAGTAGAGCTGAAGCTGATCCTCCCCGGCTGCAAAGCTATCATGCCTTCATTTCGAAATGAGGTCCATTACACAGTTTTTGTAGTCTTAACACCTCTTCCTGCATTTTCCGGTGGTGCAAAAAGAGATAGCATTTATTTTTGTATGATTATGGCCTACCAAAATTGGTTTCTCACCTTTGCACTGGTTTTGTACTGCAGATGGAGCTTGAACCTGGGCACCTCTTGTTGAACCTGCTCTGCAAGATATTGGGCCTGTACTTTGCAATGAACACACAGTCACTCAGCCCAATTGCGATCAATGCGGTGCCCCGAGGGCACCTATGAGCTTGCGCTGCCCTCAGGGCAGCACATTAGGGAAAGATGGGCTTGCTGTTTGAAGCGGACAGTGCTTGCCTGCTCTTCAAACAAGGAACAGAACTCCCATATAGGTAAGTGCAGTGAGTGACTGTATCACCTAAAGGGGGATGCCTGGGTGGGGTCCATGGGATCCCATTACACCCTCCAGGGGGCTGCCCGCAGATGGCGCACTGTGCTCACATCCATAATACACAGTGACGCAGGGGCAAAGTGTTTCCCTCATTTGCATGGAGTCATGCCCCTATCCAAATGAGTGAAGGCCTCCTTGAGACAACACCAGAATTGTAAATGCACCATTACTATGTGTATTAGTCGAACAAGCATCTGCAGCCCCTTCTGTAATGCTCTAGGGCTCCGGGAGCACAGAACACGGGTGCACACAAATGTTGCGAATCTGATGCACCTCTGGGACAATGCATGTAACAAAGACCCTGAAGTTTATGTTTGCTGACATAAGCTTTCTCTGCCGTTCAGCAACCATGATGACGCAGAAGAATGTTTTGACTTCCTGATGTGGTCAGGAAATGAGGATGGTAATGAACAGTAATCCTCAATATGGCTGCCAATGGCAGTCAGTATTTGGCATGGTGTCTCCCAAGGATGTGATTAAACCAAATTGGAGTATACACCCAGCTCAAGAGCATCTTCACCTTTCTTATCGCACAAGCAATGCAGCAGTCACTCAAAAAATGTGTGTACTTTTCTCAGCATGTGCATTGTTATAAAGTGCGAGAATTCCAGTCGAGAATATTGACTGTAAAATCTATGTCTGAAAACAATGGGTGTGGTAATGCCTGTAAAATCCTGTAATTCTTGATCCCAAACCCAGATTTACTGGGTGCAAGGTTCAACATTACCATGCCATACTCCAATTCAGTCCAGAGTGGTTTCTTACTCATTAGCGCCTACTGATAATTATCATTTTAATATAGCGCTTTATATCACATATTTACCATTTCTGATAGCAGTATATGTATTCCCCAATGTCATGAGAATCAGTTTACTTACCTCGCTGTGCAGGGATTCAAACTTGTTTACCTGAATGTACTGCAGTTGTTAGAAAAGAGCATTAAGGGCCTTATGTATCAAGCCTTTTTTGATTCGCAAAGGCCGAAATTCGGCCTTTGCGAATCGCAAAAGGCTGTTTTGCATAAAATGATATGTATCAAACTATCGCATCTTAAGGAATCGTAAATACTTGCGATTCCTTATTTTGCTATAGCATTTAAGGAATCGCAAATTTGCGATTCCTTAAATGCTATGTAAGAAGCATTTTAGATTTGCGATTTCAGGTTTAGAAATCGCAAATTACCACCAACTACAAGTTGGTGGTAATTTGCGATTTCTTGTAAATATGCACAATTGTGCATTTGTGAGGGTGGCTTATGACGCACATACATGCCCATTGGGCATGTATGTGCGCCATTTGCACACACATGTAATTTAAAGGGGTGCAGCAGGTTGTCCTTGAGGAACCCCTGCACCCTTGCAATAATTCTCAAATTGCGATTAGCAAATTGCGAATTCGCAATTTGAGAATTATTTGGAAATTATTCCTATGGGCCTCCTGGCCCATAGGAATGCATTGGAAATTATTCCTTAATTGCGAATTCGCAAATTGCGAATTCGCAATTATGGAAGATTAAGGAATCGCTACAAAAAAGCGAATTTCTTCATACATACCGTTTTGCAATTCCTAAATAGCGATTCCTTAAAAATCCCTATTTAGGAATCGCAAAACGTTACTATGATACATATGGCCCTAAGTTACCAAGCCACTTGGCCGGAATAGTAACCATTCTGTGGAGGAAATCAAATTTGAGGTTAAGAAAGGAATGCTAGGTCAAAAGCAATGAGCCCGTGGTTACGGGCTCAGCACTTACTTATCAACACTGGCCCTTCTGACAGTCTGCCACATGGTGGCGCTGTTTATAAATTCAATACACATTAGAAATAACTAATACCTGCCGTCTAGGCCATTCCTATAGTTTTGGGGACTTACAATTGTCTGAATAGCTACACTTGTAGGAGTGCGATGGTTAGTTAGTGTGTTGGTAATGCCATTGGCAGTGCTGGCAGGGCAATGTGTGGCGCAAGCTGTTGTGGCCTCCTGACAATGGCCCAGGCACTTATTTTTAGTTTACATATTAAGCACTGGTCAAAAGACATTCAAATCTTGGCCTCTTATTGAAAAATAAATTGCTACTGACTGATGGAATACTTCCGTCTCCCTACTTGTGCAATCTTTGCTCTGTTGTAGTAAGATAGTACTCTCTGTGTGCCCTTACCATCTTTCAGCACCTACTTTTTTCTAGTGTGAACGGCTGACATACCCCTTGCACCTTGCCCCCACTCAACATGCATACATTAATGGGCCAGCCCAGCGAGAGAAAGCAAGTGACACCTCTGCCTGTTCATAAAAGGGAGGTAATGGACGTCCATCTGCCTCCAGAAAAGCCACTCAGGCACCCACTGGGCCACTGGTGGCATCTAAACAATGCAGAAACCGCCCAAATCGGCCCCAGGCTGCCCAAGAAAGCAGCCCACAGCTGGAACTGGACACCGGCCCCTCGGGCATTGCCCGAGTGCCTATGTTACCAATCTGATCCTAGGCCTGACCCAATCTTGTAACACAAGTGCTTGATTGAGACAGTTGTCTTTAGCTTCCTACTACTCAGAAGAAGTAGGCTGGCCATTGAGCTGTGTTCCTGTGGTCTGGTGTACTTGGTAAATGGCATTACACCAAGAAATAAAATCGACTTTTTAAAATTCCTAAACGAAGGCAGGAGAAAGAATAATGGAAAGGAGGAGAAAAGAGTTAACACACGTAGAGTTAAGGCTCACACAGCAAGCAGTTATTTTAGAACTATTAAATGTTGGTGTTAAGATTTATGAAATAATCTGAGATGCTGTTTAAGAAATATACAGAGTTTCTGTCATAGGAGCGTCGCCCCACTGCTTAAAGGCGAGCAGAAAATGATAGGAAAACACTTTTTAAAATCATTTTATTTTTCATTGACTCAGCTACGTTTGCTGAGTCAGCCGAGTCTGGAGCAGGGTGGGACCAGGTCGCAGTGTCACCAGCAGGGGGAGGAGGGGATATGGGCACTAAAAGTGCCCATATCCACACCAACATGCACACTTGGATATCTCCAGGCTATTCCTTGGAGATATCTGCAGGGTTCAGGAGCACAGTCTCCCAGTCCCTGCTGGAGCGTGGAACTGTCCCGCTCTGCCCAATCCCAGCACTTCTCTCATGCTGGGAGTAACAAAATGAGAGATGCGCTGGGATTGCATTGTGAGCTGGGAGCCTGTGCTTAAGGGAACTGCAGTGCCGGGAGCAGAAGAGCAGCGAGGCCCGGGAGCAGAAGGTAAATGTATATTTATATATAATAATATCATGGCGACCTTTGATTTGGAGCTAATAGAGCCAGTGTTGAATAATAGTGGCCATATTATACCTACGTATACCGGAAGGAACACTAATTCAAACATAGACCATGTTATGGTCTCCTCAAATATCTTACCACATTGTAGTACTCTGGTAATTGAGGATTCTAGTTTAAGCGACCATAATTGTATTGTATTAAGAATTGAATCCTTTCAATGCAGAAGTCAGGATGCGCTAAGAACTTTAGTTAACATTGAGCCGCATAGACCTAACGGGATAAGGCTGAGATGGAGAGGCGAAAAATCCAGTGTAGTCTTACCTGTAATTATCTCTAGATCTTTGACTGATATTGAGGATATTTTGGCAGCAGATAGTGCGCCTGTTTTGTTAATATCAGTAAAGTTATTAATACTATATTTACAGGATGTAGAACAGGAAACATCATACGCAATAAGGGCTGGTTTGATCACGTATGTACGGCACTCCATGTACAACTCAAACGTGCCTTATCACAAAGACCGAGGGATCAAAATGAAGTTTCACTCCTGAGAAAGGACTATAAAATGGCTCTTTCTAAAAGGAAGAGGGAGCAGCAACAGGAAGTATGGGATAACCTATCCCGTGCTGCAGAAACCTCTGATTGTTGCCTGTTTTGGTCAACGGTCAACTCACCTTTTTTAAAGGAGGACAAAGCCCCACATCTTGCATCCAATGTTAGCAGTGAGGCCTGGGTGTCTCACTTCTCGGCTATATTTAATGCCAACGATCCCACCATGGAAGAACAAAATCTTTGGCCTATACTCGCATTGGATATCTCATTGGGTGAAGTTGAAGGGTGTATCAGGGCCAGCAAGGGGGGCAAGGCACAAGGGCCTGACGTAGTCCCCATTGATGTGTACCGGGCCGTTCCACTAATGTGGGGACCTATCCTCACCCTGGTCCTTAATGCGGCTGTAGTAACTATGATTCCGCCCACCTGGGCTGACTCTATTATCGTCCCAATCTATAAAAAGGGAGATAGGTCAGTAGCTAGTAACTATCGCCCGATCAGTCTGTTAGACTCGTCGGTGAAGGTTATGAGCAGAGTATTATTGTCCAGGTTGGAAGTTTGGGCCGAGGATGAAGGGATCCTCGCAAGCTCACAGTATGGCTTTAGGAAGGGCCGAGGGACACTAGATCAGTGCCTAAATTTAGAACTTTTAATTGGCAAGTACACCTTGGCAAAGCAGGGTACTTTTTACCTCTGCTTTGCCGATTTGAGTAGCGCTTTTGATCTAGTTGATCATTCAATCCTGTGGCCAGTCCTATTAGAAATGGGTGCACCGGAACCCATTATCTTTTTCTTAGCAAGACTTTAAGAAAAGATGCAAATGTGTGTACGCTATGGGCTAAACGGAGAGTGCACCCCTAATTTTAACGTAAAACGTGGTATTCGACAGGGTTGCGTTCTTGCCCCCCTGTTGTTTACCCTCTTCATTAATGCTATGGATGCTGTTTTGAACAAAGTCCAAGCTGATGCCCCAGGGGTCAATGGATTAAGCGTGTCAGTACTGCTTTATGCAGATGACACTGTGCTTCTCTCAAGGACCCCTACAGGTCTACAACGTTTGATGGACAAGTTCTCTGATTTTATCAGTGAGAGAAAGCTGTTGATTAATAAGAGTAAAACTCTTGTCATGACTTGTGGGACCAAATGTAATAAAAGCAATGCCTTTTTTATTGAAGGGGTGAGAGTGCAGCAGGTGGAAACTTTCTGTTACCTGGGTGTCACCTTAATGCACAAAAATAGCTGGTCAGAAGAACTTTCAAATGTCAGGTCCAAAATGGTAATGTGTGCCCATGGTATCTTCAAGTTTGCATCTAAGATCGATGATAGACGGATTAGAGATATGTTGTCAATTTATAAGGTCAGGAGTGTCTCAATTGCATTATATGGAGCTGGGATATGGGGTTATACTAATGTAGATGTAGTACAAAGAGAAGAAAATAACTTCCTTAAAAGACTTCTTTGTCTACCTACTTCAGCCCCAAAGAACTGATTCATAGAGAATTGGATGTCGCCTATTTAGGCGACCTCATCTCGTTGAGACCCCTGATGATATGGCGTGCGATCTGGGGGAAAGATGAAACGGCTTTTAGCCAAAGCGTCATCAAGGATTGCCTCGACCTAGACAATTATACCAAAATACCGTGGCTTAAGTATGTTCTAGACAGCTTCAGGAATATTTTTGGGCTCAATGTACTAGCAGAACCATGTTCTGCAGGGAATATCACCAAAGTAGACATGAAAAACATATTTTTGCAGTACAGAGCACAGAAACGCCTGGAAGCTAATAGCCGCCTCACCACAGTCCGTCTCTATAATAAATACATTGAAGGTGATTTACCACAGCTATACTTGAGTATGGTAACTAGACCTGCCCACAGGTTTGTCCTAACCAGGCTAAGATTTGGTACGGCTCATGTTTTGGTTGCTTTCCCCCAACCAAAGAAGCAACCTGTTGGGCCGTGCCCATGCGATGGGCATTCCAAGCAAAGCACTTTGCACTTTATGTTAATTTGTACTCTCTTCTTGAATGTTAGGGTGGCCTACCTGAAACCGATTTTTGTAAAATATGGTGTTGGAAATGTGGAGGATGCGATGAAGTTAGTTTATAATATGAATTCTCCGGATAAATGTTTTTATATTACCACTTTTATCTCCAAATCAATCCAGATGAGAAATAGCATGTTGTTTTAAATATTTATTTCTTTTAACCTGTATTGTTTTTATTATGTACTTTTTAAATTTTATTGTCCCATGCATTTTGCTTATGTGCTTTTATGGTCATTGTATTCTATGAACCGAATAAAGCTTCATGAATTGAATTGCATATTTATTTATTTATCCCCGAACTGCCCCACCATGTAGAATGGTCAGCAGCTGCGACTGTTTATAAAATGCACTTTCAATAGATACTACAGAAAACGTTTAATGCAGGCTTATCCAACGAGTAGCTTGGAAGCCACTGGTAGCTCTCCAGCTATATCTGTTTGTGAGTGAGTGTCTGAGTGCCTGTATAGGTATATGTGTGGTTGTGTAAAGGCTGTTTGGGTGTATAAGCAGGTATGTGAGTAGCTGTGTGGGTGAGCGAGTGGCTGTGTGAGTGACTGTATAGGTGAGTGAGTGGGTATCAGAATGGCTATGTGAGTGAGTGACTGGCTGTGGACAGGTCTGTATGGGTGAGTGAGTGGCTGTTTGAGTGGGGGTTTGATTTAGTAAGTTGGTGTCTGAGTGGCTCTATTGTAGAGTAAGCGTCTGTGTGAGTAAATACATGGGGGAGTGAGTGGATGTGTGAGTGCTTATAAGGATGCATGAATTGGTATGTAAATGGTTGAGTGAGTGCTTGCAGGGGTGAGTGAGTCGCTGTGTTGAGAGGCTGTATGGGTGAGTGTGTGGCTGTGTGAGTGGCTGTATGGGTAAGTGACTGGTTGTATGAGTATCTTTATGGGTGAGTGAGTGAGTGGTTGTGTGAGTTACTATGCTCCTGGGGATCCAAGGCAACATCATGCAAAAAAACGTGTTTTGTTTTTTAGTGAAAGATATAGAGTGACACTAAGACACTCTGTAGTAGATCATCAGTACCTGTAAGGGTCAAAGTGGAGCAGAGTGGGATGCAAATAACACCCAAAGTACCTCACACTCTGGAGACCTTTACACTGTTATGGAGGCCGGGCTGCCCATAGCATGTTAGCAATCATGTATTTGAAAGCATTTTTAATAGGGATAAAGGGATAAATAAAATGAATTGTTAAATATGTTCAGAGCTGCAATTGTATAATATGATTGCAAGAAAGGGTGTTTGTCATGCTAGGGGCAGGTGAAATGTTGTTTACAAGAGGGGGGCAGGTTTAAACAGTTTGACCACCGATGCCCAGTATTTAAAACTGGGTTCATGTCATCCTAACATTAATATTTAAATTGCTATTTCCCAGTAATGGCCTCTATTTCCTTCCCACTCACATCTACGTCCAGCAGAAGAGCTTTTGGCCACATTTGTGTCCGCAGATTTAGAAGCTCATTTTTCAATCTTTATTCCAATAACTCTTAATTTGAGTTGGGAGAGGGGAACAGAAAAGGCGTGCTTGATGTGTTGGCTGACAGGTGAACCTTGAATATTTCCCTGTGTTCATGTGAAAGCACATAGGCCCAAATGTACAAAGTCAATTTCCAGTTGCAAACTTTGCAGTTCGTAAAACCAAAGTGTGCGCAATGACAAAAGAGCTTGTGACAATGTATAGGAGCCCTTTTTCATAGCGAAAAGAATGTTCTATGCATCAATGTTTTCCCCTGTCTCAAGTGATCCATACATTCAGCCGTGGCCCGGCCCATGGTCATATGTTGAAATCTCCCCCACCTGGCCCTACCGCTCTTAACTGCGTGGGCCGCAGCTGCATGCATTTATTGCCAATTGAGATCATTAGCGCAAGTGCACCCTTTATTTCAATACTTTGTTGGTCTTTCTCTTAGAAGTTCCTTCTGGCTCCAAGCTGCCGTCAGCAGTTTCTGCGACCCTCTTGTACCAAAGAAGGCCATCTTCAAGCAATGCCAGGCCTGCCATACGAAGTTCCTAAACGTTTAGCTGTAGACCATGATGCTTCAAAGGATGGGTCAACAGCATGGCTGGCCAATTGTGGCCTTTGTGATTCCTTTGAAGTTATCTTAAAATTAGACTCCTTCAACACCAGGCTCTGAAAAAGTTAACAAGGTTATGTCCTAGTAAACTAGTTTTTAATTCGTCCACTTTTTCATAGGCGAATCTACATTTGAAGAGAGTTTCTTATTCAACAGGCCGACAATAACATCCTACACCTCTCTGTGAGTCCTCAAACCTATGACAAGGTATCAAAAAAGTGCAAAAATAGTTTACTCCAAGGTCTTGATATGGATTTCAGAGACCACTCCAAAGTACAGTTGAGACTTAGCACAAGAAGATGCTTCAAGGTACCGCTGTGGCCTACCACCAAAGTTTGACCTCAGAGGCTTATGAGGCTCATCAAAGTAGTCCTTCTGAGATGTCCATTAATTTTAGCATAGGTGTCCTCCAGACAGTCTTCTCAAACCGAAAGTTGCCCTAATATCTGACGCCATACCAAAGTGGCCATGCAATAGACTCATAAACCAGGTGACACAACTGAAAAGTCACCTGTAAGGGTTCAGTCTTGCACGGCAATAAACAAGTTGTGTTATGTAGCCAAAAATACGCCACTTTTGTAATTTCATAGTGATGTAAATGTTACTATAGGGCAATTTATAGTACTCCAATTAGGCAACACAGAAGGGTGGAAAGATGGGTCTGCGTTGCTGGGATTCATATTCATTACCCCTAGAATACCACATTAGTCAACAGTGCCACCTGCTGTCAATGACTCCAATTGCAGTCTCTCCAATGAGTGCAGGTATGTAAGAAATTAAAATGAAAAAGGCCACTATTCTAGATCAGTAAACCGTCCACAGACAATCTGTATACTGCTTGGTGTTTCAATGAATGTATGACAGTATTCGGCATGTGTTTAGTACGCATGCCTTCTGAACACCGTCATTAGTATGAATGCGTCTTTAGCATGCATTTGTTCAGCACGCAAGTCGTTATGACAACTTGCCTTGGGGGTGGGGGGCGCTGGATTTTGATATCATTTTTTTTACTATTCCGAATCCAGTCCACGCAACAGTAGGGAAGGTGTTGGACTTTAAATCCAACACCATTCCACCAGTGCACCCCTTTAAAGAAAGTCATTGTAAAAACTTGTGTGCTGAACGATTGTGTGCTAAAGACGCATTTCTTCTACTGCCGGTACTGTGAAGGCATAGCGTGATTCCGACTTTGTCCTAAAGGCCATTTCTTTGTTCAATACCTGAAGTGTGATCTGAGACTTCCTGCCACCAAATTGAGTATGGTGCCTTTTCTCGTGCCCCCAGTTGCCCTGGTCTTGAATTATTGAGACAAGGCTTGGCAAATGAATTCAAGTTCCCCATTATTCCTGTGTGCCAGAGTGTGTAGACATTTGGCCTCCTTCTCTCTTTACTGAGATACGGTGACCTCTTTGTTTCATCTGGAGTCATACATTTGGCGTTAATAAAGCCAGCTTTCACAAGGTGGTTTTAATTTCAATCTCTTATCAAAAGGTTTAGAGAAATTGTTTCTGGCACATACAACACATGGGGTATACCCAGCTAATTTTCCATGTACATGTAGTACAAGGCAATAGTACGAGCCAATGATTATTTAACCAGCTCATGTCCTTTCAATGGTAGATTTCATAGGGACCCACTAGCAATCATTACTCAAACAGCCTTATTTGGCATTAGTGCAATATGGCTTCTATGAACCTCTCCTTAATCATTATTGGAACCCAAGTACACCCACTGAATTATGTTTGGGATCCGGGAAACCCCACTGAGTCAATATTGGAAGGCAGGGACCCTGCTAAGCATTTTTGATGATTTGAACTGCAAACCAATACACAAAAATTACCAAAACAAGCATTAATCAAACAAATATACAAATTGTGAAATATTTTATCAAAATTACAAACCTATATAAAATAAATCTATATTTTTATGTTATTGGGAAGGTTGGAGCTTTTCTAAATTCAATTGAGGCCATTCATTGTCCATACTATATTCTGGTCGATGCATTTGCACTGTTTGCAGAAATCCATCTTCGGATGCTAACTTAATTTTTAGCCTCCCATTTCAAATGCTTTCACATTTACAGAATGTTTAAGAAAATATTTAGCATGTTTTAATATATATACAGTTTATTAGTTTGTTGATATTATTTAACTTTTTAAGCAGTGCGGACCACCTGAGAATGTTTCACTAACCCTCTTGGGTTGGTGATCGTTAAGAACCACTGCACTATGGGATTGTACATGGAGAAATTGCTGATTTTTCAATAAATAGTACATAAATTCAACTTGCTAGAGCTAATGGATCTAGAAATTGAGAATGACATTCTACCAGAGGGCCACCAGGTAAGGCATTAATAAATAAGATGAAACATGTGTATTAAGTGGCCGTTGATTATCTTAGATAGGTTCAAATGTTTGTGCAAAAGAACATACATGTTTACAGTTTCAAACTCAAGAAGTCGTTTTCTGCTTCTGAAAAGCAGGCTGTAAGTCAGTATGTAAAGCCGTAGCCTCAGCTTCAAATAGAAGAGCTGAGGGCAGTTTTAAGAAATATTAGAGCTGGAACATAAAAACAGTCCTGGTATGCTACTCCATGCAAAGAAAGTAAAGCAGCGTGATTGAGCGTTATTAGTTTCATTAGTTGAAAGCAACAAGGGACAAGCATTGGCAAAGCCAATAGGTCTTATTTATATGAGATTTATTGGCTTTGCTAATGTTTTTTTAGCTATGTTGCAAATGGCTGAAAGTTATGTAAAAAACAACTGTATGACACAGCCAGCGTTGTCCATGTTATAGTGCTTTTTTAATTATCTCAAGTTATGCTGCACTGAAGCTGGAGCTGCTGTATAATATGGCTAAACAAATTGAAAAAGCCAATAGATCTTGCATAGGTGAGACCTATTGGCTTTGTCAAAGCTTGTTATGGATTGCCACATAGTAAGTTATAAGTATTTATATGTTTTTTTTTATAATGGCTGAAGTGTTAATGTTATAGAATGAAGAATGCCCTTGCCAAGGTGTTAGTGTGTCCAGAGTCATGTATTTTAGGACCATACAAAAACTGTGAAAATGTGCCATTTAAATGTACTGACTGTAATATAAGTTGTAGGTAGACAGCAAACTCCAATAGGTTACAGCTTCTATTACAGTGATGCTTTAGGCAATGTGTTACTTTGGGTGTAGTGGTTACAAAAGAACAAAAAAGCACTCCTGCCTACTTGTTTAGTAGTTAAAAAATAGCAATAACGGTGTTCAGTGGGTTTCCTTGAGCTTTTGGTCCCTGTTCTACTACACCCGCTGTACCATTCAAATCACGACTCTAGTGCCTGTAAGGTAACTGCATTTGTCACTACTGGTTAGTAGTAAAATGTAGCAATAATCGATATCTTCTTTGAAGCAAATAGTTTTGTTACAAGCAATGCCAAACATTTTGTCACACAATTGTGTAGCAAAACCAATTGATGTGTCATTAAATTTTAAATATGTTCTAATTCCAAGATAGAGTTTTCAAAAAATCATCCATCCAGGGAAGAAATGTGCTCAGATCTACCTTATCCCATTCTATTCTCTTCCATTTTGTCGAAACAATAATATTGGTATTGTTTAAGTTTGCTAATTATAGGATCATGGTTACTCTTGGCACGTTGCTCAATTTTCAAGTCAATCATGATGTGCCAGCTGGATGGATCATGGTCCCTTCGTGGGAAGTATAAGCCTCAACTTCCTTGGCAATTGTAACAAGACTATCTATTGCCTGCTTGTCATTGACAACTCTGAGATTATTTATCAGGATATATACAAAGACATGTGTAGGCTCATTGTATCAAAAGATGCTCCAAGAAACAATGCAGTGAAGGTGAATACGTTAAATAAAGTGTGTAATTGCTATATACAAGGCATATATAGAAAACTAGAGGATGTAATGATTGCAAATTTCAGTGACCCAACTCAAAGTTCTATTTCGAATTAATATCAGTCTCCTAGCATATTTGTCGACTTTTAAACCCTAATTAACATTGAAGTTTACAATGTGTCTATATATTTGTTGTCTTGTTTTATTATTGTCTTGCCCTAGTTCCCAGGGTTATAGGGCTGCCTCTTTCATTTTGCATGGCTGGACTGGTCAAGCATAATGCAATGAAGTGTGCTTATAATAAAGTTATTATTGTATGTAAAATGTCTGTGAGAATCAGACAAGTAGCATCTGTTGCAGGCTCGTAGACCATGGATAAGCGTAAAGAGACTAGTTTGCCACCCACAGAGTATTGATTTTTAATCATAGTTCCGATTACATAGGGATGCCTCAGATTTCGTCCTCTTCTGCACAGTTTGCTGTAGAGTTATCACCGAGTACATAGATGGTATCAAAATTCCCAGAGACAAGTGTGGTGGATTGTTCCCGACATTTCTCTGGCTGTCAGCCATATGGAGATTATCTTCAAGGCAAGCCAGAGTTGTAGAGGCAACCATATCATCATTGCCTCTGTCATAAATGTTTAATATAATGAATTCCTGGCCTTGCAATTAGGGAGATATGTACCCATAATGTTAGCCCACTCGATGGCCTTCCTCTCAATGTCAGCTGGTACATTATACAATATATGTATTCTGACTTGTATATGTGGGGCTTATGCCCATGTCTCCTGAAAAACTCAGATTTAATCTTTTCCGAAAAAACTGTGCCAATCATTATTAACATGTTTTGGTGCCAACCTAGTAATATTCCAACTTAAGATGCACAGAGAGGACAAATTGCAAGGGCCCTCCTGTTCAGGTCCATCAGCTTGCCATATGTGAAATGCTCTGGACAGAATGAGTTTACATAATTGCAAGGGTCTGAGGGAACAAATTCTGTGACTGTCGTAATTTCTTAAACAAACCCAGCATTTCAGTGCTCCGTGCTAGAATAATGTATTTTATTACTTAAAAGGGACTTTACCATCCACTCGCTCTCCACTCTATATTTTTGGAGGTGATAAAAAAAACCGTGTTCTCATTGTACCATGTGTGATTGCTGTTGGGGTGAGGGGTGCCATTGCCCAAGATATTCGAGATCATGCCCTTTATGCTAATCAATCTTCTTCTTAACAAATCTGCCTTGTTGTGATTGTTGCTGCACAGATACTTGGCTAAGGTGGCCTTAGCAAAGAGTGTTATTTCCCTTCAGCAACCTTCAACACAAGTATTCCCATATTGGCATGGTATTCATTTTCGGCCATAGTGCTTTACAGTGGCCCATTCCGCCCCAGCATACCCTTGTAGATTCTTTTTTCCACATACCAGAATTAACCAAAAATTCAACATATGTTATATGTTGGACCCAGCCCTTTTGGCAGGTTCACCCCAAGACTTTTTGCTTTTTCCTAGCCTGTTTCTGTGACCTGGTGTTGGTGATTTTAGGCCTCTGCCCACTTTTTTACTGTGGTACTGTGTAAGGTGCTTGAGCTCTTTGTATATGTGTGATGAGTGACCTGCCCTCCCATAGGAATGAATGGGGAATATGTATGCCCATGGTAGTTCCTGATGTGTGGGGAGTGCGGGGTCGAGTTTGATATGTACGAACTTGTGAGATTGAATGCTGCGTAATGATACATGCGGCATGACTGCGTCTAGTGTAGAAGTGCCACTTTTAGAAGTTGGCATATTTGTGTAATTTGTGTCTGGCGTGTGATTGGCTGGTGAGCCTGGCCCAGGAGTGCCTGGGCCTGCTTGTGGATTGACTGTCTGGTTTGAGGGTGACAGGGGCTGGGGAGCCCCAGGAGGTTGTCTGAGTCAGCCCGTGGATGAAAGGCTGCATCTGCTGCCAGGGAAGTGGGAGGAGATAGCACCTGGGAGTGAAGAGGGCTGTGCCTGTCTGCCTGCCACAATGCTGGCTCCACCTCCTGCTGGGCGACTGTCGCCTCTGCCCCTCACACTGAAAGGAGTTCCCTATAACCAGTTCTAGCTGGTTCTCAGACTGCCTGCACCCTTTAGACAAAGGATTTTGGGTATAAAAAGGGTGCTGTGACACTCTAAAAATGTTCTTGTTTCTAACTTGAATCTGCCAGGGGCGTGCTGCTGCTTGGGCCCAGGGGAATCCCTGGGCCCTGCTCAGCCCCTGGACACCTGATGGACTTTTCCTGGATGCAGGAGGATTTTCCGGCTGGGGGCTATGCTGCTCCCTCTTTTATTCCTGGACTGCCGAGGTCCTGGACTGCTGAAGGACTTTTTATGTGCTTTATTGTTGCCTCTAGCGCTTTGGAGCGCCTTATCTCTCCCCCAGCGCCTTATGTTGGCCAAGAAGCGCTGTATTTCATTTATCAATAAACAAACAAGGGCCTTGACTCTTAACTCAGCAGGCTGAGTCCAACCAAAACTATCTAACAAAACAAGGGCCAACGCTGAGAAGTTCAGTTTACCAGCAACTAATTAACAAGAGTAGCTGTTTTGAATAGAGCAAAAACAACTTGCTTAAGGTATAGCAGATTTATTCTCTTTTGTTTTTAAATTTTTCTTTAACTTATTATGACACTATTTTAGTGCATGGGAATACAAACATATTTATATGCAATATATACATGAGACAACATCAATTACAAAAAAACATCAATTACAAAAAAACATTTGCACGCTTCATACACACTTGGCCATTCAGTCATACAACACATTCACACATAAGTGACCTAAACAAAACTAAAGCGTCCACGTAATGGTTGTAACTCCAATGGAAACAATCCTTTCGTAATTTTGGTTATTATAGTCTTTACAAATCACAGTTTAAAGAGAGTGTCCACATCTCTTGTAAATAATGAAAGGGTTGTTGTGAAGCACCAATTGTGGACCAAATACGGGACACGGTCGGTCGACGCGTTTCGAACCCCTATTTAGTGTTGGGGTTCTCCTCAGGACCAATAGGGTTCTGTAAAAATGACAAAACAGCTGTTTCAGAATAAAGCAAACTAGAGACTAAAGACTAACTCGAGTGTCGACCAGCTGCCGCTCCCTACCTTAAGCCATGATCAGCCAAACTCCAACAAGGATCAAATTCCAAAATCAAGCGAAGTCATCAAACTTCTCCAAAGAATGACGTATTCCCAGGGGCTGCAGACAGACAAAGTAAATGAATGTGCTACATTTAATCACACACACTTACACACAGTCACTCCGTCAGTCCTATCTAGCGGTGTAACACTTACCCGCTGGCGTGTTTACTTCTGACTCGCCGGTATGTTCAAATCCCTCCTATTACTTGAAGCTGGAAAAATTAAGCAAAAGGAGGTCATCAGTACAACGCTGTTGCGGGGATCGAAACCCCCATCAAAACGCTAATGGAGTTTGAAAGAAAACGCACCGGCAAAGGGAAGGCATCCGTCCTTCACTCGGGTATGACAATTGTTCTGCCTGCGATAACTGCGTGAACATGCCGGTACTTCCTGGATACAAAGCGTCCCAGGGGGTTATGGGAATTGTAGTTTCGATCCCCGCAACAGCGTTGTACTGATGACCTCCTTTTGCTTAATTTTTGGAGAAGTTTGATGACTTCGCTTGATTTTGGAATTTGATCCTTGTTGACGTTTGGCTGATCATGGCTTAAGGTAGGGAGGGGCAGCTGGTCGACACTCGAGTTAGTCTTTAGTCTCTAGTTTGCTTTATTCTGAAACAGCTGTTTTGTCATTTTTACAGAACCCTATTGGTCCTGAGGAGAACCCCAACACTAAATAGGGGTTCGAAACGCGTCGACCGACCCTGTCCCGTATTTGGTCCACAATTGGTGCTTCACAACGACCCTTTCATTATTTACAAGAGATGTGGACACTCTCTTTAAACTGTGATTTGTAAAGACTATAATAACCAAAATTACGAAAGGATTGTTTCCATTGGAGTTACAACCATTACGTGGACGCTTTAGTTTTGTTTAGGTCACTTATGTGTGAATGTGTTGTATGACTGAATGGCCAAGTGTGTATGAAGCGTGCAAATGTTTTTTTGTAATTGATGTTTTTTTGTAATTGATGTTGTCTCATGTATATATTGCATATAAATATGTTTGTATTCCCATGCACTAAAATAGTGTTATAATAAGTTAAAGAAAAATGTAAAAACAAAAGAGAATAAATCTGCTATACCTTAAGCAAGTTGTTTTTGCTCTATTCAAAACAGCTACTCTTGTTAATTAGTTGCTGGTAAACTGAACTTCTCAGCGTTGGCCCTTGTTTTGTTAGATAGTATTTCATTTATAGCGCGGAGAGCGCTTTCTTTTTGCCCCTAAGCGCTTTGTAGCGCTTTTATTGTTTTTATCGAGGGTGCCACTCCTCGGATCGTGATTCCCCGCCTGCCTGCCTAAGCGGGGCCGCTGCGCTGCCCGCAAGTGTTTGGCCGGCTGGCCAATCCTAGCGCAACCGGCCAGAAGTCCCGCCCCCGCAGCCCGGGTGCCGAGGAATGGCAGCCGCGAGGAGAGAAGGAGAAGTGGGGCAGAGATGGCGGGGGGCTCTCGTGAGGCTGGGAGAGCCCTGCACACAGAGAAGAGGCGGCTGGAGGTACCGACGGGGCTCCGGGACCGAAAAGGAGCCCCGCGCTGCCCAGAGAGCCGGTGAGTGCGTGCAGAAGGAGGGGAGGGCTTCGGGGCACATTGCCGGTGCCCGCCCTCCCTCCAATGGTGCCGAGTCTTTGCGGGGGGCGCTGAGAGGCCCCCGCGAGGCCCCACTTGTCTGTAAGCCCTAAGAGGGCTCGAGGGCCATTTTGTTCTTGGAGCCCCAAGGCTCTTGGGGGCATTTGTGGCTTCAGAGTCCCCCGAGTGGGACTCCAACGACGGCCCAGTTGTGTTGTTCGAGCCACGAGGGCTCCAGGCGGCATTCCTTGTTTAAGAGCCCTGAGAGAGCTCTGGGGGCCATATTGAGTTCAGAGTCCCCAGTAGGGGACTCCAACGACGCCGCATTTCTTTGCTTGGAGCCCAGAGAGGCTCTTGAGGGCACAGTTGGTTTCTGAGCCTGAGGGTTCCAAGGGACACGAGTGCTTCAGAGCCTGTGTGGCTCCAACGTTCTGCACCATGGGGCATGTGTGATGTGCCCAGAGCCTGTGTGGCTTCAGCAGTTGGCCGCAGTGTGGGGCAAGAGCCTGTGTGGCTCCCACAGTTGGCGCAGTTTGCACCTAAGGGTCAGTGAGGACCCTATCGCAGTTTGGATTCACAGCTGCCCAGCAATTAGTGGGCAGCTGCAGCGTTTAGGCCCTTGTGAGTGTTCCCAGGTGCCCAGCAAGTAGTGGGCACCTGCTACGTTTAGGTTTTGCGCCAGTGGCGCACCCCTGACTGGCGCTCTTTCAGTCCCTTTATTAGATGGGGGCTGGTATGTGATTTCTGCGCAATGTGATTTCTATGTTTTTAATAGTAATTGCTAATGTGAGTTTTGCGCAATGTGGTTACCTTCTATGTTTAGGATGGTAATTGCCTACTGTGTGTTTTTGCGCTATTGTATTGTTCTGGCACCTCTGAATGTTTTTAGGCATCATGTGTCTTCCTTTCCCTGCGCTGCACCTCTGAATGTTTTAGGCATCATGTGTCTTCCTGCGCTGCACCTCTGAATGTATTTTATTGCATCATGTGCTTTGTTCTGAACACCGCTGAATGTGTAGGTTTATGCATCATGTGTTTCCCTTGGCTTACACCTCTGAATGTTTTTAGGCATCATGTGTTTTCCTTTATTACTCCTCTGAATGTGTTTCATGCATCATGGGTAATGTGTTCTTGTTTATACCCCTAGGTGCTGTGTGATACTTAGGTGGTTGTTCTTTTTAGTACAGGTGGTCCTAGTGAGGTCCTGGTTCCTTTTACCAGTGGTTACTGGTTGTGTGCCATAGTTGCTAATTTGTGCTACTATGATTTTTATTCTTTATTATTCTTTATTCTAAAAGTGCTATTTCTGATTCTGACAGTGGCCCGCGTGGCCCTGTCCTGTACATAATCCCTTGTGAATATTGCCCGTGCCAGTTGGCACCATGTATTTTGTGTGATACTATCTGATGTGTTTTTACAATACAAAAGTTATTTTATAATAACCTTGTGTGGAGTTCCTTTTGTGGTGTGCCTAGTATGTTGTTGCTGTTGTGTGCTGGCGCAAATGCTTTACACATTGCCTCCGAGTTTAGCCTTACTGCTCGTGCCAAGCTACCAAGGGGGTGAGCAGGGGTTATCTTGGCGTGTGACTACCTTGCCCTGACTAGAATGGTGGTTTCTGCCTGGCTTTGGCGTCAGCCCTAGCCTACCAGAAATAGCCAGTTCTAACATAAAATCAGTTAAGAGAATATCTTTAAGTACTTCAAGATGAAATTGTAGGCATGGAATATTTCCCCATTATAGGATGTCATATTCACCCTCAGCTTGATAGGTAGTAGTAATGTCGAGTCAGAATTTGTTGAATGTGCCACAAATTTCCCTTGGCAAAGATTTGGGATTTTTGTTCCACCTTTTAACTTGGCTGGGGAAATAAAGTTAGCATTCACATTTGAAATCGAGACCAGACCATTGGAACATATATTGTCTGAATTTTGATGACAGTTATGTGGACTTCCTTCAATAATATGGACATGGCGACCTTTTTTTACTCTTTCAGATGTTTAATGTTCTGGTTTCGCACTACATTTATGAGTAACTTCCAGACAAGAGGGGGCCTGACAATTTATGGAATTTAGGGCCTCATTTCGATAGCAGGCGGTCGGACCACCGCCCATTATCAGGTCAGTCAGAAGACCATCGACAACTAGGCGGCGGTCCGACACCCCCAATTAGGATGCGTCTGCCTGGCTGGCAGTCGCAAAGTACTCATTTACACTGCAGCTTTGTGCTGCGGCGACAGGAAAGCAGCCACAGCACAATGGTACATGGCACACAGTGCATGAAGGTGCGTGGGGGCCCCACCTGTTCACCCTGGGCCACTGTTAAGTGGCCCACAAGGGATGGAGTCCTATTTTGGCTCCCGAATATTCCTTTCTGATAGCTTTTACATGTAATGGCTGTCGGAAAGGGATATCCAAATCTGGACGGTAGTGCCCGACTCTGCACCGTCGTCATGGTCAGAGGCAAATCTGACAGCCCTGTCTGGATCTTATATCCTATCAGAGGTGGCGGTCTTGCCTCTGACCGCTGTGGGTCGACCACCACACATTGTAATGCGGCGGTTGGCCTGAAGGGCTATCGGTGGTCAGACCGGCACCGAAAGGCTGTCAGTGGAAGTCTGACTGCCATTGTAATGAGGCCCCTAGTGTTAGGTTGTGTATTGCATCTCCTCCCTTTTCATGCAGTTGAGGCCTGTTGACCTGCTGTGCAGACACAATTGTAGATCCAGTTTTTATTGTTGCTTCCTTCTCGAAAATAGAATAGATTGGTTTCTCCTTGGGACATTTTTGAATAGTCGTACCACAGCAATCACTTTTTTAGGTCTCGCCTAGACGAAAGCAAAAGCGAAGCTTTTGCTGTCTATGCGAGACAACTTATGTTGCCGCTTTTCTGGGAATATTGTGGACATCAGACTGTTACGAGCTTTTTCTGCTGTAGTCAGGCTGTCACGAGCTTCTCCTTTGGAGATTTGACCTCGTGAGCGCGCCTTGACTGCATCTAATGGGCCGTGCGCTTCCTTTAGTCAGTTTCACTTTGTTTCATTTCACTTTGAAAGTGCAGGCGTCAATGTGTCTGGTAGTTGTTCATGTGGAGTGCCTTCTGACCTCGTGAGCGCGCCTTGACTGCATCTAATGTGTGTGGCTTTTTTTTTCAACGTGGCCCTGGCGCTTGCTTCAGTCAATTCACTTTTAAGGTGCAGGCGTCAATGGGTCTGGTACTTGTTTTATTTCCATTTAATGCTCTTTGGAACAACAATTTTATATTACTTGTGTGTATTACCACTGGCCAGAATTTCAAAGACTTATATTCACGCAGGTGAAATAATACTATTGTGATTAGGGCCGATTTTTGGAGTCTGACCGTTCAGAGTGCAGAGTGGAGCTTCAGAGTGGAGCTTCAGAGTGGAGCTTCAGAGTGCAGAGTGGAGCTTCAGAGTGGAGCTTCAGAGTGGAGCTTCAGAGTGGAGCTTCAGAGTGGAGCTTCAGAGTGCAGAGTAGAGCTTCAGAGTGGAGCTTCAGAGTGGAGCTTCAGAGTGGAGCTTCAGAGTGGAGCTTCAGAGTGGAGCTTCAGAGTGGAGCTTCAGAGTGCAGAGTGGAGCTTCAGAGTGGAGCTTCAGAGTGGAGCTTCAGAGTGGAGCTTCAGAGTGCAGAGTAGAGCTTCAGAGTGCAGAGTAGAGCTTCAGAGTAGAGCTTCAGAGTGGAGCTTCAGAGTGGAGCTTCAGAGTGGAGCTTCAGAGTGGAGCTTCAGAGTGCAGAGTGGAGCTTCAGAGTGCAGAGTGGAGCTTCAGAGTGCAGAGTGGAGCTTCCGAGTGGAGCTTCCGAGTGGAGCTTCCGAGTGGAGCTTCAGAGTGGAGCTTCAGAGTGGAGCTTCAGAGTGGAGCTTCAGAGTGGAGCTTCAGAGTGCAGAGTAGAGCTTCAGAGTGGAGCTTCAGAGTGGAGCTTCAGAGTGGAGCTTCAGAGTGCAGAGTGGAGCTTCAGAGTGGAGCTTCAGAGTGCAGAGTAGAGCTTCAGAGTGCAGAGTAGAGCTTCAGAGTGGAGCTTCAGAGTGCAGAGTGGAGCTTCCGAGTGGAGCTTCAGAGTGCAGAGTGGAGCTTCCGAGTGGAGCTTCAGAGTGGAGCTTCAGAGTGCCGAGTGGAGCTTCCGAGTGGAGCTTCCGAGTGGAGCTTCAGAGTGGAGCTTCAGAGTGGAGCTTCCGAGTGGAGCTTCAGAGTGGAGCTTCAGAGTGCCGAGTGGAGCTTCCGAGTGGAGCTTCAGAGTGGAGCTTCAGAGTGGAGCTTCAGAGTGGAGCTTCAGAGTGGAGCTTCAGAGTGGAGCTGCTTCAGAGTGGAGCTGCTTCAGAGTGCAGCTTCAGAGTGCAGCTTCAGAGTGCAGCTTCAGAGTGGAGCTTCAGAGTGGAGCTTCAGAGTGGAGCTTCAGAGTGGAGAGTGGAGATTCAGAGTGGAGAGTGGAGCTTCAGAGTGGAGATTCAGAGTGGAGAGTGGAGCTTCAGAGTTGAGATTCAGAGTGGAGAGTGGAGCTTCAGAGTTGAGATTCAGAGTGGAGAGTGGAGCTTCAGAGTTGAGATTCAGAGTGGAGAGTGGAGCTTCAGAGTTGAGATTCAGAGTAGAGAGTGGAGCTTCAGAGTGCAGAGTGGAGCTTCAGAGTGCAGAGTGGAGCTTCAGAGTGCAGAGTGGAGCTTCAGAGTGCAGAGTGGAGATTCAGAGTGCAGAGTGGAGATTCAGAGTGGAGCTTCAGAGTGCAGAGTGGAGATTCAGAGTGGAGCTTCAGAGTGCAGAGTGGAGATTCAGAGTGGAGCTGCAGAGTGCAGAGTGGAGCTTCAGAGTGCAGAGTGGAGCTTCAGAGTGCAGAGTGGAGATTCAGAGTGCAGATTCAGAGTGCAGAGTGCAGATTCAGAGTGGAGCTTCAGAGTTCAGATTCAGAGTGGAGCTTCAGAGTGCAGAGTGGAGCTTCAGAGTGCAGATTCAGAGTGGAGCTTCAGAGTTCAGATTCAGAGTGGAGCTTCAGAGTGCAGAGTGGAGCTTCAGAGTGGAGCTTCAGAGTGCAGCTTCAGAGTGCAGCTTCAGAGTGCAGCTTCAGAGTGCAGCTTCAGAGTGGAGCTTCAGAGTGGAGCTTCAGAGTGGAGCTTCAGAGTGCAGAGTGGAGCTTCAGAGTGCAGAGTGGAGCTTCAGAATGCAGAGTGGAGCTTCAGAGTGTCAAGAGCAATGCCAATAGCTCTAACTTTAACAAAGGCAAAACCATTGCATTGTAAATGCTTGTTATTTTACCGAATCACATGCTCATGCTGCTGCCTGGTTTGTTTACATGCACACAGGCAGAATCACTCGGTACAAAATGGCTCCTGTTCACTCGTCAGTACGGTCTTGCGCCGCCCCACCTTCCCCCTGCCAAATACATTCATTCCAAATACTGCTTATTTTCATATCAGACTGACTTCTCACATCTGGGATAGCAGGGGCACCTTCCACAGTGATTAGTGCTTCACAAAAAATAATTCTCGGCTAGCGCTCGGAAGCCTTGAAGCTTTGATTGAATGACACTGCAGTTTGATGCCCCGCTCGTCTTTGATGCTATGCGTTCCAGACACTGATTTTATTAAGACTCACTTGGAGCTCTAAACTGTCACTTGATCTTTCTTTGGGTCATTTCGTTTGCCCGGAAGGACTAACATATCTGTGAAACCCTCTTCTTTTATAGTTTGAGCATCGTCTTCGTTTAGCAGGATAACATTATACATTTGAAAATACAAATATCCGGGAAGAGCAGAGAGCAAATCTCCGCGATGTTGGGCATTCTCCTATCATAAAGGAAGCGTGTTGGTGGGACCTGTGGCATCTAACGCATCATTTAACCCTATATGCGTGGGCACCTACCACAATAATGTATAGGATGAGTTTGTTCCGTTCCCGTTTTTAATTTGATGTAAAACTCAAATCACTGCACACTCTCTACTACACACTCTCTACTACACACTCTCTACTACAGTCACTACTCTCTACTACACACTCCCTACTACAGTCACTACTCTCTACTACACATTTTGCTACGCACTCTCTACTACAGTCACTACTCTCTGCTACGCACTATACTCTCTACTACACTCTACTACACACTCTCTACTACACACTCTACTACACACTCTCTACTACAGTCACTACTCTCTGCTACGCACTCTACTCTCTACTACACACTCTACTACACACTCTCTACTACACACTCTACTACACACTCTCTACTACAGTCGCTACTCTCTACTACACACTGTACTACACACTCTACTACAGTCACTACTCTCTACTACACACTACTACACACTCTCTACTACAGTCACTACTCTCTACTACACACTCACTACACACTCACTACTACAGCCACTACTCTCTTCGACACACTCTATACTAGACACTCTCTACTACACACTATCTACTACAGTCACTACTCTCTACTACACACTGTACTACACACTCTACTACAGTCACTACTCTCTACTACACACTACTACACACTCTCTACTACAGTCACTACTCTCTACTACACACTCTACTACACACTCACTACACACTCACTACTACAGCCACTACTCTCTTCGACACACTCTATACTAGACGCTCTCTACTACACACTATCTACTACAGTCACTACTTACTACACACTCTACTACACACTCTACTACACACTCTACTACACACTCTACTGCACACTCTACTACACACTCTACTACACACTCTACTACACACTCTACATTACACACTCTACATTACACACTCTACATTACACACTCTGCATTACACACTCTCTACTACACACTCTACACTACACACTCTACTACACTCTACTACACACTCTGCTACACACACGCTCTACTACACACTCTACTGCACACCCTCTACTACTCTCTACTACTCTACTACACATTCTCTACTACTCTACTACACACTCACTACTTTCTACTACACTCTACTACAGACTCTCCACTCTCTACTCCACACTCTCTACTCCACACTCTCTACTTCAATCTCTCTACCTCAATCTCTCTACTTCAATCTCTCTACTTCAATCTCTCTACTTCACATTCTGTATTACACACTCTCTACTACACACTCACTACTCTCTACTACACACTCTCTACTACACACTCTACTACACTCCCTACTACACATTCTCCTACACACTCTACTACACACTCTACTACACACTCACCACTCTACTACACACTCACTAGTCTCTACTGCTCACTCTCTACTACACACTCTCTACTACACACTCTCTACTACACACTCTCTACTACACACTCACTACTCTCTACTACACACTCACTACTCTCTACTACACACTCACTACTCTCTACTACACACTCACTACTCTCTACTACACACTCTACTACTCACTTACTACTCTCTACTCACTCTCTACTACTCACTACTACTCTCTCTACTACTCACTACTACTCTCTCTACTACTCTCTCTACTACTCACTCTCTACTACTCACTCTCTACTGCTCATGACAATGCCATTTATTTATCTGTTTCCAAAACCAACACATAAATAAAACATTTGTCATTTACAATGCCAAAAGCGCTAACTTTTGCAAAGGCGAGACCGTTGCATTGTAAATGCTTGTTTTAATTGCAACTGACTCAACCTATTCAATTTACAAAGTTTCTTCATCTTTTATTTGCTGCACACAGTTAAGAATCACAATTCAGTCTTGCCCCAGCTTGGGTATTAACCTAGATGTTCAAGCCCTCCTCAACCTTTTGCTTTTTTGCTGGCTTTTATGTACTTGTTTGTGACTAAATATTTCTTTTGTTTGAGAAAGCTGCCTTGAACCTTTACACTACATTCTGCTTATGATCCGTGTTTGCAAGGGAATAATAATAATAATAGTAAATATGCAAAAATAATTACATTTATGGAATAAGTGACTAGTATAATGAACAGCAACTATGGTGGTGACTAACACTGTTTTCATTTTGTTACTCGGGCCCCACAAACAATTGGTGAAGTTTTAATGGTGATAACTTCAATCAAAGTGTTAATATATATAAATATTTTGGTGTAATGAAGGTACGCCTACTACATTTCCAATAAAAGCCTCTATGCGATAGTAAAGAAACACTGTTCACAGTTTCTGTGTTTAGATCCATCAGAGTGGTTGTGCCAGAGCTTATTTTGTCCATCTTGATCACCTCTGGGTCTAAACCTAGAGCTTCTCTCCCTAGACTGGACTTTTTGTGCCCTCTTCTGCATGGTCTATACATTCATATATGCACCAACACACTACAGGTTTTGTCTGTGGTTAACCATAATGACATTAATACAATACAGGATGCTTTATTGGTATGGTATGTATGACAAATGTTGCGAATGTAAAGAGATATTATAAATATTGTAACGTCTCCAGTGGTCGTCATTTCAGGTTCAAAGCCCTGTCCTTAGTATATACACTATTAGCTTGATTCATTATATTTACTCTTTTCTTTGGAGAAAAACTCACCCTGGCCAACATTTGCATTTTTATTTAATTTGTGAGTTAAAGAAATTTGGAGAACTGTAATGGTATTACTCTTTAGTGGGTGTGTATTTTGAATATGCATGTTCCTCCGAAATCCCTCCTTAGATTTCCCTTAACCTCACTCATTCTTGAGCAATTATTCCCATTTTCCCACCACTTTTACGGTCTCTCCCACATCTACTAGAAACTAGCATACTTATCATAATATTGTTACTTATAAAGGGCCTGAATCACCCCCAAAGGGGTATCTCAGCGCTGTAGGAGGCGTAGCCGTCGGTGCAGACCAGGTGAGGAAAACTCAGAAGGGCTCAGTCTTGAGAAGTTTTCTAAACAAAAGATATTCTGAGCATTTACGAAGATGAATCGGAAATTGATTCCAATAGTAGGGGGCTAGATAGAAGAAAGCTTTTCCGCCCATACAACATTTTCTAAAACGGGGAGTGAAGAGCAGGGATTTCTCTCCTGATCGCAGTGATCTGTTGGCTGGTAAGGGATGAGTTTTATAGTTAAGTAACTCAATCCTCTGCTATTCAAAGCTTAGTGCACAATGCAGCATATCTTGAACCTAACCCTCTTATGTATCGGAATGAATGAATGAATAAAATATTAATAAAGAGCACTGCGGCCTAGCGGCTTCCTGGCGCTTAGGGACCTGATCAGAACTCACAGAGGAGACCCAGGGAGACTAGGAAGGGAAAGCCTGAGAGAAAAGAAAGGTTTTGAGGGCTTTGCGGAAATGAGTGTAGATAGGGATTGAGCGGATGGAGAGTGGAAGACTGTTCCAGAACTGGGGGGCCAGGACTGAAAACCGGGTACCCCCCGTTCTGGATTTACGGAAGCGAGGGATGTGCAAAAGAGAAAGAGAAGAGGAACGAAGAGAGCGGCTAGGGGCATGAGAGGAGATGAGAGAAGTGATGAACAAGGGGGCAGAGCGGGAATGAGCCCGAAAGGCTAAGCTGGCCAATTTGAAGAAAAATCTGAAACGGACAGGAAGCCAATGAAGAGACTTGAGAACCGGGGTGATGTGAGAAGATTTAGGAAGGGAAAAGATAAGGCGGGCAGCTTGGTTTTGAATGGCCTGTAAACGGCGAGATTCGTAGGCAGGTATGCCCACGTACAGGCCGTTCCCATAGTCAAGGCGAGAGGTGACAAGGGCCATCGGAAGCCAATGAAGATGTTGTAAGAGGGGGAGGGAGGCTGTTCTGGCTGGTAAGTTCCTATTGAGACGGGCAGTGGTATTTTGTACCACCTGGAGTCTGTTTATTGAAGTATCGCTTGCCAAAGTCAGAAGGGCGTTACAGTAATCCAGGCGGCTTATCACTAGTGCCTGAACAAGCGTTTTTCATACAGAGAGGAAGAACAGGAAATATTCTGGGCAGGAGACTTAACATATGGAAGCAGGATCCTGCAGCGGCTGCCACCTGATCGTTCATCATAAGTTTCTTGTCTGGATGGATGCCTAGGTCCTTGACCACTGCCTCAAGGGCAGGGGCAACACCTAACTCGGGTGACCACCACTCTGGGGACCATAGCAAAGGATCTCTGTTTTCCCAGTATTCAACTGGAGAAAGTTCTCCGTCATCCAAGCAACAATTGCTGTCATACTTTCTGAGAAACAAGACTGAGTGTTCATAGGATTTTTATCAAATGATAGTAAGAGCTGGGTGTCATCAGCATATGAAATCAGGCTGAAGCCACGTTTTCTGAGTAATTTTGCCAGGGGTGCCACATTGATGTTAAATAAGGTGGTGCTGAGGCAAAATCCCTTACATTTGCAAAGAACTCCCCCACCGTGGCTGGGAGCCTATTTTCTGAACCATCAGACATACAGCCTTTGGAATATGCTAAAGAATGATGGCGAGAGGATGTGGGCTAATGGCTAGGGCGGTCGACCTCAAATCTAGGGAACCGGATTTGAGTCTTGGCAATGATGATCAACATCCTGTGAATCTGGGCAAATTACTTAATCTCCCTATGCCTAACAAAAATATAAATAAAATAATAATGTGTCCTTATGAAACACAACTGGTGCTCATCTAAAGCGCTCTTATACCCGATACTTTCGGGTCAAGTTTGTGCTATATAAAACTTCGAAGAAAAAAACATTTTTAATAGTGAAGTCAATTTTTATAGCATATGGTGACCTTGGGAGGTATCCCAGTGCTACATGCCAGGTGCAGGTGAAGAATTCCTGAGAAGGCAAATTCTTAGATGTGATAGCGGTTGTAAATTACCTGGCTTTCAGCTAAGAACTATAACAAGACCCAATATCGAATTAACCTCCTCATTTGGTATTAGCAGCAGATAGGTTAGCGGTAAATCAATTATTGTCTGTAGTTCAAATAGCAGGGGCAGAGGAATAACATATGTTCAGGGGATTCCATAGAACTGTTGTCACAAAGCCTCACATCTGGTCCATGTTTCCATCTTGGTGCCAAGTAAGAAAGTGGAAGAATGTCAAATCTTCATCTCGTGAGTAGACACCGTTATCTGGGTAATACCATTTTGTAATTCCGTTGACCTTTTGCCAATAACCTAGTTGGTTAGAAATCCTCTTTTAACACCTCATTTGATATCAAGGTCATTTACTCCCAATAGACAGATAAACCAATGTTAAACACATTTTGTGTAATATGTATAAACTATGGACCTTAACAACCTTGCCAGAATCAATGTCAGGCAAATTAATTAATGAATCCGAGCCAACAACTTACCTAAAAATTCATAGATGTGAGAGATTTTACATCCACAATTGGATATATACCCAAGAAATGTAACATTTGTTAATATTTTGGTTTTTAATTACTAATGCATAATGTCTGATACATTAACTATTGGATTCATTTAGAAAGACTATTTTCCCTAAATTTTGTGGTATGTGGGTTTCACTTTTTGTAGCTGGTTAGTGACAGATATCTTGCCTCGTAATCATGCACTGAAGCCTTGGATTATGGCTTTTATAGCATACATTTCATGAATAGAGGTGTTATATGACAAATTCCTATATGTTTGTTTACCTATTTTATGAAGTCATAGGAAGAAATGGTTTTGAAAGGTAGTGGATGCTCTTAGGAGACATGATTTTTTACAAAAACCTTGAGCAGTAGCTTCATGTATTAAAATAAAGTATTTCCTTTTTTTATGTTTAGGCTACAGACAGCCTTATATGAATTTCATCAGTAGGTCTATATCAATTGTATCACTGACACTTGTATTGCGTATCTTCATTTGCTTTTTCATAATAATAAAATTCTTTGAAATGAAAAAAAAAATAATAATTAACATCTACATATAATGGGCTTAGGTCAGTCCACTTCCAACGATTTTTTTGCGTACTCCCTTTTCGAACAATTTCCTTGAAACGTTGTCAAGTCGCGTGCCTACAGGCATTTGCTCTTTCGTCTCATTCTATTGGCTAGTTCTGTGTCCCTCTGCTCCAGTGCAGTGCAGTGCATAATGGACTATTGTTTTTTCTACCTCCTCTGCTACCACTGCTCTCCTGCCCCTCTCAGAAACCCAGCTTTTTCTCTTCTCACTTCCCCCACAGTGGCCATCTTTCAATGTTTTGTAAGGATTTCTCCTTACCATCCCTTGTTCTGTGCTCAGTGTGGCGGCTCAGCTTCTACCACTGCCTGCGACAGCTACGGTGTGTGGAGCATGAGGGGCGCGTCAGCATCTTCAGGTGCCATCATTTTACTATTCCAATTCAGGTTGGCTCAACAGAGCCATGCGTAATATTTTGGGGGTGGTTCATTCCTGCATGGCTGCATTTTGGAAGCTCAGCATGTAGGAGATTAACTTGGGCTTACTGCAGTTTGAAAAAACAACATACATATACATATAGTTTTGTACTCTGCAACACATAATATATTGAAAACCTGATTAGAAATTAATAATTATTATATTTAAGTAAGAAGTAGTTTCATTTCCAATCCAAGATTGCCAAACTTCCTTCCTGATTGCATCATCTCCTGTTTGACACTGTATAAGGAGTATTTATTTTGAATCCAGTTGCGTCACAATTGTTTCTACTAGATTGCTCGCTCACTGGACTCCATAGATTCTCTTCCTTTTCCAGCTCCTACTTGTTTTTTCTCCTACTCTTCATCTTCTTGCTTGCCCTGGAAAGTTTTTCTGGATTTTATATTTTTCTTACATGCTGAATATATTATTTCTGGGGCACTCTAGACTCCCAGTTACAATCTTGCGTCTGGCACTCTCTCTGGATAAACTAGGCCATACCTACGAATGAAGAAGATTTACCTAGTGTTGCTAAGAAGACCAGCTATATAATGACAAAAAACAAACAAGCATTAGCAAAGCTAATAACTCTGCGGCCTGGTATAACAGGCAAGGATAATTGTCTTTTCCAATGCTGATGCTGTAGATTGTTAGTCATTGATGGTCCTGGGACTAGCTTTACGAATTCTGCAATGTGTCAGATTTTATCTAAAACAGGTTTTGATCCCATTAAGGTTCATGCACGAGGGATCAATATACTGAAAATAGATTAAAAAGACTCCCCAATTGCCGAAAAGCAAGTATTGATTAATATATTAATCAAAGAATCGAAACAATGTGAATTCATAAGTTGAGCACTGCATTATCTGTAAACGTGAATATACCTAAATATATGATATAAGATATTAGGGCTTGCCCTCTTTTCAATAAATGATGTCCCAGAGAACTTTATTTGTTGAAAAGAAGCAAACCCTAATAAGCACTTAACAAACATCTTTGCTAACAAACGAGACATTGTGATTAGGGGTGGGTGAAACTCGTGGAGTTCTTCTCCGTGGAATTCCGTAGAGTACGGCAAAAACTCTGTGTGATTCTGTGGAACTCCGTGAGTGAGCGCAAGCGCTTGTCCACCCGCTCCCGCTTGTTTTTGACATGTCAGGAGCGCGAGGCGCGATGCGCGCTTCCGCACTGCAAAAACAGTGCAAATGGCATCATGTGGTTCGCATGGGCACAGCCATTTTGTTTTACCTGCTTTCCTGTTCTGTGCAGGTGCTGGGTCTGATTTTTGTATCTAAATTAAATCTTTGCAATTCTTCCCCATCCCACTCATCCACCCATCATTTACTTTTATTTTATTAGTGTGTGTATTTGTGGGGGTGTGGCTTGCAGCCTAAGATGGAGGTCGCATAAACGTCGAGCTCCGGGCCAGGGGTGTCCAAATCCGGCGATTATCCTGTAGTTCCCCTTCTGCTACCGCTATATGTCATCTGGTGTGTCACAGCGAGCTGTGCTGAGACATCCGTGCTGTGATCTAGAGTAATTGGGAGGTCGCTCACGCCAGGTACGACCCGCTGGGATTTCCTTCATCGTGACGGCCCTGCGGCATGGAAGTGGCCTTTGGAGCAGCGAGTAGCGGTGTAGCCTGCCCGATGCATGAAGCCTGACGGCGGTGCCCCTGCATACGAGAGGCCCCAGCTTTGGGCCGGAGTTTCAGTGAGCTGTAGCGGAGCCGAGTGGTCCCTAGCAGTAGTGGTTGATGAGCGGGACACTCAGTGAGGAATGTTTTGTACTTTTTTGGCTGATGAAAGGTCCGGCCGGAGGATTGCCGGTGCTGCCTGATTTGACCTGGGGGGCCGGCTTGGACAAATAGCCCCCCCATTCCCTGCTGGGCTGACAACATTGGAGGCAGAGACAGGGCGAGTCGGCTTACCTTGCTGGTGCTGGAGGGCCACTCGACCCCTGGGAGCCGCCTTGCGGTGGGTGCCCCCCTCAACCCTCGCCCTCCATCGTCAGACTGACCACTAGGGGTGAGTGGGGGTGTGTTGGCCGTGCCGGGTATATGCTTTCCCATGGATGGCCCCCATAATAAGTTGCTGCGTGGACCACTGACTGAGTTTTCACTCCCCACCCCCCATCCCCGGACCAGACGCGGTATTGTGGAGCCCAGATTTTGCTGCGCGGGGTTTGTTACATGATTGGAGAGGGCCTTGTCTTCCCCAGCTGACTCGTCCAGCGGAATTGGAAGTATCACAGACCCTGAGCTAGAGGCAGTGGCTTGTAATGAACGCCGGGCTTATGCGGGTCATCAGTTTTGTGAGCCTGTGATACTTGCCTGCCTCCTTGATCTCGAATAGGCCTCTTGGGCGGTTACTGTGAACTGCTATTGGATCCTCTGCTGATGCTGCGGAGCGCCCGTGCTATCCCTTACTGGAATCCTGTGTAGGCCTGACTGTGGGCTCATTTCACATGTTCTAGGGTCACGAGTATACTGGGACTCCCCACCTCCCTTGTGGGGGTCACCACGGACTCGGACCTCCCGGTGCTCATAGCTGATCCCCTCATTCAGGTGCTGGAAGGGTCCCCAGGACTAGTCATGGGCAGATACAGGATGAAAAGGATGCCGAGCTCGGAGTGGTCTGGCTCCCCACCTTCTGAGACATCCTCCATATAATCGCATCGGACGGATGATGGGGCCACTTCGCTTCCCCCATTGACAAATTAGATGCGATACTTCAAGAGATCCGTGAATCTCATGCTGCTATAGCGCAACAAATCTGCAATATCTCTACTGAATTAAATTTGCTAATAAAAAGCTGCCTCATAAGGTTGGATGTTATGTCTGTTACAAAATCATATACTGTCATCTCCTGGAATATACATGGGATGGGGTCTGTACAAAAGCGGCATCGGATAATTGCCCAATTACATGGCTTCGAGCACAGATAGTGGTTCTCCAAGAAACACACTTGACTGCTTCTGAGTTTGCTAAGGTACAGAGATGTTGGAAGGGACAAGTTGTATGGTACAGGCTATTCTGCCTTCTCCCATGGAGCAGCGATTTGGCTGCAAGCGGGTGTTTTTCAATTTTTCATTGACAGATTGTAGGATTTATGACCAGGGGCGGTATGTTCTTTTACAGGGCAACTGGATGGTACCCGAGTGGTCTTGGGATCAATTTATGTACCCAATATTGATCAAGACACTTTCCTTTCCCGAGCCTTATCGGACTGGGCACATTACCCGTGGATATTAGAGGGGGATTTTAATGCTGCATTGGATATCGATCTTGATAGGTCACACCCCCTTTGTCCAAAGTAGCTGCCTCTATACAAGTGACCAACTTGGTCAATTGGACAAAAGGATGGGGACTGTTGGATGTCTGAAGGATGCAACATGTTGGTATGTGTGAATACTCATTTTATTCCTACCCACACTCCTTGCATGTACGCTTAGATTATTTCCTTTGCTCCCCGGACCTGTTCTCAATGTTAGCAAGTACCACATATTTAGGCAAACCCATCTCTGATCGTAATCGACCCTGGAGTTGGTACCTCATTGGGGTTGCTTTCCTGTGCCTAGCACCACATGGCACTTACAGCCGTTACAGCTGGAAGACCCAATTTACAGAGATACTTTAGCTACCACTATTACCACTTATTTTACAGATAACAAAGGTACGGCATCCTCTAGGATAATTGAATGTGAATCGTTCAAGGTAATACTCAGAGGGGTCTCTTTGGGGACGTTAGTGGGGATTCGGTGAGCAACCATTACAGACCACGAAAGTGCATTGCAAGCGTTAGAAATAGCTGCTCAGTCTGATGCTGGAAAAGTCCAGGATTTCCAATAAGCCAGGATCAGATATGCTGAGTTATTGGAGCACTTGAGGGTGATAGATTTACATAAGTACACTTTGCGTACTCACGCTGATTCATACAAGTTCGGTACACTGTTGGCCAAGTTGATTAGACCGCAGCCCTCCCCCACACCTAGTCTGGCCATATATAATGACCACCATGAACTGCTCACTATACAAGCGGACATTAATAGTACGTTTTGTGAACATTATACATCTCTTTGCACCGCTCCTCCATGCAACACCACGGATACGATCTCTTCATTCTTGGAGGCGATGGTATTGCCCAAAATCACAGCAGCCCAGGCTGCGGAATTAGCAGCCCCTGTGACTGCTCCTGAAATCCGTTGTGCTATACGGGGACTTGCTCGTAACAAGACCCCTAGTTTGGATGGGATTACCATTGAATTTTACTCCACCTTTGCGGGTCCATGGTCCCCAAGCTGCTCCAACTGTACACCATTGATTTGGATGAGGGTGCCTTGCCCCCAATGACTAGGGATGCAATGGTGACCTCTCTGTTGAAGCCTAATAAAACCCCTTTGGATCTCTCAGCATATAGACCCCTATTGATCCTTAATATGGAGTATAAAATTCTAAGTAAGCAATTGGCAGCGCGTTTGCTCCCCTTGCTTCCCACTCTAATTCATATTGACCAACGCAGATTTGTACCTAAACGCAGTACCACCCTGAACATACGCCATCTTTATGCCCTTCTGCTTTCTGCTCACGCCAGCTCACCCCGCGCAGGCTGCCTTTCCTTGGATGTACGCTAGGCATTTGACTCACTATGCTGGTCGCATATGCTGGCCACATTGGTTAAATATAGGATTCCCCCAACTTTTATTAAATGGGTTTAGCTCCTTTATAATAGACCCACTATGAGGGCTAAAACCGCCACTAATATATCTGCAGCATATAATATATATTGAGGTATGCGGCAGTGTTGCCCCTACTGTTTGTGCTTGCTCTAGAACCCTTGTTACAACAGCTCCGACACGTGATGGCACCAGTTGGCATCCGGGTTGGTCGGCTACGTCATTCTGTCTCAGCGTATGCAGACTATACGTGACTCTACTTTGCAGATTTGCATGACAATATGGCACCTTTTGCCTTATTGTTTGAGCAATTTGGGACCGCTTCGGGATTGTACCTAAATGCTTCTAAGTCAGTGGCCTTTTCTTTTTATGATACATATACACTTCCCATGCTACACTTTGGTCCACAGCAGTTTAGAATAGAACCAGTTACCTTTAAGTATTTAGGGATTAATATTTACAGAACAACTTCGGACACAATTGATGGGAATGTTGTCCGAGCGTTAAATAATCTCAAACCCCAAGGAGCATTCTGGAATACTTTACCTTTAACCACTGCGGGTCGAGTGGCCATCTCCAAGATGGTAATGCTTCCTAACTATTGTATCAATTCACTAATCTTCCAGTGGCACTTCATGCTTGGATTTATAAAGCGTTAGATAAATTACTTAGTTCCTTAATTTTGGGGCAGGGCCGACGTAGATTAGCTCTTGCCAAATACAACTACCTACAGACAGTGAAATGGGTGCGAGAGATTTTAAATCCTATTCTATAGTGGCCCAACTACAATGGCTGGCATATTGGTTAGCTCACATCTTCCTTACTCACAATTACTGAGATTAAAACGCATTTCATATACAGATACCATCTACAAAGAAAACAGTGAGATGATCTAAACCAAATTTAAACAAAGAGCATACCCCATGTCTATCTTACAGGGAGCAGAAAATAGAGTGGCATTGAAGGAGAGAGCACAGTTATTGAAACCCAAAATACATACAAGTACTAATGAGGAACGACCAGTATTCTTGTCTAAATTTTCTATGAAGAGCACCAAAATGAAACACACCATTTTGAAATACTGGCCATTACTTCAGGCTGAAAGTGATTTCAAGGGAATATTTCAACCTTTGCCTATTTTCGCCTACCAACGCACTAAAAATTTGAAGCAATTACTCAACGAGAAACCTAACTTACCCAATCAAACATATAGGGGTACAGTTCCATGTCATAACTGTGGAAATTGTAATAGTATTACTTGAGGCACCACATTAACACTTGCCACTCAAGGAACCCCATCAAATAAAGGTTAACACAACATGTGACATGAGTAACGTTATATAGCTTCTGAAATGCCCATGTGGTTTGGCCTATGTGGGCAAAACGGAACGCAAAATGAACACTCGTTTGACAGAACATATAAGCAACATACGAACGAAGAACCTCAAATCAACCATAGCCACTCACTTTTCTGAGATGAATCATAATATCAGCCAACTTCTGTGTACGATATTGGAACAAGTGAAAGAGTGTGAAGGAAGAGACAATAAAAAACTTTTTCTCCAACGAGAAATACATTGGTTACACAAACTGAACTCATTGCACCCAAAGGAGTTAAATGAAAAACTTGAATTTTGCTGTTTTTAATAAATGAGACATTGATCTTAGTATGTTTCACTTCTTAGCTGTTCCCTTTGAAATTCATGCATTGTGTTCACTCATTATCTATTTTTCATTTAGGTTTTTCCTTATTTTTCACGTCCACCATTAGAGATTACTCTCCGCTTTTACCATCTGTTTTTCTGTAACATTCTTATTTTCGCACGTGTCTTCAACACACATGTCACACTTCTTATCAACGCACTGTCGAGGCCTGGTTTAATCCAAGTCTGCAAGGTGCTCAACCTAAAGTCCCGGAGATTTCAATAAATTCATAACACCTGTGTTATGGTTTACTGTCAAATTTATATGAGATAAAGAAACTCAAATATACCGGTCAATTCATATCTCGACCTTAGTAATTAATCACTATGTAATGCTTGATAATCACAAGTGTTCTTTAACTTTTCAACATAAAAGACCCAATGCATTTCAGGTTGCGTTGAACCCTTCTTCAGGGATTAATGTACATTTCCATGTTTCGTGAAAATGTTCTTATAGTTCAGTGGCAGGACACTACAATACAAACAATAAAAATGTTATAACTCACAAATTGAAATGGTCATGAACTTAGTGAGCTATGTAGAATTTGCACATGTGTAAATGAAAAATGAAACAGAACACTGTGCAATGAAGCGTGCGATGAAAGAAAAGAAAAGGACAAGAACCCTGGTGTCCTGTCGTGTGATTCATCAATTGTTACGCTTCGTTGTGCTCCCCACGCATGCCCAAGATAACTTAATGTGGAAACTTAAATCGTGTTTGCCCGAATGCGGTGCATTTCGAGGAGGGACGAAAACCGTTGTTCCCTAAGGGGGGCTTGGGGGAGGGAGCCGACCGAAGGGAGGTCTCCTCCCCCGGGCGGTTTGGGAGGGCTGCGAGGGGTTATTTCCAGAAGTTGCCAGAATGTTCTAGTTTTTGGGCTGGTCTAGTAGGACCAGCCAGCCCAAGTATAAATTCCACCTTTCCCGCTAACCGCCACCATTTTAGCTTTGGTGACCTGGTGGCTAGGTGTTTTAGCTTTTTTGTGAGAGTATCTTGGGTGTGTGTGCGATTCTTTTTCATTCTTTGCCTGTAGCGATCTTACTTCGAGCTTAGTAATGGAAGACGCACGAGTTCTTGAGGCGATGCGCTTATTGGCTGATGCTGGTCGGTTGGATTTGCTCGCAGGAGGTGGACAGGCTAGGCCTCAACGCCAGGCCTCCGCCGGTGTGGTGGCCGCAGTAATGGCATGTTCGTCGCCGAAGAGGAGACGTCCGAGTCAGGTAAGCGAGAGGGGCCGCTCCCGGTCTAGGAAGCCGGTCCCACAACGGTCAACTCGGGGAGAGCCCGGTGCTTCTGAGGCTCCGGAGGCCCCGGGTATGTTGAGTGGGGGGAAGGGTGTGCCTTTGCAAGCCCCGGAGCTTCAGATGGGTGTTGCTTCTGGAGCGGGGGATTTTCCGTTAATGGCGGGACGGGGGCAGGGGTCGAAGAAAGGGGGCAGGAGTGGACGGGGAGGAAGCAAGAAACGCTCTGCTTCGGACCCGCTGTTTGAGCGGCGGGGGCAGTCTTTGGAAGGTGCCTCTGTGCGCGGAGGTCGTAGGAGTTCGGTGCAATTTGTGTTACAGGACTCCGAGCGGGACCAGGTTGTACTTGGGGCCCAGGAAGACATGTTGGTTGTTAGTGAAACTCAGCTCGCCCCTGCAGATGGTCAACGGTTGTTGTTAACCCCTTTAGGTCGTATTCCTCACAATGTTCGGGTTGGGGAGGGTCATGAGGGGGGAGCAGTTGGGCCCAGGACTGGTTTGTCTTCTGGTGTACAGGTTGTGGCTCCAGAGGCTGAAGCGGGGGTGGGTGAGTTTGGAGGTAATGTGGGGAGTCCGTTATTGTTTTCGACCCCGGGCTCGTCGTCTGGCGAAGTGGTTTCTGTGGGTGGTGGATCTAGAGGTGAGGGTGAATGGGCCCAAATGGGCGAAAGTGTTTCGTTTGGTGGTGCGATTTCTGGTTTGGAGCAGGGTGAAGGTTTTCGGGCGGAAGGTGGGGGTGTTCCATTTCTGAGTGGTGGGCCTTTTCAATCGGTATTACAGAATCGCCAGCCAGCTTTTGGTGTAGGTTCTGCGGTTTTTGGCACGTCTGGATTGGGTATGGGTAGGTTTCCGGCTCCTGGGGCCTTGAATGCGGCAGGGGTTAGCTTCCAGGGCACTTTGTTGGGCCCGGATAGAGGTTTTGGACAGGTGAGTGGCGGGCCTATGCAAGGACCCAGGAGTTCAGCTCCGCACTTATCTGGGGCCTCTGGGGGTCCGTATATCCTGTGTGGTTCTCCAGGCTGGGAACATTTTGGCGCAGCGGGCCTTGCACAGCGTAGTTTTCAGAGGGATTCAGCAGGCCAGGACTCAGTCTCTAGAGCCGTTAATCGCGCTTCCTTTTCGGCACCGGCACCTGATAATTTGGATCTTAGTGAAGACGAGGAGGCGGTAGGTGGTTCTCCGATTCGGGTGGTTCCTTTGAGGCATGAAGCACGTGGCCGTTCTTTGGAGAGAGGTCAGAGGATGGCTGTTGATTCTTCTCGGAGGGAGAATGTGTATGGTTGGTTTGTGGATGGTAGGAACCCTAGCACACCAGTCCAAACTTTTTCTTAACAGGACGAGGTTAGGCGCGGAGTTCCAGACTTGGCAGGGCGCAGTCCAGTCCCTTTTCGACAAGGGGAAGTGAGGAGAGTGCCTAGCGCGGCCCTCTCTGTTCCACCGAGGGAGCCCGACGCGGCCAGCACACGAGGGTCTGGCGTGACCCCACTGGCCCCAACGAGTAGCAGGTACAGGTGGCAGGCCTTGCCGGCGGCTATGGAGCAACAGAGTCAGCGCCCAGGGAGGTACAGGCGTGTACAGTCTGCTCCCCCACCTGGAGTTTCAAAATCTTTTAAATGTACAGTGGTTGATACCGGGTTGGGTAAGACCCGTGGTGAATTGACGCATACTAGTGTGGACTCGGTGGTATTGGACTATGATGAGGAGAGTCCCGAGGAAGGTGAACTGCGGGATCTTGAGGGGGGGGTGCCCTCTCATGCTTCTCATAGTGTTTTACAGGCTCCAGTGGTCCAGAGGCAACTGCAGGGGAGAAGAGAGCGCGGCCCATCGGGTAGGGCACCTCGGAGACCGGATGCATTGTCCTCGGCGCCACGGGCGGAGCCATCGAGAGCTGTATCTCTGTTGCCAGGTGAGCAAACGGCCCCACAGGCCAAACCTGTTATGGTGTCAGTGGGTACCGGTGGTGACATTGATGTGGTCATTACGGATGGCCGTCTGGTTAAAGGTCGTTATGTAAAAGACACTGCAGTGGGCACTGACGAACTGTTTATATCAAATAAAGGGGACTGTGGTATAGCTGGTGCTTCCAGCAAAGTTACACAACAAGGGGACAGTGGTGTTATAGCTGGTGCTTCCAGCAAAGTTACAGACAAAGTGGACAGTGGTGTTATGGCTGGTACTTCCAGCAACGTTACAGAGATAGGGGACAGTGGTGTTATGGCTGGTGCTTCCAGCAAAGTTACAGACAAAATGGACAGTGGTGTTATAGCTGGTGCTTCCAGCAATGTTAAAGAGCCAGTGGCTAGTAAAGAGTTGAAAATCAAAAAATTGCCATACATGGGGGTTACGAAGCCTCTGGGTGCTCATCTAATGCTTAGTACTAAGGAAAGAATTTGGAACGGTGAGTATGTGGAGCTCCTTAAGCTTCTCCACCGGGAAGTCCGGTCTAAGGAGGGTTCTAAAGAGGAGGAATTCGAGTTGGCTAAACGCCCTAAAGTACCTTTAAATATTGAAAATTGGACAGCTGCGTTTTTGATTTATGCCAGTGTGTATTGCGAAAAGTTCCCTGAGCGCAGCGTTTCCCTTTTTAAATATATGGATGTGATTCGTAAAGCTCAGATCACCGGGGGTGGTTTTGCCTGGTCTCAGTACGACGAGGAATTTAGGGCCAGGATGGCGTGGGACCCTGAGGCGAAATGGGGTGAGCTCGATAATGATTTATGGCAACACACAATGGGGTCAGCAGCTGGGGGGAAGACTGTGTTTACGGCCAGTGGTTTACCACTAGTGTATCGGCCCTTTCAGGGGAAGCCCACCCGGGGAGGGGTGGGGGCCAACACAAACATTCAATCAGGATCTGGTTTCTGTTGGGAATTCAATAGGGGTTCCTGTATTAGAGAGTACTGTAAATTCAGGCATGAGTGTTCAGGTTGCGGGAGGAAACACCCGTTATCCAAATGTTGGGATAACCAGCCATCGGGCAGCCAGCAGGGGAAGCAGTCGAGATCAGGAAATTCCAACTCCTCAACACAGTTTTCAGGGGGTCGGGGATCCAGAGGTGCTAAGGGTTCTGGGGCCAAAGGCTCGTACACCGGTTAAATTGGACAGGTTACGGATTGCCTTGCAAGGTTATGACGATGAGTATGCAAAAATGACGTTATTAGACGGTTTTCAGTTTGGTTTCCGACTGGGTTATCTAGGATCCCGGGAACGGAGGTGGTCTGCCAATTTGAAATCGGCGTCGGAACACGCCGCAGTTGTCCAAGACAAACTTACTAAGGAGGTTCAGGAGGGTAGGATGGCTGGCCCGTTCAAAGATTGGCCGTTACTCGATTTGATTGTTTCTCCAGTCGGTGTTGTGCCTAAGAAAGAGTCGGGTCAGTTCAGACTCATTCAACATTTATCATGGCCTGAAGGATCCTCAGTTAATGACTTTATTGACCCGGAGGCTGTGTCAGTCTCCTACTCTTCGGTTGACGTAGCCATGTCACTAGTTGTGACCGCGGGCGCAGCCGCTGAGATGGCCAAGTGTGACATCAAATCTGCTTTCCGCCTGTTGCCTGTCCACCCGGATGATTGGTGCCTTCTTGGTATACAATTCGCGGGTAACTGGTATGTGGACAAAGCTCTACCTATGGGCTGCTCAATATCTTGTGCTCTGTTTGAATGTTTTAGCACTTTCTTACAGTGGTATTTTTCACATCAGTCCGGTCATTCCCTGGTTACACATTACCTTGACGACTTTTTCTTTGTTGGATCCCCGGGCTCCGCGGAGTGCCAGACCGCTCTGGACACATTCCATGGGCTCATGGAGGATCTCGGAGTTCCTTTAGCTCCGGAAAAGACAGTGGGCCCCAATACGGTCCTTTCCTTCTTGGGTATCGAAATTGATTCTGTACTTATGTCTGCTCGCTTGCCTGAGGATAAAAGGAGCAACATGGTGCAACTGCTAGAAACAATGTTGGCCAAAAAGAAAGTGTTGGAGATTCAAGTGCTTTTGGGTCATTTGAATGTTGCTTGTAGGGTGGTGAGAGCAGGTAGGACTTTTTGTAGGAGACTGGGTAGGGCATTAGCAGGACATCACTTGCCTCATCATCGTGTGCGTTTGTCTGCTGGTGTGAAGGAGGATTTGAGAATGTGGAAGTTCTTTTTGGCTTCCTTCAATGGTGTTCCCTTGGTCAGAGACGTTGATTTCCAGTGGGACGTACAGATGTTTTCTGACGCGGCTGGCAGTGATGGTTTTGGCCTTTTCTGGAATGGCAGATGGTGTGCGGAACGTTGGCCGGATGAATGGTTGAATGGTGGTCGCAGCATCACTTTCTTGGAATTGTTCCCTCTTTTGGTGGCCTTGACACTGTGGGGGGAGGAATTGGCCCACAAGAAGGTGTTGTTTCGTGTGGATAACATGGCTGTTGTGGAGATAGTGAACCGACAGTCTGCCAGAGACGAACAGGTGTTGAAACTGATGAGAGTTTTCGTTCTGGGTTGTTTGAAACACGACATTCATTTTCGTGCTTTACACATTCCTGGCGTGGACAATGACATTGCGGATGCTCTGTCTCGTTCACAGTGGGGGAGATTCCGTGGACTGGCGAGGGATGCAGACAGATCCCCGACTCCGATGCCGACTCATCTGTGGCGCGTAGGCGAGGTAGGGTCATACAATTGGTGGTAGGTTCTTTATCTGTGTCCACACGTACTGCTTATTCCTTGGCCTGGAAGGAATTCTTGGACTCCGGTGCAGTCAGACGGGAGGATCTGTCGCAGCGGTCGGATGATGTCGTTAATTTTATACTGGACCTCATGGATAAGGGCCTCACTAAAGTGACTATAGCTGGGAAACTAGCGGGCATTGCTTTTATGGGGAAGTTGTTATGGGGTTACACCCCGTCAGCAGGAGAGATAGGCAGGAGGATGCTTGAGGGATGGGCCAGGGAACAGGGACATGTTGTTCGATCCAGGGCTCCATTATCTTGGCAAATACTTGCTAGGTTAATCACAGTCTTGCCTTTGGTATGTTCAGATGATTTTGAGGCATGTGTTTTCTCAATGCTCATGGCGTTTATGTTTTTTGGTGCTTTTAGGGTCTCGGAGTTGTTGGGGTCCAAACATAAGGGTGGTTTACATTGGAGGGACGTTTTTTGTTATGATGAAGGTGTTCATGTCTGGTTATCCAGCTCCAAAACTGATCAAACGGGTAAAGGAAAAGGGGTTTGGTTACAAGCGCGCGACCCAAAGCTCACTTGCCCTTTATTGCTGACGCGGCGCTGGCGTTCATTGTGTGGAAGCGGTGATGAAGCCCTCGTATTCCGACACATTAATGGTTCCCCTGTCACAACTTATCAGTTACGGATGGTTTTACGTAAAGCTATGCAACACATTGGTCTTGATAGCAATTTATATGGTACTCATTCTTTCCGCATAGGTGCAGCCACGGAGGCCTTTCACAGAGGTTGGACTGAGAGGAATATTATGCAGTTGGGGCGCTGGTCTTCTAATTGTTTCCAGCGTTATGTGCGGAGCCCGGCAGAGGAAGCGCAGGCGTTACCATCCTAGTCATGTGTTCTAATTGTGTTTTCTTTTTCAGGATCCGTTGCTGGACCTCGCTCACCAGTGGTAACGGTCTGGATAGTGGGGCATTCCTTCGTTAAATGGGCCAGAGTCCAGGCGGCACGGAGCTACTTTGGAGAACAACTTGGCTTTAATGATCGAATGTTTAACGTTGTATGGAAGGGTAAAGGTGGGATGCTCTGGAGAGAGTTAATCCCTTGTTTAAACAGTAACATGGTGGGCGGTTTATGCCCGGATATTTTGGTAATTCATTTGGGTGAAAATTACCTTTGTGCCACGAAAGGGGTTGTCTTACTGCGTGCTATGAAGCGGGATTTAGGCCTAATTAAGGACCTCTGGTCTGGGTGCCATGTGTTTTGGACAGAGTTGATACCGCGTAGGACATGGAGAGGGGCTGTGAACCCTAGGGCTGTAGATCGGGCGAGGAAGAAGGTGAATTCAGAGGTGTCTCGTTGCTGCAGGGGCCATGGTTTCAGCAGGATATCGCACAGGGACATTAAATTTGAGTCAGTTGAGTTTTTCCGGGATGACGGAGTCCATTTGTCACGGGTGGGTATGGACCTTTATCTATTAGAGCTTCGTGAGGTGTTAGCACGGGCATTGGCCGTGCAGCGTTGATTCCAATTATCTTTTCGTTCGCTACGCGGTTGGGGGGCAGAAAGGGAGGCGCCGTGTGTTCACCCCCCCCCACTTGCCTACCTTTCTGGGTGGCGGGGTCTTGGTATATCAGTTCGGTTTCAGGCAGATTGTTGGTTGTATTTTCGTTAGATTTTTCTTGGACTGGGGCCGGGGCAGGTTGGTCATGGTTTGACCGTTCAGTTTGAAAAAGGGGTATCTGCAGGAGTGCAGGGTCAGGCAGGGTCGATGATTACGGAGGACATGACAAATGTTAATTCAGTTGTGGTTTGATGAATAAAGTTTTATTGGTGACGTATGTTTTATATATATGACGTAATGTTGATTGATGACGTAATGTTTTATTATGACGTAATGTATAATGATGTTATAATGTGTATTGATGTACTGTGGGGAGGGCCCAAACATGTTAGGGGTGGGGGTTGGGGGCCCGTTTGGTTAGTTATTTATTTATTTAGCGAGGTTTAGTTTTGTACGGCGTTTGCCAAGGTTTGTATTTGTAATGTGCACCTGTTTCCTAATAAAGCGGCCTTTTACACACACACAAACAATTTTTGGTCTACTTTTCTCTCACCCCTCGCCCTCCCTCCCAAGGGGGGCTTGGGGGAGGGAGCCGACCGAAGGGAGGTCTCCTCCCCCGGGCGGTTTGGGAGGGCTGCGAGGGGTTATTTCCAGAAGTTGCCAGAATGTTCTAGTTTTTGGGCTGGTCTAGTAGGACCAGCCAGCCCAAGTATAAATTCCACCTTTCCCGCTAACCGCCACCATTTTAGGTTTGGTGACCTGGTGGCTAGGTGTTTTAGCTTTTTTGTCCCACCCTCCCTCCCTATTTTTCTGTAAGTTTTTTCCCCCCCTCGCTCCCTCGTTTTTTGCCCCTTTTTGGGGTTTTTTCCCTTTTTTATATTTTTCTTTTTTCAAAAGGCTGTTTTTATGGGTTACCGGTGTGCAGGGGTTGTATCTTGTACTTGTATTTGTCGCTAGGAGCAGGTGCAGTGCGGGGTCTTGGTATATCAGTTCGGTTTCAGGCAGATTGTTGGTTGTATTTTCGTTAGATTTTTCTTGGACTGGGGCCGGGGCAGTTTGGTCATGGTTTGACCGTTCAGTTTGAAAAAGGGGTATCTGCAGGAGTGCAGGGTCAGGCAGGGTCGATGATTACGGAGGACATGACAAATGTTAATTCAGTTGTGGTTTGATGAATAAAGTTTTATTGGTGACGTATGTTTTAAATATATGACGTAATGTTGATTGATGACGTAATGTTTTATTATGACGTAATGTATAATTATGTTATAATGTGTATTGATGTACTGTGGGGAGGGCCCAAACATGTTAGGGGTGGGTGTTGGGGGCCCGTTTGGTTAGTTATTTATTTATTTAGCGAGGTTTAGTTTTGTACGGCGTTTGCCAAGGTTTGTATTTGTAATGTGCACCTGTTTCCTAATAAAGCGGCCTTTTACACACACACAAACAATTTTTGGTCTACTTTTCTCTCACCCCTCGCCCTCCCTCCCAAACGTGCATGCTCAAGGGGCTTCTGTGCCCTGTGTATTCTGTGAGTCTGTCCTATCGAGTGACACACTCCATAGTGACCAAATATATTTAATATGCTTACGAGTTCTAACTGAGTCTGTTGCCTTCTGAGCAGTTGTCCTCTTGGATGTATACAAGATCGGTAAATACGATGTCTGAACTGCAATGTAATGTGAATTAATATAAAGCGTTCCTATATCCGCATAGAATTGCAATGACGTGAGCAAGTGTATATTTGAATAGTCTTACCCCTTGCGTGTATCGCATCGGGTTCCTTCTGTTAGGGTATTTAACTCGAGAAAAGATGCACGTCGCCGTCTTTGACTGCGTTTAGCTTTCCAAACTGTAAAAGTTGAAAAAAAGGAAACCCTTCAATATTCTATCATCCAAATGGTAGAGCGAGGCAAACGCGCCTCTTCTAAAACTGTATTTCCGCGTACCTGATGTTCTCGCGTACGTGCGTCCAGCGTGCCCAGCTCCCACGTGATAACTACTTCTGGAGTAAACATCCGTGTAGTGTTGTATCTCCGTATTTAAAGGACTCATTTTCAATAAACCTTATTGTATCCACGTAATGTGATGCTGCCTGTTGTGTATTTGCAGCTCGACCACTGTTTACCCCATGAATTAAATCTACATGCCATGTCGGTAAGTGACGGTGACTGTAGGAATCCTGAAAGACGTAAAAATAGAGAATATTAATTAAATGAAAAAAATAAGAAGGGAGTGTAATTTTATGTGCAAATTCTGTACAATAAAGAGTACTACTTCATTAAATAAATGTTATGATTACATACTTCATGGTGTTAACTAACACCATAGCGTACTTCTTAAACTATTTGCATATCAATGGTCAGGTCTGGACCATGGGAATGAATCTTTACAAGAGGTACATACTATCATCAACCACTTACTGTGCCCAGTACGAGCTAAATGATATTTCCAAGAGAAATCTGCCGTAATAAAATGCGTGCTATAAAAAACATAACATTTCGTACGGATCATTTAATCCCCCTGGGTTCATTGTACCAAGATACTTGATCCAAAAGGTTTCTTTGCGGGATAACTATGTTTGGTAATCTACGCTACCAATGGGATCAACTTTTTCTAGGATGGTGAAACAAATCTGAGGAATGTCATGGGTAGCCTGTAACCAATGTGTTGCTAAGCTGGATGACAGGTGACGATTACGGATTGTACTTTTATGTTCAATTATGCATGTTTTTACCTTTCTGATAGTTCTCCCTACATATACGAGTCCGCATGGACATCGTATGGCATAAATTACCCCAGCTGTATTACAATCCGAACTGTGTTTTATTGTAATCTGCTGACCTGTCTTGGGGTGTGCAAAACCATTCCCAACTATTATACTGTGCAAAGGGGTTTTTAGAAAATTAGGACTCCGGGGGCGCGCTGCCTAGGTTAGAACGTTACAGTGTGTACAAGGAACATGAGGTATCGTTGTGTAGTGCGTGAAGAGCAGACGGCAAACACCCTTAACCGTCCAAACAAGTCAAAAGACAAGGCAAATTAACAAAACTAGGCTCTCGCAACTACATGTGTGTTATCAAAACAAAGTACAATGACCAAAAGGCAAAAGATGCGCAGAAGCAGGTTCTTTGGTGTAAATCTTCTTGTCACAGCAAGATGTTTATTTTCTCCAGACTTGAGAATAATAACAATCGCCGACACGTGTTTCGTCGTGTACGGTTGAGTCAACACGACTCTTCAGGGCTGGTGATACAAAATAATGTAAGCATGTCATTCTGCATTCATGTTTATCTCAATACTGCATATGGTGACAAATGTGCAACCAACATGCAGTAGTGACGTGCGTATTTATTCGCACACGGTTGGTGAGATTGATGAAGATGCTTGCATACTGGGGCAAGTGATTGGTCTATAGTGCTAGTGTGCACGTAGTGAGTGAAATGAAATTTAAAAGACCTGTGTGTGGTCATAATTCACTCGTACACAGTGGTCCTAAAATTAGAGGGTTTCTGTGGTGGTGGTGAGTATACAGTGAGATGTCAAGAATATTTAAACAAAATATGTGAGTGAAGAGGTATTTATGTGGCCTCATAACGTGGTAGTGATAAAGGTGCCTATCGAGGGCAAAGATCCAGACAGCACAGTCCATGCAAAAATCTTTTAATCCAAGGATAAGCGGTATTACCTTCCAATCCAAATCCAATGTATGGCCGGAGTAAGTCTGGGTCTTTTAAGCTTAGTTCTGGCTACGTAGGGTAAGGAAGAAAAAGAAAGAGTAGGAAAGAAACTCATAAGGAGGCTTCAAAAGGAAGAAAATGCATGTAGGACTATGGTGTACCATAGAAGGGATGTTGGGCAGCAAGACAATATTATTCTTACCACTGGGTATTCTGTATGACTATGATATAGTCGATACTGTTGAGAGAGCAATCGGTAGGAATATATGGTTAAGTCTCTCGTCTGTTTGGTGATCGTTTCCCACTGGTAATGATGATTTATAAGTATGGCGCTATACAAAAATAAAAGAATCATGAGTTTCTGTGTCAAAGCGCTATACTATGTTCCTAAAAAAAGTATTGCAAGTAACAGTAGTCCTGAGATATAATTGCCCAGTCGCTGGTTAAAGGTAAAAACAATGAATTACCTGGGTCTCGCTTTGGTGTAAGGCGGAAAGCCGGGAGGGGATTCTATTGATGTGCCAAAATGAGGAAACGGGTGCGTCACCTCTACGGCGGTATGCTGGCGAGTAAAAAAGATTGAAATTAGACTGGTGTCCAAAGGACATTCGTTCAGAGCTCTGGGCACCCGACGTTTATTTAATAAGACGCGGACCCGTAGTCTAACAAACAGCGGTGGAGAAAGTCACACTCACCGCTGCAGGCAATCCCTCCTCTGTAGTTTCCCGGCGGTCGTCTCTCGTGTACGAACACGTGACCCCGGGAGAGGAGGGATTATAATAGATTCAGTAGAAATCGACGAAGTACTCCCATTGCATGCGTGTATCAGCGCCATTTCTTAGAGGAAAAGTATGTATGAAGAAGGGCACGTATGTGTCTTTCATTATTGCTATATCAGTCGTTCACCTATGTTACAGTACGTAACCAGGGTTAGGAAGAGGAGCAAATGTAAATCACTATGGTAGTAGTAGGTTCCAATTATCCCGCTGCTCGCTGATATAAAGTTATTATATGCTTCCTGTGTGTGGTAGTGGAGTTAAAAATTCACAAGGGAAACAGACATCTAATCCCTATTTAAATTTTATATGGACATGATATGTCAGGTAAGAGGAAGAAATGAAGGTGTGACGTTGAGCATGCAGGGACATGCCGAGTATGGCCGGATGATTTGGGTGTTAAGTTAAAGGGTGAAGAAAGGGGACACACCATACCCCCGATGATATAAGTGCTGTACATATAAAAGTATAAACATATATTAATCCAGAGTCTCTATTTACATAAGCGGGACTAGGAGTGTGTACAATTTACAAAAAAGTCACGAATTATGAACATGTGCATGTACTGGCTTACAATATGAAAGAGACATATAGTCCTGTTATATAGTACAATATGCATAATTTTTTTGGTGCAGTAAAAAACAGAAGTTGATTACATTTAACTCCTGGAGAGAGAAATTTTCTCATGTTATCATCCATTCTCATTATCTAAACATTCAGTATTATTACAGACAAAATCAGTCAGTATGCACCAAGGATCCCCCCGGTGAGATTCTAATCTCCAAGGAAATATTGGAGCTCAGAATCGTAGTTAAGCCCATGTTCTACGCTCCGTAAGCGCATGATCCATGTGGCCTCCCTACGTCTGAGCATCAATTCATGGTTGCCCCCTCTGATATTGAGGGGAATCAGATCGATCCCAAAAACACGTACTTTGATGTCGTCCTCTATGGGTTGACATTCTGCAACATGAAGGGCTACCGGGTATCTGGGATCCCTCCTTTGTATGGCTCTCATGTGCTCAGCTACCCTCTCTTTGAGAGCCCTGATGGGAGACCCGCCACTTCCAATTCCGCTCACTCTAGTACCACCTCCCTGAGTTCCACTGGACTCAGTGACATTGAGAACGAAATCCTAGCTAACGCAGAACCTAACAATTCGAACTTTTTTTTAGAAGTGGAGCGGGTGAGGAAGGGCAACAGAACCCAGCCACCAAAGGTCGCTGTAGACCCAAACCCCATAGGGGCAAACGCGGGAACAAGCGAGGAATATCGCAGAAAACTGAGGTCAGGGACACAGAGGAACTAACCACACTAGTTGATAATGTTCAAGTCATCAATCTTTCCTCAATATCGTTGACACCAGAAATGATTTCCCTACTCAGTAAAGGCCTTAACTTCAACCCCTATGCTACGGGTGACTTGTGTCAGACTAAAATTGACCTTTTCAAGTTTATACGTAACCTGAAACTCAAGAAACATTTTGTGGGATCACAACAGACACAAAGACAGCCTACACTTGTTCCAAATGTATTTGACAATGTACCTTTGACTATTAAAGATGTACAAGCAACACACCTGCTTCTTTCTTTGACAGACAGGGAAGATAGTCCATTGGAAATGGAACAATTATTGGAAGAACTTGATGTGGAAACTGACTATAGTATAACGAGTGGTCTCAAATGCAAATCTAAATGGACACCTACACTATCAGGTGGTAATACTATTGATAACTTTCACAAACATGTTCTGGAAGATCTGAACAGAACCAACATCAGAAACCTAGACATGAAGTTCAAATACAAAGACAATCTAACTAGAGGTGAACGCTCGACACTTTCGACTCTTAGCAAGAACCCCAATATCATCATTAGGGAGGCTGACAAAGGGGGCAATGTAGTGGTCATGGATCTAGTTGACTACAACAATGAGATCCTTGGCCAATTGAGCGATTGCTCATGTTACGAATCACTCAACTATAACCCCATAGGTCCATTAACGAGGCTAGTAAATGAACAACTGCTAAACTGGAAACAATCAGGTCTTTTAGATGACAACGAATACCTATATCTCAAAGTCCACAAACCCACACATCCATGGCTGTACACCCTACCTAAAGTCCACAAGGACCTACCATTCCCACCTGGCAGACCAATTGTGTCGGGGATTGGGGGTCCCACTGAAAGAGTCGCTGAATACGTGGACCTCTTTTTGGGACCCTTAGTGAGAAACCTTCCTTCATTCATACAAGACGCAAAACATATATTAAACATCATGGCAGATATTGATTGGCAGAAAGACACCATACTAGTAACCATGGATGTGGTGTCCCTTTACACCAGCATCAACTTAGGCCTAGGAATTGAAGCTATCACTAAGGTTCTTTCCAATAGACCAGCTTCACTATGGGCGCACACAAACATGTTAATACACATGATGAAGATCATTTTGGAGAATAATTTCTTCATGTTTGATCGGAAATGGTACCGCCAGAAGAAAGGAGTAGCCATGGGCTCCAAATTTTCACCCTCCTTTGCGAATCTCTTCATGGGGGCATTGGAGGCTGACCTTATTTGGGGCACCAAAGGAACACAATACACTGACTCCATAGTCTTTTGGGGCCGATACATAGATGACTGCTTTCTCCTGTGGTCCGGAACTGAGGAACTTCTTCATTCTTTTTTCGAATACCTTAACACCAACACATGGGAAATCAGCTTCACCATGCAGCATAGCTTGACCAGCATTGAGTTTTTAGACCTGGAATTTTATGTGAAAAACAATCAGTTACACTCGAAACTTTTTAGAAAACCCACCGCATGCAACTCCGTACTACATGCTTCCAGTTTTCATCCTGAACATCAGATACGGTCTATCCCCTACGGGGAATTTCTAAGGGCCAAACGGAACTGTAGTGAAGCTTGTGAATTTGACAATTGTATCACAAACATGAAAAAAAGATTTCAGAATAGAGGTTATTCTAAAACTTCCCTCAAGAAAGCAGAGTTGAAAACTAGGGCCATTCCAAGACCTGATTGTCTAAAAACACGTACTGAAATGAAATCCCCTGATCAACACATAAGATTCATAACTGAGTTTAATGCTTTGAACCACCTTACCAAAAAGAGTCTGAATAGGCATTGGAAACTTCTATTAGAGGACCCTACACTTAAGGAATTTATTCCAGAGAGACCTTCCATCACCTACAAGAAAGGTTCAAACTGAGCCCAACCGTTCCCCCGAACACCACAGCACAGGACTGGCTGTCCACACGGGGCCTTGGTTTCCACAAATGTGGATTCTGTTCCATGTGTATATGGGGTAAACACGGCACAAAAAACTTTGTAGGACATGATGGAATGGTCCATCAGATTAAACACAACATTACTTGCCTCAGTAAGTTTGTAGTGTATATAATCAAATGCCAATGTGGCAAGATCTATGTAGGGAGTACCATCAGGGCTCTCAAAGAGAGGGTAGCTGAGCACATGAGAGCCATACAAAGGAGGGATCCCAGATACCCGGTAGCCCTTCATGTTGCAGAATGTCAACCCATAGAGGACGACATCAAAGTATTTGTTTTTGGGATCGATCTGATTCCCCTCAATATCAGAGGGGGCAACCGTGAATTGATGCTCAGACGTAGGGAGGCCACATGGATCATGCGCTTACGGAGCGTAGAACATGGGCTTAACTACGATTCTGAGCTCCAATATTTCCTTGGAGATTAGAATCTCACCGGGGGGATCCTTGGTGCATACTGACTGATTTTGTCTGTAATGATACTGAATGTTTAGATAATGAGAATGGATGATAACATGAGAAAATTTCTCTCTCCAGGAGTTAAATGTAATCAACTTCTGTTTTTTACTGCACCAAAAAAATTATGCATATTGTACTATATAACAGGACTATATGTCTCTTTCATATTGTAAGCCAGTACATGCAAATGTTCATAATTCGTGACTTTTTTGTAAATTGTACACACTCCTAGTCCCGCTTATGTAAATAGAGACTCTGGATTAATATATGTTTATACTTTTATATGTACAGCACTTATATCATCGGGGGTATGGTGTGTCCCCTTTCTTCACCCTTTAACTTAACACCCAAATCATCCGGCCATACTCGGCATGTCCCTGCATGCTCAACGTCACACCTTCATTTCTTCCTCTTACCTGACATATCATGCCCATATAAAATTTAAATAGGGATTAGATGTCTGTTTCCCTTGTGAATTTTTAACTCCACTACCACACAAAGGAAGCATATAATAACTTTATATCAGCGAGCAGCGGGATAATTGGAACCTACTACTACCATAGTGATTTACATTTGCTCCTCTTCCTAACCCTGGTTACGTACTGTAACATAGGTGAACGACTGATATAGCAATAATGAAAGACACATACGTGCCCTTCTTCATACATACTTTTCCTCTAAGAAATGGCGCTGATACAGGCATACAATGGGAGTACTTCGTCGATTTCTACTGAATCTATTATAATCCCTCCTCTCCCGGGGTCACGTGTTCGTACACGAGAGACGACCGCCGGGAAACTACAGAGGAGGGATTGCCTGCAGCGGGTGAGTGTGACTTTCTCCACCGCTGTTTGTTAGACTACGGGTCCGCGTCTTATTAAATAAACGTCGGGTGCCCAGAGCTCTGAACGAATGTCCTTTGGACACCAGTCTAATTTCAATCTTTTTTACTCGCCAGCATACCGCCGTAGAGGTGACGCACCCGTTTCCTCATTTTGGCACATCAATAGAATCCCCTCCCGGCTTTCCGCCTTACACCAAAGCGAGACCCAGGTAATTCATTGTTTTTACCTTTAACCAGCGACTGGGCAATTATATCTCAGGACTACTGTTACTTGCAATACTTTTTTTAGGAACATAGTATAGCACTTTGACACAGAAACTCATGATTCTTTTATTTTTGTATAGCGCCATACTTATAAATCATCATTACCAGTGGGAAACGATCACCAAACAGACGAGAGACTTAACCATATATTCCTACCGATTGCTCTCTCAACAGTATCGACTATATCATAGTCATACAGAATACCCAGTGGTAAGAATAATATTGTCTTGCTGCCCAACATCCCTTCTATGGTACACCATAGTCCTACATGCATTTTCTTCCTTTTGAAGCCTCCTTATGAGTTTCTTTCCCCCTCTTTCTTTTTCTTCCTTACCCTACGTAGCCAGAACTAAGCTTAAAAGACCCAGACTTACTCCGACCATACATTGGATTTGGAGTGGAAGGTAATACCGCTTATCCTTGGATTAAAAGATTTTTGCATGGACTGTGCTGTTTGGATCTTTGCCCTCTATAGGCACCTTTATCACTACCACGTTATGAGGCCACATAAATACCTCTTCACTCACATATTTTGTTTAAATATTCTTGACATCTCACTGTATACTCACCACCACCACAGAAACCCTCTTATTTTAGGACCACTGTGTACGAGTGAATTATGACCACACACAGGTCTTTTAAATTTCATTTCACTCACTACGTGCACACTAGCACTATAGACCAATCACTTCCCCAGTATGCAAGCATCTTCATCAATCTCACCAACCGTGTGCGAATAAATACGCACGTCACTACTGCATGTTGGTTGCACATTTGTCACCATATGCAGTATTGAGATAAACATGAATGCAGAATGACATGCTTACATTATTTTGTATCACCAGCCCTGAAGAGTCGTGTTGACTCAACCGTACACGACGAAACACGTGTCGGCGATTGTTATTATTCTCAAGTCTGGAGAAAATAAACATCTTGCTGTGACAAGAAGATTTACACCAAAGAACCTGCTTCTGCGCATCTTTTGCCTTTTGGTCATTGTACTTTGTTTTGATAACACACATGTAGTTGCGAGAGCCTAGTTTTGTTCATTCCCAACTATTACGTTGCTCCATTGATCACAATTGTAACATCTACTCATGCCTTTGTATGCTGCGTTTATGCTTAAGTATTTCTCTTAGATTATTTGGACATATGTATGCAAAAATTGGTGTTTCCACAAACAGATTTTGGAAGTCTGGTTCATCGCAATTGTCACCTGTCATCCAGCTTAGCAACACATTGGTTACAGGCTACACAAAACATTCCTCAAATTCGTTTCACCATCCTAGAAAAAGTTGATCCCATTGGTAGCGTAGATTACCAAACACAGTTATCCCGCAGAGAAACTTTTTGGATCAAGTATCTTGGTACAATGAACCCAGTGGGATTAAATGATCAGTACGAAATGTTATGTTTTTTATAGCACGCATTTTACAATGGCAGATTTCTCTTGCAAATATCATTTAGCTCCTACTGGGCACAGTAAGTGGTTGATGATAGTATGTACCTATTGTAAAGATTCATACCCATGTACCAGCTCTGACCATTGATATGCAAATAGTTTAAGAAATACACTATGGTGTTAGTTAACACCATGAAGTATATAATCATGACATTTATTTAATGAAATAGTACTCTTTATTGTACAGAATTTGCACATAAAATTACACTCCCTTCTTATTTTTTTCATTTCCTTAATATTCTCTATTTTCACGTCTTTCGGGATTCCTACAGTCACTGTCACATATAGACATGGCATGTAGATTTCATTCACGGGGTAAACAGTGGTCGAGCTGCAAATACACAACAGGCAGCATCACATTACGTGGCGTGGATTCAATAAAATTTATTGAAAAATAGTCCTTTAAATAAGGAGATGCAACACTACACAGATGTTTACTCCGGAAGTAGTTATCACGTGGGCGCTGGGCACGCTGGACGCATGTACACGAGAACATCAGCTATGCGGTCATACAGTTTTAGAAGTGGCGCGTTTGCCTCGCTCTACCATTTGGATGATACAAAATTGAATTGAAAGGTTTCCTTTTTTTCAACTTTTACAGTTGGGAAAGCTAAACGCAGTCAAAGACGGCGACGTGCATCTTTTCTCGAGTTAAATACCCCAACAGAAGGAACCAGATGCGATACACGCAAGGGGTAAGACTATTCAAATATACACTTGCTCACACCATTGCAATTCTATGTGGATATAGGAACGCTTTATATTATTTCACATTACATTGCAGTTCAGACAACGTATTTACCGATCTTGTATACATCCAAGAGGACAACTGCTCAGAAAGCAACGGACTCAGTTAGAACTCGTAAGCAGATTAAATATATTTGGTCACTATGGAGTGTGTCACTCGATACGACAGACTCACAGAATACACAGGGCACAGAATCCCCTTGAGCATGCATATTTGGGGAACAACGGTTTTCGTCCCTCCTCGGAATGCACCGCATTCGGGCAAAAACAATTTAAGTTTCCACATTAAGTTATCAGGGCAAGCGTCGGGAGCGCAACGAAGTGTGACAATTGATGAATCACACGACAGGATACCAGGGTTCTTGTCCTTTTTCTTTTCTTTCATCGCATGTTTCATTGCACGGTGTTCTGTTTCATTTTTCATTTACACATGCGCAAATTCTACATAGCTCACTAAGTTCATGACCATTTCAATTTGTGGGTTATAAGGTTTTTTTTGTTTGTATTGTAGTGTCCTGCCAAGGAACTATAAGAAAATGTTCACGAAACATGGAAATGTACATTAACCCCTGAAGAAGGGTTCAACGCAACCCGAAATACCTTGGGTCTTTTATGTTCAAAAGTTGTTTAAAAATGTTGAAATCATGTTTATTTCACATATGTTTGCATTGTATTTAAAACATTTTTTTGAGTGTTGTTAAAGAACACTTGTGATTATCAAGCATTACCAAGTGATCAATTAGTAAGGTCGATTGATGAATTGACATGTATATTTGAGTTTCTTTATCTCATATAAATTTGAAAGTAAACCATAACACAGGTGTTATGAATTTATTGAAACCTCTGGGACTTTAGGTTGAGCACCTTGCAGACTTGGATTAATCCAGGCATCGACAGTGCGGTTTTCAGATAGGGTTTTTGGGCAAAACTCCAGCAGGGTTGCTCCCATATTTGTTTAAACAGTTTTAGATTTGATTAACATTCAGAAAAAGAGGTGTGCAGGTCTTACGCCTACAGTGCTGCAACACTTCTTATCAACACATGAGCACCTGAAATCTAGGCACTCGTATGGATCCGATAGCTCGTACAGCATCCTAGGACACCTTGGTAACATCCTTAGTCTTTCTTCTTGGTTTATTACGTAAGGTAATCACGCACGCTGGCATGAAACTGAACGCTCTCTGAGCATCCTGGCTTACCACGACAGCAGCCATAGTCTCTCCTCACTGCCCATTACTAACTTCACGTTCACTTCCGGGAACTAGTCCAATATAACTCCGGGGCACTACTAGCCTCACATTCAGGAAGCGATTCGAACACAGCGTTTTCTGCGACAGGCTTCCAGGTATGTGACATAAAAACGTACTATTTTGTATGCTCCTGCACAGTTTGTCACTGGTTGAGACATTGTTCTCACCGCTCATTTATCGGCACTTTGTTAGATCACCAGAACTGAGCCCCTTCAAGACATTGACTTATCGAGTGAAACATGCTAACATTACGTACAACTCTACGTACGCTATTTCGTAAGCACCGGTTTCTAAGGCTCATTGCTTGTAAGGTTCTTCTTTGTTAGGTATGCAGGTTTAGCACATGGTACCTTAGACATCCTCACGGCATCTATCCGTCACCCGGTGGTGTTGAGTACACATTCTCTTTTCATCCGCTACCTTTTTCACCCGCTTCATTTCTAATCACACAGCACTATTTTTCTTCGCATTTATCTTCGCATTTGTCTAGTTCTTGGATTCATACCCTTCTCGTTTACTTTCCAGGGATTACCCCCTGATGAAGGGCTGGTCCCGAAATGCATTGAGGCTTTATAAAATTTCTGTGAAGCAACAACAGTTTATACATATGCCTTTAAGATGTACTAGAATGCACTTATGATATGGAGTACATCACAATGAAGTCATAAATAATGGATACTTCATGAGTTGAACAATGGTAGAATACATTTATTTTGTAATACGAGAATTGTGAGAAATAATCTGCAAAAAGCGACTGGTTCGCTCAGGAGTGCTATAGGTCTGGCTCTTCCCGAATGAAGGGCACTCTTTTCAGTTTTTCTGTTATTGGTTAGCTGGTCATAATTTATTCGAAATAGGTTATTCCCCCACTCTCTTACGGGCTGGGACGCTCTATTCCTTATTATGCCCTGGAATGGCTAATCTGAAAGACCCTCCATTTCTTTTACATATCGCATTCCACTATTGGAAACTTTCACTGAAGCATACTAATATATCGTTGCCCTATGCTCCGAATATACCTCTATGTGGATTACCCATGCCGCAAGGAATTTTGTCAGATGCTAGCCTGCGCAGTTGGCTGGAATTTAGGGTGACCACTGTAGGGGACTTATTTCTAGATGGAAATGTAATACCACATGAGGAATTTATTCAAACATATTCGGCACCTCCTATATTGTTTTTAACACATGCTGCGATCTCACATTATGTGCGTAGATACTGGTTTATTTTATTTTATTTATTTATTTATTTTATTTAGAGAGTTTTATATAGCGCGAACGTGAACCTTGGGTATCAGAGCGCTTCACATTCACATGAGGGAGGTTTGATATACATCTTATCTGGCATGAGGTAAGTTTTGTACAAAGCAATATAATAAACATTTCACATGGTATGAGGTAGTTTCAGAAATTACAAATATCTGTAAAAGGTTCGGAAATAACATATGTCTGTATAATTCCTGTAAATGTCTGACTTAAAAGTTTCAATGGAGGTTCTTGGACTAGTCTACTGAGCTGTACTTGGTGTTTTGTGACTCCAGTACCAATAGTTTTGAGTTGTCTTATTCCGTGCATTCTGCATCCGTACTATATCTGTATTAGTATTGTATCGACATTGGTTATCCTTAGCATAGCATGGGATTTTCTCTTCTTTTCCATTTGTTGAACTATTTTGGAACATCTATGTTCCGGTGGTGATGATGCCCTGTCCTGTCTATTTGAGGTACTTACTCATTAGGAAGAGCTTAGCTTCCCTCTTGAATGTAGCAGTGTTTGTTATTTTCCTAATATTTGAGGGGAGTGAGGTCCAAATTCTGGGGGCTGCTCCGGAGAAAGCTCTGTTATACGTTTTCTTCTTCCGGAACATGGGTGGTCTCAGCAGCAGCTCCTTGGCACTCCTGGCTGGTCTGTCTCTTCCAGATAACTCAATTTTCTGGTCCAGGTATCTTGGTGTGCTATAGTGGAACGCTTTGTGGGTAATACATGCCATCTTTAGTTGGATTCTGGCTTCGTACGGTAGCCAGTTTAACGATTTTAGGTGTAGGATGATTGAATTTCCTCGCTCCGGTGATGAGTCTTGCAGCTGCATTGAGGCATGCTTTTAGTGGAGCTGTGGAAATTTTTGGTATACCTGCTAAGTTTGTGCATCCATATTCAATCCTTGTGACCACTAATGATTGTACTGCCAGTTTGAGGTCCACCATAGAAATTAATGGTTACACTCTCCTAATGTAGTTCAGGTGAAAACTGGCACTTTTTGCCATTGATTTGATGTGGGCTTTCATGTCTAGGTTGTTATCTAGCATGATTCCTATCGATTTTGCTGAATCCACTAGCGTAGGGGTGCAGTTTAGTGCCGTGATCATTTTGGTCCATTCCTTCACTTCTGTGTGGTTCTTTGGTGGTCAAATTAATAGGTATTCTGTTTTTTGTGCGTTTAGTTTCAGATGATTGGTAGTTAACCAGCAAAGTGACAGTTTTAGGGCCTCATGCATTACCTTGATGTATTCCAGGGATGCGATCTTCATGTAAATCTGCGTATCGTCTGCGTACATGTGATAGGATATGTTTGCGTCTCGGAGTATTTCTGTCAGTGGTTCGACATAAAGGTTGAAAAGAGATGGACATAGGGTAGACCCTTGATGGACTCCAATTGAGTTAGGACACGATGGGGATAGTGTCTGGTTGGCCATAAATCTTTGCGTTCTATTCTGAAGGAAGGATTCAAACCATTTCAGCACATTTCCTGAAAATACCCATCCTGTCATGAAGCCTGGCTAGTAATCAGAGGGAACCTCCGACCTTAGGTTTACTGCAATCAATCCACATAATCGAACAAGGTAGTCATCTGGCCCGATGGCTGTATCGGAGGCTGCAATCCCATCTCGGAGTCTCCTTACTATCTCTTTGTCAAAAATGGGAAATAGAGGTGTCCCGGGTCATCATATAATAAAAATAAAGAATGGTCACAGATCATTGACTATCCCAGGCGCGTCTCCCGTAATGTGAGACTAAAAATGATTCCACTGTTTATCCTGCATATGGCCTATCTCACACCACAGGTGATATACTGTATGTACCCCAATGCCACGTCAGAATGTCCTTGATGTCACACCTCGGAGGCACACTTTATTCACATATTTTGGACGTGCCCCACCCTTGTGGACTTCTGGGTGGAGGTTTTACCTCACACACCTTTCTGACTATTCCACTTGGCACACCCATTAGGCATGCATCCTTGGGCTCCTTCCGCTTCCTAAGAAGGCAAAGGTGTTATGCTGTTTTATAAATCTCATTCTCATGCTGGCCAAGAAGCTTATCACACAATGATGGAAATCCGCCAAGGCTCCACGTAGAGGGAAATGGTGGGAAGAAGTTATAAAGTGGGCTACTGCTGAGAGGGAGGCACTGCATCATGAAGAATGTAGGGGGTTGCAGATAAAGTCAATATCCTTGGATTGGGCAAAACTTTTTAAAACACACTACACGGATGGTGCTGATGATTGATATGCTCCTGTACATGCGTATTTCCCTTTCTCTCTCCCCTTCCCCCTCACGTCCTACCCCCTTGCCCCCCCCACTTTATCGGAGAGCTCCATGACCTGCCCTGCTCCCCCCCCGAGGGAAATCAGAGTGGACACATAATTCTAGATAGCATATTTCTTTATTGCTATTTCTTTCATTAAATCACAGATTTTATGTTAATATAATACAAATGGTAGCGGGATTGGCATTATGAGCACAAACGTGTTGGTACAGATATGCAGCATACATATTATTGACTCTATCAAGTCTCGCTCATAATTTCGACTCCTACAAAATTGTATACGTACATTTCTATTGTGTAATGATATTCTTTACAGATTTGCTTTTGGACACGTTAATAGACCGTTTAGCATTGTATCGATTACTATATGTATGTACTATTTATGCGATATATGATGCTGTATTTTAGACTGTATTAAAACAAAAACGTAATAAAATTCTGTGTTAAAAATAAAAATAGTGGGTGTATTGTGTACTTTACGTTTTTGTCTTTTTGTTTTTTGATCTGTGATTTTGTGTTTTAGTTTTCCCTTTACTTCCTCAGTTCTTCCTTTCTTCTTCTAAATTTCTTCTTTTTCCTATTTCTAGGGTGCAGCCTGACCATTTTTTCAGAGGCATAGCTCACCACACTGGTTTTTTACATGCAGCGCTACCTCCCCTTCATGCTGGCAGCAGGTGGCAGGCTGCTGTTGAGGTAGGAGGTCCATGCACCGCCGGCTGGACATACTGGACCGGGAACAGGACTGGCTTGACCTGCTGGGTGTCAAGGTTGCGGGCTCATGAGTAAATATTTATTTGTTGTGTTGCGATCTAAAATGGTATTTATTTTCAAATAGCGTGATGATCATAATAAGAGATGACTTACATTTATGTTTCAAATATTATGTGATCCAGTTTTAGCTAGCAAGGTGCTCGGAACTACATAATCGTACTTGTCAGTGCTCATTTGGTCTGATTATTTAAAAAGCCATGCAGACTCCTCTGTCCTGTCACTAAGGGTCTGATTAGGATGGTGTTCAGACTTATGTCCTACTGCCATCCTGGTGGGAAATAGGACCGTCCGACAAGCTGTCGGCCGTCCTGCACCCTAAATCACAATGCAGCCGCCTTCAAGGCGGTCGCAAAGTACTTTAGGTACATATCCAATTGGGAATTGGGTCACCTTTGTGAGCCCCTGTACAGTGTACTTTAGGTACCCAGGGCATAGGTGCATCCAAGGCCTACCAGGGGCTGCAGCATGTATTATGCCACCCCTGGCTGGCCATCCACATTGACACAGCTGACTGATCACTCAGCTGGGGCAAGGTTGTGTAATCACCCCTTGCTTAGATATAGTATTCCTATATCTAACATTATATATAGACACATATGCACCTATAAGTCATTTCTATGGCAGGCCTTAACAATCCTGAAGGCAGAGTGCTTAGTTTTATGTCAGATGAGGCTCTAGCATGAGCTGAGCCTGTCTGCAGCATTCAGAACCATGTCCTTATAGCTGTTCTATGATATAGTCATACCATATCCTCTTAAGTGCATTATCATCCTCGTGGTTGAATGCTAACTTTGGTTTGGCTTTATCAAAACATGTCGTGTAAGGTGTCATACACTCTGGAATACTACCCCCTCGCCAGTTCTGGTGACGGGGGTAGCATTCCACCCACCCTTCTAGAGGGAGAAGACATGTTGTTCCTGTTAATCCCGGTTAAAGTTAACCAGCGCCTCAGCATCACAAAATGGATGCTGCTGCCACAGACACAAGTCTGACCTCCTGCTGCTGGGAGTCCTTCCAGCGAGGGAGGCTTGGACAATAGGTTTCCATCTTGGGAGGTGCTAGCACCACCCAAGACAGGCCATAGTGTATTGGGGCAGGGAGGGCTGAATGAAATGAGACACTGCCTGGGGCACACAAGGTGCTCCATGCATAGTCCGGTTGAAACCAGTTGCTGGGGCACTCCAGCCCCAGCTCTGGCGTGAAACTGGACAAAGGGAAAGGGGTGTAACCACCCCCTTCCCTGGTCCCACCCATAGGAGGGACCTAGCAGGTAATCTAGCCCCTTAGATTAGTATATAGGTAGGAGCTGAGTCAAGAGACTTTAGATTTATCCTGCACTGAAACTTGAAATGAAACTCTGCACCTTCGACATTCTACTGCAACTAAAAGACTGAAGAATCTCCCTTGTGGTCAAAGAGTGACCACCCTGTGCAAACAGGCACCATCCAATGATCTACGGTTTGCTTTGTCGATGCTCCCGCCGGAGCCCGAGCACAGAGCCTGACAAGAACCAGACTTCCAAACTTCCTTGAGCCCGATCCACAGCCACAGCAAAACTGAGACCCGTGGAGGCGACGAGAGACGTGGGACTGGCCATCTTGAAAAACCTGCACCTTGCTACTTGTGCAGCTTCCAAGGCATCCTCGAAGTTGTGCATTGAGGATTGAGGATTGAGAAGCCCGAACCCCGAGCACCTTCTACACCGACGCACAGCCCTCCACACTCCACGCATCTGTCCGGTCAATTGCCCATTGGCTAGTGGCCTCTGTGACAACGAACCTTCAAATCTACATCACTGGTCTGGTTGCTCCAGGCTGGCCCTTGCTTCCCTAAAAAGGAGAAGCCCCCCAGACCTTGCTTGTCTGCAACATAAGCCATCTTTGATTCCTGCGTGGATTACCTTTGCCAAGGCTTGTTGACACCAATCCGGAAGCTGACACTGCCGACAGCAAGATCCTTTGGTGGACAGTCCGTATCCAGCTCCTGGTTGTCGTCAACACCTCCTGGCCCACGTGGATGCAGAGACAAGCTTCATAACATCACCTGATTGCTTCACGACATCGCCTGGTTCCTTCCTGGTCACTGGCTAGTGACCCAGACTCTGTCTCCTCTGCTTTCAGGTACTCTTCATCCTCAATCCGCCCTTGGATCCAACCGGACACTTCTCTCGTGGTCGCCTGCAGCATCTTTTCACCGGTCTCCATAGGATTCAGCGATGAAACCCGACACACTTTGACACCTATGCACCCGGCTCCAGTGGGTGAGGTAACGCGAGTACTTCGGTGCTCCTGTGGGTATTGACTATCCTAGTGTCCTAGTTTTCAGTAGCTTTCTCCTAGTCCATCCGGAAGTGTCCTAAAAGAACTAGTTTCCAATTCTTTCGATCCCATTGTATCCCTATGGTAACTCGCGTGTGTGTTAAGCCACTGCACACGCTTCCCGTGGGCCTCCTGCTTCCTAACCTTTGGTAGTACAGCATAGCCCCAGCGATTCCCTAGGCCCTAGGCCTATTCCTTGTTCGTGACTTGGTTCTTATACCACTATTTTAGTATATGGTTTTAAGTGCCCCTAGGGCCCTACTGTATATTGTGCAACTTATTGTATGATAATTAAGTATCTTGTTCTGTGCTTGTGCCTCTGACCTCATAAAGAGTTCAGAGGGATTGTGTTAGTAATAAATACATATATATTTTATATATAACCTGTGTGGTGTCCTTTCATTTGGTATTAAAGGGGTTACATATGGTAAAACAGCTGGCTTTACATGCCCTCAGAAGTTTTAGCCTAAGATTGCTTTGTCCATGCTACCACTAGGATAGCTGGTCTATAAGGTTGACTTTACAACCATGACCATAAGGGTTGCTTGGACTGATACAGGGTGCCCACTAGAATAGAGGACATCACATATCAGGCCAACTTCTCACATTGGTATGCAGCGTTTGGGATAAGAGCTTGCTGTTGTTTTACCAATTGTAATCTTTAAGATATCATTTGAAAGATCGCATTAGGTACCTATAGGTACATATAACAAGAATTATAATACTTAAGTTCTACTGAACTTAGTTGTTGTAGACCAAAGAGCTTAGCACACCCTGACTACAACTCCTAGAGAGGTTTAGTAGGAAAACACTTAGTGTAGGTAGGTGCACACACCACACCTCACTAGATCATACCTACCACAGCAGAGCATACAGTGTCTCTCCCTGTGGGAAGTGACCCTCCAAGGGCACCTTCTAGATATGATGCGCTCAACTTCCATGAGCTGAGACACTTGTGTACCACAAGGAGGTTGAAACAGGGTTCTAACCCTACCTCCCAGCACCTGATAGAACTCCTAGAAGGGTATGATTTTCAAAACACCTCTTACCCAGGCCCTTCAGGCAATGCAGATGAGGGCCTACCCTCCACAGAAGATGCCCCTGACCCTACTGTCATACAAGATGAAGAAGAGGAAGAGGAGGAAGATTCTGAGGAAGAGGTAGACAGCCATGTCCTAGTTAGAAGACTTAGCCAGGCTAACCTAAGCCTACTTGGGGCTGAGAATGGGGCAGCCCCATACAGACCAATTAGTAGACTTAACCAGAGGTATAGGAGGGAAAGATCCCGCTCTAGGGGATCTCTCCACTCTAATGCTTCAAGGGACTCTCAGAACTCTGCTCAGAGGGGAATGACTTCTCCTCAGAGAAGAGATCACCAGGCTAGGATGAGGGAAGTCAATCTCAGGATTGAGAGAGAAGAACTTGCCTTGGCCAAAGAGAAGCTTGCTCTTGCAAGGAATCAAAAGTTGAGTGGGTTAGAACCCACTGGTGGCAGCAATATCCCCAAGGATAAAGACAGGGCCTATGACAATAGATTGTGCCCCCCTACAAAGTTGGGGATGACATCTACAAATGGATAACTGCTTTGGAGAGGGCCTGCAAAGTACAGCAGGTACCCCAAAGTCAGTGGGCAGCAATCGTGTGGCTCTCCTTTTCAGAAAAAGGAAGAGACAAGCTCCTCACAGTTAGTGATGATGATGCTAACAATTACACTGTCCTGAAGAGTGCTCTAAATTGATCGGTTTGGCCTAACCACTCAACAGTACAGGTTGATGTTCAGAGATACCCAGAAGGCACAGACTCAGGACTGGACTGATTTTGTTTATTTTGCCACTATGGCTCTGGAAGGCTGGTTATTAGGAAGTAAGGTTAAGAACTATACAGGATTGTATAACTTGATCATGAGAGAGCAAATACTTAACAATTGTCAAAACCAGTTATTGCACCAACACCTGGTTGATTCAGATCTGACCTCTCCTCAAGAATTGGGAAAGAAGGCCGACAAGTGGGTCAGAACCAGGGGTAAGCAGAGAAACCAGAACCAAGGTGGTGATCAGAAAAAGGCAGACCAAAAAGGTGGGGATCAGAAACCAAAAGACCAGAAGTCTTCAACAGGCCCCCAAAAAGCTAATGAAGGGGGTCCCAAAACTCTAAGAAGAAGAAAGAAGGTCCAAAGAAACCTTGGTGTAATTTGTGTAAATGTTATGTTATGTTATGTTATGTTATGTTATGTTAATGTTATTTTTATAGCGCACAGCTGCCCCAGCCAAGGGGCGTCCTGGCGCTTAGACAGATACTATAACATAACACGCAGAAAGAGAGGAAAAAAAAAAGAGGGAGCAACTACTCAAGAACAGGAAATAAAAAAGTTTTAATAGCCCGCCTGAAGGTGGACAGGTCATTCAAAGCTCGAATGAGTACCGGGAGCGAGTTCCACAGCTCCGCGGCAAGCACCCGGTAAGAACGGCCACCCATTCTACAGAGTTTGAAGCGGGGGCAGACCGCCAGATGAAGAGCCTCCGATCTCAAAGATCTCGAAGGGATGTAGGGGATGAGCAAGTTGGCAAGAGCCGGCGGCGAGGAGAGCTTCATGATTTTAAAGGCCAGACAGAGCGCTTTAAACTTAATCCTCTGTCTGACCGGCAACCAGTGAAGGGCAGAGATAGTACCGGAAACAGAGCAGTGTCTGGGGAGACCAACAATGGCCCGCGCTGCAGCATTCTGTACCCTTTGAAGCCTGGATGCCTCAGCCTGGTTTACCCCTAACATCAGCGCACTTCCGTAGTCCAGCCGAGATAGAACTGAGGCTTGGACCACTAGCTGCCGGGTGGGAGGGTCGAAAAATTGCCTCTCACTGGTTTAGTGAGTGCACCAAGAAAGGTACAGCCCTTACCACTGTTGCTCCTAAGGCATCTGCACCCCCTAGTTCAGCTGGCAGTGGTAGTTCTCAACCCAAGGCTATAGTAGGGTTAACCCTGGGTACTGAGATGGATTCTGGTCTAGTCTGGATTCCAACTCAGACTGTTCTTGTCTGTAATGTGGACATGGCTATGTCCTCTACTGTGAGTCCCAGTACTCTGGGCAAATACAGACAAACGCCTTTGATCAATAATAAAGTGGCTCAGGCCTACAGGGACACATGCGCCAGTGTCACTATGGTGATACCTGACTTTGTGAACCCTGGGCAAATTCTACTGGGTGATAATTACCTGGTGACCAATGCTAGCAATGTCACTACTACCCATAGTGTGGCAGTTGTTAATTTCTCTGGGGGAGGGGTAACTGGCCTCAAAAGAGTTGAGGTAAGTACAGACCTCCCTGTAGAATGTGTGTTGGGCAATGATCTTGAATACTCAGTCTGTTCAGAAGTGGAGTATAAGACTCATGCAGAGATGTTAGGCATATCAGCTCATGTCCTTGCTGTGACCAGGTCACAGGCCAAAAAGTGCCAAACTGAACAGGCATTGGATCCTGAAACTATGGACCAAGTGTCACCTAAGAGAAAGAGCAGTAGGGTTAAGGCAGTGCCTTCCCCCTTGCCTCAAAGTGAAGATCAGCCTTCACAGGAAGCTGATAGTGAGACCCCTGAAGGAACTGTCCTAGAAGAACTTGAGCCTGACCAGGTTGAGTTTCTTGGGACAGGGGGACCTTCAAGGGCAGACTTGAGGCAGGCACAGTTAGACTGCCCCTCTCTTGAACCCCTCAGACAGCAAGCTGCTTCTGAGGCTGTTGGGAATGCTATAGGTACCCATAGAGTTTACTTGGATGAAGGACTCCTTTATTCAGAGGCTAGAGACCCCAAGCTTGGTGCTTCCAGGAGGTTGGTCATACCTCTGGCATTCAGGGACTTCCTTCTTACCTTAGCCCATGATATTCCCTTAGCAGGACACTTGGGCCAGAACAAGACCTGGGGCAGGCTTGTCCCTCACTTTCACTGGCCCCATATGTCAGAAGATGCCAATGAGTGTTGTCGCTCTTGTGTGACCTGCCAAGCCAGTGGCAAATCAGATGGCACAACAAAGGTCCCCCTTATACCACTACCTGTGGTAGGGGTACCCTTTGAAAGAGTAGGGATTTACATTGTTGGACCAATGGATCCCCGAACAGCCTCTGGGCACATATTTATTCTGGTGGTAGTGGATCATGCTAACAGATACCCAGAAGCAATTCCCCTAAGGACCACAACAGCTCCTATTGTGGCAAGAGCCCTCCTGGGAGTTTTCTCAAGAGTGGGCTTTCCGAAGGAGGTTGTCTAAGATAGAGGTGCAGACTTTATGTCTGGGTACCTAACTGCAATGTGGAAGAAGTGTGGTATAAATTACAAATTCACTACCCCCTACCATCCACAGTGCAATGGCCTTGTTGAAAGATTTAACAAGACCATGAAGGGCATGATTAAGGGTTTACCTAAAAAGCTTAGGCGAAGATGGGACATCCTTCTGCCCTGCCTTCTGTTTGCTTACAGAGAGGTCCCAAAAAAGGGGGTTGGCTACAGCCCTTTTGAACTTTTGTTTGGGCATCCTGTAAGGCGACCCCTATGTCTTGTGAAGGATGGGAGTTACCTCTCAAAAGCCTAAACAAGACATAGTGGACTATATACTTGGTCTCCGCTCCAGGATGGCCGAGTATATTAAGAAGGCTTCTAAAAACCTTGAGGCTAGCCAAGAACTTCAAAAAGCTTGGCATGACCAAAAGGCTGTGCTGACTGTGTACCAGCCAGGACAGAAAGTGTGGGTTTTGGAGCCAGTGGCCCCAGCAGCACTTCAAGACAAATGGTCTGGGCCCTACACAATTGTTGAGCAAAACGGAGAGGTCACCTACCTGGTGGACCCTGGAACTTCCAGGAGCCCCCACAGGGTGCTCCATGTCAATAGACTCAAAGCATATGTTGACAGGGCAGACATGGGCTTGCTCATGGCTACAGATGAGGGGCAGGGGGAAGAGAGTGACCCTCTCCCAGACCTGTTGACTCAGAACCCTGATGATGGTTCAGTTGATGGTGTGACCTTAGCTGGCAGCCTCACTGGCCAGCAGCAACAGGACTGCAGACAAGTTCTTCAGTCCTTCAGACATATGTTTTCCCTGGCACCTAGTCAGACAAACTGGTGCACCCATGAGGTGGACACTGGTGACAGGCAACCTGACCACGTCAGAGACTGTATAAAGACATGAGCTGCTGCCACATGCTGTAGGGATATTTTGGATGTCCCCCATGGGCCATGTCTTGAGGACCAGGGAGGAAGGGGGCCCTGCTATGGACCAACAATGTTCCATTTCCGCCTGCCTTTTCATGGCAGGTAAACCGCCATGAAACTGCCAACGGGAAGGGACATTGTAATGCCCACAGCAGGGCCTGGCAGGCACCGCCACTGTTGTAGGATACAAGTCCCTCCAATGGACCAACGGGCTCCTTGAGCCCCTTGGGTCCATGGCGGTCGGTGTCTACTACTGCCAACTATCTGCCCACCATCCTAATGTGGTGGGCGGTAATCAGTATTATGACGGCTGTGGGACCACTACCGACGGGCTGTTGGTGGTGGCCCCACCATCATCATAATCAGCCCATTAGATAGTAGTAGCAGTAAGTAATATCAGTGAGTGAGTGTTCTTAGTGCCTTTCTTTATGTAGGTCATATAGTCACAAGCAATCTCCCAGAGATGTGCAGTATGTACATCTATGCATTGAAAAAAGGGAGACTGAGTTGGACCATCAAAGAGGGTTGAGAATGAGATGTGATGCAAAGATTGTTCGTTGCATTGCATAAGTAGTTCCAAATTAAGTTTTGGAAATTTGGCTGAGGCCTTAGCTTTAGGAAATTAGGAATGGGTCAAATCGATACTAATACAATGGACGATCTGATATAGAAAAGTACAATATTACTGCGTTTGCCTTTGCTTGTCAAAATTGTTTGGGGGAGATTAACTGTACCACGAATCTATTTTTTTGTACTTTATTTCTTACATCAGCACCCAAGGTCAAGAAGAGGGCTTCAGATGCGGCTCCGGGAGTTGGGGGTGCCACCATCAGTGCCGAGGCTGATGGATCTGCAGGCCCCAGTAACAGCCGGGGTCGGTAGTGGGAGTATCTGCTGGGTGGTGACGTGGGGAGGGGGAGGGACAGGGTGGGGGGAGTAAACTATGGATTACGGAGGTGTACGGGTTAAGTACACATGTAAATAAATAAAACAAATGTTGTTGCGTGCACTGCATCGCATTTGTGGATGCAGTGGGCGCAACAAAATTTGTTTTATTTATTTACATGTGTACTTACCTGTAAACCTCCGTAATCAATAGTTTACTACCCCCCACCCTGCCCCAACCCCTCCCCACATCACCGCCCGGCAGCTACTCCCTCTACCGACCGCGGCTGCCCAGTAAGTTCTCCTATTAATATTATTATTATTTCCCTAACTTTTTCCTCTCCCCATGCAGAGTAATTTTTCCTTTCTTTTCTTGTACTGTAGCGGTCTCCTTTTTTTCAACTCCTCTTCATTCTATATAATGTTTGTTAAATTCTTGGTATCCCTGAAGTATCTTTGTATAAGTCATTTGTCTGTAACTGACTTCCTCCTGTCATACTAGTCTGTAGCTTTCAAACAGTCTGCTTTGTTAGTAAGTGTAGGAAGCTGGCGCTGTCTATACTATACCAAAGTGAGGTGTAGTGTGCACAGAGTCCAGTGGATCCTCAAAGATAGGCAGAGGTAAAGTTTGATAGAACATTACTCTCTATTTGTGGTAGTGTGGTCGAGCAGAAAGGCAGTATCAGAGGACAGTGTTAAGCATTTGTTGTGCACACTCAGTCAGCAAGTGAATTCACACACTCAAAGACTGAACTTCGGACCAATTGTTTTTGTATAAAAATATTCTTTTAGTTATTTTATTTCTAGAACCAAGCAAGACTGGAACAGGTAAGCAATAAATACTTTACAGTAGTAAATGCCAATTGTAAACAGTTCAATTGCAATTGTAAATGTACTATGGTACTATGGTTTGACTTACAGTATTGTTTCAGAGAAATGCAATAACAAGTAAATACAGTACATAGCCTTGAAAGGGATTTTCAGTATAATAGCAGGTAAGTTAATTTTGGATTACTTTTCTTACTCACTGCTGTATGCCTGGATGCAGCACTGGGACATTTCCTGTAAACAGGTGAGTAAAAGCGTTTTTGTTAAATTGTACAATTTTATAGCATTTCTTTAGGATTGAATGAATGCGTATGAATGTGTACGTATTTATATAACGCATGGCTACCCGGATGCATCCCAGCGCATCAAGACACCTAGTCACTCCTCTAAAATCAGGGAAAAAGGGAGGTTTTCAACAGCTTCCTAAAACTGAGATAATTAGGTTCCCTCCGAATAGAGTCAGGGAGCTGATTCCACAGTTTTGCAGGATGTAATGAGAATCTGCGGCCACCCATGCGTACTCTCTTGATCCAGGGGATGTTTAGAAGTTTCTTATAGTTGGATCTTAGAGTCCGGGTGATCTGGTAGGGTTGAAACATAGGCTGGATCAGGGCTGGTCCCTTGTCGGACAAGGATTTGTGGATGGTACACATGGCCTTAAACCAAATCCTTTGCTGAACCGGTAGCCAGTGTAGCTGGCGAAGAGCAGATTTGGCGGAACTTAGCTTGGGAACATCCATCAGCATCCAGGCCGCACAGTTCAGCACAGTCTGCAGGATGTCGATGGTTTCCTGTGGTGCTCCCAGATAAACTGCGTTTGCGTAATCAAGGCGTGATAAAATTAGAGATTGTACCAGAAGACACCTGGCTTCAAAAGGCAGAAGACTCAGGATCTTCCTTAACAATCTAATCAGGCCGTAGCAGGTGGCCGCGACCTTACGGGCCTGTGCGAGGAAACTAAGCTTAGGGTCAATCCAGACTCCCAGACTTTTGATTTGCTTTTTAGGGGAGGGGGGCTGCCCCAAGCAATGAGGCCACCAAGGATCTAAATTGGAAAGGGCCTTATGTCCTAACATCATGATTTCAGTTTTGGCGCTATTGAGTTTAAGAAAGGACGCGTCTATCCATTCTAGTAGTTTAGTTAGGCAGCAGGCAAGGTTATTGTTGTCAGGAGAATCATGCCGGGAAAGGGAGACCACCAACTGGGTGTCATCAGCATAGGTGACCAGTTGGACCCCCCAGGGGAGTACCACCTCAGCCAAAGGCTTCATGTAGATGTTGAACATGGTGGGGCTTAGGGACAATCCCTGGGGGACGCCATACTGCAAGGGGAACTGTTTTGAGATTGCCTCATCTTCGAACACAGCAAAAGTTCTGTCCGTGAGGATGGATTTCAGCCACTGGAGGGCAGTTCCTGATACCCCCACATGGCTCAGTCTCTGAATCATAATCTAATCTAATAAAATAATGGCAGCGCAGCTTCCAGAATCCACGATTTTCCTGGCTTCTTCAACTACAGCGATGAGGGCAGTCTCAGTGCCCTGTTTCGATCTAAAGCCTGCCTGAGTGGAATGCAGGGCGTTATTAGTTTCAACAAAAGTTGCTAAAATGGAGTTGACATACTTTTCAGCCAATTTTCCAATTGCTGTTAACAGAGAGATAGGGCGATAATTAGCACAGTCCTCCGGTTCAAGGTTGGGTTTCTTCAAAAGTGCCTTCACTTTTGCCTGTTTCCATTGCTGTGGGACAAGGCCCGTTGCAAGCGAGGAATTGATTACATCCCTGATGACTGGGGCAACAGTCTCAGAGACCAGCTTGAGGATGGAAGGGGGCACGGCGTCAGATGGGGAGCCTGATTTCAGATTCTCCAGAAGTTGCTGCAGCGTGGGCAGCTCGAGCTGAGCAAAATCTGTTAAACCGACATACAGGTCCAATGGGGGGGGAGGTAGAGTAAGCTCCACCTGCTGGAACAGCGAGTAGATATTGGCAACCTTAGTGGCAAAGAAGAGTGCCAGTTTATCGCACCGTTTTTGTGCATTTAATGGCTCGGTGAGAGGACCGGGGGGATTGACCAGTGATTTAAAAAAAAATTAAATTTCCCTCGGGCGTTGGCAGCTGAGGTTATTTTATCCTGGTAGTAGCTGGATTGTGTGGTGTTTAATTTATTTTTATAAGTCCGAAGTGCGGATCTATAATTATCCTTACTGGACTTGGAGTAATCCTTCCTCCATTTCCTTTCGAACTGCTTACAGACTTGTTTAAGTGATCTTAATTCAGAGGTGTACCATGCTTTTTTGTTATTGCCAATACGGTGACAGAGTTCTATTTTAGGGAGAGTGAGGTCCAGTGAGGATTCTAGCCAGGTATTGAAGGAGGCATTCGCCAGGATGGGATTTGAACAGAATGCCTGAGTGGTAGTATTGAGGTTCCCTACCCAGTTTCGACCGGGAGCTTGGACCAAATGCGGCTAAGTTTCTTAGTTTTTATGGCGGGCTGTGTCCAGTCGGGCGGAGACCAGATAAAGGAAAGAAGGGCATGATCTGACCAAGGGACGATAATAGAGTCCTTCAAGTGAATGTTTTCTAGATTGGTGAAAAAATGGTCAAGCAGATGACCTGCTGTATGAGTAGGGCCTGTGACAATTTGTGTGAGTTGGAGCACCTCAAGGCCTGCCATGAGACCTTGAGACGTGGGGGTATTAGGTTCATCGAGGTGAATATTAAAATCACCCAGAATTGAGAAATTGGGGGTGAGACTAGCACAATTCATAGTAATGTCGGGGAGACTATTGCAAAAATTGGTGTGACCTCCGGGGGGACGATATAGGAGAATCCCTGCCAAAGTACAGGTGGGAGAGAAGCTAATAGCAAAGGAAATGCTCTCACACTCAGAAATGAGGCAGCTAGTAGTTCTGCAGCTATAATTATTTTTATAAATAATAGCGATGCCTCCGCCCCGACCACTCTCCCGATCTTGCCTAACAATGGCATAGTTAGGAGGTAGGGCCTGGACTACATCAGGGTCCGAATCTGAATTAATCCAGGTTTCCGTTAGAAAGAGCACATCAGGGCATTTTTCTGGCACGGACGGGCGCACACGTGCTCTCCTTTGGCGCTGCTTCGGCGCAGAGACGGCGCGCCCGCTGTCCGCGTCCGCTGCGCGGATGCATGACCATCTTCTTTTATACTGGCGCAGAGTGCGTCCCAAGACTAGCCCGCTACCCTGCGTACCTCCCCAAGATGGCCGCTCGCTAAGTCCAGCAGCCTCAGAGGGCGTGTAGCAGCTCAGCGCCTACTCGGCTGAGTTAGAGGGGTGAATGCAGTGATGTTAAAAAGGTTAGCAAAATTGCCAAATTAAAGTTTTACAGTTAAAATTACAAGGTGCAAAAACACAGCTCCTGGCTTCCGCCTCAGGAGTCAACTAGGTCCCACACTTGCGCAGAGGTTCCGTCTTTTATGCTGACGCAGAGCGTGTCCCAAGACTAGCCCGCTACCCTGCGTATCTCCCCAAGATGGCCACTCGCTAAGTCCGGCAGCCTCAGAGGGCGTGTAGCGTGTAGCAGCTCAGCGCCTACTCGGCTGAGTGAGAGGGGTGAATGCGGCGATGTTAAAAAGGTTAGCAAAATTGCCAAAATAAAGTTTTACAGTTAAAATTACAAGGTGCAAAAACACAGCTCCCGGCTTCAGCCTCAGGAGTCAACTAGGTCCCACGCTTGAGTAGAGGTTCCTTCTTTTATGCTGGCGCAGAGCGCATCCCAAGACTAGCCCGCTACCCTGCATACCTCCCCAAGATGGCCGCTCGCTAAGTCCGGCAGCCTCAGAGGGCGTGTAGCAGCTCAGCGCCTACTTGGCTGAGTGAAAGGGGTGAATGCGGCGATGTTAAAAAGGTTAGCAAAATTGCCAAATTAAAGTTTTACAGTTAAAATTACAAGGTGCAAAAACACAGCTCCCGGCTTCTACCTCAGGAGTCAACTATGTCCCACGCTTGCGCAGAGGTTCCTTCTTTTATGCTGGCGCAGAGCACGCCCCAAGACTAGCCCGCTACCCTGCATACCTCCCCAAGATGGCCGCTCGCTAAGTCCGGCAGCCTCAGAGGGCGTGTAGCAGCTCAGCACCTACTCGGCTGAGTGAAAGGGGTGAATGTGGCGATGTTAAAAAGGTTAGCAAAATTGCCAAATTAAAGTTTTACAGTTAAAATTACAAGGTGCAAAAACACAGCTCCCGGCTTCCGCCTCTGGAGTCAACTAGGTCACACGCTTGCGCAGAGGTTCCTTCTTTTATGCTGGCATAGAGCGCGTCCCAAGACTAGCCCGCTACCCTGCGTACCTCCCCAAGATGGCCGCTCGCTAAGTCCGGCAGCTTCAGAGGGCGTGTAGCAGCTCAGCGCCTACTCGGCTGAGTGAGAGGGGTGAATGCGGCAAAGTTAAAAAAGTTAGCAAAATTGCCAAATGAAAGTTTTACAGTTAAAATTACAAGGTGCAAAAACACAGCTCCCGGCTTCCACCTCACGAGTCAACTAGGTTTCACACTTAAAAACTTTTTTGCCCCCTCCTCTACGTAATGTCGGCCGTTGCGCAGTTGCGCAGCGGCTAGCACTGCGGGCGTACCGCTGGCGTGCCAAAGGTGCGTCTGCGGCAAGCCCGTCTGTGCTCGTCCATGACCCAACCGCGACCAGCGCCAGGAACCCTGGCTCTCCTAGGCCCCACCGCTACGACTCTACCGCCATCCACGCACTAAACCCGGGAAGACACTCCGACTGGGCAAGATCCTCGACAGACACCATCCATGGTCAGGTCTCATGCAGACCCTGCTGCAGATCCTTCACCATCGACAGCAAACCTTCGACCACCGTAGGCCCGACTGACGCCCACACCTTCAAAACCGTTACGTGCATCCTCCTCAACGTGCACTCCCTACACCAACATGCTGTAGAGCTCTGGGACCTGATTGACACACTCTCACCCAACGTCGCCTTCTTCACGGAAACCTGGACCAATGCCACCTCTGGCTCCAACATCGCCAAAACCATCACCGACGGCTACAAGATCCAGAGAAAAGACCACCCTCACCGCACTGGAGGGGGACTCGCTATCGCACACAGGACCCCCTTCCAGCTCTCCACATCACGACCCCCATTCCAACACTGAGCACATCCACTTCCAGATCCAAACCAGCCTCAGGACCACGCTACGCGGAACCTTCATCTACAGATCGCCGGGACCACGCACCCAGTCCGCAATGTACATCGCCGAGCTCGCCGCACCCCACGCTATCACCTCCATGGACTACCTTCTACTCTGGGACCTGAACTTCCACCTCAACAACCTCAACAACTCCGACTCCAGCACTCTCCTTGACAACCTCGCCAACCACGGACTGAAGCAGCTGGTAAGCACGCCCACACACAGAGCTGGATATACCCTTGACCCAATCTTCGCGGGAGGAACAAACATCTGCTTCAGTCACACCACCCAGCCCCCCTGGATGGACCACCGCTGCGTCCATTTCACATTCAACACCACCGCCGCAGCCAAGCCTGCTCCGCGACCACCATGAAGGAACTGGAGCAAAGTCACAGAGGAACTTCTCATCACCACCCTCCTCCAAGACCCCCCAAGCGGCACAACCGACATCAACTCCACAGCCACAGAACTTCATCACTGGATCTTCCGCTTTGCCAACAAACTCGCACCCCTCCACCACCCTGCTAAACAACGCCCTCTGAAGACCGCCTGGTTCACAACAGACCTACATGAAGCCAGATGCTCCTACAGACACCTAGGGAAAACCTGGCAAAACCTGAAAACCATGGGAGCATGGACCAACCATAGAAGCGCCCTGAAGAAATACCACCAGCTACTAAGAGACTCCAAACGGACCTTCATTAGAGACAAAGTCCAGTCCAACGCAACCTAGAACTGTTAAACGTCATTCAACAGTTCACAAAACCCCCCAGCGAAGCCACAGCCATCACACCTTCCCAGGAACTCATACTACCATCTGAAGATCAAGGTCCTCTACGACAACTTCAGCGAACAGACACAGGACACCACCTCCCCCCTAACACCACCGATAAGCCAACGATCATGACCTGGAATCCCGCCACCGTCGAACACACTGCTGCGACCATAAAGAAAACCCACTTAGGTGCCCCAACAGACCCTTGCCCACCGCACATATTCCACAGGGCAGCTGCCGCCATCGCACCCGAGCTTAGACGGACCATCAATGCATTCGTCACATCTGATATCTTCCCAGATGACTGGAAGAGGTCAGAGGTGAAAACACTCCACAGGAAACCCACAGCAGGCCCTACCGACCTGAAAAACTACCGTCCCATCTCCCTCCTCCCTTTCACGGCCAAGGTCACCGAGAGACTCGTGAACGCTCAGCTGACCACCTTCATCGAAGAGCACTCCATCCTTGACGCCTCCCAGTCTGGATTCCGCAGCAACCACAGCACCCAGACCGCCCTTCTTACCGCCACCGACGGCATACGCATGCTACTCGACCAGGGTCACACTGCGGCCCTCATTCTTCTGGACCTCTCCTCAGCATTCAACACCATTTCCCACCACACACTCACAGCCAGACTCCACGACGCGGGGATACAAGGAGCGGCCCTCAACTGGATCCAATCCTTTCTCGCCGGCAGAACCCGGAGGATCAGACTCCCTCCCTTCATCTCCAAACCCACCGATATTGACTGCAGAGTACCCCAGGGTTTCTTGCTCAGCCCCACGCTCTTTAACATCTACATGGCCCCCCTCGCCACCATCGTAAGACAGCATGGGCTCAGCATTGTATCCTACGCCGATGACACCCAGCTCATCCTCTCTCTCACCACAAAACCCGAAGACACCAGACTCTGCTTCTAGGATGGAATGAAGAATGTGGCAGCCTGGATGAAGGACAGCTGTCTGAAGCTCAACTCAGAGAACACCGAGGTCCTCATCCTCGGACCCTGCACGTCCACATTGGACTCCACCTGGTGACCCTCCGCCCTCAGGAATCCACCCATCCCTACGGAACACGCACAAAACCTTGCCATCATCATTGACTCCTCCATCTCCATGAATCACCACATCAACACCGTTGCTTCCACCAGCTTCAACTGCCTGTGCATCCTCTGCAAGACCCTCAAATGGATCCCCTTGACTGCAGAAAGATCGTCACCCACATGCCCATAACCAGCAGACTGGACTACGGCAACTTCAACAGAACTCTACTACACAGACTCCAGATCATCCAGAATGCCGCCCCAGACTCATCCTCTGGACTCCCCGCCACGAGCACTTGACCCAACACCTGCAAGAGCTCCACTGTCAAAAAGTGGGTCACTTTCAAACTCCTCACCAACGCCTACAAATCCCTCAACGACATCGGACTCAAAAACCTCAGTGAGAGAATTTCCTTCCACGTACCCAAAAGGAGCCTCCGCTCCGCTGACCTCACCCTGGCAGAAGTCCTCCGTATTCGCAAAACAAGAACAGGCGGGAGAGCCTTCTTCTACTTCGCGGCCAACCTGGAACGAACTGCCCGTGCACATCAGATGCTCCCCAACTGTGCGAACCTTCAGGAAGGACCTCAAGACCTGGCTCTTTGACTGACTCGACGCTGCGACTGATCAGGAGCTCTCCCCTCCCCTAGCGCCTTGAGGCCCTCACGGTTGAGAAGTGCACTTTACAAATCCCTGATTGATTGATTAATTGAATGTTATTCTATGGAGGAAAATATGGTTATCGGTTTTTAGATAAGTAATCGGTCTTTGGAGTTGAGGTTCTGGGGTTAGACTCAGGGTCCCCCAGGGTCAGTGATGCACTCTTGATACACCCTCAGCATCAGAAGGGTGGCTGGGTGCAGAGTGTTAAGGACCAATGTTATCCAATGGGGGATAGGGGACCTCCGGTTGGTGGCTGCTGGCAGCAGGCCACTGGGTTGTGGGAGCAAAGCTACTGGACTTTAGCTCAGGACAAATGGGTAAACAAATTATCACCAAAGGTGCGCCCTCAGCAGCACTAGGGTGGTCGGGTGCAGGGTGCTGTTTCGAGGTCGGATGCCCTGTTGTTTCCAATGCAGAACCTCCTGTTTGAAAAAGCACTGCAGGCGGGGAGACAAAGGACTTCTATTGTGACCACCACTTTGAGAGGTAAGTTGGGAAGTTAGGGGTTGGTTAGGCACCATCGGTTTGGGCACACAAGGCCTTGGGGTGTCGGATGCAGGGGTGTCTTTTGGGGTCGAATCTTAGTTCTTACCAGCTCCTGGTCGCGGTTAGGGGGGCCTTCTGGATTTAGTCTGCAGGCTTCGGCTGGAGGCTTGTGGCAGGTCAGGGGGCAGTGGTTTGTAGGCATGGCACACAGGGATGTGTGCCGTGTCAACTCTTCACTTTTGTCTGCACCAAGACAAACAACCTGCAAAGGCAGTGTGTGAGTGTCAGGGTATAGGATCTCTAAGGGTGCCACAATAACTTCTGCAGCCCTTGGAGGCCTTCTCTGGACACAGTGCCCTGCTTACCTGTGGTACCATTTACCAGAGGTTGACCTGTGGCCAGAGATGCAAATTGGGTTTAGGCTTCAATGCAGTTTTAAGGGAAAGAACATAGGCCCTGAGTACCTGATTAGCAGGAGCCCATCAGGGGTGTAACGCAGGCACCCACAGCCCCTGCTTTGCAGGGAGGCCCCGTGCTCCAGGGGCCCCCTCACTCAGCGGAGCATGCAAGCCTCTTAGTTCATAAATTTTAAATGCTGCGGCAAGTGCACGTGGCCAGGCCAGGGCGTAACACAGCAGGCCCCCGCAGCCCCAGGGTCATGTTGTGGGGAGAGGGGGGCCATGCTCCAGGGGCACCCTCACTCAGTGGAGGTGAAGCCAGCATGAATTAAATGGTGCGCTCCGCATGCAATCTTAATCAATTAAATGGTGCGCATGTCCGCGGCCGCTGGACCCCGGGCGGGCCTCTCTGAGGCTCTTTATTAATTATGGACAGAGCGGCCACGCGCAGATGTCTCCGCGGCTGCGCGAGTGTGCATCTTCAGGGTGGGGGTATAGGGTGGGGCCGGTGACCATGACCATTGTCATGAGCATTGTGCAGAAGTGCAATTAAAAGTGCGTGTGAGGTTTGTGGCCTTGTGACAAGTGAAGTAAGGCATCCCACCCAGGGCCCAGCAGCCAGCCAGAGTGACTACTGAGAAAGAGACCTTCACGGTGCGGCACCCCCGGCCATAATTTAATTATTGCCCCTGCTGCCTTGCCCTGTCATCAGCTGCCTGCTAGGCGATCGCGCCTGCCTGCCTCTGAAGCTGCAGGTCGCCCAGGCCTCAGGTGAGTCTGTCAGGTATACCAAGTGATAGATATTCAGGTGAAGCTTTCATATGACGCGGTATCTCCAAAGGGTGTGCCACATACAGACACAGAGATCTCAAGTGGAGATGCACACTGACATATCAACAACAGGGTTCTGAACACCCGCGCGTATCTACACAAGGCAATGCACAGATGTCTCCCAAATGAGCATGTACACAGAGAGACTGAACTGATACTAAAAATGCAACAACCGATGTCAGTAGAAGAATGCAGACGACACACAGCCATGCTTAAAAGGAGGCTAGGCATGGAGATGTCAGCAGTCTTATTAAGTATATGCAGTGCATTCACCCTGATGGACAAAACATTCCATCTCCATTCGAAATGAAACTTAAAGTTCAGGGGCCTCATTTATGAGGCTGTGCATCACTTTCACGCCGCGTCACTTTTTGTGACGCACCAGTGGCGTAAAAAATGCACCTTGTTGCGCCATATTTACAAAGTGACGCATCTAGGTAGATGTGTCACTTTGTAAAACCCTGCGCCACATCATACCTGCGCCAGGTATAATGTATGCTAGAGGGGCGTTTTGAAGCAATAAAGGGTCATGGAAGTGACGCCGTGAAATCTATAAGATTTCACTGCGCCACTTCTAGGACACAAATGCGTCAAGTTCTTACGCCTGCCTCAGGCGTAAGACTGACGCAGGCCCTTTCACATGGGGCTTTCCCCATGTGAAAGGACACATTTCTGGAGTTGTGTCACTTTTGCGACCCACTCCAGCAATGCGTCACTTTTGCTCCATACTCCTTGCTCCACGATGCGCATACTGTAAATATGACGCATCATTGGTTTCGCAAGGAGGACGCAGTGAAAAGTGACGCACCGCTGTTTTCACGCAGCGATGCATCACTTTTCATAAATGAGGCCCCAAAGGTGCAAGACCCATACAAGCGGAGATATGACCCCGCGCAATCTGGCCCCCCGAATCTCCTTCGCCCTCTGCCCAGAGCGCGCGCAGCATCCCCCGCTCTGCCCTTCAACAGACGTGGGCTTCGGTGTGGTGGGCTGCGCCTCACCTGCCACTCAATGCCAGGGAGCAGCGGGCTCCACGCGCACGGAGGCTTCCGAGGAGCTCTGTCCCCATCTTGAGTAAGCGTTGTTTGTTCATTCTACATGCAAGCCTCGCGCTTCTTTTGCGCACATCAATGTCTTCTGTACGTTTACTCCTCCTGTTCCTCGCCGTGCATCCAGCCTGACACCCAGGGCCTCATTTATGAGGCCGTGCGTCACTTTTACGCCGCCGGTGCGTCACTTTTTGTGACGCATCAGCGGCGTAAAACATGCCTCCTGTTGCGCACTATTTACAAAGTGACGCATCTAAGCAGATGCGTCACTTTGTACACCCCTGCGCTACATTATACCTGTGTCAGGTATAATGTATGCAGAGGGGGCGTTCCCCCGCAAAAAGCCTCATAATAGTGACGCAGTGAAATCTATGAGATTTCACTGCGTCACTTTTAGGACGCTGTTGCGTCAAAATCTTGCGCCTGCCTCACAGCAGGCATAAGACTGACGCAAGCCCTTTCACATGGGGCTTTTCCCATGTGAAAGGACGCATTGCTGGAGTTGCGTCACTTTTGTGACACACTCCAGCAATGCGTCACTTTTGCGCTTACAGATACGTCAGAAATATTGACGTATCTGTCATTCCTTGCGCAATGATGCGTCATATTGTAAATATGACGCATCATTGGCGTCGCAAGGAGGTCCCAATGAAAAGTGACGCATTGCTGTTTTCTCGCAGCGATGCGTCACTTTTCATAAATGAGGCCCCCAGTATAGAGGCATACAAATAACTTTGAATAAGAAGTCCTTATTTTACTATTTCAGACGGAAGAAAGGGGCCATTATACTCTGCTCATCTCATGTACGGATTATGCCATGGCATTTATTTCCAGTGTACTTGTTTTAATAAAAGATATTTAATGCTCAGCGATGGGATACCCTCCAAAGTGCCAGTGCGCTCTACAAATCTGCACAACATAACATATTATAATTTATAACACACACATGCAGCTCCTTACATCACTCTGAAGAGCCCTGTGACAATTAACAGAGCTGTTTCCCTGTTAAGTGATTCTTACAAGCAACCCGCGAGGCATTGAAAGCTGTTTTGTCCATTTTGCTTTAGTGTCATAAGTCAAATTTGACCTTTGCACTGCAGTATTAAATGACTGCTCTTGCGCCATATTTATATTCACTTCCTCGAAAATATCTAGCGAGATAGCGAGCAAGTGTACTAATAAATGTTCATTAAGACACACTGCTACAGTACAGAGGAATTGGGATGAGAAAAACATTGTTTGCTGCTTCACAGATCGCACTTTCCAATAGGAAATAATTCTGCTAGTCACCACGAGGCCTACTCAAAAGGATGTTATCCCTTTAAATATTAGTTACTGTTTTTGGCTAAATATATTTAAATATATATATGTATGAAAAATAGTCTGCCATAGATGATATTTCTGGATGCACAGGATGTAATATGCTATTTTGAACCCTTGTTGAGGGAAGGCACGGGGCATACATCCAACAAGGGTAGTAAATTGCAAAGGACACTGACATTGCACATTGCACATATACTATTTATAACATGCTGGTGAAAAAAATAAGGATCAAAACACGTTATTTGGAATAAGTGCACAATAAACACAGATTCACAATTTTTTTTTACTGCTATTCAAATAGAATTTCCGTAGTAGAGCTTAACTAATTTGAAATATAACATTAGTTAATACCTCATCACACATGCCATTCTAGAGTCACTTAACACAAGAAAACAAACATGCCATGCGCTTAATGGGTTAAAGTAATTGTGACTTTATCGCAATGTGCAAATTCCTTTCGCGGTTAAAGACAGTTGTTTGTAAGCAGTTTACATAAAAAAACACCATGGCATAAACCATACGTGCTCATGCTGACCCTTTGAGTGAATTCCGATCAGTAACCTTTGCTGAGGGAGGGGGAGGCAGCATGACACACTTTATCTGGTGAATCGTGACCCCTCCTCACACTAAACAGTGATAATATATAGAACTAAGCAGATAGATCACCGCGAGGCACCTAAAGGAAGAAGAACTGGGCCCAACGCACACAGCCTTTTTGATGACATTTTGTGGCCGTGCACACTTCTACAACCCCGTGCTCCATGTCCACTTAACCCCTCCCATTCTCGTGACGGAACCGTTCCATCACGAGCCTCGGGTGGGCTGTGCTGGTGATGGAACGGTTCCGTCATGACCCGCTCGGCGCGCGTGCGCGGCGCAAATTCTGCGCCTGCGCGGCACGTTCTATTGAGCGGGCGGGGCCGTGACGGAACGGTTCTGTCACAAGCACAGCTCACCCGCGTGCCGTGACGGAGCGGTTCCGTCACGAGCACGGGACCGCCGCGCGGCCCAGCCTCCCCGTTAGCACTGCGGCGGAATAGCCGCCGCAGTGAAGGGGTTAAAAAAGGGTATTTATAAGTTGTGCTCGTGGTAACAGCACAGCTTTATTTGAGGTCTACTCACAAAGCTAGCATGGCGTGAAGCATGTATGCAGGCTGACTGACAACATATTACGTAATATGATACTGGAGAACGTGAGAAGGGCTGACAGTCATGTGCAGGGTAATATTTCACAAGTATTATCAAGGTTATACTTGGATGAAAGAGGATTCAGTGCAGAAGATTGTCCTAGGTGTAAGGTGGAGTGGCTTGACGGAGGAGCATGTGGCTGGTTGAATGGTGGGAGTGATGTGGTCAAGCAGGTGTAGATATAGAATGCAGGTTGCTGTATTCTATATCTCTGTTGTCTTAATAATAGGTGAAGTGGTGCTCTAGGATGAGGACCAAAATGGCATCAAAAAGCTGTTGGCCAGGAATTTCTGTGGCAAACCTAGATGAGGGAAAATATGTGGGACACCACCATAATAATAGATAATGAATATTCCATCAACCTGTCATCCATAGAGGGATTGACCAATCTCCAATCTTTAACCCAAAATAAATGAGACCCAACTCTCTATTTATTGGATCCTTACGGAAACATATATAGTGGTCTAATGGTACCACTGAAGCCAATAATACAAATAAAAATAACGTCATAAGAAACATGGTGAGCTCAACCTTTTAGTATTACTGGACACAGACTTCACATTTATGCATGCCTTTTGTCAATATATCAAGATATGAGAACATCCCTGATTAATTTTCAAAGATGAGATCCTCCACCCCGGTGGAATCTTATTGAAACAGACTCAACTACTTTTAGTTTAGTTTATGTATGCATAGTTCATAAAAACCCTTACATGTGCTAAAAGCATATTAAATTATTACCATGATAATACAATATTACCACAAAAAAAACATCATGTTTAAGAAAAATAGTAAGTCAGCGCATATTCCCACTTTTAACTTTGAACAGTTGAAACTCACACAATAATAATGTAATACAATCAGTTTTTGAAACAGACTCCTTATTCAGCTCTAGAGTATGAAAAAATTACTCAAAGCGTATACAAGTAGGTTAGGCTGGACAGTAAAACTCAGACTTTTGTCATATTTATAGAATTGCTATTACCGTTGTTACGGGTGAAGTAACATGTTTAATGCTTGAATTGTGTTAATCCATCACAAATGCACGAAGATGACTTTGCAATGACTACCAAGTCATACACTTCCTCCATGTCAATATATGTTTTACAACATAAAGCATCAACAGTCGCAAATGGCAATCCGAAACCTTGTCAGCTATGCCCCCTAGCAGCCCCTGTTTTCCATTCTCCAGGGGCACCATCAGCGCTCACAGGCAGCACTACAATCTCTCGCCGGCATTGGTTGCATCACTGAGTTGCCTCATAACAGTCGTACCTCATAAATTAAATGATGCGTGCCACGGGTGCAGGGGACCTGAGCTTCCAGGCCAAAAAGCAATGGGGTTGTAGGCAACTCCCTCGAGGCCAGAGACCATTTGCATATATCCATACCTTTGTAAACTGGTTACAGAGGCTTAGTTTTTTTCTGGTTCTAGTACCCCTAGTTCCCCACTCTGCCTCTTCCTTACATTTGAAATTTACATTTACTGCTGTAGTGTGACAGTGAGAATGCATTTCATGAAAAAGAATATAAAGAATATAAAGTAGTGTCAAGACCTCGTCTTGACACTAAATAGGGTTATAAAAAAAATGTATGTATTGATTTGTAATATTACTATTCTGTCTTTGTTCACAAACACAAAAGTGTTTTCTATTTATATTTGCTGCTCGAAGTATGCACAGATAAGTGCTGAAAATACGGCTTTAGGTGACGACTTATTTTTGTCCTGTATGGTGCATAAAAATAATGAGCTGGCAACCCTAATTATAAGACTGGAAGGTTGTTGCAGGATCAGCACATTATTTCCTACACCCTCAATCCCTATTAATGCCAGACCAACAATAGTTTAACTTATACCTGAAACCCTAATCTGCCGCGGCGCCAACCATCAATAACATGCTGAGTTACTTCAAGTGTCCGGGAATGCACCCTGCATTCAGACAACTCACTCCTCATTCTCGCCATTCACTTTTACGTTCCTCACACCCTGCACTCACAGCAATCACAATTCACTCACACTGACCACCATGTACTCACGCCATTCATCCGCTCACCCTGCACTCACATTCATCACTTTGCACTTGCAATGCCCTTGCGCTGTTCACCCTGTACCTCACAATGCAGTGACACGAGCACACTACTCGCCCTGCACTCATGTCACACTTCACTCACCTGTCCCCCTCACTGCTCAATCTGCATTCTCACTCAAATAAGCCCATCACTAAGCATGCATTCTTTCGTCCAACTCTGCACTTACATATGGTCACCTCACTCACCCTGCAGTCACTCCTCTTACCCTACTCTTACACTGTTGCATCACTCACCGTGCACTCTTTAATCTATGCCTGCTCAGGACCATTAACTTTATACAGTAGGCACAGTATTTTCAGAATGGGCTACTCTGTGCAGTTATCACCAGGGTGGGATTATGAACAAAGGAAATACCATATAGTGACCTGTAGAGAGATGAAAAACAAAATAGTGTGCATATCCTCTCACCAGTCTTAAGCCATTGCGAAGTGCTGCATCCTATTGCACAATAAGCTGCATGCACCCCAGTCAGTGGTCCTCATGCACAACATGGAATGGGAACCCTTCCAACATAGCATTAAAAAAAATACAAAACCCTTCCAACTACACACCCTACACATATTGTAGCTTGCTACTCATATAGGCAAGCGCTTCAGTGCTCCACATAGGGGTAGTAGGCCCTCTATAAATATAACAATACAATACATTCAAGACCACTCCATCCCTTGACTTCTTGGCTGTGTCCTTTACCTCCTGCCTCCTTGCGGCCAGTGTCCATTCAGTACATGCCTTCTTACATCTGCTTTCAACTCCTTGTATCTTTCCCTTGAATACTCGTCTTCTTGCATACATTTCTCCAGTGCCTGCCTTCAGGTATCACTTACTCCAACTCGCTACATCAATAGTTTGTATGGTATATTTAAGCTACTGTAGTGGTTAGTAATGATGCTTTGTATTTTCCTTCCTTTTAGGCAGTATTGGTGGAACAAAACCCATAATTACAATCTTTGTGATGTACACAAAATATTCTTACTGCTACCTTCATAGTTGTGCACTCTACTACAACATTGACTTTCTACAGGTTCCCTCAACTGGTTACCTTTTGAGGCCAGAATCCATTTGAAAATCACCTGTATGACACATAAGGCATTACACCACCAAACCCCAAGATACCTTGCAGAGAAACTAGTACTATCAGGTGGCAACAGATCTACTAGGCGTTCTGATAATCTTTTACTTAAACCACAACATTTCTCCAAGTAGAAAACATACAATCGTACCTTCTCAGGAATGGCTCCCAGGATTTGGAATACCTTGCCCCCAGAAACAAGACTTAATTCGTCCGCTGCTTTTTTTAAAAAAGAAGTGAAATGTATTCTCTTGTCCAAATTCACCTGAACTTTCTTATACACTCTTGTAGATATTTGCTAGCCTCTAATAGTTACTAGTACTGTATTCACTTTACTCATTGAATTTATATGTATATGTCAATCACCTTTATTTACCCTGTAAAGCGCTCTGATACCCGCAAGGGTCTTGTTCACGCTAAACAAAACCGCCGAAATAAAATAAAAATACAATTAAATTTCACTTAAAGAAATGAGCAAACAGCCAAGAAAGTATTTAAGCGGTGCTCAAAAGCGGCAAATTAAATCAAAACAAGAGCAGCTTAAAGGCAAATTCATGAAAGTTGACTCTATTTTTAGGTGTCCAGGTGATCATGGCACATTATCATCTCACGCATCGTTACCAGAAGGTGATGCAGATGCATCATCAACAGGAGACAAAGGAGCATTGCCACAATCCCATTTGGTCCCACCACATGACAAAACATTACAGTGCTCTGATCAAACCCCAGATGTTCCTTTTAGCATTGAAACACCAATTGTGGCAGCACTGCTGGCAGCAACCACAACTATAGTACACAAAGAAAGCAAAAGTAAAAAAGCAGTGACTGAAGAAAGTTCAGAAACTGAGAATACACCATCAGCAGATGAATCCCAGAGTCTACTATTATAAACAAGTGAAGGAAGTGCTGAAATTGTAAGTGCTCCAGATGTATCACTGCTGCTCCCAGTGGCTAAAGAAAGTGAAGAACCTACAAATGTGCAACTTGTTTCAGCAGTATTACCAAACATTGTAGAAGAAAGTGAAGACATTATGAGTAAGGATGTGGAATTACATTTAGAAGAACTAGGATCAAACAATAGTCATTTTTTCCAGGATTTGTACCTGAGTGATAGAGGGAACTTTCTAGACAAACCTTGTCATGATACAGAGTTACGAAGGTTTGTCATTAGAAGTGGCCAATGCAAGCCTAGAGGACCCTTCCCACGAGATAATAAAACAGGTGCTTTTCCACAAAGTACTACTACAGGGAAAAAAGGACTGGTGATAACACTCCAAGACTGTAGTTGTGCTACTCTTTAAAAATAGACAGTGCATTCTGTGAACCTTGTTGGCTCTTTGGAGATAGAAAACTGTCATCCTATCAGCAAGCATGGGCTAATGGTATAAAAGATTGGCAAGGCATGTCTCAAAAAGTCAAGTCTGGGTTTGAGTTACATTGAGGGACTTAATGTGCAACACTGTACGACAAATCGTTAATGTCTTTTTTTGTTTCCCTTCTCTCCCCCCTCCTCCTTCTCATACTGTATAAATTAGAGCAGGTGTGCAGGTCTTTTTCCAATCTACCTTTTTATTATTGGTGTCTATATAAGTTGTGTATGAATTGCAGTACAAGCATTTGTTGATGTCTATATGAGTTGTGTAAAGAGTTGATAAACTCTATTTTATGCTTCGTGTATGTGTTTTTTAGATTGACAAAAATATTGTTTTAATAAAATATTTTTACATTTTTATATACAAAGTGGTTTATGCTTATACTTTCACTTATTTGAGTCTTGTGTCCAAGATCAATATTTGGGCTTAATTTCTCAGACACTTAACCAAGGGAAATCGCTTAACTCTATGAAATGACGCCCTCACATTTAGCTGCTTGGCTGTACATGGAAGATGGAGGCAGGATAAGACGATCAATACACAACTGGAGTCAGACTATAAACAGCAGGTGAACTATTCGACACAAGTTCTGAGTATGAACATCGACGTTACACTTCTGTTGTCAACTTGCAATTTACCTTCCAGAGGACATAGAGAAAAACTGAAAGAAAAAGATGGAGGGAACTTTCTGGCAGTCATTGAACTTTTGGCCAAATATGCTCCTATTTTAAACAATCTAATTACAACAGACAGTAGAGTTAAATACCTGAGTCCTGCTATTCAAAATAAGCTTATTGAAATGCTTTCAAGTAAAGTACTAAATGAGTAAGTGAAATTAAAAAAGCACCATTTTAGCCTCTTATAATGGACACAATGCAGGACATTAAAAAAGAAGACCAATTAAGCCTAGTTATCCGATATGTAACACTGTGCCTTAATACTGAAGAAATTCCAACTGAAATCAAAAAGCTTTGTTGGTTTCTATAAAATTACAGACCAAAGTGCTGAAGGGATAGCAACATAACTTGTACACCTTACAGAGGACAAAGGCCTAGTGCTTAATAAATTTAGAGGGCAGGGATATGATGGTGCCAGCACAATGAGTGGTATATATAGTGGAGTGCAAACCAGAATACGACAGAAAGAACCCAATGCTGTCTATGTACACTGTGCTGCTCATAATCTAAACTTAGTGTTGAATGATGCCTGCATGCACATTCAAGAAATTGCTGAATTATATGACATTCTACAGAAAGTATATTTATTTTTCAGCCAAAGTATCAAATGGTGGGAACTTCTCACAATTACAAAAGAGAGCACAGCTCATTCAAAGCCAACACTGAAGAGACTCTGTCCAACACGTTGGGCATCCGGACATGATGCTCTCCATGGTCTACATTATCGTTTTATGAAGATCATGAAAGCACTCACTACCATTTTACTTCAGTCTAAAAAGGTTGAGGAGCGAACAGAGGCTCAGGGTCTTAGGAAGTGCATGGAGACTTTTGAGTTTATGTTAATGGTTATAATCCAGTCCAAAGTGCTGGAGACAATAAATAGTGTGTCCAAACTGCTTCAGTCTAAAGATATGGACCTTTTACAAGCATCAACTATATTAATTAGCGCAGCAAATAAGTTTGCAAGTTTCAGAGAACAGTTTGAAGATGTTAAAATCTCAGCATCTTCACTAGCAGCAGCTTGGGAAATTCAATTGAATTTTACACAAAAATGACCACGATGCAAAACAAAGCATTTATTTCGATGAACTCTGTAAAGACCAAAAAGCAGTGTTGAAAGAACAAATACAACTTATCTAAGGTGGAAAAAGAAAGGATCTGGCTGACCTTTTATTTTTGAGAAACCATGCAATTCTGCCCAGTGTTTTGGATGTTGCAACAGCACTGAAACTTTTTCTTACAATTCCAGTTACTGTAGCCAGTGCAGAAAGGTCATTTTCAAAGTTAAAATTAATCAAGAACTATCTCCGAAGCACAACGATGCAGGAAAGGCTGTCGGGGCTTGCACCTTTAATCATTGAGAGTGATCTGGCAAAAAACTTAAATGTGTAAGTTCTAACAGAGTTTACCCGAAGAAAGGCAAAGAGGCAAGCATTTTTTCAGTCAAGTACATCTCTCCAATTCAGTGAACCAAGCAGTGGTAACCTTCAGCCACCAATCTAATTTGTCAAGTCACTCTTCCTGGTGTAAGCAGTCTTCAGCATGGTGTCCACATTTAAGTATTGTTTTCTGCTGTACCATCCTTCAAATTCTGCAATTAATTTCGTCAGGCTCCTGCAAGTACTGTTCCTACTCATAGTCTGATTTTCTAAATGTATCTGGCCTTTAAATCCCACGAGGAAGCAGTAGGAAATCTGGTATTCTGCAGTATATCATACTTTAGATATTGTTTGCTTATAATAAGGCTACCTCAATATTCTCAACATATGTGTATAGAAGCAAGAAGAAATTTATTTAGTTTAACCTGACATATATGCCCCCCCTTGACACTTTCTTTTGTACAGACAAAAGGAGCATCATTTGAGTAAATAGCTTTGTTTATTTTGCTGCTAAGCTTGTTATTGTTTTGCCGGTCACTTAAATATTTGCGCCGTTATGGGCAAACTGAAGGGACTGACTTTGTCAAGACTGGTTTAATGTTCATGCTGCTATACTTGTTATCGCTTTTACCACTCACGTTGAAATATTTGAACTTTTATGCACAAATGAAAGGGGCATTGTTTAACTGGACGGGTTTTGGGTTTATGCTGTGATAGGATGCATGGTTGAGTAAATGGATGGATGGGTGAAAGGATGGCTGAAAAGGGATACTATAATAGGTGAATAGATAGATAGATGATGCCTGGATGGATAGATGGATAGATGGATGGATGGATATATGTACAGTTGGATATATGGATGAAAGGATGGATTGGAATGGTGAAAGACTGGATGAGTGAATGGAAAGCTTAAATGGTGGCTATCAATGAGTGACTACTAAAACAATGAAAGGATAAACAGATAATTTCTTGGATGAAGAAACAAGGGAGCTTTTCAAGAGAGGGGTGTGCTCACCTATTTACTTGCTTGGTTTCATCAAAGCTTTTCAAAGTAGGGAATATTTTAATTTCCTGTCTACTCCCTTCACTCCCTGTTAAGAGAGGCAGATACGTATCCCACCCATCATTATTTATCACCTCCCTGCCCATGTCATTCTGTCAGCCATGACCTGACTGTAGCATGATTAAATTTGACACTGCCGTGTTGGCTGTACAATGTGTGTCTGCTTCAGTTGCTGTGGCATTTATAACATTTTCATTGCATTGCAAATCAAAAACAAGTTTTGTTTCCCTTCCCTCCCAGTGCCCACTCAGTCACCTCCTAGTACTTCACTCTTTTATTATTTCCTAAATTCAGCCCCAGGCTAACGAAAAAATTGAAAAAAATATTCTTGGCATGTGCCACATTTTTCTTGCCAAGTTATCATTTATATTTTATGGCTTACATAACAGATATATTAAAATGTTTCCCTTTTGACATTCGTCAATTAAAGTGACTGACTAGCCAAAGCTTAGGCACTGGGCACATAATGATAATGATCAGTGACACACCGCTATTCTATTGCAAAACCTCTACCCACTTGGCCTAATCCCTCTAACTTACCCTGCAGTAGATTTCATTAAGTTTCCTTTCCTTACTCCCAAGCAAATGCCTTTATTGGAAATAATTTTTGGTGGAGGGCGAGGCCAGTGGGACTAAGTGCCTGATTTCGAATTTTGCAGATGGGATACTCTGTGACGAACGTGCCAGATACAATCTATAACCTGTTCCTTTCCCTGTACTGCAGTGCGTCATTTTTCCCACCATCTACTTACGGCAGACATGATATACTCATTTCATACGTGACGTAGTGTCATTAATATTATTCATCTGCCTCTTTGGAGTCAAGGTAGAATTGAAAGCCACTTGGAGAAGAGCACGGCCATTGGAATTATAGTAAGATAATTGTCCATTACAGCTGCCCCAGCTGCAGACTGCAGAGACTAGCAAAGTACCATATTGAATAATACCTTACTAATTAATATGCTGTAGTTAATTTTTATTCTTCCAGATACATGGCCTGATTCAGAGTTTGGTGGATGGAATGTTCCATCACAAATGTGCCAGATACCTCGTCCACCATTTTTCAAGTGGCAAAGTATCTAATAGACTTATAATATGGCGGACGGGATATCTGTCACATTTGTGACGGAGTAACCCGGTCTGCCAAATTCTAAATCAGGCCCAAAAGGTCTGCTTAGTTATTTACTAAGAAAGCCTTTAAAAGTAAAAAAAACTGTTTTGGTGTGCTGTTATTCAGGCAGTCAGTGCATTTTCCTTTTATGTGAGGCATGTGTGGGATAGCCCTGTGAGTATGACTAGTCACATCAAATTCCAATGGCCCTAGGGGACTAGCAATGTGCTGCTACTGGGCCACTATATAATTTTAAACAATGCTTAGCCAATTTACAATGTGTCTTTTTTCTTTTTTTTCTTTCTTAATATAGCTATTCCTGCTGGTGAAACACCTACACAGTAGGAGATAGCAGGCCAGCTGCGGCGGTAGAGGCTGGAGGCAATCAGGCCAAATCCCGACAGCTGATGGACCTGCAGGAGGAAGAGGATGGGTCAGCTGTCGCTTCTGCTGCCTTGGGTCTCAGCCAGCCTCCTGGCAACAACATTGCCAGCACTGCCAGAAGCTGGCATCTGCCCATCTTACCACAACCACTGCTGCTCCCCTCCTTCTCAGACCACCTATTCCAGCAGCACCTCCTGCAGCACCTGGTGCAGCTAGACCACAGGATGGCATGGATGGAGGGTAACCTTGAGGAGCTCCAGACCCGTGTGGAGGCCACTCTCTTCTTGCTCATTTTCATTTTTTGTTTTGCTGGGAAAGGCGTTTTGTTGTGGGTGGAGAGGGTGGGAAGTGGTCTGGGAACAGGACTAGTTCGGACTTTTCATTGGACATCTGGGTACGGGGTGATTTGTTTGGCGAGAAGGTTGGGCCTGTTGTGAGTGGAGAGGGTGGGTTTTATTATACATTGGTACAAAAGAATAAGTTAAATGAAAATATAATTCTTCTACTTTATGCCTTAAGTGTTTTACTTTTACTTTGCACTGCTGCCTTTTTTGCGCAGTTTGTATTTAATTGGGTTATCAAAGTGTATGTATTCCAGTTAGTTATAGTTAGTGATACCCATGTCTGACTACCCTCTGTATCTATATTATTGTTTGACCATTAGGGGCTAGGGTATGCTGCCATTGTCTATATTGCTTACAATAACCTAGAAAAACAAGGAAAGTCAAAGTTGCATAGTATAGTTATCTGCAATAGAAGTTAGTTGCTTACTAACTAAAGAAGTTAACTTCAGTCCAGTTAAATAGATTAAGCAATGGCTGCTATCTCGATCAATCTTCAAAAACTTCTTGCAGGGTTTCCCAGGGTGCCTACTTATTGGTGGTGGTAGTAGTAGGAAGATAGTGCGCTAACAGGGAAGGCAGGACAACAAGCGAGGTCCCACTCCCACCTAGGTGAGCTCTAACTATAGGATTAACCAAAAGGATTATCCATCACGGGTAACTAGATTGAAAGAAAAACACAGTTAGTGGGTTATATATGTATATCATAGCTTTACAAGGACTGAGACAAGACTACTAGTGCCATGACTGTAAAAGGTGAGCCCGTATTACCATCGATGCCCAGGCTGCTGGCGCAGGCCGCCTCTTAGTTTCCATTCTGAATAGTTTGTCAAATAAAGAGACGGGCGCTGGAAGCAGGAATCAAGAGAACAGAATTTATTTCTCATGAGGAGAGCCTGTCATTTCGGACACGAAACACGGTGTCTTTCGGGAGGTGCTCTAACAAGTGAGCTGAGACTCCGTCTTTTATACTTTACAAAACACTTAGCATTACAATCACGACATTGTGATACAAGGAAAAGACATCCACATAATCCTCGTGTCAATCCTACCCCACATGTGTTCACAATAGGGACCCTTGACCTGCTGATAAGAGGGGAGGGCAATCACGCAGCTGAGTGTTCCGTCAACTGTTTTGGATGTGTGCGCCTGATCATGGCTCCGGGGGTGGGGTGGCCAGGATCAATAGTGGGTCCTTTGAAGAGGAGTGACTTCATACAATAAAGTGCAGTAAATGGTATCTCCTGGCTTAGGCGATGGCCTCGGACACGTGTGGTCAGTCGGACTCGGGGGAAGGGGTCATCAAAGGAGTGGTATTCATGCCGCGTGGACAATCGAGCGCGGAGGGAGTGCTTGTCAACAGAGGGGCATTCATGGAGGGAAAGGAGGTGTTGGTCAGGCGCGGCCGTGATTCCCAAGGACAGGGTCTTGCAGAAGAAGGTTTATGACTTGCCCGTGTGAGGGAGAAGGGGAAGGGGGGAGCCAGGGTGCGCACAGGGACAGAGTCGCACAGAGAAAAAGGTCTTATGACTCATGCATGAGAGAGCGGGGGCAGTCAGGTGCAGCTGGGGAGGGCTATGTCAGCTGAGGCGAAGGATGACTCTTCAAGAGGAAATGGGGGGTTTGCGTGGGTCAAGCAGAAGGGCTGCCTTTCAGGGCAGGGTCGCGCAGAGGGAGAGGGTTTCATGGCCTATGCATGAGAGAGAGGGGGGGGTTTCAAATACGCGCAGAAGGGAAGCCGGTGATTCTAATCTTAGGCGGGCAAAAAGGCCAGGGTGTCTAAAATGGCCGTCATGTACACATGGGTACAGGCCTTTGCTGGCAGAGGGATGCAGTCAATGCTTTACGGTATTCATGGTGCATGCAGGGAGAGGAGTGGGAAAAGAAGGGAAATGAATGCTGTTTATGTACATCAATTTCTTCAATTTCCACAGTCGCCCCTTTTTACATTACAGCGTTCATTTTTGTAATTGATGGGGTTACAGATAGACAGGCATCGTTGAAGAATTAGCATTTGTCGATACTAACATTTGGCATACAATCATGGACAGTTGATGTGATGGGCAGAATGCAGCACATAGGAAATTGCATTTCGTTGAGTTCCTAACAATTAAACGCACTACATAGCATAAATGTTTCTGACTTAAAAATGTGACCAATGAACAGTTTTGACCAAGCAGTTGAGGGCGGAATTCAGTTCAATACACAAGATTTCTTCGACGCAGTGTCTTTTTAACAGTGAGCCATCACTGGTAGGCTGTAGTCCGTGTCCTTTCGTTGGCGCTGTTGAGCACCGGCGGTGGAGCTATAGGTCCAGCTCGGGTCCATCCTTACGCGTTGCAGGGTGCGGTCAGTCCTCTGCTGTTAGACCACAGTCCTGTTCCCCAAACAATCCGTTTAGCGGCGCCTTATGCTCGGCACCTATATTTTCGTGGCAACACCCTATTCCCACTTGAATGCAGTTCTTCTTTTTGGCGATAAGTCACGTGGAAAAGAGGGCGTGTGGTTCAAATAGTCGATAGGAGAGAGGAGGAGTTGGGTCAGAGTTCCTGGGGCACACAAAAGAGACCAAGGGAGCAAAGGATAACAAGCAGGCAGGCCCATCAATCGGGCCCAAAGAAGGGGGACGGAGACTCCAGGCACACGTGGGTTAGCAGGCGGAGGGCTTCAGGGCAGCCCATCAAGTTTCGTTTTCCACGTTTGGAATTGCTGTCTCGTCCCGTATCTAGTTGCTCTGCAGCTCCACCTTTTGTCGAGGTCACACGTGTCCCAAGATCTGCAGCCAGGCTGTACGTCACGTCCGACCCTTCTCCTCCGGTGATCGTGAATCTTTGAATAGGTACAAAACAAGTTTTTAGAGAACTGGCAGAAGAAGACATCTATGCATGTGAACTCCTCCCTCAATCCTACACACTTGGGAGATACGCTCATCGGTCACAGTCAGAGGTTTATTACCAAGCAGTGCATATGTCGGCATTCTTATTGGGTTCATGCCAGGTTTATTCATCGTCCCATTTATAACTCAAATGGTGGAAAAATAAGATTCCCATCAACTGTGCATTTCATCAAATTCAATATTTCGGAACATTTCCCTTCAAGGCTGGCTAACCTTTCCAAACAGGGCAGGGGCGCTATCATCAAGTGTCAGATAAAACAGGCTTTTCTCGAGGGACGACAGCTACTCATTGTCATCATGTTTATATCCAGGACAGCAGCTGGGGTCTATCAAATGGGGCGGGGATGCTTCGGGTGCTCGCGCTTGGGTGCAAAAAGGGGGGGGGGTGGGGCAATCTGGGCATTGGGGGTCAATCTAGACGTTGGCGTTCGTCTCTGATGAACAGAAATAAGGTGCCATTGACATACAGTTCCCCTATAAATGGCCAGATTGGGGGACCTTAGTCGTCTTACCTGTCCTTTCCTTCTCAGCCAATTCAAGTTCATTCATTTTGCAGAAAGGAGAGGTAGTAATATGGCGAGATACAATCATTTGATTTTCGGTCAATTTCGCTGAACACCTTCGCGTTCAATAAGTATCCAATCAGACTGGTGCCAGCGAGGCACGGTTTTACCATAAAAAGGGAAGAGGAAATAGGGAGACTCTCATAGAGAGTGAGAGTCGTCCGTAAACTAAACGAGCCATTTGGTACACGTATGACATGTAGAGGGAGAGATAGAGACAGACAGACAGAGACAGGTATAGGAAAAAGGGAGAAAGATAGAGAAAGAGTGAGACGTGTACAAAAATAGGTCATTTAGTGCGTTCATAACACAGAACAACAGGGGGTCAGGTATCGGAGAGACGCAACAAAGGGAGAACATAAACCCCTACGGTTCACACACACACACACACTCAGACGAAGGAAGACAGTACATGTATTACATATATAAGACATTCACGACAAAACATAAAACAATTGTTGGCCAACAAGATCTATTTTTATATCCCACGTATCTTTACTATCCTATTTATCTACGTGCTTAGCTCTTTTTACCCTTCCCTCCTTTTCCCTCTCGCTTGTTATCTCTGCGAGCGTTCTCAATTGCCAATACTTACACCTCGGTTAGTCGATCAGAAATTAACCTGGTCGCGCTATTTACCCATGGTTGGATCTTAAACCATTTTTTTTTTTTTTTCAGTTTCTTCCTTTGGTGGGAAGTTCTCCAGGCTGAGGCAACGGCAAGTATTGATCGGGAGAACAGTCGGACAGCTTGGCTATATCTATAAGAGTGTGAGAAGGGGGGCAGTGCATTTTTAACATCAGCAACATTTCTAACTTCCCAGACGGGTGGTGCTGTGGTAACCCTTACCCACACACTTTTCTTTGTCCTTTCCCTACCTAGTCAAACGTCTAGTTACATTATCTAACGTGTTATTTCTAGTCAATTTTCGTCATACAGTACCCGTCAAGTTTCTATGTCAGTCCATCCTTCCAGTCGCTATGTTCTAAGGAGGAACAGTCATGTTTAAGTCTACGTCCTTTGAAAACTTATCGTCATAAGGACTATGCACATATTCCCTCCTTCCCTTTTCGTCGGTGGTTCGACCATCGCTCTCCCACACTTCAGCCGACGTTCTGACGTGACCTGCAGAGGGGAGGAGAAAGATGGGGTGGGGGGGCAGCATTCAAAGCACATCAGCATGCAGTAGTCCGAAAATGTTTTTACCTACCACATACTCGACCTATCTCCACGTACTGCATTTCTTTACCATCTCGGCGTTTAAGCCCAGAGGGACCAGTAATGTCAGATAGATAATCATTGACGATCTGCGTATCTACATGAGTTACTTGGTCGCAACCCCTTTTGTTGGGTGCAAGGGCGGCGGTCAGGTGGCATTTCGGTGGTGTCGTTTTAAGGGCGTCTAAAACACTTTTCCGGCTGCCTGTGACACATAATGCAGTTGCTAAATATCTGGTCCTTTTTAACCTTCAGCTTTCATCATACTTATTCTTCGCTCATAGTAGCAAAACATCCAAAACTCATTAATGCAACCGCTACAACTATGCTTTCTCTTTCAAAATACTTTTAATAAAAAGTGTTGATGTATAAATACAGGCCTACAACCCAGTGGACCGGCCACGGAGCAGATTGGAACTGTACATAAGAAGAGCGAAGTTGGTGGCAGTTCATTGCATAAAGTGCAGCAGTGCAATAAAATCGTATTAAACTTCCCTACAGAGCAAGCATGATGCATGTCAAGAATTCAGGTTTTCAATTGATTCATTAATTCATTATCCAAATGCTCATTCGCTGTCTAAATTACACCAATTCATTTTCCAAATCATAATTAGTACCCACCCTAAGTCAGTTCATTGTCCAAACATATGATCAATATCTATATTGCTTTCTTCTCTAAGCACATAATCATTATCCATCTTATCAACTTTCATTGTCCAAAAACGCACACGTATCTCAGAGCATCAAGATTCGAGCAATCCGGGTGAACAGGGAGTTTGAAAGTTTCGTTTCGTATATCGGCGCCATTTTGGGCGAGGTCAGGCAGGTTCCGGTATAGTCAGAATGTCTCCAATGACTCATGGTTGGACCAGAACCTTCCTTTGGCAGTTCAAAAAGTTTTGTGCAATGTGGTAACAGTCTAACAATATGGACCATCAGTCAAAGAGTGGGGAGGGCGGCAACAATTTTCCTACCGGGTCATTCTGGTGTTCCTCCGGAACTGAACAAGTCTGTACCTTGGCTGTATTGTAGCCTATTTCCAAACTGAGGCTGGCGCTGGCAGGAGTGCGCCGATGTCGCGGTTCCCAGTGAGGGGGGCGGGGGCGCTCATGCGGAGGGATCGGGGTGTCCCCCGGCTCTCATAGAATCTTCAAAGTTGAGGAGAGAAGGCATGGGGCGTGTGCCCGTCCTGGGCAAAAGACCGCTTTTCGATGTTGACCCTCTTTAAGTAAGAGCATTGGGGTGTCGCTGGAAGCCTCCACCTGGAGGGAGGTGGGGGAGGCTCGTTCGCGCCGCCTCCCCCTTCCAGCGACCCCGCGCCGTTCTCCGGCTCCAGGGTTTCGGTAAGGCCGTGCCAGGCGATGAAGATGGGGGGGGGGGTCGGTGGCTGAGGCAAGACATTCCCCCCCTTTTTGACATGTGGCGGGACTACCTGTAATTGTCCAGGCGCTGACATGTGGCGGGACTACCTACAATTGTCCAGGCGTCGACATGTGGCGGGACTTCCTGTAAGCGCCGCCGTCCTTGCTTCAGCTTCGGCCTTCTTTGCGGGCCGGATCAGGCGAGAGTGAGAGGGAGGGGGGTGGTCGGTGGCTGAGGCAAGACAGCCCCCTCCCCGTGGCCTGCAGGGCAGCAGAAGAGGAGAGAAGGAGAGGCCATCACAGTTTTCTGGGCCGTCCGCTCCACAGCCTCTCCTTCCAACTGCGGCCAGGCGAGCCCCTCATGCCTCGAGGTCTCGCCTTCCGGATGGGCGTAACCGCGGACCTGTTGTACTTCGGGAGCTTCCGGAATGGGGGTAGGTACCTATTGAATTGTTTCTATTTCATGTGACCGCTATTTGGGCGTGGTGGGCAATGAGGCAGACATGTTTGGGGGCAGGAATAGGCAGTGGAGCCTAGCTACCTCGTGGCTATTTGCTGTCGATTTTTCGCCATTTTATATTTCTTATTACGAACTGTTCCTAATGTTTCTTATTTTTAGTGAAGTTGAAAGCTCATCAGGGAGTTACTGACTTAGCCCGATTTCTTTTTCTTTTTCCTTCTTTTCCTTAGCGTGTTTCGAGCTTAAGTTTTCTGTTAGTAGGGTACGGTGATCACTTCATTTTTATGTGTCCTTTTACTGGGGGGGGGGGGGGGGGTACTCCTGGACGGACCAGGTGAGTTACCTCCAATAAGTGGTCCGGGTGGAACTAGATTATCAATCAAAGGGGGACATATATTCCTTCATTAGGGTATCATCCTGGACGGACCAAGCGATGTACTTCCATTTTGCTAGGGTAGCCTCCTGGACGGACCAGGTGGTCTACTTCCACTAAATGGCCCATGAGTGGGGAGCATATGCCCTCCATAAGGGTAGTCTCCTGGGCGGACCATGCGAGCTACCCCCCAAATAAACAATCAGTGGGGAGTGGGTAGGACTGACGAATTCACAAAGGGGCATAACCTACCCTTTACTACTTGCAAAGACTAGATAGAATATTTCTATTCCACGTTGTTTGCAGGTAGAAAATACCTCAAACGAAACAATTCCTGGAACAACAATGTCCAGGCAACCAATAAATCAGTGGGGAGAAAAACAGGCATGACGGATTACAACGGGGACAAATGTCTGCATTACCTGCCCTTCGCTATCTGCAAAGGGAAACAGAATATTCCTATTCGTCTCTGTTTGTGGACAGGGAAGATCTCAAAGAGCAACAATCGATTATTAATCGATTTCAAACAATCAGTGGGGAGAAAAGTAGGCATGACGGATTACGCCTCTTAGTTTCCATTCTGAATAGTTTGTCAAATAAAGAGACGGGCGCTGGAAGCAGGAATCAAGAGAACAGAATTTATTTCTCATGAGGAGAGCCTGTCATTTCGGACACGAAACACGGTGTCTTTCGGGAGGTGCTCTAACAAGTGAGCTGAGACTCCGTCTTTTATACTTTACAAAACACTTAGCATTACAATCACGACATTGTGATACAAGGAAAAGACATCCACATAATCCTCGTGTCAATCCTACCCCACATGTGTTCACAATAGGGACCCTTGACCTGCTGATAAGAGGGGAGGGCAATCACGCAGCTGAGTGTTCCGTCAACTGTTTTGGATGTGTGTGCCTGATCATGGCTCCGGGGGTGGGGTGGCCAGGATCAATAGTGGGTCCTTTGAAGAGGAGTGACTTCATACAATAAAGTGCAGTAAATGGTATCTCCTGGCTTAGGCGATGGCCTCGGACACGTGTGGTCAGTCGGACTCGGGGGAAGGGGTCATCAAAGGAGTGGTATTCATGCCGCGTGGACAATCGACCACGGAGGGAGTGCTTGTCAACAGAGGGGCATTCATGGAGGGAAAGGAGGTGTTGGTCAGGCGCGGCCGTGATTCCCAAGGACAGGGTCTTGCAGAAGAAGGTTTATGACTTGCCCGTGTGAGGGAGAAGGGGAAGGGGGGAGCCAGGGTGCGCACAGGGACAGAGTCGCACAGAGATAAAGGTCTTATGACTCATGCATGAGAGAGCGGGGGCAGTCAGGTGCAGCTGGGGAGGGCTATGTCAGCTGAGGCGAAGGATGCCTCTTCAAGAGGAAATGGGGGGTTTGCGTGGGTCAAGCAGAAGGGCTGCCTTTCAGGGCAGGGTCGCGCAGAGGGAGAGGGTTTCATGGCCTATGCATGAGAGAGAGGGGGGGGTTTCAAATACGCGCAGAAGGGAAGCCGGTGATTCTAATCTTAGGCGGGCAAAAAGGCCAGGGTGTCTAAAATGGCCGTCATGTACACATGGGTACAGGCCTTTGCTGGCAGAGGGATGCAGTCAATGCTTTACGGTATTCATGGTGCATGCAGGGAGAGGAGTGGGAAAAGAAGGGAAATGAATGCTGTTTATGTACATCAATTTCTTCAATTTCCACATGACACAAAAAATAGCAACATCAACTTCTTCTGCGCAACAGGGAGCTTTTTAATTAAAACTTAAAGTTATGACATCCTTAAGTAAGGAGTAGCTGACTCATAGTCAGGACTGGAGTCGACAAGGTTAAACACTTACGCAACACAAGGCCTCAATGATGATGTGACAAATGATCTTCCATATCTAGATCACTTTATGCGTGGGTGGGTAAGTGGGGCTGGTGTGGTCTATTGTTCAGGTAGTAGCAGATCCCTTTGTGAGTTGGTGACGCTTTCACCATATCCGCCCACCATGTATGTGATCCATTTATGGTATAAATTAAGTCACCTTAAATCACACAGCCCAGGGGAAGAGGGTGAGGGGCTTCATGAATGGATGTGAAATGGGATTTGGGGAAAGGTGTGACAAAGACAAACAGTACACAACAATATTCATCAGGGCGATAATGAGCAGCACTTCAACGTCCATCTGTTTTAGAAGTAAAAGAAAAGATTAGTATGGCATAGTCCAGTTACCCAGTTGTATAGTTACACAGTTCAGCCACAGAGACCCAAGTTATATATCTAAATGTTTTGTCATTTAGGTTTGAAAAATACAAATTATGGAGAAGTGCAAAGAAGTGTAGTCTGGATGTGCTGAGAGGGGCTGTACGAAGTGATATGTGCCTGGATACCCGAGCAATGTGCATCTAGCTGGCCGCTTGAGACTGAACAGTGACAAAAGCACCTGGTGTGCAGAGAATATCCAAATGTTGGGCAAATAGGAAAGGTGTTTATTTGTGGTCACTCAAAGGCTTGAAAATGGTTTGGTGCATGTGGTCGCGTCGTTCCTGAACCCTCTCCCTTCCTTATGGTTGAGCCCACGCCCTGACCCTAAATATGGTCCCAAACTCCAGTGTTCTCCTCAGGATTTTTTTTATTGTTAGACCTGAATGTTTGAGTCTCTTGGTATACTTTTGGGTTGAGTCCAAACACAAAGACAAAAACGAATACAACACTGGACGTGTAGGGTCTCTTTTCCTGGTGGGCATCACAAAAAGGGTTTTCTCCTGTCTTTTCTGTCTTCATTCTGCTTGAGACTTGCAGGTACCCAAAAATAAGGAGATAAGAAGTAAGGGTCAGGTTCTTGCCCTTCAAACAATAGGGATGAAATAAGGGAGGGAAGTGCCTTTCCCCGGTCCCTAACATGATGTGGCTAAGTGAGGGAAACGTTTTGGTGACAAACTAGTGGCCCTTAACACGCTCCCACAATCCCCGAAAAATCCCCGGGCATGCAGACTGTACTTGCCTGCCACCACGACCCCCTTGGGCTGTGGCGGTGGGAGACTCCGACTCCTCTCGGTTGGGGAGCTCTGAAGTCCTGTGCGCGTTGCTCCTAGAGCGGAAATCGGGTCCGGGTGCTGGTTCGCCGTCCTGCCTGCTTTCTCCTAGTCCTCCATCGTCTGTCAGGGCTCTGTCCTCTGCCTCCGCCTCACGTGGTGTCCCAGAAGGTTCCTCAGTTTCGCCGCAGTCCGCGTCCTCTTCCGCCGATGAACGCCGTCCTTCTCCCAGTCCGGCTATTTCAGATGTTTCTCCTTTGGTTTCGCCGCCCTCCGCTAGACCGCTAACCGCACTCCTGGTGGCGTCTTCTATGGCGGCCATCTTGGGTTGGTCGGGCATTCCTTGTGCGGGTACGAAACCCTCATAGTGCACTAACAAAGTTGGGATCTCAGGAGGGAGCATTTGAGGGGCAATGAGATGGGGTAGTGAGAGGTCAAAAAGGAGGCCGAGGCACAAAGGTATGGGGATCCTAGACCTGGTCCCACAGTGAGGGAGGTCAAAAAGTCCCTGATGAAATACACTGTACAACCCTACCAAAGTTTGTGTAGCCTTGCTCACGCTGTAATTAGTGAACCCACACAGTTCTAAAAAAGATGATTGTTAAAAGAAAAATTATACTGTATTGCCAAATTGGGCCGGGCATCTGCTTTCATCTCCTAATGTCCATCTTGAAAGCCTGGCTGAGCCGGTCCAGTAAGGTAAGTCGGAGTGATATAGAGCTTTCATCTGTCGGGCAGGAGAAGAAGAGGCCTCGGTTTCTAAAACAGAAACAATACTGTAGAGACAAGGTAAAAGACAAAAGGTAAGCTTCATGAGGAGTCTACCAAGCTGTAATCATTCATTTTATCAGTCGTATCAGATCAATTAACTGAGAAGTGAGTTATTTACAACCAAACACATTTTTGAACCCGGCTGATCCATCTCACAACTGTCATCATCATAACATTTAGTCAAATGCATGCATCATGTGAAGATGATGATGTGACATCACAAGCCTGTCTCCAGTTTTCAAGCAAGAGCTCCCCCAAACACAACCAGATAAGTGGAGTTTCACATTTGAGCCAGCACACACACTCAGCAGCATTTCCCAAACCAACGCACCTCTCTCTGGTCCACAGAGCTGAGTGGGCCTCAGAGTCATGTTCATTGTTGGTTTCCCTTTAAAGTCAATAGACTCAATACCTTCCTTCTTCTGGCTGTTAAGGTAGTCCCACAGTGAGTCCTTTCATCTGCCTCCTGACTCCCAGTAACAACAGTTGAAAGGACATCCAGTGAAATACAGTCCTTGTTAAACACCAACCTCCCAACTGATTTCGATGAATTAGTTTATCGCTTTTTTAATGCATCCAATACTGCCGGCCTTGCTCACTTTTTAAAGTTCTTGGTTCTGGCATAGTCAGTTCGTTCCAAAAAATCTTTGGAGTAATACCGTCTTTTATTCATTTCCTTTTTTATAGTGTGTTGGGAGGCATCCTGTTGGTGTTATTCCTCATTTGCAAAATTTTGATTCTATTTTTGCTCCTCCGCAATGGATGTTTGGTCTTGAAGCCCTCTGGAACTATCGTATTCAAAAGAAGCAACGGTGAGGGTACCACACACTGTAGCACAGAAAATAACCCAAATTCACAAATAGAAATAACTCAATTGTCTATTTTGGTTTAACGTCCGCTCAAAACCCCAAATGGATCCACCGTCCTAAGATCCAAAAATGTCCAATACAGTTCCAATGATTTTAGGGAGCGGTCCACACTTCTTGAAAATATCACAGGGCCAAAGATTGTTGATTCCCAATTTTTTATTCACGTTTCAGTCACCAAATGACGACAGCTTCCATAGTGAGTTTCAACATAAATGAATCCAAATTTACTCAAAACATCAGACAGCTGACGCGTTTCGTCCAATGAAGGACATCATCAGGGCTGTTGGAATATAAATCAAACAAGGAAAGTGCATTATACACTTGAAATCCCAATAAACAAAATTGCAATATTACCATGACAGTACACATTCATTTATACTGTATACCTCACCTTCTGCCTATTTGACAGTCTGAAGTATTATGAAATTCCAATAAACAAAATTACAATATTTCCATAACAGTACACATTCATTAATACTGTATACCTCACCCCCTGCATACTTGACAGTCTGAAGTATTGTGTAAAATACTTTAAAATGAGCTCCATAAATGTATTCCCCAAACTCACAGAGTTAACAAATGCTATGGTGCGCCCCAAAAATTCAGAAACGCCTACCTTTCAATAGTTTGTTCGACAGATAAATCTCTCTATTCCCAGTCTATAATAGATATTGACCACAATTCGATATCTGTAATGAAAACATCCCAATGATATATATGGTACATGTCATGTTTTCGTTATATTCTTCAAAAGAGTCCACTATTGCTGAGCATTACTCTCATGTCCATCAATTTCTAGGTTACTCTGAAGGAGAAAAAAGCAGGTTCCTAACATGAGTTCAAATTGAATCTCACCTTCTTAATAAATAAGATCCAAGTTAGGACCTCAACTTCCCTTTGTTTCTTTACGTCTTCTGTTATATTCTCTGTAAAATACAATATAACATCTACCAATTCACTATCCATGCATATTTCCCATTGCCATGTACCATAGTACCTTCCCCTGTTCACCACAAATTTCTGCTTACCATTTAACTATCCAAAATTCCCTTCAGCGTTTCTCCAAATACTTAATCTCTTTGTTCCCTATTCAGGTCTGAAAAACATATATATATATATATACACATATATTAAAATCTAAAGGACATGCTTGTGGCTTCAACATCACTATTCCACTAGGGCAAGCCATCACTTCACCTCGTTTTTTCTCTTACTGGCAGTTCCTAATGCACACAAAGAAAAAATAAAGAATACACCAAGTCTTAATCTCTATCCTTACCAGTTAAAACTATCTAAACAGTTCCATGAACACACAAACACAATTCCCTCTCCTATTACCTTAATCCAACATCATAAAGTTCAAATGCGGGAAGTCTCAGTCAGCGGCGACGAGCATATCTTCTGTCCTCCGTGCAATTAACCCTCTTTCGTTCCTGATATTTAAATCCTAAAGTAACCAATCACTATCCTTCACTTTCGCGCTAAAATGTCAAATGTGGTTCCCTCTTAGGTCCGCTACGCGTCACTTCTGTTCCAAACAGACTCGAAGTTGCCTTCCTACTCAAATGTTTCTGGCTAAAGAGTTCATCATTTTTACACCAATCAGAAGAAAGCAACTCTTTCCCTCGTATTATTTCCGGTTTAAACACCCTCGTATTGCAGCCAATCACGACCGCGCTCCTCCTTACATTCAGTTCTGACACAGTCTCTACTGGAATATTCCCGGATGAAGAATTCATTGTCCTTACACCAATTAAAAGAAAGCAAAACTTTCATTCGTATTATTTCTGGTTTACGCACCCTTATGTTTCAGCCAGTCACGACCACGCTCTTCCTTACATTCAGTTCTTACACAGGTCCGATTTCTTAACTTCCGCTAACAACGAGTTTCCACTGTTTACCTCGGTCTATTCCTGTTTCGAGCTACCAATCCGGCTTTTGCAACCCTCGTGTTGCAACCAATCATGACCGCGCTCCTCATTATACCCAGTTCTCACCCAGGTCCGAGCTTGTAACATTCACTAAAACTTTCAAGTTCCCACCGTCTGCCCCGGTCATTCCTTGTCTCGAACTACCAATTCAGGAATCAGATGTGCGATTTCAGTCTGAATTCCCGATGCACAGCCGCCTGTCTGCACCAGTTACATTTCTCAATGAATTTCATTCGCTGACACCCCAATAGTATAAAAGTCACCTTTTCTACTCAACGAATGTCGACCAAAGAAATCATTGTTTTTATAATTGCATAAAGTCACCTCTTTGCATGAAACTATTTAAGGCTTCTATAACCCTTGTAACCATATAAAATGTTTAAAAATATATATATATATATTTTTTTTGTTGTTTTTTGTTTTTTTAAATATTTTCAGATGCACAATTTTAATCCAAATTACAGACTGGAAGCTGCTCCAATTTCTCACTCTTCCTCCCATTTAAAGGGGAATAAACAATCACTTAAACTCTCCAGGCATGTCCTATATAAGAGAAACCCTCTAGAGTAATATTGCAATTTTGTTTATTGGGATTTCAAGTGTATAATGCACTTTCCTTGTTTGATTTATATTCCAACAGCCCTGATGATGTCCTTCATTGGACGAAACGCGTCGGCTGTCTGATGTTTTGAGTAAATTTGGATTCATTTATGTTGAAACTCACTATGGAAGCTGTCGTCATTTGGTGACTGAAACGTGAATAAAAAATTGGGAATCAACAATCTTTGGCCCTGTGATATTTTCAAGAAGTGTGGACCGCTCCCTCGAATCATTGGAACCCTCTGGAACTATCACTGGTCCAGTTATGTCGTGAAAGCATGGTAAGTCCCTTCAGAATCTTATGGCTCCAAGAACTTTATCTTGACTGGTCATTGACATTCCGACCTTTCTGGTGTGCCTCTGTCCAACCCGTGTTTCATTGGCTATAGTGTCCCTTTGAATGGGCACTAGATATTTGCCTGGCTCTAAAGCACCAGTTCCTGTGGACATGAACCTGTTGGTGAGTACTTTAGCGATCCGTTTTCGTAGTTGTCTCATTGGCTTGCAGTTGCAGGACAATGCCAGATATGAGCCCCTCCCTTCAGAGGAGATGAGTTCTTCAGCACATGACTCATTTAATTTTAGCTCTAATAACACTGTTGTAGATTGCCTGGATACTTCCTCAGCATTGCCTGAAACCAAAGATCATACCTGTTCTTTGGATGATTTGAACTGGGCTATGGCGGATTCAATGTCTGTGGAGATGGAGTCCATCCTGACTTCACTTTCTCTCCAACTCATGGGAGACAACATTGATACCTCCAAAACACATTTATTGGCTACGTTTTCAAAATGAAATGTTATGCTTTTTTATTATTATCAGCTTTTTGTATAATCTGCCTATTAGCAAAGCATTGAATTTGCCTAGCTTGTGCTATATAGTGTTTATCTAGTAGCTCTGTTACTTGCCCTTAAGGCCCACTTAGTTCTCCCTTATGTTAGCCTAACTGCAAGTTGTAGGCTGCTTTGCAGACATTACACTCAGCATATTAATTTTTTTGCCACAATATTATTTTAGTAACACAATGCACATGTTTTTGTTATTGCTTTTTCTCTCTGGGACCATAAATGAACAGCTCTTACAAGATCAAACAACACTGTGCCCTAGCTTCTGTGCTCGATTAGCAACAAGCTTGGTATTTTGACACAACATGCATTCACATCTGCTGTTTTCAAAAAGACACCATGTATCATATATACTGAGACGTACCATTGGAAAACAGAGAGGGAAATACTTACAGAGGAGGTCCTGAGGTGAACGCACCAGCCTTACAGGTATGGGGTTCAGTTCCAATCCCAAAGATCTATGATATATCATTGTGCCCACTTAGTGAGGATAGGCTGAGGCAGATATATCTTAAAACATGGTAGAGCTTCTCATTGTATACAGTTTACTTGTGATTGTACTCATTTTGCTGGCATTCATATGTTTTATAGTTGCAGCGCAGTTGTTTTATAATAGCGCACAATAGTTTCAGTAAGTATTGTAGACTGTTCTCGAGTCTTTGTTTTGTTTATTATGGACATGCATGAGTGAGAAAACGAAAGGTGGTGATCTGTTTCCATGGTTCCCTGAGGGGACTAGAGTGTTGTGTTTTGGGGTGATAACTTAGCTGACACTCTGGGAAGGTTAGGAGGGTAGTTACAGCACTATAAGCTAGCCAAGATTAGGGTTCATAGATACTTTTATGGGATCACTGAAATAATATAGAGCCCATTATTATCGAGTTACAAAAATATCGTTGAGAAAATATCGAGGGACAAAATATCGAGTTTCTATCTTTATACAGGTAAGTACAAAAATATTGACTCAAAAATATCGACTGTAAATAATATAGACTGTCAAAATATCGTTTTTTTATGTCTTTAAATTAAGTTAAAACTAATATAATAATAAATATATTTAATATAAACTTAGTTAAAATGATTAAATAAATGTAATATTAATAAATAATTAATGTAAATTACAAAAATATATAACAACAATAATAAATATATATATATATATATATATACATACATATTATTAACTAAACATATATAATATTTTTACCGTAGCATAGCAAAAAGGTTAAAATTTATTGTAACAACTATAGTGAATTCAACAGTAGAAAAACGCTGGATAGCGTAGGGGTAAAAATTACTATTCCCACTCCAGTGGGTGCAACAGTAGGGAAAACGTTGGATAGCGTAGGGGTCAAAATTACTATTCCCACTCCAGTGGGTGCAACAGTAGGGAAATCGTTGGATAGCGTAGGGGTAAAAATTACTATTCCCACTCCAGTGAGTGTAACAGTAGGGAAAGAGCTGGATAGCGTAGAGGTAAAAATTACTATTCCCACTCCAAAGAGTGCAACAGTAGGGAAAACATTGGATAGCGGAGGGGTTAAAATTACTATTCCCACTCCAGTGAGTGTAACAGTAGGGAAAGCGCTGGATAGCGTAGAGGTAAAAATTACTATTCCTACTCCAAAGAGTGCAACAGTAGGGAAAACATTGGATAGCGGAGGGATTAAAATTACTATTCCCACTCCAGTGGGTGCAACAGTAGGGAAAGCGTTAGATAGCGTAGGGGTAAAAATTACTATTCCCACTCCAGTGGGTGCAACAGTAGGGAAAGCGTTGGATAGCGTAGGGGTTAAAATTACTATTCCCACTCCAATGGGTGCAACAGTAGGGAAAACATTGGATAGCGTGGGGGTTAAAATTACTATTCCCACTCCAGTGGGTGCAACAGTAGGGAAAGCGTTGGATAGCGTAGGGGTAAAAATTACTATTCCCACTCCAGTGGGTGCAACAGTAGGGAAAGCATTGGATAGCGTAGGGGTTAAATTTACTATTCCCACTCCAGTGGGTGCAACAGTAGGGAAAACATTGGATAGCGTAAGGGTTAAAATTACTATTCCCACTCCAGTGGGTGCATCAGTAGGGAAAGCGCTGGATAGCGTAGGGGTTAAAATGACTATTATTTAATTAACAATTAACAATTTTAATTAATTTACATAATTAATTAATTATTATTAATTTACTTCCCACCCTATCCCCCTATAAACTCACAACCCACTACAGAAAATAATTTACTAAATATTAATTATTTATCAATTAAATATTTATAATAAATTACCATTTGTATTTTTATTAATTACCAATTAATAATTATTTACCAATTATTATTAAATAACATAATTAATTATTTATTATTAAATTACTTCCCACCCTATCCCCCTATAAACCCACAACCCGCTACAGAAAATAATTTACTAAATAATAATTATTTATCAATTAAATATTTATAATTCATTACCAATTAAATTTTAATTAATTACCTATTAATAATTAATTACAAATTAATATTAATTTACATAATTAATTAATTATAATAACATTACTTCCCACCCTATTCCCCTATAAAGCCACAACCCGCTACAGAAAATAATTTACTAAAATTTATTTATTAATCAATTCTTATTTTTTACCAATTATATTTTAATTATTTACCAATTAATAATTAATTAACAAGTATTATTAATTTACATATTTAATTAATTATAATTAAATTACTTCCCACCCTATTCCCCTATAAACCCACAACCCGCTACAGCTTTATATTACACAATTATTAACAATTAATAAAAACTACCTTATTTTCGATTTTTTTTTGTCTATATTCTATCTAGTCGATATTATGTCTAGTCTATATTTTTGATTCAATATTTTGGCTATTAATATCGATATTACTCGATATTTTTGTAGTCTATATTATGTCTGGTCGATATTTTGGCTAGTCTATATTTTTTACTCGATATTTTGTCCAAACGATATTTTGGAATCGATATTATGTCTGTTTACCACTTTTATGGTATGGAGACTCAGTAACTACATACTGGCGTTCTGTGATCCTATGCATAGTTTTGTTTACACAAAATCCTTGCAACAGTCTCCAATGTCTTTGAAAGGAATGGGGAGGATTCTTCACTGCACACTGGTCCAACTCCAATCTGGTTAGACAAAAATGGTGGGGCTGCATAAGTCAGACACAAACATTATTTTATTAGAGTTTTTCATAAGAAAGTACACATTAATAGCCATATACTTTACCAAAGCTTATTGTAAATACATATTATTAACTAAACATATATAATATTTTTACCGTAGCGTAACAGATGGCTTATTATGAACAAAATCATCAACCATTAACATTAGAGGACAGGGTTGGAGGGGTGAGGCATCTTACAAAGTAACCTACGGCTTGTTGTACTTTACATGAGAAAACAATATAGAATTAAGCAAATGAACACACTGTGATAACCACACATTGGTATAACATAGCTGGGTATTCCCGTTGCTTGTTCAACTACTGTTTGTGTGGGCAGGCAAGAGAGGACTTTCAGCTTCACCGTGTGGTCTCCCATATCTGATACTGAGACTTTGTTTAGCTTTGGGATGTGGTGAGTGTTTTATGTGTAGCTGCACTCCAAGCACTCGCCCAGTGTGTGCATGTTACCCAAATGTCCTTGGGCCTGGATGCTGGGGGCATCAGCTCCCAGAAGATTGTTAACTACTCTTGGCAGTAGGTGATGTTGTGTATCCATGAGTCCCTAGAGAGAGCTGTGATGGTACCCCAGGGCCTTGCTATTCTGTGTTTAGCAAGTAGGAGCATTCTGGCGGATATCGGCATGTGTCAGAGGGGGCGTTTTTTACATGTCCCAACAAAGCCACATGTGGTATGCACTCCTGGCTCATCCCTGTGATCTGCTGTGTAATATCGTAGACCCTGTCCCAGAAGTCAGCAATGGGAGGGCATTGCCATGCTAAATGCAAGAATGATGTTTGTTGATTTCTACATCTCCAGCAATGTGCATCCGACTGGAGACCCATCTAAAGCATCTGTAGGGGGTTACAGTATACGCGATGGAGGAATTTGAAGTGGATTAGACGTAGCTTGTAGTTAGAAGATAGGAGCTCAAGCTGAGTACAGCAGTATGTCCACTGCTCATCAGTGAGCCAGACAGCAAGTGTCTGAGTAGTGTCATACAGGTGGGTTATCATTTTCTGAGGTGAGTGGTTAGTCAGAGGATGGTCTAGTGGTGACAGGACAGGGGGCGCATTAGGGAAAGAGGCATGGATTTGCTGGCATGTCGTCCTTATTTAGTAATATAAAATCAGGTCCGACAATGATGGGGGGAGTCTCCAGTTGATGTTAGAGGGGCCATGAATTTGTTATCTTGATATTAATCTAAGAAAGTGGTGATACCAAATTGTTGGGCTCGAGTCCTGGCCCGCTGTCGTACAAAGAGGGGATAAGGGGGCGATGTGCTACCAGAATGGTTGGAGCGTAAAGTACTGGGATGTTTGACCATCTGCGTAGACTTTCCCATGTCCACCTAAGGGTCTCTACCATGTTTATTACGTCTCTAGTGCATCTGTATGTTTTGATATATATATAGTGGGGTGGCTGTGGCTATGTCTTTTTCCACGGCCACGTGGGGTTGGAAAGGTGCAGGACGTACCCAATAGTGCAGAAATGTGGCCTGTGCGCACAATGCATATAGTGTGAGATCAGGGACGCAAAGGCCTCCCTGTTTGAGTGGCAACGTAAGAAGCTCCCAGGATATGCTGGGTTGTTTACCTGCCCAAGAAAGGGACACCATTCTGGAGCGGAGTTTCTTAAAAAAAACTTTCAGGTTAGTGGCAGGGGTATGTTAACAAATAAGTAGAGGAATTTTGGTAGCACCACCATTTTTGCTATGGCAATTTTGCCAGCTAGGGACAGAGGAAGTCACTTTCCCTTCTAGCCAGTCCATAGCTTGTCCATAGTTTATGTTCCCAAGTTCTTGTGTGTCTCGACTGAGCCAGATCCCCAGATATTTTAACAGGCCTGTGGCCCATGTTAGGGCAATTCCAGCTCAACGGAGAGTGTGACACCGGTTAGTGGGAAGAGGACAGATTTGGACCAGTTTATGTTCACTCCTAAAAGGCTGCCAAATTGAGTGATCTCCCTCAGCACGGGGTTTAAAGTTTCCTTGGCTTTCCATACATATGTTGTCTGCATACATAGAGACTATTAGTACTCTATCCGTGAAACTCAGTCCTCTGTGTGCATGGTATTGGAGCATTCTCACTGCTAGTGGCTTCATAGCCACAGCAAAGAGGAACGAGGAAAGGGGACAGCTCTGCTTGGTGCCTTGGAACACCTGAAAGAGGTCAGAGATTAGGTTGTTCGCTTTCAGCCTGGCTGTGGGGTTGGTATATAGTAGTCGTATTAATTTGACAAAATAGTATGGTGAATAGGTATGCCCATCCAAGTCAATCGAATGCCTTGGTAGTGTTGGGGAAGCTTGTAAGTGTTTGTAGGTGAGGGTCTAAGTGGTGCTGTGTGGCAAAGAAAGTGCACAAGTTGTGTACCGTGGAGCAGCTAGGAATAAACCCAGACTGCTCCTGTCTAGCAATAAGTGGGAGGGGAGGTTAAAGCCTGGTGGCAAGAAATTTGGTGAGTATTTTAGTGTTGATGTTTATGAGGGACAATGGACGATATGAGTCTTGTTGGTGGGCGGGCTTGTCTGGTTTTAGAAGTGATTTTATCACAGCTTTGTGCATGGATGGGGGTAGGGTACCCTTGCAAAGTGATTCCTGGTAAACTACCAGTAGGTGAGGAGCCAGTATGGCTGTGTATGTTTTGTATAAGTAGACTGGCAACCCATCTAGTACTGGAGCTTTGTTGCCTGGCTTGCTGTGTATGGTTTGAATTATATCTTCAGATGCAAAGGGTTCATCAAGGTATGTGCGCTGTGCCTAGCCATATTAGTTCGATTTATTCTAGTTAGTCACGTAGTTCTGCATGTGGACCGCCTCCAGTGGAAGTGTAGATTGTGGTATAGAATTCAGCGAGGAGGTCAAGTGTGGCGTGTTGTCCTCTAACAGGGCTGGAATTATCGTCTAGGAGCTCAACAATATATGATGATGTCCGTGGGCGTCTGAGTATAGAAGCCAGGGTCCTGCCGGGAAAGTCCTTCCCATCGTATCATCTAACCCTAGCATGTTTGCCTAGTAAGTGGATTTCTCCATGGGCTTTTTCCTCGTATTCAGTAATTTTACCTCTAATAGCAGCTAATTGCTTGGGATTGTTGTTGCCAAAATACACAAGTTTTATATCGCAAATGTCGTGTTCTAACCGTGCCTGGCACTGTCTGATCGATTTCAGTACCCCCAACTGTTTGGCTATGCATGCTCCTCTGATAATGGCCATAACGTCCTCCCAGAGTACCGAGGGAGACAATACCAATCTCTCATTGAGTGTGGAAAAATTACAGTATCTCACTACAGATCCCCTCCATGAAAACCACGTCCTGCAAAGCATTTGGTGTAAAAGCCAACGAAATGCCCAGGGGGCTGTCTGTGGTATTGTCCAACTAAGAAGTGCAGGTGCATGATCAGATAGTGTGCACGCTATGTGTCAGGTGTCTGCGGTTCAGGTCGCCACATCCCCTGTTGTCAGCCAGAAGTCCATTCTGGACCAGGCATTGTGTTGCGATGAAAAGCATGTGCCTTCAGTGGTGTTGGGGTGCCATTTGTGCTAAATGTTCTTAAAGTATGGAGGCTAGCTTCTGTCGCTCCCTGTTGTGTAGGTTATGGGCCGCGCCCAAGCAATACAATTTGTCATTCAAAATGGCATTGAAATCCCCCCCCAAACGAAGGTACCATATTCCATCAGGAAAAGTTTTGACCAGCTTTTGTCAAAAAAGACGGTTGGGTCCATATATTGCTGCCAGATAAAAAGGGGTTGTGCCTAAGGGGCCCCTTATAATGACGTATCCACCCTCAGGGTCAGTGGGGGTGTTGGATGTGGTCCAGCCCAGGCCGTGTCTTACCAATATAGCTACTCCTCTTGCATAATTAGAGTAAACCAACAAGTGTACCCCTCCCCAGTATCTATTTTGTTGATTGGAGTCTGATGTATTTCTTGTAAGACACAAATATCTATCTAATGCCTAATTAGGTAAGAGTGGAAGAGCCTTGTTTTTCTATGATCATTGAGCCCTCTTACGTTCCAGGTGAGGAAATTAACCCAAGTCAAAGTACCAATGGTGTGCAAGCCTGTTACAGATATGCCCAGGTTGCGGTTTAGATTGTTCACAATTTGTGATTGTGTAGGGATGCCTTGTTTTCTAGATGTTTCAATGCATAGGAAGTGTAAGTGTCCATGTGTATAATCATCTCTCAGTGTCGTTTGCCCCCACCCCAGCCCGGTCCAACTGTAATATCTGTCCGCTCCCCTCCTCCCCCCTCCCACACCAACACCCCAACTTGGTTGTGACTTACACCCCTCCTACCACCCTCCACCCAAAAAATAACACAAGAACAAACTCTGCAATGGGAGTTCTCCCCGTCTGGCCTGGGTCACCAGCTTACAGCCCTGCTGGGTCGCTGGGGTGGAAGAGCATTACAGGTACAGGGGACAAAACAGTGTTAGCTCTTGTATGATAATAACTTTTAGTCTATATCCTCTTTATGGTGTGGACCGTATCAGCCGACAGGTATTGTAGTGCTGGCAATCTGTACCACAGGAAGACTGAGGTCAGCTTTTCATTGTCAATAATTGTCACTCATGCCAGGGTCCGTTCTGGCATTCTGAGTAGGTCCGGATGTTTTTTATTTTTCTTACTGCTTATGTGTTTCGCAAATTTGAGGTCCGACTTTGCATCCATGAAGAAGTGTGATTGTCTGTCGAATGCCACTTTCAGGTTTGCTGGGTAGAGCAAGGCATATGGAATTTCAGCCTGTTGAAGAATGCATTTGGTTGGCACAAAGTCATGCTTGGCTGCTTGTACTGAAGGGGCTAATTAGAATAGAATGAGATGTTATTGCCTTGATGATTTATGGGTCCGCACTTTCTGGCCAAGCGCAATACAGTGTCGCAGCCATGGTAGTTGAGTGTACATGCCACGATGGATCTTGGTGTAGCACCCACTGGAGCTCTGGGGCCCAATGAGTGGTGTGCATGCTCTACTATGAACATGGGGGAGAGCTCTGTTCCGAATAGGCTGTGCAGTAATGTTTCTATTTATGATTCAATCTTGGGGATCGGAGTTGTCTCAGGTATTCCAGTTATTTTGAGATTGTTGCATCTAGAGCGGGCCTCTAAGTCCTCGTTCTTTGCTCTAATCACATTGAGAACTCTTTCCATTTGGAGTAGATGCTCTTTAGACTTGACCTAGAACTCATGCTCATTAACCTGGTCAATGAACTCCACTCCGCTAGCGGAGTTTGCGGAAGTTTGTGAACTACGCATTCTAATAAAAACACGGAATTCAGGCAAAAACTCTGTTCCTCCACATAGCGGAGTCAGCTACTAAACTGCACCCACAAATTCTTTGATGAAGCAACTTTACATGCTAAAAAGCATACAACCAATTCAAAAGTGAACTTTGAAAATTAAAAATATCAGGCAATGAGAGAGGTGATGATTTTGGCTCATGAGGTACACCTAGTGACGACTAGTGGAACTGTATCTTCATGACAGGGTTTCAATGCTTTTGCATTTGACTTATGAGGGACACCTAGTAATGACTAGTGGAACTGCTGCAGCTTGATGTAATAATTTCAATGCTTTTGCATTTGACTTGTGAGGGACACCTAGTAACAACTAGTTGAACTGCAGCTCTTTGTAGAATTATTTTGATATTGGATACTATAATGCTTAATGCTACATAATGCTTTGCAGGGCTTTGGTTGGGATTGTATTTTTGCCCATAACTGTGCTTGGGGTGGTCCTAAGAGGATAGGACCACCACTAAATCATTCAGCAAGATGTGCTCTTTGTTTTCAGGCATCTGCTTGGTTCTCTCCCTATGTTAGGGAGGATTCCAAAATCATCACCTCTCTCACTGCTTGCTAAATTTTAATTTTCACTTTTGTGAAATTACTATATGCGTTTAGCATGTAAAGGCAGAGATAATTGTTATTTTACCAAAAGTATATGAGGTTTCTGTTTTATTAATTGGGAGTCCGACGGAGCAAAGTTGCAGAATTCACAGAGTTTTTGTTCAACTTCGTGGTATTCTACGTAGTAGTACTCCACCAACTTTGCCCAACCTTAATGCTCATCAGAGGCTCGATTTTCCAGAATGTCTAGTTCTGTTTCATGGGAGTCAACTTGCTTTTTGACCATGTCAAGCCTGGAGGTCAGAGCTTCTAGTTTAGTATCTATTGTCTTGAAGCTAGTTCTGACCTCAAGAACGACCGCCTGGAGATCATCCGCCTGGCCCTCGCCACTTTCTTTGGTGCCCGTTTCAGTGTCAGAGTCTGAGCCTGCCTACATGTAAATGTAAAAAATGTAAATGTATAGGCATTTATATAGCGCACTACTTACCCGGAGGGTCCCAAGGCGCTTCGACCGCTGCGAAACCCTTCCTGGCTTCCCTGAGAGATGGTCCCTTAATGGGTATCTCCAGGGTGAGACCAGGCATCCCCGGCGGTCTGGTGGGGCCGTTAGTGAAGATGAGGCAAGCTAATGCCCAGAGTTGCCGAGTGTGATCGCTGATCAGAGTGGGCACCGAGGCGAGAGAATTATCGAGTCCGCTGACCCTGGTCCAGAAACCTGCCGCGCCGGGAATCGAACCCTGGTCCCGGGCCGTCCTCTGCTCTCGGGTAGGCCGCCTCTAACCAGTGAACCACACTACTACGTGTGAATCGTTTAATTTCGAATGGGAGCTTTGATTGTTTGAGGTCGTTTTTCCCTGTGTCGTGAAGTTGAAGTGCACCAGTTACGCCGTCAGTGAGCGGTGGGTAGAGTGTTTGGTGGGGGTGGGCCGCCACAGGAGATTATCTGCTATGTACTGATGTTGTTGTAGCCTTAGACTGTCACACAAATACAGCTCGGTCCAAATGGGAGCGGCCGGACACACAATCTGGATTCAATGAGTCACGATGGGCCTTCATGGCACAGTCCTGTTTTCGCAATGTGTCTGACCTGCCCCTTACTGGAGTTTCACCTTGGGGTGCGAGAAGGACCCCATGTGTGTGCTGGAGTCGGCCCCCGGGCCTCACTGCATGTCAATGCGCAAGAACCTTACCTGGGTCTCGTATCGCCACCAGGCCTGTGTAGCAGCACCCGTCCCGGCGAGCAATGTCATGGATTTTGCTCTCCAGCCTGGCTGGCACCGACTAGGCCCGCCCCCAGGATTGAAACGCATGTCGCTCAGCAGCCCCCAGCTGGCCCACAGGCCCAGCCATACCCTTCGCAGCCTTAGGGACTCCACTCAGCCAGGCAATCTCGCAGCGTGCCCCCTGAAATAATGTTCCCCTAGCATTATGTTTTATGTTTTGACAAATAATTGAAATAATTGAAAAGTTCTGTGGTGGCCACTCTCAGTCATAGAAATAGAATTCGTCTTCAAACTCAGGTGGTTCGCCCAGTTGGTCATCATGTTTTTTTCTAACACACTTGAGTCTGACCACTAACAATTCTCCTCCTTTTGTGGTAGTGTTGGTACATTTTGATCATGGTCAATCTCTCCCCGTTTTGAGTTGAGAGAGACTGGTCCTTCGTAACTGTGCCAGCTGCACTGAATACATGTTCAGCTGACACACTGGCTACTGGACAAGCCAGACACTTTATTGCCAGCCTGGCCATAGGTGCATCTTCCCATACCAATACACCAATGGGTTTTAATCCACATAGACCTCTCTTGGGTCATTCAGATAGTCCAGGAATATTCTCTGAATGGTCATTGGTGTTGTCACTTGCTCGACCTCTTTTGCCTTTGCCTCTTCACTGCACTGGACTTAAGACCTATTGAAACTAACAAAATGCAGAGGGTCTGTCCGATAGTTGTATTCCTGTTGTTATTCTTGTTGCTGGCGTTGGCTGCTGAGAGACAATATGACTTTCCTCTCTTTCGAAGTTGAAGGCTGCACCCCAGAACTAGTGCACCGGGGAGGGACTCAAATTTATATCCGTACTTCTTCCAGGTCTCTGGCTCATGAACAATCCTCGTCTTGTATTCTGAAATACCCCCTTCTGACAAAGGAGGGAAAGTGGGCAGTATTGTTTTGTACTGTCGATTAAGTATTGTGGCATAGATGTACTCGGGCGACACAAAGTCTCTTTGCAGCCTTGTATTATACCCTATGCGAAAAATCTAAACCAAATTATGCACATCTTCATTTACACCTGCAAAGTTTTCAGCCACCATTTTCAACTGATACTGGTGCAGATGCAACAGTGGAATAGCTTGGCCCATCCTACTTCCTCCTTGCTGACTTCCTGTGTGAAAACATCAAAATGAAGTAGCATGTCTATCAGGAATTTTACTAGGCCCAAATTGTACCTCACAAAGCACATGTTTTTCACAATTGTAACCCCTCCTCGCTGAATGACAAACTCATTGATCGATTTGTACTGCTCAAACAGACTTTGCAACATGTAGTATGAGGGCTTTAACTGGTACTCTACCTCAACTGTTTTTGGGCTTTTAAAGAATGGCTGAAATGAGTGCAGATCCTTCTGCAGGTGGTCAGTAAGTTGCTGACTATGTTTTCTTTTTTAAGAAAGTTCTGCACAATGAGATTGCTGCAATGCGCCAAACACACAACACAGAAATAGCCACAATCCGCCATGGCCTTAACTATATTACTGCCATTGTCTGTGGTAACACATCCAATTCAGAGACCTCTGGGTCGGAGCCATTCAAACACCTTACTGTTAACAAACTACAAGATGTTTACAGCTGTATGGGATTTATCCATGTTGAGCATCGCTACTGTTGCATGCCGCTGAACGCCTTTGAAACTTTCTTCAGCGCCGAGATCTATAAATACCTGTTGCCTAACCCCGACAAAAAAGATACAGTGTGCAGTGATATACATGTAATCAGGGCTTAACAACTGGCCACATGTCTGTAGGCAGGGGGATAGTATGAACAGCACTCTGCTGCAAAGCTTATCCAACCAATTACAGCACATCTTGATGGAGTGCTGGAATAACAACTCTGGCAAAATACTATAGTATGGCAGAGAACCTTCCATTTCAGGCAGACGGCTACCACAAATTCTGTAAACCCACTCCTTCCACAAAAGAAAAAGGGAGGAGGTCCAGTGCTGACATTTCAGTCAGCCTCCCATTGTACAAACATGCCATTTGGTGGTTGTGTTCATAGGACCTCGCCTGCCTAAACATGATCTTAACAGTAGCCTGCTTTTTTTTCTGGTGCCACTGATGTAGGCGCCTTTAAAGAGAACTAAAAGGTGGTCAACTCAATGTGCGTCTTTGGGCAGTCAGTGTATGCTGTTGCTGTGGTGTCTCCATCTGACTCTTGTGCCATTACAAGTTTGCTGAGGCAGGTGATGCTGTTGCAGTGCTGGGCACATTTCACCCTCTTCTTCCTCATCACCTTCACCCCCACTGTGAACAGAGCTGATTCCCCTCTCTTATCACCACCACCACCTGAAGTATTTTTTTTAAGGTGCACCTCCCACCGGATTGGTGGTGTTTTTTTCATATGGGTCATTTGGCTTCCTGTTCCATAGTGTGAACCAGGCTCCTGTCAATGAACACTCACATGCCTAATGGATCATACTGCAATGCTATCCTCCTACTTGCTAATCGTAAAAAAGTCCCAAACTGGGAGGTGAACTCTTTCAGTGGGTCACTGGTGCCACAGCCAATGCCCGAAAAACAGGAGGTTGGCGGGTGTGTTGACAATTGGCTCTCTGTAGTATGTACTTCTACTGAGCTAGTGGTTGATGCAGGTCTCACCGGGGGCCTTACAAATATGGGAGCTCGTGCTGGCGCCACATTTCTTGGAGCAGCTTCAATAGCAGGGGTAATATTGGCCTCCTGTGGGCCAGCTTCCACAATGACTTGTGTGTCATAATCTTCCTCCCCCATTTCCATATTTCCATATTTGTCAGGCTTTCAGGAAATGTCCTTTACCTGAGCCTACCTGAGCCTATTCTGGCCTGTCTCAGGCCAAGCTAGGGTCCAATCCATGTCCAGAGAAGGTGGGCTTGGAGAAAATGATGAAATACCTTCCCCTTTTCTTGCTGGAGATCTGGAAGCCAATCATTCTAAATGAGGAGGATCTTACTCAGAAGGAAGACTCTTCTGCTCTTACTTCAGGAAGATCTACTATTACTTGCTGCAGCTATTGTCCACAGTGCTCAGTTTCCTGCAACGACTGGGTACTACTTTGCAAAAGAGACATATCTCATTCAATGTCACTGCCTGTCAGCATTGCCATGATTGCAGTGACTGCTTCAGTGGATGACATGGGCTTGGGATAAGGTTAGGGCGGTGCTGCTCCAAGCTCCCTTTCCAGAGACAGGTGTGGCAGGCACACGTTTGTGGAAAAAGGTTCCATGTGGCATTCCAGAGTTGGTAAGATGCTTCTTCTCACTGGCCACTTTCTTGGCAGCATATTTCTTTAGGGCCATCTTGAAGATGTCAGTTGGCCATGGCACTTAGCTGCACAAGCGGAAGTGATTGGAGGACTCATGTCACATGTTTTGTTGTCACATCACTTTGTATAGGCCTTCTATCTTGCAGTGCTCTGGGTGATGTCTCATTTGCACCTAAAAGCAAACAAGCAAGAAAAACATTTCGAGAAATGAGGCATTATTACAGTTTGAATCCAGTACACACAAAGACAATATAAATTAGTGTGGTTATGTAAGTTTTTATCCTACATAATTAACAATAGTGTATACATGGCAAAGTCAAACCACACCCCCATAACATAAATATTATATTTCCAATCAGCACAAACAACATAAAAACGTAAATGTTTGCTTTAGGTGCATCTAAAGCAAGGAGACACCTGTGGTGATCAGAGAGGTGCAAGGAAAGATTTAATAATCCTTAAAAAATAATATTGGTGTGTGCCTATTGCAGGCAAGAATGTCCAGGGGGAAATGGAATATTCCTTAAAAAATTAATGCCAGTGTGTGCACCTATGGCAGGTAGGGGGTCTAGGTGAAAATGTAATAATACTTAAACAATTAATGCTGTTGAACGGCTGTGCGCTTATGGCAGGCAAGGGGTGGATAGAGGGTGGGAAAATGTAAAAATAAAATTGAATTAAAACCCTAAAAAATAATTTATAATAAATGCATACATTTTTTTAGGAATAAAAGTGTAAACAAATATAAAAAAATTGTCAATAAAAAACAAATAACAAAACAATTTCTTGCTGGTGTACTAGGGGACTATGAAAGACTCATTGGGAGGCAAGACGGTGCAGATACAAAATGAATAGAATTTTAAACACTGTCAATAATAATCATAATATACATTTACTGTAATGATCAACACACAAGTAAAACATTGGGCACAAACAAAAAGGCATAGCCTTCTCCTATCAATGTCCCAGGAAAATGGCTTTGAATAAAAACTGTAAAAAACTAAACTAAGGGTGGCTGCACAAAATAATTGCCAGCCACATGGTCAACCAACAACACCCAGCAAGGAGGCATGGCCACAACAAAGAACACATGCAGGCCTAGGGCCAAAGCACACTGACTGGCTACACAAAAGTGCCACTGGCCACATGTTCAAACAACAACCAGCAAAGGACACATGCAGGCCTATGGCCAAAGAAATAAAGCACACTAGCTGGCTAGGGCCTCAAAATGGCCTCTGGCTGAATGGTCAAACAGCAACAACCAGCAAGGAGTCATGGCCAAAACATAGAACACATGCAGGCCTATGGGAAAAAGACACTAGCTGGGTACATAAATGGCCATCAGCCACATAGTCAAATAACAGCAGCCAGCAAGGAGGCATGGCCACAACAAAGAACACTTTCAGGCCTATGGCCAAAGCACACTGGCTGACTACACAAAATGGCCACCGGCCACATGGACTAACAGAAACAACCAGCAAGGAGGGATGGCCACAACAATGAACACATGAATGCCTATGGCAAAGCAGTAAAGCACACTGGCTGGCTAGGGCTACAAAAAATGTACAACGGCAATATGGTCAAACAACAATCAGCAAGGAGGCATGACCTCAACAAAGAATGCATGCAGACCTATGGCAAAAGCAGCAAAGCACACTGGCTGGTTAGGGCTATACAAAATGGCTACCAGCCACATGGTCAAACAACAACCAGCAAGTTGGCATGGCCACAACAAAGAACACATGCAGGCCTATGGCAAAAGCACACTGGCTGGCTATATAAAATGGCCACTGGCCACATGGTCAAACAACAAGCAAGAAGGCTTTAAAAACAAAGAACGCATGCAGGCTCATGGACACCGACTACACAAAATGGCCTCTGGGCACATGGCATGGAGAACAAAGACAAGTTGTGGCCTATGACAAATTCACTCACTGCCCAGACAAAAGGGGTGTGGTAACCTCAAAGAAAACACTTCCATTAATTCAGCAATGCAATAAATGAAAATTAACTGAGCTATAAACATTTTACAACACCACACATCCTCCCAAGGCATCAAATATTACCTCGTCTATACACTTTTTGCAGGAAGAAAATATGAAATACCCCCCAGAAAACTCACATTTCTAATTAAATCCAATGCCACCCCTGCCCTAAATTATGTTTTAAACAACATATACCAAAGAAACAGGTGTTCATGCACACCTTATTGGTACTGAAACTACTGACTGGATGGCCCATTGGCAGGCCAGGCTACATAGTAAAATAAATGAATATATATTGAAAAAGTATTAACAAACATGGAGAAAATGTCCTGAACTGTGCAGCATTTTTCTGTTACATAAATGTGAAAATTAAATGCAAAAAAACTAGGTCCCTGCTAAAACTGCAGATCACCCACCACAATACATTTAAAAATCGAATAAAAGTACAAATAAATACTGGTGCATGCCCTCTATCAAACAAGCACCCTTAAACAACAGTTTTTAAACTTACCTGTGATATCACAAAAACAAGGTCCTTGAATCCAATGGTATATATGCAGCAGAAAAATAGAGTGATCCTTCCAGCTCTAAATTCAAATGAATAGTGATCAGGAGATGGCCAAAGCACTGGGAGTAGCTTTCTGGACAGGAATTTAGAGTCTCTGGGGCACTTCCTTCTTGTTGAAGATAATTTAGCGGGAACTATGTGCTGCATGCGTATAGGAGAGTTCCCGAATTCCACAAACTTCGCGAGTGGAGTGAATTTTTCCTCCGACCTCTAATTGTGATCTCATGTTTATATTTTCTTTCATTTTTGTGTGATTCATTTTGTGTCAGTTTGTGTTCTATTTTTGTATGTCATATATTGACACATTTGAATCTGGAATTGACACAAGCTTCATTTACTACATGTTCATGAGAAAGGAGGCCTGACATGTTGTTGATATGAGTGTTACAAGGAGGATCGAGAGCAATCATGATCCTCTAACAGTCGAACTGAAAATCTAGTTTGAGCACGAACAAGACCTGGAACTATTGTGTACCCGAGTCGGCTAAAATCATTATGAAGCTGAACATGAAAAATATTCTTTGGCAGACTGGTTGAAGACCTGCAAAGATTGTCAATTGCTGAGTAAATGAGCAATGGAAATTGCAATACAAAGAATTGCTAAAACTTAAGGAGTCCATAACCCAGCTGCAATCTCCAAGTTGGAAAACCTACTAAAGTAACTTTAAAATTGGAAAAACACAGTAAACCCTACACAGTTGGGGTGTCATGCAGCATGAAACACATCAACATCAAGTGGTTTGATGATGAATGTCTAAAACTGAAGAAATCGCTAGCCATTGCTCTGCCTAATTGAAGGAATTTTGCAGCCGGTGAGGAATACCTCCTGGCATTAAAGAACAAATACAAACAGTCAATTAAATATAAAAAAAATATCTTCATGTCAAGGCATAGGCAGTCCTCAAGCTGTCAATACAAGATAAGAACATACAGTACTTCTGACGCTTAATTGTATGGAGCGATAAAGGCACAACCAAAACACTCGAAACAGGTACTCAAGTGCACTCTTGGGTAGAACAATTTACGTCTATGTATAATTAAATTATTAATTCTACCAGGGGAAAATAATGTGTCTGCTCTCAGCCATATATTTCATTATTCTCTGACAACAGTGTTTGAAAAATCTGGTAACTCACATTCAGAATTCAAAGTCAAACACTTTATTCGAAAGGTTTTCCATCCATAAAAGCAGCATGCATAAAATATTATATATTTCATATTATTAAAACACAATTAAGTGCTATCAAGACGGTGATTACAAATAACAATAAATAATTAAAAGATAAAGTGCCAGGTGCCCTCATAGCAATTTTGGAATGATCCTTAATATTTACATAAATCATTTGTCAACAGTTTAGTAACAAAGGGGAATTTTGACACCACATTAATATCATGGAACAGAGTTAAAAATAACGTCAGAGTACTAGAAAGTTAAAGTGCCACGTGCCCTTATAGAATGTTTTAGAAATGAGCCTAAATGTAAACATGTTTCACTATCAGCCAATGGGATGATGGCTGTAAACATAGCTCTACACTGCCTAATGTCTTGATATTTTTTTTTCAAAAACGGTATTAATATTAATCTACTATAACATTCATAAAATGTACAAGAGAATAAAAAGTGAGGCAGAGTTTGTCCTGTCTTACTATCACATGGACAGGGAATAGCAGCAAGATTGGTTTGATACCCAAGCAGGAAACACAATAAATATTTCAAGGTAACAGCGCAAAACTTAAATAGCAATGAATGTTTCCAACTCCATAATGGCTGTCCTAAATACACAGGAGGAGCCGTCAAGACACACCCGGAGAGATAGGCTGTAATCTTAGGTTTTCCTTCTAAGCTTTTAAGGTGACTTTCCTGTGCTAATTCAAAAAAAGCTTTTGCTACTTCTCTTTTTTGGAAACCAGGGCACAAGTGTGTCTCTCTGAAGGCCCTTGGTATGCCAATTTTTCCCAGTTCAGATTCAATGTATGCCAGCCACGAAATTCTGAGGCCATTTTCACCAGACTGACAATCAGGCATTACTTCTCTAGTGAGTACAGCCTTCTCATTACTCCAAATGGAGATCCAACATAATAAAGGTCTCACTTTAATAAAAATCAGTTACATAAGGAAGATTTAATTCTTTCTGGCAAATAATGTGGGGGAGGATATTGGTACTCCCAAAAGTCTCTTACATTACCTATTTTCTTCATTTTGTAATATTTCACAATTTGTAATCCCCAGAAGGCCTGAACCATAGGTGGCAATAGGAACACATTGAGATTTAAAGATGTGTAGCATAGCATAGCTTTCACTTGGCCCCCCCACGAGGTTGGAGAGGAAAGAATAACAACATGATTGCCTTAGAAAATTGTATTCTTCAGTGTGCAATATTTGGTGACCAAGCTCCAGAAGGAGAGAGATAAATTCACAAATATTGGAAAGACTTAACACTAGTAAGGGAGTTACCACCCACTTGCATATTAGACAATTGAATACATTGCCGTCCACAAACATGATATGCAAATTTTGTGACATTCGTTTGAAGATCTCGATTGGTCATAAAATCAATGAATGCAGATACTAAAAGGTGCACTGTTTTAGGGGTCCAAGCCATTAATACTTCATCATCCACATATAAAAGTGTGGGTAGGGGATTTCATTTTACATTTAGGAACATCATTAGTTAACGAGGTTATAGTTGGGTGCAAATCATTAATATATAATATGAATAAAAGCGGAGCCAGCACACATTCTTGACATACTCCCATACCAATCTTAATGTTCCTTGACACATTTCCATTTTCATTTAATCTAACTCTGGCTTTCATTTCCCTATGTAAATAGGCAGGGAAATGGACTAAGGAGGCATCTAGCCCCTGAAGCATCAGCATGTGCTCTAATTTGGTTCGATTCACACAATCGAAGGTAGCTCGTAGGTCCATAAAAGCCATATATAAGGGCACATGCTTTACAACAGTATATTTGCCTATTATCAAATTCATATTGGTGCATTGCTTAATTGTCCCTATCTTGCTTCTGAACCTTGCTGAGGGGAATAGTAAATAGATTCTACTTGAGCCCACTCCTGAATTCTGTTGTAAATTACAAGATTTTAACAGTTGTATGAATCAACGAGATTGGTCTATAACAACTTGGTTCTTCATGGTTGCCTTTCTTCAATAAAGGGACAATAATAGAAGTGCGCCAGGAATCAGGAATGTCTGTATGTGCCAAATTGTTAAACACATTTGTTAAAATGGGGGACGAGAGATCTACATCAAGTTTAATTAGCTCAATTAGTTCATCAGGCCCCGGAGCCTTGCCTCCCATACTTCGTGTTAGAGCCTCCTCTGCCTCGTCAAGTGTCACCCTAATCTCAGTTAGTTTCCTATTGTCTATACTAAAATGATTTTCCTAGAGTTCACAAGGGATATGATAGGAGACATTAAAGAATTCACTGAAGATGAAGTTCAAGTTGCTATCTTAAGCCAGAAACAAATGAAAGATCTGGGCCTGGATAGAATTCCAACAGACGATTATTGCAATGACTTGGCAGTTTAGGAGCCTATGTTAACTATGGCGTATAATGGGAGTTTGGAGGGGTCCCTGCAACTTGGAGAGATGCAGTCATTGTGCCGCTGTACAAAGAAGGTCTGCAAAGCGGCACCGGAAAAATCTATGCCAAGTTATTTCTGGCTAGTTGCTGTGGGTTGACAACCACAAGATCTTGTCACCGTTCCAAGCTGGTTTTCGCAAGTCACAAGGCACGACTGATCAAGCGACCAGATTGTACAGTACTTGTTGAATGTATACTTACATAAAGAAACTCTGCGCTCTTTCTAACTTTTATTGTTCTTAAATCAGCGTTTGATTCTGTGGATAGGCAAGCCTTTGGAGAAACCTACAAAATCTTGGTCTCTGTATGAAGCTCATGAGCGTAGTAAAACAACTTCATCAAGGTAACAAGCTGCAGTGAGAGTTGGCCTGAAGAGTGACTGCACTGCAAGCTGTGCCAGAAAAACAGGCGTGAGGCAAGGATGTGTCCCAGCACCTCTGTCATTTAGCCTGTTCTTTAATGATATCTGGAAGCACCTACTAATCTCAAACTCTGGATGTCCCAACCATTTGAGGGATATGATAGGGGAGGGGCAAAACACCAATTCTATTATTTACTGATGATGCCCTATTGTTGGCATGCACGAAGCTCTCTTGCACAAGTTACTCAAGGGTTTTGAAAATGACTCAACACTTAGAACCACATCATTAATATCAATAAGACAAAGTATTTGTTGATCAATTCATTGCTTAGCCTGAGGAACATATTTAAAGTTTACAACTTGCTGCTGGACCAGGTCGATTTTTAGGATTATTTGGGCATATGGCTCAACACAAACCTGACGGGCAAAGCAGGAAAGCAAGAATGATGCTAGCCTGTCCCAACACGCAAAAGCTGTTTTGCATTCAGAGACAAATTTGTACGAAGAATGATGAAACCAGCTCTGTAGGCCTACCAAACCAAAGCACAGACAGCAGGCCTGTGCAGGGCAGAGCTCTGGAGATGCAATACGGCTCTTGGTCGCCTGAAAATCGAAAAACATTTTTGCGCTGCCTATTGCTGCTAGGCCCAAGGGCCCACAATGGCAGCTTTAAGATATGAATTGGGTATGAACAACATTGAAGCTGTTGCTGCACCTAAAGATGTCTTGTACTGGCATCGAATATGGATTACACCTAACCTTGCAATCTACAGTAAGCTTGCTCGCGAAATCATGTACCACGGTTAAAACCCATTGAAAGGTCTTTAACCAGCATAGGATGTCCTAAGCTCTGGAGCAATCCAGACACCATGGTTCCTTCAACTTTGGAAATACGCAAAGAAAATGACTGATAATGGAGGTCCAAAATGCAAGGAAGTAAGCTGTTAACATTGTTCCAGGAAGTTAAATCCGCCCCTTTTTCCAGATACGAAGAGAGCTTTATTTCTAAAGTTTAATCTAGGCTTGCTTCCTGTAGCGACCTTCACAAGGACCTGGCCGACCAAGACTCAGGTCACCATCTTCAATTGCGCACAAGGTGCTGATGAATCAATTCTGCACTTGATGCTGCTATGCACTTGTGCTCTGCCACTGCCAGGAAGAAGGCTATATCTTCGACCACTTTTTAAGAAATATAGTATAAGACACTGCAATGCTGCCATGAATGTATGCCTCCGAACTGACAGTGAATCCATTTTTAATTCAGTGGCTTCTTATATTTTTGCAGCCTGGAAAGTCAAGCGGCTGCCAGTTGCCACCTCACGAACAGACTGATCTTGAAACATGATTATAGACTGATATTTAACTATATTGACCATGCTGTGAAACCCACAGTAAACTTTCTTATTCGTCTTCGAGCTAAAATGAGCAGCTAACCCAAATCTGAAATAAATGATATTATTATGATGGCTTGTCGCTATAATGCATGTGTTTTGAATTATATGGGAATTTACACTACAGATATGTTTGAAGGGTTAGGGAAATACAGCATTCTTAAAAAAGTTACTTAATGAACCTACTACGAGTTTTAAAATTGTCTTTCATGTAATTGGACAAACTTGGTGATATGAAAGGACCAAATTAATAGTTTTTTAGCTAAGCGCGTTTGCAGTTTAGGGGGACAGCCAGGTCAAGCAGTCTTACTTAATTTTTTACATAGTATGTCTGTTTGTAACATTATTAGGTCCTAATTCTACCAATGGAAATACACCCTGTGCCAGAGCATTATAAGCTGCCTCGATATATTTCCAGTTTGGTACCAGTGGGATTCACATCAATGGGTTTTGGTGTCAAGAAGTTCTAGCGCCGTGCTCGGCTAGCTGCACTATGTCAGACCCTTGCACTCATATCTAAATCATTTAAGGAGACTCGGTCGGGAAGGCTTTAGCAAGGAGCTGGTGAGAAAGATAGATGCAACTGTAAAAATGGCAGTCTATTGTACTATCTTTTTATCTTTTTATAATTATGGAATTCTGTTGGAGTCGGAGGAAGTGAATGAATCACATTTATATAATGCAGTTGTTTTAATACTTTGTAAAAACATATTTTTTTTATTTGCTAGTCAACTGAATTTGTAAAGTGTTGTTTTAACTTTTGTACTACTATGGATTTTATATGGCATGGCTTACAATTGAAAGGCGAAAAACAAAATTGAATACCATGTATTCAATCCATGGAATGATTACTAACTAATTAATTTGGGAAATAACATAAAGTAACTTATGAATGCACATTTTTTCGATTCCTTGTGTATTGGTTAAATACTTGTGTTATGGCAATTCATGGTATTTATTTAGAGGTCGCAGATGCGACCCCTGGCTGGCCTATTGCAACCCATGGTATTACCTTTGCGACCCCTGGCCTCGGAGGTGGCAAAATCAGTGACAGGACCATAGGGGCAGCTCCACGTCAAACATTTCCAGACCGTTTTTCAAGATACTAATAGTGAATGATATTCTATTATTCTCTATTATTGGAAGAAAAAAGAGCACACTTAGCAGGAACAGGCCACTTTGCTGACAGATGTGGTAAGTAAAAATGTTTTAAAATGTGTGTTGTGTGCATGCTTGTGGGTAAGAGTGTGTTTAAATGAGAGAGAACGTGTTTATGGGTGAGCAAGTAGTGAGTGAGATTGTGTGAGGCTGAGATATTTGTTTATTATTCTTTAATGCAAGGAAACGCTGCACCAAATATGCTGAGCTGCCTTGCATCTAAGGGGGAGAGATAAACATCCACTATATCTAGCAAGATATAGTGCATTGTTTCTCTCACTGTGCACAGGTGCACGTTGCACAGCCACGCTCCAACATACATACCCTTGCGCCATAGTGCAAGGGTGGGTGGATTCTCTGAAGAATAGGTTTTGGACTGGAATGGGTTACTTTGTATGTGTGCTGTTTTTTTGTTGTTGCAGTTTTATATAGCGCCCATTCCACCCCAAGGTATCAGAGCGTTTTACATGAGCACTAGTTGCATCACAGACGGATATATTCATTTTACTTTGAGGCACAGGAGATTAAGTGATTTGCCCAATTATGCCTGCCTCGAGGAGTCATACGTTTTTGCTGCAAATTCCTCTTTATAAATGTTTGTAGCTAGAGATTTGCATCAAAACACATGCACCATCAATGCAATGCACACTTGACGCAAAATAACACAAAGCAGTGTATACTCAATTTTGTGTTACTTTGGAATACTATCCAGACACAAATCCGGATTCGGATAGTAAATCCCACAATACAATTTTGCGCCACGTTAGTATTAGACTTGACACCGTTGCGTGGGTCTCCCTTCCATAGTTTTGGTGTTGCCTCATGTGTATTTGCTGGTCTAGATGCTTTGGGCACTTTGCCACTGCTGTTCAGTGTATGGATGAGTGCCTCCATGATTGGTTATTTGCTTTACTTGTCATACCCTAGTACAATGCACCATGTGTGCCCAGGGCCTGTAATTCAAATGCTGCTGGTGGGTTTGCAGCACTGATTTTGCCACCCACAGAAGCAGCTTATAAAATGTGGCTCAGGCCTGCCATTGCAGAGCCAGTGTGCAGTCTGGGACTGCCATGTCGACTTGGCACGTGCACACACTTGCCAGTCCCCTAAACCTTCTCTTTTCTACATGTTAGTTAAGCATGGGCGGAAAATCCGTTACGCTCGCGGATTTTGCGGATTTTTGGGAAATTCGCAATCCGCGAGATTTGCCAAAATCCGCAAATTCGCACGCAGCGGATTTTTTTGGCGGCGCGCGGCGTTGGTGATATAATTTTTGCGGCGCGCGGCGTTTATCATCGTTTGCCGAGTTGTTTTTCTCGATAGTTTGCGAGTGCTGCGCCATTTTGGATCTTGCTGTGTGAGCCCGCGGGAATTGGCGAGCGCGATTACGTCATCGCGGCTTGCCAGCGATAGTTTGTCAACGCGAGTACGGCGAGATCACGTCTCGCGGTACTTCGCAATTGCGAGATTTGAGATGCGGCGAGCGAAAATATAAAATTTGCAATTCTGCACAAGAAATCCACCAGCAAGCAGCATAAACCTTCTAGAAATGATGATTTTTATCTGAATAACTGCTTAGTTTGACATTTGCCTGCACTTTTTTAGCGAGGAGTCCATTTTGGGGAGGGGGGCATGGGGGTGGGAGGAAGGAAGTGCCCCACAGTCTTCAACTTCCTGTTCCTGTTCAGCAGGCTCCTCCCAGTGCTTTGTCCATCTCCTGGTCACTTTTCATTTGGGTCTTGAGCTGGAAGGATTACTTTTTGTGGATGCTGCTGGATATTTGGATTTGAGGCCTTTTTGACTTTCTTTGGATCACTGTTGGATTAGAAATTTTACAAGTAAGTTTGTTTGGGGCATTACAGTTGCTGCAATTAAAATTTTGGATTTTTGGGCTGTTTTGGGGCCTTTTGCCCAGGGGTACTCAGTGGTGGGTGGACTGAGTCTTTCTGTGGGTTGTCTTGAACTTAAACATCATGGAGGCCATGGATGGATTGGGATTGTGCTGATTTTTCAGTGATTTTCGGTTTTTGGGGCTGTACTTGTGGCCTTTTCACCAGGGGTATTTGAGTCTAGCATGGGCCTAGTCTTTCTGTAGGTTGTCTTGAATTTAAACATCATGGAGGGCACGGATGGAATGGGATTGTGCTGATTTTTCAGTGATTTTCGTTTTTTGGGCCTGTACTTGTGGCCTTTTCACCAGGGGTATTTGAGTCTAGCATGGGCCTAGTCTTTCTGTGGGCTGTCTTGAACTTAAACATCATGGAGGGCATGGATGGAATGGGATTGTGCTGATTTTGCAGTGTTTTTCGATTTTTGGGGGTGTTCATGGGGAGGGACAGGCCATGTGGCTGGTGGCCATTTTGAGTGCAGCTACAGGCACTGGCCATGTGCTGGCAGGCAAGTGGCCATTTTGAATGCAGGCTTTGTTGTTAGGCCTCCAACCATTTTGCCTACTTTTCAACCTTTATTTATGCCCAGGGGTAGTGAGTCTTGCATGGGCCTAGTCTTTCTGTGGGTTGTCTTGAATTTAAACATCATGGAGGCCATGGATGGAATGGGATTGTGCTGATTTTTCAGTGATTTTCGTTTTTTGGGCCTGTACTTGTGGCCTTTTCACCAGGGGTATTTGAGTCTAGCATGGGCCTAGTCTTTCTGTGGGCTGTCTTGAACTTAAACATCATGGAGGGCATGGATGGAATGGGATTGTGCGGATTTTGCAGTGTTTTTCGATTTTTGGGGGTGTTCATGGGGAGGGACAGGCCATGTGGCTGGTGGCCATTTTGAGTGCAGCTACAGGCACTGGCCATGTGCTGGCAGGCAAGTGACCATTTTGAATGCAGGCTTTGTTGTTAGGCCTCCAACCATTTTGCCTACTTTTCAACCTTTATTTATGCCCAGGGGTAGTGAGTCTTGCATGGGCCTAGTCTTTCTGTGGGTTGTCTTGAATTTAAACATCATGGAGGCCATGATGGAATGGGATTGTGCTGATTTTTCAGTGATTTTCGTTTTTTGGGCCTGTACTTGTGGCCTTTTCACCAGGGGTATTTGAGTCTAGCATGGGCCTAGTCTTTCTGTGGGCTGTCTTGAACTTAAACATCATGGAGGGCATGGATGGAATGGGATTGTGCTGATTTTGCAGTGTTTTTCGATTTTTGGGGGTGTTCATGGGGAGGGACAGGCCATGTGGCTGGTGGCCATTTTGAGTGCAGCTACAGGAACTGGCCATGTGCTGGCAGGCAAGTGGCCATTTTGAATGCAGGCTTTGTTGTTAGGCCTCCAACCATTTTGCCTACTTTTCAACCTTTATTTATGCCCAGGGGTAGTGAGTCTTGCATGGGCCTAGTCTTTCTGTGGGTTGTCTTGAATTTAAACATCATGGAGGCCATGGATGGAATGGGATTGTGCTGATTTTTCAGTGATTTTCGTTTTTTGGGCCTGTACTTGTGGCCTTTTCACCAGGGGTATTTGAGTCTAGCATGGGCCTAGTCTTTCTGTGGGCTGTCTTGAACTTAAACATCATGGAGGGCATGGATGGAATGGGATTGTGCTGATTTTGCAGTGTTTTTCGATTTTTGGGGGTGTTCATGGGGAGGGACAGGCCATGTGGCTGGTGGCCATTTTGAGTGCAGCTACAGGCACTGGCCATGTGCTGGCAGGCAAGTGGCCATTTTGAATGCAGGCTTTGTTGTTAGGCCTCCAACCATTTTGCCTACTTTTCAACCTTTATTTATGCCCAGGGGTAGTGAGTCTTGCATGGGCCTAGTCTTTCTGTGGGTTGTCTTGAATTTAAACATTATGGAGGGCATGGATGGATTGGGATTGTGCTGATTTTGCAGTGTTTTTCGATTTTTTTGTGCTGTATAACTGAACTGATGTTCCTCTGTCTTCCATTTTTTTTAGGTGCACAAGACTCAAGAGAACCACCAGTGCCAGGAAGAAGTCCTGCAGCGGTGTGTGTGTGCAGCATAACGTCACGCGACGTCACGTCTGGCCTCAGACAACTCTACAATTCGTGCAACTGCGGCCTGCTGTCTGACCTGCTCTGAAGAAGATGGCCCCAAAGAAAGGTCTCCGTAGCTCCTCTAGCAAGAAAGTTGCTAGTAAGGAGCAGAAGAAGCAAGTTACCAAGGAGGCTGGTGTGCCACCCGCCACGTTTTTGGGAGAAAAAAAAAAGTACGCCTGCAGCAGCAGGATCTGCTGGGGACCAAGCTGGGAGCAGCACCCCTGCTCCATTGGGTTCAGTGCCTCCACCACCACGCCAACTTAAGTCAAAGCCCTTGAGTGCTTCAGAGGCAGTCAGTGTACTTCTCCAATCACCATCGACCAGTGATGTTGGCTCATCGCAAGAAAGTAGCAGCAATGTCCCTGAATCAACACAGGTTGTTGTAACTCATCTGACAAGTGTTGAACAACCACAGCCGCAACAACAACACCATGTGCAAGTACACGCCCAAGTACATGTGGAAGGAGAGGCAGCAAAAGGAGATGCGCAAGCAAAGGTGCATGGAGGTTCACAAGTGCCCACAATAGTTGTTCCTCCCGAAGTAGGGGCACATCAGGAAATCGACAATGAAGCCGAGGTATCATTGGAAGCCACTCCTCCTGATGATCATTCATTGTCTTCCACATCCCTAGCAAGGAAAAGATCAAGGGGGGTGTCTATATCTTCTTCAAGCCCACCTCGTTCTGATGCAAGTGATCTGTCTTGGGAACCACAACTGCGGTCTGACAGTGAGGCACACCATGATCTGACACCGGTACCTCAGCGTAAAAGGAAGGTCGTCCAAAAACTCAAACCTATGGAGTGTGATGAGGCTCATCAAGAAGTGACAGATACTGCTGGTGATGAAGCCTCTCACGATGACGACGAGCCAGTCATCACAAAGGTCACTGCAGCCCCACCGGGCATGCAGCAAAGAGACATTTTGACCCTATCCCGAGAAGCTGCTGAGCGTGATGATGATGTCGGCGAGGAGGCAATGGAAATGGAATCATTAGATTTGGAGTTAAGTAGTACACCAAAACCTACCGCTTCCATATTTCTTCCTCGCAAGAAGGTACCCACCTCGTCCTCGACCTCAATTCGTGGTGGTGAAAGTGCAAAACGTACTGAAGTTCGGCAATCCACATCCTCCACTTCATCTGGCATTAGCAGCAGGACCACCACCACCAGTATCGCCGCCTCCTCCGGCCCCCAAAGACATTTCAAGTCTCCAGTTTGGGACTTCTTTAGTGTTTGCCCAAAAAAGGAAAACGTAGCCATTTGTAGCATTTGTAAGCTTCGAGTTAGTCGTGGTAAGTTTGGTACCAACTATGGTACCGGAGGCCAGAGAGGTCATCTTAGGAGAACGCACGCTGTCCAATGGTTTGCGCACCTAGACGCGGTCAAGGAAGCCCGAATTGCACGTAATGAAAACGTTGATTTTTCATCTGATGATGACGAGGAGGAAGAAGACGATTCAAACACTTCACTTACACCCAGTACCCCTGTCAGCAGCACACCCCATGTGAGCCACACTAAGAGTGTGGGAGAGAGTGAGACATCAATGCGGAAAAGTTCATCAGCGAGCGTAACTGGGTCGAAGATATCATCATCATCCCGTAAATCCTTGGTCCAGGGCAACATTAAAAAGATGTTGTTTACAGAAACGCAATACGAACGCAACCACCCACTGGCGCGTCTGTATAACACTAAGCTGGCTAAAATGCTAGCTCTGGACCTTCTCCCTTTTTCTTTTGTAGAAGGGGTTGGTTTTCTAGAATTAGTGGCAGCGCTCTGCCCTAAATGGAAGGTTCCTAGCCGGTTCTATTTTGCCCGAGTTGCGGTTCCAGCACTACATGAAGATGTTCTGAAGGTGATTGGGGCAGCTTTGCAGAAGAGTGCTGTTCACACTATACATCTGACAACAGACATGTGGACCAGTGGCGCAGGCGCTGATTACATGTGCATCACTGCACACTGGGTCTCTTTTTCAGGGGCTAAAGCAAAGCTAAACGCAGGTGTTGACACGGACATTGTTTTTAAAGCTGCTCGGAAACATGCAACACTAGCCATGTTTGGTTTGGAGAAACGTCACACAGCAGAAAACATTTTGGATGTCTTTAACACAAAGGTCCTTAACTGGCTGTCCCCACTAAAACGCCAGGTTGGTTATGTTTCCACGGACAATGGCGCCAATATAGTTAAGGCCATGAGGGACGGTTACTATTTCAGAGTGCCGTGTTTGGCGCACTGTATAAACCTGGTTGTCCAAAAATTCTTGGCTAATAAAGCCAGTGCAGCGTACAGTGTATTGGACACCTGCCGAAAAATGTGCAAGCATTTCAGCCATTCTTTTAAGGCCCGGAAGCAGCTGAGGAGCCTGCTATATCAACGTAAAATGCCAGTGAAAGCACTCATCCAGGAGGTGGTAACACGCTGGAACTCAACCTTCTACATGCTTGAGCGTCTGTATGAGCAGTATATGGAACTCAATCAATATTTCCTTACAGAGGGTACAGAGGAGCTGAGGATGGGTGGGCCACAATGGAACATAGTTCAAGGCCTGACACGCATGCTTCGTCCTTTTGAGTTCTTCACGCGTGCAGTCAGCAAGGAGGACTCTAATTTGGGAAAAGCTATCCCATTGTTGTACATGCTGGAGGACCAACTGAAGGAGGTGTGTTCTGTGTTTGAAAAAGATGACAAAATCCAAGACTCTTTGCTTCTGGCTGAGCAATTATTAGAGCTCCTACAAGGTGATGAACGTCCTAAAAAGATCCACTCAGAACAGCATTACATTTGTGCTACTATTCTGGATCCACGCTACAAAAAGGCGCTGGCAGGCCAAGCATTCTTTCCTTTTGATGATGAACATGTTCCAAAGTACAAACGTTGGCTAGCCTTGTCAGCCAAGAAGTTTGAAACAGAACGGCTGAAAATTGAAGGAAATGGCAGTACATCAGCAGGCCATCCCCAGTCAAAACAATCCACTTCTGCACCTGTGGCTGTGGCACAAGTAACCTCTCAGCCGTTAAAGACACCGGCAACCGGATCATCTGCACGAGACACAACAGAAACATTGGAGGCTGAAGAGGATTGGCTAGCTCTGCGTGGGTTTGGTTCTCAAAAGGTCAGAGGCACAGCAAGAGCTAAGCAAAGTGGAGGTACCTTGGAAGAGGACCTTGAGTCGATGGTGAAGGACTATCTGAATGACTCAACAGAGGTCTATGTTAATTCTGACCCATTGGCGTATTGGCATGGGAAAAAAGAATTGTGGCCACAGCTCACCAACCTGGCTTTAAACTACTTGTCTTGCCCACTCGCAAGCGTGTCTTCTGAACGGGTTTTCAGTGCTGCTGGTGGCATTGTAACTCCCAAACGGAGCCGCCTCTCGCCCAAAAATGTGGAGAGGTTAACAATGATCAAGATGAATCAGCACCTCATACCACCAGATTTCAGAGTACGAGAAAGCGTGCCGGATGAAGAGGAGGTGGCCAGCAACATAGATGAGGGAATTTCTACTCTGTCAGGTGACACTGAGCTCACCCTGCCTGAATTCGCAGAGTATGATGACGAAGCCTTATTCTTATTCCTGGACCGTGATACCGAGCCCTGAAAATGAGACAACGAATCAATAACTTTCTTTTTCGTCCCTATTCACTTTTATTCCTGTCTGTCTGTCTTTCTTTGTTGTGCACAGTTAATATATTACAAACTTTAATCAGATAATCACAAAATCAAGCCCATCAGCAGAACTGTCTTCACTGGTTTGCTAATTGATTTGAAGTTGCCGCAGTCTGCATTCCTCAGGTTCACAATTTCAGAAGAACATGCTCCTCTATCCTCCTCCTCCAGACTCCTATTTCCATCAAACCAGAGGGCTGGTTTACGCCCAATGAAGAAAGACTCAGCACTTGTGGGGGTGTTGTTGTACCTCTTTGCAGGTGAGTTGACGGCTCTGGGGCCATTGCTGGGAAGCTCTAATACCGGATAAAAGTGTTTTGGACCAAATCCCAGGTGGAAAATTATTTGTGTTTTTGATGACTTGCTTGCCTTTGAGGTGCTCTTAGGGGGGCTTCCTGGTGTTTGCGGGTGAGTTTCGTGGTCTGGGAGCACTGCTGGGACACTCTAATCTTGATTGCATTTGCTTTTCAGGAAATCCGTCGTGGCAACCCCGACTTATGGCCTAGTTACGCAGCGCGTTTGGACCGAAGGCCGAGAAATATTGCAAGTATGAGATTTTGCTTTTGGCCTGTTTGGGGGTGTTATGCTTCTTGGCGGGTGGGTTGGCGGGTCTTGGGGCATTCCTGGGAAGGTCTAATACCGGGTAGAAGTGGTTGGGACAAAATCCAGGCCGATTTTATTTTTGGCTATTTCTGACATTTTGCTCAATGTAGCCTTTTCGGGGGCCTGTTTGGGGGGCTTCCTGGTGTTTGTGGGTGAGTTTCGTGCTCTGGAAGCACTGCTGGGACACTCTAATCTTGATTGCATTTGCTTTTCAGGAAATCCGTCGTGGCAACCCCGACTTATGGCCTAGCTACGCAGCGCGTTTGGACCGAAGGCCGAGAAATATTGCAAGTATGAGATTTTGCTTTTGGCCTGTTTGTGGGTGTTATGCTTCTTGGCGGGTGGGTTGGCGGGTCTTGGGGCATTCCTGGGATGGTCTAATACCGGGTAGAAGTGGTTGGGACAAAATCCAGGCCAAATTTTTTTTTGGCTATTTCTGACATTTTGCTCAATGTGGCCTTTTCGGGGGCCTGTTTGGGGGGCTTCCTGGTGTTTGTGGGTGAGTTTCGGGGTCTGGGCTCACTGCTGGCTATATATACTTTACTTTGCAAGAGGTTTGAAGCAAATCCATGGTGGCAGAGGGGAGTTAGGGCCTAGCTGCAGAGCGCGCGCGGAGTGATTTGGGAAATTTGTGAAAAATTGACTAAGTCCCCATTTTTGTACTTTTGCTCTTTGGCTGTTTGGGGGTCTTCTACTAGTTTTCGCCTGGGTTGACGGCTCTGGGGCCATTGCTGGGAAGCTCTAATACCGGATAAAAGTGTTTTGGACCAAATCCCAGGCGGAAAATTTTTAGTGTTTTTGATGACTTGCTTGCCTTTGAGGTGCTCTTAGGGGGGGTTCCGTCTGTTTGTGGGTGAGTTTCGTGCTCTGGAAGCACTGCTGGGACACTCTAATCTTGATTGCATTTGCTTTTCAGGAAATCCGTCGTGGCAACCCCGACTTATGGCCTAGCTACGCAGCGCGTTTGGACCGAAGGCCGAGAAATATTGCAAGTATGAGATTTTGCTTTTGGCCTGTTTGGGGGTGTTATGCTTCTTGGCGGGTGGGTTGGCGGGTCTTGGGGCATTCCTGGGATGGTCTAATACCGGGTAGAAGTGGTTGGGACAAAATCCAGGCCGAATTTTTTTTGGGCTATTTCTGACATTTTGCTCAATGTAGCGTTTTCGGGGGCCTGTTTGGGGGGCTTCCTGGTGTTTGTGGGTGTGTTTCGGGGTCTGGGCTCACTGCTGGCTATATATACTTTACTTTGCAAGAGGTTTGAAGCAAATCCATGGTGGCAGAGGGGAGTTAGGGCCTAGCTGCAGAGCGCGCGCGGAGTGATTTGGGAAATTTGTGAAAAATTGACTAAGTCCCCATTTTTGTACTTTTGCTCTTTGGCTGTTTGGGGGTCTTCTACTAGTTTTCGCCTGGGTTGACGGCTCTGGGGCCATTGCTGGGAAGCTCTAATACCGGATAAAAGTGTTTTGGACCAAATCCCAGGCGGAAAATTTTTAGTGTTTTTGATGACTTGCTTGCCTTTGAGGTGCTCTTAGGGGGGGTTCCGTCTGTTTGTGGGTGAGTTTCGTGCTCTGAAAGCACTGCTGGGACACTCTAATCTTGATTGCATTTGCTTTTCAGGAAATCCGTCGTGGCAACCCCGACTTATGGCCTAGCTACGCAGCGCGTTTGGACCGAAGGCCGAGAAATATTGCAAGTATGAGATTTTGCTTTTGGCCTGTTTGGGGGTGTTATGCTTCTTGGCGGGTGGGTTGGCGGGTCTTGGGGCATTCATGGGAAGGTCTAATACCGGGTAGAAGTGGTTGGGACAAAATCCAGGCCGATTTTTTTTGGCTATTTCTGACATTTTGCTCAATGTAGCGTTTTCGGGGGCCTGTTTGGGGGGCTTCCTGGTGTTTGTGGGTGACTTTCGTGGTCTGGGAGCACTGCTGGGACACTCTAATCTTGATTGCATTTGCTTTTCAGGAAATCCGTCGTGGCAACCCCGACTTATGGCCTAGCTACGTAGTGCGTTTGGACCGAAGGCCGAGAAATATTGCAAGTATGAGATTTTGCTTTTGGCCTGTTTGGGGGTGTTATGCTTCTTGGCGGGTGGGTTGGCGTGTCTTGAGGCATTCCTGGGAAGGTCTAATACCGGGTAGAAGTGGTTGGGACAAAATCCAGGCCGATTTTTTTTGGGCTATTTCTGACATTTTGCTCAATGTAGCGTTTTCGGGGGCCTGTTTGGGGGGCTTCCTGGTGTTTGTGGGTGACTTTCGTGGTCTGGGAGCACTGCTGGGACACTCTAATCTTGATTGCATTTGCTTTTCAGGAAATCCGTCGTGGCAACCCCGACTTATGGCCTAGCTACGCAGTGCGTTTGGACCGAAGGCCGAGAAATATTGCAAGTATGAGATTTTGCTTTTGGCCTGTTTGGGGGTGTTATGCTTCTTGGCGGGTGGGTTGGCGTGTCTTGGGGCATTCCTGGGAAGGTCTAATACCGGGTAGAAGTGGTTGGGACAAAATCCAGGCCGATTTTTTTTGGGCTATTTCTGACATTTTGCTTAATGTAGCGTTTTCGGGGGCCTGTTTGGGGGGCTTCCTGGTGTTTGTGGGTGACTTTCGTGGTCTGGGAGCACTGCTGGGACACTCTAATCTTGATTGCATTTGCTTTTCAGGAAATCCGTCGTGGCAACCCCGACTTATGGCCTAGCTACGCAGCGCGTTTGGACCGAAGGCCGAGAAATATTGCAAGTATGAGATTATGCTTTTGGCCTGTTTGGGGGTGTTATGCTTCTTGGCGGGTGGGTTGGCGTGTCTTGGGGCATTCCTGGGAAGGTCTAATGCCGGGTAGAAGTGGTTGGGACAAAATCCTCGCGGAAAAGCCTTTTGGCACTTTTTGTAACTTAGGGTTCGTTAGGGTTAGCCCTAGCAGCAGGATTGCATGTGTTTCGGGGTGTTCTAGATTTTTGCAACTGAGTTCTGGGGTCTTAGAGCACTCGTGAGAATGTGTAATTTTGGTTGCAAGTCATTTGAAGAAAATCCATGGTGGGAAAGGGGGGATTTGGCATAGTTAAAGAAAGCCTTTGCCACTATTCTTAACTTAGGGTTCGTTAGGGTTAGCAGTATTTCTATTGCATGTGTTTGAGTGGGGGGGATTTCGAGTCTTGGAGCGATGCTGGCTATGGCTACTTTTGCTTGGTTGCTTGCAAGTGGTTTGAATGCAATCCACGGTGGGTAAGGGGTAATTAGGAAGGGGGTACTTCGGCCTACTTTTACTTTCAAAGTAAATTTTGTCACCAGTTTTCTGCTAGGCCTCGTTTTTTGAGATTTGATTGGGGGTCTTCTACATTTTTGCGACTGGCTTTAGTAAGGGTCTGGGTGGGAGCACTGCTAGGAAGATCTAATTTTGTTCTAAAACACAGTTTACAGTACATCTAGCTTGAGGGGCAAGATCCGCTACATTCATTTGCCCATACTTATTTATCCTTCAAAAGGTGACTCAGAGTACGCACTTTCAAAAATATTGTACTGTCTACTAGGAAAATCAAATTGTGACTTTTTGCACTCCACAGCCTACATACCTTATATTTATTTATCAGTGGTGTTGTAATATTATATCACTTCCTGTTTTTCGTTGAATAATTACAGGCCGGGTTTCAGTCTCTGCAATGGGGAAAAAAGGATGGAGTCAGGCTTCACAGTAGCGAGCCACAATTCAGCATCAGGCAGGCAGTGGACAGGGTGTCTTCTGGTGACCAACATCGATGGACGAAGCGTCGGCTGCAATGGAGGAGTGCCGCTAATAGGAGGATTTTTTTTCTGCAGGCAACTTACTTACCACTTCCAACAGGACCACTACAACCACATAGATACAGTATCCCTTGCCTTTTTCTCTGACTGTGACTGCATTTCTTGGATCTCTCTCTGCTTCTAAATTGATCCCTTTAACACATCACTTAGTCCACTCCACTATCACATCTGCACCACACATAGTCATTTGTAAGTGCTCCTACGTAGTTCGCAAGTCGCAGCACGCCCCAGGCCGTAGAGGACTGGGATGGCCCCAATGATGAAGCATGTCACCAAGGGGCAACCCTGGTGAGTGAGGGGACACCTAGAAAAAAAGCAATTTCTCCTTTTCTATCTACTATACCTTCCAGACCAACCCCATTGAGTGTTGTTGTGAATGGATTTATAGTGACCAGCAAGGCTCTCGGGTATCTGGCTAAGTACAGAGACCTTATGTTGAATATCGTTATCAATAATTCCACACAGGCCCTGTACTGTCGCATTCTTTCTTCCACAGTTGTCGAATGTACTACTTACTTTTCACTGACATGCATGCAGTAGTGCATGTACTTTCAAAGATTGATGGATAGGTTTGTACCCAAAGAATTGTTTATGTTCCATTGTTTGTCTATGCTGTGCTTTTTTTTACATGGTGTCTTCTGGTGACCAACATCGATGGACGAAGCGTCGGCTGCAATGGAGGAGTGCCGCTAAAAGGAGGATTTTTTTTCTGCAGGCAACTTACTTACCACTTCCAACAGGACCACTACAACCACATAGATACAGTATCCCTTGCCTTTTTCTCTGACTGTGACTGCATTTCTTGGATCTCTCTCTGCTTCTAAATTGATCCCTTAACACATCACTTAGTCCACTCCACTATCACATCTGCACCACACATAGTCATTTGTAAGTGCTCCTACGTAATTCGCAAGTCGCAGCACGCCCCAGGCCGTAGAGGACTGGGATGGCCCCAATGATGAAGCATGTCACCAAGGGGCAACCCTGGTGAGTGAGGGGACACCTAGAAAACAAGCAATTTCTCCTTTTCTATCTACTATACCTTCCAGACCAACCCCACTGAGTGTTGTTGTGAATGGATTTATAGTGACCAGCAAGGCTCTCGGGTATCTGGCTAAGTACAGAGACCTTATGTTGAATATCGTTATCAATAATTCCACACAGGCCCTGTACTGTCGCATTCTTTCTTCCACAGTTGTCGAATGTACTACTTACTTTTCACTGACATGCATGCAGTAGTGCATGCACTTTCAAAGATTGATGGATAGGTTTGTACCCAAAGAATTGTTTATGTTCCATTGTTTGTCTATGCTGTGCTTTTTTTTACAGGGTGTCTTCTGGTGACCAACATCGATGGACGAAGCGTCGGCTGCAATGGAGGAGTGCCGCTTAAAGGAGGATTTTTTTTCTGCAGGCAACTTACTTACCACTTCCAACAGGACCACTACAACCACATAGATACAGTATCCCTTGCCTTTTTCTCTGACTGTGACTGCATTTCTTGGATCTCTCTCTGCTTCTAAATTGATCCCTTAACACATCACTTAGTCCACTCCACTATCACATCTGCACCACACATAGTCATTTGTAAGTGCTCCTACGTAATTCGCAAGTCGCAGCACGCCCCAGGCCGTAGAGGACTGGGATGGCCCCAATGATGAAGCATGTCACCAAGGGGCAACCCTGGTGAGTGAGGGGACACCTAGAAAACAAGCAATTTCTCCTTTTCTATCTACTATACCTTCCAGACCAACTCCACTGAGTGTTGTTGTGAATGGATTTATAGTGACCAGCAAGGCTCTCGGGTATCTGGCTAAGTACAGAGACCTTATGTTGAATATCATTATCAATAATTCCACACAGGCCCTGTACTGTCGCATTCTTTCTTCCACAGTTGTCGAATGTACTACTTACTTTTCACTGACATGCATGCAGTAGTGCATGCACTTTCAAAGATTGATGGATAGGTTTGTACCCAAAGAATTGTTTATGTTCCATTGTTTGTCTATGCTGTGCTTTTTTTTACAGGGTGTCTTTTGGTGACCAACATCGATGGACGAAGCGTCGGCTGCAATGGAGGAGTGCCGCTAAAAGGAGGATTTTTTTTCTGCAGGCAACTTACTTACCACTTACAACAGGACCACTACAACCACATAGATACAGTATCCCTTGCCTTTTTCTCTGACTGTGACTGCATTTCTTGGATCTCTCTCTGCTTCTAAATTGATCCCTTAACACATCACTTAGTCCACTCCACTATCACATCTGCACCACACATAGTCATTTGTAAGTGCTCCTACGTAATTCGCAAGTCGCAGCACGCCCCAGGCCGTAGAGGACTGGGATGGCCCCAATGATGAAGCATGTCACCAAGGGGCAACCCTGGTGAGTGAGGGGACACCTAGAAAAAAAGCAAATTCTCCTTTTCTATCTACTATACCTTCCAGACCAACCCCATTGAGTGTTGTTGTGAATGGATTAATAGTGACCAGCAAGGCTCTCGGGTATCTGGCTAAGTACAGAGACCTTATGTTGAATATCGTTATCAATAATTCCACACAGGCCCTGTACTGTCGCATTCTTTCTTCCACAGTTGTCGAATGTACTACTTACTTTTCACTGACATGTATGCAGTAGTGCATGCACTTTCAAAGATTGATGGATAGGTTTGTACCCAAAGATTTGTTTTTGTTCACAATTGTTTGTCTATGCTGTGCTATTTTTTCTTGTCTCCCAAAACCTTTCCCAAAAACCCCCGTACCCATCCATTTTTCAAACCCTAACCCTCTTCCCCCGGGCTGTGTGGTTTTGATTGATGTGTGACTAAATGACAGCAATAAATCCACACACTTGCTGGGGAGGATAAGGCTATAGCAACAGGCTGGTGAAGAAATTCGAGGATATATTCTTACTCTGCTTGACAAAGAACCATTGCTAATGTGAAAGAACTTCAACCGAATTAGTAGTTATACTTTACCATTTGTTAGGCTACAATGTGGCACTGTTCTACTGTACTTCTGTCACCTGCTATATTCTCAGTTGTACCGTTGAATTGCTCAGGAGGACAAACCAGATTTCATTTTCTTTTTTTTCATAGGCATGCAACTGCCACTGTGTCACACCACTAGTACCACCGCTATGAGGAAATTTTATCCGACCAAGATTGCCAACCACATTCGCTGTTTCCCGTGGAGCCAGCCCTGGGTCTAGCCCTACTTTCAAACACAAATTACAGGTAAGATAAGCGTTTGGTGGTTTGGGGGTATAATGGAGTATTAGTACGAGAGACGAGAGACTGAAGGTAGTACTACTAAAGACCTAGGACTCTTGGATTCACTTCGTCTGTGAGAGGCACTTAGTGTTGAAAACATTTGGGCATTTACACTTAAAGGAAGAAAATGGAACTAAACTTTCAGGAAAACAAAGTCAACGTTAAACCCCCACCCACCAGGCAAGCAGTAAGAAACGGGTATGCTCAGATAAAGTTTGAAAAAGTATATTTATATCCCTAACAAAATAATCTCCCGCAAGACCCTCCCTAACCCCAACGATTGTCCTTCAAAAGTCCCCAAAAACCCAACTCCCAATTCCCACCCCCCAAAAGTCTCTAAAAAAGGGGCAAGGGACACTATGGGCGGATGCTGTCAACTTTTTGGGCCAGGGCATCATGCTCCTGGCGGAGCAAGGCGTGCTCTACGCGGAGCCCCTCCAACTGGTTGGAAAAGTGGTGGAGCTCCTGCTGGAGGCGGGACACCATCAGGGTACTGCGGCGCAGGCGTGCCTTCAATGCCTTGTAGGTGCAACGGCTGTGAGAGGAAGCTGTAGCTGTTGTCCTTGCTACTCGGCGGTGGCGTTTGGCTTTGGCAGCCCGGCTCAGTCTGGGTGGACCACTGTGCTGGGTGGCACTGGCAGCCCGTGGGGGAACGGAGGCCGATGCAGACGACGTAGTTGTTGTGGTCGACTGCACACTTTCTTCGTCCTCCAGGGCCACCAGCCGCCGATATTCGGCCACAGTGGCATCGATCCTCCGTTGCCGGGCCGCTCTAGCCAGCTCCTTCCTCCTTGTTCGTTTGGAAGGAGAACCTATATGAAGAAAGAAAGACATAGTCTGTAACCAATGCTCCTTAAGATTAACTCAATCATTCAGCAGAAATTTGTGTTGCACTACAACTAGCAACTTGCAAACGCATTACATAACTATTGAGGCCAGTATCTATCTAACCTCACACTTCTTCATCCTTGCTCTAACATTAGTGGGAGTTTAAGGAACAAATTCTACGAGCACTATGGACTTCCATTGGAGTCGACTATGAAAGTACACCAGTCTTATTCTTCTTCTTGTCTCTTGTTTTGGAAAATTGGTACGTTATCTTCTGCAAGCCGGCATAATGCCAGCACAGTAAACTTGCACCCGAGAAAAAGAGACGCACGCCATGAGGAGTGACCTAGACTTGCGTTGCGTTACTGTACCCGTCCAGTACATGCAGGTGGTGAAGCGCTTACTTTTCTATTACGGGTGGCACTGAGAATACTCTGTTACAACTCAAGGACTACTGCTTAATTAATTTAACTTTCACCCTACAGTGGAAATGAGTACTAGAAATGGAAAATTGAAGAAGATAAATAATCTGATTATCTATCACTTCACATGGGATGTTTTTGCTTATATATGGGATGACTTTAGGTGCTTTGCTTTTAATTGAGTGACCAGTGATACATCCACACATGAATGACTGAGTACTACTAAACTTATTAAGAGAGGTAGGGAGTGACCACCGTAATAACCGGATCTATGCAGTGCTTGCAATACAAACTACTGCTACTATTGATGGTAGTATTTGGACAAAATTAAAAGTTCTTTTCCTTGCCTTTCCTACACTGGAACGGACGTGCGGGTGCAGTGTTACATGCTCTTCAAAGTTACACTTAGTTCATCCACTGACCGTCTACTCTCTCTAGATCATGGGTACTCACAAACTTTCTCTCAGGGGCTACATTTACAGTGTAGTTTGGGGCCGAGGGCCGCACTGGTGGGGGCGGAGTCAGAGGGGGCGGGGCTAAAGCAAAACGATAACTTGTGACCATGAGGTTGCACACAGGTCCCTGCAGCAGATGCCCTCACCCACTGAGCCACCAGACCCAGCATTTACATACATCTCTCTCCCTCCTGCTCTCCCTCCTGCCCTCCCTCTCCATCTCTCTCTCCCTCCTACCCTCCCTCTACCTCCCCCTCTGTCATCTCACTGTGTGTGTGTCTATCTGTGTCAGCCTTCAGCCCGGGTTGAGACCGCTTCCTCAACGCGCACACACAGACAACAACACCAAAGTACTTAACAGGTCTTTAAAAGACCATTAACATATTATTGAGGCTTTGTTTGTTGTAGCGCCCCTGCTTCTCCACCCTGACAATCACTGCTTGCCCGGCCCCACAGAGGCTTTGTTCTATTTCACCTCTTTGTGGCCTTGCATCTCCACTCTGCTCTGTGGGGGCCGGGGGAGCAGTGATTGTCAGAGTGGAGATGCAGGGGCGCTAACAGGTGAAATACAAAAAAGCCTCTGCTCTGTGGGGGCCGGGGGAGCAGTGATTGTCTGCAAGGTCTGCGCACCGCCAAGGAAGGCTTGCCGGGCCACCACCGGCCCGCGGGCCGTACTATGAGTACCCCTGCTCTAGATACACATATGCTATCTAAGAGCCAGATAGTAGCATGATCCAGGTATATGGACACATACAGTTTCTGTGTCACCCACCCAGGCTGTTGTCCTTCCACCCATCATTGCTTCATCATTCACCCAGCCATGCATCTCATATTCTTGCCTTCCCAGCTAGTCTTCAATCTCAATAAGTAAGGAATATATAAGAGCTTACCTCTGGCCGCCACCACCACCGTCTCAACTCTCACAGCCGCCGCCTCCTCCCCTGAAGAATCGCCCTCCGCCTCCGTGTCGAGCACCACCACCTCCACACTGGCCCCGCCACCAGATGTTCCACCTACAAAGTACATTTAAGAATGTTAGAATAAAGCACTCACTAGTCTTTGGTCTAGGAATGAAGACATGTGAAAACAATCTAATTTGTGACTGTCTACGTTAAAGTTAAAAAAAATGTCCCTTTTTCCAGGGAAGGTTGTCTTGCTGCACTTTTTGGCACAACTGATGAAGGCTGTTTTTTTAACACCCACCATTTTTCTCCACACAGACAGAAGATGGACTTCTAACAACAAAGATCAAGTTGAAACCAGGTGAGAGCTCGGCTCGACCACAAGAAATGTCTTCAATTAATCGTAGCACTAACCACTTTTCCATTATCAGTTAAACGTTTAGTTTTATTATGACTTCATTTTAATAAATGTGTTTACTTTTAATAAAGCTTTTAAACTTAAATACAATCTGTGTATTTTGGTCCAGACTAGAGTGACTGAGCGAAAGGTTTTGCAATTTTTGCAAGCATGAGTCCAGATAGAACACTTCAAAAGACATTATGGACAATCCCAGTGGACTGCACTAAGTTGATAGAGCTATTGCTGACTAGAATCATGGGAGTTTCGCCAACCGTGCAATCTTAGTTAGCTACTCAGACAGACTAATAAGAATAATCTAGTAATACCACAGGGAGTCATAGTAGAGGCAGGATAAGAATTTAGATACAGTCTACAAGAAGAGCAAAGACAATTTTGAAAAAAGTCAAATGAGGAACGCTAGGAAAAATAGGTACTAGTCTAAAATGAAAACTTACTGGGGCCAGCAGAGGAGCCCTCGCCTGCCCGATCCTGGCCCTGTTGAACAGCATCCGCCGCCTGCTGCTCCTGTGTCCTCCTCTCGCCCCTGGGGGGAGCTGACGTACAACATGAAAGAAAGAACAGAAAACATGGATGATTGTTGCTTGTCAATGTCAACCAAATCAAACATTTCAAAAGAACAATAACAAAATATTTCCGCGAAATTATATTGATTAGGGTTAGTTTTCATTTATTTGCGGACCTGTGACTTCGAAAGTCACGTAACTCACTAAACAAAGTACTGAAACGTTCACCTAGGACTGGCAGGCAGCAGTCCGCAGGCAAGACGCAAAGTGACAGACAAACTCCATTGTGATTTCAGTCAGATCAGTGACAACACTAACAGTTGCCTGCTACATTACCAGTCATTTAAATAGTCAAACTATCAATCCACCGCCACTATTTTTCTTATTGTCAGGGGTACAAAGGAAGGGGCAGATTTAAGCCCCTTGCGGCTCTTTTGCGCCGTTCTTGCGTGACTTTTGTGACGCAGCAGCTAAACAAAAAAGGGCGCCATTGTGCGGCGTATAATATTATAACAACCTGACGCATTTGGGAGATGCATCCTGTTATAAAGCCCTGCGCCATCAGGGGGCGTTCCGGCGCAAGGGAGGGCATTCCTGCGCTGGAACACATCCTAATAGTGGCTGAGGGAAATCTACAAAATTTCAATCAGTCACCTTTAGGACAATGATGCGTCACACAAACCCTGCACCTGCTTGAAGCAGACGTACGGCTTGACCCAGCATTGGGGAGATAGGGTACCCCAGAGCATTGCTGGAGCTGCGCCATCGTTGCGACGCAACTCCAGCAGTAAAGCTTCGGTGACGTTTTGGGCCCATGGTGCGCCGCATTGCAAATACGGCGCACCATGTTTGGTGGTGGTAGCGGGCCGCACAATTAATGGCGCATCCCTGCTACTTTGCAGGGATGCGACGGTAATTGCAATTCTGCCCCTTAGGGGCATACTTACTTACGCGTTCTGGCGCATCTCCAGAGATGCGCCAGATCAAATGCGTCATGCAAAACTACCCTTGCGACACGGCAGATGCGCCTCATTTACAATGCGGCGCACCCTGGCGCAAGGGTAGGCACTTGCGTGACGCATCTCGTCACGTAAGAGCGGCGCATCGCTGGAGTCACGTCGCCAACGCAATGCAACTCCAGTAATGCTCAGGGCCACCCAATACTTAACATGCTGTGTCAGTCCTTTCGCCTGCTTCGAGCAGACATAAGGAATTGAATTGACGTAGCAGCGTCGCAGAAGTGCCTGCTTTAAATCTTGTAGATTTCACGCAGGCAATTTTGCGAGGCGCACAGCCGCCGGACCGCCCACCCTGCGTACTAGGAACGCACCCATTGTGGTGCAGGCCCATGGCTTTATAACGTGACGCATCTCCCAAGATTCGTCAAGTCGTAAATGACTCGCAGGGATGCGGCACGTTTACGCCGCTGTTGCGTCACGCAAGGCAACGTAAACGTGGCGCAAGGGGCTTGTAAATGTAATCTGCCCCCTAGTGTCTAGCATTACGCAGTTCTGTAACGTACACTCATACATAATAGTTACTCAGGCCAATGAGACCACGAAATAGAAAACAAATAAGCATAGTAGCAACGCCACTGAGAAGGAGAGCAGTGCACCTGAAATGCACAGAAGATTTTGAAATATAATTTAACTACAATGTAATCGTCATCAGCGGCATTATTGGCTTGCTCCATGTAAAAAACAAATATTTGCAATACAACAACACAGAGCAGGAGAAAACATCATAGTAGTGAGTGATTAAATGGCTACTACTACTCACCAAGCCCGGGGATCTCCAAGCCGAGCTGGTCCAGCAGGTCGCGCTCGCGGTCCAGGAGGTCCGTCCAGCGATGGGTGACCTGGCTGTAGGTGCGCTGGACCCCGTAGAGGTGGGATATGGCCCAGCACACCTTCTCCCACCGCTTCCGGCGCTCCCGCATGTTGTAGCCGCCGGCCGCGATCCTGCCGCCACCCGCGATGGTCCTGGGCAGGCGGCGCTGGACGAAGTAGACCAGCGCGCCCACTTCCTCCGGGCTGAATATCTCCCGTCGCGTCACCTGCTCCCCCCTCAATCTCCCGCATGCTGTCCTGGCACTGGGTCCAGCACTACTCCCCGCCGCCGCTGCGGCCCTCAAGTGCCTGGGCAGCTTCACGGCGCCTGGCTTGACCATGGTCTGGGCAGGTAAGGTAGGAAGAAGTAGAAAATTAAGAAAGAATAGGATAGGGAAGAAGAAAAGAAAAGAGTTTAAAAAAGTAGTTTAAAAGTAAAGAAAAATAGCAGAAAAGACAAAAATATACAGCTAGGAAAAGAGAGGGATAGATAAGAAGCAAAATCGTAAAAAAAAACTGAAAACAAGCAAAGGATGGCAAAGATACCAAGAGGATTAAACACCATGCCCAGACACAGGAAATGAATGAAAAACAAGATGTCCGGCGCCCGTTCACGAGCGCGAAAGTAAGTTCGCGTGAGATTTTCCTCGCGATCTCGTGCGAACCTCTAGATTTCCCGCGCGATCTCGTGCGAACCTCTACTCGCAATGCGCTTACTGCGCGAGATTATACATAGCGGGCGGAAACGGAAATACGTCACGCAAACAAAATGGCCGCGCCCGTACTCGACCTTGGGGTAAATTTGCGTGTTGCGCTGCAAGCGGCTCGCGAATACTGTAAAAAAACTCGCGAAACAACAAGCCGCAAAAAAATAAAATGCTCATTCGCACGAATTGGCGGCTTCCGCGGTCGGTTTCGCACGACGCCGCGCCCCGCGAATAGCGCGAAAAAACCGAAAAACGATTTCAGCAAAAACAAAAGCAATGAGCAGGTGCAAAAGGTCAACCTCATGATTTGTAACGATTCTCTGTAGTGCTTCCTGAGGGGGCCCTCCAGAATTCGGTTGCCTGCTTGCAACTATTGTGTGACCCTGCTCTGACCTTAACTGTATGCCACAAAGGTCCTGATTTACAGCTAAAGGAGCAGACAAGCAGGTGCCAGGCTGGAACTTGAAATTCTTTCAGTGACACATTAACTAGCCCCTAATTCATTATTGTCAGTTGGGGCAGGGCAAGTGTTGTTAATAAACTAACCCCAAATTAATTCATGTCAGTTCAAGCAGGGCAGGTGGGCTTGCTTTCCCCCCCCCCCCATCTTCTACAGTGATGATGAACCAGAGGGTGGCATTGATGTAACAGAGGGTGGCATGGGTCAAAGAGAGGGTGCCAGTGGTGAAACAGAGGGTGCTGGGAGGCTGTGATGATGAACCAGACGTAGAAACAACATAGTCGCGACCGTTGCGAGCCGACAAGTAAGTTCGCAATTGCGAACTAGTACCAAATCCTCGCGAACTGGTAGAAACACTTGCAAACACAAAAAAAAAATCCGCAAATTCGCGAGAATTCGCGGATTTTGCGGATTGCCAATTCGCAAATCCGCAAAATTCGCGAACGCGAGATTCGCAAAATTCGCCCATGCTTGATGTTAGTCATCCATTAGGTAGGCCCAAGGTACCCCTGTGGGCAGGGTGCATTGTATTTGAAAGGTAGGACATTCCCTGATGTGTGTGGCATGTCCTCATAGTGAAAAACTGCCAATTTCGTTTTTCACTATTGCAAGGCTATCTGTTTCCATAGGACAGACTGGGGACTTTGTTTATAACATCTTATAAACATAACTGACCCTGGGAACAAGATAGGAAATTAAGTTTAGTAGGCCTGAACTCAGAATGTTAAAGTGCATCTTTTAGTGAGGGTGATTTTTACATTCTGTGTTTGAAAATACCACTTGTAGAAAGTGGGTATTTTCTTGCCTAACCACCCAGTGTGCCTCTGCTAGGTTTGTGTATTGCATGTCTGGCTTGTGAGTGACAGGAGCTGGGAGAGGGCAGCTGCTCCAGAAGTCTGATGAGTCAGGGCTGGGTTGAAATGGACCTAGGTTGAATTTAGAGTAGGGGGAGGGGATTTCCTTTCACCTGCCCGGACCTGGTCTGCCTTCAACAATGCTGTCTCCACCTCCTGCGAGGAAGCTGCACCAGTGAGGACAGAACTGGTTTTGGCTGGGTACAGACAGGCTGTGCCTTCAGAGAACAAAGAATTTGTGTGTATAAAAAGGGGGACCTTTGCCAAGGAGTAGAGCCAGATAAGCTGAGGCGGAATACTGCCCCTGTGTTGTTTGTTGTCCGGGGTTTGCCTGCAGTGGTTGCTTGCTGACAAGGAAAGGAGAAGGACTTTGCTGTTTGGTTTGTCACCTGTTGAAGAAAAGATCTCCAAGGGCTTTAAGCTGAGCTTGCCTCTTGTTTTGAAGTATCAGGGACACAAAGACTTTACCACCAGCTCCCCTAAATTTCCTTGCTGGGAGTTCTAACCTGCAAAGAGGTGCTTGCTGTTGTTTAGGACCTCTAGAGACTGTTTGTGAGAAGTGTGGCTCAATGATTAGAGCGGCAGACCCTGATTCAGAGGTCTAGCCCGGGACGAGGGTTCAATTCCCCGCCTCGGCGGGTCTTGGGCTCAAAATTTCAACGGACCTGATAATTCTCGCCTCGGTGCCTATTCCAATCATGGAGTCCCACTCTGCAACTCTGGGCAATAGCTTGCTTAATCTCCACAATGGCCCCCACAACGCTAAGGATGCCTGGCCTCCACCTTGGGGGTGCCCAGGAGGGGACGCCTCACAGGGAAAGCCAGGATGGGTTCCACAGCGGTATTCGTACAAGCGCCTTGAGACCCTTGTGGGTGAGTAGTGTGCTATACAAGTATAAATTTTTATACAAGTATAAATTTTTTGTCGCTGGAAGATCGACGCAACGAGAAGAAGCGCGTCGCATCCGCATCGATTCCCGACGCATCGCCGAGCCAAAGGGAAGAAGCGTGCCACATCCGCATTTGGTTCCGACACCTCGCCAAGCAGCCAGGAAGAAGTGCGCCGCATCCACACTGGGTCCCCCTGGTACCAACGCATCGCCGAGAAGACCGTCGAAACACCTGCCGTGCGGCTGCAAAAGATCACGCATCGTAACTGACCGTCGCATCGCATCAAGCCACCATTTTGTTGCAACGCACTGGATCGTCGCCAGGCATTGAGGCGCCATCTTGTCGCATCATAACCATAACGCAGTCATAAACAGACACATCCCCTCCTCTCCAGTAAGGAACCGAAGCATCACCTCCCCCGAAGCAAGGAACTGATGCATCACCTTCGCTGCGACCCTTTTGTTTGTTTTGCGTAACGCATTTAAGGTACTTTGTGGAAAAAGTGTCGCATTTACACCTTGCATTAAACTAAACTATTTCTACCATTTGAAAGCCTTAGTTTTAATTCTGTATTGTGGATTTTTGTCATTTGGTCTTGTTAAGCTAAAGGTTACTTATTTTTCTGAACTGGTGTGCTGTCCATTCGTAGTGTTTTCACTGTGTTACTGTATGTGTTTAAAATACTTTACATACTGCCTCTGAGATAAGCCTGTCTGCTTGTGCCAAGCTACCAAGGGGGTGAGCAGGGTTTATTTTAGGAGTGTATCCCCCTTTCCCTGACTAGAAGCAAGGGTCCCTATTTGCCAACTAGAGACCCCCATTTCTAACATTGGTGGCAGCGATGGGATCCTGGACTTGCATTTGGGATTTACATTCAGTGATTGGTGTAAACTACCAGTGAGTGCAGACCCTTAAGCAACCACATACATTTTGGTAGAATTTTTCCTTGGAATTTTTTGCATCTTGAGAAATGCCAATTTTCAACATGAGCAAACAAGGATTCATTGCATCTGTTGATATTGAATTTGAAGAAGAGAGGGTTGATACCTACACTGTGTCACAGCTTAAAAGCATCTGCAAAAAGTTGTAAATCTCCATAAGAGGCCTCACCAGGAAAGAGGAGTTCTAAAAGGTGCTGAGGGCCTGATTGGAAGCAAAGGAATGCCAGTGGGCAGACTGAGGATCCTATGGTGGAGCGGGAGAATTTAGAAGGGCAGGAGGATGGGTTAGTTGACCTAACTGGTGGGGGAGTGCCTCCCAGGGAGGGCAACAGTGTGTCTTCAAAGGGTCTGTCTCCAGAAGAGTTGGAGGACGCGGAGAAAGGCAGAGTGCCTGAGATGGAGCTTGCTAAGCTCAAACTGGGGAAGCATGAAGACATAGAAAATAAGAAATTGGAATTGGAGAGCAAAAGATTGGCCATAGAGGAAAAGAAGATGATTTTAGAGCATCAGAGAGTGTTGAGGAAGCTGGAGCTGAAGGCAAAGAGCTTAGAGATCACTCCCTCTGGTGGCAGCACACCATCAGTGCCTGTAGAGGGAAAAGTATATATTCCCAAGGATGTGATTAAGGATTTCCAGAAGCATGAGGACATTGGGCAGTGGTTTAAGGCTTATGAGGTGGCCATAATGTCCCATAGAATCCTTGAGAAAGATTAGGGGAATGGGGTTGTGGGGCCGCTTCATGGGTGAAGGAAGGGAAACCTTGCTAGCATTGCCCACTGAGGATCAGATGTCCTATGCCCCCATCAAGGAAGCCTTAGGCGCCAGGTATAGGTTGACCCCAGAGATTTCTAGGCAGAAATTTAGAAATTACAAGTAACTGGAGTCTAGCACCTGGGTGGAATATGTGTCTTTTTTTGCAGAGCATTGGATGGTTGAGTGAAGGGTAGTAAGGCAAATGATTTTCAGGCGCTCTATAATTTGATTGCATGGGAGCGCTTGTCCAGTAGTTACTTTCCAGAGCTACGCCAGCACCTGATTGACAGTAAGCTGTCTGATCCCAGGAAATTTGTTGTGGAGGCGGACCGCTTGGTCAGTGCCAGGGTCCACAAGGGTCTTGTGGGAGACTCCACCAAACTGTGGGCAGGGTCCCCAGCAGAAAAGTGGGGGACAAGGGTAAACAAAAAGAGTTCCAAAAAGGGCCCAAAAGTAATCTCCAAGGGAACCAAGGTACGGGTTCCCAGCCTCCCGCTGACAAAAGACTATGGGTCTTGCCGCCAGGTAAGACCGAGCACAAGGGTCCCAAGACCTGTTTTAGCTGTGGACAGGTGGGTCACTTCCGAGGGAGTCCCAAGTGTCCCAACCCAGTGACCACTGCACCCACTGATGCACCACCCCGGGAAATGGCTAGTGTAGCCTTGGGGGAGGAGATGGGTGCCCAAGGTGGGGATGGCCCTGCAAAGATGTCCCTGGTCTCTTTAGGAGATAGTGAGATGGTCCCAATGGCTCGTCTGCCTGATAACACTAAAAAGTAGGCAGTGGGTGACCATCAATGGCCATGGTGTTGAGGCTCTGAGAGACCCCAGAGCCAGCATGACAGCTGTCAGTTGTAGACTGGTGTCTAAAGAGCCGTTGGTCCCCAACACATTCTACCCTGTAGTTGCCGCTGACAACTCATTGTGCCTCTGCAAAGTGGCACAGGTTCCCTTTGAGTGGGCGGGGTGGGTCCCAGGTACTTTGAAAGTAGCTATGAGGCCAGCCATGCCAGTTGACTGTCCACTAGGCAATGATTTCAAGAGCTTCCCTGGGGTGAAGGTGGAGCAGAGGTCTCATTTGGAGATGTTTTGCATGTGTGACCACTTGGTCAATGGCAGCCAGTAAGGGTATTTAAGAGGACCTGGAGCCTGAAAGAGAGGCCCAGGTGCCTGCCTTAAAGAGAAGAGGCAGGGGGTGCAGGAAACCGGCCCCCACAGTTTCCATGGTCCAGGAGGAGGCAAGCCATGAGGGGGATGCCCTGAAGACTACAGGGGAACAAGTGGCTGAACTGGGAGACCTGCCTGAGCTGGCCCATTGGCAGCAGGAAGGAGGCCTCACGGAGCAGAAGAAGTGCCCTTATCTTGTGAGGTTGCGGCAACAGGCTGCAAACCAGGCAGCAGGTGATCAGTCTGGATCACATTGGATCTACTGGGAGAATGGTCTCCTGTATAGCGAGCCTAAGGTTGCTGAGCCTGGGTCAGCCCATGTGCTGGTGGTACCCCAGCGCTTCAGAGCCTTCCTACTTGGTCTGGCTCATGTTGTGCATTTAGCAGGACATTTGGGGCAAGACAAGACCTTTGAAAGGCTTGTCACTCACTTTTACTGACCCCAAATGCGCAAGAGTTCAGATACTAATTGCTAATTGCAGGACCTGTCAGATTTTCCTGGCAAGTGGTAAGAGAGAGAGGAAGCACAAGGCTCCTCTCCAACCTTTCCCTATGGTCAGCACTCCCTTTGAAAGGGTAGGCATTGACATTGCAGTGCCTCTGGATCCCAAAACAACCATATGGACCATTTGAGGTGGTGGAGCTCAAGAGTGACGTCACCTACTTGGTGGACTTGCAGTCTCCTAGGAACCCTTTCAATCAATCAATCAATCAATCAAGGGTTTGCAAAGCGCACTTCTCATCCCTGAGGGTCTCAAGGCGCTGGAGGGAGGAGGGCAGTTCGGGATCAGAGGAAGCATTGGGTTATTCAAAAAGCCAGGTCTTGAGGTCCTTCCTGAAGGTTCACAAGGTTGGGGAGCATCTGATGTGCACAGTGAGTTTGTTCCAGATCTTGGCTCGAAAGTAGGAAAAGGCTCTCCCACCGGTTCTGGTTCTGTGGATGCTGGGGACCTCTGCCAGGGCAAGGTCAGCGGAGTGGAGGTTCCTTTTGGGTACGTGGAAGGAGACTCTCTCATTGAGGTATTTGGGTCCGATGTTGTTGAGGGATTTGTAGGAGTGGGTGAGGAGTTTGAAGGTGACCCTCTTCTCGACGGGGAGCCAGTGAAGCTCTCGCAGGTGTTGGGTCATGTGTTCGTGGCATTGAGTCCCAAGGATTAGTCTGGCGGCGGCGTTCTGGATCGTCTGGAGTCTGTGTAGTAGACCTCTGTTGATTCCGGCGAATGAGGCGTTGCTGTAGTCTAATCTGCTGGTTATGAGTGCATGGGTGATGGTCTTTCTGCAGTCGGAGGGGATCCATTTGAGGGTCTTGCGGAGGATGCGCATGCAGTTGAAACTGGTAGATGTGACAGCGTTGATCTGACGATTCATGGAGAGGTAGGAGTCGAGGATGATGCACAGGTTTTGTGCGTGGTCCGTAGGTATGGATGGATTCCCAAGGGCCACCAGGTAGTGTCCCAGGCGGATGAGCATGGACCGAGGATGAGGACCTCTGTCATCTCTGAGTTGAGCTTCAGATAGCTGTCCTTCATCCAGGCCGCCACATTCTTCATTCCTTCCTGGAAGCGGAGTCTGGTGTCTTCGGGTTTTGTCGTGAGAGAGGATGAGTTGGGTGTCATCGGCGTAGGATACAATGTTGAGCCCATGCTGTCTTCTGATGGCGGCAAGAGCCATGTAGATTTTGAAGAGCGTGGGACTGAGCGTAGAGCCCTGGGGTATCGATATCGGTGGGTTTGGAGATGAAGGGAGGGAGTGTGATCCTCTGGGTTCTACCGGCGAGAAGGAATTGGATCCAGTTGAGGGCTGCTCCTTGTATTCCTGCGTCGTGAAGTCTTGCTGCGAGTATGCAGTGGGAAACTGTATTGTAAGCTGCGGAGAGGTCTTGAAGGATCAGGGCTGCGGTGTGTCCCTGGTCGAGTACCATGCGGATATCGTCAGTGGCGGAGGGAAGGGCGGTGTCTGTATTGTGGTTGCTGCGGAATCCATACTTGGAGGCATCAAGGATGGATTGTTCTTTGATGAAGGTGGTCAGCTGGGCGTTCACGAGTCTCTCAGTGACCTTGGCCGTGAAAGTGAGGAGGGAGATTGGCCAGTAGTTTTTCAGGTCAGTAGGGTCGGTGGTGGGTTTCTTGAGGAGTGGTTTCACCTCTGCCCATTTCCAGTCTTCTGGGAAGATGCCGGACATGAAGGATGCACTGTTGGTCAGTCTGAGTTCGGTTGCGATGGCAGCGGAGGCCCTGTGGAATATGTGCAGTGGGCAGGGGTCCATAGGGGCACAGAAGTGGGTTTTCTTCATGGTCGCGGTGATGTGTTTGACGGTGGTGGGATTCCAGGTCATGATTGTTGGTTTATCTGCAGCGTACGGTGGAGAGGTGGTGTCATGTGTCTGTTCGCTGAAGTTGTCATAGAGGGCATTTTGATCTTCACATGGAAGTATGTGCTGAGTCTGTCAAAGAGTTCCTGGGATAGCATGATGTCTGTGGATTCGCTGGGGGTTTTAGTGAACTGCTTGATGAGGTTGAACAGTTCCTTGGTGTTGGTTGCATTGGTCTGGACCTTCCCTATAATGAAGGTTCGTTTGGTGTCCCTTATGTGCTGGTGGTATTCCTTCAGGGTGCTCTAGTGGTTGGTCCGCGCTTCTGTGTTTTTCAGGTTTCTTCAGGTTATCTCTAGGCATCTGTAGGTGCGTCTCGCTTCATGTAGTTCAGTGGTGAACCAGGTGGCCTTCAGAGGGCGTTGTTTGGCGGGGTGGCAGAGCGGTGCGAGTTTGTCGGCGCAGTGTGAGATCCAGTGGTGAATTCTGTGGCTGCGGAGTTGGGGTTGGTCGTGGCGCTGGGGGGGTCTTGGCGAAGGGTGGTGATAAGGAGAGGGCTTGAGTGCGGCTGTAGTGTTGAAGGTGAAGTGGACGCAGTGATGGTCCGTCCAGGGGGGCTAGATGGTGTCACTGACCTGGATGTTTGTTCCTCCCGTGAAGATTGGGTCGAGGGTGTGTCCAGCTCTATGTGTGGGCACGTTGACCAACTGCTTCAGTCCGAGGTTGGCAGGGTTGTTGAGTAGAGTGATGGAATCTGGGTCGTTGAGGTAGAAATTCAGGTGCCCCAGTAGAATGTAGTCCATCGAGGTAATGACATGTGGTGCAGCGAGCTCGGCGATGGTGGTAGCAGGCTGTGTGCGAGGTCCTGGTGGTCTGTAGATGAGGGTGCCGCGTAGCATGGTCCTGGGGCTGGTCTGGATCTGGAAGTTAAGGTGTTCAGTGCTGGGATGGGGGTAGTTTGTGCTGGATGTGGAGAGCCGGAGGGGGGTCTTGTGTGCGATGGCGTGTCCCCCTCCAGGGTGGTGTGGCCGGTCCTTTCTCTGGATCTTGTATCCATCGGGATGGCCTTGGCGATGTCGGGCCGGAGGTGGCGTTGGTCCGGGTTTCCATGAAGAATGAGACGGCGGGCGAGAGGGTGTTGAGCAGGTCCCAGATCTCTATGGCATGTTGGTGCAGGGTGCGTACGTTGAGGAGGATGCAGGTCAGGGATTTGTAGGTGCATGCGTCGGGCGGGCCTTCGGTGGTCGTGGGTTTGTTGTCGAAGGTGAAAGATCTGCGGCAGGGTCTGCATGAGTACTGACCGTGGGTGGTGTTCAGCGAGGATCTTGTGCAGTCGGTGTGTCTTCAAGGGGTGAGTGCGTGGAGGGAGGTAGAGATGTAGCAGTGAGGCCTGGGAGACCCAGGGTTCCTGGCACTGGTCGCGGTCGGGTCGCAGACGGGCGCAGACAGACTTGCCTTAGGCGCAAAGGCGCAGCAGCCACCATTAAGAAGGAGAGGGGTGGGACTGGAGGAGGGGAGGCGGGTGGCTGTGTGGTGAGCGGGGCCGCAGCGGCAGGAAAGAGCGAGCAGGTACGGGTGAAAAACACCTGAAAAGGAAGGAGCTGGAAACAAGACTGTAATGAAACGAAACAGAAGTACAACTTACCCAAACAGAATTACCCCTAATAAGAACAGAAAATAATGAATAATGGGGACATTAAGATATATGCGGAGACCAGGAGAAAATACAGAGAGAAATACAGTGTCACCTGAGTAACCAGGCGGGAGCACGGTCGCCTCTGGCAGCGATGTGCGGCTGGCGTGAACCCTGGAAAGACAGGAGGCTCAGAGTAGAGATGAGCCTGCGCTGAGTCTGGAGCTTCTGGGGAGAGTGCTGTCCTGGACCGGAGGTCCTACATGTGAACCGCCTGAAGCTCCACTTGGAGTTGTCAGAAGTGGGCATTCTCTTAGCAACAGATGCTGGGGTGGAAGAGGAGACTGAGCCTCTTCCTGACCTCCTGTCTGCCAAGGAGCAAGATGGGTCAGTGGAAGGTGTGAACCTCTCTACCGCCCTGACCCCTGAGCAGCAGGATGACATTCGCCAACTGTTGGAACAGTTTTCTGACCTGTTCTCCCTCACCCCCGGTATCACTCAGTGGTGCGTCCATGATGTGGACACTAGGGACAGTCCTCCAGTAAAACATAAGATTTGCAGGCTGACTGACAGGGTCAGAATTTGCATCAAGGAGGAGGTCTCCAAGATGTTAGCACTAGGGGTGATTGAGTCCTCAAACAGCCCTTGGGCCAGCCCAGTGGTCTTGGTCCCAAAGGCTGCCGCACCCGGTGCCACTCCAGAACTCCGGTTCTGTGTGGACTACCGAGGGCTCAATTCAGTCACCAGGACTGATGCGGACCCATCCCCAGAGCTGATGAGCTCATTGAACGGTTGGGAGCTGCCAGGTTCCTCAGTACATTTTACTTAACGTCTGGGTACTGGCAGAGCGTCTTAACTGATGGGGCAAGAGAGAGGTCAGCATTGTCCACACCAGATGGGCACTACCAATTCCGGGTAATGCCCTTTGGGATGAAGAATGCCCCCGCCACCTTTAAGAGATTGGTGAACCAGGCGTTGGCTGGATTGGAAGATTTCAGTGCCGCCTACCTGGATGACATCGCAGTGTTCAGTGCGACTTGGGAGGAACATCTCCACCACCTCTGGGAAGTGTTGAAGGCGCTGCGGAGGGCAGGCCTCACGATCAAGGCTAGTAAGTGCCAGATCAGGCAGGGTTCTGTGGTGTACTTGGGACACCAGGTGGGGAGCGGCCAGGTTGCGCCCCTACAGCCAAAGATTGCTACCATCCTGGCTTGGGAACCCCCAAGACCCAGACAGAGGTGAGAGCCTTTTTAGGACTCACAGGGTATTACTGGAGGTTTGTCAAGGGGTATGGCATTATTGTTGCACCCTTGACAGAGCTGGCTTCCAGGAAGCATCCCAAGAAAGTGAACAGGACTGATGCCTGCCAAAAAGCTTTTGATGCCCTGAAATCTACCATGTGCTTCAGGCGCCCAACTTCTCAAGGGAATTCATTGTGCAGACAGATGCTGCAGAGCATAGTGTGGGGACTGTGCTCTCACAGTTGAATGAAGAGGACCTAGACCAACCCGTAGCCTTCATTAGTAGGAGGTTACTCCCTCTAGAACAGAGGTGGAGTGCGATTGAGCATGAGGCATTTGCTGTGGTCTGGGAACTGAAGAAGTTGAGACCATACTTTTTTAGGACTCACTTCCAGGTTCAGACAGACCACAGGCCCCTCAGATGGTTGATGCAGATGAGAGGTGAGAATCCAAAGCTGTTGAGGTAGCCCATTTCCCTACAGGGGTTGGACTTCATGTTGGAACACCGCCCTAGTACAGAACACGCCAATGCTGATGGTCTGTCCAGATTTTAACTCCTTAGTGAAGAGAACTCCGAGGAGGGTGCGTAGTTCTTCCCACATTTCAGCTAAAGGGGACATGTATTAGACTTGGTACAATTAGTGTGGGTCTCCCTTCCATTATTTTGCTCTTGCCTCATGTGTTTTTGCTGGTCTAGATGCTTTGGGTACTTTGCCACTGCTCTTCAGTGCCAAAGTGCAAGTTCTCCCTTTTGTAAATTGTTGTAATGGATTAATGACTCCATGATTGGTTATTTGATTTACTTGTCAGACCCTACTACAGTGCACCATATGTGCCCAGGGCTTGTAATTCAAATGGTGCTGGTGGGTTTGCAGCACTGATTTTGCCACCCACAGAAGCAGCTTATAAAATGTGGCTCAGGCCTGCCATTGCAGAGCCAGTGTGCAGTCTGGGACTGCCATGTCGACTTGGCAAGTGCACACACTTGCCAGTCCCTAAACCTTCCCTTTTCTACATGTTAGTTGCCCCTAAGGTAGGCCCAAGATACCCCTGTGGGCAGGGGGTGCATTGTATGTGAAAAGTAGGACACGCCCTGATGTGTGTGGCATGTCCTGATAGTGAAAAACTGCCAATTTTGTTTTTCACTATTGCAAGACTATCTGTTCCCGTAGGCCAGAATGGGGAGTTTGATTATGGCATCTTATAAACATAACTGACCCTGGGAATAAGATAGGAAAATAACGTTTAGTATGCCTGAACTCAGAATATTAAAGTGCATCTTTTAGTGAGGGTGATTTTTAGGTCTCGCCTGTCGATGCGCATGCGCCTCGAGCAAGCGAGACTATGGGGGCTTATCCACTCTTTATCCACTGCAAGAAATCGTGGCGATTCCTTGCAGTGCCCGTGACTTTTAAGCTCAATGCGCATGCGCATTGAGCTTAAAAGCGCGTGCACGTCCGTCTTGTTTTACCCGCTCCGCCCCCTCCCCTTCCCGCCGTGTCGCATTTCTCCTCCCCCCTCCCCTCTCTTCCCTCCGTCTTGTTTGTTTATTTTACCCGCTCCGCCCCCTCCCCTTCCCGCCGTGTCGCATTTCTCCTCCCCCCTCCCCTCTCTTCCCTCCGTCTTGTTTGTTTATTTTACCCGCTCCGCCCCCTCCCCTGCCCGCCGTGTCGCATTTTTTTTTAAATCCCCACTTTCCCCCTTTTTGGTTTGGTGTTGGGAATTGTGGCTTGATCTTGTTTTCGGTTGTGCCAATTACTTAGAATCTCGATATCTGGAGCATGGAAGCCCGGGCTAAAATGCACGTTCATTTAGAGGGATACGCGCGCTCACCTACATACCACCTCATTCATGAGCTAATGCGACCCGCAGCCATAGAGCGGGAACGTCAGCTGACTCTGTTGTCGGGGAGCACTGAAGAAGCAGTGGCCATGGTGGCGTGTTTGAAAGCCGCTCTCTGCTAGTGACAGCGGTAGCTTCTCCAGGCGAGTCGTCCACTTTCCGTATTTTTTCATGAGGTGGGTGTGTAATTTGTCACCGAGTCTGTTCTAGTAATCCCCTTAGTGCTCAACAGTATTAGCCTGGAGTACTTATGTAGCTCACAAAATGAGCAAGTAAATGATTTATGGAGAAGGTTCAGAATTTTCGATACACGACTTCTTTGCTCGCACTTTTGCCGGTAAGCAGATTCAGTATTCCCTTAAGCGTGTATTTTCACTGTAGAGATATTGGTCAGGTCTACATTTTCGGCTTTCCCCCATTTCAGAGTTGTTAGTGAGAAGTCAATAGTAACCCAATTGTTTGTAAATGAAGGCATTTTACTCCTGATCCACGCTCGCTCCCTGTTTTGGCCAAGGCTTCTGGCTGTGATCCTATTCCACACCCTCTGGCGTTAGCTCGCTATGATATTCGTGTGGTGAAAACCTCACAAACACTCTGTTTTGTACGTGTTGTAAAATGGAGACCACCGTTCTCCAGATACACAAAGGCTAAGGTGGGCTTTCAATGAGGATAATCAACCGAATTGTGGTCAAATTTGTTTAGTGAAAAGGGTTTTTCACGTCGATATCATTAGCAGGCTTGCGGAGTCCATGGTCCAGTAAGTGTAAACATAGTGTACCTATTCATGCCTCTCAGTTCAGTGAGTACTCTACGCTCAGACCTCATATGTTGACCACCTCACTCACCCTCAACCCCTCACTCACTCACCCTCAACCCCTCACCCTCAACCCCTCACTCACCCTCACTCTCACTCATCCTCACTCAACCACCCTCAACCTCACTCACCCTCAACCCCTCACCCTCACTCACCCTCAACACATCACCCTCACTCACTCACCCTCAACCCCTCACCCTCACTCACCCACCCTCAACCCCTCACCCTCACTCACTCACCCTCAACCCCTCACCCTCACTCACTCACCCTCACTCACCCTCAACCCCTCCCCCTCGACCCCTCCCCCTCAACCCCTCACCCTCATTCACCCTCAACCCCTCACCCTCAAACCCTCACTCACCCTCAACCCCTCACCCTCAACCCCTCACTCACCCTCACTCTCACTCATCCTCACTCACCCTCAACCCCTCACCCTCTCTCACCCTCACCCTCACTCACCCTCAACCCCTCACCCTCACTCACTCACCCTCAACCCCTCACTCACCCTCACTCTCACTCACCCTCACTCAGCCTCAACTACTCCCCCTCACCCTCACTCACCCAAAACCCCTCACCCTCACTCACCCTCACCCTCACTCACCCTCAACACCTCACTCACCCTCACCCTCACTCACCCTCACCCTCAACACCTCACCCTCAACCTCAACCCCTCACCCTCACTCACCCTCACTCACCCTCACTCACCCTCACTCACCCTCACTCTCACTCACCCTCAACCCCTCACCCTCACTCACCCTCACCCTCACTCACCCTCACCCTCACACAGTGCAATAGTTCTCAGACCATTTCAGTTAGAGCTTTTAGAAATGTTTATGGCTTTTTTTATTTGTAATACTTTCGCATTGGCTACAGGAAACAAAAATGCTAAACATTTACAAAAAAACCCATAAACAATTCTAAAAGCACTAACTCTAATGGTGCGAGACCTATTGCATTTCCAATGCTTGTTACATTCTGTGTTTGAAAATACCACTTTTAGAAAGTGGGTATTTTCTTTCCTAACCATCCAATGTGCCTCTGCTTGGTTTGTGTATAGCATGTCTGGCTTGTGGGTGACGGGAGCTGGGAGATGGCAGCAGCTCCAGACGCCTGATGAGTCAGGGCTGGGCTGAATGGAACTTGGGTTGAATTTAGAGTAGGGGAGGAGATTTCCTTTCCCCTGCCTGGACCTGGTCTGCCTTCAACAATGCTGTCTCCACCTCCTGCCAGGAAGCTGCACCAGTGGGGACAGAACTGGGTTTGGCTGGGTACAGACACTCTCTGCCTTCAGAGAACAAAGAATGTGTGTGTATAAAATGGGGGGACCCAGACCCCAGAACTTTAGATCACTTCTGGGAAATCAAGAGGAATCTTTACCAAGGAGAAGAGCCGGATAAGCTGAGGAGGAATGCTGCCCCTGTGTTGTTTGCTGTCTGAGTTGGCCTGCAGTGGCTGTTTGCTGCCAAGGAAAATAGAAGAGAAAGATCTCCAAGGGCTTGAAGCTCAGCTTGCCTCATGTTCTGAAGTCTCAGGGACACAAAGACTTCACCACCAGCTCCCCTGAATTTCCTTGCTGGGAATTCTAACCTGCAAAGAGGAGGAACCTGCTGCTGTTTAGGACATCTAGAAACTGTTTGTCGCTTGAAGATCAACGCAACGGGAAGAAGTGTGCCGCATCCGTGCTTGATTCCGACGTCTTGCTGAGCAACCAGAAAGCACACTGCCTCGGAGATAAGCCTGTCTGCTCTGCCAAGCTACCAAGGTGTTGAGCAGGGGTTATTTTCAGGAGTGTATCCCCCTTTCCCTGACTAGAAGCAAGTGTCCCTTATTTGGACAAAGGTGCAAACCATTGCCAACTAGAGACCCCCATATCTAACAGATTGTATCACAAAAATGTTGCAAACACTGCACAACTTGTTAGTAAATCTGGGCCAGAGTATCAGTAAGTAGAAGTGAGTAGGAATGAGATTGAGTGAATGCAAGTGAGAATCAATAAGAATGACTGTAAGGGGTGTAAGAGAGTATGAGTGTGGTGTTAGGATCATGTGATGCCTTACTAAAAAAATCAGGGTCAGAGGTCATAAGGACAAAGGTTATTTGATGTTACATTCGCTATCCCTCACATTTTGGTGAAACAATGCCCATATGGCAAATGGGGAGTCTTTCTTTTTAATTTCACAATTGTTATTAAATAGATGTTTATATATACATACAGTACAATTATTCTGTTTCTATTTTTTTATCTAAAAAAGGAACACCTTAGAGACTGAACTGAGTCGGTTTACAGCAAATTATGAAAAAAATACAGAGAATTTGAAATATTGAGCCGTAGATGTCATCACCAATAGCTAGTGGTCTTTACTCTTAGAAATGCCCTTCACAGCCCACTCAATGAGAGAGATGCCTCAAACATGTGAAAAAAAGAAGACTACCTTACTTGCTGCATTCTGTCTGCTTAACAGAGGATGGTGCAGTGAGGCGTTACCTGCACTCCCTTAACTCTGTGGGACCAGAAAGCCAGTTAAAATCAAGTGGCACTAGCCTCTTGCTGACCAACATTGAAGATTAAATCCAGATTCTCCTAATGAAGTGTCTTCTTGTCCCTGTTGAACTTCTCACCTGCTGCTGGAGACCACCGAAGGTCCTGGAGCAGAGCAAGTCGTTGCCTACCTGGAGTGTGGCTTAGTTGCAGCTGGACATTTCTCCTGCCTTGCCATTCGGGCCACTCCTCCATTGCCTGAAAACTGCAGAAGGTTCTTTAGACAATGGTAGAGAAATCCTGAGGACCCGTTCGAACTGGATAGTTGGTTCTGGACCTGAAAAGGAATTGTGGGTAGTGATGTGCAACTGGAGCCCATGGACTAGTATCTGAGAGATAAGACCTGAACATTTAGACTTTTTTTTATAAATGTACTTTCTAGCAGAAATATCTCCTGGTAATGGCAGCTGCCAGTGACGAGAGCGCTTCTTTTTTTTTTTTTATACATCTTTCCCATTAAAAAAAAAAATTCTGCAGTCTCTTTGTGGGCATTGCTTCCCTTCAGTGTCAAAAACAAATGCAGCGCTGTTCTGTGTGGCTGTTTTGAGAAAAAATTTAAAAAAATCTGTTGAAACTGACTTTTACCAATTAGCATTACAAATTGTGTTTGATGTAAACTCAAACAAGAACGCAAGATCACTTTCATTATAGTGGCCTTATGCCTAATAAATCCTTCTCCTTTTAATTGACATTGTCTGGCCCCTGTATTTTCTATTTTTTATGACCTGTACTACAGTTGTGGTTGGTTGTTGCGCATGTACCACATTCATCAGTCTGAGGAAATGATTTATTTATGAGCAAAATCTTCCAAGGGGGATTCTGACAGAAATAAGGTCTCCGGTTAGGAGTCAGATTGTTTGGGTCTCATGGGAGTTCAGTTGAACTTCACGGCATGAATGTTGCCTCTCTTATCCTAGTTTAATAATATGATTTCCAACAACAGATATGGAATTGTCCTGTATGTGACGGGTGACTTTCATTGTTGTGAGATGCAACACCTCCGTGGGTGAACTGTATGACTTAGCTGAGGTGTGTATATAACTTTCTTGAATTGGGTTTGTGAATTCCATGAGTGTTGGTGTAAATTCTTAGGGTGAGGTAAGCTAATTCTCGGGGTGTTACTTCCGAGATAAGATCATCCCCTGATGGGTGCGTGTTTGACTTCATTCAGGTTTGACTTGCATGGGTCTAAGGTTGTGATAAACATGGATCATTTTCTATGCCTCTGGTTGGTGATGTCACTGGTCAGTCGAGAGTGCGCATTCCCCTTAGCAGGTTTAGTTTTCTTTGTTACATTTATGATTCCCACTGTTAGAAGATTGGTTTTCATTGGTAGCTCCTGACTTCGTTTGGAGGAGGTGTGACTACTCTGGTTTGAAAATATGACATCTCTCGGTGAAGTATGACTTCCCTATCTGGGAGTGTTACTTTCTGGTTCTGCGGTGCAACATCCCCGACGAGCGATGTGAATTTTTTGGGTAACATATGGTTTCCCTGGGTGGGTGTGGTTCAGTGCCTTTGACGTATATATAGTGAATTACACGGGTGCAATTAGCATCCCTGATTGGAAGAGTGTGACTTCCTTGGGGAATTGAAAGGCAATCTAAATCAAGACTCTTCCATTGTTGGATGGAAGCTTAGAAGTGAATTTGCTTTGACAAGGTGTGTACAGGTTTCCTGGGTGTCTGGTGAGACTTCCCTGTGTGTGGTTGTAATTTCACTGAGCTGGCTAGGACTCTTTTGTGTGTCAATTTCAGTGAGCACTGGCTTTCTAGCCAAAAACACTTTCCATTTTGGGACTTGTAGTTGTGCTTTTCTCATTTAAAGTATATGCCTAGATTTTCCAGGAAACAGACTTGTTGGGGCAAAATAATCCAAGACTAGCTGGATGTGTCACACGTGACTACACATCATTTGTCAGCTATGGACTGTGTGGCAGTGACCATAGGTCTGACACTTAGGGCCTTATTATGATGGGAGTCAGTCAGATCACCGACTGCCATTGTATCGGGCAGGAGACCGTCCAACAATGAATCGGTGGTCCCACCCACCCTATTATGATGAGACCTCCAGCACAGCGGTCGGAAAGGGCTTTTTTCAAGTGTGGCTTGTATTACAGCTGAGGAAAGTGCAAAAGTACAAGTCGCAGTACAAAACTTAAGCTGTGCACATCCATGCACAGTGTACCAGACACCATGTAGTGCCTGGCACATGGTGCATGGATGTCTAGGGGGGCACTACAGGTGCCCACCGGGATACTTAGCAGGGGGCATGGGAGTGTGCGTGGGGCCCCCAAAGTCCGTATATGTCTGCCTTTTCATGGCAGTCGGACCGTCATGAAAAGTCATTTGTAAAAAGATATCCTAATCCCTATGGTGATGCCTGTGCAGGAACCGCCTCCATTGTAGGGATAGGATTCCAACCACAGCTCCAACAGGATCTTGGATCTTGTCAGAGGCGGCGGTCTATCCTCCCGACCTCTGCGATCTGACTGCTAGTATTGTAATCCGGCAGTCGGACCGATGGCCTGTATGTTGATTGATTGATTGATTGATTGACCACCACCGATGGCTGTCGGTGCAGGGGCAGCTCCTCCATGTGGCCGGAGGAGTGTCGCCCCGCTGCTTTCTTGCAGTGCGAAAAGCAGAAACATAAAATAGTATTATAAATACCATTTTATGTTTCTGTTTCTTGCACTCTGAGAAAGCAGAAAGGTTTGATTGGGGGCTGGTGGATGGGCTGTCCTGCTCTAGGGCAGGGGAGGAGTGGCTTGCCCACTGCTGAGGTTGCTGACTGTTTGGTCGGCCCTCTGGGGCCGACCCAACCAGTCATGCGAACTCTGCCTTTTCTCCATGTAAATGGCCTCCCAATAAACGCATGGCTGGTTGTTGTCCCGACCAATCACAACACTGCCATTACAGTGTTGTGATTGGCTTAGGGGATGGGAGGGAGGCTGCCTGTTTCCTGTTCAGGAGAGGAGCAGAGATGACGCGGGACCGGGAATGTTAACTTTTTTTTTTATTATTAAACCTCCCCCCTCTGCGTGACTCCATCCCCGCGCGACCCCCCCTCCGCCCCCACCCGCGAGTCATACCGGCTGCAACTGTATCTGTGGCAGTCTGCCCGACATCGTAATGCGGCCTTAAATTTGGTAGCAGACAAGTAAACTATGACTGGACTACTGGAATACAACCCTCACAGGCACTACAAAATCTCACTTAGCTCCCCTCCGATCAACTTTAAATGCCGCAGCCAGGATGGCCACTGCAATAAAGAAATACAAACACATCTCCCCCACTCTCAAGGAGCTAAAATGGCTACCAATTGAAATGTGTGCAAGCTTCAGAACTGCTTGTCTCACAGACAAAGCTCTGCACACGGGCAACCATGCCTAGTGGGCCTCCAAACTCAACATGGCTGGTCAGACTAGGAATCTCAGGAGTACTAAAACTCTACTTCTCATCCCTCCGAAAACTCAAAAACAAAAAACGTTATCACGCTCCTTCTCAGGTAATGCACCCAAAATCTGAAACAGCATCCCCGTCTATATCAGGACCAATCCCTGCTTCAAAAAATGTAAAAGCCAGCTCAAAGACCTCTACCTCGACCAATCTTTTCCGAAGGAATAGCTGCCACCCAACGCAGAATCTTGCCCATTGGAGAATATAGTGACGTCGATATGAAGACTTTTACATCACCTCCCTCTTGACTGGAATCTTTGTTCCCACTCCCTGAACAGGATTCGGCATGAAGCATCTTGTTTACTATTGTTCTACCTCTGTATTTGTCTGCTACCTTTGTCCCCCTTCCCTGAACAGGACTTGTTCACGAATCAATGTGTTTACTATTGTGTTTTCTATTGTTTTACTTTGGACTCGATTGCTACATGACAAAAGGTTGTAAAGCGCTCCGATACCTCCGGGTCTGGCTAGAGGACGGTGGGTCCATTAGGGCGCTTGGGCGTTGCCCCACTAATTCATTTGAGGCACTCGGGAACAGCTAACAAGGGTTGCTGTCACTTTCAGTCTTTACATCATTTATTTAAATCCCAGCAGCCGCCGGAGGCAGTCAGCTCAGAAGGGGGCGGGGCAGCAGGAGTTCAGTCCAGAGTCTGTCACGAGTCATCGACATCGATACGGTCAGCGGAATGCACAGTGAGAGTGCGCATGTACTGTTTAGGGCTTAAAGACTTTTGCACCCAGACCGAACATGCGCACACTAGGCTGCTTATTAGAAGAGCGAGGGTTGTTCTATGACGCTCTTCTAATGAGCAGCCTAGTGTGCGCATGTTCGGGCTGGGTGCAAAATTCTTTAAGGCCTAAACAGTATATGCGCACAGCGCACTACCTGAGATGCAGGCTGTGCTTGCCAGCCAGCCGCGAGCGTGACGTCAGAGCCTCTTCGTGCTGAGGCAGACACCCCTCGTGTTCAGTCCGGCCTCGGCTGCCATGCACAAAATGTTACGGTAATGAGAGCGGAGAGCTCTCAGCGCCTGGATACGAGACTTCATCATGAGCCGTGTGGAGGTGCAAGCCTGGTAGGTTAAAAGTTCTTTACTTACTGTTTAGAATGAAATTATCATGAGAGGAAAAAAAGCCAACGGTTTCCGGTTTCCAAACATTCGAAGGCGCGAGAGTTATCACCACTACATGAAAAACGCAGTGAAGCAAAGGAAAGTGTACAAGGGGGGCTTGGGGGAGGGAGCCGACCGAAGGGAGGTCTCCTCCCCCGGGCGGTTTGGGAGGGCTGCGAGGGGTTATTTCCAGAAGTTGCCAGAATGTTCTAGTTTTGGGCTGGTCTAGTAGGACCAGCCAGCCCAAGTATAAATTCCACCTTTCCCGCTATCCGCCACCATTTTAGGTTTGGTGACCTGGTGGCTAGGTGCTTTAACTTTTTGTGAGAGTATCTTGTGTGTGCGCGTATCTTTTTCATTCTTTGCCTGTAGCGATATTACTTCGAGCTTAGTAATGGAAGACGCACGAGTTATTGAGGCGATGCGCTTATTGGCGGATGCCGGTCGTTTGGACTTACTCGCGGGAGGTGGACAGGATAGGCCTCACCGCCAGGCCTCTGCCGGTGTTGTGGCCGCAGTAATGGCGTGTTCGTCGCCAAAGAGGAGACGGCCGAGTCAGGTAAGCGAGAGGGGCCGCTCCCGGTCCCGGAAGCCGGTCCCGCAAAGGTCGTCCCGGGGGGAGTCAGGTGCTTCGGAGGCTCCGGTGGCCCCGGGCATGTTCAGTGGGGGGACGGGTGTTCCTTCTGGTACCGAAGACTTTCCGTTAAAGGCGGGTCGGGGTCAGGGGTCGAAGAAAGGGGGCAAGAGTGGACGGGGAGGTAGCAAGAAACGCTCCGCCTCGGACCCGCTTCTTGAGCGGCGGGGACAGTCTGATGACGGTGTTCCCGTGCGCGGAGGTCGTAGGAGCTCGGTGCAGTTTATGTTGCAGGACTCCGTCCGGGACCAGGTTGCCCTTGGGGCCCAGGAGGACAGTTTGGTTGTTGGTGAAACTCAGTTCGCCCCTGACGATGGTCAGCGATTGTTAACTCCTTTAGGTCATTTTCCGCTCAATGTTCGAGTTGGGGAGGGTCATGTGGGGGGATTGGTGGGATCCAGTACTGTTTTATCGTCTGGTGTACAGGTGGTGGCTCCAGAGGCTGACGCGGGAGCTGTTGATTTTGGAGGCAATGTGGGGAGTCCGTTATTGTTTTCTACCCCGGGATCGGCGGTTGGTGAGGTGGTTTCTGGGGGCGGTGGATCGCGAGGTGAGGGTGAATGGGCCCAAATGGGCGTCAATGTTTCGTTTGTTGGTGCGATGTCTGGTGTGGATCAGGGTGAAGGTTTACGAGCTGAAGGTAGGGGTGTTCCATGTTTGAGGGGTGGCCCATTTCAATCGGGATTACAGAATCGTCAGATTGCTTTTGGTGTGGGTCCTGCGGTTGTTGGTACGACCGGAATGGGTATGGGTGGTTTTCCGGCTCCTGGGGCCATGAATGCGGCGGGGTTTAGCTTCCAGGGCACTTTGTTGGTCCCCGATAGAGGTTTTGGTCAGGTGAGTGGCGGGCCTATACAAGGACCCAGGAGTACAGCTCCGCACTTATCTGGGGCCTCTGGGGGTCCGTTTTTCATGTGTGGTTCTCCAGGCTGGGAACATTTTGGCGCGGCGGGCCTGGCACATCGTACTTTTCAGAGGGATTTAGCAGGACAGGACTCAGCCCCTAGAGCTGTTAGTCGCGCTTCCTTTTCGGCACTTGATAATTTGGATCATAGTGACGACGACGAGGTGGTAAGCGGTTCTCCGATTACGGTGGTTCCATTGAGGCATGACGCGCGAGGCCGTTCTTTGGAGAGAGGTCAGAGGGGGGTTGTCGATTCGACTCGAAGGGAGATGTTGTATGGTTGGTCTGTGGATGGTAGGAACCCTAGCACACCAGTCCAAACTTTTTCTTTTCAGGATGAGGTTAGGCGCGGCGTTCCAGACTTGGCAGGGCGCAGTCCAGTCCATTTTCGCCAAGGGGAAGTGAGGAGAGTGCCTAGCGCGGCCCTCTCTGTTCCACCGAGGGAACCCGACGCGGCCAGCACACGAGGGTCTGGCGTGATCCCGCTGGCCCCAACGAGTAGCAGGTATAGGTGGCAGGCCTTGCCGGCGGCTATGGAGCAACAGAGTCAGCGCCCAGGGAGGTACAGGCGTGTACAGTCTGCTCCCCCACATGGAGTTTCGAAATCTTTAAAATGTACTGTGGTTGATACCGGGTTAGGTAAGACCCGTGGTGATATGATGCATACTAGTGTGGACTCAGTGGTGTTGGACTATGACGAAGAGAGTCCCGAAGAAGGTGAACTGCGGGATCTTGAGGGGGGGGTGCCCTCTCATTCCTCTCATAGTGTTTTACAGGCTCCAGTGGTCCAGAGGCAACTGCAAGGGAGAAGAGAGCGCGGCCCATCGGGTAGGGCACCTCGGAGACCGGATGCATTGTCTTCGGCGCCACGGGCGGAGCCATCGAGAGCTGTCTCTCTGTTACAAGGTGAGAAAACGGTCCCACAGGCCAAACCTATGATGGTGTCAGTGGGTACCGGTGGTGAACTTGATGTGGTCATTACGGATGGCCGGTTGGTTAAAGGTCGTTATGTCAAAGACACTGCAGTGGGTACTGACGATATGTTTTTACAAAGTACAGGGGACTGTGGTATAGCTGGTGCTTCCAGCAAAGTTACACAACAAGGGGACAGTGGTGTTATAGCTGGTGCTTCCAGCAAAGTTACTCATCAAGGGGACAGTGGTGTTATAGCTGGTGCTTCCAGCAAAGTTCCTTATCAAGGGGACAGTGGTGTTATAGCTGGTGCTTCCAGCAACGTTAAAGACAAAGTAGACAGTGGAGTTATGGCTGGTGCTTCCAGCAAACTTACAGTAACGATGGACAGTGGTGTTATGGCTGGTGCTTCCAGCAAGATTTCAGACAAATCGGACAGTAGTGTTATAGCTGGTGCTTCCAGCACTGTTAAAGAGCCTGTGGCTAGTAAAGAGCTAAAAATCAAAAAATTACCATATATGGGGGTGACGAAGCCTCTGGGTGCCCACTTGATGCTTAGTACTAAAGAAAGAATTTGGAATGGTGAGTATGTGGAGCTCCTGAAGCTTCTCCATCGAGAGGTCCGGTCTAAGGAGGGCTCTAAAGAGGAAGAATTTGAGTTGGCTAAACGCCCGAAGGTCCCTTTAAATATTGAAAATTGGACGGCTGCGTTTTTGATTTATGCCAGTGTGTACTGTGAAAAGTTCCCTGAGCGCAGCGTTTCCATGTTTAAGTACATGGATGTGATTCGTAAAGCTCAGATTACCGGGGGTGGTTTTGCCTGGTCTCAATACGACGAGGAATTTAGGGCCAGGATGGCGTGGGACCCTGAGGCAAAATGGGGTGAACTTGATAATGATTTATGGCAACACACAATGGGGTCATCAGCTGGGGGGAAGACTGTGTTCACGGCCAGTGGTTTACCTCTAGTGTACCGGCCCTTTCAGGGGAAGCCCACCCGGGGAGGGGTGGGGTCCAGCTCTAACACCCACTCAGAGTCAGGTTTCTGTTGGGAATTCAATAGGGGTTCCTGTATTAGGGAATACTGTAAATTCAGGCATGAGTGTTCAGGCTGCGGGAGGAAACACCCGTTATCTAAATGTTGGGACAATGAGCCTTCGGGCAGCCACCAGGGGAAACAGTCAGGTTCAGGTACTTCCAACTCAAGGGGTCGGGGATCCAGAGGTAATAAGGGTTCTGGGGCCAAAGGCTCGTACTCCGGTTAAACTGGACAAGCTACGGATTGCCTTACAGGATTATGACGACGAGTCTGCAAAAATCAAGTTATTAGATGGTTTTCAGTTTGGTTTCCGACTGGGTTACCTAGGGTCCAGGGAGCGGAGGTGGTCTGCCAATTTAAAATCGGCTTTGGAACATCCCGCAGTTGTACAAAACAAACTTACTAAGGAAGTTCAGGAGGGTAGGATGGCTGGCCCGTTCACAGAGTGGCCGTTACTCAATTTGATTGTCTCTCCAGTCGGAGTCGTTCCTAAGAAAGAGGCAGGTCAGTTCAGACTCATCCAACATCTCTCATGGCCGGAGGGATCCTCAGTTAACGATTTTATTGCCCCGGAGGATGTGTCGGTATCATACTCTTCTGTGGATGTGGCCATGTCACTAGTTGTGACAGCGGGGGCAGCCGCTGAAATGGCCAAGTGTGACATAAAATCTGCTTTCCGACTGTTGCCGGTACACCCTGACGATTGGTGCCTTCTTGGTATCCAATTCGGTGGTCAATGGTATGTGGACAAGGCTCTACCTATAGGCTGTTCAATCTCATGTGCGCTGTTTGAATGTTTTAGCACTTTCTTACAGTGGTATTTTTCGAATCAGACTGGGCATTCCCTGGTGACACATTACCTTGATGACTTTTTCTTTGTTGGATCCCCGGGCTCCGCGGAGTGCCAGGCAGCTCTGGACACATTCCATGGGCTCATGGAGGATCTAGGAGTTCCTTTAGCTCCGGAAAAGACAGTGGGCCCCAGTACGGTCCTTTCCTTCTTGGGTATTGAAATTGATTCTGTACTTATGTCTGCTCGCTTGCCTGAGGATAAAAGGAGCAACATGGTGCAACTACTAGAGACAATGTTGGCCAAAAGGAAAGTTTTGGTAAAAGAAATCCAAGTGCTATTGGGTCATTTGAATTTCGCTTGTAGGGTGGTGAGAGCAGGTAGGACTTTTTGTAGGAGACTAGGTAGGGCTTTATCAGGACACCACTTGCCTCATCATCGTGTGCGCCTGTCTGCTGGTGTAAAGGAAGATTTGAGAATGTGGAAGTTCTTTTTGACCTCTTTCAATGGTGTTCCCTTGGTCAGGGATGTGGATTTCCAGTGGGACGTACAGATGTTCTCTGACGCGGCTGGTAGTGATGGTTTTGGCCTTTTCTGGAACGGCAGATGGTGTGCGGAACGTTGGCCGGATGAATGGTTGAATGGTGGTCGCAGCATCACCTTCTTGGAATTGTTCCCTCTTTTGGTGGCCTTGACACTGTGGGGGGAGGAATTGGCACACAAGAAGGTTTTGTTTCGTGTGGATAACATGGCTGTTGTGGAGATTGTGAACCGACAGTCTGCCAGAGACGAACAGGTTTTGAAATTAATGAGAGTTTTCGTTCTGGGTTGTTTGAAACACGACATTCATTTTCGTGCTTTACACATTCCTGGCGTGGACAATGACATTGCGGATGCTTTGTCTCGTTCACAGTGGGGGAGATTCCGTGGACTGGCGAGGGAGGCAGACAGATCCCCGACTCGGATGCCGACTCATCTGTGGCGTGTAGGAGAAGTAGGGTCGTACAATTGGTGGTAGGTTCTTTATCGGTGTCCACACGTACGGCCTATTCCTTGGCCTGGAGGGACTTCTTGGCTTCTGGAGCTGTCAGACGGGAGGATTCGTCGCAGCGGTCAGAGGATGTTGTTAATTTTATACTAGACCTCATGGATAAGGGCCTCACTAAAGTGACTATAGCGGGGAAACTAGCGGGTATTGCTTTTATGGGACAGTTATTATGGGGTTACACCCCGTCAGCCGGGGAAATAGGCAGGAGAATGCTTGAGGGATGGGCCAGGGAACAGGGTCATGTTGTGCGATCTCGGGCTCCACTATCCTGGCAAATACTGGCTAGGTTAATTACAGTCTTACCTTTGGTATGTTCAGATGATTTTGAGGCGTGTGTTTTTTCCATGCTCATGGCGTTTATGTTTTTTGGAGCTTTTAGGGTCTCTGAGTTGTTGGGGACCAAGCAGAAGGGTGGTTTACACTGGAGGGATGTTTTTTGTTATGACGAAGGTTTTCATGTTTGGCTATCCAGCTCCAAAACTGATCAAACGGGTAAAGGTAAAGGGGTTTGGTTACAAGCGCGCGTCCCAAAGCTCACTTGCCCTTTAGTGCTGGCGCGGCGCTGGCGTTCATTGTGCGGGGGTGGGGATGAGGCCCTCGTATTTCAACACATTAATGGTTTACCTGTCACATCTTATCAGTTACGGATGGTTCTCCGTAAAGCCCTGCAACACATTGGGCTGGATAGTAGTTTATATGGTACTCATTCTTTTCGTATAGGTGCAGCCACGGAGGCCTTTCACAGAGGTTGGACGGACACGGATATTATGAGGTTGGGGCGCTGGTCTTCTAATTGTTTCAGGCGCTATGTGCGGAGCCCGGCAGAAGACGCGCAGGCGTTCTCAGCCTAGACATGTGTTCTAATTGTGTTTTCTCTTTCAGGATCCGTTGCTGGACCTCGATCGCCAGTGGTCACGGTCTGGATAGTGGGGCATTCCTTCGTTAAATGGGCCAGAGTCCAGGCGGCACGGAGCTACTTTGGAGAACAACTCGGCTTTAATGATCGGATGTTTAATATTGTATGGAAGGGTAAAGGTGGGATGCTCTGGAGAGAGTTAATCCCTTGTTTAAACAATAACATGGTGGGCGGTTTATGCCCGGATATTTTAGTCATTCATTTGGGTGAAAATGATCTTTGTGCCACGAAAGGGGTTGTATTACTGCGGGCTATGAAACGGGATTTAAGCCTCATTAAGGAACTCTGGTCTGGGTGCCATGTGTTTTGGACAGAGTTGATACCGCGTAGGTCATGGAGAGGGGCTGTGAACCCCAGGGCTGTGGATCGGGCGAGGAAGAAGGTGAATTCGGAGGTGTCTCGTTGCTGCAGGGGCCTCGGTTTTAGTAGGATATCGCACAGGGAAATAAAATTTGAGTCGGTAGAGTTTTTCCGGGATGACGGAGTACATTTGTCACGTGTGGGTATGGACCGTTATCTTTTAGAGCTTCGTGAGGTGTTAGCACGGGCTTTGGCCATGCAGCGTTGATTCCCATTATCTTTCCGTTCGCTACGCGGTTGGGGGGCAGAAAGGAAGGCTCCGTGTGTTCACCCCCCCCCCACTTGCCTACCTTTCTGGGTGGCGGGGTCGTGGTGTATCAGTTCGGTTTTAGGTTGATTGTTGGTTATAAGTTCGTTAGAATTTTCTTGGACTGGGGCCGGGGCAGGTTGGTCATGGTTTGACCGTTCAGTTTTGAAAAGGGGTATTCTGCAGGAGTGCAGGGTCAGGCAGGATCGATGATTACGGAGGCCATGCCAAATGTTAATTCAATTTTGGTTTGATGAATAAAGTTTATTGATGACGTATGTTTTATATTCATGACGTAATGTTTATTGATGATGTAATGCTTTATCATGACGTAATGTATATTGATGTTATAATGTTATTGATGTATTGTGGGGAGGGCCCAAATATGTAGGGGTTGGGGGTTGGGGGCCCGTTTGGTTAGTTATTTATTTATTTAGTGAGGTTTAGTTTTGTAAGGCGTTTGCCGAGGTTGTATTTTGTAATGTGCACCTGTTTCCTAATAAAGCGGCCTTTTACACACACACAAACAATTTTTGGACTACTTTTCTCTCACCCCTCGCCCTCCCTCCCAAGGGGGGCTTGGGGGAGGGAGCCGACCGAAGGGAGGTCTCCTCCCCCGGGCGGTTTGGGAGGGCTGCGAGGGGTTATTTCCAGAAGTTGCCAGAATGTTCTAGTTTTGGGCTGGTCTAGTAGGACCAGCCAGCCCAAGTATAAATTCCACCTTTCCCGCTATCCGCCACCATTTTAGGTTTGGTGACCTGGTGGCTAGGTGCTTTAACTTTTTGTCCCACCCGCCCTCCCTGTTTTTTCTGTAGTATTTTATTCCCCTCGCTCCCTCGTTTTTTCTCATCTTTTTGATGATTTTTCTTTTTCAAAAGGCTGTTTTATGGGTTACCGGTGTGCAGGGGTTGTTTCTTGTATTTGTATTTGTCGCTAGGAGCAGGTGCAGTGCGGGGTCGTGGTGTATCAGTTCGGTTTTAGGTTGATTGTTGGTTATAAGTTCGTTAGAATTTTCTTGGACTGGGGCCGGGGCAGGTTGGTCATGGTTTGACCGTTCAGTTTTGAAAAGGGGTATTCTGCAGGAGTGCAGGGTCAGGCAGGATCGATGATTACGGAGGCCATGCCAAATGTTAATTCAATTTTGGTTTGATGAATAAAGTTTATTGATGACGTATGTTTTATATTCATGACGTAATGTTTATTGATGATGTAATGCTTTATCATGACGTAATGTATATTGATGTTATAATGTTATTGATGTATTGTGGGGAGGGCCCAAATATGTAGGGGTTGGGGGTTGGGGGCCCGTTTGGTTATTTATTTATTTATTTAGTGAGGTTTAGTTTTGTAAGGCGTTTGCCGAGGTTGTATTTTGTAATGTGCACCTGTTTCCTAATAAAGCGGCCTTTTACACACACACAAACAATTTTTGGACTACTTTTCTCTCACCCCTCGCCCTCCCTCCCAATCCTTTCATATGTGTGCACATTAGGCTTCTAATGACTGCTGGGATGGAGATGAGCAGACGGAAGGGAAGCTTGCACCAGATCAATGGCTTTCCACTTTCCCAATTACAGGCACATAGAGGGAATTGTTTTTGCTTCATCGGGAGGCAGCTTAAGAAGAAACCCCTCAAAGACCCGCATCCATTCTTGCAAACATCTGGTCAGTTTGAATAGGAAGCAGCAGTGACACCGTCTCCCATAGCAGCGAGGCTGGACACAGACTACTAGGGGATACTGCGGGCGGAGTAAATAATTGTTGAAGGGTACTTTGATGGAATAAACATCGAGTACTGAGGTGCAGTTTTTGAGAGCAACCAGGTCCCTTCCAATGATGACACTTTTCTATACAACTTACAGGTAAGAAACAACACCAGACTTTGAACATTTTATTACTGCTTGAGTTTTGAGAGTTACGCCTGACATTTCGGAGCATTACAATGCACAGCCTGAGACCTCCTGGTTATGTGCAGTTGTTATGGGAGTAAAAAAATTTGTTTTTCAGCCTCCGCAGATCCTGTCTACTAAATGCCTGTAACAAGGCTGCACTGCCTGTGAGTGCTTAACTTCTTGTAGAGCTTGACATTCGCGCTACAATCTCTGCTGACAGCATTTGCTCTCACTTCACCATAAAATGTAGCGCCCACTACAAAGTAATTGTATTTTTGTGCAGACAGATGTATTGGTTACTCAACTCTAGTGCAATCCCACCCCCCCCCCCCCGCCCCCCCCCCCCCCCATCCGACTTTGATAAAATGCAGAGTCCCAGTACTGTGCAGTAGATACCTTAACCTATTGGGCTAGGTTGAACATCGTGCTCCACCCCGTGCTATGAATGACCAGAGCACATCCATGGAGACCCTTCGCTTGTTCCTTGCATGCTCCTTTTGGCCTAATGTCCGTCTATGTGTGTTTTTTTATAACTCCCCAGTTCATTTTGTTTTGCCTTTCATTACACACTCTGACTGCCTGGGGATCGCAGGAAAAATATTCTTAAATGATATTAGTAAGTTTAAAAGGAAATCAGTTAGTTCAGGGCCAACTGTCCAGCATTACATTTAGTATTTGCCTTTGATGTGCTTAAAATTGGATCAGGTGTATTCAAATTGTCAAATGGAAATATCTTTTAGGAAAAAGAGTTACAGATTTGTTTGGGGAATGTTTGCAAGAGAAACACAGTTTTTGGCTTCAATTTACCACTTCATTATACTCCCTCCCCAAACATGCCAGTGCAGCTGCATTATCCAGATGTTGTTGTTGATTGTAGGCAGGAGGCAGTTGTTTATATAGCGCCTAATAGTGTTGTTAGGCCTGCTTCTAGGTGGCACAAGTTTGGCAAATGGTTAACAGAAGCACAGGGCAGTGGCGCAGCCAGCATCATAACTTGAGTCTGTTGGTACCACAGTGGAACACTGTTGCACTGAGCGTGTTAACACCTCTAGTTAGCTGCCTCAATAGTGATGCACCTGTCATGGCTTCCATCTTGTAATGGCAGTGTTTTACAGTGGTGTGTGTGGGACACATCTGTGTTTCGCCATGCATGGTGCGCTCAACCTGTGTCCAACCCCCTGTCTGCATGTATGGTCAGCGCCTCAAAGCACTGCACAAAAACATACTGTTGATGTGTGAATAGTTTTCACAGTTCTCTACTCATTTGTTAACTCGCATAAGAGGTGTCTGAAAGATATGCAGATATGTTTGAGAGCCTTGGAGTGAGAAATTTCTACATTCCCTAAGCGCTAGTGTCCAAGAAAATTCATCACCCTGTCAATCATGGTATTGTACATGTTCGCTTGTGGTTCTATCCAGTATGATTAAGAATAGTTGTGCTACTGCGGTACCAGTAAATTGTTGTTCATTTTAGTTCCATATTCACAGAGCATTCTCATTATGCAGACCCTCCAGGATATCGCGATTTCGCGATTTCGCGATTTGCCGCGAAATCGGCAATTTTGAAAAAATGCCGCGATTTTTACAAAAGTGCCCGCGAAATCGGCATTTTTCTAGAAATCGCGGCCTTTTTACAAAAGCCGCTATATCCTGGGGGGTCTGTGTGTATGTACCATATCAAAAGACACATACAGCCATGTGTGCGTAAGAGTGTGTGTGACAGACAGCGTGCGTGCATGCGTGTGAGCGTTAATCCTTTTCACACAGCATGCTGAAAGATCTTTGTCAGGGATTCCTTTGCAAAGCTGCCACAAGGGCTCGTGTGAAATCAGACACCTCCAGCGCGTCTTGGAGATTCAGTCAACACGAATTTGCAAACCTACAAGTCACAGCGTGACAGAAACATTAGGAAGGACGAAGGTGTCAAGCCCAGCGCCAGCCCATTTAACAATTGTGCGGCTATCGCCTGTGGATTGGGTAGTTTACCGTACCTGGCGTGTTTGTGGCTGTCTGCCTGCCTCTCCAGCCAACCTACAAGCCGTCACCACCGCCTGCTGGTTTGCACAATGGTCAAAGCTAAGGCCGCCTGCTGTTTCTGCACTGATTGCACGAGCCAAGGGCGCCTGCTCTTATTTCCCCCCCCCCCCCCCCCCCCCCCGTACTGTCTGACGGACAGGTGCTGGCTCTTTGGACAGGCCTTCCTTCCTTTCTTCGTGATGTTCACGAAGGGGGAGAGGTGCTGATCTCCGAGGCACATATAATGCCACAGTGCCTCTCTTTGCAGGTGCCCAATTAAAAGCCTCTCTGGTAAACAATTAATTGTGCGGTGCATTTAATGTTAAAACCAAGCATTGATTGGTAATGAATAACGATCTCATCTTTACGCTTTTGTTGAGGAGCAGCAATTTCTTTTTGGGATTCACTTGTTGTTGTTGAATTTTCTCAAACAGAAAGATTTAAAACTTTCTCGAGTGGTTTTCCACCGTTTCCTTCGTGACAACACTCTGCGATCTGCTGCACCACCAACAAGCAGTGTTCTCTGGAACAGAAAGTACGCGCTGGCGCCAAAATAATAGTGGCCTCTATTCGTAAATAAAACGGCATAACTGTCAAGGCTTCAGATTGCAATGTCTGACATTTTCATACTTTCAGTGTGAATATGAGTTACATTTCAACGATCATGAATGACACTTTCTCACAAGCAAATCAAGCAATGAAGACGAGGGAAACATAAATATCAGAAATTACATCTATTTAAGCAATGAGAAACTTATGGGCCGATTCCCAAAGGTAATCTTAGACAAAGGTCTAACTTTATGACTTTTAGTATTTACAGAGATCGTTTGCGAGTCGTATCTTTACATCCGCAGGTGGGCCGGATTCTGCACACATGGGCCGTACTATCCGCACCCTGGCCGTACTCTCCGGCGTCACGTTGTACCATGGTGCATCTTTTGCGCCGCCGCTGCGTCACAAAAGTGACGCAACGGTGGCGTAAAAGCAGCGCAAGGGGCTTGTAAATCTACCCCAAAGTGTCTATATTGTAAAGAAACCAAATATACATAGCTTCATGTTGTTAAATAACTAAAAAAACTAAGATATCTGTGCTTGTTGTAGGAAAAATGGCCACATAAAATGCCGCAAAATTGCCGCTAAATTTCCATATTTGTGCCGCTAAATTTCCATTTTTGTGCCGCTAAATTTGCTAATCTATGCCGCTATATCCTGGGGGGTCTGATTATGGGTCAAACTTTTATAAGTTTTCTTAACTCCCACAACTCTAAACAGTAGTATTGAATGAGCTGTTCTTCACACCTTCTGATTTGCTTGAAAATGCACCATTTGCCCACTCTTTTTTCAAATTTTTCTCGGGGGTGGGGGGGAACCCCCCAAACCCCTGTTGGTGGGTCAGGCTAGCTCGCTACTCTCGCTCGCCGCAGTAAAGTATGACAATTCTTTTACGCCCCACCACTTTGAAATGTCACCAGTCGCCCCTGTATATAAAACCTTTAAAATAAATTAAAATAAGAAGTAAACATTGTATTTTAGCTCTTATGAGTGGGATGAAGACAAACAGAAAACAATATTGATAAATTATACCGAAATTTGGAAAAAGTGGAGCCTACCAAGAAGTTTGTGTAAACTTGTGGAAATTAAAATACAGGCTGTTATCATTTTTTGGCATTTTTACCAGCTTTTGGAGTTTTACTCTATGGTAGTTGACATTGTGGCAAGCTATCATCTCCTGTCATTTACTTCCCCAACTTTCTAGCAGTAACAACATTGACGAACTATTTGTATCTGCAGATAAAGTCGCTGTCGTGAATATTTCCCTAAAAAATACATCGCGCACTTACACTTACCTGCTGCCTAAATGCCAGCCTAAAATGCCGCTCTTTACCGCCTGGGTGTATGCTTCTGCTATTGGTTGCCAGAGTGCAGCAACCTGTCTCCAGCACGTGGTAACGTTCTTTAATGTTTTAGCAAGTTTGGCACTGAAGGAAATAGTCTAACAATATACAAGCATCACCATTTGCCTAAGGAGGGAGGGTCGGCGACAGGATGGTACTGGATAAGGGTTGCGCCCCGTCCCACCCTCCCAGTTACTGTACCCGTGCCTAGGGGAGGGACTCGCTCCCCTCGCTGGGCGTGTGAGAGGTTACAGTAAAGTTGCCTGAGGGGTTACAATAAAGTTTCTCTCGCTGGGAGCGTGAGGGGTTGCACAGTAAAGTAACCTGTGCACAGAGCCTGACCTCCCTGCACGCACCTTTCCGGCGAGGCGGGCACGGGCAGCCGTCAGCTGAGCTCCCGCTGTCAGTCCCGCGGAGGGCGGGGCTGCGGCGGAGAGGGGAGGGAGGGAAACAGGCAAGAAACTGAGAATCTGCCGGAAGCGCCGGAGCCCGTGAGAGGCAGAGAGATAAGAAAGAGCGAGACTGCGGGGGACAGCAAAGAGAGCAGACACCCCCGAGACGGCACAGTGAGCAGACAGGAGACAGCAGGGCGCGCGAGACTGCAAAACGCAGAGTGCCGATCAGGACATCTCTGGGCAAAGAGGAATAACACCTGGAGACTGAAGTAGACACACCCACTGGGAGACAGACGTGGTCGACACCTTAGAAGGGCACAGGTGCCGCGACCCACTGTGGAATCCGGGACTCTCCCGAGGTGCAGACTTCCGGAAAAGACAGGTCACAGGCAGACAGACACCCGTGGGAGACAGGCGTGCAGACAGCCATAGGAGACGAGGAAGCACCTTAGAGTTATAGACACGAGACTCGGTGGGGTGGAGTGAGTGACTTGGGAGGGAGAGAGAGACTGGCCCCTGTGACTGCTAAAGGTTTGAAGAGCGTGTGTGAGAGGTGCCGGGGAGCTCGAGACAGCACCTCTCTCGGCTGACAGTGACAGACCTCCACACTCTGGCCGCAGGTAGAGGCAGCCGATGAACCTGTGAGAGGCCCGGACCTCGCGGACGCGCTCCCCCCGGAGGCGGTGCAACTGCGGGCTCACCCAAGGGGCTGCGCCATGTGGGACCCCGGGGACTTCGCCCGCTGCTGGCAGGAGCAGTTCCCCGGCTGTCCTGTCCCCTGCATGGATCTGCAGTCGGTCCCGGACTTGGAGCGCGAGCTGGAGCGCTGCCGGGGGGCCCTGCGCCTCCTGCATCAGCAGCTGGAGCGGGAGACCTTTCGGCTTGGCTACCTGGAGAGGACCCTGGAGCGGCACAAAGGGGGGCCCAGGACAGCACCCCAACACACTGCATCCATGGGGCAAGGGGGGCCCGACAAAGGAAGCGAGGACTCGAGGGTGCACACAGGGTCCGGCGAGAGCCCGGACTGCCAGGCCAAAACAACCGAAACATGTGCATCACAACTACAAGGTGTAAAGGAAGGAGAGATCAGAGAGCGCCCGCCGCCGGAAGGAGAGCCTGCGCCACCACCTGCAGAAACCAGGCAGCAGCCACCACCCCCGAGGGAGGATGAGGACAAGATAGAGGCCCTGGGGCTGAGCGGAGGACCGCCAGCAGAGCTGCAGGGGGACTTGAGAGAGACCGGGGGAAGGCGAGAGTCCCTGGGGGAGGTGAAAGAGCCCCCAGTGACCGAGAGGGAACCTGGACAGCAGCCAGAGGCCTTGGAGGAGACCCTGAAGCACAGTGACCCCCTAGGAGAGGTCAATGGGACACCTGCGCCTACAGGGGACATCCGAGGACAGTCGGTACCACAGGGGGAGACTGAGGCCCCAGAAGCCGCTGAGGGGCAGAGTGAGCCCATGAGGGAGACCAGGGAGCGGCCAGATGTGCCTCACCCTGATCTCAGCCACCAGGCGCAGCCGCCCCTGACGGTGAGGGCGGTGGTAATTCCCACCATAAAGATAACGCTGCAGCCACAATCCCTGGAACCAACAACCGAGGAGCATCCACCACCTGCAGAAAGCAAAGAGCAGCCAAGTATTCCAATGCAGCCAATGCCGGCAGGACACACCTCTGAGCAGGCTCATCATGGTCCAGGTGAGACTGGGGCACCTCCCCCAGTAGATCACACAGGAGAGCAGACGCTGCCCACCAAGGGAACCACCGGGGTCACACCACCACTACCAGCTGAGACCCTGGAGCTGGTGCCTGCCACAGAGCAGGTTCAAGAAGTGCTGCTCCCACAAGACCGCGATTCGCAACCCCTTGGAGGATCTGTGGAGCAAGGATTGGATTTGCAAAGTGGGGGGCAGGCTCATCCCATTGAGGAGTTTGGGGAGCAGCTGACTTCCTCGGTGGCAAAGCAAGATTCGCAGGACAAAGACTTCTGCAGCTTTGACGATAGTGATGATGAGGTTGACCACAACAGTAGGTTTGTGCGGGGCTACCTGCTTCCATCTATTGGGCGCCGCCGTCCCCGGGACCGTGAGTCGGAACTGGGTAGAGGTCGGGTTGGGAGCCCTCACCGGTGGCCAAGGGCCACAGGAACACGTCATCCACCTGGCCCTCACTACAAGCACGAGGAAAAGGAGGAGCCCATGGCCACCAAAGAGAATCCTCCCAACATGGGGACTAAATCCAGGCCAGCGAGTGACATGGGGCACGAGGAGCCCCTGCCTCGCGCAAGCGAGCCTCATGCTCGGGATAGGTTCTCTGTTTTGGCCGCCTTACAGCCGCCCCACGAGGAAGAGTCCATGGCCAAAGCTATCCGGGATCATTTTCGGAAGATGAAGCGCTTCTTGCATGTACCCAGCATGGAGTCTTACTACCTGGATTCTTCAGACAAGGGCAGCGATGGATACAACAGCGAAGAAGACTGGACACACGCAGGTAAAAGGGGTCTTTGGAGGAACTGTAAGGGCCAAGGGAGCACCATGTCTGGGCTTGGTTATGGGTGATGTGAGGAATAGAAAGTCTATCCTGAGAGTTTAATGTATATTTTATTGTGACCAGACAGCTTTCTGCAAGGAGGTTGTCTGTTGTCCTGTAACCCAGAACTGATGTACGTTATAAAAACATGGAGGCATTTCTAGTGATAGCAAAGACTGGCGTGGAAACATATTGTCGTAGGACTCTATGGTGATGCAGGGGGCAGGTAAACGAAGAGTCTAGGGCGGCCTGGAATGCCTGGTTACTTGCAGGTTATCGTCATTATTCTAAGTCCTGGTTTTTCTGTTCCGTTCCTGGACCCGTCCCTTTCTCTCTGGTTTCTGGTGATAGTTTTTTTTTGTAGTTCCTTTGGTATTCTCAGGCTGTCAAGGTGTCATACTTCCCTCTTTATGCCTGCATGGTAGGCAGCGCCACATTTGGGGCAGTATTTTGGCCTTAGCTAGGTAAAACGTTCTGTGGAGCAGACACGCTGCTCCTGGATAAGGAATGGGATGAAAAACGGACGACGAGGTAATAATTAAATGCATTAGTAGCACTTTGAAGTGGCACCTAATCTGTCTGCATAGATTCTATTGAAAAAAGAGCATAAAGTCATCTTCCCACACTTGAGCCTACCAGCCCATGTTGACAAGATTTACCACAGTCATACTGCAGACTGGTAAGCACAGATCTCTTCCCTGCAGAGTCTCTTCTGTTAAACTTTGTATAATTGCCCTTCCCTTCATTGCTGGCTCCCCTCGACAATGGGTGTGCCATTGGTGAAAATCCACACCTGCTCTCCAGCTATCACCCAACTCTCCTCTGACCTTGACCTCTAAAATACTGGACGGGCTCTTGATCAATTGACTCTCACACAGTCTCTCTGAAAACAACCATCTTAAACTTGTCAGTCCCACTTGTGTCCAGTTTTATAACCTCAATACCTCACAACCGCCTGATAGTAACCCTCGTTGTGTTTGACCTCTTAGTGCATTCAACACCGTCCATCGCCTGCTCCAGGATTAACTTGTTCTCTTACCTTTCCAACTGTCCATTGTCAGTGTCCTGGTGCGGCTCAAACCTGCCGCTTTTCTAACCATTGTTGCCCTTCTAGTCTGTCCTTAGTGCTTTTCTCTTGTCTTTATTCTCCACCTCTCCAGGTGGCATACCTCCTCTAAATAGTATTAGGGCATCACTCAGCCTCCCCTACCACCCATTCTCAAATGACCCTCATTTTTTCCTCATTCTGGCTATCTTTCTTCCTTTATCCAGATCTTGAATTGTCTGAATGCCGTCCAATATCAGATACCTGGTTGATCCTGTTGATGGAATAGTTCCAAAACCCAAATACTTTACTTCACTCACCCCACAGGACCACACTCCATCTGCACTGTTCTCCTCTTGCCTCACACTCAGATGCTACCCTGTCTACAACCAAACTTGCAGTAAACGTCAACACCTCTATGCGTGATTGTGGAAACCTCCATCTCTGCCAAATCAGCCAGATACTAGGTGCAGAGCGTGTGCAGGATCCAGACCAACCCTCTCACAGTCAGTGCACTGATTATGAGCACGATTGATCGCTGCATCCAGTTTACCACAGTGTACATCCTCTTCCTCCGGTAAACGAACCAAACCAACATGACCTTTTTTTTCCCCAACCACAAGTGGACACCCACCTATCTTTACTGACAACACCACACTTTACTGAATCTCTTTCCTGCCACTCTCTAGCAAGGAATATGCTCCGCCATAAAGCCTTCCTGTCCCACATTGAGAATACTGCCCGGCGGCCGCCTCTGACCTCTCTTCTGGACCTTGCTCCCCTGTGATCTGTGAGCAACAACCTCTCCTGCTCCATAGATCCACCGCGCCCAACCTTCAGCTTCATTTGACCCTACCATGCCTATCCCTAAATCATGTAATCCTCCAACCTCACACCTCTCATGATAGCACCAAGGGACTCCTTGGGTATACGCTTGCCCTTTATGAATGTATCTATAGTTAAAAAAAGAGAGATGTATATTAGAACAGTTCAGGAAAGTGTGCGTCATCAGGAAATGTTAATAGGAATTGCTATTCTGGCTCTTGCAATGTAGAACATTATCCTGAGGTGCCCTCGCCATGGACCGCTATGCATGTTATCACAATGGGCGTGGCTTGATCAGTAAGATTGGTGGGGGTGAGCTTCAGATTTTCTAATAGTCACGCTGTGAAAAAATGCTAAAATACATTATATGACTAATGGTACACATGAGAGGGGCTTAAGAGGCAGTGGAAAGGGACAGGAATGCGGATTGGTAGGGGTACTACTAGGTGAGGGAAAACAATATTTTTTAAACTAACTTAATCTTTTAAGACTTTCAAAAACGGAGAGAGAGTATATTCACGTTTTAGTCTCTTTGTATGTAACAATTTGTGGTGAAATCCGACAGACACTTCACCATACTTGACCGAAAGCACCTGTACCTAACTATTTAACAGAAAATACATTTATTAGCGGGGGCGTAACACCCCAAACGCTCCTCCTGAAGCTATTCCCCTGGTTACCACCATTTCTACAGCTCACTTCTACCATCTGTGTTATAGTTGGCAAACAGGGCACCTTTTTTCAGTTCTGAGATTCTCAAAGATGGAAGTCAAGGTGTTCTGTTGTTGTGGAATTTAGTTGGAATGAAGGCCATTACCATGATCAAGTATATTGAAAAACGTACGCTGGTTTTAATTTCATAAACCCGTAGAAAGTATGCTCATACAAAAATTCAGTGACAACATATTGAAGATAAACGTGTGAATGGTAGCAACAGGTGGCTGTTACATGTCCAACTATAGGTCGCCATCTTGCTGGTCTTGGTTTATAATTGTGACTTGTACAAAACTCCCTTCTGTTTTTTGGGAGGAGAGGAGGGGGAAAGGGTCAGGGACATTGGATTAGAAGTTGTGGCAATTACCGTGAAGATTGCAATGATGGCATATTTTATTGTTTACCTTGCTCGTTTATTTATTTATTTGCTTATCCATTTATTTATTTATTCATTCATCTCATCTCATCTCACTTACAGATTCGGTCTGATGTTACCTTCTTGTTTTCATTATGCTTTATTTTCCGTTCCTGTATGTATTGTTCTATATGCATTGATCCATGCTTGACCACGGCGTCACTCCAATACGAATGTAAATCTACTGATGCATTATGGCCGTTATCATCATTGTTTTTGCTCAATAAAAAAAGATTTGAACTCAAAAAAAAAAAAAAAAAAAAAAGAAGTTGTGGCAATTACTATGCCTTGTTTGGAGAAATGTGGGGTATATAAAAGGTGTGTTACTAGTTTTTTTAAACAAAGTATATTGCATTCTGTGTTGCATTTAGGCATTAACTTATGATGCATTAAATCCTCAAACTAATACTTCCTTGTTGGCTATCTGGCAGATATCGCTGTTGCGTACAGAGAGGAGAAGAGGGTGATGATCATAACGATCCCTATGTTCACTTTCTTTGCAGAAGTTTCTTTACAAAAACAAACTTATATTTTTTTAGTGGTCCAAAAATTGTATTGAAAATTTGGTGCTGATAGGCCAAAAATATATTCCACCAAAAAGGCCATTGTAACTTGCACTAAACATTCACAAATGCTGACTCTATGTATCTTGTTTGCTAGACCAGTGCAGTGGAAGTAAATGGGTCCCCATGAACCATATTATATATTGGGTGTCAAAAGTTTCGCACTGAAACTCAGGTGGGGCTTTTTGCTCAAGTGCAGAGGCAAAACCCGCTGGATAGATTTACACCAAACGTGAACCAAATATGGGCAGTGGTCCAGCTTAGCTCCTGTCTTATCATTCAGTATAAATCCCCAAGCTTTATTTTTCTTTTGAAAATTGAAAAACATAAACGTTTGTTCATGTGGATGCTAACTATTTTTTGGCTGAGTTTCAATTTAAGCTCATGTGAAGAAAAATCTGATTGGCTGTCGAGAGCTGATTGTTTTAACTCCACAACTCATTATGAAGACCCGCTCCCTTACCCTTTACTATGGAAAAATAGCTCTATTTTGCCTCATGCTTCGTGAACAGTCCTTGACAGTATGCACATTTTTTCCATTCAAATCACATTTAAGGTGAGATGGCATTAATGTAGCTCTACCCATTAATCCTAATACAAACAACGATCTGGTGCCAGTATGTACTGTGCATCTGGACATAGCTGCCCCTGAAACCATTTGGTACATGCTCTGTGTGCCACGGCAGTCTATAACAGTTTCAAAGAATACACTGTCTATCTGAGGCCCTGTTGTAGAGATTAAAAGGATTCTGGGTAGCAAATGCTGTGGCGTATGTTGCCCGCCAAGTTCTCGGTCTGCCAGTCTCATTTACAGAGTGGTGAACCTTACGTTTTCAGTTCGATAGAGACCTCACCGGCTCTTTCGATGAAATACTTCCTCCAATGGCTCAACGAAGTAGGGGCTGACTGAGGAAGGACATTACACTGTCCACCCAATTTAGGGTGGATAGTATAATTCCTTTTTTTCATGTCTGTCGCTGCCAAGAAAAAATGTCGGGGAGGGACCGGAAAAGACTACCCGAAAATGGCAGTCATTAGCCTTTTATTTTTTAGAAACTCTGTTTCTGAAAAACAAAAAAAAGTGAAAAGTTTGGTGGATGGCTGTCAAAACAAACAGTAGCACTCCACCAAACTTTTAGTACATTGAACGTAACTGCAGCCACTCTCCTCTTTAGCACTATCTCGCTCAACTCTCATTTCAGCTAAACTTCAGATACAACATTACCAAACATGGTTCAATTTATATATCACCCCAGTGATAATTAAAAAGTGGGGAGGAGTTTCTGGCATAAACTGTCCACGCTGTCAGGATGCAGGGGTAGACTTAGTGCATATGCTGGCAGAGTGACCAGGGTTACTGAACCTGAGAAGGGATATATCTCATTTTCTCGAGATACAATTAAAGCTCCGGATCAGGGTTACCCCCCAACTGATTCTTCTGGGAATCTTAGTGGCACAGGAATAGGACGCTCTTTCCACGGCTCCAGCCTCCTTTCTATGTCTTGCTGTGACAGTGCTCAGATTGTGCCTGGAGACAGCCTGGCTGCTTCCTGCTCCCCCTTCATTTACCAAGGGCGAGGCTAGACGAGCCCGCCTTTAGGGGCCGGCCCCCCGGCCCACGCACCCCATTCGCTGAGAGTAGCCGGTCGGCCACCCTATGGGAGGCGACCGGGTAGAGGAAGTCCTTCCGGGTTGTCCAGCGGTGACGTATTTCCGGCGCAGGCGGGGTCAGAGGCCGTGACCTATTTAGGTCACAATCGCAACTCGGTCGGCCTCTTTCCTCGCCTGCGTCGTGACCTGCTCGCACCTACTGGACCCCCTTTTCCTCAGGCTCGGTAGCCTGTTTTCTTTAACTCCCACCCACCCGTCCCTTAGCTAAGTGGTTTGAAAGGGTGTGGCGGAAAAGAGACATTGGAACACTGACTAGATAGATGGCATAGACGGGAGTCCACCTTGAGCACTCCCTTAGGCCAGCACTGAGGGGAGAGAAGGTAAGCTCTCCACAGGGGGATGGAGACCACCGGTTGGGGAGGCTAGGGCGACAGGTACGAGCCTCCTGGGATCCTGGTCAACCTGGTGGAGGAGTGGTGGTGCCCTGGAAATGGCGGACAAGGTTTCGAGGGCTGGGGCCCATCACTCTATGACGCAGGTGGGTTGCACCTCGCGTGGGCATCGCTTCCTGGGGAGAGCCTAGCCAGAGGGCCTCTTGGTGCTGGGGGGATAATGACATTCTGTGTGAAGATTAATAATGATAATGTACAGTTTAATTTTGTGTTCTGATTTTGAAGTTTTTAATAATGTTTTGATAATTTATGCAACGTCATGTTTATGTGTGTTGATATTAAACATGGCCGTTTTTTACACCCACCTAAATCTCAAGTGTTAATTTATGGGTGGGTGATGGGAGGGCGTGGAGCATGCTGGGGGATCCGGTCCCTATAATCAATGGCTAACTTGGTTAATCTCAATTTATCACACAGAAAGAGCGCTTTACGCACACAAGGTCACCAAGCTCGAAAAAGGGGGCAGCAAATCAAGGCTCCATCGAGGGAATGGGTCGTAACACAGGGGCAAAGTTGATCTGCTTCCTCTCTAAGATTATGGGGGTGCCTGTCATTTGTTTAAGGCCCTCTTTTTGTTAAGGCCCATTGGGGTTACACTGTGTTAGGATTTGACCTGCTCTGATTACATATGTGTTCTTTTCATCATTTATATTGGTTTATAATGTAGCCCGCTCGCTTACCCAAAAAAAGGTTATTTTTTATTTTTATGCTCCTTGTATTGGGTTTGCTTGGATGGGGGGGAAGGGTAATTAGTATTCTTGGTTAAAATGTAATAAAGATGGTTTGAAAAAAAAGACATTTACTGCAGTGACGGCACATTGTTAGGATATGACCACTAAGCTGGTGCTCATCTCTAAATTTGGCAGGCTGAGTACTGTCGAGATGGTGGAGTTGGTGACTTCCGCCATGCTAATGGACATCCCTCCGCCTGCCAAAGTCAAATTCAGGCCTGAAGTTAGAAGGTGGAAAGCTGTGCTCAGATTAGTCCAGTGGGGAGCGAGTTAAATGGTGAATTCAAAAAGTAATATTGTCCCCTGAAATCCCCATAGTGAATTCTTTATAAGGAACTCGAACACCACTGCTGGGGCTCATGCCTACCCTGTACCAATTGGACCTGGCCATAGAACATTGGTGAAAGCCATCTCCTGTGCTCACTTCCACATTGGAATCTCTGAAGATCACAACTGGTGCTCAGCAACTTCTGGGCAGGGCCGCAGTTCATGACCACTTAGTATTGGGGGCATACGGTCTTCCTGGGAGAGAGGTGTGGTGCAGCGGCCAAGCGGCTGACTCCAGAGCGCGGGGCTCACAGTTCGATTCCAGGCTCCTGTGCCAGCTCAGCATCACCTGACTCTGGGCAATAGCTCACTTAATCTCCCTAGCGGCCCCCAGCACCTTGAAACCCGCGAGGGGTGGTTCGTCCTTTACAAATACAAAAATATATATTCCCAGTACAGATATGCCGTAACTCCAGAGTGCACAAAGACTCTGTACATTAAATAATATATTCGTGTTCTCTTATTTCAACCTCTATTTGCAGTTTTTTTTAGTATTTTTTTTAACATTTATGTTACTTCCTTGCACCCTGTAGCGACAATGTGCTGAGCTTTGGTGTTAAGTAGAGTAACTCTTTTTTTTATTAGGTCCGGAATGACAGCACAGTATCGTTGCTAATTCTTTAAAACACACATAGTGAGTTTTGGCTCCATCTAGAGGAGTAGAACTTGCACCTCATGTAGCAGGATATTTTTCCGTATCACCCCGCCTTCCAGAAAGTACTTCCCCTGGTATGCATGAGGGACTGTTTTTACACCCTGTCATCACGCTATTTGTCACATTAAATTCTTTATCTTCTTTGTGCATTATGCAGACAGCATTACGTTTGTGTTGTTTTTTTCCCAAGCATTGCAAAGCTAAAAAAAAGGTTTAAATTGATATGCAACATATGTAATAACACATGTAATAACTCTTGTTATCAACTTTGAGGGCTGCTCGGTTCCTTTCCGCAGAAAGGTGCTTTCAAATTGAAACTCCACTGGGTAGTTTGTTTTTTGAGCAACATTATATAGCTATGCCTAAAAGATTCTGGTGGTACATGTTAATGTTGATGAGCTGCCCTTGCCGGTTCATGGGTTTTTGAAGTGAACCTGTAACTTCCTGCAGACTGTGTCTTCGCTGCTTTGCTGTTTCACAGTCGTGCGGTTTTTCTTGGGTTTTAAGCTGCGTTGTGGGTTTGGTTCATCAAAGCTTGACGCTTCCCTTCATCTTCCGCTGCTTATTGTCACCGAGTCACGTGTCGCACATGACAAGTCTATTTTAGTACTTGTGCAAATGTGGCGTTCGCTGTTGTGTGCTGTTCGGCTTGAAGTGCTCACCTGTCAGCAGATTTTGAATTTACTTAGCTAGAAAAATGGTCGGCGATTCTGTCTGTGTGGAACCGCGTTTATGATTGTAAAGGCGGGGGAGGGGTCCGAGTTTGAATATCATTCGTGATTGGCTGGTCGCAGAGGCGAAAAGTATTCACGGTCGTATCCAGATTAAACATTGGTTGAAAAGCCTGAGGGCCTCATTATGAGTTTTCTGTCTTACATGGGTAATGCCGCACCTGGTAAATACCACAATCACCAGGAGGGTTTTTTATTTCCACCTCTGAGGTTCAGGCGTCCAAATGAGGAATAACTCAAGACGTTTTAAAACCTTGGCAAAGTGGGCAATTGTCAAGGCCCCCTATATTTCTAGGGTCCCCATGGGAAGGAAATTATTTTTTTCTACGTCATCACTTCCCCTATATTCATCGATCTCAAACGCTGTTCCTCTCTCTGCTTACTTCTCCCTCAGACCAGACTGTTTCTCTCGACTCAGTGTCATTTTAAGGATTTTGTGGCCGCTGTCTAGAAATTTTAAAGGTGTGTATTTAGGATACCTATTAAGACTATTTATGGTATGAATATTTTTTGACATCTCAAGTGCTTGAATTGACGGAATTTTTTTGTAAATGTTAACGTACTGTAGTTGCGAACAGGAAACACCAAAAAAGGTATTGCCCAGAGCCCCAAACATTCTTAAAATGACAGTGGGACTAATGTGGAAATACCACACATTTCTTCTCGTTCTGCGCTGCAAAACAGGTATATTTTTGCAGTATTTTACTGTCACCGATTCTACCAGGTTTCATAAACTTTGTGAAATCTGTACAGGGGCAAACGTGTGTTATTGTTGCACATATTGTCATCCTGATGAAATTAGGGCCTCTGCGGGTATGCCATAATCTGAAGTCTTTCCTCCAAAATATGAAATTGTGAAAAGATCTTCAAATGGGAGGCTCCAGAAGAACAGAGTTGGTGTTTTTTATGCATCTGTTACTTTGTGTCATTCGTTACTTGTGCCAGTTGATTCATTACTGCACCATACTGTGGATATGACTGTGAAAAATTAAGATGATAATCCTCAATATAAGGTTTATATAGCATACAAAGCCCATATTGCATTGTCTCGAAGCACTTTCCACATTACATGCTATTGCTATCTGCAGAGAACATTAACCACTATTAATTGTGGACTAATAATCAGGGACTTGCGAGGACGCATAATAAGAACAATTATCAGCAATTCATGCCCAGTAATAAGTGCTTCATAAAGCAGATGGCTCTTGCTCATCTTAATCTGGCACAACACAGTAAAAAAAAATATGGCACTTGTTTAAGACCAAATCATGTCCCTGCCACTGAACCTAGGATGCAAAAAGTGCCAGCATTCCTATTGGCTGAAATCATTTCACTGTTTCATAGAGGGTGCTCATTGGGCTTTATCCATGCAGTGGTTCTCCTGTTATTAGCCTCTATAGGAAACAAGCATTTGCAATGCAATAGATCTCGCATTATGAAAGTTTGAGCTATTGGTATTGTAAATTACACATTTTTTATTTATGTGTTGGTTTTGAAAATAGCGAAATTAATAGCTTTGCCATTTACAATGCCAATAGTTATACCTTTCGCCAATGTGACACCTATAGCATTTGTAATGCAATATGTGTTGTATTTACGTGACTTAGATGTATTAATGTTACAAATAACAATGGCTTTTAATTTTTTTAAAATAATTAATACTTAAATAAAAGGTATTGTAATTTATAATGGCAATAGCTTAAACTTTTGTAAATAACTTTAGTGAAGATTATGTTCAGTGTATTTTATCGTGACGAAAATCCAAGAACAGAAGTGAAATATTAACATCTTTTTGTGACATTTGTAATAAAGCTTGAAACATTGAGAGAACATATTTGAACCAGTTGTTGTTGAATGGTGGCACAGATTGATGCTGTGGTGGCGCTGAGTGATGTTGTGGTGGCGAAAAGTGATGCTATGGAGTTCAGTGATGCTGTGGTAGGGCATAGTGATGTTGTGGTGCCCCTGAGTGATGCTGTGATGGTGCTGAGTGATGCTGTGGTGATGCGATAGATAGAGTGAGTGCGATAGATAGAGGGAGGGCGATAGATAGATAGAGGGAGGTGCTGAGTGATGCTGTGGTGATGCGATAGAGTGAGTGCGATAGATAGAGGGAGGGCAATAGATAGAGGGAGGGCAATAGATAGAGGAAGGGCTATAGATAGATAGATAGAGGGAGGGCGATAGAAAGAGGTAGGGCGATAGAGGGAGGGCGATGGATAGATAGAGGGAGGGCGATAGATAGATAGAGGGAGGGCGATAGCAGTGAGGGCGATAGATAGAGTGAGGACGATAGATAGAGTGAGGATGATAGATAGAGTGAGGGCGATAGAAAGAGAGATAGATAGAGTGAGGGCAATAGATGGAGAGATAGTGAGGGTGAAGGTGAAAGATAGATAGAGTGAGGGCAATAGATAGATAAACACTCTTTGGTAGCTACCCACTGGAAATAAAAAACACTGAACAAAGAAAAGTGTGCAGAATGTGAACAAACCGTGAAATACACAAATTGGTACCATGAAAGACCACCAAAATGAGAACGCAAGTGGATAATACGTTTACGCACTTATACATCACAGGCAGCAGCAGTGTAAGCCTTCCTCCGGTTCTGTAACTGTGCATGATTGCATATGATGGAGAGCGAGGTGTGTGGTGTACTAGAGTGAATTGTGTGCTAGTAAGAGATCACGTTTGACATGGTGCAAATCACAAGGTGAAGGTATGGTGTATATGAGTGATATAAATATTTGCAAGAGGGAAAAGATAGCAACACATGGCTGTTGAAAGTTCCTGCCTGCACGTCATAACGTACTTTTCCACACAATCCAGGATGACATGGATAAGAGAAGAGGGGGTGTAAGGGTGCAGGGCTGGAGTGCCAAAGAAAGGGAGAGGCAGTGTCATTGCTACGATACTATCGTCATGCCTTTATGAGGCTGTAAGCCTCCAAATTTGTACGCGGGGTGCTCTGCTTTGAATATTTATGCTACAGCAAATACAAACATAAAGATGTTCTATTTACAGCAACTCAGCACATTTCTCGGCCTGCCAGCCAACAGATCAAACACAGCCCAGCACCATTTGTACAGAATAAACAAAGTGGTTTTTTTCCCAAAAAAATCAAGAGAAAACAGTATTGTAAACAGATGGGGGGGGGGGGAGGGGTGCTCTAACCCGACCCATGTCCAAACAGTGATTGCAAGGAACTGGAATGAGGAGAGGGCGTCTGTGGAGAGAGATGGTACAGAACATATGTGCTACGGTAGATGAAGAGAAATGACTGGAATAAACACTCACGGCAGTGAGAGAAGAGAGTGAACAGAGCGTCTAAGGAGAGACTGTGTAGCAGAATGGAGGGTAGTTATCTTAGAAGAGGTTGTTCTAGGGTATGCAGGGAAGAAGAAAGGATAACAAGTATATTTCCTTGCACGCGTAATACTGTTTACACTCATCATTGTGCGCCATCTTCATAAAAAAATTGGGTAAGAAGAAATATGTACATTAGTTGCATGTGTGACTTTGTTTTTGTTTGCAGTCTGTGTACTTCACCTACGGGGCTTCTAAATGTAGCGAAATTCACTTTTATTTCCCCAAATACAGTACAAAAATTAAGCATAGAGCAGAAATTCTACTGGTGGGCCTTCAGATTGCACAGTGACCCCTGCGCAACAAAGTGAGTTTGAATCAAAACTCGGGCCGCCTCTGAAAACAGACAATTTATTTGAGCGAACATCAACATAGTTGTCTCCATCCATGTGTGTGCAATGGTGTGAACTCCGTAGAAGTGCTTCTCGTGATATAAATACGGACAAATAAATCGGGACAGAACAAAAACGTCAAGAATGGGGTCGGGAAATGGAGGTTCTTCATAAACTTCACCTCACTGAGGGCTTTAAGTGCTCTGCTCCTCTGTTGCATTTTGGGCTCTGCCAGAAGGGACAATTGGAGGAGGGGGCGGGGTGGAGCCAGGGACGCTGTCTCTCCTAGTCTCCTTTATTCTGTGAGATATCATGCAGCTGAAAGCAACCCCGTCCTGTTATGCTTTTTCAGATGTGTCAGAAGCAGACTTGCTGGCTGAGACCCACTTGGTTAGTCAGCGAATCTGTTTCTTTTTTGAAACATTTCTTCCCCCAGCCTGTTAATTTGTAAATGCATGAAGACAGAGAGGGGGAAGGTAAGATTCTTTCTGTTTCTCTTGTAAGCCACAGGCCGGACATTGGAGGAGGGGGAGGGGTAGAGCCGGCCATAGTATTAGAAACAAGAATAATCTTACCTCCCTGATTGTCTTCATGCATTTACGAATTAACAGGCTGAAAGACGAAATATTGCAAAAATTAAACTGACTCGCTAAGTAACCTAGATGGTTTCAGCGAGCAAGTCTGCTTCTGACACCTCTGGAAACTTTCAAGACCGCTCTAATCACTGTGCCTTCTGCAGAGCCCGGAACTTGCACAGTAATTATCTGCAGAGTGCAGGAAGCACGAGTCAACCACAAAGCATTGTGAGGGGAGCCGTTATCAAAAAGAAACATCCTTTGAGTGCCAGGACAAAAAGTAACAACCAGCATTTGCAATGCAATAGGTCGGACCATTTATTTTGATTTTTTTACTTAGTAGAAACACATTGTAATAAAGACAATTTAAACTGGCTAGTTAGTTCACAGTGTTTTTATTGACAAAGTGCGCTGCGCTCTCTTATATTTAAAGCCCCAAAGAACTGAGCAAAAACAGTTACATTGTTGGCAAAAACAGGGCACAAACGAAAGACATAAAAGATACTTTTATAAAAGCACAAAGTGAGCCTGCAAATTGTTTTAATCAAAGGCTGAGCGTGTCTGCAGAAATTCACCATGAAGCCGGCTTCTTAAAAGTCAAACAAAGAAATACCCTTCACAAGACTGAACATATTGGAAAAGGCCCGCAAAACGAAAAGGTACATTTAAGGACTCTTCTGGCAAAGGGCACGCAGATTACTTGGAGAACCACATTTACATGAAATCAATATGCTGAAAGACAATACAGATATATTTAATCATGGAAAGAGCTAGACGGCGAGTGGTGGGCTGGAGAGCAAACGTGACTGAGCGCCCGGCAGGAAGCGGGGTCGAGAGGAGATGAGCGCAAGGGAAGACACGCTAAGGAAGATGTCCACGTGAAGATAGTTAAATGCACACAGACAGCAAAGGGCGCCCTGGTCAGCAGACAGACAGCAGCATGATTCACTTAAAATTGTTAAATTATCTCACTTCCTCCGCAGTGACCATTGGTCACGATGAGATGTTATTTGGCAGAGCTGCGTGGGAGTTCCAAAGGTGTGAGGCAGAGGTTGCTTCTTAAGGAAAACAAAAAAACAAGCACACAGGTGGGGGATCAAATAGGCAAAAGAGCAAAGTGGTACTTGTGGGAAGAAAACCCGGGTGAGCAGGCAATGTGGGGGCACAGTGTAACAAGCGATGCACGCTCTGTGCTGGGGAGGGGGACGGCCATTAGCCTGTGAAACTCACGGCGGAGAGCAAAGGAAGGGTGGGAGGGACATTGGCGAGCGAGGGGTGAGGGGCTGTGCAGCCTGGTGAGCTGAAGTGGCAGCAGAGGCGGAGCGCGGCGCATGCGCACGAAGTGTCTGGTAGCAAATGGCAGCTGCTCACAATGCACGTGGTTGGGCTCACATGCACTGTACCCGATCCGCAGTTTGGGTACACTTTTGAAAGCCTTACTATAATCTCACCAAGCATTACGCGAGACCTAAGCCATCCCATAGGGATGGCTTAGGCAGGGATTGCTGAGTCGGACTGCAGGTCTTTGGATGAGCACAACGTTGTCACATGTTATGTATACATTGAGCTTATTTATATTATTCACTTCTCTTTCTTATGATATTTGCTGTGTTGACTGCTCTTCTTGATTACACCTGGAATGTACAAGAACTCCATAACTGTGATTAGAATCTCAAGGAATAGATGCATAAACAAGTGCCAGAGAATTGTGAGCAAGATGATCAGAAGCACTCTACTACGGGAGATGGAAGATTGCTGCATAAACACTAAACCCATCCTTTTTCCTAAGGCTCACTATTTGATTATTTCATTTTTTTAAACCTCCATGCAGATGTTTGGAAAAGTCGAGACCACACTGATAACTAGATTTGCATGTTCTTATCATAGAGTAAGATGATCAAAAGGGACACCAGGTAGAGAATGTATGAACAAATCTCTACTCACCATACGCATACGACTCATTAAGAAAACCCGCTCAGGATGGCGTGCATTTACATTCCTAGCCCCCCACCTTTGGAATAAACTTCCCCTACGCCTACGAGAATGAATTGCCCACCACAATTTTAGAAAATTATTAAAAACGAATCTATTTTACCTTATAGGCTACTGCCAACGTTTTTGTTCCTGCTGCGCCGAGATATCCCTTTGGGGGAGATTCATGCGCATTACAAAAACTAAGAAATAAATAAATTAACAAGATGTCCTGGACATGCTAAGGAATTATTTAGTGGTGTGGCAAGTTTGGGTTTTTTGGGAATATTGATTTAGGTTGGAAGGTGTCTGAGTGTGATGGTTTTGGCGCCCCCCACCTGTTGGTGCGTTTGTGTTTTTCTGTACTGCAGGCTTGAGGGATTTCTTGATAATTACTGGTTTTACATGCTCCTACACATTCAACTCCCCGTCACATCTGCTGTTACAGTAATATGTGGGTAGCAGAACTTGCCAGCCATACGGATGTTGGAAATATGTCAAGGACCTGGTGGTGTTCAGTATGTGGGGAGGTGTTTGGGGCTATTGTAAAGAGTGATGCTCTTCATACACAGGAAACATTTGCCCATATTTTCTTTGACTTGTTGGGAAAGCACAGGCTTACCCCAGAGTGGGATGTCTGGTGCATTTTCCATGCTGGCGCCCACATATACTTTTTGTAACCCTCGCCTCTGTATTTCAGACCAGCTAGGTGTTTGCCCTATTAACCTGCAGCCAATGACCGTACGTTTTGAAGGTACTTAAGAACCATGTTTGATAAGCCACTGAAGTTTAAGCTGGAGGTACACTCAGCTTTTGGTGTGATGAAGGTTTTGCAGTCCTGAAAAAGAGACTCAATTCAGAATTTGCAGTGTGCAACTAATTGCAATTCCTAGCTCTTGTATTCTGTGGTGCTTGCATGGGGTGGTAGGGCTCTCACCTGGGTGCCTTTCAGGTAGACACAGGCAAGCGGTTCTTAGTTAGATACTGAAGAACTTGCTTCAAGGGGTCCTTAGCTAGGTGTAAAGTGCTCTTGTCGCAAAGCAGCCTTCATGCTGGGCTGGCTAGACTCCATACACAACCATGGGGAAATATTTGTAACGACCTATATGCTTTCAGTGATTCGGTTGTTCATCAGGACAGCATATTCACCTTTCAAAGTTCTGTTTTTAAGCACCAGGTCTCTTAAGATTTTGTTTTTTCCGGGAGACCTGTCAAATAACAGAATGTTTGTGCTGCCTTCTCGTAGCTCCAGCACGCTCAATACCGACTTTTATCTCCTACTGCATTCTGGGCTTAGTGCTTTGATGCCACTGCTCCAGGCTACCTTGATCTGTTTCGCTCGTTTACCAAAGGGTCCTAAGCTGAGCTAGCAGTCCTGCCATTCCCTCACAGCTTAAAGGCAATACCACCACAGAAAACAGGCTTTCTATATTGATGGCTTACAGTCACTTGGTGTCACAGGAAGCGGACCCCCGGTTTCCTAAGAACAGCAGACAGCCTCATTATGAACACTTTCAAATTAAGTTGAGAGCTGGATTTCATAGTAGGCAAGGGACAGAAGAGGAACAGGGAAAGTTGTAGAAAGATGATCCAAACAGGAAATATGAGGGGTGCTTGAGAGGACGGCAACTTAGAAATGCAGGAAAGGGAAGAGACACGAGAAGGACAATATGTATAGGAGGTTTGTGGGTATATCTCATGTAAACACAGTTACCAGACGGTTCACAAATTTGGAAGGAGATCGGCTAAAAAGAAACGGTACTTATTACAGAAAAGGAACGCAGATCATTTGTTATTCCCCCAGGAATCCCTAAAAAGAACTTGTAAACATTTGGACATATAAGGCGTTTGTCAAGTTGCATTTGGCAGACTAGTATTTTTTAGGTCTTGCCTAGCGTTGCAGTGCGCATGCGCTGCTCGCTTTGCGAGGGCTATTCTGATCGAGGAGATTTGAGAAGGGGACTCGAAGCCGCGCCCCTCGTTTTCATTGGCTGGCGTCATCGTTTATGTAAAATGGTGGCCTCCGATTGAAACTGAGGTTTTTTTGTTTACACCCAGTCTCCTTTTCGTCCAGCCCATCCGGACTGGATTGTCTGCTTTCCGGCTGTGGTGACTGAATTTCTTATCTATAGGATGCGTGTATGTTAATGAGTGACGAGTGTCATAGCCTGGCCTCGGCTGCCCGGGGCGCTGCTGAGGTTCCTGCTGTGTTTATTTCATATTTCAATGTTTTTGTACGCAAAATACGAGATGGATTAATTAACCTCTTTACAAAACTGAACGCTATGGAAAGGAGTTTCACGTTGCAGCTCGGTTTATATTCCATTTTCAGGATGACTCATTGGTGTGCCTGCGTCACTCAGCAGGCACTCACGGGGTACATTACCACTGCAACAACTTGGGGCTTCGGAGGATAATAACTGCAAAGGCGCTGCATTGCCCTGTAGGGAGATGTTGCATCCAGCAAACATATATAGCGGGCCCTCGTTATGAGTGGGGCCCAGAAGGGCTGAGAGGGAGAGGAGGGGGCGTGCCCAGGGAGGGCTGCCACCAGCGCCACAGCTGAGGCTTGGGCCTGACAGCAGGATTGCTATCTAGCCAGTAATTGCATTGGCGCACGGGCTCTGTGGGGTGCGTGTGGGAGCTCGAGACAGTGTCTGCAGACTGCCAGTGTGTGCAGGGCGGCGATAAGGGCAGCGCGGCGGCGTGGGCATGCCAGCCACAGCGGGGCTACAAACATGTTTTATAACTGCGTGAAAAGTCAAACGTGACTAGGATTGGATGGGCTCAGTCAAGTTGGGTTTTGGTGTATTTAGAAGCGTTCTTCTAATGAGCATAAAAGTAAAGAGTGCGAGGTGCAACGAGTCTCCAAAAAGTTCACAAAACTTCTTCCATCTGTAGCTAAATTGGTAACGATTGACTCTTGCTTAGTTTTGACCTTTAACCCATGTATAAGGATGAGTGGCGTGTTTTATAAAAATGTATCTGGTAATCCGTCAACGGATAATATGCAAATTGTATACACTGATAAACCATGTCAGTAAAACTATTTTTGGTCACAAAGATCAGTTAAAGGTTTTTCCAATATGCCCTTGTGTTGTGTGCACAGTGTTTGTTTCTTGTTGTTAGGTTGATGTGTCTGCAGCTTTGCCCTTATCTAGTGGATCAGAGTTTCACATTCACATGTAACGTTGTTTTGTGTAGGCACCATTTAGCGGTCCAGAGCTAAAGAAGACATCAAGGGACGCTGTTTGATTTAGCGAGTAGAGCCGGATTGTTCGGACTCACACTGACAAGTCATATAATAGTCTCTGAGCCCTAATAGGACCTTAAGTATACACAGTGCCTAGAACGAAGTGAATTTAGTTCAGGCAAGAAAAAAGTAGGACACTAAAGAACTATGGAGAAAATATATAGATATAGGCGACTCCCCAGACACAAGTGTAGTAACTCACAGCAATGTTTGAAGTGAATCAAAACATAATGTGATGCATGGGAGAATCAAACCTATGATCGGTTTTTTTCTGTGTATTAATTTCTCAATAATGGTCTTTGTTGTTCAGTAAATTCATGTTTTGTGTATATATATATATATATATATATATATATATATATATATATATATATATATATATATATATGTTGTGCACAATTGTGATGCTTATTATGAAATATTGCTGAGATCTCTATGTACTTGGTGAAGGGATACTTAAATGTCAAAAAGTTTTTTTAAAGAAAAAGAAGTATGAAGTACAACCACAGAGTCAATAAAAGGGACATCTGTGTTTGAAAATTTAGTGCGGTTTATGGTGTCAGAGGTAAAACTGCCGTTGAAACAATTGATCTTAGATTCTGGCCTCTGTCTACCTTAATTGAATCATTCCCCTAAACTTGATATCCAGTTTTGTGTAGGCAGGCACACCTGTTAGCATAGAGGTTTGGTATATATTGCTTATTGATTTTATTATGGAACATACTTGTACGTTACCAGAAAGAGTGCTGTTTTGTCTTATTTGTTGTACAGCTGATAAACATGGTTAACGCAAAAGTAGTAATGCCACAGTTGTGTATTTACAAGAGTTTAAGCTATTGGCATTGTAAATGACCATGCCTTTTATTTATGTTTTAAAAAACAAAAACAAAAAAAGCATTGTTATTTACAATGTCAATAGCTCAAAATAATGTAAATGCGAGACCCATTGCATTGCAAATGCTTGTTTAAAATTTCCTGTCATAAAGTTTGTCAAAGCAAAGTTTCCTCAAATACTTTTTGAAGTCAATTCTCGTTTCTCCTCCGAGATCACAGACGACTCACATTGTCCCTGGGTTTGAACCCAGGACGATAGCAGATAGCAGACCAAGAATTCAACAGATCAGTGCGTTTTAACTTGGAAAAGATATTTAATACCTTGAAATTCTTCAGTGTTGTGGTGTAAAATGTGTTGCTTTGTAGTAAAATTCTGTTTTTTTTATTGGTGAAGTTTTTAAGACCAAATATTATTCTAAAATATATTTTCTTGGCCGATCATCTGCCCTTTCCATGAGTGTAATAGTAGGAACATCACCTCCTGGTTTCCTAATTCATGTACCATAGAACCTGGGCGCCTAATTGTTTTAAACCAGGCTTTCTCGCTAACTGTTTTCTGACTTCTCTTAACACCTGTCTACATACTCTAATGCAACTGAACAGCAAAGCACCACCGCAGCAAGGAGGGTTTCACACTGTGGTGGTTTAGATGCTCAAAATATCCTCACCGGGGCGGGTAAAAGTCTGCAGTCATTTGACCTCAGTAGAAGGTAGGTCCCACCCAGTGGTAGCAAGAAGCAAATTACTCTGTAATCATACAGTGTCATCTCAAAGGCTGTAAAATGTTTTGCATTTGTTACCTTCGTAAGATCTCCTTTTTGAAAAATAATTATTTATTCCAATATAATTAGATGACTTTTATTCTTAATTATTTGTCCTACTGCAGCTAAAGTAAAAGAAAGATGCCAGTATACAATAGATTAACGTATACAAAAAAGTGATAGATGAAATGCTTGAATTATTCTCAGCCACTGATAACTCAAGACTGCATCCCAGTCCATCCTTCTTTTGCACACCATGGAACCTCAGCTTGGACTGAGTCATATGTAAATCAGCCATGACCCTGCTCCAATGGGAACAGTCCTGTCTGAACTGCCAGGCCAGTCCCTCCCTGAACCACAACACAAGCAACCCATGTCCTGATTAAGGCCCGTCAGCCAGGTGCGAAGAAGAAACCATTGCTTTTTAATTGAGCACTACAATATCAAATGTTTTAATACATTAAGTGTACCATATATATTTTTTGTGATTATGTTTATGATGTTTTTTTAACTTGTATGAATATAATTAAAATTGAGGATATTTTTTTATTCATATCTTTCTCTGTGACTTGCTTGTTTACATTGCACTGCAGTATATGTTGCCTGGGAGTGTTATTTTGCATTATTTAACCCTCAGCCAGGTAATCCTTGGTTCAGTATAGATGTCGGCGTTTTCAAATTGGCCTGTGGAACTCAGACTAAGGTTGTGTTAATAGATTTCAACATAGAGGGGCATTGTGCCGCTGGTAAAATTGTACTTTATCTTCCCTGTATGTTAAAAACATTTGCACCACGGGTTGGAAAAGCTTGCTACCTCATCTACGCCATTTTAAAAACGATAATGCTCAAAGTCATTAGGTTCGTCTGTGACACAGACTTGTAGAGATATTGATTTTCCCAATGCGTTTTTGTGTTTCCATAGTTTTTGTCACAACTCACTGTAAGATGGCCACTCCTGTGTGTCTGTGTATGGCAAACATCCTTGAATGTTTTTCTTAAAGCAAAAGAAAAGGCATTGGAATATGCCTGTTGTGCTCTGGAATGGATTAAAATCAGCCAGGGAGGGCAAGTGGCGGCTGGGGTAGAGCCAGCCACTTAAATTAAGTGTGTGGGCAGAGGAAGGGGAGCAGCACATGAAGAGAGGGACGTGGATAATAGTTCATCGCTGTACAATGGGGCGTTATCAAGAAGCCTAATTGTACTGCACCTTCCCTTGAGTGGAGCCTCAATGTTTACGAAAAGAACTCCCACTTGCTGTTCTTGAGAAATACCGCCAAATGATCAATCTCTTTTCATGCTGGAACTGCGCGCACTTGCCTGCTGATATTCTGGGAGGTGTGTGTGTGTGATCGGAGTGCCCCTCAGCAAAACAACATTTGCCCTGATCTGTTCGATCAAGGGCAAAGACTGCCAGAAGGTGCCTGCACCCCCCATGAGTCTTTTCACGGCCTTGAAGAATACAGTAATCCCACCGGTCACTATAAACCGGAAAAGGAGCAGTTAAACAACCCACTAATTATAGTGTCTTTGTGTAACTGAGTGAATGTGGCATTGTTGGAGAGACTATACACCAAGGGGCAAGCTGCTATGAATCACGCCTTTCCACTGGCATTGTTCTTCACAAATGTAGATTTCATAGACACCATGCATATTTCATTTGTGGCAAGAGAGCCTATCCCTGCATGCCTTACGAGTGTGCTGGGATCTGTTATCTACATTTTTACTGTCAGACACTCAGATGTTCATCCTCTCTAAGTTGGTGGGGGGAAAGGGTGGTATGGTGTCACCAGCCCTTCGAAGAGAACAGATTATTTCCATTCTATTTCTAAACTATAGTTTAGGTCAGTAATACTAGAGAGACTAAAAGAAGTAGCCAATGCCATTGATATTTTCTTAAGTTTAATAACTAGATAAGTTAGATGGTCAGAAGATCATACTCTTACAGAATAAAATAGCCTTAGATTATGGCCTTGCAGCCAAAGGGGCTGTGCAAAAGGGTCTGAAGTTGCACACACCTTCCCAATACCTCCTTAAGTATCCATTAACAGATAGAGCCCATAAAGGATAGCATGAAGACACTACAACATGCAAGATTGCTTTGGTTTCAACATGAGCAGCATCTGGTCTTGGTTGTCGGGATTGCTATAGCCGAGCAAGAACTGAAAATGAGTGAGTGAGTAAGTTAGTTCAGCAGAGATGAGTTGGGGCTGGCGTGGTGGAGCTTGGATTAGCAGAATCAAAAATATTTTCAACTATATTTTTGAAGTGTGCAAAAAAATGTGAACTAGAAACTACAAGACATACACATATTTTTTGATTTGGTGGGATATTTTATGACAAACTAGTCAAAATTGAGGCGGGAACTATGCAAGTCAATTTAATCTCACTCCTATCTTAAAGTGTCCATGGCACTGGATATTTCTTTCTTTTCTAGTTTATGATTGGGCCATGTTGAACTTCTAAAAGGTGTGAGAGGACATAAAGATACCTTTGAAACACCCCACCCTCTAGTGTTTAGGTATGATTTTATGACCGAAGTACCTCATGTCCTTTTGAAAATATTACACAGTGAGCACTGTGCTATTGATTCAATGAAATTAAATGAAAAGGGTTCTTATAAAGCGCATGGCTACCCGGAGGCATCCCAGCGCTGTGGCAGTAACCAGAGAGGGAGCCCGCCTCTACAGGAAAAGCCAGGTCTTTAGCTGTTTTCTGAACGTGAGGTGGTTGGGTTCTTTGCGGAAGCTCAGAGGGAAGGCATTCCAGAGTTTAACGGCATTCTAGGAAAAAAGCCGACCCCCCGCTTCTAGCTTTCTTGATCGTGGGAGTTACTGCTAGATGAAGCTCATCTGAGCGTAGTCTTCTGTTGTCTCTGTAGGGGCAGATCAGGTTTTTAATGATAGGTGGTCCAGTTCAACTCAGAGTCTTATGAGCTACACACAAGGCTTTGAAATGGATCCTTTCCTGTACCAGGAGCCAATGGAGGGCACGCAAGGAAGGTCTTGCTGAGCAGCGATTGGGGGTCCCCGTAAGCAGCCTTGCGGCAGAGTTCTGCATGATCTGTAGTTTTATGATTGCTGAACTAGGGGCACCGAAGTAGAGGGCTTTACCCTAGTCTATTCGGAACAGAATCAGGGCTTGGACAAGCAGTTTTTTGGCTTGGCTCGGTAAAAGGGGGAGCACCTTGCGTAGCATTTTTAACAGCCCATAGCACAATGCTGCGGTCTTCCTTGCTTGGGTTTTAAATGAAAGTTCTTGGTCTAACCAGACGCCAAGACTTTTGATCTCTGTTTTAGGTGATGGTGCTGGGCCCATACATGGTGGCCACATGCTGTTCGATTTCAAATTTAAGTAGTTCCCTAGCAGCAGCAGTTCGGTTTTTCCACATTAAGCTTTACATGAGATATGCTCATCCGTTTTGCCACTTCTTCGAGGCAGGAACAGAGGTCGGTGGGTGTCTTGTCGCTCTGGTTGAGGGGGATGACAAGCTGAGTGTCGTCGGCATAAGTCACTGTGTGGATCCCGAATGGAGAAGTTATATCCGCCAGTGGGGACATATAAATAATTAAAGCGAGTTGGGCTCAGGGAGGAGCCCTACGGGGACAGGTTTGGAGCGGGACAACTATTTATATCTGCTTCGAATGGAGAGTTCAGTGATTGACCTCCCCCCTTTTTTTACTTGTTCGCCTCAAAGCAGTTAATATCTACTATGTTACAGGATTGATATTAGCATTATTGTGATACTGTACCTAATTATCAACTGTGTTATTGGATGCTAAATGTTCTATTTATCGGATTATTTGTCTTTTATTTGCAATATGTGGACTTGAAGTGACTACAGATCACTTATCCATCAGGCAAATGTTATAAAGCTAGATCTTTTGAATGCTTGTCAATCCATTGTGGTGATTGTCATGGCTATAGGTGGGTCCATCATGGGAACCTAAAGTGGGAACAAGTGACAGAGGGCCTGCCTCAGTCTTGGTTCCCAAACAACAAAAGGTAGTGCCCTTATTTGATTGGCTAAGACAGCAGCTGAGGCAAAGCCTTCTTCCATCTCTGAAACAGTTCGACCTTAGAAGCAGGCCAAGTGATGCAGTAACTGATGTAGTATCCGCACATTGGCATACTTTCCAGAGTCACAAAGAAGCAATGAAAGATCTCCCCATCTAAAATCCTGCCCATGATTTCTAGGTGAACACTGGCCTAGTACCATTTGAGGAAGTATGACCTGTGCCATTGTGCTTTCTCACAGGTCCATCCTTGATCCATGCAGCAGTTTCACTTGCCACATTACTGTCTATTGGAACAGCAGCACATATTATAACTATGGTTCTGGTCCAGCTAGTGTGGTAATGTTTCAGTGGGAGTGTGGTGCTACTTTAGTGCACACACAGAATGACCACTAACTTTGTAGAAGATGCTCTATGTTGAAGCCACAGACAGCATTATTGAAGCTGATGTAGACCTATTGTCGAGGCAGAGAGATGTGGTGGGGCTTGTTTTGCTATCTCGTCTTTTAGATTTAGGCACTGCCTTGATCACATTATTTGGGGAGTGCCGGCAATTGTTATTAATTTCTTTATTCAGTACAATATTGGCTAAGGGCTCACAGATGTTTGAGGAGAAAACAGTCCAGTCTCTGGCAATTGAAGAAAAATTAGTGGACCCTCAGAGGCTTAGCTATCAACATGGCAGCAGCAGGCTCGTAGCTTAGTCAGTAAATTTGGGGTGTGTGAATCTTAAATTTCCTAACTAAAAAGGCAGTAAGCTGCAATGTGGAGGGGTGAGATGACTAAAGTTCATAATGGACTGTTTCCATGAGGAACAGGGTCAGTACTAATTTGCTCTGTCTAAAGTGGCACAGTGGGTGAAAAATTATGGGTTGGAATGCTACCCGAGCTATTGCCACTGGTTAGATTATATGGAAGCATCTATCCCATCACCTTTTGGGTGTTTGGTTAACAGTAGTGTGCATGGAAACCTGAAACTGGCACAGCTTTCTAAGCCTTCTACTGCCAATGGCAGTGAATTCCAAAAAGTAGTAAATTTGCATCTATCCAAGGAGTACTTCTAAAGCTTTTAGCAAAATAATAATGCCGAGAAATACCAACACACAAATAGTGCACCCAACTCGGGCCCCCAGATACAATTACCAAGCCAAGAATGCATTTGGAGGATTTGTAGGGAAGAGGTGTGGTGCACCAGCCAGGACGGCTGACTCCGGAACACGGGGGCTCACGGTTCGATACCCGGCGGTAGGTTAGCCCAGCACCTTGTGACTCTGGGCAATAGCTTGCTTAATCATCCCAACTGTCCCCAGCGCCGGGACACCTCTCCGGAGGTAGCTGTGTGCTTTACAAATTCTGGTATCCTATCACACCCCAAACACTCTCGCCCCATGCTACTTCCCTGCCCATCCCACCTGGGCACTCATAAGTAGGGTCATGCACCAAATAACGGCCTGGAATCCCTGCCCTGGGATCACGTATTTTCACTGCATGCACTCTTCTTTGTCTCTGCTACGAGAAGCCCTGATGTTACACTTGTCAAACCAGGGTTCCATGTTTCCAATACTTGCCTTTTGGAAATATTTTTGTCAAGTGACTGATGACCCCATGTATTAACCCCAAGTTTCAAATAGAGGTGGGTGCATCAGTAAATGAATAGTGAGAGCCGAGCCAGAGATGAGTCAAGGGTCTGGGTGGGGTCTAAGAGTCCATGCACGAGCGAGCCATGTAAACATTTGGCATGTGTATAGTGCAACACTCATAATGTTAAAATATGATACACTTTTTTGAATTTTGAAGAAACAATTTCTTTAGCATGTGTATGCGTTTCCCCTTAAAATATATTGGTGCATAGACAGACATTTATATAACGTAACAGTTTTTAAACATGAACTTAGAAAAATGTTCATTAGTGACATAAGAGGCAAGTCACTTGTTGTAAGCCCTAAAGATTCTTATTATAGATGGAGCAACATTGTCGTCTATGAACTCAAACATAAAAGGCACTTGTACAGCGCACTTCCTGAACTCAAGTAATTAATAAAAATGCTCTCATGTGTGATGATAAAGGAAATGGAGGCTCAGCGAAATAGAATGTTTGCTTAGGATTACACAGTTTTCTCAAACAGGACTCCTATTTATTTCAGGTTATCTGGTTTCACAGTATGAAATTAAGTCACTAGATGCAAATCTCTCTCTCTCACCTGTTTTACATCAGGGGTCACTGTTTTGTCTTCTATTCTTGTTGCACGACGAGAAAAAGCGACACGCGTGTAGCAGGCCCGACTAAGGGCTCCCAGACCCAACTACCAAGCCAAGAATGCCTTAATTTGATGGGGCTGGGGGGGGGGGGGTGCTACACCCCAAATACCGTCGCTCAAGCTACGCCCCTGGACAGCAGATGAAGTGGCAGTGGGTTTAGGATCGTGAGGGCCATCTTCACTCAAATTTTTGTCAGTTTTGGTTGCCCAACACCTGCACGAGGGCTCCATGTTTTGTTGTTGCTTGAATTGGGGTCTATGCTGCACTCACGACACACCTCTGCTGGACCCTGTGCCCTATTCTAGCTCTATGAACTGTAGAACGACAGAAAACCCGGAAGGAATTGGCTCCTTATAAGCACATATTGATGAAGGCCAAGGCTGTTGTCTCAGCCGGCGTCTGGTAGTGTTCCTGTCCTCAGCTCTTGTGACCGGCCTCGTGCTCATTACGCGCTCTCTCCTGCCTCGGGGCAAGGATGTTCATCTGCAGCTGAGGGGCGTGGTGTGTGACGCGCGCCTGTGGGTGTGGTTTCCCCACCACTTCCCACGACATTCAATTTCGAATGCATTACTTGGGAAATTACTTCTCCTGACTTAAATGAATGCCTTTGCTTTCCGAAATTGTTTAAATAATTTCTCACTACATCTTTTGAAAGATAAAACGTTCTACATAACGTTAACCTTATCTGAAAAAAGAACTCTAGACTCTCTGACATACACTCCTGTGCACGAGTGTATGGGAACTCGCAGCATCCCAGGCCTACTATTGGCAATGTCGTGGGATATTTGCTATTTGCCTAGTGTAGAGTTCTACTTGTAGTAGAACTCTGCACCGGGGAAGAGCATCCTACTGTGCAAATGTAAATTTTGTTTTTAGTCATACTTTCCTTTGCACCCCTATAAGGTTGAAGCTGGTCGATCCGATTTTGACCATGGAAGGAGGGCTGCGGCAGCACTTTTCTTGAGTAAATCTCTGAGAATTTCCAGGGATAGGATCTGAAGCTGATTTTCATATTCTTTTTTTTGTATCATTTGTATAATTTGTTTATTGTTTTTCTAGTTTTGTTTTTCATCTGCTTTGCCGCCGCTTGTATGCTCTGGCTGTATTTTATGGCAGTTGGCACCATCGCATGACACGCTGGCATGAATATTTAAATAAGTATTTGAAAAATATTATGATCGATGCTTCATAGTACAATTTATTGAACTAAATATCGCGGTTTATCCATGAGTTTGAATTCCGTCATGTTTTTTTTTGTTTATTTATTTGTTGTTTTTTATTTGTCAGGGACTAGTAGGCACGGGAAAAAGGACAGAGAGCTGTACAACATCGTATGAGAAAAAAGGTCCGGTATTCTCCAGGGTAGAGTAGTACAGGGGGTGCATATGAGCAAAGTACATTTAGTTGAAAAGACAGGTGGGTGATAAGTAGATTGTTATGTTGGTAAAATAAAGAAAATCGTTCTAGCATTTTATGTAGGTATTTTATGTCGAATTGTATGTAATTTATGTAGATTCTCCTCATACAATGGTAATCTTTTTATTTCATGATGGCTAGTTGAAAATATACATGGGGTGAGGTTTAATATCTAGAAGTTGGTTAAAATTCTACTTTCACATGAAAGTGCACACGCATGCCACGTCGTGCACAAGTCTCTGAGTAGCACACGGACCTATTTTGTGCAGACTGACACCTGTGATTTGATTGAAGTGAGGGGCTCAGGTGTGGGCTTAGGTGACAGGGCTTGGAGGATTTCCTGTTTGAGCCACCATGTGGATGGGCGAAATTAAGGGGGGAATGGCATATGCAGGGACGGCTTTAGGGCAGTGCGAAAGGTGCAGCCGCACTAGACGCTGACCTGGTGGGGGGAAGGGAACTGACTTGGGGTGGAAGGGGGGTGCTGTGTTTAGCAATAACATGAGTCATACCTGCCAACTTGAAGAACAACTTCGCCATATGAGGAGGGCCCGAGGCCTTGAAGAGGACCACCCCCACCCTGTCCCCATGCCGCCCCCCCCCCCCCAAGAAAAAAGAGCTTGCTGAGGCTAGTGCCAATGTCCTGGGGTGTTTTCACCACCCTCAATGGACGTCCTCAGTCAAGAGCTGGAAAACCACTATTTACAGAGGTTTTCAGCTGGTTTTCCCTGCCACTGTGTAATATCCGCTCCTCACCAGGTGACCCGTTGATGGGAGCAGATATTGTATGTCACACAGAGGCGCTGTGTGAGTTGGCGGGTATGCATGATCTAAAAGCACCTGCTGCAGAGTTCCCTGCGTCCATCTTCGAGGCAGCAATAAAAATGTCAAGATAACTCTTGTGATTAATGTTCCTGAGAGGGAGATAGAGAGAGATATCTGAGTGGCAGTTCTACCCTAAAGTAGCACAGAGGAAGAAGATTCCTGCTGCAAAGAACAGAACTGTATTTATGTGGATTGGTAAGTGAATTAACAGTGGTGATTCCTCCACTAAAGCGGAGGAGCGTTGCCCCACTGCTTGGCAGCAGTGAAGTAAAGGAAAAATAAAATAATAACTCCTTGTTATCATCAGTTTATGTTTCCTTCTGTTGCAGCTTTGCGTTTGGGGCAGGGCCGCTCTGACGACAGAGGAGCAGGGGAGGAGTGGTTTGCCCACTCCTAAGTGCACATGACTGTTTGGCCGGGTGCACTTCGCATCTTCTCCATGCAGGCTGCATTACAGCCTGTGTGGAGAAAGTGCCCAGGCCCCAATTCCCTGGCTGAGTGCTGATCCACAGCGCTCAGACCAATCACAACGCTGCAGCGTTGTGATTTGCTACCTAGAGTCTGGAAACCGGGTGCTTCCTGCATCCTACTACGGGACCGGAGTCAGGATGAAGAGGACGGAGCAGAGGCAGCGGCTAGCCGTCACAGGCAAGTATTTCTTTAAACTCCCACCCCACCCCATGGCCCTATGCCCCTGCGCCCCTGCCTCACACCCGGGTCTGGTAGCAGCCGCTACTGTGAATTAGTAAAGCCGGCCTTAACCAGCTCTTTAAAACAAATTAAATGTATGTCGGAGAGTGGCACTTTTGTCAGGTGGTAGTGAGGGAATCCAAGGAGGAGGTAATGGAGTGAGGGAAGCGCCAAAAATGATTGTCGCATCACCAGCGCTAAAGCCGACCCTGTGTGTACGGTCCTGCAGCCTCACTGGTGTAGGAGGGGAGACTCGGCCCTGAAGCGCTGGAGCCCAATTCAGCCCTGGGTCAAATTTTTACCTCGTTTACACTGGCTCGTACAGTTATTGGGTTACCTCCTGTGTTTAGCAAAGGCTCGTTGCTGTCTTTCTTTTCCTTATGCTACTGTCTGTGGCGTGTAAAGCAGCGTCAGTCCAGACTCTGGTGGGTTGGGGTGCCAGTTCTGGATGCTGCCCTCCCTTTCCCCTGCTTCTTGTACATTTGGTATGCTTCCAAAGTGTTACCAACAACATTTTGCATTATATCTGTATTAGAGCACTTCAGTAAGTCAGACGTGCAAAGAGAAGGTGTATGTTTTAGAGGTTTTGAGCAAAAAAAGAAGGAAACGGGAAGAAAAGATTTTAAATTGTCGCACTGATAAAAAAATGTTCAGCGTGTGGGCCACAGCTGTTCTCCTGTGAAGACATTTATGTTTAAAGGCATTCGATAAGCAGCAGTCTGCCATGCTGAAAAGCTAAACCAGAAAGGCAAATGTAAGATCCTGTGTAGTGCTAAGCCAGTTTTACAAAAACATTCCAAGAACCTGGGCAGCGCAAGTTATAAAGAAACATGTCAGCACCGGATCTATTTATAAACCTATAATTGTGCTTTAACAGATAATCCCATGGCCACTTATACTTCAACAAACATTTTATTGTATATCTTTTTAACTGAAACAGTAATACAAAGTACAAATTTGGACCATATTAAATCCAAAAATGTTAAACTGGATCAGAGGCGTAAAATGCACCAAATAGTATAGAAACCGAATGATTGTTAAAAGGTGATTGTGGATCAATCAGATATGCATTCACTAATTTATAGAGCCACCATTAACCATATTATCTGTCTTTAAACGCCCATCAATAGACCTACTCTAAAAGATCCTTCTTACAGGCCACAGGCTGCAAAGTTGCAGTAGGCTGTGTAGTGTGTAACCCTCTATACATTCACCGATGAGCAAGCATATTGTCATAATCATGAGACTAATTCATAATAGTGCCTGAACATAGCGGAGTATGTGATCTCACCTTTTCCTATGTGACTAGCCTTATGGAAAGAGCATTGCATTTCTTCAAAAATAATTTAACTGTACCTCTCCTCAGATGAATAGCTTCCATGAAGGTACAGTAATAACTGATTTTCTGTACGAGTCACAGGGTCTGGTCATAGCCTGGCTAGAGCAGGTTTACCCACAGTGAATGCTTTTGAGGTGCTCCTGTAATCTTGCTTGGTGCTTGCGGGTTATAGCTTATTTAACCACCTCTGGAAGGTGCTTGACTTCACAACGTGATTTCGGTTTTCTGTAGCAGGTCAGGCTATGGTAGCAGCAAACCTTTGCTTAATTGGATGGTTAGGCATGTCTGTCTGCTGCATTTTTAAGACTTTTACTTTTCTGCTGAGATTTCCAACTAGAATATCCAATGTGATGTTGTGGTTGGTGGGATGAGTAAGTAGCCTCTAGCTCGGGGTTGCAGCAGCATTATCAAATTATCTTCCTGATCTGGTCAGTATGTCTGACTGGGTAGGCCTTGGTGTCAGTGACTTGTACTCCAACAGTCTAGCATTGCAGGCCTTTCCTACTAGTTGTGTGGGTTCTTGAGTATTAAAAAGAAGGAGAACAAGCTGCTTCTGGACCATGGATCTCTTCCTTCCTAACTTGCCATTCTTGGTTTGGAGGGTCTGGGCGAGGGCGGTTGGGTACAGTCCCCATTCTCTTCAGGGTGCCTCAAGGGTGGATCATTCCGCCACTGTTATTTAATCTGTGTTCAGAGTCGCAGTTGGGACAAATGGCTGCATTTGGTGTTCATGTTCAGAGGTACATGGCTCTCAAATCTTAATAATTTTGAATGACTCGATTGGACATTGATTGTATTCCTCCTGCCCCCAAATGCAGTTTGTTATATCTTTGAAATGTTGCTTTAATTCCCTTTGGCCATGCTGACCCATTGTCAAACACTGCTCACTTTCATTGCTTGGGTCATGTTACCTCCCTTCTTCCAGTCTCTGTGCTTTGGTTCAATCTTTGAATTCGTTCTGGAGCCTGACTCTTGGTAAGGGTACTTACCTACTCTCTTGGTTCTTGTAGTGCAGCACTCCCTGCATCTAACAGACTGGTTGCAGGGTCTCAACCCTTTAATCAAAATAGCCCTGTGCTGTTACCTTCCTGTCTGGCTTTCTCATCATCTGTGCCTGCTGGCAGCCAAGTGGTAAAGTTCTGATTGCACCAGTTAGATGCAAGGAAAGAGGGCATCAGATGGGAAGTTACAAAACTTCATAGAGTTATAATAATTGATGTTGCCTCTTTCTTTCTCTTTCCCTCTCTCTACCTTTTTTCTCTCTTTCGCTCTCTTTTGCTCTCTCTCTTTCCCTCTCTCTTTCTCCCCCCCCCCCCCTTTTGTTTGGTCACCCTCCCACCCCCTCCCCGTTTGCTCTAATGCTGATTGTTATGACTGTCAAAGTGCACTGGAGTCTGTTGCACAGGCACTAGTGCTCTCTCCCTAAAACAGAAACATGTACATTGGCAAAGACTTTAACCCTCTTATAAGTCCCTAGTATATAGTACCAGTGGTAACCAGGTTATGGTTGTAAAAGAGGGCACCTGGGCCTGAAGCACTGATTATGCTACCCTGAGTGACCCAAGTAAACAGAGGAGAGCAGTCTTGCCAGTTCAAACTGCTCAAACTCGAATTTGCCCTCACCATGTGTGACAAAGTCAATGCACTATTTTTAATATATACCAGTCACCCCTAAGAAAGGGATCCTGAGCCCCGGAGGCATGGAGCATTATATTAAAGGTGAGAACATATAAGTACAAGCTTTCGTATCCCCATAGTAGCCATTTCCATTAAGGACTACTATAAGTGATCGGCATCCATAGGATAACATTGTCTGGCACCCAGGCAAACTCGAGGTCGCCAGCTCCATTATGGTACGGCCGAAGTAGGTCATGTTTGGTATCAAACAATGTGTCTCATCACCACGGACACAAATCTTGTGTCAAGGTGGCATGCACCCAGGTGTTTACCAAAGAGGTTGCCTACCTGGTTGCCCCAGTCTTCCCTGGGCCCTGGCTGCTGCTGCCAAGATAGGATTCCGATGCCCTGCCAGGAGGTATGAACTTTCCTGGGAGTCTGAAACAATGGCCTGGATGGGAAAAAGGTCACACCTCCCTCCTTTACAGGATGGTTAGTGAAGTGGCACATGAAGGCGGTGAGCTTCTATGTCTTCAGCGCTTGTGATATGCAACCAGGATGCACCCCAAAGGTAGGAACAGTCTTCTCCCTGCCCTAGGCACATTTGCACCTGGGCAGGTGGGAAATTCAGGAGGTGTGCACCTCCAGAAGGCTAGCCACACCTCTAGGTTGGGCTACCCGGTCTGTACAGCTAAGAAAGGGTTCTACAGTTTTGAAATGTGACAGAATAAAGGTTTCAGAGTAGAGGAGACACCCCCCCCCCAGATTTGGTCTCCTCAGGGGTTGCCTAAGCACTTGCGCAAGTACCCATGCCCCTAACACCCCTAAATCTAGGGTTTAAGGGATACCCCTGACACCATAATCTCAGTTCTGATCTAAATTTCAACAAAGGACACAGAAGAGACCCGAGTATGCAACAACAGGAGCTGCACAAACCAAAGATGTGATACCCTGCACCTATGGCCACCTTCCTGTAACTGCAGGACGGTGAGTCGTACCGGACCAAAGACCCGTTCCTCCATACAAAGGGACCCCTTTGAGAGCCAAAGGCAACTCCAGTCTCCCTTGGACTAGTGGCACCAGTCCCCTGCACACTGCAGTAAAAACAAAGCACTGGAACCAAAGAATTGCTGGCCATCAGGCCCTCCAAGGGATTGCCCAAAGTAGATGGACCAGTGCATTTTGGGAAATGCAGTCCTGACCTCCAGCAAGTACCAGGCGGCTACCTATTTCCCCCCAGACCTCTGGACGTGTAAATAGCTTTCTGCTGACTGTATCGTTGCCAAGGCTTGCTGGTGGCCAGTCCTGCAACTACCACCTTTACTAAACACTGCACCTTGAGGGAGACCTGCAAAGCCTTCATCGACGACAGTGGCTTAGTTGTCGGCTTTTTGCACCTGTTTTCTCACCAGCACTGTGTAAGCGGTAAAACTAGGTCCCCCGCAGCTCCCACTTCAGCACCAAGGACAGCTAGGACAACGTTGGATCCGGTCTTCTCGAACCAGGTAAAATTAAATTGACTGTTGTGGCTTGCTACTGGGACCCGCATCACCTTTACCCTTCTTGGGTTCCATGCTACTCGAATCTGCAAGTGACCAATTGTCACTAGTGCTTTTTAGGTCTCACCTACGCAGCGTGCATGCACTGCATAGGAGACCTTTAGCCGTATTACAGATCTTTTTCCAAGTAGATACTCATACTAGTGGGGGAATATGGCTTGCGGGAGTGCGCAGCGATGTGCCACAAGCACGAGTGTGTGCTTTGAAAAAGAGAAAACAGCTGCTGCTTCGCACGCGTGCCCTCCCCCCACCCCCCCACTTGCGCCCACACGCACCTTTGCCATGCTTTTTTTTTTTTATTCCTTTTAGAACGCTTGTGCACCATGTTTGTAGATGCACTGTGTTTTCACAAACGCCGATCGTTGCCTTTCTCAATGCCCGTGCCTCTTTGTCTTCCTTTTCCACTTCAAAGCTTCAGAATCTCCCTTCGTGCCCATCGCCCCATAAAATCCCTTTATACCTCTGTGACCAGATCTTCAGAGAACCTACTTCACGCAGATCCCTGTGATTTAACGGTTAAGTAGGGGTCAACCCCTCCCCAATCTAATTAATTTAAATCTGCATGCATTGTTTATTAAACTCATGCAATTGTTAATTTTATTTGTTCAAATCAATATTTTTAGTTCACATGTGAAAGACTCTGCAAGACTAGAACGCGATCCTTTCCTTCTTCTACTCCGCATCGTAAACATCAGGGTTGAGACACTCTGTTTCTTTTGGGGCTTCTAAAGTAATGCGAGCTCTGGGCCGGCCATACTCCCTCCACTCGAGCAGTGCCGAGCCCAGCACGTCGCCCCATAATCCCTTTATACCTCGGTGCCCAGATCTTCGGAAGAGACAGTGTATAATCTGCTTCACGCCGATCCTTATGATTTCACAGTTTAGTAGGGGTCAGCCCCTCCCCATCACACAAGAGCAGTACCGATAGCTCACATTTTCAAGAAAAAAACGTTACGTGATAATTCGAGCACACAAGCTAACATTGTTCTTAAACCATCCCATGTTTATTACACGGCTGCATGGCAGTTAAGCAGAGGCTCAATTGCATTATGCGAACAAAATTGCAAACTGAACTATATATACTGAAAACCACATGCACCACTCCACCTTCAAAATAAGATCGACCTAAAAGCGTCTGCCGTGAGACCACCAGTACTCCAGGCGCTGTGACGACGCACTCCAAACATGCAGCACTGGTCTTATTGTGGCTTTTATGACCAGAGAGTGGGAGATTTTTCAGTGGAGTTGATGTGTTATCAGGCACACCTGACTCACATGACTTCATTAGATTGCGCCCTTAACTTTGCAATGAGCATCGGGCCTTGTATTTGTTTCCTCCTCATGACTCTTTAGTATTCCACCCCTATTCCGAAATTCACCACACGCCACTCAGCCATATCAGCAGAAACTATGTGTTCCTGCATTCTCTTCCAATGTGTCCTTAGGATGGGTCCACCCAAGCCCTGCCAGGCTTAAGAGGGAGGAACGTGTGACCAAAACTAGCACTGGCACTTTATAAAACATTTGATGGGTTCTGCGTTGTTACCTAGAAATGATGGGAACATGTCCTTCTTTTGAAACAACACACCATCACTCTTCTAGGGCCCTTTAACACACCACTCCCTCTCCCATCTATGCCCTTTGCACACACACACAATCATTGCCATAGCCAATAGGTCTTGCCTTTGGGACCTTATAAGTGTTCAGCCAGGCAACAATTGATGTTGCACACAAGATATTCTGCTGCATAACTAAATACTTATAAGGTACCAGAAGCGAGACCTATTAGCTATGCCAATGCTTGTTACCATTGACTCCAATGATTAAGTTTTGCTGTACAGTTTTGCACTGATTTAATTTTGCTTCTAAATTCCATAACTCTGGTTGTACTTATCCGATTGACTACATTTTAGTGTCTAAATTTATATAAACATCCACATTATTTTTATAAATTAGCATTAGATTTCGTTTGAGTCATGTCAATCACTTATCGTCCATGTTGGTACTCTGAAACACATGTTCCTCTTGTAAAGCCTGACTGCTCTTTCTCACTCTACCAGTACTGAGCCAATGATTTATTATTGTGAATCCTAGGACCATCTTTGAGGTATTTTGTGAGAGTATTAGATAGTGAAGTCTATTAATATTCCACCTTTTTTCTTTCTCTCTATCTCCGTCTCTTTCTCTCTCCCACTCTCTCTCCCCCCCCTCTCTCTCTTCTCCCTTTCTTTCTTCCCCCCTTTCTCTTCCCCATCTCTCTCTTCTCCCTCTCACTTCTCCTCGCCCCTCTTTGTTTTGAGGTGCATTATCGAGCTACGCCTTTTTAGAAAACGTTTAGGAGCTGTTGTTTTGTATGTTTGTCGCTGAATAAAAAATGCGAGTCTTGTCTGAATTTGATCATCTTGTTTTATGGGCAACCATGTGATATGTTGTACACTCTTAATAAAATATGCTTGAATGTTATACCTTGTGAGTACTCGAGTGCTAGGGTCACACTCTAGCAAATATGAAATAAATGAATGTATCCTACCTGCAAAAAACTTCAGTTTCCAGTCCTGGGGATTACACAGTGTTCTGCCAGAGCACCTCAATCCAGCCCAGTCACTGTACATACACCTGTTACTACCTTCAGTGCCTGAACTCTGAACTCATGCACAGCTCAGCCAGGTCACCTCAAGCCAGTTCTCTACCACGATCTTCCATTTCATTATTGGAATTATCACTCTATTGCTCACCACCTCCAGTATGGTACACTCTGCTCCTGTAATGCTGAAGGTACAGGTCAATCACGTGGTTTCAGCTTATAATTTCCTACCTTATTTCTTGAAGGAATTCCTTCTCTTCCTACCCAAACAGGTCCATCAGGGTGTGATATAGGCGACTGGTCTCAGCCACCTGGGTACGGCAATCCCCTCTATTTAGGGGCAAACAAGGGACTGCTAAGGAAATTGCATGGCATTTCGAATGCGGCAGCCCAGATGATACTGGGCCTTCCTTTTATCATCCTCAGAGGTCCTAAACCATCTGCACTGGCTTCCAGTTTAAAAGCAAGTGAGGTTTAAATCACTCTGCCTCATATACAAAGCAACTCATGGAATAGGCGCAGCCTATCTGGCTAATAAATTCAAGAGGTGCCCTTCCTCTCATCTCCTGCTCTCCCCTGGTGCACATCTGCTGGTTCTACCACAGGTCACTTCATGCCGTAGAGGAGACAAGGCTTTCTCCAGCTGTGCAGCAAAACTTTGGAATGAGCTTCCTGTTCATCTGTGGAAAATACTCTTTTCTTCAGTTCAGGACAGCTCTAAAAACTTGGCTCTACGACGTCTAGTAGCTTGAATTATGCCTTTTTTTATAAAAAGTTTCCCTGTTGTGACAACAAAACCTTTTAGTCATCCAGGCTCAGCTTGTATTCATGTCTTTGTTGGAAATCTTTTGTTATAGCGCCAAGGCACCCTTCTGGGTGTTTATAGTGCTCTGTAAAATAAATAATGATAGAGCGCATACAGCACTCTAAAATGTAGGGGTGCATTATAGTCATGGTTTAAACGCATTTATCTATATTTCTATTGTGTGCAGAGTATTACGTTTATCAAATGCATATATGCAACATCGTAAACATGGAATCATAACATTTATCTATGTAGGATGTATATGTATTAGAGACACTGACATTTCTGTATTCATAACGTGCAGAATTACATTATATTCATATTAATGTAACTGTGTGTTGTTAAAGTTGCCTGCACTGTAGGCCCAGAGTTAATAGTTGTTGATAGTTTTGAAAGCCCTGGTTGCTGAAGAAATTATTAAATGTGTCTTTGTGTGTGCCAGAACAGTATGCTCTCCTCCCATTGCAGGTATAAAGAATTCAACATTGTTAGTTAGTTTAAAGAGATAACTGGAATGTCTTTGAAAAAATTCAAAGAATAATTCAACAGAATTCTCTGCGAACAAGCCGGTCTATGGATAAGAAAATACAAACAAATCAACCTCTGTAAAGCAAACAAGGCGGGGAAAATCCTAGCGTCATATCTCAAACACAAACAAAGGCAACACTGTATCTCCACAATCAAAGACGCACAGAACAAGACACACACCCGACACAAAGATATCCTACACACGTTCATGGAATTCTATAAAGAGTAATACAAAAGAGATGACAACCTTGACCAAGAGGGCTGTTCAGCCTACCTTGATAGCACAAACCTATCCAAGATAACGATAGAGGAAGCTAACACACTAGGTCAAGACATAAAAATGAACGAGATCACCACAGCCATTAAGGCACTAAAAAGACAACAAAACCCCAGGACCGGATGGATACACGGCGCCCTTCTACAAGACGTTCCAAGACCAGCTACTGCCGGTCGTGACGAAGGTTTTCAATCACTGCGGCAGAGAAGGGGCAGTAACCGAATCTATGTCACAAGCCAACATAATAGTCATACCCAAAGAAGGCAAAGACTCACAATGGCCCAAAAACTACCGACCCATATCACTAGTAAACTTAGACTGCTAGTTCTACGCCAAAAGCCTAGCCACAAGACTAAACAAAGTGCTCCCTCACTTGATAGGTTGCACTCAGGTACGCTACCTGAAAACACGCATGCCTCACGATAACACGAGACTCCTCTGTTCAATAATAGAGCACTCTTCCAAATCATATAACCCGACGGTGGCAATCACGCTAGACGCAGCGAAGGCATTTGACAGAGTTTCCTGGCAGTTTCTAGAGAAAAGCATGCAAGCATACAACCTAGGAGATAGCTTCACAAGGAAAGCCATGGCACTGTACAAAAGCCCCAAAGCGCAGATAGCTATAAATGGAACAACATCCACCCAATTTAACCTCGAAAGAGGAACAAGACAAGGTTGCCCGCTATCCCCGCTGCTCTTCCTATTAGCACTCGAACCCCTGATTAGAGACATTCTAGCTAACAGAATTATAGTGGGCGTAACCATTAACAATACTGCAGCCAAACTTGCAGCCTACGCGGACGACCTACTCATATTAACAGAAAACCCCACTCAATCCATACCAGCACTCATGCACACCATCGAATCATACGCTAAACACTCAGGATACAAGCTAAATATAGATAAATCGGAATGCATGCCCCTCAACATACACACAACCAAACAGATAATAGGTACCTCAGGGCTGGCCTGGCAACCCGGATTTGCCAAATACCTAGGCATCCAATTCTGAAAAAGCCTGAGAATCACCCTAGAACAGAATGAGAAAGCAACACTGGACAAGATCAAAAGGCTACTAGAATCCTGGTCACCCAAGTTCATCACTTGGTAGGGCAGGATAGACACAGTGAAAATGATGATCATGCCCATTGTAAACTATCTAGCAGGAATGCTCCCCATGGCTTTCACGGATGAATTCCACAGAAAGATAGACCAAATGTTAAACAAATTTATATGGAGAAATAAGAAACCGAGCATAGGCCTACAAAAACTAATACTGGACAAAAAGCTAGGGGGGCTCAACGTGGCTGACCTGAGAACCTTTCAGACAGCTTCTATAGCCAGACAAGGAATGCACTGGGTACTCCCTAACCAACCATACACCCCAACATGGCTCTCTATTGAGAAAGCAATTCTAAATAACACTGATCCCTTAACCCTCCTCACCACCAACAAGCAGGCACAAAAGAACAACCCGATCTTTAAGACAACAAGACAGGCACTACTCCAAATAGACCAGAAGCTCTAACACAGCATCAGAAACTCACATTAGGAAACACTCTGGGCAAACCCCAAGTTTAAATACAGGGGGGAAACCCCTGGACATAAAATCCTGGAAAATACTAGGTTTCTCTTACTCAGCACAGTTGAGAGCAGAAGGGTCTCCCCACACCTTCAACTACCTGAAAACACAACGCGCACTCCCAGACATAGAACTATACAATTTCCTGGCAATCAAAACAGCCCTAACAAAATCAAAGCTAACCAAGCACAAACCCTCAATCTTTCATTACATGGAAACAATAAACAAGACAGGCCACCAGATCTCACGCATATATAAACTCCTCCACCCTAAGTTCACCAGACTCAATGCCAAAAACACCAACTACTGGGAAACACAGCTAGGTACCAAACTCAATGAACAATAGCTACAATACTTTTGGGCAGCCCCATCGAAAAACATGATATCGCCGGTTCTAGCTCAAACAAAATTCTGGCTACTACACCAAGCATTCTGGACACCAGCGCATCTAGCATCGATAGGACTGAGAGATAACTGCAGATGCTGGCACTGTAACACAGAAAGGGGGGACCTAGCACACCTCATCTATCACTGCAGTAAGGTCAGCAAATTTTAGGGGAAGGTGTTCAACTTCATCAACAAAACAGTAGGCTAGACAGTACATTCGCCACAACTACAATGGCCCATATCACATCTGAAGTAGCCACACAACAGGACAGAAACCTCCTGGATTTTCTTCTGACGACGGCAGTCAAAACAGTTCTAGCCAAATGGAAAGATACCTCCAAAATCACATTCAAAGGGTGGCTGAACTGGGTGACATTTCTCAGGGGGGCGGACAGCACTGCACTCAGACACACACCATGGAAAAACCCCAACAGAGGAATGTGGTCAAAACTAGACTTATTCCTAAACCCATTCAAACTGCCATGAAGAACAAAAACCCTAAATCAAAAGAGCCAAACACAACTTCAAGACGGCCCGACGACCTGACACTAAATAACGCACTTCAATTTTATGTTCTGTGTAATGTCTTATGTATCAACCTAACACACGACCACCCGCAATAACGTAAATGTTCAATGTTATAAGTGCGCTAGTAGGTGGGGCAGACACGACTAGACTGGAAAACCAATATCCGTACCAGATTCGAACACAGCCACTACCGTATGCCGTAATGTCCCATGTGAATGCCCTATAAACTTGATATTTGTTGTATGTCACTTTGTACTCTGTAACATGTAAATACCAATACAAATATTATTAAAAAAAAGTCTAAGAAGCGGTAAGGGAGGATTTCTTCTGTGCCTGGCCTATCTACACTCCAAGGTCACTAGAAGCAAAAAAGATTTAATTAAAGAAGTTATGGAAAATCACTGCAACCTCAGAGTGAAATAATTCATCATGTGATACATTTGGGAGGGGCTGAGTTTGTCCTTTTGTATTATGAGCAGGGACAGAAAACAACAGACTTCTAGATTTTCGGAGGAGAAGGAGCATCTTAAGAGCGAGCTCCATAGCCTTAAGCCATTTTTGACCCATTTGACGTGAGTACTTCTAAGGAAGTCTACACGTGCTGACACCTTTGAAAAATGAGATAAGGGAATCAGCCAGAAACGTTGTTAATGAGAGTAGTGTAGGGAAAGATACTTTATGCTTTCCTTCCTAATGAAGAAGGACTTTGATTCCGCCTCCATCTTGGGTTATGTACCAATCTTGGAGTTATTATTCTGTGTCTTCTATGGCGAATCAATTATATGCATAGATTTGGCTTTGTATTACTTTTATCTGTATCTATATTCATTGATACTCCGTTGTGTATACATTCAGCTATTTTTGCCCTTATAATAAAATCCATAAACTAGAATTGGGAGTCTGTAGTCTATAAAGCATGACTACATTGTAAGTATAATCCGGAAGTGTTTATACCCCTCGATAACTTTCAGCAGGCAAATAAAAGACCATCAGTGCTAAATTTGGAAGGTAAGGAAAGGTCCAAATTTGGCGCAATCAATAACATTGCATAAATCTGCTCTGCCAGTGCACTTCAGGCTTGACGAGCTGCACCCTCTGCAGGGATCCACACTAGCTCTGTCAATGCTCCTCATCATGACTTGCAGACAGCGCCCCTGCTGTTACAATACAAGTTCCTACCAAGCGACTTCCCACTGTTACTGAAGCCAGATCTGCAGCACCCCTGGCATCAGCTCTGTCACTGCACAAGTCCTACAAAAAGAACTGGGGGGACTGACCAAGTAAGACAATATGCAAATGACCCCATGATGTCACAACGTAGCGCTATTAAAGAAATAAAATGGTGCCATTTAAATTACAGACTAACCCATCTGACAGTCTTACAGTGTCTGCATTTATATACAGGGACAGAACAAAGGCAAAAGCATGCATCTCTTAAGTATCTGTGAAGAGAAGGCAAGCTGTATGCCTTTGTTTCCCTCTGTGGCATTTACATTTAAATGTAAGGTTCCAGGCGGCCCCCAGTCAGCATATACAAACAAAAGGAGGCTGGATGGCCCCTTAACCTCGGCCCAGCTGGAGGTGAAAAAAGGCTCGCCTCACTGCCTGCACGTTGCTGCTGGGAATGGAAAGCAGACAAGGTGTAAGCGTTGCTGAACGTGTCCCGGTGTTACACTGGGACAAGTTCAACATATTCCTGTGGGGCCTAACTTCTTGGCAGGGGGGACAGAGTCCACCCTGTAAAATTAGTGGGTGGACGCAGTGTACCTGCGTGTACCTCCGACTCGAGCCCTGCAGTGCACCTCAACCATACAACACCTCCTGCTGTTCTAGTACTGAGACACACACCGCCCTGCCAACATGCCCCATGATTACCCTGCAGCTTCCCCTTGCTGTTCTAGTACTGGGATCCACCCAGAGCTCCACCGATTCACCACAGTCCATCAGCGATATAAGCCTCCCTCCTGCTCTACACCTGCCTCCCACATACACCCAGTAGCGGCTGCTACCAAAACGGGGGTGGTAAGGGGGCAGGGGTATGGAGGTGGGGAGCGGAGGGAATACAAATAAAAAAAACACTTATCTGGATACGGCCGTCCTCCTCTCCAGGGCAGCTAGAACCAGGAAGCACACAGCATCCCAGACTACCCTGACCAATCACAACGCTGCCTTACCGCTGTGTGTGATTGGTCTGAGTGCTGTGGTTCAGTGCTCAGACATAGGCTGTAATGCAGCCTGGGTGGGGAACACGCAAAGTACCCACCACTCCTTCTCCTGCTCTAAACAGCCCAGCTTCGCCCCACCCCCCAACCAACTGAGTCAGTACGGTTAAATAAAATGATAACGTTGCGTTATCATTTTATTTTTCCATTTTGAATTGCTCAGTAGGGCGATGATCGTCTGCCTTAGCGGAGGAGCCGCCACTGCATACAGTGTCTGTCTGGCACACTAACCACCTTACCAGCCTCCACACTCTTGCAAAAAAACTCAGTCACATATTGCCTTCAAAAACGACATATACCTAACTGATACAGCCAAGTAGTAAATCCCATTAATTTGTAAGCCCTTTTTTAAAATGTGTTTATTATTTTCAAAATACAAACAAGGAAGGAGATCTCATACATATAAAGTAGAACATAAACATTGGCCAGTACCCACATTTGCTGTTCTGGCCTCCATTCGCCCATTATAGGTGCCTGAGACGATTTCCATTTGATCGCTGTAGCTCGCTTGACTATCATCATCACCAATGGCGAGTCCAAAAAATCTGCACATCCTTTTTTTCTCTTCAGCCCATGGCATAAGGCCGGCCTTAGGAGCTAATAATTGTCGCTAATTTATGTGTACTGATATCTGAAATGTTCACCTAGGGACTCCCATTACAGGAACACACAGGAACAAGGAGATCACATTTTACATCACTCTTACAAAGGACATTCACAGTCAGGCCTTCTTCTCTGTACATAGGAAGGAGTACCACTCAATATCTGCCCCAGCCCAAAGAGACTGAGTTCCATGAATTCTGGGCAACTCAACGTCATCATCCAGTGCCTCACTATTTATATCTGTCAGATTGGAGGCCCACCAGAGCAGACAATGTGCTGTAAACACAATATGTGCTGCAGTGACATTGGTTCTTATTATCTGTCCCCACCCTGGGAACGTGCCTGCCTATGAACATAGAAAACATTTCGCTGTACTGAAGCCCATATCATTATATTTGTCCGTGCCTATTTAAAATGACCAAGAAGAAATGATTCGCTCATTCGAGTGAGTTGTCCTTGTATTGCTCTGCAGATATAGGGAAGGCCAGGCAAGGACCTCTCCTGCATGCTATATATCGGCATCAAAAAGACATCTTTGTAGAAAGAATGAACCTCGTGTTTGACGCCCACTGGATGTGGTTTTCCCAAATGTTAGAAAATAGCTGGGAGCTGAAGGAGCAGGAGATTCGAGTTTTCTTGCAGTAGACGGATTTGTGTGGCACGTGATCCATAATTTAGAAGCAAACAGACTACATAGTATACACCTCCTGCCCACTCCCTGCTTCTCCCCAGAAGTGCTGAAGAACCCCCAGTGATGAGCCGCACCCTCTCCTACTCAGGGGCCGTGCCTCCATTAGAGCGTTGGAGCGTTAACCCACGTATATTATGACCCCCCGACCCCCGATTAAATAAATAAATAAATACCAGTATTTGTAAAGCGCACAGCTACCTCCGAATTGGTGTCCCGGCACTGGTGGCCCCCGGGAAGATTAAGCAAGCTATTGCTCAGAGTCACATGGTGCTGGGCTAACCTGTCGCCGGCACCGGGGATCGAACCGCGAACCCCGTAGTCCGGAGTCAATGTGAGCTTTATATAAAAGTGAACAACTGTTTACATTCTGCCTGCAGCCTGCTGCAGTCAGCCTTTGCCGCGGTCCTGCTTCATAACCGTGGCTGAGACGGGTCCTAAGCTAGTGAAAGTCTGAGGAAGGTGGGGCTTGCTTAACATTATTGACAGACAGTGATTGGTGGCGCCTGGGCCCAAGTGCGCATGTTGGGTTGGACGGCTTCCTTTCTCCGGCCAGCCCGACATATGCACTAGAAGCCTCCCAGTCGTCTCTCTAACTGCCCTTTAGTGAGCCGGGGGTGACTCAATGCTGCAGCCCCCGGGCTCAGTGTGAGCTTTGAGGTTGCCTACCCTAACCAATCCAGGTGCTGCTGTAACAGCAGGAGCAGCGTTTGGATTGGCTTAGAGGCGTGTGGTTTAGTTCCCAGGCCGGGTCTCTGCTCTGTGCACATCTGTCTGTGCATGTGACTGAGACCAGCAGGGTGGGAGGAGGCTGTCCCTCTCTCCCATTTTCAGGCCACTCGCACAGAGACCGTCACAGGCATCGTTGGTTGCGGCTAGTGTTGCTAAGGGCCTACGGCACACAGATTTAAAAAGAGCTCCCCATCCGCAGTAAGTAAGTTCGAATGAATTGCCTGGTTTTCTAGCCACTTCGTACGCTGACCAGTTCTCAGTAACTGCCTATTATTCCAGCAGCATCCTTGGTTCTCGGCATGCATGCCCTTTCTTGGCCCCAGGCACTCACCCTCTGCCCTCACCCCCATGTCTCCCAAGGGAGGTCCTGAAGCTTCACTTGTAAAGTTTTCTGATCTGCTTTTGGTTTGTATTTGCGAGCTGCACTGCTGCATGTGATAGACTAATGAGCAACGCAACCTTCGAGATCGTCTTATCGAATACACGTTTATGGCTTTGGCGTTGGCCTGATCTATTAAATTATGCAAAAAAGGTACATAATGTAAAAAATGAAAGGCGTGGTAGTTTTAGACAATGCTTTGTTGCGTGTTTGTGATTTAGCAAAGCTTTGTGGGAGGCCTGTGTGGTGTTACAAAGCCACTGTGCCAGTTTCCCTTCGAAGACTTATCTCCCGTATGCAGAACCTGGAGTGGCGGCTGAGTTCCTGGCCTGTATTATTGTGACACAAACGCCCTTGCACCATGGAAAGGGGGGTCTAGGGACAGGTGTGCACGCAGAATTCTCCTGAAACAGCAATGCTATGCACAGGTGCCACTTCTCTAGGGTTGTCTATCCTGTACTAGAAGTAGCTGGACACGTGTACTATCAGCTGTTCAGAGACATGGGGCAGTCATGACATCTCTTGCAAACTTCACAAAGTTCTTTTTAACATGCTCTCCACAAACATAGATTTCACAGATAAGACTAGAACAACGAGTCTCTGTGTTTCTTGTCCTTATTGTTTTGTTATGCTTGCTTTTACTGCCCATTTAGAAAAAAAAACGTCATTTTATTTGCTTTGGAACAAAGGCTGTAGAGTATTGTGCAACGCTGATTGTTCAAGTGACATAAATCACCCCTAACCGCTGATACCAATTTTAGCAGCAGGCAAGTCACGTGTGATGCAGTCCTCTCTCTCCGTGAGGATCGATAAAACAGCTGTTTTACTGATGCACTATTATTCAGAAAATTTTATTTACATGCGAGCGAAGGCTGAGCCTGCAAGTATTTTTAGGTCTCGCCTATGCAGGGCGCATGCGCTGCATGCGCGCTGCAAAGGAGGGCCTTTAGCCGTCGCTCTGCTCATTTTCAAGCACACACTTGTGCTTGTGGCGGCATCCACCTTGCGGCAGCGAGCAGCGGCGCGCCACAAGCACGAGTGCAGTGCTTGAAGAGTGAAGACTGCGCGCGCACTCACGTACGCACCACTCCCGAAAACAGTTGTTGCTTGTTGTAAAGAAATATTGGCGTAGTTGACTATGCCAGCCGCTATATGGCAGATGCTGCATGTAGAAGAATCAGTTGCAAACACCAAGCATCAAACACCGGAGTTACTGAATTAATGTTTACTGACCTTGACAGTGTGTCACATTATTGTGCTCCCTTGTAGCAGTACCAAGAACATTGGCTTGTCAAATTCACGTTACAGGGCCAATGGACTGCTTTTCTTCCCAGATTGGTTTCAATTCATGGTCAAACTGGGCAGTTTCCCACGCCCCCCCACCTTCCAAGGAGCCCCCTGGTAAAGTGATCAGGACAGTCTGAAGTCAATAACTGTTTGCATTAGAAACATTTTTTTCTTAACTCTGCAGATAGAAATGTTTACCAGAAACTTAGGTTGCATGTTTGAGCTTCTCAACCTTAAGCCTCGCTCTCCCAGACAGTTGGTGGCAATTACATTTAAAAACAATCTGTCATGTTGCTTTCCGTGTTCATTTTTGTGGTTTACACAAGGACAAATTAATTTATTCCTCTCTATGTACAACACCTGCAGCTGTCTGTACTTCCACTCGGTCTCAACATAGGCTCTTTACCTCACCCTCTCTCTATACCCAACATCTATCTACCACTTTCTTTGCTTTCTAATTCACCACTGTTCCGCTCCTCTATCATCTCTCACTACCTCATATCCCTCTGTACCACACTTGCGCGCACTGCCTAAAATCCCTCTGTACCCCACACCTCTCGCTCACTGCCTTATATCCCTCTGTACTCCACACCTCGCGCTCACTGCCACATATCCCTCTGTATCCCACTTCTCACACTCACTGCCTGATCGCTCACTTTACCCTGCCATTTATCTTCTTCGTGTTTTCTCCCCTTCCACTTGTTCTACCTCTGTTCACCCCCTTACTTCTTTTAGTACCTTACTCCTTTCTCAATACCTCTACTTCTTTTCCTCATCAGTAACATCTCTCTGACACGTCTGCACTTCCTTGATATTAACGCACCTGTCTACCTCACCTGTCCACCTCAGTCTTTATTATTCCCTCTTCCTCAGCTGTATCTACCTGTCTCTGACACACCTCTCCCTCTCTCTACCTGGCCCTCTCTCGTTCTACGACTGCGTTAGTCTCCCCTCTCCATCTTTGATTGACCTGTCTCTGCACCTGAATGTTTTTCTTCTACACCTCACTTCTAGTTCTTTGTCTACCCTTCACCCCTCGCTACCATTCTCTTTGCCTCACTACGGTCTTTACCCGACCCACCTTTCAGTGCCTCTTCCCATTTTGCCTCCCTCCCTCACAGCGCTCTCCTAGCATGCATCTGTTTCTCCCCTCACCACCTTGCCTATCTCTACCCCTCCTTACCTTTCTAACCAGCCTAACTTTCTACCTTCCTGTTATTCCTAGTAGTGAACCTTTCATTTCACACCTCCGGTTGTATTACCTACACATTCAAATTGAGTTGGTCATTGCTGTGCTCCCAACCCAACATCGAGACCCAGTCCCATAGCCTCTCAACATGCCCAGATATAACAACAAGCATTGGCATAGTCAATAGGTCTCGCTTTTGGGACCTGCTGCATAACTAAATACTTATAAGGTCCCAAAGGCGAGAACTATTGGCTATGCCAATGCTTGTTACATTTTTTCACAGTGGACTTGGACTGCTCTGTCATTTCCTTTACCAAGTTTACTGGCCTGAGCCCTGTGTGCATTCCATGCCTCCAGCAATTTTAGGCAACAATAAAAATGTCAAGATCACTCCAGTGATTACTGATTAATGTTCTTCTTTGGGTGAGATCAGAGTTTTGTCTAGTGGAAGTTTTGATTCGGGGTAAGGTGGCACGGAGGGTTAATATATGCCTGCTGCAAAGAACGTATAGCATGCAACTCTAAAAATAAAATAAATAAATAAATAAATCACACAGTGCATAAAATGTAAATAGGTCAGTGAGTTACTGCTTTTGTCAGAGAGATCCTTTTGTTTCTTGCAGTTAATAAGATAATTTAGAACAGGGAGTAATTAACTGTCATCAAAGAGCTGCATGCCAACTGCAAGGTATAGTTTAGAGCGTTATGATTTCCCCCCTATTCTTTAGTTATCCTAATGTTGCAAAAAGGGTTAATTTGCATAGAAGTCAGTTCTTATTAATGAGAAATCCCAACCATGGTGTTACATTTTGAATTCTGAGTTTGTGTTTTCCCAGACCAAGCACACTGCCTGCCAGTATGGATGATATGTGACTCTTACATCTTGTAGTCCTCTATCTTATTTAATGTTTCGTATACACTGATTTACATATGTATGATTGATTGTGTGTAATGTGTATAAGATGTGTAGTGCTCTGACACCCTACACTGGTATGAGTGGCGCTACAAAACTAATTAAATGCATCTGAGAGAGACTGGGTGATTATGGAGACTTGAGGGGCACTGTTAAAGGGTGGTAGTGAGGCTATCCAAGGGGAAGCACTGGGTGCCATCAGCGCTGTGTGCTGTCTTTATGGCCTGACAAATCCTCGCATGCAGCCTACATAATAAACACACTGGTTTACTGACAGCAGTCTCTTTCAAATGCAAGCAGAAAAATTCAAGCCTTTTGTCAGCCGTTTGTCAGGACATAAACTAACAACACAGTGCCTGCCTGGGGGCAGATTCTATGGATGGCACCAATGTGTTGCCTCATTCTGTACTCTGTTCTAGTGGTGCTGAAACAATTTTCAGGATGGGGGTGCTGTCATCAATGTTGAGTGCCTGGCCTAAGTCTTAGCGATTTTGAAAAATACAAGGGTAGCATATAGCAGTGCACAAAGAACAAGAGTTGCAGTATGATATCATATGAAATCTCTTTACTGATGTCATAACTACACTTTCACAATTGCTTTATTAGCCAAGTTGCTTTCTCTAATTTGCTTGAAAATGCACCACTTGCCCACATTTTTTTCCAAATTTCCGATGAGGGGGATATGAATCCCCCTTATGGCAGTCGAGTGCGCTCACTTGCCACAGGGCACTCAACCCAAAACTTTACGCTCACCACTCTAAAACTTTAAAATGGCACCAGCTGCCACTGCCCCTACTAGCACTCTGTAGGATTGTAGCTAGGCGTGCTGTGCCCTCTACTGTGCATCTACAAGCATACACAGCGCTGCCCATGTGTACTATATGTTAATGTTCCTTAACAGCGGCTAACTTATTTTAAGAGTAGAATTTTGATAAAATATTGAGGGGTGCAATTTGCTAAAATATGCAGAATGCGGGCTGTGTTGACATTTGTTTTGCAATAAGTAGTTTGATAGAAAACATATGCATTCAGTGTAGCCGAATAATTTTGTATTTTTAGATGCCAAACAGGGTTCTTCAAATCCCAATTTGAATTAAAAAAAATGCTATTCAAATGTTCGCTACACATAAATGCAAATAATACTCTTTTTTTTCTGTCTCCTGCTTTATTTAAATATGTTGTGCTGATAGAACCGAGAGTTGTAAATAAAAGCTAGGAAGAACAGATATTGCATCTCTTCTTAATCTTACCTTGTTTAATCAGGTTTGGGAGTTTAGATATAAATGGACAACTATTGGGGTCCATCTTCGGATAATTACAGCTCAAACTTCCTTTACTCAGTCTAATTTCTGGAATATGCTGTTCAGCTCTCTGGTAACCCTAACATGGGGTGCTGTGTCTTTTGTGTAACCCAAAGTAGGGCTCACTTGGTGCAAAGAGGCACCTACAGATTTCCCCTGAAAATAAATGGTTGCACCTCTAACGGGGGCGAGGCGAATGAGCTCTAAGGGTGTTGTTTTTAGTGCCAGACTCTGTCCTGCTTACAAAGTTGCTGCCGTTTTTCTCACCCAGAGAAGAGGGACAGTTATGATGTCATCCCTGGTCGTTTTTTCGTGGCTTTTTGTTATCTTCTGGGTACAGAGCCTAATCAGCTTTTCAAAAATAAAGCCTCACCCACTTATTTAACTTCAGTTAACCCACCAACAGGCCTTCTGTTTACTACCGCCTTTCTCTATGTTAATGTGAGCATAATACTGTATTAATATTAGCATGATACTGTTTTAATGTTAGCATGATACTGTTTTAATGTGATCATGATACTGTATTAATGTGATCATAAGTATATTAATGTGATCATAATTCTGCATTATTGTGAGCATGAGACTGCATTAATGTGAGCATGATACTGTATTAATGTGATCATGATACTGTATTAATGTGATCATAATAGTGTATTAGAACATTGGAATGTTCGTAGGTCGATTGAAAACAATGGAGTGCGCTGTGCTTATAATGGCTGGTATAAGCCTGGAGCTCCAACATTCCAATGTTTCTTTGTTCACAGCTCTGCCTGTGAACAAAGGCTTCAGGGAGCCTGAGGGGATTCCAATCCCCTCACGCTTCCAAAAGGCTTTGTTTTTTTTGTTAGAACATTCTGTCCTCTAGTGACTCACATTAATATAGCCTTATAGCCCTTCGTAGATGGGCTATACCGCTATTAAAGTCCCTCTCCCTTGTAAAGGCCCTCGCCTTCGGCTCGGGCCTTTAACGCTGGAGAGGGCCTTTAATAGCCGGTATAGCCCTTTACAGCGGGCTATAAGGCTATATTAATGTGAGCATGAGACTGTATTAATGTGATCATAATAGTGTATTATTGTGATCATGAGACTGTATTCCCTCATAATTCAGTTGTCCATTCTGGATATCTCAACTTGTCCTATCAGGTGTCAGCAGTTAACTCTGTCAAGTTTTTCTAAATGTATTAATGTATTTTATATTGTAGTTTGGATTGTTCCACTGTAAGTGCTGGACCAAAAATAACAAGCATTTGCAATGCAACAGGCCTCACATATGAAGAAGTTTGAGCTATAGGCATTGTAAAAGACAATGCCTTTTAGTTATATTTTTTGAAAATCTGCAACCAGTGCATAAACACACAATTTGTACCTTTAGTCCTTGCTTACAAGAAGTAAGGCTGTGGCTTCATTCTGAATATCTTTGGCATAATGATGGTACATACCCAAGATAATTTGGTATGAGTGATGGGTTTCCGAATATCCTTGTCCTGGACCTTGCTTGATAAATTGTTAATATTCTTCACATAATTCTGGTACCTTCTGGCATAATAGTGCATGTTATTATTAGACTGTGGAGGTACTTGGCATAATTATGCCCATCTGCTACCTAATAGCGCACTGGTACAAAGGTGCTCATCCTCAAATTATTATGGGTATTTTTAATGTGACTCGGACCGTCCCAGGCGTAATGTGTGTAAAAATCCTTGCCATATGATGGACATCCCTGGTATTTGATGATGAAGATAAATGGGGATAAAAGGCAGAATCCGTCCATTTATTGACTATAGTACTTGCACATGCTTGGTGAAAATGGCAAACTGATGTTTGAGGACCAAATGTGTATTTGCAAAAAATGAAGATAAGGATTTTTTTCACAAAAATATTGTTTCATGACAATGACAAGCTTTTGTTTATGGGGATTGAATTTATTTATTCAAAATAAAAAAGTGAACTTCATAGGGAAATATCAGAAAAACTATTAATATTTTTTATGAGATGAGGATGACAACATGAATAAAATCATAACTGTCAAATATTTATAAGTATTCTCAGCATCCACCTCATCAGAGGTGGCATCAATTTTGGACACTGGGTGTGGAGAAAGAAGAAATGGCTGTGCCTTATGGGGCACTGAAGGAGAGTAGTGTCTGCTTCCTATGGTTACCCCCCACTTTTTGATGTGATTCTTTGGTTTTTCGACTTTGGTGTGGCTGTGGACCTGCTAATCAGGCCCACAGCCCAGCTGTTCTCTCTCTAATTTTATACCATGTACTGTAGGTACATACCAGATTGGTTACTGGTTCACCCTTGTGCGCCCCTGTATAATATATCATAGGTACCCAGGGCATAGGTGCACCATAGGCCTACCAGGGGCTGCAGCATGTATTGTGCCACTCCTGGTTTGCCTTCCAAACTGACACCACAGGTCTGTTCACACAGCCTGGGTAAGGTGGTGTAATCACCCCTTACTTAGATATAGTATACCTATATCTATATATACATGTAGACACATATACACCTATAAGTCACTCCTATGGCAGGCCTTGACAATCCTGGAGGCAGAGTGTTTGGTTTATGTGAGAGGGTGCCCTAGCATGAGCTGAGCCCCTCTGCAGCTTTCAGAACCCTCTCCTTATAGCTGTTCTATCATATAGCCATACCATATACTCTTAAGTGCATTATAATCCTTGCGGTTAATGCTAACTTTGGTTTGGCTTTATCAAAACATGTCGTGTAAGGTGTCAAACACTTTGGAATAATACCCGCCACCAGTCCTGGCGGCGGGGGTAGCATTCCACCCTTCTGGAGGGAGAAGACCTATAGTTACTGGTTTTCCCGGTTAAAGTTAAACAGAGCCTCAGCATCACAAAATGGATGTTGCTGCCACAGATATGAGTCTGCCCTCCTGCTGCTGGACAAACCTCCGCCAGGGGAGGCCTGGACAATAGGTTTCCTGCTCAGGGAGGTGCTGGCACCTCTCCAGACAGACTCTTTGTGTATTGGGGAAGGGAGGGCTGCATTCAGTGAATGCTTTCCAGACACTGCCTGGGGCACACTAGGTGCTCCATGCATTTCACAGTTCAAACTGGTTGCTGGGGCACTCAGCCCCAGCTCTGGCGTGAAACTGGACAAAGGGGAAGGGGTGTAGCCACCCCCCCAGGTCTACCCATAGGAGGGACCTTAAAGTTAGTCCAACCCCTAAACATAGTATAAGTATAGGATCCCAGTCCCTAGGACTTTAGATTACCCTGGACGAAACTCTGAAACCTGTACCCTGGAAATTCGACATTCTATTTCGACTAGAAGACAATTCTACAAGTATTTGCAGTTGTGCCATGTCCTGGTGACTTACAACCCCACATTGTCTGACTTACTCAAGCCAAACTCCTGGAACCCAAGGTCACCATGAGCCTACTGGCAAAGGGTGCAATCTCTGTAGGTAAAGGTCTATAGCTAAGTAAATCCAACTATTTGGCAAGAAACAACCGTAAACCTAAGGAAACCCCTCTTAATTAACTCATACAGTTATGACCCATACATAACATATAAAAGGCAAATTTATTCAAAATTAATATCATTTTATTTGGTGATAAAGTTTTCAGAAAGTATATATTTTCTATTCTTTTTATAAAACATTCATATCAAAAATATTTTAAGGGTGCAATCTCAACGCTATACAAATCACTAGGTGCCAACACCCAGTTCCATTTTATGAACTTGAGGGAACGATGAGAGGAATGGGTGGACCCCCAGGGTTAGAGGGACTGTCGCAGTGCCAAAAAGATCACAAGAGAGATGCACATTTCAACAAGTCTGTATCTTGTTGCATTGAAGTACCTCCACCTGGTCTATCTCACTCCTAAGCAGCTAGAAAGGATGGGAACACTTTTCAGTGCTGCATGTCCCAGATGTGCAAGACACGACTGCGATTTCTTCAGTGTTGGTTTTGGAGTGCCCGGTTATTGCCCGGACCTGGCCTAAGGTTTTCTCTTCACTTTCTTGAATCATAGAACGCCCAGTCGACTGCTCACCTCACGTTGCTCTGCTAGGGATCCTTGAGGATGTGGGTGTCCCCGGGGTGAATATGCCTTAGTGGGGGTCTTGGTTGCCAAAAAGGAGATTGCACGTCATTGGAAATCGGCCCACGCCGCCTCGCAAGCTGAGTGGAGAGCAGCGATGTACTGGTGCATGAAACTTGAGGAACCCTTATACACAGCAAAGGGGTGCCCCCACTAGCACCGCAGAATCTGGGGCAGAAGGCGGGAATCAAGGGCGGCTCCTCCGTAATGGCGGAGGAGCATCGCCCCACTGTTTCAGAGCTAGCAGGTGAAAAATAAAACGATATTCTATCATCATTTTATTTTTCACTTTAGGGTGGGGCCGAGGCCATGGGAGGTGGGAGAAGGACTGGTTTGTGCACTTCTAAATGTGCATGTGTGTTTGGCCGGCCGTCTTAAGCCGTCATCATGCACACTTGCACACCTAGGTTTCTCCAACCAGGCTGTATTGAACAGCTGGGCTAGAGAAACAGCAGACTCCTGTGCCTGAGCTTTTTTTAAAATTATTGTTAACCCCCCCCCCCCCTTCCCCCCCCCCCCCCCCGTGCTCACCTACCTGCAACCCTCCACCCTCCCCACCACCTTTTGTTTGTGGCAGCCACCACACAGGTGGGATTACTATAATATTATTATGCTTTAGAATAGGTGCCAGAAATACCAGCTATACAGGAGTCGTGGTACTCACATTTATTTATAGTACAGTGATTAAGGTATATCTTTCTTTTAATTTTCTTTTATTTCCGTTTTACATTGTATTCGCCAACATGTTACTACACTTGTATAAACTCAATAAAATATGTTTATCAAAAAAATAAAGTGTGTACGTTTCTTAAGTTATTGGATGTAAGAGTTGGCGCATTTGATTGGATTTGTGGATGTTTTATCCCAAATATTGGCTGTGTATTTGTGAGGCAAATTAAACGGAACCTGGAACAAGTGCAATCCATGACTTGACTATCGTGTGTAGTTGAACTACAGCAGTGCACCTGTTTTTGCTTTGGTTCAGTAGGAGTAGAAGATGCACCCTTTTTATTTTTGTTTTAGGTTTCTGTTGTCGAAGGCCTATTCTGAGCAATACCAATAATTGGAGTAGCCTTTGGGCCAGCTCCCTGCTTGGGCCAGATTATTGCTTACCATGGGTTGACTTTTTTATCAATCTATTTTGCTTGCTTCCTGTTCAACAACATTATTTCCTCTTCTTGTGTTTGTCCCTCCATTGGAGATTCTTAATTATCATTTTGATTGGATAACATTTTTTTAAGTCTTTGTTTTAATGTTTTGGAGGCCCCAGAAGATGCAGTTTGCTATTGAGTGCTCCTTTCTATTTAATGTGCTTTTGTCTTTTCTTTTTTTTTTTTTAGTATTTACTTCTTAAAGATTAGTTGGCGCTTCTTGAAATGGTAAATTAAAAGTTAAACAATGACTTTGATGATACAAACACATGTAAATATGCTATGGCTCCATTAAAAAAAAAAGAATTATGATACTGTTGTTCATCCACAAACAACCACTTTTTTTTCTTCATGCCGATGTAATGTTTCAGGAAAAAGCATTCGCAAAATCAAAAGGTCAGCCAATGCTCTTGAAAGTCGAGACCTATTGGTTTTTTTTTACAGTGTTCCTTTCAAATTGCGTGGTAAACAGAGCTATAATGACAAATAGGTAGAGAATACGTTCATTCTGCTGTAAGAAACACACATCCCTGAGAATGTAAACATTTTGCTTTGGTTAGTGTAGAGGTATGAAAAGTGGACGAACAATCTCCCTTTTCAGCATTACAAGGTGTGGCGTGTTCGTACATGCTTCGGAGAGTCTGTGTGGGGAATTTCCTATGTGCTATTTATAACTGAGAAACGCATTCTGCTGTCGGACCCCGTAGGCTTTTTATTCCTGATAGATAATTTTATTGCACAAATAATTAAAACCATTGCAATGAGATCACATATAAATGTACAATATAACATGTTTGTTCCCTTATTGTACAAGATAAAAGGACAGGTTGTTTCAATCAGGTATGCAAAAGTTAAGAAAACAGGAAACCCAGTTTCGGTTACTATAAACATAAAACACCTTAAAAGGAGTATTTATTTATTTCAATTTATATAGCGCGTTATAACCCAGGGGTCTCTAAGCGCTTTATCAGGATCCAAACATCAAGTACCGTGGAGGACAACTGTTCATAAAAATTACAAATCGCCCCATGCTTGCTGGAAAAGCACAGTTTTTAGTTTTTTTCGGAAGGACAACAAATTAGTCTCCTTCCGCAATTCCATTGGCAGCTTATTCCAGGCTGTTGGGAGTAAATAGGAAAAGGCACGTCCACCTACTGTAACCAATCTACAACGTGGTTGAGTAAGGAGGGAGGCGTCAGCAGATCGAAGCATCCTAGCTGGCCTATAGGGGATTAGGCGATATTTCATGTACGTTGGAGCCTTACCGTACAGGACTTTATGAACAATGCACATCCCTTTGAACATCACCCTTTGCTTAACCGGCAGCCAGTGCAGTTCTTGCATAAGGGGGGATGCATGGGTGTTCCTTGGCTTTTTAAAAATAAGCCTAGCAGCGTCATTCATGACTACCTGCAACTTATTCAGGAGTTTTTGCGGCAGCCCTATGTATAGCGAGTTGCCATAGCCTAGCCAGGATCGTGGCGGAGACCGCTCGCCTCAGAGTGGAAAAGGACAACAAAGGTGAGAACTTTCCTAAGTTGTCGAAGGAGGCCGACACAGGTCCCTACCACCGTCCTGACTTGTTTTTGCATAGACAGCCTGCCGTCCACCTGGATGCCTAGGCTCTTGACCACAGCTGCTGATTCCGGAGGTGATCCTAGTTCTCTTGGCCAGAAATGCTCATTCCATGGGTTCCCTGCGATGGTAATTGGCAGTACCTCGGTCTTATCCGGATTGATTTTTAATGAATTTCTGGACATCCAGTTGGCTGTGTACTTCAAGATGTTTTGCAGTCTTACGAGGGCACCCGGACCATCGTCAAGTTGGATCACTATCTGGGTGTCATCCGCATAGTTGTATACCTGGCAGTCCATCTGGTTGAGCAGCCTAATCAGGGGTTGTAAGTAGATGTTGAAAAGGAGGGGCGACAGGGCAGACCCTTGTGGCACTCCGCAGGTGATCGATGTAGTGGTGGAGAGAAGATCACCAAGCTGTACTCTCTGTGACCTCCCTTGAAGAAAGGAGGAGAGCCAAGCATGTGCGGTGCCCAAAATGCTGAAATCCATCATCCGCGACAATAGTTGTTTATGACAGACGGTACATAACATGGCCCAGCTTTGCAGGTTAAATTTCTATATGATGAGTCCTGAGAAGACCTTATTGCCAACAAATATTTCAGGAACCTGGCCTACAGCTGCGCTGATTCACCTTTCATGCACTCAACTAGGGCGGTATGACATAGTCGTATGTTTAAAATACGCCAAATTAGACGGAGCCAGTAAATTCTCAGTGGCCGCAGTTTCACGCAAATGCACAATATGTGAATTAGTAATTCCTCTGCTGCTCAGCAAGCTTGGGACTTGGTAACTACAGACTCTTTATACCCTTAACCGTATTTGTATGCCACCAGTGGGATCAAACTGAACCGCAACCTCATTCGTTGTCGCTTCAGCATTGGTTTTAAAGGAGAGGACAGATAATATGGCAAGGACACGCTGACATAGAGGGTCGAGGCCCAGCTTCTATGCTTTAAGTTTTTTAAAGTTTGCATATCACAGTCCGCAGGTAGTAGCTTTGCCTGTTTTGTTAAAAGTCTTGAGGCCCCTGGTGTGGATATGGAGGCTGACCATATTTCCTTTGCATCCAATACCTCAACACAGTGGGCTAGTTATTCACACAATGTGGACCCTTGGGTATTTATCATTGTCCAGATATGTTGTTTCAAGGTGTTTTCCTGAGCTTGTTTAGCCTTTTGACTATATGCAATAAATCGCGCTTTCAAGATCCATTTTTGGGGAGAAAGATTTTATTCTCTCAGAATTTGAGCATGAACAGTGGCAGTCGGCAGGAAAAAAACTTTACGAAAGCCGGCCGACTGTGCTCTATCCAGCCATGTAGTCATCTTATCTTTGAAGGCTATTGTACCATGGGCTCCTAATAGTAGAAATGTTGCCCCCATTAATCGGATTAGGGGAGTAAATCAGGGGAACTCATGGCTTTCCTTGATCTACAAAAAATGCCTTCCAAAGATTGAGCTGTATCTTGCATTGCAGTAATGTAAGCAGAGGTCCGTCCTTTGTGATCGATCCACACACCTAAATACTTATAGGTGGTCACAATCTTGATGGGTTTACTTCGATGTTCCATGCAACCTTCCTTTTTAATTGTCACGATATTATCATTGCCTTTGTTTTTGCAGTATTCAGTTTTAGATTGTTCTCTCTACAATATTGAGATAATACCGTTAGCAGCTGCTGTAGACCAATCTGGGTTTGGCCGAGCAATATCGTATCGTCCGCATATTGGAGTGATTGGATTTTGGTTTCAGCTATTTTGGGGGGGGATTGGTCGTGCTACAGCCAACCGTTCCGGCAAGTCAGCCAGATATAGATTGAAAGCATTGGAGCAAACAGGCAGCCTTACTTTAAGCCCTTATTAGTAAGAATTTTTTGGGTGGTAGAACTAGTGGTTGTAACTCTGATCTTAACCCATGTGTCCAAATAAAGGGCAATCGGTGCTGTTAGTAGTGTGTTATCGATGCCCCAATTTTTTTGTTTCATCCATAATCGCGGACAAGAAACACTATCAAAGGCAGTTCGAAAGTCAATGTAAGCAAGGTACAGGGCCCTGCCTTTTCTTGGCAGTGTTGTTTCAACCAGGGTGGAAATGCAAATCAAATTGTCTTCAATCTGTGAACCCTTTTGGAACTCTGTTTGCGTGTAGGGGATCAGTTTGCACTTTTCAACCCAAGCCGTCAGCTCTTGCAGTAGAATGCTAGCATAGCACTTCCCGTCCACATCTAGGAGCGCAATCATTCTATAGTTTTCTGGGGTGCATCTTGAACCTTTTTTATGTATCGGAACAAGCAGTGCACCTGTCTTTGCTTTGGTTTAGTAGGAGTAGAAGATAGACCCTTTTTGTTTTTCTTTTAGGTTTCTGTTGTCGAAGGCCTATTCTGAGCAATACAAATACTTGGAGTAGGCTTTTGGCCAGCTTATTACTTACCATTGGTTGACTTTTTTTGTCAATCTCTTTTGCTTGCTTTCTATTTAACAACATTCTTTCCTCATCTTGTGTGTGTCCCTCCATTGGAGCTTCTTTATCATCATTTTGATTGGATAACGTTGTTTAAGTCTTTGTTTTAATGTTTTGGAGGCGCCAGAAGATAGTTTGCTATTGAGTGCTCCTTTCTATTTTATGTGCTTTGTCTTTTTTGTATTTACTTCTTAAAAAGTAGTTGGTGCTATCTTGAAATGGTAAATTAAAAGTTTTTATAAATCACTTTAATGATACAAACACATATGTAAATATGCTGTGGCTCCTTTAAAAAAACATATGATACTGTTGTTCATCCAGGAACAATCATTTTTTTCTTCATGCTGATGTGTTAATATTTCAGGAAAAAGCATTGGCAAAACCAAAAGGTCAGCCAATGCTCTTGAAAGTCGAGACCTATTTTTTTTTTTACAGTGTTCGTTTCAAATTGACAACTGCGTGGTAAACAACAGAGCTATACTGACAAATAGGTACAGAATAAGTTTATTCTGTTGTAAGAAACACGCATCCCCGAGCATGTAAACATTTTGCTTTGGTTAGTGTAGAGGTTTGAAAAGTGGACGAACAATCTCCCTTTTCAGCATTTTAAGGTGCGGCGTGTTCATACATGCTTCGGAGAGTCTGTGTGGGGAATGTCCTGTGTTCTATTTATAACTGAGAAACGCATTCTGCTGTCGGACCCCGTAGGCTTTTTATTCCTGAAATTGGAAAAACCAAAAAAGTCACCGTCCTTCATTTCTAAAGGCTTGCAATGTGACTTCATTAGAGTTTCAGTTTCAGCTGTTTATGTCGAAGGTGATTCACGTGACTCTACCGACGCAGACCGAAGAGTCCATTTTACATCGGATTTGAACTGAAGGGCGGGAGTTGGATAAGATGTCTGTCCTTGACGGTTTGAACTGGTCTCCCTGCCAGGCTCGAGCATTTGGTGCATTAGTGTATATTGCTCGCAGTTGATAGGCGTGTGCAGCTCAAGAGAAAACAAATCCACATTATATGACTCCATCCCACTCAAGGTGGGTATGGAACAATAATTCAGGTCAACTTGGTTTTTATCTAGTAAAACTCTTCTGCACAGGCCCTATGCATGGTTCCTGTTACCATGTTCCGCTACAAAAAAAAAAACTCACCATAGGCTTACTACAAATGAGTGAAAATTAATTATGCAATACATTTCTGGGATAGAAACCCCAACCCTGTGTTGTTTTCAGTCTCAGAAGCACCCTCCACCCTAAAGTATTGCTAACTAATGAAAGTTGCACCAGTGGCGGTCTTGTGAAGGTCTTCGTGCTCACTTCTCACAGACTTTATCGCCGTTCATGGCGTCAAACACCAGTACACCAAAAAAAGCGCATAAAACAGGAAGTCATTGACTGCAAAATTTCCCCGCTTGAAGGGGTGCATTGCTGTGTTCACTCCAACAGAATCGTGGTTAAAAGGCAGTAATCCAAGCAAATGAGCAGAGAACGTGGGTGCTTTTTGTAAAACATCTCACATTCAGAAAATAAGTGAGAGCCATTGTGAAATGCTTCAACTCCCAAAAATGCAATCTTTCAATGAAATCTCCTCACATTGCAGGCAATGGCTGGAATGTGTGAGTCTCCAATCTATTGCAGCTCCCTGTACATCTCTCTCTTGTTTAACTCTTTGGCTCACTTGCCGAGGGAGAAAACTCAGCAGAAAGGCTGGATGTGAAACGCCTAAACCCTTGCACCATACCTCACTGGTGGCAGATCTTTCTACTGGCACCCCATAACCTCCCTGATTTATTTCACAATACTCTGTATCACAATTAAATGATTCTAGCTCTTCGGTCGATCACCAACCAATATGAGTATTTTTGCAGGCACAGCCACACAGTGCTCTGCATATCCGACTATTCAATACCAACCTGCATTTCGAAAAAATGTTAAACAAATTCTTAGTAGTATGAAATGTTTTTCCAGAGTTCGGTAGTCTTCGTGCCAATAAAAAGCTGTTTGATTAGGCTGGACTCTGAGGCTGATGCTTGGGAAGCACCCCAGTGAGCTCATGGTGCATATAACTCCATCAGACATTGGAGAGTTTTGCATTCACTCTCCTTTGCTTCATCAATCTTCCGACACCCTTGCAGGCTGTACCCGATGATGAAGCATGACATTACTAAAGTGTGTGAGGGTTATATAACAAAAAGGAATTGCTTCCTTCCCCGCCCCTGAGCGGATGGTGTACCACCAGATGAGAGTAGTGCCCGACATTCCAAAAACAAGGTGGGATACTTTTTTGTTTGCCAGTATTAGACAGAGAGGACGTATCCCTCCAGTATCTCTTACTGTAAGTGAAAGAACCTCCCTACCTTTCCGGCCACGGTTAGGGTACATCCCCTCTTCCTTAAGTCCAGATTTAACTGAGAGTGCAAGTGCCATATTAACAAATGTATTTATAAATCTGTACCAAGAAGTAGTCCTACTACTAGGTGCAGTTTTATGTTTTTCCCCATTTACAAACATTCTCAGTAGTACACCAAGGAACCTGTGCCATTCGTGGGTTTTCAGCCACAATACTGGGAATATTGTTGATATTCCCCTAATGTGGAGTTGTGCACCACGTTCCCATTCCCCACAGGTAGAGGAAAGCCCTAATGTGAAATTGCATTTTTCTCTCCACAGTGAAAACATTTTTCCTTAATGATTAATTCTTTGCTACACACCTTAGGGGTGGTCTGTTCCTCTGTTGAAATTAATTTGCACAAACCCAGCTCTTTGCAGAAGCAAATCTCTGATCATTTCCAGATTTGGGAAAGGGCTAGGATGGAGTATGTGAATATATACACGTTTGTTGACATTTACATATTGAGAAGGAAAACCATGCCTTGACCCTCCCACTTGCCTGGGTGGAGGATAAAGGCGTTTGTGAACATCCCCAATCATGTACGTGTTTGAGCAATCACAAGTCCACTCTGACCCTCTGAGTGAGAGGACTTGGGCATGCCCTTAAAGATACTGGAGAGCCAAGCATGCAGCAGCGAGATCTCTGCCACCCATGCTTCCCTTCACCATGCTACAGAGTCTGCCTCCTGCTGGTAGTCTCATTTCCTGTGTTGACCTAGTGAGTGTCCCCTTCTCGTTGCCTATGTCTAGTCTCTTTTCTCCCCCTGTCTGTTGTTGACCCCTTGCCTTTTTAACTTTTGTCCTATCTTGTTACAACTGAGGGCCTGCCGGGCCCCCTACCTGCACAGCCTTCCCCCAGGCTAGGTGGTGCGAGCTTGCACTTTTTTCCCTTGCACTCTCCCAAAGTATATGTGAAGAGTACTCACCTATGTGCTCTCCTTCCATCTTGCACTCCTGTGTCTCCCTCCCTTGTGACAACACCTCAGTCCCATTCCTTTGTCCCAAATCTAACTTAGATTGCGACCCGTTTGCTCAAATTCAGCAGCCAACTAACATATCCACCACTCAAATTACTTTCATATTTCTCTATACTAATTCAACACTAATCCTTATGGGTTCCAGAGTAGCCTACTACTCATCAAAAAAAGCACTTCAAACCCCATCCGGGATAGCAAGTGCTATATAAATACAAACCTCTTTACCTCTACCTGCTACATTTCTCTATCCAAATAACTGAATAACATATCCACCATTCAAATTACTTCATATTGCACTATTCCAATTTCCACCACTAATCCTTTATGGGTATCCGGAGTATCGTGCTACTGCCCAAAACAAAAAAGGCACTTCAACACCCCATCAGGGGTAACTAGCACTATATAAATACAAACCTTTTTTCCTCATCTATCCTTCCGCATCCAAATAACTGATTAACCTATCCACCACTTTAATTACTTTCATATTTCAGTATACTTAATCAACACTAATCTTTTATACCCTTGAGGCGGAAGCCGGGGGAGCTCTGCACTTCCTTGTGCAACACTACTGTAAAACGTGAGTTATTGAATGAGAAATAGCCCGTTTTTTAAAACTTGTAGAAATTTTAATAGGTCGATTTTAAATTGTTAAATACCTTTCTTGGAGCGAGATTGCTTCGCCCAAGACCTTTTTGGATCTCCCCTCTCAGCGCTGCTGTCTTTAGGCGCTGAGATCGACTACAGCCACTTTGGCCGCCATCTTGGGTAGGGCAAGGCTGCCTGCCCAGGTGATCGCTCCTCCCACCCTCCTCCCACCTTGCTCTGTAATGGATAAAAGCAGCAGGCCCACCCGTCCGCGCAGCGGGCGGGCGCAGCGGGCGCGCCGGCGGCGCGCCAAAGGCGAGCCCGTCTGCGCCCATCCGCGCCGGGACCGGGCCCAGGGCCACGACCCCTGCTCGGCCCACCCTGTACAAACGGAGTACTCTGCTGAGGCTTCGCCCAACCCATACCTCCCGTTGTACCAAATTTGACCTGACACATACTCACACGGGCACCAATATAAAGTGCTCTCATTGTGATACCATCGTCCCCTTTAACAACGGCATCTCCCACACCAGTGGCGGCTGGTGAAGTTTGAGAGTGGTGGGGCTGGGGTTGCGAAGGTATGAGTTAACATAACATTAGCGTAGCACAGGATTTTTTTGCGAGGTCGGTCGCGATTTACTGCGCAAATCTTGTTTTAAAACTTAAATAATTTATTTTCAAGAACAATTTTTTTAACCCCTTCGAAGCTAATGACGAGCTGGGCTCGTCATGGCGCTTACCTGCCGTGCGCGGATGACAAGGCTAGCTCGTCATGAAATAAAGTAAAACAACAATTTCCAGCGCAGGACGGGAAAACGCCTAGCAGCCATGTGGTTAAATAAAAAGAGCAAAACACCATAGATGTTTTTAACTTCAATGGTTCCCCGTTTAATGGAAGTCCTTATTTTGGCATATTTTTGTATTGCAACAATATATAAAGGAAATTAGCAACGAATTGAGCACACCAATGTTGTGATGAGCAGAAGCAGAAAAAGTTCAGTTGAAATGAAATTCTTTTAAGAGACAATTTTCAATTAGGTGGCTGTTCAAACAGCCAGGCACCAGCATCCTGCTAACTAGTCATTGAAAGTGCAAAAAAAAAACCAATCATGCATGCTCTGCACTTCAGGCGGCATAGGTAAAAGCTTTAACAGAGATAGGCAAATGATTGATACTATTAATCAAAGGTACTTTGTGGTGAAAACAAATGCAACGTTATTTGCTCCAAAAAGAAAAGATAACTCTACAAAGCTAACTCATTCAGTGTTTTGTTGAGTTCAGATCTAGTTGTATGACTCCCCAAATCATTTGTGAAGGAATATCTGGATGTGGTAAAAATGAGCAGTAAATGCGTTTTAATGTCAGTTCTGACATTCTAGCTCTGTATTTTTTTTGCAGCTTTTATAAAGGCCAAACTCCCCCAAAGATACTGGTGCACTTTACATGAGCACCAGTTGCATGAGACAAGGACATATTCAGCTTCTATAAGGACAGGGACAGTATTTACTCAGAACCACAGGTATGTTGAGCTGACACCAGGACTCGATCCTAGCTCACCACGGAAAAATCGGCCGCTCTGACATTCACATCATCTACCATAAAGAAAATATGCCAGTCATAACATGTCACAAGCACACCTCACGGGATCATTTAGTTCACAAGCTAGGACCGCCATATACTTGAAATAGCACCCCATATTAAACTCTAAAGAATTATAAATACGTTCCTACCTGTATTTACAAATTACATTTATAAAATAAAAATTCCTCCCTCCTGATCCTAACAATAAACCTTAAGAAAGTTAGAAAACGATGTGTCCATTCTAACATGCAAAAAACAATTCATTTATACTTTTTATTGGGATTATAATACAGCAGTGATGATTGAAAAAAGTGTTTACTTTACTTTCTTCAAATAGACCGGGTCTGAGCAAGTCACTTTCTCATTTCCCCAGCAGCAAAGTTTTTCTTTTCATGCCGGTCTGAAGCATTGTCAGGACTGACTCGGGTGACTCTTTAATTGAAGCACGGCAAGTACTTTCACTGCACTGGACATCTGCAGTGTCTAAAATCCACGAGTATGCATGTAGTGGAAAAGGCGTCCAAAAATGTCTGCAGCGCGGGAAGCAGACAACTCGAGTCTGCGAAGTGTGTATTCAAAATTAATGAAGACACACTGCGCAGACTCGATTACTTGGCTTCCCGGCTGCCTGTAGTCTTAACTCCACCCTTTCCTAGTACATCACAGGGTGGGTGCCACCCCACCTTGTGACGTGCTGGGAAAGGGTGTGGTGACCATGCTCTCACCTCCCTGATTGACGGAAAGCCCCAGAGATACAGGGCTTCATTAAAGACGCCCGGGGCTGATTTCATTCCCAGGGGATCAGGGGGAGGAGACTGGTCGACAAGGCTTTGTATTTGCCGAGCTGATGACCTCACAGGCCTCAGGGCCGTGAGAGCTTCAGCCCGGCAAATGCTCTACACTTTCGGCAAGCCTAGGGGGCAGCATTTAAGGAATGCTTGCTTCCGTCACGGATGGAAGCAAGCACAGTGACTGACACAGCGTCGGTGCATCAGAGAAAGCACAAAATGTGCGCTCATTTTATTAAAAAAAAAAACATGTGTGCAAACAAATTGCTTTTAGTTTTATTCACTCTGACTCTGTCCTTGGCAATGAAAGTAAGGGGGGCGGAGCCCCGACGCCCAACAGCAGAAACCGCCACTGTCCCACACTCAGGTCTCTAAGCAGGTTAAGGAGAAGCACATCACCATGGCCCTAATCAATGCGCGTTCTCTTGGCAAACACTGCCAAGAGATAGCCGATCTCATCATCGACTACAAATTAGATGCCCTGCATATTACGGAAACGTGGATGGACGAGGCATCTGCTCCCGACTTGGTCACAGCAGTTCCACCTGGCTATAATGTTTATAGGCAGGATAGAGAGAAAAACAGAGGCGGTGGCCTGGCTATTATAGTGAAAGACCATTTTGAGGTCCGCACATCCCCTATCCCTGCCATGTCATGCGAAGCTCTACATTTTAATATAAAATTCACACCGTCTTTTAGTTTCAAGGGAGTGCTCCTCTACCGACCTCTTGGGGCTAGAGCAGCTTTCCTAACAAACTTAAGCACCTTAATAGAATCAATAGCCACAGATGAGTCCATTACTGTAATGGGCGATTTTAATTTCTATCTTGAACAAAATAATGATAGAGATACTATCACCCTTACATCTGACTTAGAAATTATAGGTCTTAAGCAATTGGTCACGGCCCCTACCCATCAGGCAGGACATACGCTAGATGGCATATTTACGAATGTGGAAGACCTTCAGGTGACCGAGATTCTTCCCATGACGTGGACCGACCACTCGGCCATCTTCAGTAGGCTGACCATTAAAGATCTGTTTAGGAAGAACACTTCCCACCCCAAGCCAGGCACTTTCAAGGCGTGGAAGGACATAAATTACAACAACCTAAATATACTCCTAAATAATACTAAACCTGAACTATCTAACGATCCCTGTATTTCTACTTCTCAATTTCACGAATGGCTGAGTGAGGCCACGTCTCAACTGGCACCCACTAAATCCCACTCAAGAAACAGAAGTACGCCGACTGCTCAATGGTACACAGAAGAGCTAAAAATACAGAAGCAATTAACAAGAAACAGGGAAAGGTATTGGCGACGAACTTACGACAGTGAAAGCAAGAATAAATATAAAGAAGCTCTAGCCACTTATAAAACTATGATCACGACAGCAAAGAAGCATTTCTTCTCTCTGCATATAGAACATGCCAAAAATTCCAGCAAACAGCTGTATAACATAGCTAAAACCCTATCGGGTAACACACCAGACTTAAACCCCCCCCATCACAATCACTATGTGATGCCCTGTCTGAGTTCTTCTTCACAAAGGTGAATAATATATACCAAGCTTTCACCTTGGAACCTAATACTACCGCTGCCCCTCTCTCGCAGACAGTTCTGAGTAATACCATGACGAGTTTTAAACCTTTAACGACCGATCAAACTAAAACCATACTGAGGTCCATTAAATCAGGCTCTGCATTGGACCCTTGCCCCACTTCGGTATTAGCCATGGTTTCAGACACAATTACTCCCATTATCACTCACGTTTGCAATATAATATTGAGCTCTGGGACTTATCCAGACTCTTTAAAAAACACATTGATTAAGCCTTTGCTTAAAAAACCAAATCTTGACAGGAATGATCTGAAAAATTACCGGCCCATAGCAAGTCTTCCTTTTTTGGCCAAACTGACAGAGAAAGCCATGAACCAGCAGCTGTCGGAATATATAGAGAGACACAATCTGCTTGATGATACCCAGTTTGGGTTCCGTAAATATCATGGAACCGAAACTGCTCTCATCAAAGCAGCGGACGATATTAGACTCATCCGGGACCAAGGAGGGACAGCTTTGCTGGTACTCTTGGACCTCTCGGCAGCATTCGACACGGTTGACCATAAGACCTTGGTCGACCGTGTCGAAAAAATGGGAATCCATTCCACTGCGAGAAACCTGCTTGCCTCCTTCTTGGCTAATAGAACTCAGGCGGTCACTCTTGGACCATTCCAATCTGCCAAACTGTCGTTGCCGTGTGGGGTCCCTCAAGGCTCATCCCTTAGTCCGACACTTTTTAACATCTATGTGTCGGACCTTGCTAGTGTCATCAAAGCACATGGGATGAGCCTAACCTCATACGCAGACGACACACAGTTGGTATTGGCCATCAGGGGTGACGGACAGGAGGTGGCAGAACGGTTCCAAAGAGGCATGACAGCTATCGGTGAGTGGATGGCAGGAAACTGCCTGAAGCTCAATTCCGAGAAAACGGAGGTTGTCATTTTTGGCAATCTCTCGCCATCGTGGCCTACTACCTGGTGGCCATCAGAATTTGGCACCCCACCTTGTCCGACCCCTAAGGTGAGAAATCTAGGAGTTACCTTTGACAACCAGCTTAACTTTATGGCTCATGCCAATAAGGTAGCGTCTACGGCCCATTTTAAACTCAGAATGATAAGGAAAATCTTGCCTTTTCTGCCTGACACGGCCGCTAAAACCCTGGTCACGTCATTGGTTTTAAGTTCACTAGATTACTGCAACGGACTCTTTCTGAATGCACAATCCAGAGTCACAAAAAAGTTGCAGACGGTACAAAATGCCGCCGCACGCCTGCTGTCAAAAAACCAAAATTCGCACCCATCTCAGATACTCTGAGGTCCTATCACTGGTTGTCTATCCAAAACAGGATAAAGTTTAAAGCGATGTGCATAGTCTACAAGGTAATGCAGGATCAGGGGCCTCGCTTCCTAAAAGATCACCTAATACCTTACAGTCCTGCCAGAAAGCTACGATCTTCATCACTTAACCAATTAGTGGTCCCACGTAGCAGAACAGTCACATGGGGTGACCGCCGCTTCTTAGTTGCGGCCCCCAAAATCTGGAACACCCTACCATACCACATCAAAGCCAGTCCATCGCTTCTACAGTTCAGAAAAAATCTGAAGACGTGGTTATTCAACCAATAATACAGTACACCCACCGCATCCTCACCTCTAAGGAATGACATTACTGCAGTCTAGCGCCGAGACACCCAAGGGTAATTGTTCGCGCTCTATAAGTGTCAGAAAATAAATAAATAAATAAATAGGTCTTGGAGTAGCATGCTACTAGGAGAAAACGCGCTTAGATGCCTCGTCAGGGGTACTAAGCACTATATTAATGCAATTACAATACAATACTTCATGACTGTGTCATGTAACGTCAGAAGGCCTAAATAATACATTTTCGGTGTATGCAGTTAATCAAAGAGACATTTTTTTCACTTGTGCACTGACATTTATTGCACTGTTCCTCAGGAAGGCAACCCAGTACAATCAAAAGAGACTGAGAAAAACTATTTGTCTCAATTCCCTCTATGCTTACTTTGTTTGTCTGAGACTGCAATGGCTGCAGATCTGATTGAAGTCGTCCAGCAGCGCAGATCAGTTTAGCTTTGTATCTCCTCGTAAAGGGCCTGTGTGCTGGGGAATCTCGTTGTGACGCTACAGTGGCTCTGACAATATGATCCCCCTAACACCCATACAACCAACTTTTCATGATCTTCATCACTCACTGCACAATTGGGTGGGATGAAAAAACTGGGAGGTCTCTTAAAGGAACGTGGCCGATATAATTAAGGGCGTGGCTTAAAAAACATTTATGCTAAAAATATGAGCCCAGCCTAATGTGCTGTCCAACTTCTATTTTGCTGCTTCTGTTATTGCCTCCACATATAATACAACAAGTAACATTACACCTACAACAAGCCAGGACTATTGGCTTTGTCAAGGGTTGTTGGTTTGAAAAGATAAATATACTACATTCATACAACTATGGCTTCGTTGTATATAATATTGAAAATGCTTTAGTTCCCGCGCGAAAGATTGTGGTGTAGTGGCTGAAGCTGCCAACTTTGGAGCTGAGGAAGCAGGTTTGAGTCTCAGTGCCGGCTCAACATCCTGTTTTCCCCGGCAAATCACTTAATCGTTCGTGCCTACCAAAAAATAAATGAATATGTCCTTGTTGGCGCTCATGTAAAAAGCACTTCGGATTTTGCAATATAGAACTGCAAACTAATAAAATCTACATCAAAAACCGTGAACTGCTAGAGAGTTAAGATTTGTTTTCCCATTCTGAGAGAGGACGAAAATGGAGAGCCCGATAGGGACCCGTCTCGGCCCCTGCTTTTAAGAACTGTCTGTGCTGAGCGCCGGCAGGACCCGGCCCACTTAAAGCCCTGAATTAGGGTTTCATAGTACAAAAGACAAAACTATTGCCTTTGTAATTTTCTTGTTTACGATCTTTTCGTGAGTCTTGCCGAGTCGCGGCGTTCCCGTGTTTGCCTGTTTGCTCAGGAGCGCTACGGCCCAGTGCACGGGAACACGAGCCGCTCTCAGCCTTGGAGGTGACCTGGGGTCACCCTACAGGTGCAGACAAGTTATCCTGCTCGTGCCTTCCCTCGTGCTCATGAATGTTGTTAATGGTTCATGTTTCGTGCTCTGGAGGCCTCCCTGCTCTGTTGTATATAAGAAAAGAACTGGGCAAACAACAAGACTTGCATATATATTTTTAATGTATTTAAACATTTAAAATACGAGCTCCCAGCCAGCTTCGGAGCGCTGTATATGTTTAATGAGTATATAGAGTCAGAAATAATGTGTGAGCTAATTTGCCAAAAGGCTGCAGATATATATACATTGAACCGAAAAAAGGGTAGAAAATACACAATGGTGATTTATACAATAGACCGCTCGGGCAGGAGGTTATACCACTGGTTACCAGTGAAAAGAAGAGTAGAGTACAAAGCTCTTACCTTGGCACACAGAGCAATGAACAATATTGGTCCGCATTATCTGAGGCGAAGGCTTCGGAAGTGCACCAGTAAGCGAGCGCTGAGATCAAATGACCAGAATCTTCTGGTGATCCCACGTTTTGCAAAGGCTCGGTCCGGAGGCCTTTCCTGAACGGTTAAAACTACCACTTTGTCGAACACCATGGTGGAATTTTTAAGAAGGATCAATTCTGAACAAATGTTCAGGAAGGCACTAAAGACTTGGCTTTCTGCTCTACCCTAACAGTTTCCTTCTGGCTCCCCACCGTCCAGGTCAATCTGCTCTACTAGCTCTGGGACATCTCCGTTGGAGGTAGCTGCGCGCTTTGCAAGCTCCATATTATCATTATTTCACTGAAAATTCCTCACAGGCCTTTAGTAGACAGGCTTCTCAGACTGTTCCCTGGGGTGATGAAGCTTTCCATCGTCATACGTAGCTTCCCTTTTGGAGTGTTCTAGTGCTGTCTCACTCAATCCATTTTTCTTTTTTCTCTGGACTCGTGCATGCTGTAGCGGCCTACACAAAAGTTCCATGCATAGTGACTCGTGAAAAAAAGAGTGTTGTGCATCAAGTAATAACTCTCAACTGCACTCCAATCATCATTGATTCCACAAGCTCTTTGTGAATAATGTTAGACCAGCTTATGAAGATGCAGAAGCACATTAGTGCTCTCACCAAAGGAGCGAACTTCCAATGGCGCATTCTAAGGAAAATAAAACTGTTCCTACCCCACAATGACTCAGACTGCAGGGCCAATCCTGGTGATCTCTAAACTGGATTATGGAAGCGCAGCCCTCTGTTGCCTTCCCAGATTGAAGATGGCGCCACTTAGGGCATCTCTCAACTCTGCTGCAAGGCTCATTATAGGCTTAAAAAGTAACAATCACATTTACGCCGGAGTTGAAGTCACTAAATTGTCTTCCGTAGAGAGCAAGGATACATCTGAAAATTGCATACATGACCCACAAAGCTTTACATTTCAACACCTCAATATACCTTGCACAAAAACGTGAGCTCTCTGGGGGGTCCCAGACCCTCTAGGGACTCCAGCACTTTACTACTCAAGTCATGGAAATTCCATAAAATGAAAACCTACAATCGAGCATTCTCGGGTATTGCACCAAGAATTTGGAATTCCCTGCAACCTGAAAGAAGACTGAATAATTCCACGGCTTCCTTCAAAAGAGAAGCTAAAGCGATACTGCTGAAGAAATTTCTGGGCAAGATCCCCAGCCCCAGGCACCCTAGGACTTGCTTCTTTATATTTGTTTAAATTGGAGTGTTATGATTGTTTCTTGTCCGGTTGGTCTATTGTTCCCACTTCCTGTACCTTCGTAACTAGCAATCTGTAAAGCACTGCGATACCCCCTGTGGTCATGTTCGCGCTATATAAAACTTTTAAAAGAAATAGGAAGAATCAAAGGTATTTCATCTTGCCAACATCAACCTTTCTACATGTTAGTGTTAGCTTTGTCATTGCTATTTCTGGGTTAAAAATGGCCAGTGCAACTGTTTGGGTATTAGTGTTCTGACAGACCTAAAATATTTTAGGTTCTTGTGATCGGTCTTTTTAGAGACAGTATGTTTAGCATTCAACAAATAAAGTCTAATTTCAAGTAACTCATTGTCATTGATAGCGTGATTTATCCCGACAGAGATCAGTTTACGAGACGAGTGAGCAACTGGGCATACCTGTCTTTTAGTGGCATGGCACTAAAACAAAACTCTTCCTACTTTTATATTGGAAAGGTCTGCTTCTACATAAATTGGAGCAGTAGAACCATGCTTTCTCTGGATCTTCAGTCCATTGGCAAAGCTGTCCTTTTCTGGAGAGTTAAATCATAGGGGATTTGATGGGTGGAAATCTAAGAATTAAACGTTTATCGAAAGTTGAGAATCCCATATATCTCTGTAGCTGTGTACTGTATGTTAGCCATTCCATAACTGCCTCAACTTTTTGTGGATAAATAGGACTTCTTGTTTGGGGCCAAGATAAACCCCAAAACACTACAGATGCTGTGTGAAAATAAGATGTTTCCTGCTTCGCATGCAGTTTGTGTTCTGCATTTTTCTAACACCAACTTAATAAGGAATGAATGAATGAATATGGTGCTTGTAAAGTGCACTGACACTCCCATAGGAGGATCCTGGCACTGGGCAGCAACAAGAGTGACTTAATAACACATAAAAGACCGGCCAAAGAAACCGTCACAGAATGAAAGAATAACACTGCAAATTGGAGGTAGCAAAAAGCCAGGTCTTTAGCTGCCTTCTAAAGATGCTCCGATTTAATGGGTCTCGGATGACTAGGAAGTTGGTTCCAGGCTCTTGTACCCAGAACAGCAAAGGATTTAGCCCCTCATGTTTTAAGTCTGAAAGGAGGGTGCTTCAGAAGATTGGCATGTTTAGTCGTGTAGTAGGTGAATCTGGAAAATAGATATTTTTGTCCCAATGCTCTATAGGCATTGAAGGTAAATAAGAGGGTTTTGAAAAGCACCCTCTCATGCACCGACAGCCAGTGTAAAGCTTTTAAAGACACCAAAGCAGATGATCATCGAAGAAGTTTCAAAACAAGTCTGGCGTTATCCATGCAAAGGCTACTACCTTTCTTGCAGCTAGTGGTAGGTACTCAAAAAACATTTTCAGTGATTTGATAAGATTAAACGTATTCCTGCCACTGCAAAAGCTTGTGGGCAAAATGACAGAGCCATCAAATTTTACTTCAAGGTTTTTTACAACCTGCAATGTAGCAGGTGGTGGGGGCGTAGGGTTTGCCCACCATGAAGCAGGGTCAAAGTAATTGGGCTTTCCCAGCAGCATAATCTCCACCTTATCAATATTACATTTTAAATTATTGGATTGCATCCACTGGATATTTTCAATTGAACAATGTTTAAAATTAAATTGAGCTCCAAGCCAATGGATGTGTTCTCTAATGCCAAGACCAGCTGCATATCATCAGCATATGATGTAGTTTCAATTCCAAAAGAAGTTATCAACGATATCAGGGGCCATGTATATGTTAAACAATCAAGGTTATGGAATGAGCCGTGTGCTTCCCCTGAGTTGACAGTCTCTTCAGAGGATAGCAACGGTCGTAACATAACCGTTTGTCTGCGATTTGAGAGGAAGGACTTGATCCAGAGCAAGATGAGAAATCCCACAGTTCTTAGTGCGTTACAACAGGATGTCATGGGAGACGGTATCAAAGGCAGCTGATAAGTCTAATAAAATCAGCTATGCACTTTTTCCAGAGTCCATAGTCAATTTGAGCGTATCGGCAACTTCAAACAGAGCTGACTCTGTGGAGTGCCTATCGCGAAAGCTAGGCTGCAGAGGATGGAGGATATTAGCCTCCAACAGGAAAAGCAGTTATTTGACAATTTACCAATTTTTCAATGATTTTACTCAGGTCGGGTAGTAATGAGATCGGCTGAAGATTTGGAAGAGTTGTGGGATTGGTCAGTTGTTTTTTCTGCAATGGTTTGCCGACTGCTAATTTCCTCTCAGTTGGGACCCCAGCAGTGGTCAATGAGGTATTCAGGATTTCATTGATCACTGGGTTGACAATGTCAACGACTTTATGAAAGATATATGGAGGGCAGGGGTCATAAGAGGATCCTGATTTGCGTGACAATGTAGCCTGTTGTGATTGGGCTAATGTAATTTTCTGAAAGGCTGTCAAGGATGCTTCTGTCAGGGGAGTGTTGCCCACTAAATCAATTCTCAGGGAAGAGATAGTTCTAAGCTCCTGTTGGAAGAACAGTATTTTTTCTTTGAAAAGCAATGAGATTTGGTTGCATATTATTCGAGAGGGTGGGATATCTCTGGCCAATGCTCTAGGTTGTAAGAACAATTTGGTAATCGAGAATATTGTTTTTTGGTTGGATTGGGCTTCATCCATCTGAGTGGAGATGTAGGCCTTTTTCGTGGTGTTGATCTGACTATGATAGATTGTCAAGGTCCTTCGAAATTGAAGTCCTCTGCATTATAGACTCTCTGCCACTTCCACTCAAGTTGCTTGCAGAGCAGACGTTGTTCTGCTAAAGCCTGTGTGTACCATGGGGCTGAGGGCTAGCAGCTCTGTTTTTAATGTTGAAGCTAATTCGTTATTAGCTTGGGTAATCCAGGTCTTAGAAGCTAGGGCATCCTCTTCTACATTTGCCAACAAGGTAGGGGCAGAGCAAAATGAATGCATGGAGAGATTGGGATCAGACAGCACTTTGCCCAATTTTGTGTGGTAAGGGGGTCTGAAAATAAGGGGGAGGAGGGTTGGCTAACTGTCTCAAGCCATATCCTAAACAGAATCAGCATATGGTCCGACCAGGTCTACGAAATGGGGGGCAGAGGGGGTTTAACTACCAAATTAAGGTTATCGGAGCAGACTCCATGCAATGTATGACCTGCAGTGTGTGTAGTTGGGGCAACCTATTGATGAAGACCAAAGGTTCTTAAAGTGTCAAAGTTAGCTACCTCTCCGAGTCTTCACTGCACTCCAAGTGAAAGTTAATATTTAAATTACAAAAAACGGTTAGAGGAAGGGTCCAAGGGTAAGTTTAACGACCTCAACTAGATACATACCCCAAAATAACATACTCAAATACACAATAAGTATCTAGGGGTCAATGTGCCATGTCAGTCACTGTCAATCTAAACCGCAACACAATACAGACAGAGTAGTGAAAACCCAAAATGCAACAAAATGTAACCTGTGATAGCTAGGTGTAAACTCTAGGGCAAGAGTAAATATTCCCATCAGTAGCCGTCCTGTACCAACCCTTTTAGCATCATTTGGGTTCTCCTTGCCCAGGAGACAGGACAACACAACATAGCCTATCGGTGTTCTTAATACTATGTGTTTTTCTAAAAAATATGTGTTGTCAAGAAAGGGTGGTAGTAGTATCAATGTGGATGAGTTTTATGGCTACTGGATAAGCAGTGTAAATGAAAATAGTGAATAAAGTGAATAAAGTTAAAATTGGGTCAACTGAGTAGGTTATAAGTTTTAATGGTGTCTCCCAGTTGTCCAAATCTAAAAACATAAAGTGTGAGAAAACAGATTTAACAAAATATCTGTGAGTAGTAGGTCAACATGTTTCTGCATGCAGACACATGTTGACCTACTACTCACAGATATTTTGTTAAATCTGTTAAAGGGTTGGTACAGGACGGCTACTGATGGGAATATTTACTCTTGCCCTAGAGTTTACACCTAGCTATCACATGTTACATTTTGTTGCATTTTGGGTTTTCACTACTCTGTCTGTATTGTGTTGAGGTTTAGACTGACAGTGACTGACATGGCACATTGACCCCTAGATACTTATTGTGTATTTGAGAAAGTTAAGATTTCCCAACAATCTAAAATTTGCATAGTGAAATACAAGCGGAGCTACAGCTTCTCCGATAGATAATAAAAATCTGGTGCCTGAGGGACGATAAATAAGCCCACCTGCAAAAGACAGGTAGGGAGCAATCTTAATACAGAAGCCAAGGCTTTCTGCCCCTTTCACAGAGCCTAGATCAAAGGACAATGTGCAAGCCACCACCGCAGGACTCTGTTCTATCCTGACTGAGAATGGTGTATCCCGGAGTTAGGGCATGAACAATGCCAGGATTACACCACTCTTTGAGCCACGATAACGTGATAAAAAGAAAATCCTAGTGGAGATCAGTGAGCAAGTCAGAGGTTTTCTGAGCGTGTTAGCTCTGGGGACAGTGCGTTAACAAAGGCCACCAAATAATGACATCTCAACTGACACTTGGGTGGTGGCAGGAAATGGGTCTAGGGGAACTCCGAACATGGCCCTACATTTGGAACATGACAGATGGCCTACAATATGGTGTGGAGAATCAGTAAAATCACAATGCATAACAGGGTTGTGAAATGATTTTCAGAAAGTCTGTGACATAACAATACCTGGCAATTAATTGGCAGGGTGGCTTGCGATGGTCGTGTTCCAGCGCGGATGGGCCCAGGTGGGCTTTCCTTTGGCTCGCCTGCTGTGTGTATCTGACCTCTTAAATAGCTATGGCCCACAAAAAGCCTAGCTATATAGGGCAACATTATTGCCCCCAAACCAGTTGCAGAGCTATTAGGGTGAGAATACCGCATTTCTCCATCCATTATAATCCATTTAAACCCAAGTATTACATGTACTCCATATCTGTATTCCACTTACTTCACCCCTGAAGAAGTGCTTTATCAGCCCGAAAAGCATTGGGTTCTAATAAATACTGCTTTTCCGACGAATTATGCTTCAGTGCGTCTTCTTGATAGAGGTCCGGGTGGGCACATCTCGAGCATAAGAAACTTTGGAAAATAGCATGATATTCCATGTGTAGACTGAATGGGATTACAATAAACAGTGGAATACAGATATGGAGTACATGTAATACTTGGATTTAAATGGATTATAATGGATAGAGAAATGCTGTATTCCTACCCTAAGAGCTGTGCAACAGGTTTGGGGGCATTAATGTTGCCCCACATAGTATGGTTTAGATTTCATATGCCATCAGGGCATGGCATACCCAGTGAGCACGCATCTCAGGATCAGTATTGGATAAACACAGTTGAATACAGAAGAGAAATAAAGGTGTGCATCCCATCATTCTGTTGTACATTCCACAAAAAGCCTAGAGCACCAAAAAACCAAAATGGCAGCTCTAAAAAGGAACTCCGATTAACACAGGAAGCGGAGACTAATTAAAGTGCGATGTGCCAAGATGGATATCCACTTTAGATAAAAAAGTTCTGTTGTAGTTTCCTCCGATAAAACTTTCTGCCAAATTGACATTAACACAGGTACAAACACACAGATTCAAAGGTACAGCGTTTTAAAGTCAAACTAGCTGCAGTTATATCTGAAGGTCTCTAGTTATGGAATATATCACAATGACATCCAGATCTACTATGACAAAACTATCTTAAGTACTCAGAGAATACTTCATTAATAAAGTGTTGAAAGTCAGTTGGTGCTGTGCAGATGCTGAAAAGCATAACTTGGGTATGAAATAGACCAAACTTAGGCCCAAATGAGGTCTTCCGCTCTTTCCCTGAATGCACTCGTATGAAATACTATGGCCCTTTGAGGTCGAGTTTATTGTAAATCTGAACATTCCTTAGTTGGTGAAGCAAGATCACTATCAAAAGCAATAGATGTTTGTTTTAGGTTTGTTCACTGCCCTATAGTCAATGCACGTGTGGAGATCTTCTTGTTTAGGCACAGAAAATGAGGAGGCAATATTGGAGTCTGAGGAAATAGATACATCTTGTTTCAGAGTGATTATCCTATGCAGTCTCCTTCTCTGTTAGGGAATGTACCCAGCTGCATGGCAGAGCTGCTCCTGGCTCAATGTGGATTTTACAAAACCCCAATGGGGCATTCAAAACTCTGCCTTTCCCCACACAAAATTTGAACCTGCACATTTTATACTGCTTAGGTCATGGAATTATAACAGTACAACATACCCTGTGGAAGCTAAAAAAAAAAGTAGCTGGTATTGAGCTATAGTCAGGACTTTCTTTAACATCACAATGATGAGTGTAGTAGGCACTTAAAATGGCCATCAACTCAGCTTCAGTAAAATAGTAATAGGTTTATTAGCAAGTGACTCATTCACAGGTCACTTACCAACTGACCTTGAATAGAACTTTCACTTCAGTTTAACTATATGTAAGAATTTTGCTTTACAAAGATTCTATTCAACAAATACGCCATGTGATTTTTTTAAGGCTTTTTATGGCTGCAACTCATTTGATTGGCCAGTGTTTTCTATTATACCGTACAGTATGTATAAGGAGTATTGGCCAACAATTCCACTCCTACACAGTGACTTTATGCCAAAAGGTTATACAGGAAAAGTTATTAAATTGAAGGGAGTCATGGATACTTCTTTTCAATTTAAAGGGAGATCTGCTATTGGCAAAGTTTTCATTTCTGAAGAGGGCCCAGCTATTCTTGGGTGGTTACAACAGTATGATTTACATATCATTCTGGACCCAAGGTCCGATGATGTAGTACTTGCTGTTGAGGATTTCTACAATGTTGAAAATGTTCTTTCTAAGTTTACTGATGTTTTCCGTCCTACTTTGGGTAAACTAAAAGGTTATTTACATGAAATTAAGGTTAAAGAAAATTCTTCTCCAGTTAGACACGCTCTAAGAAGGATTCCCATTGCCGTTAGAAAGGAGGTAAAGGAAATGCTTGATGATATGCAAAAGCAGGACATAATTGAACCGGTGGAAGCTTCCGAGTGGCTTTCGCAAGTTGTGGTCACACAGAAAAAGGATGGTAAGCTCCGTTTTTGTGTTGACCTTCGTTCTCTAAACCAGAACATCATAGTTGGCAAATTTCCCTTGCCCAACATTTCGGAAATGGTTCTCTTAATGGACAAGGTTAAATTCTTTAGCAAACTGGACCTAAGGTCCGCTTATCATCAAGTTGTGTTACACCCTGACTCCAAAAAATTTACTGCTTTTGTTACCATTGAAGGGGTGTTTCAGTTCAAAAGATTGCCTTTCGGCTTAGCCTCTGCGGCAAGCGTTTTCCAACGCATGATGCATTCTCTATTCAAAGACTTAAAGCGTGTCCACTTCTTCCAAGATGACATCTTGATTACAGGTATAGATGAGCTTGAACACAATTGCAATTTGTCCAAAGTTTTACAAATTTTATCAACTGCTGGTCTCACCCTCAGAAAAGACAAATGTCAGTTCTTGTTAACCGAAATTGACTACTTGGGGTACACTATATCACAGAATGGTGTTAAGCCCAAAGAGGATCTTCGGAGAGCGATCAAGTGTGCCCCTATTCCTACTGACAAAGACCAACTAAAGTCTTTTCTTGGTTTAGTGGAGTACTACTCAAAATTTGTACCTAACTTCTCGCACAAAACTGAACCTTTACGAATGTTACTTAGGAAGGGTGTGCATTTTGAGTGGGGAACTCAACAGTCTCAAGCATTTGAACTGGTTAAGAGTGATATTATTAATGCGGGCATTTTAACAACTTTTGAACCAGGTAGAGACACTTATGTTACGGTTGATGCAAGTGCTTATGGGATTGGTGCCGTGTTATCCCAGAGGTGTGGTGGGAGTGAGAAGACTGTAGCGTTCGCTTCTCGCTGTCTCAATTCCTCTGAGCGTAACTACGCTGTTATCGAGCGAGAAGCCCTAGCTGCGGTATGGGGCGTTTCTCACTTTCGCACCTATCTGTGGGGCATGCAATTCTGTCTAAGGACTGACCATAAGCCCCTCCTTAAAATCCTGTCACCAGGTGGGCTAATAATGGTTCTCCCCGCCTGATGAAGTTTGCTGCCAAGCTACAAGACTATACTTTTAGATTAGAGCACATATCTGGTTGGAGAAACACACAAGCGGACTGTTTATCACGTCTTCCTGTTTCTTCAGAGAGTGTTAGTGAGGATCTTGAAGACGAGAGTGTGTGTTTGATTGCTGCCTTCGAGGATGTTTGTTCTTCTGAGTTCCACTCCATCTCTAGAGAAGAATGGCATCAAGCTGTCTTAGAAGATTCTGACTTTGGTGAGTTGGTTGATGCTATTCGTTTGGGATGGAGAAGGGAAGGGGATGTTAAGCCTTCCTTGCGTTCCTTTGTTAAATTACAAGAAGAGCTGAGTTTGGGTGTTTCAGATGATTTGGTTTTGCGTGGTGAGAGGTTTGTCCCACCCTTCTCTCTTAGGAGGAAACTTTTTTGTTTAGCTCATGAGGGACATCTTGGGCAAAACATGACTCTTAAGAGGATTAAAAAGAACTTTTGGTGGCCCGGAGTTGACGATGATGTGCGTAGGTGGGTTGAGTCTTGTCTTTTGTGTAAAGAGAGTGAAAAGAGGTTGAAGATCTTTTCTCCTTCACAGGGCTCCATCGTTAGCACAAGTGATTTGCCTTGGGATAAGATCTGCTTAGATTTTATTGGTCCCATGGATTCCTTACCCTCTGATTGTAGGTTTGCTTTAGTTCTTGTTGATGTGTCTTCTCGGTGGTTATGTGTAGAATTTATGAGGAATATTACCACTGACGCTGTTATAAAGCAATTGAGGTCTTTATTTTTAAAGGAAAGTTTTCCGAAAATTCTAATTACAGATAATGGCACCCAACTTGCGTCTTCCTCTATGCGTTCTTTCCTGGCCAATCATGGAATTAAACACATTTGCACTTCCCTGTACAACCCCCAAGGTAATGGTTTGGTGGAACGAATGAATCGATTGGTCAAGGGTACTATACAGTTGTCTGTGCAAGGACAAAAGGATGTACGCAGGGCTGTAGAGGATATGGTGTGGTCTTACAATACCACTGCCCATGGAGTTACTGATTTAGTCCCTTTTGAAAGCATGCGTGGAAGAATTCCCAGAACTAAATTGGTCCCGCAGTGGTTGTGGGAGGGAACTGTTGTTTCTAAGGTAGTTCCTGGAAAAGTTGGTAGAGTTGAAGTGGGTGACTTGGTCAAAATTAAGTTGAGCCGTAGAGAATTTGGCATGAATAAGTTTTCCGATCCCATGAAGGTTAAGGAAGTTCATAAGTGGCATGTCGTGCTAGAGAATGGACAAAATTGGAATTTCCGCAGGATTGCCTTGTATGCCAAGAATGGTGTTTCGGATATGGGTTTGGATGTGCAGTCTTCCAGGGATGTGTCCTTGAGGGGGCACTCTCATCTCAAGGGATCTCAGTCTGCTTCAGATCTTTCTCAGGGTACATTTCAGTTACCTAATTCTTCCCTACCGACACCTAACTGTTCAAAGAAATTTTCCTCTGTACCAGAGTCACCAGGAGGAGTGACTCCTAATTTAGATCGGTCCTCCTATGGGAGAACTCATCGTGTTCCTAAGAAATTTGATGAATTTGTTAGATATTGATTTTCCACTGTGTTTTGCTTTATTGTTTTTGCCCTCTTTCGTTGTTTTTCTTCCCTGTTTCTTTGTCTTGTTTTTTTTTAGTGTTTTTTTCTCTCTTTAAGGGGAGGAGATATGTTGTGCCTCTCATCGTACTGTCATTTTCATTATTGTTGCTCTTAGAGTGTTAGCTAGCATTAATTCTGTGTTCTCTTACCTGTATGTATTCCATGCTCCGCATTCTGATCCTGGCGGTTGCTGAGGCAGGATAGTTCATACTTGTACTGCTGTGCTTGTTAATAAACCTACCTAATTCATGCTTCTGGACCACGACTCTTCACTTCAGCCAGCAATTTTATTAGTCCACCAATTGAGTGTTTCTAATTGCAGTGCATGGTTGGAAGGTGCTACCATTGTTATCTTTCATGCTTCCCATCCACTGTCCCAGAAGAAATCACTGCTATTGCCTTCAGCACACCGTTTTAATGCACTTCAAGCTCTGCATGTACCAGCAACAGAAGCGCCAGTACACCAGACTTAAAGAGGTCCTCATAACCAACCTAACATATCCATCAGTACCAGGACCACACCCTGTGTGTGCTGCCCTTCTTTGTAAAATGCAGATTTGAGCTCATCTCCTGTTGCAGACAAATAGACATTATCTGTGGAACAAAGCAAACCATACAAACAATAATGGAAATCATATGTACGGTGGAAGGAGAAACTATTACTACTACACCTTCCAGCTGCATCATCAGGGCCCTGAGTTGATCCCAACTCTAAGCAGAAATACGAACCTAACCCAAAATCTTGGTAAGCTTTATGTGAGCAGCCCCCTTCATCATACAGTACATTCTTGGACACCATACACCAGCACAATCTGTTTCCTCTTCACTAATTTTGGAGATCCTAGTCTGCCCCCACTCTCTTATGGTACCAGTATGTAGCATGAATCCCACGAGCAAGAAAGAGAAATTGTGTCTGAGAAGACAAGGTCTTCTCAAAGACTCAACACAGGCACAATACCGATCTCAGGCAGAGACCCACACTCTTAAATTCCAGGAATACTGTACTATCCCATAAAGTGTGAAGGAATGTACTATTCACTACGTGGCACACCTGGTAAGATCCGTCAGGCACCAATACTATATGATGCAGTTAGACTCTTGTAATAACTTGATTGACCACCTCCCCTGGGCCTCTTCCCAGTGAAGGTCCTTCATGTTCCCTTCACCACTTCCCCATTTCCCTTGGAGTTTTGCGAGGAAGTCAGCTGTAATATTCACTAGTGTCTTGTGGTCTTGGAGGACGCACCAACAGCGAGTTCTTCCATCAGAAGTTTAGCATCAGTGCATGAGTAACAAGTGACTTTATCCTAGTCAATATTATGGCATGCTTCCTGGGGAAGTTTGCACGTTGGTGCTATTTTAGCAACCATGACGTCTCTGATGTAGTTTACAGACTGTAGGCACAGAGACCTACTCCAGCATAAGTATGACCCTACTTGCATATTAACTCTACCTTTCATTTATGAAGCATTAGGCACGTGCAAGAGCCAAAGTACAAAACTTCTGTAGGCTCTATAATAGCAGCTATGGGACTGCACCAGCTCTCTGCACCAACAGCCTCCTCTCATGGGCTTCAATAGGAGTAGGCCTTTTCCCTGCACCAGCAGCGACCTTTCCTGGGACATGAACAAGAAGTCAGCACAGCTTTGAGACCGGAAAATGAAGTCAGGACGGTACTCTTTGCAATGAGTGTCCTACTTATCTCAATTAAGAGAACTATGTGGCATACTTGACTCTTTTTCTATATGGTCCACGAAGATGATTTTCCTTTTTGCCCATAGTGGCACAATAATGTGATTAACAGAAGGTGTTTCACTGTATCAGCAGGAAGGCTAAGGTTATGTAAACCTGAATTATTGGGAAACTTCATGACTACATAAGAGGAAAAGGAAAGAAAGCAACATTCCTAAACCCTAGTAATTAACTTTATTCTGGAAACCAGTTAATTTTTTAAGTGTCTCAATGTTGCTTAGTCCAAGTATTTATGGGAACCTACGTGCTCCTCCTATGCAAGACTGGCTAGGATCATTGCTTAATGTCAGAGGCGCATTTCTCTGCAATACACAATCGCCGTTTCCTTTGGGTGTATGACATTCCTTTGTCCTTTAACTATCAACTTGTCCTATCATCACCTCAGAAGAAACCCATGCCACCATGAAGTCCATCCACTCAGGAGCACCATCAGACTCCTGCCCCCACCACGTCTACTCTGGGGGTCCACAACCCATCACCACCATGCGACCACGTATTCTGAATGCCTCCACCACTTCTGTGACCTTCTCAGATACTTGGAAACACACAACTGTTTTCCTATTGCTGAAGACATTTTCTATAGACCCTTCAACACTCGCTAACTATAGAACAATCTCCTTTCTAACATTCGCGGCCATGGTCTTGGAGAAGATCATTGACAGACACCTCACCAAATATCTCTGTGACCACAAAGTACTTACCACCACTCAATCTGGTTCCAGAACCAACCACAGCATGCAAACTGCCCTCATCTCTGCCACGGGTGACACTGGACAAAGAAGACTCGACGGCCCTCATCCACCTCGACTTCTCCACAGCATTTGACACTGTATCCCTCCCCATCCTCATCCAACACCTACATGACATTGGAATCCAAGGACAGGCCCTCTAGTGGTTCTTCTCCTTCCTGACTAGAAGGACCCAATCAGTCAGTCTGGCACTGTAGACCTTGGACGCCCATGATCTCATCTGAGGAGTTCCGCCAGGATCCTGCCTGAGCCTGACCCTCTTCAAGGCATACATGATCCCTATAGACTGCATCATGCCCTCTCACAGTATCACCGTCCTTTCCCACGCCAATGACGTGCAACTCATTCTCTCCTTCAGGGGCAAAAATGCCACTACCCGAATCAAGTTGAATGCCTGCATGACTGATTTCGCTCACTGGATAAAGACCGCCTCTTGCGTACATACCCTGAAGATACTGAGTAGGATTTTCAAATGGTTACCAATTAGAACCCAGAAAACTGTCATGCATGCCCTGGTCACAAGCAGGCTGGACTATGGGAACAACCTCTATGCCGGGATGAACAAAAACACTCACCAGAATGCTGCAGTACATTCAGAATTTTTCGGTCAGACTCACTCTCACCCTCCCACGCTGCACTCACATCACACCGCACCTGAAGGAGCTCCACTGTCTCCCCATTCACAAACGAGCCCAATTCAAACTCCTCACCCACACTTTCAAGGCACTATGTAACACTGGCCCAGCATACCTCAACAATCGCACCTGCTTTCACCAATCTTCTGGACACAGCTGCTCGTGTGGTCTCCACCTTGCACAAATCCCCCACGTACGGAAAACTAGATCTGGTAGTAGAACCTTTCACTACATTGCTCCTGAAGCATGGAACAGCCTGCCTGTATGCATAAGAGCCTCCTCCGCACTTCTTGAATTCCACAAGAAGTTGAACACCTGGCATTTTGAGTAGGCATGGGCGGAAAATCCGTTCCGCTCGCGGATTTTGCGGATTTTCGGGAAATCCGCAATCCGCGAGATTTGCGAATTTCCTGCAAAATCCGCAAATCCGCGAGCAGCGGATTTTGCTCGCACTGCTCGCACTGTTCGCGTGAGTTCGCGCCCCGCGAATAAGTGCGAAATTGCAGAAATACGATTTAAGCAAAACTGAAAGTAACTACTTACCAGGTTCAAAAGTTCAGGCACATCATTAGTAGCCATTTCCTGTAGTGCTTCCTGAGGGGCCCCTCCAGAGTTCAGTTGCCAGTTGAAACTATTATGTGACCCTGCTCTGAACCTCAGAATAGTTACACATATGCCACAAAGGTCATGAATTACAGCTAAGGGAGACAAGCAGGAGCCAGGCTGGAAGTTAAAATCCATTAATCAGCCCCTAATTCATTATTGTCAGTTGAGGCAGGGCAGGTGTTGTAACTAATTTTGCAACAATGAAAGCACTTAGCAAGTGCAAAAGATCACTAATCAGGGCGCACTAAGGAAGCAGGTGCCAGCTAAAAAAATATTCTGTGACACATTAATCAGCCCCAAATTAATTCAGGTCACTTGAGGCAGGGAAGGTGTGCTTTGCTTTGCCGAAAATAATGTACACTGGACAACCAGAGGGTGTGGTGATGAAACAGAGGGTGGCATGGGTGGGCCAGAGGGTGGCATGAGTAGTCAGAGAGTGGCAGTGGTGACAGAGAGTGGCAGTGATGAAGAAGAGTGTCCCAAACAGGTTGGACACGTAGAAACAACAAGTTCGCAAAACTTGCGACCCGACAGGTAAGTTCGCAAATTGCGAAATTGTAAAAACCCTCGCGAACTGGCAGAAACACGGGCGAACACAAAAAAAAAAAAAATCCGCAAATTCGCGGGAATTCGCGGATTTTGCGGATTGCGAGTTCGCAAATCCGCAAATTCGCGGATTGCCAATCCGCAAAATCCGCTCATGCTTAATTTTGAGTAGTCCCTCTAGTCCCTAGGTGTACCTAGACCCCACATCTTCTAAGTGCCAGCATACCTTCCGGGTCATAGGGCTCTCTAGAAATCTGCATAACATAACATCAAACAGATAGCTGAACCTACAGGTCATAGCCTCTGCATCTAAATCTTTATTTGCAAACATTTTCTCCTACTATATATAACCTCGATAAATGCAAACAGGGTCACTTTACTTTGGAACAAGTGAGGTCACAGAAATTGTTGTGAACTTAGCTCTAAACAGTAACCTCACTGTCAGGTACATTTCATTCACTGGGGTCTATGAGACTAACTTAGCATCATGTCAAATAATGATCTCTTCCCAATGACTTTGGGGAACTTATGGGTTAGTGGGTTGCAGGAAGCATTTGTGGGATACTTGTGTTCATCTATTCAACACTCATCATTTCAGTCCCACCTGAGCAGTGCTCTGATCTGCTACAAGTAATCAGTGGAATGGTTCAGCGTTGTCAATGCTGCGTCAAGATGTGGGGAGCCTGGCCGTTTACATTACATACTGGTGTCTCAGGCTCCATTTCTCATCTGCAGCCATCCTACTGAGTTGGGAGGTTGGTTCATTGAAAGGCATCCATGGTTCTAAGAAACTGTGATCTATCTCCTGGTAATCCTCAGAGAGGTTCTCGGTAGCTCTTAATTGTAAGTTACATGAAGAGCCATCTGTACAAAGACTTCTACCAGGGTTATCTGGAAAATCGGTTGCTCCTGGGCTCTGCCTCTTTTGGCTTCATTGGCGACTCCTTTCTTTCCAGCCTCCAGCATCCTATTAATAACACCCAATGCACATCTACTTGAGCACACAAGGGTGCTGTAGACCTCTGCGGTACTGACCAGTTCAACAGAAAAGTGCATCAATAGAATGACATGCAAGTCCTGTTGAGAAAGCAATCTAATGTTGCAAGAAAGACTAAAAACACAGCCACCAATTGGTGTAGCTGCATTACTTCTACTATGACAATTACTCTAATGAAGCCCCTAAAGTTGCTGGCTTTATAGATCTACACCTTCTAGTACAGCCTTCTCGCTGTTGACCATCGCAGGTCAGGCCCGCTGGATGCACCAGCGTGCTCCACTCCTGAGATTCTCCTGCGCCAGCTTCCTCCTGTCTTTGGTTTAGAGTAGGAGGTCCGGCAAGGTCTATGCTGTTCCCAAAGCCTCCTCTCCTGGACTGGAATAAAATGTCAGGCCAGTTTTCTCCTGGGATTGAAATAAACAGGCAAGACAGTTCTATACACCTGCAGCCTCCTCTGATAGTGCTGTGATTATTGATAAAACCAGGTCTATGCACGACCAGCGTCCTCTCTGGGGACAAGAATAAGAGATCAGGCCAGTACTCTGGGCAAGCAATCACCACTCATGTGGCAGTAATAAGAGGCCAGTTCTCTACACCAGGAGCCTCCTCTTCTAGGACAGTTAGTGAAGTTCCGGTCAGCTCTGGCTCATGTGGCCTCCTCTTCTGGGATATGTAATTAGAGCTCAGGTCACTTATGTGCACCTGTGGTCTCCTCTCCTGAAAGCGGTTTTTAAGGTCAGTTCTGTGCACCTCCGGGCTTCTCTTCTGGGACAGGTATTGGAGGTTGGTTCTGTGCACCTCCGGGCTTCTCTTCTGGGACAGGTTGGTTCTGTGCGTCTGTTGCCTTCTCTTCTGGAATGGTTATTAGAGGTCAGGTCAGTTCTGAGCACCTGTGGTCTTCTTTTCTGGGACAGATATTATAGGTCAGTTCTGTGCACTTCTGGCCTTCTCTTCTGGGACAGGTATTAGAGGTCAGTTCTGTGCACTTCTGGCCTTCTCTTCTGGGACAGGTATTAGAGGTCAGGTCAGTTCTGTGCCCCCATGGCCTTCTCTTCTGGGACCGGCATTAGAAGTTAGGTAGGATCTGTGCACCTGCAGTCTCCTATTCTGAGACCGGTATTAGAGATCCGTTCTGTGCCCCTCTGGCCTTCTGCTCTGGGACTGTTGTTAGAGGCCAAGTCAGTGCTGTGCACTTCTGGGCTTCTCTTCTGGGACAGGTTGGTTCTGTGCACCTGTGGCCTTTTCTGGGACCGGTATTAGAGGTCAGTTCTGTGCACCTGTTGCCTTCATGTATGGGACAGGTATTAGAGGTCAGTTCTGAGTTCTGTGCACCTCTGGCCTTCTCTTCTGTGACAGTTATTAGAGGTCAGTTCTGTGCACCTCTGGCCTTCTCTTCTGGGGCAGGTATTAGAGGTTAGTTGTAAGAAGTTGGCCTGGCATATGCTGCCACTATTCTAGTGGGATTGCAAAAACAACAGGTGATGGACCGAATGAGGATCAATGTCACACATTCAACCCAGTCAAATGATCTGGGTCCTAATCCATCGTTTTTTTGCACTCCACACCACCCTGGGTTAGACAATGGCGATATGCAAATCAGCTCTGACCCTGTGCCTCATGGGAACAGTCCAGTCCGAACTACAAAAGCCATGTCCTTCCCAGAACGGAATCAAGCATCCGAGGACCGGACAGGTTTCTAGTTCTAGTGGGCACCTTGCACAAGTCCAAATGACCCTCATTGATAGTAGTTTAAAGACAACCTTTATAGAAAGCTATCCTAGTAGTAGCTGTGGAGAGCAGCCTTCAGGCTTAGTCTTGGAGGAATGTAAAGCAGCTTGATTTACCAGTCTATAATCTCGTGAATGAGCAAATGAAAGGAGAACCACACCAGGTATATATATAAATTATATGTATTTAATCTAAACACATCCCTCTAGTCTCTTTATGAGGCTAGAGGCAAAAGTACATTCAGTAAACTTAATAGTACACAGTAAATTAGCACAATATACATTGAGCGTTTGGGGCGTACCAAACCATATATCAATAAAAAGGTATAAGAACCATGACTTGAATAGATACAAGGCCTAGAGCCTTCGGAACCACTGGGGCCAATAGGAACCACCCAAGGTAGTGACACAGGGGACCCACGGGGGACGCGTGCAGTGTGTAAACACAGCCGCAAATCACCATTAACTTCTATGGGGAAAGTTGTGATTGGAATTTTAAAGAAATGGACACTTAGAAGCGGACTTGGAGCAAATCCTTTTAGAACTAGATGGTTCTAGAGTCAACACCCAAGGGAGCACCACAGTACTCGAGTAACCTCACCCAGGGAAGCCTGGTGCATAGGTGTCTTTTGATGTCGGGTTTCGTCGTCGTTTTCAATGGTGATCTGCTGCAAAGCGCTGCTGGCGACCAAGTGGAAAGTTTCCGGAGGAATACAAGCCTGGATCGAGGATGAGAAGAACCTGAAACCAGAGGGGACATAGTCTGGGTCACTAGCCATTGACCAGGGGCTCGATAGTCGAATGCCCACAGATGTCAGGTGATTTCAGATGTAGAAGGGGAAGTTTGACTCTTCAGCCACGAGGGCCAGGAGGTGTCGATGATGACCAGGTTCTGGATTTGAGCTGTCCCATGAAGAATGTTGAGTGCTGCGGTATTGGTGCCCAGATTGGACCCAACAAGCCTTGGCAACAGCAACCCACGCAAAAAGCAGAGATTGGCTTTGGTGCAGACCAGCAAGGTCTGAGGGACTCACCCTTTCGTGGGGAGTCAGGGCACGTCTGGAACATCCAGGGATGCCCACGGAAAAGTAGAGTTACCTTCAAAGGGACCCACCAGTCAACCGATCAGGGATTGTGAAGAAGCCTCGAGCTGAAATGCATGAAGCAGGCCCACGGAACACTTGTGGAGTGTAGGCCCACAATCTTTAGTGCAGATGGTGCTCGGGGATTGGGCTACAAATAATTCAAATCACAACTTCAGGAAAATCTCGGGAGGTTGCAGCACTTAGCAAATGTGCACGGTGTCCAGGTATTCAGGTTCCACGTCACTCGTGAGGGCTGCGGGTCTCAGCTTTGCTGGGGACTTGGTCGGCCTTTGAGAAGTCTGAAAATCCTCTTTCTGGCCTGCATTTACTTCGGAGTCTGGCGGGAGCTTCGGAGATGCAGACCAGCAAATGCTTTGTTTGTGCCTATTTGAACAGGGGAGTCACTCCTTGACCCCAAGGGAGATTCTTCCGTCCTCTAGTCTTTAGTAGAGCGTCGACGTTCCAGGATTCAGCTTCAGAGTTTTTTCCAGGTGTAATCTAAAGTCCTATTGCCAGGGTTCCCTTACTTATACCAAGAAAAGGGGTTGGACATACTCTGGGGACCCACCTATGGGAGGGTTTGGAAAGAGGGGTGGCTACACCCATTTCCTTTGTCCAATTTCATGCCAGAGCAGGGTCTGGAAGCCCCTGCAACCGGTTTGAACTGGACTATTCCCTGGGACACCAAATGCAGGGACCCAGTGCAGACAGCAAAGCACTCTAAGAGTGCACCCACCCAGCCCCAATACACTAAAGCCTGTCTGAGAGGTGGTTACACCTCCCTGTGACATGAAACCTATTGTCGAGGCCTACCCTGCCGGAGTGTCAGTCAGTAGCAGGAGGCCAGACTCGTGTCTGTGGCTGCAGCATCCATTTTGTGATGCCACTGCTCTTTTAAACTATTACTGGTTAGACAAGTGTGTACATGTCTCTCCCTCTAGAAGGGTGGGGGGTAGGATTCCAAAGTGTTTGACACCAAACACGACATTTTTCCATGCAGCCAGTGCAAAGTTAGCATTTACAGCAAGGTTATAATGCACTTAAGAGTATATGGTCTGGCTGCATCACAGAACAGCCTCAGAGAATAGGGTCCGAAAGCTGCAGAGGGGTCTTGCTCATGCATGGGCACCCTCTCACACAAAACCAAGCCCTCTGGCTTCAGGATTGATAAGGCCTGCCATATGAGTGACTGATAGGCTTATAAGTGCCTGTGATTTAAGGTAGATATAGGTAACTATATCTTAGTAAGGGGTGCATGCACCACCTTACCCAGGCTGCTGTAGCAGTCCTGTGGTGCCATTTTGGAAGGCTTCTCGGGGGTGGCATAATGATTGCTTCAGTCCCTGGTAGGCCTCTGGGGTACCTATGCCCTTAGTACCTAGTGTACCATATACTAGGGACGCACAAGGGTACCTCTGTAACCAAACTGCAGTGTATCTAAAGTACTGGGAATCCATTTAGAGAGGAAAGCAGATAGGCTGGGGCCCTGTTTAGCAGGATCCCAGCCAAACTAAGTCAAAAACCATCAAACACCAGAACAAAGTGGGGGCAACCATGTAGTCAGATTCCACCTTCCTACATCAGTTCTGTGCACCTGTTGTCTTCTCTTAGGGGACAGGTAATAGTGATCAGGTTAGTTCTGTGAACCTGCCGCCTTCTCTTCTGGCACAGGTATTAGAGATCAGGTCAGTTCTGTGAACCTGCAGTCTTCTATTCTGGGACAGCTATTAGAGGCCAGGTTAGTTCTGTGCACCTCCAGGATTCTCTTCTGGGACAGGTTGGTTATGTGCACCTGTGGCCTTCTCTTCTGGGACAGGTATTAGAGGTCAGTTCTGTGCACCTGTGGCCTTCTCTTCTGGGACTGGTATTAGAGGTCAGTTCTGAGCACTTCGGCCTTCACTGCTGGGACAGGTATTAGAGGTCAGTACTGTGCACCTTTGGCCTTCTCTTCTGGGACAAGGATTAGAGGTCAGTTCCGTGCACCTGTGGCCTCCTCTTCTGACAAACAAAGCAAACACAAGGAGATGATGGATGGAGTGCTGAAACCTTTCACTCAGCCTCAGTCACAGATATGGTTTGAATCCGTCATCGTTCTTTAGCTCCCTTTGCCATCCCAGTTCAGCCCAGCTATATGCAAATCAGTCTTGACCCTGTACCTTATGGGAACAGTCCAGACTGAACTGCCAAGCAAGGTCTTCCCTGAACCAGAAGCAAGCATCCTGGGACCGGTTTTGGGGTAACACCCCATATCAGCCAGGCTGCTTGATTCCAGTGGCAAAGTGATCAAGGGACCCACGTCTGGGAATACTTAGGAACACATAGCAAACACAAGGAGATGATGGATGGAGGGCTGAAACTTTTCAGACACTCGCCCCCAGTCACAGATCTGGGTTGAATCCGTCCTCATTCTTTAGCTCACTTTGCCACCCCAGCACTGGGGTGAATGTATGACATGTTTTTCATTATGTCCACCAACTGTTCTTTTTGCTTTTGTCACTCCGAGTGACGGGTGTGCCCAGATGTGGGTCCAGTGCTCCTCATGTCACTGGAGTCAAGCTATCCTGGCTGATGAGGTGTGAAACCCCGAAACCGGTCCTAGGATGCTTGTTTGTAGTCCAGGGAGGACCTGGCTTGGCAGTTCGGGCTGGACTGTTTCCATTAGACACGCGGTCAAGACAGATTTGCATATGGCTGGGTTCAAACGAGAATGACATGGTGAGCAAAAAAATGACGGATTTAGGCCAAGATCTCTGTACTGGGGTGAATGTATGACATTGTTCTGCATTCTGTCCATCAACTGTTCTTTAGGTCGAGCTGGAGAAAGCAATGCGAAGCATTGCGTCTAGCGAAGTATCTAATGTTGCCCGTCTCCTGGGAATCTGAGAAAGGGGTCGGGCATGCGCGACGATTGGTGTCTGTGGACGCGCACGTCCAGGCCGGCGCTGTGCACATCTCTGCCTCAGATTCCCTGAAGTGCGTAAACACACACATACACACATGCGCACACACACACATGCGCAGGCAGGCACACACAAACACGCAGGCAGGCACACACACGCAGGCAGGCACACACACGCAGGCACACACACACACACACACACACACACGCACACGCACACACACAAATACACATGCACGTGCACCCCCCTACCCCCTCCACACTTACTGGGGTCTTTCCACGTGTCCCTGTCTCCCTCGGCAGCCAGCGGGTCAGTCTCGGCAACAGGCGGGGCTCTCCACGACCACGGGAGCCCCGCTAGCTCACACGCAAATCTTCCGGCTGGCTACAGGAGCGCGGGGTAGGCTCCCATCTGCTTCCTGTTTGCGGCCCCGCCCCCGTCCTAAAACAGGTTGCCTGGCTTCCTTTCCAATCCGAGCTGCGGCGGTGAGTTTTTTTCAATACGTGACTTGTTATTAGATCCTAGTTCTACATAGACCTCTACTGCACATTTTATTTCATGTGTACCTCTTAATTTGCCTTGTAACACACGTTTTGATGTATTATAATTGTAATCTTGCATTTGTTTTATTACAATAAACTTTGTGTTTGCAAGGTTTGTGATCTTACAGTAATCCGTAATTTAATTTTACTGTCAATGTTTCTATCGCACTTGTTACGTGTGCAGTCTCTCTTCACTTTCTGTCTAATACTCACCCAACATGGCCGCCGCCACATGCTCACACTGCACAAGATATATTGAGCCCACTCGTTCGGGTTGCCAGATTCCTGCCATCCTGCACCGGAACCTTAGGCTGATCCCCACCGCCAGCTCCACTGATAAGCTCTGCCACAGAGGCCCTTAATGCCCTGTATTTAAATCGGTCTATCGGCCGTTTTCTGGTTTCACTCCTATCTGCTTGCCCCCTGTAGGGAGACCGAACAGGCCTACCGGCAATTTTTTATCGTACCTGCCGTATGCCTTGAAACCTCTTGAATGACGGCAGCAAAGTCACACCGCCTTGAACTGTTGAATCCCGGCAATCTGCTGCGATATGGTAAAATTCCCCGCTTGCATATTTTGCGGCACCTTGTCCACTTCGATATCACGTTAAATCCTTACTAAATTCAGTCTGTTCTTCCCTAACAGACGGCCCTCTTCCTCCATTACCAATTTTGATTAAAGTTGAACATCGAGCCGCCAGGAGGTTTGTGATTTTCCTGATTTACGCGTGATTAGGCACAACGCATTTTCAGCCTACAACCACTTATCTGCCGCAGGTTTTTATTCTCAACATCTTTTAGACTCCCTATACAATTCCACATCTGTACGGTAAAGGCACTGCCATCACAGGCCCTTTTCCACCAGACTCTCCGGTTTTTTCTACCACTGATACTAGGCCATGCCGCAGTGTGCCCACCATTGGTTTGACATCTCCCCACAACCTTAATTCACAACCAGCATCACTTCGGCCGCTGTAGTTAGTCGCGCTGTGGGAAACTTCTGCCCCTTTTTGACTCACGCATGCGTCTTTCTCCTTCGTAGGACTACCAAAATCATGAAGTGCATGATACTATTTACCATGAACAAGCTTTCCCACCACAGCTTTTGACCGGCACCACCACAGCACCACTCAACACCACCACAGCACTACCACAGCACCACTCAGCACTACCACAGCACCACTCAGCACTACCACAGCACCACTCAGCACTACCACAGCACCGCCACAGCACCACTCAGCACCGCCACAGCACCACTCAGCACCACCACAGCACCACTCAGCACCACCACAGCACCACTCAGCCCCACCACAGCACCACTCAGCACCACTCAGCACCACCACAGCACCACTCAGCACCACCACAGCACCACTCAGCAAAACCACAGCATCAGTCAGCGAATCCACAGCATCACTCAGCGCATCCACAGCACCACTTAGCACCACCACTTAGCACCACTTAGCACCACTTAGCACCACTCAGCACCACCACAGCACCACTCAACACCACCACAGCACCACTCAGCACCACCACAGCACCACTCAGCACCACCACAGCACCACTCAGCAAAACTACAACATCACGCAGCGCATCCACAGCATCACTCGGCGCATCTACAGCATCACTCGGCGCATCCACAGCATCACTCAGCGCAACCACAGCATCACTCAGCGCAACCACAGCATCGCTCAGCGCAACCACAGCATCACTCTGCGCAACAACAGCATCACTGGTTCAAATATGTTCTCTCAATGTTTCAAGCTTTATTACAAATGTTACAAAAATATGTTAATATTTCACTTCTGTTCTTGGTTTTTCGTCACAATAAAGTACACTGAACATAATCTTCACAAACGTTATTTACAAAAGTTTAAGCTATTGCCATTATAAATTACAATCACTTTTATTTAAGTATTAATTATTTTTAAAAATTAAAAGCCATTGTTATTTGTAATATCAATACATATAAGTCACGTAAATACAAAACATGTTGCATTACAAATGCTATAGGTGTCACATTTGCGAAAGTTATAACTATTGGCATTGTAAATGACAAAGCTATTAATGTAGCTATTTTCAAAAACAACACATAAATAACAAAAATGTTATTTACAAGACCAATAGCTCAAACTTTCATAATGCGAGACCTATTGCATTGCAAATGCTTGTTTTGCATTTGTCACTCCTCTTCTGGGACAGACATTGGAGATCAGTTCTGTGCACCTGGCCTTCACTTCTGGGGCAGGTTGGTTGTGTGCAACTGTGGCCTTCTCTTGGGGGACAGGTATTAGAGGTCAGTTCCGTGCACCTGTGGCCTTGTCTCAATACGGTCTTGTGCAGCGCTCTTCCACCGTAGAGTGCTGGAACCGGCAGTCTGGGCACAGCTGTGAACCAGGCTCCTCAGCAGACCTGCAGACCACACCGTCACGGCGGCTGGCACAGAGTCCCTAACTGGCTGGGTCAGGTTGGTCATGACTACGTTTTCTTCGTCAATGCCCACGTTACCTGCAGACTACTTGTGTAAACAGAGATGCTTCATTCCTGTCCTGAGATGGTACTAGCTGGGAGTGGGAGTGGGTTAAGTCTTTGCATGACCAATAATCATTTCACAGCGAAAAACAGTTCATGAAAATTTGTAAAAAACAAAAAAAGAGCGGTGAAAAGTTGTTGCAGTTAAATAAAAAAAACAAGAGTGGGAGTTTGATGTTCAGCTTAGATTTGGGATTATTGTAAGCCGGGATATGGGTTGTGTTTAGGTCAAAGGTCGCACACAGTACGGTAAAGGTTGGAGGAAGCAGCAGAAAGCAAGTAGGTTACAGCCCACGCCCACACGAGACAACCCGCATGCATGCCAACATTTTAGAAAAGGGAAGTGGGAGATTGAAAAAAAATCGGGGCAATTCATTTTCCCCGTTGACTTTTATTGAAAGATCGGCAATTTCCGGCGGGAGAAAGCCAAATTAAGGCTACTAAGTTAGGTGGCTTCACTGTGACTTTGCAGGCTCTGCCGTTTTGTGACTGAAATGTGACTGTGCCAAGCGGCAGCCCCGTGTGGTCCCCGTTTTTACTGGAGAAAAGTGCAGTTTAAGAGCGACTCCGAGGGCCTGTGGTTTGTGGTGTTTGTTTTGCTCACAGAAAGGCGGAAGGCCGTGGTAGATTTCGTGCAAAGAAGGAAAGCGCAAGAGGAGCGGTAAAACCCACAGTGCTGTGGTTCCCTGATCTGCAGAGAAAAGCCATTATTGAATGGGCTTTGCATTGTGTGCGCCTGGAAACGGAGCCTTCCACCACGTGACTGGGTGGGTCTGTGGTGCAAGTTCTATTCTTCTAGCTCCTATATGATGGCGCTAGAACCGGCAGGTGCAAAAGCAGTGGTCTGCCCCAGCCCCAGCTCGGAAGGGTGTGCGTGCGCCAACCACGATAGGGCGTTGACTTAGGGCGGGGCCGGGGTCGCACATAAGTGAGCTTGGTGCCTATTTCGTGAAGGGGGTGAAGAAGGCCCTGAATAACCTGGACGGAGCTTCTTCATGGCTCTTGTGCAGTCACGGGAGCAGGGCATTAGTGCTAGAAGTTTGCATTCTTTCTTCCTTCATTATACTCGTAACAGCCGGATGTTCTTAGGGGAAGCAGCTTTTTACATCCAGTGCCGAGGTTTAGGTCTACAGCTGTTGGAGGGGAGGGGGGAGAGACATGTTCCTGTGGGTTAATTTGTGTAGGTTTGTGAGAAACATGGCGCAGCAGGTCCAAATTGACTTGCATTAGCAACACTTGGAGATGACACGGCTACTTGAGAAAAACCGGAGCGCAGCGGTCTAGGCTGGGCTTCGTGCATGTCGATCCTGTGTTGGTGCGGTGTTGTGTGCCAAGAGGCAACGCTGGTGTTTTGGATGACCAAAGATGCGCAAGGACAGCTGTGTGATGAAACAGCATGGGTGCCGCAACAAAAACCGAGAAGCATTGACATGCGTTTGCGGACCTGGGGCCAGATGTACGACCTGCCAAATAGCAACTCGCAAATTGCGCCGCTTTCGCGACTCGCAATTTGCGACTCGCTATTTGGCATGTACAACATGTTGGTGATTTCCAATGTGTCGCAAAATGCGAGGCTCATGAATATTAACGAGCCACTCTCATTTTGCTACCCCATTTGTAATTGCTGGCCCTCACAGGGATGGTGGCCTGCTGGGCTCAGCAGACCACCATGTATGGGACTGCTTTTAAATAATGCAGCTTTTTTGTTTTTAAATGCATCCCGTTTTTCCGTTAAGGAAAAAAGGATGCATTAAAAAAATCAAAATGAAACGTTTCGTTTAATCTTTTAAGGGCGGGCAGTGGTCCCTGGGACCACTGCTTGCCCTTAAAAAATAATTTGGGGACCCTTTCCCACAGGAGACCCATTCCCATTTGTGAATGCATTACCACGTACTTCAAGTAGGTGGTAATTGACGAGTGTTTTGCAACCGCCATTTATTTTGCGAGTCGCAATTTATTTGTGACTCGCAAAATACTCTTTGTATATGGGCCCATGATTTTTAGCGTGCGCAAATGGGTCTAAGACCCGTTAGGGCACACTGAAAATCGTTGTAGATCTGGCCCCTGGTTCTTGAACTGCAAGAGAGCTTCTGGCCAGGACTGCGATGCAAAAAACAAACAAACGAATCCTCATTGCGAAATTTTTCGGCCCCTCCCCCCGTGCATACATGCAATCTAGAATGGCGGCTCATACTGAGGCTCGCTGAACATCTCCATTCTTGAATGCAAAGGGTGCACAACTTTAGTATAGCTGTGACCTGAAAAAACTGTATTCAACTTTTCAAGCACAGTAGAACATAAAATGCATGTCCACAAAAACCTTTATTAAATCGGTCCTATTCTGCCTGGGGTTAATTCCATGCTTTTTGAGAAGACTAGTGTGTCGTTGCTTTTTTTTTTTTTAAAATTTTTTATTAGGAAACCTCAGGATTACATCGTGTGCAAAGCAAAGAAAGGCCAAGGGGCCATCATACATTATCAACAGATGCCAAAATATCGTGCACCACAGGATAATTACACTGCGTAGTCAGGCCCGACTGCCAATAGTAATGCAGAATTAGCGACCAAGATTACCCACAGTGTCGCAGGATATATGAGGATTCCAATTTACAATAAAGTTGAAGGATCAAACGAAAGGCAATATTACGATAACAGTTTCAAGCTATTTTACGTACTAGGATAGCAGCCTTCAGTTGAACGTACCAATGGGAGAACAATCGGCAAGTAAAGCACAAGAGGAACCCCACCATCTGCAGGGACCCAACCACGAAGTAAGCAATGTCAACAGGATCTAATAGCATAAAGGGACACAAACAATGTTCCGCCCATGGAACCCATACCCCGGACTCCAACTATAAGAAAATAGAAAGAGGAAGAGTATACCAAGAAGAACAAGAAGGAAAAAGAAAAGGAAAGAACGGGCCATAGAGACAAAGAAGACACAAAGAGCACGTCCCACCCCCACCCCCCACCCTGCATGCAGCGGAAGGCCACGCCCGCCCCCCCCCCATAGGCATGCCTGTCGCCCCAAGAAACCCCAAAGAAGGGAAAGTAGGAGGAGGGCCCAAGCACCGGCCCCTGACACTCCCCCCCCCGCCCATCCTGAAAGTCCCAAGTGAGCCCACCAAAATGGAGGGCAAGCAGCAGTACAAAATCCTCCCAATCACCCCAAGTCACCATCGTAAGCAATGTTTTCATCCAGCACCAGAAACACCCAATAAGCAAACAAGTCTGAGTTCAGCCTTGTCCGGTACGAACTAAGGCAGTAAAACATCGTGCATCGGGAAAAAAACAAAGTCGATGAGTCCGCAGTCCCTTTTGTAGCCAATGCAGCAGCAAGACAGGGCGGAAAAGTCCACACAGCAAAGCAACTCCATAGCGCTCTAGCGATCGAGGAAGGCAGGCGATGCAAATCGGGAACGTAGGCAGCCAGCTAGAAAGCGTAGACATCAGCAAACATAGCAGTTCGGCCACAAATCCCACCAAGTTCGTTGTCCGGTTGCACACACGTTAGAGGGTCCCCATCGCTGACAGAACGGGAAAGGACGGGCTCCGGCTCAATATCATGGCCATCCACTGTTGCACAACTCACCGTCACCCGTGGGGAAGCCACAATCGTCCAGCCACTGCTCAGAGCAGAGTGCAGGTCTTTAAGGGCCAGCAGGACGTCTCGCGTTGTAAATTCCATATCCAGTCCGCCAGTGTGCATAGCAGTGTGCATTGCGCACCTCGCTCCCAGGGAACTCAATGCTGGTAAGGACACACAGCCCCAGGCGTGCCCAAAAGCTCCCTTAAAGCAGCGGTGCGAGGAGACCTGCCGGCCGCCGACAGTATCCGGGGCAGGTCGGGGCTGGTACGGCCAGCAAGCAGGTACGCCGAGTAAACAGGCAAAACAGGCTCCGGCGAGAACCGTTGTCAAGCAGCCCGAGGGGCGCCAGCGCTGGACCTCAATCGGCAATCTCCGGTCGCGGCCAATAATGAACCTGATCTGACTCACCGGGTGAAGATGGCCGGCCGGGGCCGATGTTGTTCAATCATACTCCGGCTGCTGCGTCACTCGAGGTCCCGGCGCACACAATGCAAGGGCCGGGAAATTTGAGACGATGTAGCTCGGCCGTGAAAGACCGATCTCGAACCGGAGAAACACTGCCGGGCTCTGTAAGCAGTCATCAGTGCAGGGCCGCCATCAGGACGCAGAATGGATGTCAGGATAGTGCAGGAGGTAAGGCGATCGGCGGAGCCGGGCTTCTATGGGGCCATCTTGGCCGCTGTCTCGGCTCCTCCCCTGTCGTTGCTTTGTTAATCACCGGACATCCGAGCCTTTGGTGTCTGGCATGTGCTATACCTTTTGATCGGCTTGTCCAGCTCAAGCCTTAGCTTTTGTTCCCTGGTGATGTGTTGCAAAATAGATTACACCCGTAGACAACATACTATTGAGACTTTCTGCAGGATAAGCAACAATAAGCAATAAAGATGGGTTTTACCACTTTGAAATAGTTGGCCATGACTGTGTGATCATGCAGCACCACTGACCGAGCATCCGCAGTCTTTCGTCCTTCTGTCTAGTTGAGTGTTATCATGGCTGGCGCCCATGCAGCGCTGAAGAAGGCAGTACATTCCTTTACAACAACAAAAAAAGTGCAGGAACCCAAAATTTTCTTTAGAGTTTGCTGCCGGTGATGCTGAATGTCAGGTTGGACAAAACCAAAGCTGCCTAGTCGTGTTTCTACCTCATGCCTCTTTTTTCCAACACCCTACACTTCCTGTTCCTTTACCTCACTCTTATATGCTTTTTCCCTGCTTTCTAAGTTTGCTCCTATTTTCCTGTCTTTTCTTCTTCCTCCATGCTCCCTTTTTTGGCATCTCTTATGGCCATAGTCTGATGATGAGCAATCAGTCCTACTCCCCAAAAAGGAGAGCTAGTGCCCAGGACCTGCAACCACGGCACAAATTAATTACTGCACTGATATACTGCACACAATCTGTTGCAAAAAAAACTTCTCACAAAAATCTGCAACTCATCATCTTTTTGCTGTAATGCTCATGGTAATGTCATCACACCATCCTGAATTGTCCCATCCTTTGTCCATATCACGGTTTCGCCTGTGACAGCGCATAAACTGCATGCGTTCTCGCTTGCGAAAGATCTTGTATGCGGCATGGGACTTTCTCCCCTGCCATTGCTTACCATTCCTTGGCTTAATTATCCCTCTTATTTGCTGACTTGTAATTGGCCAGCAGGTTCAAGCTTCACTTTCTTTTCTTTTGGCTGGAGTGTGGACCAAGCATTGAGTGCTTTAGCTTGATTGCTATCCATCTGCTGGTCGTGCTGTGATTGAGGTACTGTTATTATTTTTTATTCTTCCACTTGCCATCCTTGTCTGTGTTGCTTTTTCCCTCCCAACCTCAGCGTACCTTCGTCCCCTCCCACCCTTGTGCCCGTATTGCTTGTTTATCCTCCCACTACCCATCCATGTTGCTTCTTCATCTCCAACCCCCGTCACCTGTGTTGCTTCTTCCTCCTCCCATCCCACCATTGTCCATGTTGCTTCTTCCACCTCCCACCCCCTTTGTCCTCTACTACTCCTCATTGTCTGTGTTGCTTTTTCACTCCCACCCCCTGTGTTCCTTCTTCCCCTCCCACTCCTGTGCACATATTGTTTTTTACCCTCCCACCACCCGTCCATGTTGCTTCTTCCCACTCCTACCCACGTGATCTGTGCTGCTTCTTCCCCCTCCTACCCCGTCATCTGTGCTGCTTCTTCCCCCTCCTATCCCACCATTATCCATGTTGCTTCTAAACCTCGCCCTCCCCATTGTTTGTGTTTCTTCTTCTACCTTCCTTCCCCTTTGTCCTCGATGCTTATTCTCTCTACTACTCCACGTTGTCTGTGTTGCTTCATCCTGCTACCACCCACCTGTAGTGACCGGATATTTTGTCATATTTCCGAGTGATGGTGACTTTAGTCTGCTACCATCTTAGTATAGTGGATAGATCCCTATCTTCAGCCTATTCTTAGGATTAGCCTATTGACTTTGACATAAGCATATGTCCTTTCATCATTTTAGGGCCTGATGGCCTATATTAGAGGGTGGATCCTTTATTCCTGATACTATATTACCTATTGGTAGAGTTTGTTAATGTATTTAGATAGAGCTATAAGTCTCTTTCATCATTCTCGGGCCCAAACGAGAGAGACTCCATTTTCTTTCCTGCTTCGGCTGCTCGAGGCGCTTGTAGGTCAAGAGTGATGTTTTAGTTATGAGCTGTTGTTCACTGGAGAGGAACCGGTCAGAGCTGGCCCTTATCGGAGGTATGTAAGCAGAGTTCGGGTTTTAGACGAAACAGCAGTTGGCCACTGTGGGAGTGTCGGGAGCCCGGAGCCTAGCACAAGAATCTGGTGGGCGGCAAGTTACTGTCTGGAAATTTCCATGAACGAGGAGCTCTTTATATTATCGAGATGTAGAGAGGAGAGGTAGGCAGAAAGCAGTTGACAGCTGACAGTTGCAGTTGCAGATGACAGTTGGAGTTTGGAGCAATCGAAGGCTGATGATCTTTTGGAGAGACTGAGGTTACATCGTGAGTCAGTCTATTGGAGCAGTTGGAGATAGTTAAACGTCGGAGTTAGAATAATAAGAGTGAAGAAGTTAGTTGAACAGATGGTTTCCAGAATGGCTGAAACTATATCATTAGATTGAAGTCTGGAGGTGAAGACAGTTCGTGAGAGAGAGAGAGCAGAGCTGAGACACAGAGACGAAGAAGACGGGAGACAGGTTCCAGTGCTTTAAAGGGGCATAGCGGTGCAGACGTGTATCCGTGGGTGCAGAGTAGAATCTGAGATGAGCCAAGGCACAGACTAGAGAGGGACCCAGATGACAGCTGGAACCGGACTCCGTAATTATAAGGTGAAGTCTGTCCTGCTATTATAGTGTATTTATGCTAATTCTTTTCTTTACTTTTCAGGCTATGCTTAGATCGTTGGGTAGTATTGTAACTTTATAATATAATGTTTTCTTTGTATGTTCTTGTTTAATAAAGGGACCCCAGTTTGTAACGAACACATACTTACTTATTGTTCTTTTGACGAAGCGAACCTTTCTTTACAGCCAGGTGCTATCGTATGGAAGGATGGGTGATTCCCTTCCTACAGGTAACTGATGAGGGAGATTGATGTGAGTTCTATGTCAAGGAATAATTCTTAAGTGTAACAATTTGGCAGTTCTTGTGTGAGAGGATCGGATCTTCTATCTATCACATGAGGGATAACAATTCATATAAGATAGACCCCCAATAAATATTAGTTATAAAGAAACTTCCCCAATAGAAAGAGAGAGAGAGAGGAAGGTATTAATAGGACAGTGAGATCGCTCAAGATAGGGCGTTAATGAAAACACCAATTGGGATTGGTGTATAACGAGATTGCTCAAGATAGGGCATTAGTGAGAACACCAATTGAGGAAGGTGTATAATGAGACCGCTCAAGATAGGGCGTTAATGAGAACACCGATTTTGGATGGTGTGGTAGAGTGAGCTGCTCTTCACAATGAGAAGGAGGGTAGAATATTCCGGGTCAGATTGTCGCGGGGCTATGAGGTAAGATCATAGGATAGGACATGGAATTCTGTAGGTATTAGTGATTATTCTTAGTAACCCTTTAGATCTAGCAGTGTTTTTGATGATATAAGCTTGTATATTGCGAGTGCCCCATTCCCGGGTAAGTGCTCAGAAACCATTGTAAATAGGGTCCGGGAAGGGATGGTGTTACGTTTTGGCCGGGTTGGTTGTATCTAGGTGAGTGGGTGATTCTTGGTCTGAGAATCCGGTCATTACACCACCCTTGCTTCCCTCCTCCTCCAATCACCCCAGACTGTCCACCTGGCTTCACCCTCCATCTTAAGTATATACATTGTAGCATTACATAGCTGTATTAATACCAAAGCAAATATACAAACTGTGAATGGATATTTCAATGAAGGCACACATAAGCACTGAGATCAGGCTTCAGAAATTAAACACAGAGAGAAGTTTTCAGAGCGATGCACATATGTGCAACTTATGGAATGATCACAAGCTACTTAGCTCCAGATTAGTTTTCCAATGTACTTATTACTCCTTTCATCCCCTTTCATTCAAGGTGGCTGCTTGAACAAGAGGAAGGGCAAGTATGGGTTAAAATGTATAGAACAAATCACAGGAGCAGAAATCCCTCCTGAACACGTTTGCAGTTATTTGCCATTATGTGCCGCTAAATAGAGCAGCTGTTCACAGATATGGAGTGGGCTTCTGTGGCAATTCCTCAGACATCCAACTCCCAACTCATTCAGCACCAGAACCCGAAGGTGAGGGCTAATGTGCCGAAACAGCACGTATACTGGTGCTTTTTCCCCTCCTATCCTTCCATTGTCCATGTTGGCTATGGTGCAGTGCTTCTTTTGTCCACTTGCTCTTTGCTTAGTTGTCCTTCTTGCTCACCCTTACCCGCCATAAGAATATAAGAGCGCCATGACATGGCCAGCACTGACTTTTTTCAAATAAGTTTTAGCCATGCTGAGCAGCTCTTCAGTATATCTAAAATACTTTGGCAAAGTCAGTAAATCTTGCATGGCGAGACCTGTTGGCTTTGCCAATGCTTGTTGTTATGTTCTTTCTGACCTGGTAGCTTTCCTGACCAGTGGACTTCAGTCTCAAACCTCCACTGAGTAATGCTCTTCCTGTTTCCTGTGAGTGTTTCCTCTAGTTGTGTTCTAGACACACTCAAAGGTTTGCCTTAACACTGGAGAAGAGAGGCTAATGCCTGTTCACCACTGCTTAATTTGTTTAAAAAACTGTTCAGGGGGTTACAACCTTTTGATTGAAGCCCACCGCTGGTGCTGCTGAATACTACGGTTGCTGAATGCCAGTCCCCCCTAGTCTTGATTCCAACTCCTTTCTTTTTATTTCGCCACCTGCAATTCCTGCTTTCATCTCTGTTGGTGTCTGCATACCTTTCACTTCCTTCTTCTTTCTCTCTTCTGCTTTTCTTTCTCTTGCTTTGGGCCAAAGTCTGATGGAAAAAGTCATGTTCCTGATATATGGGCCACCAACTACAGCCGACTGCATAAAGTAAGCACTCCTCTTCACCAGATTATGGACAGCTTGGTGGTTAGTGACCACTCTTAAGAAAAGGATAGATTTTCAAGCACTTTCTATTAGTGCAGTGAGGGACCCAGAGCTCAGATCACTGCAGAGTACCCCAGCTGCAGGAGGCCTTCCAATCGGGCCGGACTGGGAACAAAAACCGGCCCTGACAAAGTGCTCGGCCGGCCCCCTCCACCTCCCCGCCGGGGGTTGGGGTGCAGCCGAGCTCTTTGCCAGGGCCGGTTTTCGGACGATTTTGTTGCAGGGCCGATTTTGCAGCTATGCTGCAAAAACGGCCCTGTAACAAAAACAGCCCCCAGGGGCCCAAAACCTGCCCCCACCCATGCTGCGCACCGGGAGATTGCCCGGTGCCCGCTACGGCCAGTCCGGCCCTGACTTCACTGTACTCTGGAGGGCTTTACTACGAGCCATGTGGAGCTCAGAGTGTGAAGGGCTGCGGCGGAACTCCAGATTTCTGGCTCGCAGGATACCAAACCTGGGCTGCTTCTTTTGTTAAATGAATATCATGGGCTCTTGGAAAGGGGTCAAGACAAATCTTAGAGATCGCCCTGTCCTAGATGGTGTCTGTCTTGGAGGATGTCCAAGTCTCCCGATCCAAGATGTTTCAGTCTCTCCCAATGATGCTATTTCCTATTTGAAGCTTAAATAAAGGGTCTTTGTGGGAGGAAGATGTGCGGCAGTGCATTTTGCTTCCTGCTTTTTTCATGTTCTTCATCCCTTGCTACTGCCTTTGCCCTGATTTTTGCTTCAAGTAGTTTGAATTTTTTTTCTGCTGGGATCCTTGCTTGGCATAGCTTCTCATAACTAGAAAAAATGCAGGCAAGTTGAGGCTTCCCTCCCAATAGAAGGTGTTTTACATTATTGTTGAATATTGTTATCGTAGCGGTCACAGTCAGAGACTTAATTTTACCTCCTTGGGTTGTCTTTCCTGTCAAACGTTGAACTTATTACACATACCCCGGAGCAGACTAGCAACAGGATAAATGAAGCCCTGAGCATTTTTGAGATCCCTTGTCCACTTGCCTTGAAGCAGGTTCAGTCCAGTTACGCTCAAAGAGATTTGTATGGCAGTAGGGCTGTATAGTAATAGGGCTTTTCAGCGCCGTCTGTTTCTGGTACCTCTGGACCCAGGTTTCTAGGATTATGTCAAAGACTGTGTTTGCCCTCCAATTTGAGTAGGAGCATCAGCACCAACAGTGTAGATAACATTCTGTATGTATGTATGTATCAAAGTTATCAAGGACCACAGCTTATGCACACTATCGTACGCCAATGATACGCAGTTGTTAATTACTCTCGGATCTGATGTTGCTGATACTAAACATAGATTCAGGTTTGCATGCTGGATATAAATAACTGGATGTTAACTAACAACCTGCAGCTAAATGCAAATAAAACGGAAATTGTTCCTTTTGGTAATGCCTAGGTGCTGTGGACGAACGATTGGTGGCCTTCTACCGTGGGTACTTGCCCCCTTGCGAAGGTAACAGCCCGCAACCTTGGCGTAATGATTGACAATCAACTTTCCATGTGTAACCATGTCAATCATGTAGCGCGTACTTGCTACGGGCTAATGCATGCCCTCTGCAAAATCTTTAAATGGGTCCCACTACCTTCCCGTATGCCATTGATCCAGGGCTTAATCATGTACTCTAAAGTGCATTATAATCCTCGCGGTTAATGCCAACTTTGGTTTGGCTGTATCAAAACATGTCGTGTAAGGTGTCAAATGCTCTGGAATACTACCCCCCAACCCCCCCCACCCCGCCAATTCTGGCTGCAGTATAGTGTTCCACTCTTCTAGAGGGAGAAGACCTGTAGTTACTGGTAAACCCGATTACAGTTATACAGAGCCCCAGCATCACAAAATGGATGCTGCTGCCACAGACAAGAGTCTGCCCTCCTGCTGCTGGACCTAAATCCAGCAGGGGAGGCCTGGACAATAGGTTTTCTGTCCAGGGAGGTGCCAGTACCTCCCCAGACAGGCTTTAGTGTATTGGGGCAGGGTGGGTTACATTCAGAGAATGCTTTTCAGGCACTGCCTTGGGCACACAAGGTGCTCCATGCATTTCCCAGTTCAAACCGGTTGCTGGAGCCCTCAGCCCCAGCTCTGGCCCGAAACTGGACAAAAGGGAAGGGGTGTAACCACCCCTCCCCTGGTCCTCGCATAGGTGGGACCCTAGAGTTACTCCAACCCCTAAACTTGCTATAAGAATAGGATCCCAGTCCCTAGGTCTGTAGATTACCCTGGACGAAACTCTGCAACATATATCTTGGACCTTCGACATTCCACATCGACTGGAAGAAATCTCCCTTGTGGCTAAGGAGTGACCACCCTGTTCAAACGGGCACAAAAAAAATCTTTGCCGGTCTGCATTTTCGAGGCTCTCGCCTGATCCCGAAGAATCTGCAACACACGACACAGACTTCCAGACATCTCTGACTCTGACCTGCTCTCCCAGCAAAGCTGAGACCCGTAGCAGACCTGAGAGACATGGGACTGGAACTCCTGGACATCCTGCATTTTTGCAACTGCACCCACTTCCCAAGGTTTTCAGAAGTTGTGCATTGGAGTATTTGAAGCTCCTGCCCCAAGCACCTTTTGCAGTGAAGCTCAGAGGCCTACGCTCCACGAGTGTCCCGTGGGCCCGATTTGTGCATTTCCGGTCAAGGCCCCTTCGCAGTTCCTAGTCCATTGGCTAGCGAGCCCCATGAAGGGCCATCTTTGATTTCTTGAGCTTTCCTGGTTGCTCCAGATGTGCCATCACTCCTCTCCAAAGGAGGAGTCCCTCAGATCTTGCTGGTCTGAACCGAAGCCAATCCTGTCATCTACTGTGGATTGCTGTTGCCAAGGCTTGTTGGGTCCAATCCAGATTCCGACGCTGCGGCACTCGAGATCCTTTATGGAACAGCTCGAATCCAGCTCCTGGTTGTTGTCGATGCCTCCTGGTCCTCGTGGCTGAAGAGTCAAGCTTCACCTCTTACACCTGAAATCACCCAACATCGGCTGGCATCTTCTCCTCCCCATCCTGGTCACTGGCTAGTGACCCAGACTCTGTCCCTTCTGCTTTCAGGTTCTTCACATCTCCAATCCACTCTTGGATCCACCCAGACACTTTTCCTCTGGTCGCCTGCAGCATTTCTTCACAGCTCTCCATTGGAATCGACGACGAAACCCGACACCGAAAGACACCTATGCACCCGGCTTCCGTGGGTGAGGTAACTCGAGTACTCCAGTGCTCCCGTGGGTATTGACTCTCAATGTGTCTAAGTCTAAAAGGGTTCCATCGTAGTTCACCTCTAGGTGCCCTTAGTCTTTAAAACTGTAACTTGTTGTTTCACCATAGAAAGTCAACGGTGATCCGCGGCTGTGTTTAGACACTGCACACGTCCCACGTGGGCCTCCTGCATCCTAACCTTTTGTGCTTATAGGTAGCCCCAGTGGTTCTACAGGCCTTAAGCCTGCTTTCTAACTATCACGTGGTTCTTATACTACTATTTTAGTATATGGTTTGTGAGGCCCCTAGGGCATAACGTATACTGTGCAACTTATCGTATTCTAATTAAGTTCCTTGTATTGTACTTTTACCTCTGACCCCATAAAGAGACCAGAGGGGTTGTGCTTAGATTAAATACATATATATTTGATATATACCTTGTGTGGTGTGCTTTCATTTGGTCATTCAAGAGATTATAATTGGTAAAACAACTTGCTTAACTCGCCTCTAAGTCTTAGCCTGAAGGCTGCTCTCCACAGCTACCACTAGGATAGCTTTCTATAAGGTTGACTTTATAACCTACCATCAATAAGGATCGTTTGGACTGGTGCAAGGTGCGCACTAGAATAGTGGATATCATATACGAGGCCAACTTCTCACAAAGAATTTCTAATCAAGTTCCAGGTTCTACAGAATACAACTGCTAGACTGGTTTTAAATCTTCCCCCTCAATCCCCCTCTGCACCCAGCCTGAAGGCTCTCCATTGGCTGCCAGTCAAGAAGCGGATTAATTTTAAAATCTGCTGTCTTGTCCATATAATTCTCAACGGACAGGGTCCTCATTACTTAGCTAACAAACTGAAAATGTATCAGCCAGCAAGAAATCTTCGCTCTGCTAATGAACATCTATTAACAATCCTGAAGGTTCGTACTGTCGAGTGGCAGCAGATCATTTTCGAAACTAGCTCCTACTCTTTGGAACTCCCTGCCACTCTACTTTCGCACTGAGATGGACCACAAGAAGTTCCCTAGGTCCCTCAAGACTTAGAAACAGACAAGAAGGATGACTAAAATAAAATAGCTGAGCCTCCGCAAAAGTGCTATGAGACCCTAGGGTGATATATGCGCTCAACAAGAACCAGTACATAGGCACACATTTGATTGTGGTGGTGTTTGCAGTCTGCATAGTTGCATATATTTCCCAATTTCTGGTATGTGCATTGATATATCAATTGCCCTGCTTGAAGTATGCATAGGAGGTAAGTGAGACTAAGGCATCCTGTTAGTTACACAACATTGAATTTAATGACCTCATCTGGGGAGTTTTGTGGTGAGGTTAGATATAACTGTATCAGTTCCACAAGTGAACTGCTGAGAGCTTATTTCATTAAACCTGCTTTCAGTCCTGTGCCCCTGGGGCACGGAAGAGAGACTATTGATTACCATCCACATTTCCTTGCAGTCAACAAGGGTTAACCAGAACCATAGTGTTTACTATAACAGGATCAGGATTTATTGCACTACTTTCCATACTCCTAATACTACTGTTAATGTTTACACCCAGTACCAGTGGTGTAACAAAAAACCCTGCAGCACTCTGCACAGGCGGCGGGCCCCTGGCTCAAGATCTCCTGACTGAGTTCAGCACGCGGGGCCCCCCTCCATGTACTTTTACAGGGGGCCTCCACAAGTTTTGTTATGCCACTGCCCCGTACTCTTCACCAGATTATAATCTTGCTTCTGCCTCTCATGTATTAGAGTACCTGTCCTACAACATCAAGCATAACAAGTGGAGGATGGCGGTGGAGGATTAAATCTGCACTTTAACAATCCTGCACAAAATAACCTAGTTGATTGTTGATTCTTCAGCGAAAGCTCATAACTTCATGGTGGTCTTACACACTTCCCTGTGTAGCGAGCTGACGTGGCCAGGTCGTGCTGATGAGCGGACGTGTAGACGGGATACGCCCACTGGAGAGACTGGGAGATGGAGAGAAAGCGCAAGCCGGATCGAGGAGCAAAATCCTGACTTACACCGGGTTATAACCCCCCCGTGGGGTTTGTGGAGGAAAGCCCTGGCCCGGGAGTGTTGAAGACAGAGGGCTGAGGGCTGCCCGGCTGAGAACGCCGCCACTGCAATTACCACGGCCGAGGGCTCCGCCCCCTGCCCTGAGCCCGTGTCATTGTTTGCACATGTAGACAGGGTCGTTGTGGGTGCACAGAGCCCTCGGAACACGGCGTGGAGGACTTTTGGAGCTCATGGAGAAGTCTGCTATTTGCCGGTATTGGCAAAAGTCACTTATAGCCTGTGGCCTAAAGCCCCAAGGAGTCGCCCGTCTAGGGGCCCCGTGAGGTCCAGGCAGGGTCAAGATAGTATAAAGAGGAACTAAGAGGATCCAAGGTCTGCCACGGTCAGCAAACTAGCTCACAGCGAAGGTAAGTGTTTTTAAATCATGTTTTAAATTTGTTTTAAGTATTTGGATTAGTGGGTGTTATAAAATCGAGGGCGGTAGACCTCGTCAGGGGGCAAGGAAAGGTTACCCTGTGTGATCTACGTGGCTTAGGTAAAACCCACGGAACAGGAGAGAAGCTTGAATATGGCACCAAGAAAGGTAAAACAAAAGGAACCATGCCTAGAGCCATTGGAAAAAGCCGATGAGTATGATGCTATAACAGTCGCAGAAGGGTCTGAAGCGGCTATAATGAAACCCTCCGAAATAAATGATAAAAAGGAGAGGAAAAAGACTGTCAAGAAGCCCACAGTGGAGAATACAATACAAGGCAGCGATAAAGATGGCAGCCTTGTGTCTAAATCAATAAAAGATTTTGTGGGTAAGCACTTCAAGAGAACACTTACTCCAGGCAAAGGTCAAACCCTAGTTCAAGCCCAAGTCAAAGTCCAAGAGTTTAATAAAGAGCTACCAAGCGTAGAAGAGGTTGTGGAGATTGTGGACCCCTCCCTTACACAGAGTGACCTAAACCATAGGATGTTACCCATAGAACCAAGACTCTCTTCTTCGGCACGGATTTTCTCTTCGCCAAGGGAAGAGGAGGAAGGTTTGGCAGGTCGCGGGACCATAGATAAGGAGGACTGCTCCAATTTGCCATACCCCTCGGAAAGAACTATTTTTGACAGAAGTTTGTATCAAGTCAAATTTCAAAGCCCGAAACCCCTAGACTCCCTAAATGACATTTTTACGGAATGGTACATTTGGTATGGATACTACAACTTCATCCTCTGCCTCGATGTTGGACATTATGCTGATGCTACAAAAAATGCTGCAAGGCTTATTAGAGGTTTCTGTGTTAAATAATACCCTGTTAAATAATCACGAATTACAGTTTAAGAAAATGATACAAGAACTACAGGGGATAAGGGAACTGATGCCAACAATGGTTAGAACAGTACAAGCCCCAGAGACAGATGACCAGATTGAAGAAAACATCGAACCAGTAGTGGAAGGTGGCCCACAGAATAATGTTTACATTTCTAGATGGCCTATGTTGGTAAGGAGGCGAGGAGAGACTTTAAGGCATCAGAACAATAGGTACTCCCATGAAAGGCCTTGTCAGGCCCAGGGGAGGCTGTAGGCTCAAAATAAAGTGAATTGCAAACAAATGCATGATAGGGAAATATCTAAAGGAATTGCCTTGCGGAAAAATAATATAAGAGAAAGTAGCAATATAGGGAGGCAATCAGCCTTTGTAGGAGTAGTAGTCGAAGCTGAAAGGAAAAGGGCACCACGGAAAACTATGCATAACCCCTTTAGGGAGGTGGTAAGCCCTAAAAACATTAATAACAAGTTAGGAGGGAAAGTACCCACAAGAAGCGTAGCGACTGGAGGTAGCATAGCAGACACACGCCCTAGAATGAACATACATGAGGGAAGAGGTGACTGGGATGCAAAAACCTCAGATAAAAGCAATGATAATAAAATGTGGATTTACTTTAAACCCAATGAACAAGTGTCTGGAGGCAAAAAACAAAGAAAGTTAGTCCCACTGAATCGTTCCCAGCTCCTATTTTCATTTGCAAAATGTCCATCCCTAAAAGAAATTGGGATGAAGGACCTGAGACAGATAGGGTTCAGCAGTGATAACAATGGTGCAGAATACACAAAGGTGCTAGTCTACTCAGGCTTTGTTAAAGCGGCAATTCAGAAAGCCGAGAAAGAAATCTTAAAAGAGGGTATAAGGATGATCTCAGAAGAAGAAGTAGATGCAGGGAAACAGCAAAAGAGAGGCTTCTTGAGATTCCATGCAGGGCTAGGGGAAAGGCAGGTGAGGTGGGTAACCAGGGGACAGGGGGAGATGGCTAATATCACCATAGCGGTAGAAAATTTGAAGCCTAGTACAGTTGGGGGTAGCTGGGACATGGATAGTAGTGTTTGTTCATGGGGCTGAACGAGCTAGGGTGTCTCAGTGAGATCGATTAGGTTACTGAGTTGCCGCATAGCTCATGGAACATAAACGGGCTGGGAGGAACACAAAGGCGGATAGTTTAAACCAGCTTGCAAAGCGTGTTGATGTTGTTTGTCTACAGGAGACATGGCTATGCGGCAACACCCAGGTAGCTGATGGTTTCGTTCATTTTCACAAATCAGCTAGCAAAAATAAAAAATTCGGACGTCCCTCAGGAGCTATGGTAACACTTGCTTCAACCAGTTTTGTAAAAGAGTCCTAACTAATCAGTTCGCTATGTAAATGGCTGTTGATTTGTAATGTATGTCATCTAGGGACCAAGGGAAGGATGCCCATCTGATTATCATAAACGTATATATTCAATGGGGGGTCTCAAAAAGAATATGAGAGAGAATTAAGCCTCTTTAGAAAGGATATAATTGACTTGACAGAAAAGTATGGGAAGGATACTTTGGTAATAAAGGGCGATTTTGATCATAAATTAAATTTTGGAAGGTTGGATCGTTGGTTCGAGGAATGCTGAGTGCCTATAACATAGATCCAGCAAATTTCCCATTATGTCCAACGTCTAGCCAGGATGAAGCTCTTGGAAAGGTCTTGGGTTCAAAGGGTTTAATATGCCTAAACGGCAGGAAGGATACCGATCGACTAGCTAAACAGACCTTTAGAGTGGGAAATCAACTTGCCCTATAGACTATATCTTTATCCAGGCGTGGAACTATGTATTGGTAAAACAATTCCATGTAGTTAAGCGCAGGGATAGCGATCACAATGCATTGTTCTGTGAAATTGTAGGTGGGATATTAGGCACATGTGAAAGGGTAATCCCCCAAAATGTGGAGTATCCCAAACGCGTGTCCACAAGACTGGCGGATGAGTATGTGGAGAAACTGGCATGTTTTCAACCAAACTTATCAAAGGAAAGGATCGAAGGGCGCCAGGTAGCACGGTATGAGAATATAATAGTACAGGCAGTGCAGTGCATAAGAGTGTACCTAGATGATAAGAAACAAGTCAAGGTAATTGCACAACCCAAGAAAAGAAAGTCCAAGTGGTTTAATCAGGAATGTCAGAGAAAAAAAAGTGTGATACGAAAATTAGAGCGACGCCAGAGGATCAGCTATGACCTTGGGAATGTGGAGCTCTTGCTTGGGTTGAAGGAGGAGTATAAATCCCTAGTAAAGAAGCAGAAAGGGATTTTTAAAGAAGAATGCTGGGCAAACCTTTTAGAAACAATTGAAAATAAAAATATAAAAGGGTTCTGGAGGTTGATACAGGATGCTGCAGGAAGGGTACCGGGTACTATGAGCTGCGTTGTGGAGGAGGCAGCATGGGTAGACTACTTAAGTAACCTTTATAATGCTAAAAAGTCCCCGGAAAGCGGGAAGGATAGATCAACTCGGATAAGGGATGTAGAAGGTTTAATACCAGACTTCTCTATAGAGAAAGTGAAAGAAATTATTAAAAAATTAAACTTATCACGTGCAGCAGGCCCAGATAATCTTCCCGCCGTCCTATTTAAAACCCAGATAAATTGGTGGGCTGGATTTTTATCCCACATGTTTGTGGCAATCCTGGCTTCAGGTCATTTCCTCAAATCCTGGAGAGGTGCCATAATTAGACCCTTGCATAAAAAAGGGGAAAAGAAAGACCCTAAGAACTATAGGTTAATTAACTTATTAGATATTGGGGAAAAGGTCTTTTCTAAAATAGTCCTGGGAAAATTGAAAGAATGGGTGGAGCGGCAGTCAATAGTTCCAATGGAGCAAGGTGGCTTCAAGGAGGGGCACTCCACTATTGATCACTGCTTCGCACTGTGGGCTGTAGCGAGGAAGACCATGGAGCAACAGGGCAAATTGTTTTGTTGCTTCGTGGACTTTCGAGCAGCCTTTGACTTGGTGGATAGGGACTGTTTGTAGGAGCCATTGAGAAAGTACGATGTTCCTGCTGATCTTTTGCTGATTATCCAAGAACTGCATAGCCATAACTGGGCACGGGTAATTAAAGATACCTCTGGCGGCCTTACAATGGAAATACCGATAAATAATGGGTTGAGGCAAGGCTGTGTTCTGGCCCCGTTACTTTTTGCCATATTTTTAGCAGACTTACCCCTTCTCCTGGGTACAGCCAGAGGAGCGAGACCTAAAATAAATGGTAAGCATCTGTCCTGTCTGTTGTACGCAGATGACCTTGTAATAATGGATGAAACAGAGGTGGGGCTTCAGAGGAAGTTAAATATATTTAATGAATATTCTATCGCAAAGCGACTTACAGTAAACATGGATAAGACAAAAATTCTATGTCTTGGGAAGAAGAGTACGAAGTTTAGCCGGTACTTGGGCCAAACCAAGCTAGAAACTGTAAGTGAATATAAATACCTCGGAATATGGTATACAAGGTCTCTGAAGTGGGATACCCATTTGGAAGCGCAGAAACTAAAACCGCATTTAGCTGTATGTGGGCTGAAAAGATTCAACCATAGCTATGGCGATATGTCACATAAACCTCTCTTGACTGCCTTTAAAGCTATGGTTCCGCCACAATTCCAATACGGGGCTGAAGTTCTCTGCATTGATGTGAAAAGCACCTGGGATAAAGAGGAGGGAAAATGTTTAAAAGCCTTGCTGTCCCTCCCTGGGTCGGCAATGATCCAGGCAGTTAGAGTAGAATTGGGCCTAACTGCATGGAATGTCCAGGTGCAGATAAGTCTCCTTAGATTCTGGAACCGCTTGGGTCAGGGGGAAGACACTAAGGTATCACAATGGTGTATGAAAGAAATTCAGCCCAGTGAGTTAAAGTGGGCGAAGGCAACAAGAAGGAAACTGCTGGCCATTTGTGATTACCTGAATGTGAACATCGACCCTATGACACTCCAAACTAATGTTATAAAGAATGTTCTTAAAGTGCAGGGTAAATAAATTTCTAGGGCGACAGACCAAATGTATCTGAGAGAGAAAGACTCTGTAAAGTTTATGAGCTCAGGATGGGAGAAAGACTCTAACTTTCCATATATAGACTTGCTACCAAACCGTTGGATAAGAGCAGAAGTTCTTAAATTACGAATAGGTATTAATCCGTTATTTACAAATAGTGCAATAAAAACTGCCCTAATGCATTCCGATGGTAAATGTGTGTGTAAACTAGGAATGAAATGTGATATTTTACACATCTTGCTGGATTGTTATATGTTTTTAAATTTACATAAACAGTTTCTTCGCCCGATATTTTTAAAATATGAGGTTGAGGATCGCACTAAAGCACGGGAGCTTCTAGTTGATATGGAAAATCTTGACATTGCGATAGCTATCGGGAAATGTATGCAGGGGGTATATAAGTTCCCGATCTGAGTGGAAGCCCAAAAAAGCCAATAGACCTATAATCCAAATGAATTTTGGTTTTAAATTGTATAAAGGTTGTTTTTAGGATAATTTTTACTGTTAAGAATATGAATTTGTGTTATGTGATTTTAAATGATAAAGGATGAACTGTGGTTTATAGATCAAATGGTCTAAATAAATATATTTTTGACTTGACTTGATTGCGGATCTGAGATGCTTAGGTCCACCTAAAGAATGGATGAAGGTTGATAGGCACAAAATACATTTATTGGATCTCTCATTTTGTAAAGATTTGGCTCTTTCTGATATAAATATGCTTCCAATTGTGTGCACCGTTCAGCATGCTTAAACTTTTTTTTAAACAAACTTTGTCATTTTATGAAAACAATCATCTTATGTTAGGCTTGGCAATTTCTAGTAATAGACATAACGAATTTGCTAATCTTCCAGTCAGAAAAATACAATAAGGAGAAGTAGCATATCTCGTACTAACAATGTGACGTTTAATAACCAGCTCATATTCGTTCTTAACTGCTGCTCAACACCCACAACAGACAGCTCCCTCATTCCCATCTATTCATGAACTATTATTTCCCAATTAATAAAATACTATTTGTTTATCCCTTTGGCTGCTCTCAGTTAGCCTTTGCCAAAAGAGAGCAGCCAAAGGGATAAACATAGAGGAAAGTCTCCCTATGTTCTTTATCTCTCTTTTACGAGGAGCTAAAAATAATTCTTGGTAACTGACATGCAAATTTTCAGGTTCCAAAATTAAAAGAAACGTATCCTATAAATATATAAATATCATTGCTTCCAAGGTGAAAGTCCAAGTATAGGGATTTATTGACCCCTGCTTTCAAAGCAATTCATAGTACTCAAAAAAAAGTGCATCATCTTGAAGCTACGTGGTGAAAGATCAAATGTAGAAAACAAAACGGCTTCTAGAAATCACCAATTGATCTTGCTGTCAATAATTTCAAATCCTTCTACTTGGGTAAAAAAATTGGATCAACCAGAAAATGCTTCCAGAGAAAACTTCAAAGCAAACTCCACCCTCCCAAACCAGACTCAACTACTCGTTTTAGTGTGTACTCTTTTCGTCTTGAGAAGCACAAAGTTCTTCACTCCTCAGACATCTCTACCTGGAGATGCCCCCAACCTTTGAGTTTAAATTTATGACGCCCTCTGAGGAGGAAAGTCAATTCCTCTGATATTCCTACTGATGTAGTCCCAGGGCGGATCGGTTTATTCTTTGCAAGTGCCTTCTCCTACTGCACCTTTAATATCAATAACCTTAATGATAATATTCCCTTGCGTGAGGGAGTGGTGCTAGAATCATCAGAACCTCTCTTGAAAAGGCCACGTTAAGCCCATCTAAATTGAATAACCATCAGCCTATTACAGGGCTCCCAATATTGATTAAGGTTTAAAAAACCTAGTCTGCAATCATTTTCATCTTTACCCGGATATCGCCATTGCTTGACTTCCTGCCAATCGAACATTTGTCCTCAACGTAGAATCAATGTGTTTTTTTCAATCTGACTCGTTATTGACCACGGACACCTGACCCCAATCCTTTGGGTGCACCCAATCAGCCCTAGGCCAATGAATGTCTGATATACGGGTGACTCGGAGGGGCTCTCATCACATTCTGGTTGGTGGGGGAATCCTCATTTTGCGTTACATCCCTGTATGCACCATGGGACCCTTAATGCTTTCATTGTTAAATGTAGGGGGTTCTCAGAGGTTCACCTGATTAGAGCTTTCCAATATAATATTTCCTTAGCTTTGCACCGTGGTTTCTTGAGTGGAATAGTTTAAAGCATCAGAAGGAGGGCTTTGAAAAATGGCGCTGGTGGATTGACAGGTGTCTAGTGGTGGGGTTATTAGATGTGAATTGGACCTAGTCTTGTGTGATGCCGGGTACCCGAGCCATTGAGGTGATCAACGTACTTCTTAGGAAAGGGATTGCTTGAGTCTGAAGTGGTTGTTGGGCGGAATATGTTTCAGGTGATGCTCAGATGAAATGTATCAATTTTTTTGCTGATACAAAAAGCCAACAAGCTTTTGCTAGAGCTTCTTATTCAGATACATTGGTTGGTCGACAGTGTTTGTGTTACCACCTCTACCCTACAAAAGGCCTTTTTAAATATTATACTTCTAGAGTGCGATTTCTATGAACAAAAAAATGTTTACAGAAGTCCCACATAATTGAAACAATTAGCAATTTTCATGGGATTGTGATTAATTTGAAGGGACAAGTTAATTACTTTGGGTCTTGTGAAGGTAACTTCTTGTGTTCAGTATTTAGAGTGTGAATTTTGGGTCAAACCATTGGCTTATGTGTATTTGCCCCTTCATCCATTGGCGTGAAACATTGTCAATTACATCTTGGATTGTCTCAGAGAAATATTTTACTCTCTCTGTTTTTTGGGTAAATCCTTACAACCCCTAGCAAGCGCTTCCATTGGAATGCCTGAAGCAGTATATAAGATCTTGAGAATGCTCTCCATCATCAAACTGTTTGTAACATTCAGTTCTTTATCTAATACAGGGATTGTATACGAGAATCCTTTTTTTGTTATTTTTCACTGCAAGGCATGCTGGTTCACTTTAAGGCAAAATAACTGAATTGTTAAAGGTACCAAAGGGTCCATTTGATGCCCTAAGAGCCACCTTCAGCCACTGTTTGACTGATAAGATTGAGCACTCGTGGCAGTGCTCCTGCTCTAGAAACAGGTGTGCTGATGGAGAAAATGCAGTGCTCCTTGCAGCTTTGGCAAAGTCATTAGGCACGCCACGTGAATTATGCGGCAGGGGCGGGCCAAATTATGCACCAGGGTTGAGAAAATTTTGCGGCAAGAAAAGGCAAATTATGCTGTATCATGCACACATTTTGTGATAGTATTACTTCATTATTTTGTTATTTTTATACTTGTTATCACTGTGTTGGCATTAGATGCACCTCATTAGTGGGGTTTAAATGCACAATTATAGCAATAGCCTACAGAAAGGTGACCAGCAAACCTTTGCAATGGGCTTTCCCCTGTACGGTAACATGTGTCACTGCATTTTGGGTAAATTTGAACTGTTTGAGCTAGAAACAAAATGTTTTTTTTTCATATCTGCAGATTATACAGCAGGTGATGGATTATGTGGCACATGTGGCAAATCTATCATTATGCGAAAATAAGCGCAGACGTATATTTGCATAATTCCAGTGGCCCTGCCTATAGACCTCACTGAGAACTGAAAATGGAAGCCAGGCATATCGACTTTACCAATGCTTTTAATGCAATTTGAAATTAAGCTGTGGATGTCAAGGTGCAGCACTAACAAAATATGCAACTTGAGCTTCAATTGAATGCTTTTTAGATACTACTGAGCAAATTCTCTAGAAATAGTGTCTCTGGTATTATTACGTTTTCTTAAAAAATGGCTCTGTTGTATCTGTTCTCTAAGTAAGATTATTATGTATTGGGCCAGTGCAGACACTTGGGGCCTTATTACGATGGCATCTTAACGTCAGTGGCGGTTCCTCCGCCGAAAGCTCTTCAATCTGACCGCCACATTACAATGCTATGGGTCGAACCCTTGTCTATCGGGGGACGGACTGCTGTCTCTGACCGGATCAGCGATCCTGACAGCATGGCAGTCAGAATCGTTCTCCCTAAAGGAGATGGTGCTGAGGCAGGCACCGCCATCTGGATTACTATAGCCCTTTCCAACTGCCTTTTCATTGCGGTCTGACTGCCATGAAAAGAGTGCCAGGAAGGGACTTTGGGCGCCCCAAGCAGGGCCCTTGTCCCTCGTGAGCCACTGAAAAGTGGCCCTGAGTGCACATTTAGTGCCCCCACCCAACTCCATGGAACGTTTGCCATGCTCAACATGGTGCATGGCACACAGTGGGTGGATGTGCATAAAGTGTTTCTTTACACTCCGGCTTATGCTCCGGCCCGTTTCCTGGGCAGCAGCACAAGCCCCCATGTAAAAGAGCACTTTCCGACTGTCAGCACGGTGGTTGCATCATAATTGGGCAGTCAGACTGCCGCCTGCTTGTCGTGATAGTGGGCAGCGGTCCGACCGCCTGCTATCAAAATCAGGCCCTTAGTCACTAATTTATACACAGCCCTAGTTTCTGATACAGGTGAAAGCATGATAAGAGCACGTGAAAGGTGGTCATGTAAATGTCCAGAACTGTTATCGGATACGGATTGGAGAAAAGTGTGCGTCCAGATAAAGACCATCTCACCAAATGCACGCTTTAAATTTGTTCTGTTTCATTATCTTCATATGCCATATCTTACACTTAAATTATTAGCCAGTATCTACCCAGGCAGAACCTCAGATGCCCTAGATGTCACGTACAAGGGGCAGACATTTATATCTGTTTTGGGGCTATCCACGGGTGGCTGAATTTTTGGATGCAATTGTTGAAAGTTGACAAGTAATAACAAATGGCTTGCCAACATAGTCAATGAAACAAAACTTGCACTGTATGTTCCCTAACACACTGATATAAAAAATGAAGTTGAGAGTGGCATCACTGGATACAGTGATGGCCAAGCATAGAATTCCAATCTGTTGGATGTCTGCAAGAGTTCTGCGACTTGATGCTGGGAAAAAAGATCTGCTTCAGTGGGCAATAGTGGATCAGCAACATCTGAAAAATGCAAGCAGGGACACGAAACAGACTAAGGACCTGACTGAGTGGACAGACATGCTTGCTAGGTTTATAGATCCTCGAAATAATAGACCACTGTAAACCTATAAATAAAAAATTGGTTGCAGTACTGAGGAATGCACCTGGAAAATTATTCATAGAATGGTGTATAACAAGCAGTAGTAATATATGAAATATGGAGGAGAAATGCAACTGTGTGGATGGGTTTGGGATTGGGGAGGGACATTATAAAATACTCAGGAACATCTTAAGGATGTTGGGGGCCCTGGGCCAACTGTATTAATTGGGGGCCCTGTTCAGTACAGCTTTGAATTTATGATTCAATGTCATGCCCTCTTTGGCCATCTTATTGACAGTGCACAGGCACACTCATTCAAATTCTAAATGTGTTTACAGCTAATATTCAGGGATAAAGATGTGTGTTTTCAATATTGTAACATGGCAGCAACTCCCTAATTCTGCAAATAACCTCTGTGACACGCTCCCATTTCTCATATGTGAGGTCCTGTTTTGATCTAAGAGCCTTTTTTGATGGATGTTTCATGAAACTGGAACACAACATTTCTCTGCAAAATGTCTGTAATAGACTCTGACACATCATCTACATTAAAAAAAATTGAAGTGAATCGAAATGATGGGCGACAGGGACATATAGACAGCGGTTCTCGGGACTGCAAATTGTAGTGATATGAACATTTGCCTGCTATTAGGCCTTGCCCTAGTTCATGCTACGCCTGAACTAGGCGTATTTGAAGGAAAACTGCATTTAAAAAATCTGTTTAAGAATTATTCAAGGTCATCAGGGCAAAACTCTCTGCAGAGCAGAGCTGGCTCTATCAGGGTGCCCGTGAAAGGCAGGGGCCAATGGCCAAAGCCCATTTTGCCCATGCCTTAAAACTCCTCTGAAAATACTGGAATGTAGGTATTAATGTAATTGCTGCTCTTCCTTAAAAAATGCAATAGAATGTATTACCCAGCAAAGTACATCATATATTTGTGAGGTTGTTTAGTTTATATCATTAAATGAAATGTAATTTTAAAAAACCACCGACAACCCACTTGATGGGCTTTTTCAAGTTGTTAAATTTAAAAAGAATATTTGCTATTTCTTATAATAAAGGTTTTTAATGTTTAATTTTAGGCCTTTGCTAAAGCTAAATTATGTATTGTTTTCAATACGCAACATATTTTTGGTGTTGGTTTTGGATGAACTCTTTAATCAAGATTGGTTGGCTATGTTTTCTGTCTCCTCTTTATTCAATAGCTTTCATCTCTTTTTTGTGTTTTTGTCCTGCCCGTGAGAATTTCAGTCTTGGTGGTACACTGCATACATGAGGCAATTCTTTTTTTATTTTTAAACTATTCAGCCCTCCATCAGAATGCATGTGTTTCCTTCCTCTCTTCCCCTGCTCTGTCCTCCTTATTGCCCATGGTCTCTTGGTAGCTATAAAGTTCTGCTGGGCTTCTCGTTTGTCCCGCTCCAATCCCAACCCCTATTTTTTCATTCTCCCCACCTGCCCCTCTCCCAGAATATAAGTTTATTTTTATGAATTCTTTTGTGACTCTTTGCTTGTACTTAATTTTAAATGTATTTACATTTTGGTTCATTTGTCTAACATGGCACTCCGCTAAGTTAGGATATATTTTTTTACTTCTTTGTATGTTACAGTGCTCAGACAATAATACATAGAGGACACATCTACAGTGGATCCTCAATCTGTAAATCATAACTACAATGGTTAGGTCAACTATCACTTCAGAAAATCATCATATCACTGTTATAGTAATTTTTTCTTATCACTAAATATTCCTTCCTATAAACCCTGATAGGCTTGCCAATCCCCCCCTACACCTTTTCCCATTTACGTGGGCACCCCCTGCTCAGATATATTGTATGTTCAGCTTGCCAACATCAACCTAAATCAGTTTCCCAGTCTGCTACTTCAGTGGAGAGGTCGTTCACCAGCACCTCACTGTTTTGCACTTTGCCACTGCCGCGGCCAGTGCCAGCGGTAGCCTTTTATATCTGGCCCAAGCCTCATCCCCAGGGACAATCTGCATGTATCTTTTCGCTTCAACTGGGACCTCCAACCCCACGACCTCTGCCATAATACTCCCAATTTGGAGCCATTTGTATCACCGGACATTCCCATAGTAGGTGATAGGTCCTCTCCAGCCCACAACTCCTTTGACAAAGAGTATTGTCCGCATGCCCCAAACGATGTAGCAAAGATTAAGAATAGTATATTCTAGGCAAAATCTTTAGTTGAATCAGCCGTAAGTAGGAGCATATTTACCACCTCTCTTGGGCCTTGTTGAGCCAATACCCAGTCTTGGTCATCAAGTGGACAAGATAACCCTGCCACACTGCCCACAGCAGTCCCAGCGGGTCTGGGGAATTATTCTCTACTTTTTATAAATTAGCAATGTTGCCTTCTGAGCTAGTAGGCCCATCAACAGCCGATCTTCCAGGGGGGATGCCTCCTCTAGATCTTGCAGCATGCAGTGCTTCCAACCTAAATTGGTTGCATCCCCATGGGCACACCTGTGTTCCTTTAAAATAGGACTCCTATGAATTGTTTCACACCAAATTCGTTTCGAAAGTGATTCATTTTATTTGATATCTTATTTTTCTGAAATTCTTTTCATTTAATTTCAAATGGTTCTTTATATATAATCCTTTTCAACATAGCCCCTTAGGCTCCTATGCATTTCGGGCTGAGAGCCCTTCTTCAGGGTGCATCACTGTAAAAGAGATCATAGCATACATGTTGTTTATACCACAGACATTTAGATATGCATTGTATCCATTATAATATTTCTTGAGTCCATTATTTCTTGCCCATCACAATTATGGCCCGAAGCTTGTGTCCCAATTGTTAATAATGCAGCCATTCTCCTTCCCCCAGGTCATATCCCTGTCACAAAGTGGCAAACGTGATTTTAGTCTGTCCCCTCCACAAGTCACCCAATCTCTGAAGACCAGTCAGTATCCCATTTATCAAACGCCAGCACCCCCACCCCCCACACCGCGAAGCAGATTACTGTCCCAGAGCGGTGTCATCTCTGTTAATCGCTAAAATTCTATTGGTGAATTGCCTCGGTCTCGTGATGTAAAGCAGAATATCATCTGCATACAAGGAGATGCATATGTCTCACTCCGCTTCCACCGGGATACCCCATATCAAGGGATCTTGTTGTACCATGCCGCCAAGGGTAACAGGGCCAAGGAAAATAGCATAGGGGACAAAGGGCACCCTTGACTCATCTCCTTGTGAACAGAGCACTCTCTGGTCACCTTGGCATTGACTCATACCCTAGTATGCGGTTCCTCATATAAAAGTTTAACCCATCCATTGAATTTAAGCCCAAAGCCAAGATGGTGTAAGACAGCAAAGAGATAACACCATTCCACACTATCATGGCATCCAAGGCCAGGAGGGCAGCCAGGAAAGTGGAATTGGACTTCGTTACGTGTAGGATCCCAAATAACCTCCATAGATTCAGTCTATGGGGAATACATCCGGATTGGTCCGGATGAATGAGTGACTTAATCACTGTGCGCAATCGTATAGATAAGGCCTAAGCCAAGACTTTGACCTCATAATTGAGTAGTGAAATTGGTCTATTTGACTCACAATATGATGAAGACTTGCCCACTTTCGGGATCAATACTATCACTGCCGTTCTTTGGTCCCTGGATAGTGTGCCTTCTCTTCTGCCCCCCTGAAACATATGTAAGAGGTGTCAGCAGATTTATCTAACTTGAATTTAAATAATTCAACCAGCAGGCCATTCAGCCCCACTGCTTTCCTTGACTGTAGGGCACATGCTGCTGTGCTTACATCCTCCACCGTCCTATCTTCCTCTAACATTTCTAGGTCACCTGTGGACAATTATGGTAGGGTTATATCTCTTAAAAAATCCACACAGTCCGACTCCATCATCTCGGATGTGAATGTCTATAACGCTTCATAATTGCGAATTCCTCGGAAATCTCATTCCTGGTAACGTGTGGCATTCCTGCTCAATCAACTATTTCTGGGACCCACCTACTACCTGCTTCTCTCATATACATCACACCAGCAGTTTACGAGTCTCTTCGCCCACATCATATAGACGATGTTGCGGGTCCATAGCCTGTGCCCTCGTGCTATCCTCCAACAACTCCTTTAACTCCCAGCCTCTTCTCCTTCTTAATTGCCTCCACCTGAGCTTGGGCACTACCCCTGATGACCGTTTTAAACTAACCCTGGGCGTAGTGGGCACAGCAGGGCTACGCGGAGGGCCACGGATTTGAGAACAAACTAAATGGAGCTCCATGGAGCTCCGCTACGCCACCCGCCCTATCAGAAATTGCTTACAACTTTAAAAAAACGGCTTTAGAGTAAATAAAAACACCTTAAGAAATACGCGGGCATGCATGCATGTGCGGTTTTTCAAGAGAACGTGCTGAAGAGGAGGAGGGCAGGCTGAGGATGCCGCAGATAAGGTAAGGTGTTGTTATGTACTTTAAAGTCGTTTTTTAAAAGTTGTCAGCAATTTTAAATAGGGTGGGTGGGAGGGGGGGCTGGCAACTCCGCTCTGCCGCAAAGTGTGCGAAGATTTGCCTTCTCTGCATTCTCCGCGGACCACGGCGTAGGCAAATCTCCGAGGGGAGAGCGGTGCTCTCCGCCCCCAGTTATTGTAAACACATCCCAGAGTGTCACCAGCAAGCTCACGCACCCTAGGTTTTTTGTAAAAAATATCTTGGTTTTCTCATGCTGGACTTTTGTCCATGAGATACCATAGATCAATCTTTGGGGGTAAAACCAGTGGCGGATGGTGACATTTGAAAGTGGTGAGGCGTGAAACAATTGTTGAATGGCACTGTGTCGAGCGAGCGCAGCGAGGCTGCCCGAACCCCCTATGGGAGGTTTGGGAGGAAATTTTGAAAAAAGAGCAGACAAATTGTGCTTTTTCAAGCAAATTTGAGAAAGCAGGAAGGCCTTGACCACTCTGAGTCACCGCCCCGGCCCCTTCACAGCCCGCACCTTGTGGGTCCCACTAAGGTCACCCCTGTGATCTCTATTGCATTACACAAATCAAACGTGGCGACATGAAGAGACAGGTAACAACCTCTCTGATCTTGTCCCTGCAGGGTACACCCCTGCATGCCTGCTCAGGGCGGGCTTTCACCATAAACGGAGACTTCACTGCCTAGCTTAGCACTGAAATCCCCAGCCAAAATCATGTTCAGTTCACACCTCTGTGATTGCAACCCCCCTATAGAGCGGTCAAAAAAGCAGGGTAGATTTGGGGTTAGAAAATGAAATACATGTGAAATTTATATTATAAAAATGTATAACACACAGATTAAAACCGTAACCCATACCAAATGGAAAGCCTGTGTTAAATCTGAATCGGTGTTTAGTGCAGCAGTGCTACATCCCAGAGATGTTTTGAGCCATGTAGCTAGCCCTGCCCATGCAATACCAGCCAGCAAGAGAGTAGCACGGCTGAGTAAGACAAATAACCCCCGCAAAAAAACTCATTTGACGACCACGGGTCCGGAAACAGACCTACATCAAAAGTCCTAACCTACTCCTGTCGGTTATCATTCATCAACTTAGTGGCCAGACTGCGACATTGCCTCTAAGGATTTTCAGTGACCTTTGATTAAAACTGAGTATCCATGTGCCCAGACGGTCATATAACGTGCCACACCAAGAGAACATTAAAGCTACACATTCAGTGCACTAAACCAATAGGGCATCTGATGTCAAGTGCCAGCCCAACGCTGACAGGAGGGGAGGATGAGAACACCTCACGCACTGCACTTTTTTAACATCTAAAACAATATCACAACAGCAATTTGAATGCAGGGAACATAAAACCACTGCACCGTGTAGAATCCACAGCACTACGCCAATGTAGAGATTATGAAAGAACGTTATAGTGAATCGCAGTCTAGAGACGATTTACAAAGACAATCCTTCAAAAACACATTTCTAACAAACCATACAAAGCGTAGTGTGAGCAACAATACTTCATCTTCATTTTGGCACAGCAGCCACCACCAAAAATAAAAAAATAAAATTCAGCCGCAAATTATAATTCCACACTCATCCATAATTCTGTGCAATTCAAAACATGTGTGCAGCAGATCAATCTTATCTCTGAATCTCTGATGGCATAAAACAAGCAGTTTTGCGCACATGTGTATACACGTACACACGCACATGCACACACACTGACACACACACATATACTTTGCCACTTAGCACTTTGGGTGTCCAAGGAGTAGGAACGTTTTATTAAAATAAAATAGAATAATGTGCAATTTAAGGTAAAATTCGCATGTAAAACACAAATCTTGATTACTCATATTCTCTCTGCAACACCACATACTCACCTGGCTTAATAGCTATTACTGTCTTCATCTTTAGGGCCTTATCAATGCTCTTCTTATGAGCATATAATTCATGTTGGGTCTAAAAACCTTGATTTCCGGTGACTGTAGGAAATGAAGATTTCTGGGACTATTGGCAAACAGTTTAACCTGAGGCTGCGCAGTCCTCCCGAGTGGAACATTCTTATTCCCTCATAGCGCTAATCGTGCTGCAGGTGCATTGTAGTTTTCCGGACAGTTTTTCCCACAACGCTCAACACAAGAACTTCTATGTCAATGTATACCATAGTCTACAAGCCACACAGCATCAGCACATTTTCTGACTTTTAGCTAGTAGGCGCTGGCAATAAAATGCGTCCTTTTAAAAAATCTTTGCAGAATTAGTGAAATTACCGAGAAAGCAGAGAATTTTGCATTTTGACAGCATGGACCTCATGGAAATTAGTCTGAATACAATTCTGTCAATGTCAGATAAAAACGCCCAAAATAGATTAGGTTGAACCAATAGAGGAAGAAATTGAATCAAAGTCAGAAGCGTAGTTGCCAAATCACCTACTTGGTAGCTAATGAAAAAGGTAGTTATGCCAGTTGCCGAAAAATAGCTCGCAAACTCAGGATTAACTACTGCAACACGACTACCACAAGAAGGCCCAGTCAGCTGCACGGTCCCGTTAACATCTCTAAAAGCAGAGTCTTTTAGGACCACTGACAAAAGCCCTGAAACCATGAGCCTCAGGAATGAATGCACTCTGGACAATCACAACAAAGTCGCAAGCGATTGAGGCCTAGTAACAAAATACAATGCCATTGTCAATCACACACACACTGACAATTTCGACAAAGATGTTACATCTGCAGCACTCCCTCTTAATTAAAGACTCTCATGAAGTTCAGTCAGGCAAGAACATTGGTCACCCAGCAGATAACTCATGTAGATATTGATTCCTAAGTATCATCAAGATTGGGGAGTGAAGAGGAAACCACTCTCCTTGGCGTGTCAGAGACCATCAGACGCCAAGTGGATAATGGCGAGACTGTGGCACTCATCTTGCTTGACTTGAGTGCCGCATTTGACACCGTCTCCCATTCCATCTTACTGTCCACCTTGGAGGCTGTTGGTGTCGGTGGTTCCGCCCTGGCCTGGATTGCTAATTTCCTTTCTGATCGCACGTTCCAAGTTTTTTCTTCCACATCTTTTTCATCTATTCTCCCCTCCACCCACGGTGTTCCCCAAGGGTCTATCCTTAGTCCCCTTTTCTTTAATTTGTACGTGAGGCCTCTTGCTTTTCTGGCGGAACAGGCTGGCCTCACAATCTATTCCTACGCTGATGACACTCAAGTCATCTACTCACTCTCCACTAATAAAAACCTCCCCTCCTCTTCTCTTCAATCCGGGCTGAAACATATATCGGATTGGATGCTGAAGCACAAACTAAAATTAAACGGGGACAAAACAGAACTGCTCCTGTTTGGCCCCGACACCTCTCTGGGGCCCACACCACTGGTCACCGGAGATGGGTCCTCTACCCATTCCATCAGTGTCTGTTCGCAATCTTGGGGTTCTCTTCGACAACCAACTTACTTTCAAACAACACGCTGTGAAAGTCTCCGCCACCTGCACTACCATCATCAGGTGGCTGAGAAAAATCACCTGGATGCTGCCTGCGGACACCCTGAGGACCGTAGTCCAGGCTCTTGTCATCTCACGCCTGGACTATGGGAACATCCTTCTCTTAGGTGCCGCCAAAGAGGTAACCAGGAAGTACCAGGTGGTACAGAATATGGCAGTTCGCCTTATCTGTCACCTTCCTGCCAGATCCTCGGTCACTCACCATATGCGGAACCTGCATTGGTTGCGAATCGAGAACAGAGTTAATTTCAAAGCACTTTGCTACATGCACAAGATCATGACTGGTAGAGCCCCTCACTATCTCTCTGCTCTGGTGCAGCAATATATTCCCCCCCGTACACTTACGTCCTCTACGCAGAATAAGTTTAAGATTCCGCGCATCAACAGAGCCAAAATGGGAGGACGTTCGTTTTCCCTGCTGGCCCCCTCCTTATGGAACTCTCTTCCCCAATTTCTGCGTTCTGAATTGTGCTTTCTGAAATTCCGTAAGGGAATAAAAACTTGGCTTTTCAATACCTAATGTTATGGTCTGACGTTCCTCCCACCCCTTTACACCGTTCAGTTTGCCTTAGCGCCGGGAAACCTCCGGGTAGCTGCGCGCTTAATAAATGTAATTATAAATAAATAAAATAAATAAATAAATAAGAGGTGGTGCTCAACGGCACCTAGGTGGGCGCATCCTCCTCTCATGAAAGTACACATAATCAACAAGCATTAGAAATGCAATAGGTCTCGCAGCATTAGAGTTAGTGCTTTTAGAATTGTTTATGGTTTTTTTTGTAAATCTTTAGCATGAGGTTGAGGGTGAGTGAGGGTGAGTGAGGGTGAGGGGTTGAGGGTGAGTGAGGGTGAGGCTGAGGGTGAGGGTGAGTGAGGGTGAGTGAGGGGTTGAGGGTGAGGAGTTGAGGGTGAGTGAGGGTGAGGGGTTGAGGGTGGGTGAGGGGTTGAGGGTGAGTGAGGGTGAGGGGTTGAGGGTGAGTGAGGGTGAGGGTGAGTGAGGGTGAGGGTGAGTGAGGGTGAGGGTGGGTGAGTGTGAGTGTGAGTGAGGGTGAGTGTGAGTGAGGGTGGGTGAGTGTGGGTGAGTGTGGGTGAGGGTGAGGGATTGAGGGTGAGGGGTTGAGGGTGAGTGAGGGTGAGGGGTTGAGGGTGAGTGAGGGTGAGGGGTTGAGGGTGAATGAGGGTGAGGGAGGGTGAGGGGTTGAGGGTGAGGGGTTGAGGGTGAGTGGGGGTGAGTGAGGGTGAGGGGTTGAGGGTGAGTGAGGGTGAAGGTGAGTGAGGGTGAGGGTGAGTGAGGGTGGGTGAGTGAGGGTGAGTGTGGGTGAGTGTGGGTGAGTGTGGGTGAGGGATTGAGGGTGAGGGGTTGAGGGTGGGTGAGGGGTTGAGGGTGAGTGAGGGTGAGGGTGAGTGAGGGTGAGGGGTTGAGGGTGAGGGGTTGAGGGTGAGTGGGGGTGAGTGAGGGTGAGGGGTTGAGGGTGAGTGAGGGTGAGGGGTTGAGGGTGAGTGAGGATGAGGGGTTGAGGGTGAGTGAGGATGAGGGGTTGAGGGTGGGTGAGGGTGAGTGAGGGTGAGTGTGAGTGAGGGTGAGTGAGGGTGAGGGTGAGTGAAGGTGGGTGAGGGTGAGGGGTTGAGGGTGATTGAGGGTGAGGCGTTGAGGGTGAGTGAGGGTGAGGGGTTGAGGGTGAGGGTGAGGGGTTGAGGGTGAGTGAGGGTGAGGGGTTGAGGGTGAGTGAGGATGAGTGAGAGTGAGGGTGAGTGAGGGGTTGAGGGTGAGGGGTTGAGGGTGAGTGAGGGTGAGGGGTTGAGGGTGAGTGAGGGTGAGGTGTTGAGGGTGAGTGAGGGTGAGGTGTTGAGGGTGAGTGAGGGTGAGGGGTTGAGGGTGAGTGAGGGTGAGGGTAGGTGAGGGGTTGAGGGTGAGTGAGGGTGAGGGTGAGTGAGGGTGAGGGTGAGTGAGTGGTTGAGAACTGAGACAGCACCCTATAAAAACACAGGTCATATGGTCCCATACGTGCAAATGGAAATCTCACATGTCAGAAGAGTGTGCAGGCACCCAGGCCATTTTCGAAAGGGGTGGTGGGGAAACAAACCACTATTTACAAACGGGGAGCAATGTGCGTGCTCAACACACCCACCCCATCGGCCAAGGGTGCAGGATTCGCTGTCAGCCTGGAAGCAGGAGGGAGGTGGCGCCTTTAAATCTCCTGCAGCCTCCATGTTGTCAGATTCCAACTCAATTGACATTTTTCCTGCGTCAGAAGAAAGGTGGGGAATGGGGGATGGAGGGAGTGTTTCATGAGACCAGCCTTTGGCCACTAGGCTGCAGCCGCACACATTATCCCGGAGCTTCTTAGTGAGTGAGTAGCAGTAAGTAACTAAGTGTAATGTTGCTTACTTCCACCAAATGAGGACCAGGACCCAGGTTTGTAGGTTTGCAAGCCAGTTATTTATTCATAATTACTGTACGCAGAAACAGCGCCGAGTGTGCATACAGCGCTACCGCTCCGGGCACTCTCGCGCACTAATCCGCTGAGGCGTGTTGCGTCACACGCACGCCAACGGAAAGCTGGAGCGCACACTACACGAAGGTCACTTGCAAAGAGGGCTTTAAGCAACGTTCGTCCGTGGGAAGCACCGTCAAAGCATAACAAGCGCGATACCGCAAAGGCAGCCACATTTTTATTTTCCCATCGAGCTTTCACTTGAAGTTAAAGCTCGATGGGAAAATAAACACGCAGCTGCCTTTGCCAAAGCAGAATGAGGGGAAAAAAAGTGCATCCCATCTAATGAGGAAAAGAGTGTCACGCCGCCGGTAAAAGATCGAATCCCGGTGCGCGTGGCCAAAAGGACACATGGCAGCAGCAAGGAGGGACTGTTCCAGTTGTCCCCAACCATCAGAAGGGCCTGCTGCACTGCCGCCAGCAACCTGGGGCGTAGATATTGATCAGTGTTACGGGTTCATCGTAGATAAGAGCTGTAACGCCAACCCATCCTTGATCAGACCAAGTTTTCTTCAAAGGTAATGAAATATGATTCTTTATCAGTATGGCTAAATCCGCTCTTCTTTGCTTCATGTATAAGCCTTGCTTAGGGCCATCTGAAGCCTGTTCTTTCAATACCAATGCAATGAGGGCAACAAAGCCCCACAGTTTGTTATGCCTTCGCAAGTACTTAAGACAAGCCGGAGGGAAGAGAGGGGAGGGGGGAGGAGAAATGCGACACGGCGGGAAGGGGAGGGGGCGGAACGGGGGAGGGGGCGGAGAGGGGAGAGGTGCGACACGGCAGGCAGGCAGGGGAGGAGAGGAGGAGGGGGGAGGAGAGTAGGGGAGGCACGGCCTAGCGGCCGTGCAATCAAGTAGTGAGGGGGCGGAGCTGGGGGAGGCTGTGGAAGAGAGTAGGCAAGGCGACACGGCGGGAGGGGGCGGAGCGGGTAAACAAAGACGGACATGCACGCGCCCGTGACTTTTAAGGTCAATGCGCATGCGCATAAGCTTAATGCGCATGCGCATTGACCCTAAAAGTCACGGGCACTGCAAGGAATCGCCACGATTCCTTGCAGTGTGGATAAAGAGTGGATAACTCGCAATACTCTCGCCTTGCTCGATGCGCATGCGCATCGACAGGCGAGACCTAAAAAGTTCCACCTGAAACAGGTTGTCTCTGTATGCAGTTGTTCTTGGCATACACAGTATTTGTTAAAATACCCCTCACACACCAAAAGGGCCCTTGGTGTCATGCTTCATCATCAGGGTCTTCCCACCCCGCTGCGGGACGGGGCGTGCTATGACGAGTGACTACGCTGGAGCACCTTGTTTTGTGGGCGCTATGTGAGTGTATTGGAGTGAGTGTCAGTAGGGTCAGGTGTGATAGAAAAAGTGAGTCTTAAAATAATACCTGGCCTAATGGTAGAAAAAATTATTTAATAGTCACTGGCTGGTATTGTTAAAAAGGGTGTGGCGGAGAGACAAAAAGCTTGTTAATGGGCTTGCTCTCCTGTTCGTGTCAACATGTTTCGAGGCTAAATGCCTCTTTGTCAGGACCGGGTCAGATCCCCCTGTCACTCACTAATGTTGTCAACGAAGTGCGTTAAAGTGTATATACAAGTGTACAAAGATATTGCTATCAATGTGTGGTGATATATACTTTATATCAATATTAATTCCAGCTTTGTCAGAATGGCACGGAAGCCACGGACGAGGGAGGATGCAGAGACTGCCTGGTGTTTAGTGGACCCAACATATACCCCTTGTCCTGATTGGCTCATGGGGCATTGACTCCTTTTCCTTTTCAACTTACTTAATCAAAAATTCTGACAAAGCTGGAATTAATATTGATATAAAGTATATATCACCACACATTGATAGCAATATCTTTACTGTGGTAGGTGGCAAAAAAAATGAACGTGCAGCATTGTTAAAAGACGGGAGTGGGGGTGGGGAAGGGGCACAGGAGAAGTGAGCGCAAGTGTGCCCAGAGCCGTGGACCAATTCAGACTGGAGGAAATCTTGTAGACTGGTCAAACCAATTTCGCCGGAATGGATGCACAATTCAAACATATTACATTTCCCTCACTACACATAGCCTACATTTCCCCTCCACAGCTTTCCAGAATTTACCCGGGTTTTAAGTCGGCCTGTAATAAGTTCAGACGACCCTCATCTGGTCCGTGATTGGCCCTTTAGTGGCTTAATTCTGTCATAAAGTGGTGGTGATATTATGATTCATGACAGGGGCACTGCCTGCAAAATCCATCAAGCAGCCGGCTCGCAATACTCAGGGGGGGGCAGGTTAAAATTATAATATAATAAAAGGAAACTCACCGATCCGCGCTGCCTCTGCTCGACTGCTCCTGGGCCGGGACGGGGTCCTGTGCTCGCTCTTCAGCAAACAGGAGACGTCACCAACCCCTCTGCTGACGCTGCTCCAGCAGCGCCAGGATTGGTTGAGGGCAGAGATCCTCCATGCCCATTAGGAGACCGAGGGCTGCGGCATGAAGCAACCCTCGGTCTCTGAAGGGGAAGGCTAGTGCGCATGTTTGGGCTGATCGTAAAAATGATCAGCCCAAATTTGAACATGCGCACTATCGCTGTTACTGTAGTGCGCTGCTGCCACCAGTACTGGCTGTCACTCAACTCCCTGAGTGCTGCCTCATCCCCGCCCCCTCCCACTCCCTTCAGCGTCCCTCCCTCGTTCTACTTCTCCGACGTTAATTCCAATCAGGAGTCCTGATTGGAATTAGCGTCTGAGAAGTAGAATTTGAATTTGAATGCCGTGCCATTAGTGGGGCAATGCCCTAGCGCCCCCAATGGACGCACCGCCACTGGGTAAAACTTAATCTTTCTTCTGACCCTTGAGTATTACTACAACTGGGGAATGGTCATGTGGCTCTCTTAAAATCCCCTTTACAGTGAGTATGCGTGACCAAATAGTAGAGCCGGATGAAACCCCATTGAGCCGCCAACATGTGGGTATATTGTCTGAAGTCAGGATGTTGAAGACACCATACATTGCTCAAACCCATGGCCAAGAAGAAGTCACCCAATTGGCACACCTTACTCACTGAGGCTGCCCCCCATGACATCCAACTCAATGGAGACGTCATTCATGTCCCCTCCCAGTATCAATCGACCTTCTGGAAGCTCCAGTAGGAGCGGTTCAAACAGATCAAATGTGGGGGCCTGCAGCCTGGGCAGAACATACACAGAGTAAACATTAAGAATCTAATCTGTCCCTCCCACTAGCCACTCACCACCACAAACCGCCCCAGAGGGTCACTGTTCACTTTATCCTAACATTAAGGCCATTGACATTCCAGGACCATACTTTTATCTTTTGCACGCAAGTTTCAGGCATATAAGGAACAAATGCTACTCCCCTCCCCCCTTCGAATCCCCATTAAGTAAACAGAGTGACCCCCACCCCCTATAATTTCCACTGTGAGATGGACCCCCCTCCATCCCCGCTGAGGACATACATTTCTACCTGTGATGCTGAAATAACAACTCCACTTTCCCCAACTGTAACCCTCCTCCACTCACCCTGCAACCCTCTAGATAGGTCCTGCATTCCCCAGTTTCCCCACCTGCAGAGTGCCTGTCACCCAAACAGTAACATGCAATAACTAGAATAGGGGGTGTCTCAGCACCGCCGAGATAACCAGTAAAGAAAGGTACTTGGAATATGCCCTGTGTAAACTATGACAGTCTGAAATCCCCAATTGCCATAAGTTCTATAGTATAGGAGATGTATCGGTAGTCTCTGCTCACAGTTCTACCTCATAATTTTTTTCTATTTTTTTATTGAGTTTTACAATACAAGAAGTAGTCAACTAGTGAGTGCCCAATTTGCTCAGCCAGTGCGACCTGTACAGCGTTTAGATCACAGCAGTAACACATTGAAACATTTAGCTTCCATTGTACTACACATGGTTATGGACAGCAACAACAGAGAAACAAAAGTTTGCATCTCGTTACTGTAAAGTTTTTGTTCTTTTGGGGGTTGGGGCTTTCGTCTGGTGGGGGAAGCTCACACTGTGCCAACGTCTTCCATAGGTCTTGGTCTTTCTCCAGTTTGTCATCAGTTCTGGTTAATGTCGTTTTGGTTTCTTCCATTAACATCTGCTCTGAGACGTCACGGATCCAGGGCTGTGCCTCAGAAGTGTTGGTACCCACCCAGTGAATTGCTACTCATCCCTTTGCTAAGAGTAGCGTGAGCTGTACAAATCTCTTCTTCACTTTGTGTTTTGTTTGTATAACATCGATGCCCAATATATAGATGGCCTTTCCTCTAGACGCAGGGTGCCTTGTCGCACATTCACTTGTAGGAGCACCTCCTTGGCTAGGTGGGGCTGCCGAAGGACTTGGAAAGAATGCACACCTGAATAGGCTTTTTCGGCATATAGACCAAGAATATGAAATAGTCTCCCGTTGCATCACAGGTTTTTTTCTGGGAAGGTATAAAAAAAACTCGCCTCTCTGCCGCCTTGCAGCTTTCTACATGGAAGCCTGTTCTCATTCCTTTCTCCCATGTGCCCTCCCTTAGAAACTGTGCCTTTCTTATTTATTTTTTGCGTGTGTTGGTTGAACTTCTCATTGTAAACATTCATACAAGTTCTCGTTCTTCGTTTGAACTCTAGTCTGTTGCTTTTTCTAATGCTCCACAGTCCTTTCGCTTTAGGGGCCATTGTAAAACGCCCCATAAGAAGTAAATAAATAAAATAACTGAAAAATATTTCTTGAGATTTCACGATTTGTGTAGAAACGAACTACACTTTTAATGTCTTCCCAATAGAAAGACTTTCTCAGTAGGACCCTTACTAGGTATTTCTGAGTTACACTAGTCATCAATTTCACTATTCATCAATGTTCGTTTTCTCTATTATCGCAGCAGAGAACAGGCACCATGGTGGCTATCGAAAGGCATGTGTCCTTTTTAGAAAGTATCTGAACAGAACCTTGCCAGGCCTCACACATTTTGAAAGCATCATTTGAATGTTTGCAACCAGCCTGGAAGATGTGAGAACAGGGCACAAGAGTATCTGACTCGTTGTTAAAGTTACCTCATCGCAGCAAATGCAACACAAGACAGAGTAGTGTTCAGACTGCCACATCCCTGCTGCAGTATGAAACCTTCCAGAGGTCCCTATGTAAGTTTGAAGAATATAAAATGTTAATATAAAGAAAGCTCTTCTGCAAGGCTCACAACGTATTTGGGCATTTTGGTTGATCATTGGTCCTCATAATTTCCACTTTGATCTCGACAATCTTAGACCTTTGTACAGAATCAGGCCTAATTAAAATGTGCCTTCTCTTTGTACCTCTGTAAGTACCCAAACTCCACCAGTAGAGATTCTTTATACATGCACACTCATGGTTAATGGAAGTTTGTGGGTCTTCTAGGTGGACGTACATGAAAAACTACATAAAAACCCAAAGACTTGTTTGAGGATATCGATGTACCCTTTCCCAGGTAATTTCCATAAAGGAAATGCTCACATATTTGCAGCTGGCAACGACTAGAGGAAGTGTGTTCCCCCCCCGTCCTGAATTTGGATGGGAACTACCCCTATCAAGTGGGTTATAGGGAAGGTGGTTTGTTTGTGCAAAAATGTTTTCACCTGTAAAAGAAAATAAACCTAAGGATTCAAAGCAAATTTAACACAAATTTAGACATGTAGATTTTCCATGTGCATGCATACATGCATTTTACATATTTTATTATACAAAGAACTCGACGTTCGCCATAAAGTTTCTTGATTCCTCTTGGGATCATTGGATGAATCAGTTGAAATTCACAAATTTGCTTCACCCGTAGGAGTAATCCAACTGTAGCAAACTTCAGACTGTCAAATCCACTGATTTTTTTCTTTTTAATTGAGCCCAATAGCTATAATTTCTAAGAAAAAAAAATTTTCAAAAACACATCGGGAGATGCATGGGACCGGGCGAGGCTGGACATTTCTGCTGTTTAAAGAGTTGCTGGGGTTGGGACAGGTATAAATCAGAAATTGAATGGGAACTTACTGCTATTTGCCAATGTACTTCCTTCCATCATGATTGTACCACGTCACCTGGTTTCGTTTTGCTTTACATGCAAAAAAATTAAATTAAAAACATCAAGAAAATAGTGAATGAGAAAGAAACCTGTATTGTTCCATGTTTGCATTACACAGACCATATTCGCACTAAAAGCACAGCATGTACTCTTGACAGCAGAGGGTTAGGAAATATCAAGGCATTCTGTGAGGAGTTTGATTTTTAGCAGGACCAAGGTAACTTATGTTTTGTTTATGATCACATGATTATCTGCAACTTTTTTCCTAGCTATTGGGTTCATCCAGATTCTAATGCAAGTCATGAGTCTCGCCTGTCACATGTTTCACCATCAAAGTACGGTGTGCTAATGAAAGGCTCATTAGCCACCAGGAGGCTCCCGGCGTAGGTCGCCGCTTCCACCCAACACCAAACAAGACTGTGCATCCTTGTGCCAAACCTATGAGTCACCTGTTTGTAGAGGGAAAACAAAGCAACACTTGTACAATGTGATGTAAAACGTGCATGCACGATCATCCTACTGGATTTGTGATCTTTGTGAGAAGGAAACACACCTTAGCTGTAGCTTTAAAGAGCAATCCTGTGATTTACGTCTGTGCGCTGTGTACATATTAGGGTGTGAAAGAGTTTGCCAAGAGAGCTTACTGATTGGCGCAGTACCATTTGGCGGCATCTTGTGATGCGGACAATCTCCAATAGACCTCATTACGTTTATAATTCTCAATGATTTGCAACCAAAGACCTGTTTGCAAGGATTTTGCTGGGCAGCTTAAGTCTTCCTGGATTGCTCGCAAGTGCTTGAGAAGCCTGTTTTACCCTTTGCATCATTGTTTGCATATCCATGGGTTCACTCTCCTTTGTGTGTTCCTGACGTTTCTGTCCACAATTGCCTGCTAATGGCAAATGTGTGCGACGGTAGGGATTGCAGATATTCTATTTATTTATCAAAAATGGATTTAATGTTCCCAAATCATATTAAAATTCAAGACTGCAAATAAACGACTTCATCATGCTAAATTCAAGAAGGGCAACCCAATACTCCAGATATGTCATGAAGTTCATCAAAATAATTTTACGTACTTAACAGACGATTAGACGATAATATTAAAGCTCTTAACCTGGATCTAGAAAATTGATTTAGAATTTAAATCATAGTTTTGTTCATTCAGAAAAAGTAATAGATTTTGTCATTTGTTTATCGATTCCTAAAATACTTTGCCTTATTTAATAAATGCACCCATTACTCCATCATACCTTTGTGCTTGATTAAAGCATGCATTTGTGTTTCTCCTGATCTTTCACATCACCTGCAGCAACCTTCTCCTTGCATAAGACCTTCCCACATCCTACCACAGGCCGCCCTTCCCCTATAGCAGACTCGTTAATCTCAGGTGGAGTCATAATTAGTCAAGGCCTCTTAAATACAGTGGTCAAACACCCACCTCTGATAACTTCACATGTTCTCTTAAGTAGGATTTCTTTTCAATGCCAGTATTCTACATCTTTAAATTAAGTCTTTACTCTTAATGCATTTTTGAAAACATCTTTCAAATGGCAGTCCATTGCAATTATCGCTCAAAACCTTACCTGGTACTATTTCTCTCAACACTTTCGATCTTAGATAGCAGAGTTGGAAAGGATGGCTCACCCAAAATACACTGTCTCTATAGATACTAAACGAGTTAAGTAGTTAAAAAAGCAACACTTCATTAACATTTAAAAATATGTACATAGTAAACAGAACCTCAAACACAGAATAGATGCGGTGTGCAACGTCTCTTGTCAAAAACCTGTGGGCTCACACTTGTGCAGCTTGATGAATGCTGCTAGTGATGCCCATGGTATAACAGGGGTCCTTTTTATTAAAGACAATGTTAATAGGTGCAGCAAACCATGTCCCTTATAATGTAAGCAATACCATCTCCCATCATTTCAAAGGGAACAGTCGCTGCAGATGGTGCCACTAGAGCGGGAGCGATGTTGCCTTTTACGTGCATAACACAACAGATGACAGGTGTATTTCATGGTGCAAGGGATGTGTCCTTTGTCTGTGTTTAAGCTTTACGGTGCTTTGATTCCAGTCTCTTCTGGTACAGGCGACATCTCCTCGCACCTCCATAAACTGGTTCTGTCACTATTGTCTCTTATGGTGCAGGAACGCCACTGGACCAGAGGTGGCCCGGCGAGGAGCAGATCTTGTGTATTTGTAAACACAGCCTTATCCATCACTTGTCTTCAGTGAAGTATTTACAGGATGTTTCCTACTCTGCTCTTAGTAAGAGAGGCGAACTCTCGTGATGTTTCCAGACTCCTCTAGTCTTTAGCTGGTTGGCTGGTTCCTGTGGTGAATGAAGTTCAGTCACACTCATTGGATGTCTGGTGTCAGCCTCACACAGGGCCTCTCCTTGGAAGAGCGGTTGTCGCTCTCCCTGTGACGCATCACACTCCTGTGCACCCATGCAACAAAACTTGCTTTTCTTCATTTGAACTTTTGTCGTGTAGTTTGAGTCTGGCTCTGGCCTGTTCATTGTTCCTATTCAAGCCCTGGATACACTTCATAAAGAGCTGCCGCGTTCACTGGCTCGGCTTCCATATGCCACCACTGTGTCAAATGACAACAGTGGGTCTGCAACGACCTCTGCTCGTTTCTAAAGGTCAAACAGGCGCTGCATAGACCGTCTACAAGCTGCAGGGCTATTAAAGCATGTTTGCTTCTGATGTCAGCGTATTAAGTCTCAAGCACGCCATTAGAGCAGGTTTCTTTATATGATTTATTATCTTTGATTTTTGGGTTAACCACTTGGATGCTAATGACAAGGGTAACTTGTCATGCACTGCCCATTCATTTCAATGGAAATCTCATTATATAGCCTAATAGGCCTTAGGGTCCAAGTGGTTAAAGTAAAGGAAGCAATTACTAAAATTCTCAATAATGCAGATAACATTCTCTTACAGTCTGATTACTTGTACATCAAGTGTGCACCGTGCTCGCTATTTGTTTCCCAAATGACATCACCTGTGGTGACCTTGATTAACTCCAGTTGGAAAGGTGCCAAATTAGTGTCCTCTCACCCCTGTGGTGGGTCCGGATGACTTCTAAGTGAAATGGGGATACTTGTGCTCTAAAGTAACTAGAACAAGTACCGCCACTGTGCGCAGTGTTGTTATTATTAATGTCATTTCAAATGTTGCAATGATATTCTTAAATATGTCAATTAACGTTTCATCAGTAATTTAATATTTGAGGTAATTAGCACATGACGTGGCGTGAGTTTTTACTTTAGGGCACGAGTTATAGTTACTTGATATAAGTAGAACTGGTGAATTTCTGTGGTTTTCTTTGTTTAAAACGGTATGTTTTAACTGACATTTTCACCTAACTTTAAAGGCTATTTACCCTCTCGTGAGGAAAGCTGCTTATTATGTGGTCTGGTCGTGCAAACACACAAGGTAATAAACTCACAAACCTGTCTTGGGCTCAGACAAGTTTGTTTGCAAAACCTTAGCTCAATCCTGGTAGCTGTAGCTTCGAGCAGTCGGGCTGTATCAAAGAAACAAATGTACACCATTTGGAAGTATCAAAACAGTTGAGCAAGAAGAAACACTAAACAAAACCCTGACACCAGTTTATAAAAAAAGCGGTTCTTTTTTATGAATTTGTAGATACCAAAATTAGCAAAAGAAATCCACTAGATGCTTCCGAAGATAGAAACTATTAAGCAAATAATAACTGATTTTCATTCAAATCACAAACCAGCATTGGCAACTAGCTCTGGTAGTGATTACTTGTGTCTGTTTACTCCGGCCCGCTTTGGTGACCAACTCCGATAGAGAGCAAATCATGGGGGCCAATGAGGCTTGGCAGGACAGTCACCTTGCAGTCAAAGTAGTCTGCAGTCCAGTTCCAGGCTCTATGGACGAACCACCATAGGCATCAATTGTGTGGTCCTGGTGCCAGGGATGCAGAATGCTGTGAATGCTACTCTGGTAATGGGGGAGGGTGATATTCCTGGGGCCACCCTTCGGTCCACAAATATGATTTGATGACTTTGGCCACAGAAGTTGATGCCCCTTGAAGACGAGTTGAAGTCCAGCCAAAAAAGAGTTACCACTGGTCTACTGGTCTCCGTTTACACCGAAACCCGTGATCCCTTCAACTGAGATAAGTATCCTTCTTGGGTGGCCAAACTGCACTCTGACAACTTAGCCAAGTCAAGCCGACTCATGTCCAACTTTTACCATCAAGACTGTGTCTTCCAGGCTGTGTTCCAATGGGCAGTTGAGATAAAGTTATTGTGGCTACAACTTACCACAGCAGGCTTCTTCAGCTTTGGTGACCGTGGAGCTATAACATGAAGTCAGCCAACTGACTCTTGGAGTTATGTCTTCTGTCTGGGGCTGAGGGATTACTCATCCTCCAGTGTTGCACCACAGGCACATTCCTCTCTTTGCTAGCCCAAGGATCAGCAGGAGTAGTCCAGGATTCGGTGCAACCTCTTTGTTTGGCTCAGGGAACATTTGTATGCCCTGGACTTGCACTCAGACCTGCAGAGAATACTAGCCAATGGGATACCAGTTCCTCTCCAGCCTGATGACCACTTCCTGTGTAGTGTGGCATCTAGCTATCCCAGAATGTAATGTTCTATCTATCCCCCAAGATAACCCTTCTCTTGGTTTGTGAAGCTCTACAGCCGATCCCAGAGGTGTGGCTTCATTCCCCTTAAAAATACACATTGGCACAGACCTTTCCCTTTCTGCCCAAGAGGCCAGCCTTTCTGCAAAAAACAAAAGAGCAGCTCCTACTCTGTGTGATCATCATTTGCCCTTCAAAGGCAGTTTGCCCTTTGAAGCTCGCCTTTTGGGCTCACACGTTGTTTGACTTCGTGGCAGGGCGAGATCACATCTACCTCGGCAGATGTTTTGTTTCTTCTTCAGAGTCATTCACACCTCCCGTCTGGGAGGGCAGTAGGCGCTCTCATGGCTAGTAACCATAAATGATCACTGGAAAACTTGAGCAACATGGTGGTAACTTTCTAAAGTTGCCACTTGTGCAAAAGTTACAATAAATGTGCCCTCAGCCACTGGTCAGGTTTAAAGTAACAATTTTCGATACCTTGAAGTACCAACTTTAGTAGTCCCATTCAGAATAGTACAGGTGAGTTGACGGCGTGTAACCTGGTACTCACCAATGGGTAACTAGCCTTTCTACAGCAAAAATGTCAATGCTGAGTTTTTACTGTCAGACCATGTAAAAACATGTTCTACTTTTTAATATACAGATCCTAGGTCTTGTTAGGCCTGTCTTCTATATATCATATTATTATATTATGTACTATCTATTTTTAAAATGGATGTTTTGGCTGTGCCATTATGTTAAATTGCAAAGTCAAGTTAAAAGTTTATAAATTCTCTACCAGTCTGCAGTGGCAGGCTGGGAGACATGCTTTACTTTGTCGCTTTTATGGTGGCACAGTAAGTGCTGCAGTCCATGACAGTATCTTTAACCTACAGGCACTAGGTACCCCTAATACAATATAAGTAGGTTAACCTATGCCAGTTGGATAGAGCCCAACTAATCATATATTTATAAGGGTCAGAGCACATGCACTGAGGTTTAAGCGGCACCCAGTGCATACCAAAGTCATTACACCAGTACATAAAAGTCAAAAAGTGGGCTAAAAAGTTGGGGTGAACTTGAAAAAGGGCATTTCCTTCCACCTTGGTATTTTTCAATGGATTTCTAAGGTACTTTTTAATTTAAAGTAAGATATTACTACAATTCCCAACTATAACGTCACTTCAACCTATGTTTTTTCAGTGAATTTCTATTTTTTTTAGCATAAAGTAAGATGTCCATTGCAATGTGTAGGGTTGAGTGATGGGCCAGGCCCTGTGCCCAAGACCTCACTGAAACCCAACCTTGCCCCTCCCACCCCCATGGTGGACAGCCTTTGGCCATGCACGGTGTGTGGTTGGGTGCCAGAGGCCACGTCCTCCACCCAAATCCCACCAAACACAGCCTTTGGCCATGAATGACGTGGAGCTGGGTGCAATGCCTGGCCTGTGGCTTTGCCCTGCACTCAAGCGTTTGCCGATCATTGGCGCCCACCCCCTTGCGGGCAGTAAACAGTGTCATTTTAGTAAGGAATACCTACTGGCTTTGTCAAAGGGTCAAAGACTAAAATATAAAATGCAGGGGCCTATTGGCTTTATCAAGGAGTCGGTAGATCAACATATGTAGAGAAGACGTATTGGAATTGTTAAAAAGTCATCACTAACTATACTCAAATGCATATTTTATAAATTTACACAATGTAATGTTTATTAAAATTGATTGTCACATGTTTTCAATAAAGCATTAAATATGGCTTTGAGTCTTTTTTTTTTACATTTTCACGCCATATAGTACAGCTATAGACCCAATCACAAGAGATCCCTGAACTCCAGCTGAAGAGCCTAAGGCTCTAGCTCAAAGTTCTTTAAAAAAATATGGTAAGTACTCCTTGGGTCACGGATTCAATGACCCAGGAGACTTACTGTATTTTTAATGTTGCTGGGGGGCTGCTGTGCTTGCTCCCTGCAGCCCTCCATGACATCAAACAAAATGCTTGGTGGTGCCCCTGCCACTTCTAAAGGCTCCACCAGGATTATAAAAATGATTAGAAAGCACTTTGAGGGCGTTATGTGGTGCTCTTTACTGGAGCCGCTCATTTATTATTCTTTTATTTTTTCCCTTTTTTAAATATTATTTGGGGTGTCAAGCGCCCATTAGTTTGGGGTCATAGCGGTTAGCCGCAAGCCACAAAGTGGCCCCTGCCGGCTGCCAGAGCAGCGCCCATACTGGATGCCAGTGGGAGCTGGCAATTTTTTGTTTAAAGTGAATTCCCCAATGCCCACCTGGGGCATCCACAACAGTTTCATTTACTGGGGGTTGTGGAAGGGGAGCCCCAAGACCTCTGCCACCCCTGTTGGCTCCCCAGCCAGCACATCGGCTAGGACCCATCATGATGCTGGTGGGAACCGTCTCTTTAACTTTGCTCTCTACAGGGTGCAAGCAAGATTTTTCTCTGCTCCCGTCTGGGCAGGGAACTACACTGTCCCAGGGGACATGGTCTCCAGGACACTGCTCACGTCAGGTTCTCCGGTGCCGAGTGACTTGGTGGGGGAGGGGGTTGTGCACAAACCACGCCACAAAATGTATGTCTTACCTCCAGGGAATGGGGTATACGGAAGCCAATGAGAGGCTTGGGCTATATTTTATAGACCGACCCCGGGCATGAAGTCCCCAGTGCCTCACTAAGGCTTGGGGAAGGGGGGCTCACCCCCTCCCCTAATTATCAGTATCATCCCGGGGAATGGGGCCCTTGTGGCCTCTCTAAGGCTGGGGAGGTGGTTGTAATTTTGTGGAAATCTGTTCAGTACTTTTGGAGTTATAAAGGAAAAAGATGCATCTATATCTAGAGACAGATCCACCGCAGTGAATCCACGTGCCAACAGCAATGTCATGATTAGCTGCCCGTAACCTGAGAGAAAAGTTGTGATTGCCATTGTGTGAATCTGGACACGGTTCCTGAGGAGGGGGGATAAAGTGTAAATAGGATATAAGGGGTCAGGATAGAGGTATCTTGACACCATGGGACTGATGGAGGGCTCTATGAGAGACAGCTCATGGACAATAAAGTATCCCAAAATGTTTTCTTTTTGGTGCACGAGGATCTACTAAACCACCACAGCGCTCAGTGCGTGTGAATCCGCAGTGGATCTGCGAATCCAGGCCCCAAATAAAAAAGCACATACACCCACTCACAGACCCACTCTCTCACACAACTACTAATTCACCTATACAGTCACTCTCACATCCATTCGGAGACTCCGAGAACGACTCACCCAACCACTCAGAGGCACTCACACAGGCACTCACGCACCCACTCAGGCACTCACACACCCACTCATGCACTCACACAGCCATGTACACACCTACTCTCACCTCCAAAAACACACCAATAAGGCTGTGTACTCACCCATGCAGCCACTTGCACACCCATACAGACATGTGCACACTCATACAGACACTTATACAGCCACTTGCACACCCTTTCAGACCCACACAGCCACTTACACAACCTGTCATACACCCACCAAACACTCACGCACCCACTTACCTGAACAAACACATATACACCCAAACACACACACACACACTCAGAGATCCAGAAAACCACTCACTCACACACACACCCACACACATATACACCCATACAGACATTCACACAGTCACACATCCATACAGTCACTCACACACCCTCCACATACCCATATAGTCACTGATCCATCCACTCAGAGACCCAGAGAACCACTCACACACCCACACAGGCACTCACACACCCAGTCAGAGACCCAGAAAACCCTTTACACACCCATTTACACACTAATACAGCCACTCACACACACAGTCACACCTCCATACAGTGACTCACACTTACCCACTCGTAGACCCACACACCCACTAACACACCCAGTCACACACCCAGAGACCCAGAAAACCACACACACACCCATTTACACACTCATACAGCCACTCACACACAGTCACACATCCATACATCCACCCACTCACCCACTTGCAGACCCAGAGAACCACTCATAGATCCACTCAGAATAACACAGGCACTCAAACACCACACAGGCACTCGCACGCCCACTCAGAAGTTCACACACCCACGTACACACGTATACAGCTAGTGACACACCCACTCACATACCCACACAGCTACTTGCACTCCTAGGGGCCAGCAGGTTAGCTGCCTTCAGAGGGGGGAGGGTTGGTGAAAGGGCCTTGTCACAGGGCAAGCCTTGTAGCCAACTCGCCACTGTGCACAGGTTTTATTTCTACTTCCTCTTCTTCACCCTTTTAGGGCCCTGAACACTGGTACTCACTGCCTCTGTGCAGCCTGTGACTGCAAGGCCCGCACGTGCGTGCCTGGAATGCCTGTTTCCACTCAACCAGGAAGTAAAATATACACCAGCATTGGTTTTAACAAACAGGAATGATTAATATGCACCTCACGTGCCACCCCTGGGCTTGACAGGCGCATGTTGAGGCCTTTGACACATATTTACCGGAGGGAACTCACAAGGGTCACATTCATACTGTCTTGTTTCCGTCATGATTACATACAGCAGGTCACACGAATGCTTACCGCGGTGGATGCAAGCTCTGTGTGTCTAACCACCCGATAGTGACGTGTTAATCAAGTGTGATTAGTATTGCCCACATACATTTATTTCTAACTTAAAACAAATCACAAGTAAGCCAATACAAATAATCACAAACTATCTGTGTGGTTTATCCGTCCTGTTTCCTCTAGGAAGCCTGCTCTTTCGTTGACTCACAGCCATGATGACACTCACATTCACACAGCCTGCTTGCTTTTCTGGGGGATGGAGGCTGGAAATGATGCTGCGGTGAAAGCAGAGGTGTGGCCCAAAAGGACGCAGGCCAGGAGGTTATTGTATTAAGATTCCAGGGGAGCTGGCGGGAGTTAAAGATCACCTGACAAATAGAGACGCGCCCAATTCCAAAATATTGTACGACGAACAAGGTGGATGGAGTGTGTTTGTGGGGAGGTAACGTGAAGATGCTCCAGCGGGAGGAAGAATAAGGTTCTTCAAAGTAAACCAATTTCTCGAATCCCCTCAAACCTATTGAAGCATTGAGGCCTCTGTGCCTTGCATTATTTTAGGTTGTGAAAAGCTGCCGATAGACTGACAAGTTAAGCGTGCCCCTTAAAGTGTCTCACCACAATGTTACAAGCTCCTTCCTTTCACAATGAGATAGCTTATGAGGTTAAGTATTTGCGACAGTGATTTGTGTGTATTCTCGATAAATGGGGGGAGTTTGGAAAGGGCGTTTGGGAGTCCATAGTAGTCGGAGAAGTTTGGATGATTAGGAAAGTCTACGTATAGGAGGAGCTTGAACAGGATTTTTTTGTATTTTTTTATACATATTGATTACTCCCAACGCCAGTAAAAAATAAAGAATAAAAATATAGAGGCATCTCACACATCTAAATACACAGCAATATGTGTACATACAAATATACATCATAATTATGCAATTTTATGGTCAAGGCAAAATTCCACCATTTAGACACTGATATGTAAACACACGTCGTAATCTTTACATGCTCAGACTTTCTCGTGTGTTGTGTAGAAGTGAACATAAATGGGTGTTTTATTTATCCACATACATTGTCTAGTTTGTGCACTTCTCTACTACCCATGACGAAAGTGTGAAGTGAAAACGGCCAACATCCATTCCCTTGCATTTAAAATGAGTGAAACCTATCTGGTGTTATAGAGCAAAGCCTCGGGTGTACTTATGTCGGCAGAATAGCTGGAAGGGTTAAGTCTGTGTTTCCGAGATCAAGCTGTCACTTGCAGATGAGATTTGAAATCCATTGAAGGGTGAGTCAGACAGTCATGCTGCCAGTGAAGGTACAATGAGTGCCATTCAGTATGGGTATAATGACCAGGTGTGTTGATGATGCAGGTGCTGCTGGTTGTTGATACTTGAGTATGACTGGGAGGCCATACACTCCAATTCCTGCAAGTCCAGCTCAGCCTTCTATCCTGGGATAAGTCACACCTATTATTCACAGCACAAAGAAACAGCGGTGGCCCCTCCGCTATGGCAGAGGTGCATCAGTTCCCCCCCCGCCAGCAGCAGCTGCAAAACTTGAAAAACAAAACGATAGTAAAGGAGGTTTACTATACTTTTATTTTACCTACCTGGCCGAGTCTTGGGGGTGCGGCGTAATCCATGATCGTTATGGAAGGGGAGTGGTAGGGTCACTGCTATCTGTGCGCATGACGGTTTGGCCAGCCATCTTAGGACAGACCAACCGACAAACGCACTGAGCTGTCTCCAACCCTAGCTGCCTTCCTGGGTTGGAGACAGCAGACACAGGCTCCCAGTCTCTCTGGGAGCGCAAATTGAGGTCGCTCAGGCCTATCCTGACTCTTCTCTCATGCTGCCAACAGCATGAGAGGAGCATTAGGACTGGCCACAGGGGACTATGTTCTGCAAAGGAGCCAAAAGAGCAGCGATGTGGCGGCATTTAAGTATGTGTTTATTTTTGGGTTTTTTTTTGTGGTGTTATTGTTGTCCCTCCCTCCCCGCCCCGCCCACAACTTTGCTTCGACACCAGCCGTGACTGCAAGCAAATAATAAAAATAATATTATGGCCTGTGTAAAAAAATGAGTTTGTGATGACACAGCCTCTTAACCTTTATTATGAAACGGTTTACTTTGTGGTGTGGGCTGCCGAAGCAGTTGATTTCTAATAACTGCATCAACTGCAACTCTGTTTATCCTTATGTTTTTTTTTATTCTCCATTTGTTGTTTTTCAGTAAATGGTGCATACCATTTTTAATTTGCTTCACAAAGCCTTGGTTTTGTGGCTCATGCGCCTGTTTCCATACATAAACAATGCGGTAAAAGTAGCAGGGAAGTACAATTTGAGAACTGTGATATTAAACATCATAGCTACACAGTTCTTCTCTGAAATATCAAATCGGGAAAAAAGAAAATACAAGGAAGAACTTTTTTCCTTAAAGTAATTTCTTTCACCCCAGCGAGCAGAGTAAAAGTTGCAGGTGACAGTCATTTATAGAGTCCCGGGTACCCGGAAAACCACATCAGGGCAAAAAAAGAATTTTGGAACCAAGTGAAAACTGAAAAAAATAATTCGCTTGTTGAAAACGTAATTGGGCATAATTGTGCACCTTATATTAAAAAAGAGGCAGCTTTTACAATTTGCTTTCACTTTTTACAAACATGCGATTAATAGAGTTGGGAAAAGAGGATGGATGGTATTCAGTTTTCCAGGGATTCTTAGTGCCTTTGAATCTGGATTTTGAGGGTAATCACCTCACCTAATATGGCGAATGCATCATGTTGACGTTGCAGGCATTTAAAATGAGGGGGATTCCCCTCGCAATCAAATGGGGTTGCCTGCCATCCTCATTTAAACGCTGCCCCATCTTTAATGGAGAGAATCTCCAGAAAGGCCTGGTAAATCCAGGCAGCCATGCCGCTGTTGGCCCATGAGCGTTGCAACATTGTTTTCATTGAGTCACTGGCAACAGTTTGTAACAATAAACATATGTGGTTTCTTTTAAGGAAGTCAGAGGAAAATCTGTATGAGAGCACTACAACTCCATTGCAGTACATGGACATGCAATCATATGTGGACTGCAGTGGAACAGCTTAAGATGATACAAGACACAACTTAACATGAGGAACAGCCACAGACCTTCTCTGAATACTGCTAATGGTGCTGTTAAAACACGGGTTAACCCAGCGAGTCCCTGGGACCTGGGTGAATAGTTGATACAAACAAAATGGTCTCAGAAAGTTAATAAATCAAAATCACTTAAATGAATACAAGGAAAAATATAACAACATTGTTTTTAATCACAACAACAGGACACGTTGTGATTAAAAACAATGCTGTTATAATTTTCCTTGTATTCATTTAAGCGATTTTGATTTATTAACTTTCTGGGACCATTTTGTTTGTATCACCTGAATACTGCTAAAGCTGACTCTGGCTAGATGTAAAAAGTATTTTAAATACATAAAATAAGTAAACCTAAAATAACCATCTCTGTACGCAATGAAAACCAAATCTCTTTGGCCTTTCCTGGATAAGAGAGCTGTGGAAGAAGGTATGGCGGTTTTAAACAATGTAAAACCCCTTCCTCTGGTGTTTGTTGCGGAGTTTACAACGGGCATCCTCACGAAACGCTACTTCTTCTTGCACAGTTGTCAGAGTTCACAATGTTAACCCTGTTACTTCTGCATTTTTTCACTATGTCCAAAATGTAAAACCCCTTTGCACTGTGCTTGTCACAGGGTTACACCATGCAAAGCCCCCTCCTGCTAGATTTGACATGGGGTCTGCTTTAACAATGTCTCTGTCAGTTATGAGTAATGGAACTACTTCATCTGTGGAGTACCACAACTGCTGACCAATCAGATGCTCTTTGAGAAAGAAAATTAGTGGGATGAGAATTTCCCCTGCAGGATAAACGTTGGTGTACCCCTGCCCCGAGTGACCTGACTGCATGTGAAATTGGTACCCAGATGTTTCAGCCCAGTTTACATGCCAATGTAGCATGCTGAGGTCTAGGCCTGTCCATGATGATTCTGCATTCCAGACAAGCCCAGACTGGCCGTAGCGGGCACCGGGCAATCCCCCGGTGCGCCAAATGGGTGGGGGCCGTTTTTGTTACAGGGCCGTTTTTGCAACATAGCTGCAAAATCGTCCCTGTAACAAAATCGCCAGAAAACCGGCCCTGGCAAAGAGCTCGGCGGCACCCCCAACCCCCCCCTCCCCCGCACCCTGTGGGGGAGGGGGTGGCCCAAGCACTTTGCCAGGGCCGATTTTGGTTCCCAGTCCGGCCCTGGTTCCAGAACCTGCTCTGTGACCTGGAAGGGAACAGGTATGCTCCCGACCTTGATATGGGAATACTGTTTTCTGGTTGTTTACATAAAATGGTGGTGTAAGCATACCATGTTCTGTGGATCGTAGCACTGGACAGACCAGTTTCTCTGGCTCCAAGTGCAGTGCCTTCAGGCCCCACGCATGTAACGTTCTGCTTATATTTCACAATCAGACCCTTGTGATGACATCCTGTTTGCATTTCAAGTGCTTGTGTATTACGTATTGATGGTAGAAGGACTCTGTATGAAGGTATGGTTGCTGGGACCAGCATGATCCATTCTAGATTTTCTTTGGTTTGACATGGCGCACACTGGAGGTTAGAGTGCAGCTTCCCTAGACAGTGGTCATGTATTGACTGCATTCCTGGACCTCATAGGGGTAGCCCATCACACTGAAGTGTCGGAGGATGGAGACAGGATTACCCTTACAAATCCTATGAGGAGTTTTAGCGGGGACTGCTCAGTGAACTTTTCCAAGCCCTGCCATTAGTTTGATGGTCAGATAGGAGTCAACATAGTAGACTCTGTTGCAAGAGGAAAGTAAGTTTCTAGGCTCTGCCTGCCCCTTTTTTAGGTCGAGCTGACCTGCATTCAATGCAAAGCATTGATTGCTGTCAGCTAGACAACTATTGTTACCCGTATTTGGGAATGTGGACAGCAGTCAGACGCGCGCCTGTTCATTGTCAGTTTTGACCACGGGAGCGCGCTGCTTGCTGTGTGTGCCGTGTCAGTTTCGCTTTCATCAGTTTCGTTTTCCCAAGGCTGGCTTTGAATGAACACGCTTGCTGTGAGCATTATTTGTAAATCTGGCTTTTAAATAACATGCTCGCTGTTAGCATTATTTCGAAAGCTGGCTTTGAATTAATATTTGCAAGCTGCCTTGCAATTAACATGCTCATTATTTTTAAAGCTGGCTTTTACGTTTTTCTGAGGCTGCCTTTTAAATAACATGCTCGCTGTTAGCATTTTTTTGAAATCTGCCTTTCAATTAATATTTGCAAAGCTGCCTTGCAATTAATACGTTCACAGATTTTAACTTTTTGGGGGGAGACATGCTTTCACTGAATCATTATTTTGAAAGCTGCTCGCTGTGAGCATAAGGAAACCGCATCTGAGGCGACATCACCTCGGAAATGCGCTCAGAGCTGAATTACCGCCGCTGCACCCAATGTCCGGGTACTTCGGTACCGACGTTCCTTAAGGAAAACATTGTGGTGGTTTGAGAACACGTTGTGTCTCAGCACAAAGCATAGGTGTGTGTGTAATAGCATCCGCCGACGTTTCAGCTGAGGAACGAGTAGTTTATTGCAACCAGCGTCACTCTCCCTCCAAATAAACAATTCTGCTGTCCCGTGTGAAGAGCATCTCTTTGCGCCTAGGTGTGTAGCCGCTGAGCACAAGGGGTCCTGCAGACACTGCCCGCAGTCTGGTGTGAGAGGCGCATCCCTTAAATGACACTTTCCGTAAACTTCAGGTGGGTGTGAGGAGCGGTGCCCGGCAGACCCGGTGCGTTCCCGCCACCCGAAGAGCCTGTGGCACTTATTACACCCGGCGTGTTACCCTCAGGCGTGCAACAAAGGATGTGGAGACCTGCAATGTGTGTACTGCACGACTGGAAGGGACAGGTGGATGGGAAGAAGGAAGTGCGTGTGTTTACTCGATTGTGCATGTATAGGGCGCGCACGCATGCGCTTTGCTTTATTTACCTCAAAAAAAGGCATACACAGACATGTGGCATACAACACAACGACAGGTGTACATCTACGTACAATTAATACAAAAAAAATGACGCTTTAATGGAGTAAACCCCTAGCTCAGGCCCCCCGGTGAGTTGGGGCAGGGCACCTCGTAAAAAGGTAGCCGAAGAGCAGCAGACTCAGCTGAGCGGGAAGCCGGGCCCCTACGGGCCCCGGGGCCTCCCAATAAAATCAGATAAAAAAATCAGAGAAAAATCAGAAGTGCGAAGGAAGCGAATGGAGGACACAGGAGACAGGTGGGGGATCGGGGCTGCCAGGGTGCCTGTGTCCCCATCAGACTGCCACCCTGAGGCGGCAGCACCCTTGCTCCAGGGTCCAAGCACCTTCCCCCTCCCCCCCAAGCCCCCGGGGGCGCCCAGCGCGGGCAGCGCACCCGCCTCCCTGGCCCGAGTGGGGAGAGAGGGGCAGACATGGCTCTCAGGACGGGGACAGCAGCAGAGAGGGATGGTCACGGGCTGTCTCTGGGACGAGGCACGGGGCTGGTGTGGCTCGCTAACCCCCCGTCCCTGCGCACATTACCCCCGCCTGCCCTGGACCCTGCCCGAGGGGAGAGGGTCCCCCGCGCCGCACTCACCGTAGAGGGTCTCGATGGCCCGGATGGCCCAGTTCTGGTCCGGGTAATCCACAAACGCGTAGCCGGACTTGAGCAAGACCTGTCCGACCAGAGGCAGCTTCCTGTCCCCGAAGAGCTGCCGGATCTCGTCGGCTGTCAAGTCAAGTCAAGTCAAAGAATTTATATAGCGCACTACATACCCATAGGGTCTCAAGGCGCTTAGGGAGGGGAGGAGGATTACTTGTCAAATATCCACGTTTTAAGTTGCTTTCTGAATGCTAGGTGGTTCTGGGTAAGGCGAAGGTAAGTGGGGAGTGAGTTCCATGTTTTAGCTGCCAGGTATGAGAAGGATCTACCTCCCATGGTGGTCTTGTTGATGCGTGGTACTGTGGCGAGGGCTTGGCTGGAGGAACGTAGTTGGCGGGAGGGGGTGTAGAAGGACAGTCGTGAGTTGAGGCATTCTGGTCCGATGTCATAGAGTGATTTGTGTGCGTGGGTTAGAAGTCGGAAAGTGATCCTCTTATTGACGGGTAGCCAGTGGAGGTTTTTCAGGTGATCAGAGATGTGTTCGTTACGCGGGATGTCTAATATGATCCTGGCTGAGGCGTTTTGGATTCGTTGGAGTTTTTTCTGGAGTTTAGCGGTGGTACCTGCATAGAGGGTGTTTCCGTAGTCCAGTCGGCTCGTGACCAGAGCATGGGTGACTGTTTTTCTGGTTTCGGTGGGGATCCAGCGAAATGTTTTTTTGAGCATGCGAAGAATGTTGAAGCAGGATGAGGAGACGGCGCTGACTTGTCTGTTCATTGAAAGTGAAGAATCCAGGATAACGCCTAGGTTCCGTGCGTGGTCTGTCGGGATGGGTGCTTTTCCAAGGGCTTCCGGCCACCAAGAGTCGTCCCATGCAGAGGGGGATGTACCTAAGATGAGGACTTCTGTTTTATCTGAGTTCAGTTTCAGACGGCTGTGTTTCATCCATTCGGCAACTTCTTTCATTCCTTCGTGTAGGTTAGTTTTGGCGGTGCTGGGGTCATTGGTGAGAGAAAGGATCAGTTGAGTGTCATCCGCGTAAGAGATGATGTTGAGGATGTGTTGGCGGGCGATGGCCGCGAGGGGGCTCATGTATACGTTGAAGAAGGTGGGACTGAGTGAGGATCCTTGTGGTACGCCACAGATGACTTCAGTGGCCTCGGACTTGAATGGTGGAAGGCGGACTCTCTGGGTTCTTCCGGTGAGGAACGAGGTGATCCATTCAAGTGCTTTTCCTTGTATTCCGATGTTTCTGAGGCGTTGTAAAAGGGTGCTGTGGCAGACTGTGTCGAAGGCTGCAGAGAGGTCGAGGAGGATGAGGGCGACTGTGTCTTCATTGTCCAGTAGAGTTCGAATGTCGTCTGTTGCTGCGATGAGGGCGGTCTCAGTGCTGTGTTTTGCTCGGAAGCCAGACTGTGAGGAGTCGAGGGATTTGTTGGCTTCGAGGAAGGCGGCGAGCTGGTTGTTGACAGCTTTCTCGATGACTTTGGCCGGGAAAGGAAGGAGCGAGATGGGGCGGTAATTTTTGAGTTCGGTGGGGTCCGCTGTGGGTTTTTTCAGAAGGGCGGTGAGTTCAGCGTGTTTCCAGCTTTCCGGGAAGGTGGCGGAATTGAAGGAGCAGTTGATGACGTCTCGGAGGTGCGGTGCTATGACGAAGTCTGCTTTGTTGAAGATGTGGTGAGGACATGGGTCTGTGGGGGATCCTGAGTGGATGGAGTTCATCAGGCGGATGGTGTCCTCAGTGGAGATTGGGTTCCAGTCGTAAAGGGTGTTCAAGGGGGGAGAATGTTCAGCATATGGTTGTGTGAGTTGGTCTCCGGGTTGGTTGTCGAACCTGTTGTGGATGTCTGCAATTTTGTTGTGGAAGAATAAAGCCAGGGAGTCGCAGAGGGCTTGAGAGGGGGTGATGTCATTGGAGTTGGCCGAGGGATTGGTAAATTCCTTGACGATGTTGAAAAGTTCTTTGCTGTTGTGGGCGTTGTTGTCTAGTCGATCCTTGAATGCTGTTTTCTTGGCCTTTCGGATTAGTTGGTGGTGTGTGCGGGTGGCGTTTTTGAAGGCGTCCTTGGTGCTAGTGGTTGGGTCTTTTTTCCAGGCCTTTTCAAGGGAGCGGCAGAGTCTCTTGGACTTCTTAAGATCATCGTTGAACCATGAGGCCTTCTTGCTGCCAGGTTTGCTTTGACGTTTTTTCAGTGGTGCTAGGATGTCGGCGCTGTTGGATAACCATAGGGTAAAGTTGGTGGCGGCTTGGTCTGGGTTAGAAGAGTGGGCTGTGGAGAAGTGTGGCTCAGGGGTTAGAGGCGGCAGACCCGGAAGCTGAGATCGGCCCTGGACCAGGGTTCAATTCCCCGCCTCGACGGGGCTTGGGCTCAATAATTCCACGGACTCGATAATTCTCCCTCCGGTGCCTACTCGACTCACGGGTTCACACTCTGCGACTCTGGGCAATAGCTTGCTTAATCTCCACAACGGCCCCTCGCGGCGGGATGCCTGGCTTTCACCTTGTGGATACCCTGCCGGGGTTATCTCACAGGGGAATACCAGGACGGGTTCCCTAAGCAAGCGCTTAGATGCCTGCAATGTGGGCGGTTTGCGCTATATAAATACATGTACATTTGGGCTGGGGTGTTTAGAAGGAGCGATGAGGAAATCTGGTCGATGGTGATTTTGTTCCAGTTTCTTTGTAGAGTTGGTTGGGGGTGGTTGATGGGTTTGGGCTTGTTGTAGGTGAAGTGAACGCAGCTGTGGTCAGTCCAGAGGAGATCCGTAGTGTGGCTGAAGGAGACGTGATTGCTGGAGGTGAAGATAGGGTCGAGTGTGTGACCTGCGATGTGGGTGGGGGAAGTGACCAGTTGTTTAAGTCCGAGGTTGGCGAGGTTGTCCAAGAGGGTGGTGGTGTTGCGGTCGTTGTTCTTTTCAAGGTGAAAGTTGAGGTCTCCCAGAAGGATGTAATCTTTGGAGGGGAGCGCGTGTGGAGTGATGAAGTCTGTGATGTCTTCACTGAATTTTGCGCGGGGTCCTGGTGGTCTGTAGAGGAGGGTGCCTCTGAGTGTGGTCTTGGGGTCGGTGTGGATCTGGAAGTGAAGGTGTTCAGAGTTGGCGAGATTGACGTCAGAGCTGGTTGAGATGTGGATTGATTTTTTATGGACGATAGCGATGCCTCCTCCTGTGTGGCCGGTACGGTCCTTGCGTGTGATCTTATATTCTTTAGGGATGGCAATGGTGATGTCTGGGGCAGAAGAGGCGTTCATCCATGTTTCTGTTAGGAAGGCGACGTCTGGAGAGATGGTGTCTAGTAGATTCCATAGGTCAATGGCGTGCCTGTGGACCGAACAGGTGTTGAGAAGGATGCATTGTAGGTGGTTGGTGTCGGGAATCTGAGGTGTGATCGTAGCGGAGTTGGTGACGGTACCGATGAATTTGCAGGAGTAGCATGAGAAAGGTCCATGGGTGTGTCCAGGAGCGGCTTGGACGCAGTTGGGGGAACGGCCGGGGTTGAGGGCTAGGAGGGTGGTGGCATCGTAGGTAATGCGGGAGGGCTGGGCAGCGCGAGGGGCAGGGGGTCTGGCGCTGGGCGCGGTCCAGGCGCGGACGGGCGTAGACGGGCTTACCTTTGGCGCACCTTCGGCGCGAATGGGGCGCGGTCGCTGCCCGTAAACGCTGCGCGCGGGAACAGCTGTCATATAAGGAGGGTGGGGGGGGAGGGGCGAGGGCGGCTCAGCTGGGAGGCGGGGCGGGCTATATAGGAGGACAATAACAACAAAATGGAGGGCGCTAGGGGGAAGACGCAAATCGAGCAGGAAAGTCGCGCTGGCAGTATTATAAACTAAATACACAAAGCGGCATTTAAAGCACACAGCAGGCAATGACTTTCAGACAGTTTCCAGCACAGAGCGCTGCACAACGATACCGGAGCCACAGGGGAGCGACCACTCAGCTGGGAAGCGTAGAGCGAGTCACAGCGCTTCCAGGTAACGGAGCGCTGTTGTAGTCTGTGGGAGGGCGGCTCAGCAGGGAAGCGGGGCGGGCTATGTAGGAGGACAATAACAACAAAATGGAGGGCGTTAGGGGGAAGACGCAAATCGAGCAGGAAAGTCGCGCTGGCAGTATTATAAACTAAATACACAAAGCGGCATTTAAAGCACACAGCAGGCAATGACTTTCTGTACAGCTTGTTCATGATCAGCCTTTTCATTGAAAAACCATCCAGGGGGAGAGAAAATAAATAAAAAAACAAACACACCAGCCCTACCGCAGGGCGGCTGAAACCAGGAGCACGGTCCAGGGAAAACACGCACAAAGTCCTGCAGGAAGAAAACTAAAACTAAAAACAAATACCATAGAAAAGCGCACGGCGCGCAGTGCCTCCCCACTGCGCCCTAGGGTGCTGCGGCTTCCCCTGCTTCGGGTCCAATGCCAGAGTCCTCCCCGAGCATGATTCTTCAGGCCCTCAATCCAGTCCTCGTGGTATCATGATGTTGATTTAATTTTAAATTTGACCCGTGACTCCAGTCGAGGCCCCGGCCCCGCTCAGCTTCTGACCGACCTTGCCTGTTCCAGGTCTCGTGAGGTCACATCCGATCACCTGCACCCCACGCGGGGCCACAGCCTGTAATACAAAGACTGCTAAGGTCAGGCCCCGCCCGGGTCTCCGTAATTGGGCAGTCAAGAGGCAGTGACTCACTGTGTGTATGTGTATGTGTATAGGCATTTATATAGCGCACTACTTACCCAGAGGGTCCCAAGGCGCTTCGACCGCTGCGAAACCCTTCCTGGCTTCCCTGAGAGATGGTCCCTTAATGGGTATCTCCAGGGTGAGACCAGGCATCCCCGGCGGTCTGGTGGGGCCGTTAGTGAAGATGAGGCAAGCTAATGCCCAGAGTTGCCGAGTGTGATCGCTGATCAGAGTGGGCACCGAGGCGAGAGAATTATCGAGTCCGCTGACCCTGGTCCAGAAACCTGCCGCGCCGGGAATCGAACCCTGGTCCCGGGCCGTCCTCTGCTCTCGGGTCTGCTGCCTCTAACCAGTGAGCCACACTACTTCACTGTACTACCGCGCCGCCGGCGGGAATGTTAATGCTAACTTTTATTTTACTATTAATTATTGTTAAAAATAAAAGCCATTGCTCTTTGTAATATCAATACATCTAAGTCATGTAAATACAACACATATTGCATTACAAATGCTAAAGATGTCACATTTGCAAAAGTTAAAACTATTGGCATTATAAATGACAAAGCTATTCATTTCGCTATTTTCAAAACCAACACATAAATAAAAAATTTGTCATTTACAATACTAATAGCTCAAACTTTCCTAATGCGAGACCTATTTTTCTGCTTGTTTTCTAAGGTGGCTAAAGAGAGCCAGGTGCAGAGTCGTCACACTCCACTGTGCTCATGTTTTAGATAAAGCATCATCACTACCTCTGTGAGACCCACCACCTTACACAAAGACTATTTCTGCACTGCAGCTAGAAAAATACATTTGAAAAGGAACCATTCCAAGTCTGTGCCTTGACCCTTGATTGTGGAGCAAGATCCCCTGACACGCAAATTATTATAAAGGTGGGTCTCAAACTATCCCTTTTTGTTATGCTTTCAAGTTCTTCATGACCATGTAAGAGAGTGCTCCGCAGAGTGCTTGAAGAGATGCTATGATATGGGGCTATAGTCTGTCTGACAGCCAATCTTCCAGTGGTGAGGGGACATCACCTGCAGTCTGCGCAAATTGCTGGAGAGCTGTGGCTCTGCCTAGCACCTAGAGCCGGACTGCTTGTGCAGAGCGGGAAGAAGTCTGCTGCTCAGTCTACAGGGGAGATACTGCCCAAGAGTAGAGGCCCAGCCATGTTCCCGGAGCGTGGAACACCCAGAAGGGCAGACATGCCAACAAGAGTGTAACCGTTGCGAACCTGAGATACAAGGGCCATGCAACCTCCCTGCATGGATCATGTGGCAAACTATGTAGAATATAGACAACCCCTAGGTTAAATAGTGCCATCCAGTAAAACATGACATGACCATCTTTACTTGGATCCAAGAGGTGGGGCAACTGACCTCGATTCTAAATGCTCTGGCTGATGCAATGACTGTGCGACTGTGAGGAAAATTAGAGATTCAGATGCTGTGTTTTGGGTTTTGAAAGATAATCTTGCACTTTAGAGAGATAAACAGCTGCCCGCTTGAACTCTTTTTTTGCTCAGCATTCATTATGAATTGACCTAAGTGGTACAGAATACAGTAGTTGCATACAGTCAAATTGTGAGCTTGCACTGGTGACTGATTCATGCCTTTGATATTTGCATTGCTGCTAGAACTCTGTAGTTGGCATGAAAACTACACAACTTGACTAGAATGCAGTAGTTGTACTTGGCAGAAGTGCAGCTGTACTTGAACCTCTGTGTCGAGTATTCTGTTTTGCTGTGAGATTGAAGTACTTCTCTTTTTACTAAGACAAGCACTGGGCAGGACAAAGAGTTATTGTGTCTGTTGTTTGTTGTTTGACTCTTTGAGCTCTGAGTCTCTCCCCCACCTGCACTACATCCCTGAGAAGCCTTGAACTTCTGTCCCTTCCTACCCTCGAGAGTCAAGTACAAACCATAGGACAACAGTGAGAAATCATCGCAACCACCACAGCTGTGGCACAGCAGCCCCTGCCTGCCCTGTGGTCCCCTGAATGGGGTCCAACAAGTATAAATATAGAGGCAAAGCTACCAGCCGCTCCCCCAAACCCCATACTACTCATAAATCTCTTTTTAGTATTACACGAGTTCTGACTGACTGACAGCTGTCTCCAGCCAGACATGAAAAGGTAGGGAAAAACTACTCATGTTCATGTGTTCTGCTTTCCCAGTTACCCTTCTCCAAAGAAATGGGAAAGCAGATGAACAAGGGGCCGTTGGAAGTTCTCCTCCATCCCCCTGATCTATCATAGAAAAGATCCTTTCACATTGTATGTTTGTAAACAATAAAAGAATACAAAGAGGCAATAGCTTTGCTCAGCACAGAAGGCGTGAAATGTCTTTGGGCATCATCTTGTTCAGAGCCATCTCGCCTCACTGCATGCAAACGAATCCCTGTGTTGACTCTGCCCAGTGGTGTGTGGTAGGGAATGGTCTGTCCTAAGATGTCTGCTTGTCACACGTGTAACCTAGCATAGACACAAGCAAACCCCACTGGCACGCCCGTACCCTAGAATACATTTATTTCTTGGGTGGGACACCGCATACACCCCTTAAAGATTCAACTGTACGTAGCACCAGCCCAACTTCTCAGGGACCCATAATGTACAATTCCTCTGAGAGCCCGTTCATTAGGAGTCGACCAGGCTGGTATGGAGAGTGTGGCACGCCCAGGAGAGACGGATTCAGATACATGAGCACAGAGAGAAGAAATACTGGAATGAAGATGCAGGCATATTAAAGGAGGCAACAGTGTGGGGTAGATGAAACCAGTGGTAACTCCGAAACCCATCAGCTCGGAAACATTTCCTGTTAAAGTACTATCAATGCACTATTTTCACCAGGCAAAAGTATGTAAGCAGCAATTAAATTTCATCTTAAGAGCCTGTGACACATTACCTTGAGAATCATGTAAAATAATTGATATGGGGGAGGAGATATTGGCTAAGGGCACGAGCAGCCGACTTTAAAATGGAGAACCAGGTTCGAGTCCCAGCTTTGGCTTAACATCCTGGGATAAAAATCACTTAATCTCCCAGCACCTAAACAAATACAATCTGACCTTCTGTAGGTAATTTGATGCTCATGTAAAGCTCCAAGTTTGCACCGAATAAAAACTACAAAAAAAATTAATTTAAAGGAAATGCTTTCCACCCAGATTAACATGTGGAGCTCACCAGCTCCGGAATGGCCACTTATTCTATTAGGGTTTCCCCGAAAAAGGGTTGGTGGGGTCAGGCATTGGAGGGGTCAGGCACTGGAGGTTGGCTTTGAAGGTTGACTGCTGCTGCCTCTGCCTCTAGATCCCTTCAGCTGGGGACTGGCAGAGCTTTACTTTGAGCTGGTAGCTGCAGGTGGGGCTCTGGCACTTATTTTTCCTCAACAGACTTTGATCCAGAGCAAGTGTGAGAAAATTAAAACACTAAAGAGGCAAAGTGACCAGGTGTCCCTGATTTCCCAGAGAGTCCCAGTTTTTCAAGGACTGTCCCGGCATCCCAACACTTTCTTCTAAAACAAACACATGCCCTGGTTTTTAAGAGAGGGTCGAGTGAACCGGCACATTCATCACAGTGTTGTGCAGGCTCAAATTTCAACCAACCCTCTCGCAAACACCAGAGATAGGAGTTCACTTGTTCAGACTGCCTCCTGTGCTGCCTCACCTCATTCAAGCAGCACAGCAGGATTTAATGAGGTGTGAATCAGGTCTGCAGAGCCTGTACATCGAGGCTGAGCATGCCAGCAGCCTGACCCTGGATTTCTTCACAGATAGATAGATAGATAGATAGATAGATAGATAGATAGATATAGATAATTCATTTCTCTATCTATCTATCTATCTATCTATCTATCTATCTATCTATCTATCTATCTATCTATCTATCTATCTATCTATCTATCGCCAGTAGGTATAGTTAGGACGTAGGTCCATAGATAAAGTGTTTGTTTTTGTGAATTGCCTATATCTTTGGCGCCGGTTTACAAATCTTCACAAATGTTCCCAAAAAAATGCTCCTGTGATTCTAGTTGATACCAAAGGGGATGATGGACGGAGAATTGGAACAAATCAAACACTCCCCCCCCACCCCCCCAGTCAACTGATGTGGGTTTAATCCATCATCATTCTTTAGCTCACTCTACCACCCCAGTTCAGACATGGCCATATGCAAATCAGTCTGACCCTGTGACTTCTGGGAACAGTTCAGCCCGAACTGCCAAGCCATGTCTTCCCTGGACTGGAAACAAGCCTCCTGGGACCGGTTTCTGGCTAAACAGCCGTCTTCAGCCAGGCTTGCTTGAATCCAGTGGCAAAGTGAGGAAGGGACCCATGTCTGGGCATACCCTGCCAACTTAGGGCAAACAAAGCGATACCAAAGGGGATGATGGACAGAGCGTTGGAACAAATCAAACACTCAACCCCAGTCAACTGATCTGGGTTTAATCCATCATCATTCTTTAGTTCACTCCACCTCCCCAGTTCAGACATGGCCATATGCAAATCAGTCTGACCCTGTGCCTCATGACTGGCTGATGACGGTCCAGGGAAGACATGGCTTGGCAATTCAAGCTCTTCCCATGAGACACAGGGTCAGACTGATTTGCATATGGCCATGTCTGAACTGGGTTGGTGGAGTGAGCTAAAGATTAAACCCAGATCAGTTGACTGGGGTGAGTGTTTGATTTGCTCAAACACTCCGTCCATCCTCCCCTTTGGTATCACTGATTCTAGTTGAGCATGAAAAGTTTTGGGCATGAAGCGGGGGCCGAGAAAAAAATGGGGAGTGGTGGTAAAAAAAAAGTGTTTTTCCCAAGTTAATTCCCATAGACATCTTAGGCACGACTTCAGGCCAAATCACTGAACGGAATTACACCAAATTTGGCAGAAAGGTAGGTCTTGCTTGGTCCAAAAAAGTGACTTGTTTGTTATTTTGTGTAAATCTGTCCAGTCTTTTTAGAGTTATTAAAAGAAAATCAAAATTGTTTATCTAGGGATGCCACCTCTCTGCAAATCCTGCTGATCTCATACAGAGATCTGATTGCCTGCCAACACTTCAATCAAGAAGTGTTGGCAGCCATCTTCGGACGTGTATGAGGTCCACACTTAGTTCTTTTTGACACCAGAATTTGGGGTAGCCTCTTTTCACCAGCACAGAGAACAAAGTCAAGATGTGTACACAGCATGGGCCTTGCACCAGCACCGGTTGTTGCTCCATGGGCAAGGTAGCCTAGATCGCCCAGGCTGCGCCAGGCCCCCTGGAGGTGAAACTGAAGGCGCTGGACCACATGGTGCTTAACAGACTGAAGGAGCCACAGCAGGAGGTGCTATTGCAGGCCGTGGAGTCCCCGGGGGCGCCCATACCGCCTGCCTCCTGCGGCCTGCCAAGTCCCCGCCCCAGGCCCTGCCGCTGTTACTCTGGCGCTTCTTCCGATGGCCCGTCCTCATGCATTCCTGTAAGCTGAAGCGACTGCGAGAGCCACGGCAAGGCTGAGCTCGAGCTTGTGTGCTGCAACCTGCACCACCTCATCTGGCTCTGCGAGCTAGGTGTAGGACTGTGCGTGGTGTGTGCAAGTGTGGCATGGCGTGGTACTCACTAACCTCCTGCACATGGAACACTAACTCCAGTGGCATGCACCACCTCAGTAACCCCCTGTACACCACAAGTCCTGTGGGTTAGGTGAGAACCTGCTCACAGTGTGTATTCTTAAATACTAACCTCAACCTTACACAATAGGGCTAGATGTAGGTAAATTAGATTTACCGATTCATAAATACCAAATTTTACCAATTCGGTATTCATGAATCGGTAAATCTAATGTAGGTAATCATTCGGTATAGGAATCGATATTTACCGATTCGGTAATTACCGAATCAGTATTTGCCATTGATTCCTATGGGCCTTGAAGCCCATAGGAATCAATGGCAAATACCGATTCGGTAATTACCGAATCGGTAAAAAAACGAATTGCTAAGGGGGACAGGGTGTCACTTTGACACCCTGTAGCACCCATGTTTCTGGCTTGTGTGTCATGTGACACACATACATGCCCTAAGGGTATGTGTGTCACATGGCACAGGTGTACATGCACACATGTACACAGGAATTCGTTATTTACCACCCAATAGTATTGGGTGGTAAATAACGAATTCTTAAGGGCCTGTGGCACTGTTTACTGTGCCACCTACATCTGGATTTACAGAATCGGTAAATTTACCGATTCTGTAAATCTCAAGCCCCCTACATGTCGAACACCAAATACCGGTCGGTAACGGCGAAATCGGCCGTTACCGACCGGTATTTGGGCTCCTACATCTGGCCCCAGATCATTAACGAGCGGCGCCTGCAACTGGTTCTGCGAAGTAGGTGCGCACGAGTGATATCTCATTCTAGATTCTAAACTCATTGCACAGTAAACCCTATGTACCCCTGTAACAATACCACAGCTGTCCACAAACTGTCCTGATGGTCCTGTGCCGGTGGCGCGCTTCTCAGCAAAGCTTTGGCCCCCAAGACGTATTCCTTGTATATGCAGCACTAGGGGCGGGGTCAAATGAGAGACAGAAAGAAAGTGGATCCGGTTTCCAGCGCTGCTTGTGGTTCCCAGGCGGGCCTTAGAGCGCACGTGGAGTCCACTCAGCTGCCAGTCAATGGGGCGGACATTCTTAGGTGGAGAGGCGAGGGGAGGGAGGGGTGAACCGATCAAATGACTGAAAGAGGTAAACGATACACTGACGTGGAAAGGAAGGACCAGGTGACGTGGCCTGAGTCAAACCATGAATGCTTCTCAAGTGTCCTCGCGCGCTCTTGGCAGGTGATATTCAAAGGGACAGAACTACACGACGATCTCCCAGCTCAATTTTTTTTATTTACACTCTAGATGTCATCCGTTTTTGCGGCATCCAGTGTCACCTCCTTTGAATACCAAATTACATGTTTGTTCTTTAAAGGACACATTGGTGCTGACCTGTTTTGAACACTTTCAAAAACTTAAACGCAGTGCATCAACCCAGAATGTTTAAGCACAATTACCGTTTTTATTGCAGCACCTGTTTTCATCTTCCTCTCGACATTGGCAATTTAAAAATTGGATCTGATTTCCTAAAAACATACACTTTATGCAGCATCAAATTCATATTTTTAGGTAAGTCCTAGACACGCTGTTAAACATTTCTTCTCCATGGATAATTTTCCCAGTGATCCTTGCGGGTTCCCAGCAGGCAGTGCGGTGTCGGGACAGGCCTCTGTCCTTGCAGTAGAGGGGGTCACATGATTTATTTTTTAAAAGGACTTTATGTACAGCAGTTCGGTTCAATATTAGAAGAAAGGACCGATGCCCATGGCAGGGCATCACTTTGCGCCACAACGACCTAGTGCCCCCAATCAACCGACAGGCCCAGCTTTAGGTGCCTGTAATGCAGCAAGTGAAACTGTTGGGTCATCGTTAAAAGGCTTGAGTTTCTGTCTCGTGTAATGTTAGTGCCTTACGATACATCTCATGTGACGAGGCCAGCGGTGAGGTGCACTCTGCTTCCTTTCCATCTGATATCCTGAGCATCACTTGGAAGGAGTGGTGTCCTTATTCGCCGTGTGAGAGCACCAGGCTCAGGTTGAAGCGCACGCGGTCTTCTTTCCATGAGTGATAACTCAGCTAGAGAGGGTAAAATGGCCTGCATTGAGAGTTTGTTTATTTCATTCTCTGCATGGCGTCACGAGAGACACCCCTCAGCCTGCCACTCTCCGTTTCACGTCACTAGGCATGATTCGTCCTTTGTCTTCTTACCCTGTGTGATATCATCAGCAGTCAGCAGTATTCTGTCTTCTGTGTGAAATTGTCAACAGCTGAGGTCCGCAGGGTTCACCTTGTGAGATAAATCCTAGACCCAAGAATTGTGGTAGGGTTGTATGACAGAAGCACGAATGGCCAAACTAGGTGTGCCTCTACCACACTGATGGAGCAAGATCTAGGTGAAAAGAGACTACCTCGGAAGCAATCCACTCGTTTAACTCACTAACAAGTTATTAATAAAGTTTTATGGAAACTAATATGCATTCACAAGCACATTTTTGGGTTGGCAAAGCTTGCGTATGAATGTACTAACGCAGATAACATTGAAGAAGGACTAATACCGATTTAAATGGGAAATCTGTTTTGCGCATGCGTCAACTACATCTACGTAGGATGACAAGTAACGCTTGGAGGGAAATTCTGGCGCATGAGCAGAAGTTATTAACATGGCGTCTTGAAGACTTGCATGCGTTGCACCTGCTTATCTGAAATGAAAGCATGCTATTTTACTAATGCTAATACAGGGATCACTTTAATAAATAAAATGGGGTAGAGTAGAGGTGGGTGGTATACAGTGCAAACACTTTATTTGAGAAATTAACATCTGTCTTTTGACTTTTATCATTGGTGCGTATTTGGGCCTTTCTCACATAACTGAATGAGCTGAATGACGCGAAGTTTGCGCATTCCCACTGAGGGAAGCCATGACGGTCAATGACAGAGCAGTTGAACGGAAGCCAAGATCGGGTGCTGCAGCCTGGGAACAGGATGGTGCAGAGTTCAACAGTGAAAAGTTCTATTCATCATAATGTCCAAATGTTTCCATATTGATACATGTAGTATATGGGAATAAAACTTATGAATAAAAAGTAAGGGGTTGGGTTTACGAACAATGGTTTAACTGAATCTTGTAACATGTAAGCATGGTGTGATGAAGACCCCCCTTTGCCAGGCCAATCAAATTTAGTATTTGCCCTATATTGAAACATTAATGGGTGGAACCTTATAGAACGAAAGGTATAATTAAGATAGCTTAGTTAGTCAGAACAGAAGTGATGTTGTGTTGATGATAAAGATTCGGTCGCAGAACCTGAAGCAGAACTTTTTACCCTAAATTAATTTGGGTTAGATTTGAAAATTGCGGAAGAATCTTGAGGAGAAAGAGAGTGTCAGAGAGGGGTACGGCACAACTGTCTGTATCTTAGAGAGGGTAACTTTCCTGTCCTGAAGTATTTGTCTCCTGAATCTATCTCAGGGGACCCCCACCAGCACTTTGGCTAGGGGGTTGGTCTTCCACACCATCCTTGATAATTATACACTTTAGTTATTCATAAATGTTTTTGATTTTTTTCTCTTTGTCCTCTCCCTTTCTGGCATCAACTTGTTGCGTGAGTCTGTGATATATGCATTGTGCTTACTAATTGAGTTTTCTCTCCTATGAATGATGGTGACTGCACTGTATTGAAACTGTTCACATGCATCTGAAATTTAGATGAGATTAAAAAAAAACTTACTGAGTCTGTGGTAATTTATTTAAAGTATAGAAAAGTTAGTTTATGTTAATTATCGCCAAAAACTAGATTCAACTAATGGTCCATCGACCAGAGGAAAGAACTTGTTGATCTGCGAAGGGTTAGTTGAAAATTGAACAGAGATAATCCTAAACAGTTTGTGGAATTTTATAAACAAAATTGTCCCCCCCCCCCACCCAGCGGTTTATCCACTGTGAGTTTATGGGCCCAGGTGAGTATATGGTAGTGGAGTATTTGTTGTTGGTGAACCGCTGGATCAACACTGCCCCAACAACCAATGCGCCTTAATGCATTCCTTTAGCATGCATGCCTTTATTACACAATTTTGCGGTAAAGGCATAATTGTAAAGGGATATGCATGGTAAAGATCATATGCCATCCCCCCCCACCTGCCCTGAGCCATAAAACCCCTCCCCACATCCTAAAAATTACCCTGACTCCAGACCTGCTTTTGAGCCCTAAAACTGTCCACTCCCCCACACCCTGAGCCCTAAACTTCGCTCCCATGTCCTAAAAACTTCCCTGATCTAGCCCCCACCCTGAGCCCTTAAACTGCTCCCACTCCTGAAAACTGTCCCTTCCCACACTGCCCTGAGCCCAAAAACCTGACCCCTATGTCCGAACAATTAACCCAACCCTAGCCCCTCTGCCCCCTGAAAACTGACCCCTCCGGCCCTGAGAACTACCCTGAAATCCCCTGCATTGAGCTTCAAAACCCGGCCTCATGTCCTATAAACAACCCTGACCCTCCGAGCCCTAAAAACTACCCCACCCTTAAAAAGTACCCCCAAAACCCAACCTCATCCCCACTTACCAGACCCGTCCTCTCCCGATCCTTCCTCTTCCTGTGCCCGCCCATCCACGCATCTAGATCATGCACTCCCTTACCACACGTATGCCTGGTTTAGGCAAGTGTGGTTCTGATTGCAGGGAAATGCCATTTCCCTTGTAGGAGTGGGAAACTTAATGTGTAAACTGTGTAAATTGCTGAATGTATTTGCCCATCAGAAGACCACAGAGCTGTGTGCTGATTGCACCACATCACTATCAGGCAGTGGTTAAAGCTTGCAGGCGGTGGGTAGCGACACTCATTTTTAGGGACTGGGACATATTTTTCCCCTTTTGGACTTTGAATTAAAGCAGGAAAGCAAAAGGCAGGTAGAGGGAAGATAGTGACTGAAAGCATACATGATGACAAAGCTGCAAGAGTGAAATAAATGGAGAGGAGGTGTGTGGGGTGGAAGAAATTGCTATGAGTTGTTGAAAACGAACCTGCAAGATTGAAATAAAGGGAGGCAAGGTGAACGGTGGTGGAAGAAAGAGGCATTAGTTGGAATCAAGTGTAGGTCGCTCGCATGCGGCCCTGCCGACAGCAGGCATCGAAGAACTACTTTAAAACCCTGCACATAGTTATTTATTCCTAATTCCAAATCCATGTTGTTGTTAAGTACTGTGCAGTTTCAAAGTGTTTAGTTGTGAAGGACTGCCCTCAGCACAGCAGAATGATGGGAATCTGTAGCCATTTGACCACTGCGGGCACTTCCTGCAATGAGATCTGCAGATGCAAGCCTTTCCCACCCATATAAAGATCCCACTGTGGTAGTAAGAGCTTAAAAACACATATTCGTTATAAACCAATACATCACAAATTGTCTAAAGTTACGAGGGTACCTGCCTTCCCCATTTATTGTAGGATTTAGCTGGGCGGTGAGTCCAGGGCCGGTCCTAGGACTTCTGGGGCCCCGGACGAAAGGGAGGATGTGAGGCCCCTCTAATTTGCATGTAACATCACAAGGATTGACATCACAGAAAATGACATTGCAGGACTATTGATCTTATTTGGCGTCTCTAAAGAGACCTAATGTGGACATCAGTAACATGGACAATAAGATAAATATGCAAATGCAATAAGTCCATATATTTTAAAACTGTATAAAAAGGATTACATTTGTCACATTGGATGGAAAAGCAAGGTGCAGGTCTCAAAAGAATGGATATTTTTTACTCCATGTTAACTGATTGTTTCCAGATAAGCGCATGATAAAAATCCCACAGCATTGTGGAAAATAAATTGAATGGCATCACTGGGAACATTTTTGCAAAAGGGAATATATAGCAAGATTAATTCGAGTTCAGATACATGTATTTTTCATTTTACTTTGAAAGCCATGTAACTCACTGACCATAACACAAAAGGGCGGCTGAGAACCAAGAACCAGTGCTTTTGGATTACAGAATTATTCACTTTTCCTCACAAGGCTTGAGGGGATGAGAGCATGGGAAACAGGTGAGCAAATCTACATTTCTTATAAAAAGCAGATAAAAGGAAAGATTGCAATCAAACAATGAAGAGAGAGTAACTCCAACATTCTAGATTATTCTTGTTGAGTGGCTCCCTGGTATTGATTCATTAGGGGAGGTCTAGTATCTGGGTGTGTTTAAAGTAAAGGTATTCTGTGTAGATTCAAGGGGTTTTCAAATCAATGTTTTTGATTTGGTATTAAAACTGTAGGAAGTGGTACTGGCCAGCTTTAGCGCTGGTGAAGCACTGTGCGACAATGTTTGTTGGTGCCCTCCAATGACGCTCTCCGCTACTGATTCCCTCACTAAGACCCTTTAGCAGTGCCTCTCAAGTCTCCATACCCACACTCTCGCTCAGATGCATTTAATTTGATTTACAGTGCCACTGATTCCAGTGTAGAGTGTTAGAGCACTTTTTTTTTTTTGCTCAGAGTTTAATATAGCGCGAACTTGACCCAAACTGAATCGGGTAGCAGACCGCTTTACATAGCACCAGTTACATTACATGAGGACACAAATTCATTTTTGTTAGGCCCAGGAAGATTAAGTGATATGCCCAAAATCACAGGATGTTTGGCGTTGTTACAGAGACTCGAACCCAGATCCCAGGTCCGAGGTCGAGCACCCTAGCCGTTAGACCAACTCCTCTCCCCCACTTAATATCACATGCATTACACAGAGACAATCATATGTGTGTAAATCACTCTATAGGAAATGTTGTGTATGGCAAAGGACTCGCATGACAACAAATGACAACCATACTAGTAGGAAGTATAGTTTAATAGGGATTGGTCAGGAGAAACACAAACTATGAATTTAGAATGTAACACCATGGTTGAGGGTTCTCCTTAATAACCAGACTTGATTTCTACCTAAAAGAACCCTTTTTGCAACATTAGGATAATCACAGACTGGGGGAAAAACATAATGATTTAATTTAAACCTTGCAGTTGGCATCATGCTCGAAGATGACAGTTAGCAGCTCACTGATCTTGGTTAGGTTTTTGACTTCTAAACTGCAACAAACAAAAGGCTCTCTCTGACAAAAGCAGTAACCCACTGACCTATTTATATAATGTGCACTTGGTGTTCTGCATAGTACGTGTTCTTTGCAGCAGGCACATTAACCGTGTGTGCTACCTTTCCACGAATCCAAACTTCCACTTGACAAAACTCTATCTCTGACTAGGAAGAATATTAATCACCGGAGTTATCCTGATGTTTTTATTGTTGCCGGAAATTGCTGGAGGCCAGGAGGAGGCATTAAGTGCTTTTAAAAACATAATATACCTGCAAACATGACACCCCACCCGAAGTCAGCGCCAGGCGCGATTGTACCGGTCGCAACGCCCTAGAGCCTCCCTGCTCAAGGATCCTCTGACCTCAGTGACCGTCATAGTCGCACTATGGTGTGCTGCTTCGTAGGCCTCCGTGCAAAACTGGAGGTGAACTTCAGTATGGATTGTGATTGCCAGACTTTCAAGGTTAACCCATGCTTGCCACTGTTAGGATCCACTTGCTGGTGCTAAGACACCAGGGCTTCTAAGGTCTTGCAGGGCCTTCGACAGTCTAGCACAGGAATGTGCTCCCTCAGGAGAGTTGTCTAGCGGACAGGTCATGAAGGCTGAACTTGGTTCCCCAGTTACAAATTCAGCAGCTCTGGCCATAGTGCCACATCTTCTCCCCCACTGAACACCATACTGCCCCACTGAGAGAAACTTGCACTGCCTTCAGCTACAACCCAATTGTGCCCTGCTGTAAACACCTGGTTGTGACTCAATTGAAATTAATGGGTGAAGATGCCTTCAAAGGAATTTATTTTATGCATGCTTAATTATTTAGACTAATTTTAGGAAGGATCGATTAGTGATCCTTATTAAGAATCAATCAAACACTGTGGAGTTTCAATTCAGTTTAAACAATTTGTTTCAACAAGACACAACATACAAAAAACAACACAAGGTGTATTAGAAAAATATAATTTTATCCATTTTTTTTTTAAAGAAATCACTTCATATACAGATAAGTGAACAAACAGAAGATTAGGACTGTGGGTAAACACATAAGTAAATTAATACGTGACTCAACAGAACCTAAAAACACCTATCCCAAATCACACTGAATAAAACAAGACAGGGATAAGATGAAATGTCGACGTTTCGGTTTCCTATGAATTAATTGCGGAAACCATCTTCAGGACTGAAGTCAATTGGGGTCTGTATAGAGAAAATTGCAATCTGACTTCCTAACGCTGCCCGACTATGATTGCTTGAGGGCTGCCACGGTCTATTTTCAAGGTGGAACCGCTTCTATTTGGTATGTTAGTTGACTTCTTGACTTTGAAAACAAGTTTGTGGGCTTCGCTGTATTGATGCTGGCTTTTATTTAAAAGGAGGTTTCTGGCCACACTTGTTGATAAGCGGTATGTTGAATGAAGTTGTAGCTTAGACGCCGTGACTAAAAACTAATACCGGTACATAGAGAAGTTTTGCCACACGTGGAGGATTCAGGGACAGTTGTGCAATCAACCATACGGCGATAATCTAATAAAAATAATGGAGGTAAATTGCAGCGTGGCAAATAATTAGTTCAAGGTGACTTATCGCTGTTCGGCGGTATGTAAAGCGGTGTGTACAGCTCCAAGCCTCGCCGCAAGTAGAAAGTGAATTTCACGGAAAGTATTCCAGTAACCATGCGGTCGTGGTCTAGTCAGGACAGCAGTGACAGAGTGCTGCGCAGCATGTAGTCAGTTCAGTTGCTCTGACTAACATACCAAATAGAAGCGGTTCCACCTTGAAAATAGACCGTGGCAGCCCTCAAGCAATCATAGTCGGGCAGCGTTAGGAAGTCAGATTGCAATTTTCTCTATACAGACCCCAATTGACTTCAGTCCTGAAGATGGTTTCCGCAATTAATTCATAGGAAGCCGAAACGTCGACATTTCATCTTATCCCTGTCTTGTTTTATTCAGTGTGATTTGGGATAGGTGTTTTTAGGTTCTGTTGAGTCACGTATTAATTTACTTATGTGTTTACCCACAGTCCTAATCTTCTGTTTGTTCACTTATCTGTGTATGAAGTGATTTCTTTAAAAAAAATTGGATAAAATTATATTTTTCTAATACACCTTGTGTTGTTTTTTGTATGTTGTGTCGTGTTGAAACAAATTGTTTAAACTGAATTGAAATTCCACAGTGTTTGATTGATTCTTAATAAGGATCACTAATTGATCCTTCCTAAAATTAGTCTAAATAATTAAGCACGCATAAAATAAATTCCCTTGAAGGCATCTTCACCCATTCATTTTCATTACCCAAGCCCTCAAGGGTATTCTTGGGTTGCTCACTTTTTGTAAATCAATTGAAATTATGCACTAGACAAGAGTAATATGCTGCTGAAAAAAACCAAGTTACAACATCCTGGAGAAAGCAAACACTCAAGGGAAAGCAAGATTAAGAAACACAAGCGAAATGAAAGAAGGAACAACCTAGTTAGTTACCTTAACACTTTTGCACGTATTATTCAGAAATCAGTGAGTGCTTTTGCCTGAAAAGTTAAGGATGTGACTACAAGTCCGAGAGGGACATTTTGTTATCCAATCCACCCTTCAAGCAGGTATTTCAGTACCTCCAGGAGTGTTGCACTTCTCTACCGGGGAAAACAATGTTTTTCATAGAAAGACTAGAAAACAAAAATAGCGCTTCACTGGTAAACTCTGTAATGTGGTGCTAATGTGTTTGGTTTTGAATAAAATCAATCGGGCCACTTTGCAACCCACTGTGTCTTGCTTTATTTGGTTATATTTCCCATCTGGCTCCCGGTCAACAAGAGAATCACCTTCCGCCTCCTTACCCACGCACACAAAGCTCTCCACGATCAAGGCCCGAGCTACCTCAACAACCGCGTCAACTTCTACGCTCCCAAACGCCACCTCCGATCTGCCAACCACACCCTCGCCGCCGTCCCACGCATCCGCAGAGCCACTACAGGAGGAAGGTCCTTCTCCTACCTGGCCGCCAAGACCTGGAACTCCCTCCCGGCCGACCTGCGCCTGACCCAAGACCACCTCTCCTTCAGGAAGAAGCTCAAGACCTGGCTGTTCGAGCAGTAGCGGCACCCCCTCCCCCCCCCAAGCGCCTTGAGACCCTACGGGTAGGTAGTGTGCTCTATAAATGTCTTTGATTGATTAATTGATCTTGAAACTTATTTCTCTCTGTCCTTAGACTGCACTTTGGAATAGAAACATTTCTAAAAAAGACGAAATTTCCAGTAAAAGTGTTTTTCTTTTTGGATCAATTTCACGGAAGAACAAATAAAGGAAAAGAGATAAGAGGGAGTAATACCCATTTCTTGAAGTTACGGTTTTCAGTAAGTGAGGAGGAGCAAGACAGAAAAAGAGTAAGAGTAAGAAGGGGGGGAGGGGGCAGCTGCCAGCGGCAGAGCAGAAGTGGGCACTGTCCTTGTACTCTCTGTGCAATAAGGAAAATGACAGAGTCTGACCTCCCTGCCCCGAACAGCCAAGCCTTATCTATAGGCTATGGCTATTTCTGCCATTCTGTAAGGCGTGTTTAAAATGAAAAAGTAGGGGAACTAAATATATTAAATTAAAGAAGTAGGCATGCCCCCAAGGCTCTAGACATGGGACCTAAAGACAGGCAATATACTTCGAAGTAAATCTATAGGCCGTCAAGACATGCCTCGGGCTCATCTGCTCTTAGCATACCAGCACTACAAAATGGATACAAGGCCCAGTGAAGGGGGCCCCCCACACCTGGGCCTTGCAGCTTCTCCGGCGCTTAGAGGCCCAGGGAAGGGGGCTCCCCCACACCTGGACTTTAGATTTTACTCGAGTGTTTTGAGACCCAGAGAAGGGGGCCCCTCTGCCCTGAGCCTCGGAGCAGTAACGAGCAGGCACATTTCCATTAAAAAAAATGTCGGTATCAGTGATGCGAAGGTTAACAAAAGCCAGTTGATCTGGCTGCTCCCTCCTCCCCACACACAGCTCTCCTTATCTAAACAAAGGGGCCTTCTGCCACCTAGAATGGCCGGTACTTAACGGGGCGCTGCGCCATCCCCGCACTGTGAGTTAACATATTTGCTGGCCCCTTCCCATTATGTATGTCTCTTCCCCCACTGCACCCCCTGGAATGCCACCGCTACCTCTCCAGCAAGATCAAGGCACCTCTTTTTGTAATATGATAGTGTGGGGCAGGGGGCCTCAGAGGAGCAGGCGGCTAACTGTGGAAGTGTGGCCTTTTACACGGAAGCGGGGCCCCCCTGTGTTTTAGCTTAGCGCAAGGCCCTGGGCAGCTGCCCACACTGCCCATGTCTAGCGCCGGTTCTGGGTGAGTCAATGACCGAAGCTCTCAGTGGGCCAGAACTCTCCACCTTGCTGACAATATCTCCTATTTCTAACTTCCTTGTATCTCGCCATCGGTTAGTGGAGGCTGGGAACTACTTCTTCGAGTTAGCAGAGCTGGCAGCGCGTGCTTTGCACTTCCACATTACATGGCATTCAACGGCCATTTTGTGAGCTTTGTTCTCTGTGCAGCTGTCTAGCTCCAACAAGTCTGAAGAGCTGGCCTTAACTGATGGGGAATCTTGGATCTCCACCTGTCCCTCAGACGGTGTAGTGTTAGAATTGTGTTATTTTCGGTGGGTTTTCTGTGCTCCGTTCCTGGCCTTGAACTTTTTTGTTTACTTTGGTGTCCTTGCGCTGATGTCTACTGTGACATCAAACTTGTAATTAACGAAACTCCCTCGTTGGGCGTGGACCCTGGAGGTAGGTTTCTTCAAACTGCTTCTGTTAGTGCCTTTAAACAGAGCTTCCTTTTTCATTCTAAAAACTGAAAAGTCCCTGAGACATAACTGAAGGTATGTGCACCATGTAGGTCGACTTGTCTTAGTGGTGCGCAGAGAGGGAACCAATGACCCACGCTGATGACTTTGGTCTCTTGCCACCAATGGAAGTCTTTAATGTTGGAGTGTCCTGCAGGACTTTCGAGTTCTTCTATTGGCTGCATGTGCATATAGAGAAGGGATGGCGCACTGCCTCTGTGCTAGTGGACCCGCTGCAAGTCCCTCTCACAGCGATGCAAACAACATTCAGTATCACATCGAGCACACTAGGCTTAATCAGGTCAGACTAGGAAACAGACAGGAGGACAAGAAAAGATGCCTTTGACTCCTGTACAGACAACCAAACCAACAGAACACCACACAACGCCATCTCACAGAGGCATTAACAGGAAGTACAGCAATACAGAAAGGGTTAATATGAGGGAACAGTTAATCACGCATGACCACATATAACACATTCCCAGCAAGTGCAGCATGCAACCCCCAAACAGGCAGTAGGAGTCCCAAACTCTGCCACAGGCCTGTGACATTCATGAACACAGGCACAACATGACTCACAGAAATAGAAACCAACAACCTATCTGACTTAGGAATTTAATTTCCCCAAACATAATATATACATATACATTATGTACACATGTAAGCTGAAAGGGAATTCTGTAACTTGGCCTAGCCCAAACACAGTAGAAAAGTACATCTCTTGTACACTTCTTAAATTTGTGCAACACAGAAGGACGATCGTGCCTTAACTTTACTCCGGCCATACGCTTATCTGCAAACACAACCCATCAGTCAACCGGAAAATATAATGGTATTTTATTTTACCGGGCATGGCTCGTCCCATCAATGAGAAAGCATAGCAGCTGACCCCCTGCAAACTGGAGAAGACACAGAAATAACTACACCCCAAAAATGTGTGCGAAACATCTTAAACTATGGCTAGCTGCTGGTTTGCGCATAACATGGCAGAACCATAACAAGAGGCAATAAATACAACCCCAACTCTGACACTCAACCTACTCCCTGGAGTGCAACTGCTCCCCAGGAAAGTACCGTTCATTAAACCACAATAGTCCAGGAACACACCCATGAATAGTGTGATCAAGCATGCACAGTACCTATTACCTGGGTGCAGAAGCCAAGAAGTGGCCAGCAAAATACCCCTTGCCTCAAGCATCTATCTCCAGGTAACCACCAAGACATAGTGCTTCTTGCACACAGCTAGCGAACACTCATCAAGTGGTCCCTCCTTGCACATGTCATTAACCAAACCAGTAAGAGCCAGATCCATCCAACAGGGTGATGGCCCAAAAGGCATTCAGTTGGTTGGGACCAGGGTGGAACCCGAATTGCGGTTTAGCACATCTTTCTTCTGAGCTTTCTCAGCCTCCTCTAGAAACCAGCAAGAGTAGCCCATGGAGAGAGCCAACCACTGAGTCAGGGTAAGTCTTGGCTCGCCATGCAAGCATAAGAAGACTAACATGAGAATAGCTTTTATAACAGTGAAACAAGAGCATAAAAAGAAGTGTATGGAGTATCTTTATTTAGTCTTTCTCTTGTGCACAGAGTCATTTCCTGTGAAAAATGCTGCAGTCTCTTTCGCTCTGACCCTTGGGCAGACAGCGATTCTCCCAGCGTCTCATCTACAGATGAATTCTACTTTACACACGACTCTCCCTTGGGTTCTTTTCAAGGCACGTCTAATCCACCGCAAGGTTTAGTTTAGAGGCGACTCCACAGGCTCATGCTGGCCAATGATGAAGGGTTCAGACTTACAGCTTTGTCCTGCTTTACACTGGCCCAGAGTGCCCCAGAATCACTCTTCCTATCCTGGGGTCTGTGGATCCTTTGGCCCTGAACTCCTCTCTTCCTTTGACTGTCTGGTAATGGACGTGATGGGGTTCCCCTCGTTAACTTCCTACTGGAGAATGGTCTACCTGGATCTCGGCCATGAAAACATGTGGAAGTTACTTCATTCCATTCTGCTCTTGAACGTTTGTCTTGATGCTCTCTTACTTAATAAAGGCCACTGCAGGCCCTTATGCCACACTACGTGTGCGTACCCTATCTGGTTATCCTGTGGCAGGCAGATGGAATGCTGGGATATTGCCAGCCTGTGAGAGAGTGAACATGCAGTATTGCCTGGAATCCCCGACAAGGCTCCTGGAAAATATATGCTTCCTATAGTCTTGGTACCCAAGCAGAAGAGTGGCTACATATTTCTTCTCTGCCATAGAGAGGAAATTGGGGACACTGACAATGAAATGATGCTGCGAGTTATGAACACTTGTAATTTAGGCAGATAATAACCCTTTTTGGGCATCATTTCCTTTGTTGGGAAGGTGTTTGATGTGTCACAGTTCAAGGGATGTCCTCTATAAGTGATGGTATTCCTTTGAAACTCTCAACTAATGGTCTTTGAAGCAAAATCCCTCTACATGGTCTCAAATATGAGATCAAATGCCACTGCCATTCCACTCCTTATCAGTTTAAGAAATTATACCCCACAAACAGAGCCCCGAAGGCCGAGACACCCTTTGACCCCAGAAAATTACCAGCTCGACTGGAGTGGTGACGAAAGCTTTAATATTGGGAAAAAGGCCCTTTTTCCTGCCATATGTAAAATAAAGAAGTGTGCGGGAAATCCCAAGGAAAGCAAGTCTACCCATCCTAAGACGTGACACTTTGCCAAACGAATGTAAATGCCAACCTGGCATGTTGCGACAGCCTCCATACCTGCATAAAATGATCCTTTAATGAATTAAATTGGATTCCCTCCAAAATACAAGGCCTAATTTGACAAAGTAATATACAGGTAAAGTGGATCAATTTAACAACAGTTACTAATGTCTAAAAATGAGAGGCCACTTTGGTTGGCAATACAGTAGGCAACCTAAGCTTAGATCTTTGTACGAACGACAATTTGGTAGAAGGCCTTTTTTGAAGCATTAACAGAGTTACGTTATGTTATCCCCAGCCGGGGTGGCAGAATGGTTTACATAGGAGTGGTTCACAGGTTCATTTAATAGAAATAATTAATTTATGTTAGATGATCATGGAGGGCGGGTAACGCAGAGTGTTTGAGTAAATGGCAAAACCTCACTCCAAGGTGTGTAAAATGTATTGGTGGAAGTGATGTCAAAATAACTGGTTCCCCATCTCCTTTCAATAGTTCATAGGGTGGTGTTCTCCTACTGTCTAGTCATAGAGAGTTCCAAAGTCTGGCAGCAAGTCCCTAGAAGGATTGTTTTATTATTTTAGTCTTATTAAAAAATTGAGTTTCGAGTAGGGGGGTGTTGAAACTCGGATGGTCCTGGTGTCCGCCTCACAAAACCAGGGTGTGGATGAGACTGTTTGGGACTCCTGGATATAATGATATTTAGTAGATAGTAGCAGGATAGTTAGTAGATACTCCTTCCTTCATTTGGAAGTCACTTCAGGGCGATGATGAGTGAGCAATGGTCAATCTCGCCTGACAGCTGGATGGAGGGCTCCTTTGACCTGGTTATATGCAGTTTCGAAACCCCTGTGAGTTGGCAATTACCATAGCGCAGTCTCGAAAACAAGAGGGATTGAACTACTTGTTTGGGATAAGGATCTCGGACTGGCCAGTTTGCTTCCTCGAAAGAATCGTAGTTAAACTTGGAGCGCCGTTGGGCAGTGACACAATCTGTGTTTGTAAGTTAATGTACTTGTCCATTGTCCAGTAAGCCAAGAAGTGTGCACACTCCACAGTGGTAGTGCTTTAGTTGAGCACTGTATGGTTCTTAAGATCATTTTGAGTCGTTAAGGAGAAGTTAGGGAGGAGGAACTCCGTTTTGATGGAGTATCGCTTCAAATTATAGAGTCATCCATATAGGAAATATCAACAAGAACTTGGGGAATGAATCTTACAACTTTTGGGCAGTTGATCTTCACATAGAATTGTGTGTCATTAGCATAGAAGTGATCTAAGCTGTTATAGAGGTTTACAATAAAAGCCAGAGGTTCCAAATACATGAGCCTCGAAGACCCCCTTAGTGTAATTATGTGTGGTGGGAGGGAAGGAGTTGGCAATTTAATGCATAGACCATAGATTTTCTACATAAGACTAGAACCAACTGAGGATTGTGCCATAAAGACTATTTCTCTCCTTGGAGATTTTAGGAGAGTGGAGTGGCCCACCATGGTGAAGGTTACTAATAGGATACAAAAGGTGAAGGGGCAGAATTTCCCCTTGCCCAGTATGTAAAAAGCGTGATTGACTATTTTTGTAGTTGTGGTTTCCTTACTCCATGCTTACCTGAAGCCTGATTGGAGTTTATGGAGGAGGTTGCTGTATGACTTCCTGAGCAGCTCTCTACATTATTGGCCATTGAGGATACGTCAGAGTCCAGGTGGAAATTATTCAAAGCCTCTGGTCGTTATTTTATACATATTGTTAACAGTAATGACTGGATTGGTCTTGCTGCAGGTTGTGCTCGATATTCATCGAGACAATGTAGCATGAATCCGGTTCATCTAGTAATAAGGTGCAACAAAGTAATTTTCAATTGTGGAGGCGGGTGATTTTTAATAAAAGGAATGAAGGTATGGTCTGAGCAATGGGACTAAGTGGTTCAACAGTCAAGACTTTGTAAGCAAGGACAATGTTGCCTTGGATTTCTTTATTATTGCATCATGGTTCTGGCTTTTTGTAGGGTGAGTGAACGAGAGTTCGAACTTTGTCCCCTTCCCTTCGAGAGAGGTAGAGCGCTCTTATTATCCTTAAGAGAGGTGTGTGATCATCTGTGATGGAAGGAGAGAGGATTGTTTCACTTCTTTGATTGTCTTTAAGTTTTTTGTTTGGGATATCTCCTATTTGATATAGGACTTTTCTTTAAATATAAAATTGTTTCAAAATGAGATTTTATTCACTTTGTCTCAGAGACCTCTCCTTTCCACGTAAAGCACTAAGGGCCATATGTATGAACACATTTTCCCATAGACACCGAATGAGTAAATCCCTTTGATACATCTGGCCCCATATATTTTAGTTTTGTTTGGGCCATCCTGCTCATTATCCATGACAAAGCCTCAGCCTTTTGAGCTGTGAACACTTTGATCGCTTGAATTGGACTGATGGACTGTAATGAGTAGTCTACTTCAGATGCTAGTTTGAAAGTATCAGTGTTCCTCAGGCCTCGGACCCATTGCTCCGGTGTTTTTAGGGTTTTTGTGGCGTGAAGCGAGATGGGGATGAGATGGGATGAACCAGACCAATTCATTAGAGTCTAACACTTGATCTTGAGTATAGCCTCTACTATGAGGAGGTCTAGAGTTACTCTTTTGTGTGGATGGGATTGGTACAGAGTTCAGTGAGGTTATTCTTGTGAGACAACAGAGACACAGTGATTAACATCCTCCAGTTATGCAAGAACATCTTTGTGTCATCCAGCTACAGGCAGCCATATCTCAGTATGTTTAGTTGAAACAATCATACATATTTTTCAAATCTAGACAGCCCTTTGCAAGCCTTTTGGTCACCCACCAAAACCATAGCCATTCAATCTAAATCTGATAGCCAGTTCTTCCTTTGACACAAACCAGTCAGCTGGAGTCCCTTCTGCCATTAATGAGTTTACACAGCTAGAAGCAAAGTATCTCACTGTCATCAAGCTGAGGGGCCTGCCACCCACAACTCTTGAGTACAGTCCATCCTGAGGAGATGCGCCGCTCTTTCACTTCATGTTTCTCCGCCATAAAGGCTTGTGCCATCCAAGAATTTCTCAAGAAAATCAAGCTGAGGCCCAGCAGTGTTGCCCTTCATTCAGTAGAGGTCGTCCCTCAGCACATGGGGAAACATTTTCTCATTCTGCCACTTGATAATACCAAATGAGCCCCATCAATGACCAAAAGTAAAAAATGTGGTTTCTAGTCCAGACTTGGAGATGTTTTGGGAGCGCCAAGCCCCACCAGGACACTTATTGATTTACTTCAATTCAACGGCATCGTCCTCAGTTCTGCGGGTTCAGAGTGGGTAACAAACATCGACACTGCAATGCTTTACTGCAAAACTCGAAATCTTCTTCAGAGTCCGAGCCCCAGAGATCAGAGCCCACATATGCTTGTATGTTTGACCTGCTTGTTGGAAGAATGAAAAAGATCATTTTGAAAATGTTATCCACCATATTCGACCTTTTATTCTCCATAGGGACTACAGTAGTTGATTTTAAGATTCAAAAAGATCTTCTGAGAACATAGGAACAAATGTTGTAACAGAATAAAGAGGAAGCTAAAGACTAGGCAGTCTATGGCACTGGAGCAGGCAGGTATACAAGCAGAAAATTCGTCCCTGATGATTGATTCTGGCCTGCATCAATAACCATGCCTATAAGGCTGCACTGAGGAGGACAGTGATTGGTAAGATACAGGTGATTGACCATAGAGGTGTGGCGCAGTGTCCAGAGCGTCTGACTCCGGAGGGCGGGTCCCGCAGTTCGAAGCCCAGCATTGGGTGCAGCTCAGCTCAGCATCATGTGACTCTGGGCAATAGATTTAATCTCCCCCCAGCACCTTGAAACCCCTGAGATGTGATATGTTTGCACTTTACAAATACGAATCATTATTATTATAGGCTAGAGTAGGCTGGCCAACTTCCCTGTGTTTTGCAGGTTTGTCCTGCTATTGACGTTCCTGTCCCTCTGCTAGCACAGAGGTACTACAGGGTGCCTATTGTCTTGAATTTTGTTTTTTTGCCACTTTTACCCTCTCGAAGGCAACCTTTACTCTTTCAGTCCTTTTTGGGCTGTAAAAAGATGGTACCTATTAATGGCTGGGATGGAGAACCTGGAGCCCAGAAGCAGAGCTGCACAATGCGCCATCAAGAGATTGTTCGCCTCTTGAGATGCAAATCCATCCACCTGCTGATAAACAGCCCTAAATGTGTGCCTAAAAAGCAGTCTGGGGACCTGTCCTGGGAGTATGTCCTTGGTGTTTATTTATTGCAGCAGCCTGTTTTAAAGTGCTTAAATACTATCAGATCAGTGAACATATGGCCCCCGAACATATGATTTGCTCCGAATCAAACAGTTTGCTAAAATAGTAAAATGCGAAAATAGTAGACTCGAGACTGCAACACATTGCTGCTTGCTGTAAAGGTTATACATTTATTAGCCTATTGCATTTTGTTGACTGTACTAAGAGTCTGAGCACTTCTCCCCTCCTTCTCATGTCCAATTCATGTTTGTAGTCACAAACTTACTAGCAGCTTTTACTCTGCTTCTACATAATTCCAACGTTGCCAAAAGGGAGCAGAGGAATACGTACAAAAAGTAACTGCCCATTAGCACCCAATGTGGCCAAACCGGAGAACTTGAGTGAAACCCGCATCTCCTGTTTCCCCATTTCCAACTAGTCCACCAGGCCATAACTGGGACGGCAGCGATTCTGTGGAAACGCCAAGTGGCCGCACTTCCAAAGGAAATGGTGTCTTTTGGGGTCTGCTCAGCTTTAGCTTACTGGGTTCATTTCCATCATATTTAGATGGCGTGGAAAGCTGAGATTAAATGTCAAGTATCCTGGTTTTGTGTCTAAAACATGCCTACTGGACCAGGCCCTGTGCAGTGGGTAATTGAGGGTAGAAGATTCGGATATTTACCATTTGGTGTTTCAAAGTTTAAGACTATTTCCTGTCATTTGGATATTAGAGGAGCTCTTTTTCTAAACTTGTTTCAGAAGTCCAAATCAAAAGCATAGTTCATGCTCTCACCAGAAGGGTGCTAAAGGAATTAGATCTCAAATACAGTATGAATAAGTAATAATACTTTATAAGTTAAATGTCCAGCAGAGTGTACGGCAGAGTTATCATGTAAGCTGGCTTGATGTAGTGCCGGGAAGATTCAGAGTGAAACTCCAAAAATATGCAATGTGACTCATGGTACCCCCCTCTCTCCAACACACTACTTCTGATCTCGCTGCTCCTGCCGTGTCCCACATGTGCAGAGTGTCCTGCAAAGTGATCAGGAAAAGTCGGCCACCTTAGGCTGGGGAAGCAGTGCTCCAGCCCCAGAACGTTTATGACTATGTTCAAATGTTTGTACCTCTTCCAAAAAGTTTCTCAGATATAATATATATACATCAATGTGCTAGTTTATTTATTCCTTTGTGCATTTACCAATGTTTAATTCATGTAATTTGTTATGGACAGTATTCTATTGTAGTGTAATGTATTTTATAAAATGTTAATAAAAAAAAGAAAATGAACACATAAAAATTTTAATTTTTGTATTTGAGAAATCCGGTATCCATATAAATAAGTTTATTATCTCAATCGAGCTGTCAAGATGGGGAGGAAATATGGTCTAGCCTCCAGAGCTGCCGACTTTACAACTGGGGAGCCTGTTTGGAATACCGACGTCACCTCAAAATCCTGTGATAATGGGCAAATCAGCTGGGGCTTGATTTAGGGTTTGGCGGATTGGATGGCTACTTCGTCAGGAACGGATAGCATGTCTGCTGTACTAGACGGTCATTATTTGGCATTAGTCATGGGGCAGACCGGATATCTGTCACTATGGGACGGAGTATCTATCCCTTCGGCCAAAGATGGGACCAGGCCCTCAATCTCCACTTGTCTTAAAAAAAAATCTGACCATGTTTTATGTAATCTGGTGCCAAGGTAAAGCCCTCTGATTAATGCCCTTGGACCTAGTTCCCACTGAACTGTGAAAATAATGAACACATGCATTACCGAAAATGCTCAGAAGGTGGCAGAGTTTCACAACGAACACCATTTGAAGAGCTACATTCGTGTTAGGCGTGATCAATGAGATAACTAGAAAATCAGGATTTCTGACTCTCTAAAGACCTATGTATCAGTGAAGTAATGAAACACGTGTTTGGTGCTGTACCCGAGTATGGTTGTATTCTAAATGCTGCCACACACACAGGTGTTTCAAAAGAGGTATACACGTTTTCCATTTTAACCTGCATCTTTCTGAGATAGTCGAAGGAGCGCTGATATAGCAGGCGTAGTTACCGTCTGAAATGCCACACAATTGTTTCTGCTTAGTGGCTTAGCTGATATCTGCCTTTTTATCCTGCTTTATCACAGCCCCAGTAGTCCTTTAATGATTATCTAATGAATGTTCAGCAAGCTGTGACATAAGTGTAAGTGAGAAAAAGTAACACAAAAAAACACCCAAGGCAACATCACTGGTACCGATAATTCAGATTTCCAGCATGTCGCCTATGGCTGACGAGTTCGCTTGCTTTCTTTTGCCATCATTGTAAATGTGCTCTTGAAACGGGTGCCATGGCGACAGCTGACAGCTCAGAGTTGCATTTTCTTTAATGAAACATGCAGTAGGCGCTCGAGATTATTTTCCCCATAAAAATTCTTATACAGAGGGCTGTCTTTTATGGTTTATAAAAACTGAGTTAAAAAATCAGTTAAGGTGCGCACAATCCCTGACGCAGCAGGCCTCACGCCTTTACGTGACCAAGTTGCCTTCCACAAGCATCGCAAATCCAGTAGGCCTGGCCTTTTCAACTTAACCATAGTTTCAGTATTTATGTTTTCTGCAAACGCAGGCAAAATGCAAAATGTCATCATTAAATAAATAAAGGAGTAAGTAGCCTGCCGCGCAAAGTGCATGCCTTCTCGGAGAGCTGTGCACGTGCGAGCATGCATACTGTCACAACTCACAGTACGGGTGAGCCAATGGGCGAGGTTTGGCGGAACCATTGCCCCTTGCTATACGCTGTGGAGTCCGGAAGCAAAATCCGAATGACCGTGAACAGACCAATGGATAAAGAGGCCCAACACAAGCCACTCAAAATATGGATTTCTTTTGTCTATTGTATATATTTTATTTAACACGAGGGAGGCACGACAAATAAAGCGGTCTCAGTACCAGCCCTAAATAAACGAATACATAAATAAACACATGTAAATACATGAATGAATAATGGTGAAAGGAGGATTTGGTTGTGTAAATACCGTTCTCAAGGGTGCATCAACGTTATACTGGATTTTTCTTTTCTGGCCCAAACTATTCCTTTTTCATTTGTTCTCTTGGGGGAAGAACTGTTGTGTGTAATACTTGTACTCCCTCTTTTTGGTTAAAAACTGCAAAATGGGCGTTAAACTTGTTATCCATCCATGAAAGGGGACCATACATAGGGCCTAGGGTGACCAACCGTCTGTAATTTTCACGGACACTCCTTAATTTCGGCCGTCTGTCCGTCGTCCGTGAAGGATTCTTTAACGAACGCCATTTGTCCGTAATTTTAACCCAGCGCCCGTCTCACCACCCTAAAGCCGGCACAGCTTCCACCCACCTCTCTTCTTGACTCCGATGCAGGTGAGGTCAAGGGTAACAGACTCAGATGCAGTACCAAGGCTCAGATACCCAGCAGCATTGGACTATTACTCCCCGCATAACAGACGTTATTGTTACTCTATTATTTTCAAATGGGCCACCCTCCGGGAGGATGGAGGGTACAGACGACTTTTTCATGATTCGAACTCCTAGCCCGCCAATGCCACTTTGAATGGGTGATAAACGTTCAATGCGTTAACCCATGCCTCTGACGTCAAACAGCGAGCTTCAAGGCTTCCCTTTCAGATATGCTCCTTGGACTTGTTTATATTTGAATCCTACCCGGCATGCCCTCCTCCTCCTGTAGCGTGGCCCTTCACCCTATCAGACAGGACTGCTTTGCAGAATATTAAAAGTAATATTTGTATGTGTTCGTGTTTTCTTGGAGGCACACAGTAGCTTAAGCAAAGAACCAGTCTCTTTGATTTAAGTTGCAACTAGCTCTCCTGTGGGGCATATATGTTAGATCTTACATGTAAGTGTGAATACTCTTTATAATTGAGGAGTGTGCTGCAATCTTTTTAAAAAAAGTAAGTATTACACCGAGGCAGCTACGTTGTTCTCTTCACAGAGCAGAGCGTGATTACTGTCACTTTATTTCACACAAGCAGTCTATAATGTGATAAAATAAGAAATGGCACAATCCCATCCACACTGATTAACAAAGTATGGAGGACCGTTTCAGGCCTGGTACACTCCTCCCATCTCAGGACAGTTAATGATGCTTCTCAAGAGCAGGGTGTACTGTGGGCTCGGCCATGGCGTGGGGTGAAAGGGCAGACACTGAATCCGCCCCTTATGGACAGGTGGCATGGATACCGTGGGGGTCAGTGGTGATGGTGAAGCTCTTTGCTTCAGAACCGAGGGCCCCTCACACACAGCAGTATGTGGGTATCTGGCCCTGTTTGTGCTGGCTGCAGAGCCAAGGGCAGGTGGGCAGACTCTGGGTGGGCTCCATTGCAGCGGGGCAGGTGGGCAATGTCTGTGCTGGGTGAAGAGCTCCCCAGGGAAGGTCGGCAGTGTCTGTGTTGCCTGCAGAGCCCCATGGGAGGTGGGCAGTACACTATACTAAGCACAGATTTTTTGCTTAGGTGTTTTTAGCCACATCTGTAATCAGTATCAGCCTGTGGTGGGAATGCTGCCAGATGCTGACGGGGGATGGGGGAGGGGCAGGGTTGGGGGTAGTAAACTGCGCATTAGAGCTGCACAGAGGTAAGTACACAAACAAATAAATAAAAGGAATTTGTTGCATGTGCTTCATCGCCAAATGCGATGCAGCGCGCACTACGAAATTAGTTGTACTTATTTTTTTGTGTACTTATCTGTGTGTGGCCGTATTCTGCAGTTTACTACCCCCCACTGTGCCCCTCCTCCACCCCACGTCGGCGCCGGGCAGCACTCCCACCACGTGCCGCTACTGTCCGTAATTACATCGAATACACACTTTGGAGAGACCTCCCATTTTTGCCATCCCACTTAAAGCCCCAGAAACAACACCATGTCACAGTCAGCCCATGGCCTGGCACTGTGCATCATGCATGACAAGTTTCCAGATTGCCTATGTGCAGGGCCATAGTGAACCCACCCCCACCGAACCCCACCCCTTGCTTTAGGAACTACGGCGAGGGTGAAGTTCTTGATGGGCCTCTTCTGTCTCCAACTATGCAGACAAAGGCTCAGCTCATAATTAATATGAAAAGGTGGGCGAGTGAGTAAATTAAGGGATGGGTGAATGGCTTGATAGATTAGTGAAAGGGCGAATGGATGAATGAAAGGTTGAATAGATGAATAATGAAAGAGGATGGATGAGAGTGGAAGGATGGATGAGAGAAAAGGTAAATAGATGGGTGTATGGGTAGAAGGGTGGGTAAAAGGGTGGATGGATGAGCGAAAGGATGGAAGGATGAGTGTATGGATGGATGAGTGAAAGGATGTATGGATGAGTGAAAGGATGGATGGATGAGTAAAAGTGTGGATGATGAGCGAGTGAGTGGGTGAATGGATGAGTGAAATGATGGATTGATGAATTGATAAGTGAAAGGGTGAATGGATGGATGGATGAAAGGGTAGATGTAAGGATGAATGAGTGAGTGAAAGGGAGGGTAGATGGACAAAAGGATAGATAGATGAGTGAAGAAGTGAAAGGATAGATGGATGAGAGAAAGGATGGATGAGTGATAGGGTCAATGGTTTCATGGATTCATGAGTGGATGAGTAGATGGGTGGAAGGAAGGATGGATGGCTAAGTGAAAGGGTCGATGGAGAGAGAATGGGAGTATGGGTGGATGACTGAAAGGGTGAATGGGTGGAAGAATGAGTGACTGGGTGGATGTATGAGTAATTGAAAGGATGGCTGGATGGGTGAAAGGGTAAATGGCTGGATGGATGAGTGCATGGATGAGTGGAAGAGTGGATGGATGAGTGTGCAGATGGATAGGATGAAAGGGTGGATGGATGCATAATAGATGGATGAGTGAAAGGGTGGATGGAGGGATGGATGAGTGAAGTGATAGATGGAAGGATACATGATGGATAGGTTTGCAAATGGTTGAATATGCTTGGATATGGATGGGCTTACTTATATATTATTGCGCAACCTCCTCTGATGTGTCTGTAAAACGTACCTTTTATCCCGAAGTTTGGTCCTGAATTTTTACCTCCTGTCTTGAATTTCTGTCCTCAATTTTGACCCTTTGTCCTGAATTTTTACACTCACCGTCCTGAATTTGCACCATTGCCAGTTGGTCACCCTAATAGGGCCTGAGCTATCCGTGAAGCTAAACTCTTAGTGGTCGTTGAACTGATCCGCAAACCGCTGGACAGGGCCATCATTTGGAATCTATTTCATTGAATATATATTGAATGTTTTTGGCTAGAGTCGTCACTTCTACATTTTTAAATTTATATTGAGCAATTGACTTTCACTATTTCACCATCTTTTCATTTTATGGAGCAATTTATTTATTGGCTGTTTCTGTGGCACCCAGTGACGCTTTACAAGCTGGTGTCGTGCACTACACAATAAAAAGAGGCAGTCAAATATGAAGAAATGCGCCTTACAGGTCGGCTCTCATCTTCGCTTCTTCACATTCTAGCCCCACTATGGCAGTAGGCCAGCTAGGGTTGCTCATTCCGTCTCCTGTACTTTTTTTGATTTTAATTATGCGTCTGGTTTGCATCGTCCAGAAGCGTGTGGATTCTCAATTGAGTGTTTGTTCTCTGTTCACTGAATGCCAGAAGCAAGAAAGCCCTTGTCCGATCTTTTCTAAACCTGGTGTAGTTTTGTTGTTGTCCAAGAGCTGCACTTATCTTGTTCCATGCTTCAGGACAACCCTCTTCTTAGGTTTCTTCCCTGCATCCATTTTGTTAAAATATATTTCAATTTTATTGTCTGTCACAGATCACCGGTTGTAAGCTGGTGTGTAATTATGGAACAGGTTACTCAGATGTTTAGGGCCTTGAAGCCACTGTTCTTTATGCGTCACACACAGCTCTTTGTCCTCCTTGAATGGTCTCCTCATACAACAAAGCAGGTGCTATGTGCTCTGAACTTTTCAGACCTAATACTAGTCTTGAGGCACAGCTCTGTACCAGTTGGAGTTGTTTTGTGAGTTTTCTTAAGTTCCAGGTTATTCCCCATTGCAGCATTCCAACCAGGAGCACCCCGTGGTACGCCCCAGGCAAACTTTGTGTTTGAAGCTGTGTAAGGATATAGCTTTGCTACACATATGACACAGGAGTTTTATAGTTTTGGTTACCTTACTCCCTAAGGGGATGATTGACATCATGGTATCAAAGATACATTGGTGGTTGGGTTGGGAGCTGAGCCCATGAACAAGAACCTCCAGATTGGTAAAGCTCAAATCTTTCCCTTGAACGTTCCAATCTAGTCCACTAGGGTGTTTAGAGCCCATGTCTGCATGTATGGTTAGAGCTGTCTAAGGGTGGGAAATAGAGTCAAGTTAAATTTCCATGTTGTCATGTATGATTCTCATAGAGAGCCTCTATCATTTATTTCAGTTTCTAAATGCCATAACTCACTGCTATGACATAGCAACAGTTGATAACAAAACTGGTGACCCCTGTTGTGATGCCTCCCAGGCCTGGCTGGCAGGGCTCTCTTAGAGGCTATCCCTGCAGCTCTGCTTGTCTGCATTGAATGAGAACAGAAAGCAGAGCTGCAGGAGAGGGAAGTAAGGCAATGGAGGTGGGTGGGGTTGGGTAGGGATATCCTTTCAGGTCTTTTGTAAACATTTGGGTCCAGAACGAGAGGCGGTGTTATGCATGGCTCCCCATTACTCCTCTGCCCCTGCGTAGCAGTTGAAAGCAGGGGAAGACGATTTTGGAGTAATACATAACATATAATTATAAATCTGTAAAAAGTGAATTACTGGTACGATTTTCATTGATGGGTTCAGAGTGACGTCATAGACAACATGAACTTCACTGTTGTAGTCTATTTGATGCCACTCAGAACCTCTTATTGAAAAACATCCCCGTAATTTGCATTTACCCCTCTGTAATTCTATATATTATGACATAGATTTTCCCTGACAAATGCAAACAGCCCTTTTTCAGTACCAAGACCCACCCATCAAGGCCTGCCTGAAGAATGCATTTGATCTTAAATGTCCTGCAGGATTTAAGCTGCTATTTTCTCTTGTATGATTCCCTCCATCTCTGTCTCTGTTTTTAGCTCTTCTTTTTCTTACTTTTATGGCCTTCAAAATATCCCCTTGCAACTCCCTCACCATGGCCACCCGTTCCTTTCCTTTCATTACCTCTCATCTGAATTCTTTTCACACATTCCATCCTTCAATACACCCCATGATCACTCTTCCTGCCTCTTTCTGTTTTTTTTAATTGATTTCCTCTTTGATGGCCTCTCCATATCACCCATGCCCCTGACATTAACTCCAACGCCACTGACGGTGCCTACATATCCACCCCTCTTTTCATGCACCATTGCATTGCTCCCTCCTCCTCTCATGTCGTACTCTTGTTTGTGATATTGTAGACAATGAAATTGGGCTACCACTACTCAATTATTTTGCCCTAAAAAACTCTCCCAAACTTTTTGGGTTATTAAATTCCTAAATTTTCTAATGTTTAGGGCCCTCAAAGAGTATTCACTTGTTTTTATTTTGCTTTCAGTACAATATACGATACCATGCCTGTGATATTCATTTGTTAATCTCTTTTTAAAACCACAGTAGCGCTAGTCAACCATTATTGGCATTATGATGATCAGATCGATTTTTACCATGTTCATTTTACATCTGATTGACTCAGACATGAGAAACAAGCCTGTTGCTAAGAATAATTATGAAAAGCGCAGGAATGCGCTAAATTGAGGGGAGCTGGTCCGAGTCCCACCATGATAGTAGCCGTAGACCTTTGGCAGTTGATTGAGCGTCTGGATGAGCTCTGCACATGCACTGATGTGGGTGGAAGGCCTAGGATACTCCCGACTGGGCCCACAGTTTCTATGAATGCAAAGCCTCTATCACTTACTGATTGTCTTGCACGAACTTGTGTCCCAGTGCCCCTGCACCTAGAATACCTTGAGTCTGCCATCTGTTGTGATGATCAATGGACCAAGTAGAGCAAAGTCCATTCTTCTTGGCAGTACCACTGATACATCAAGTTTGTACCTTTCCGTAACACTGGCACCAGCAGTCATATGCCACGGGCTGGAGTGTTCAGAAGAATAGTAGATGTCACATCAATTACTTGAGGACCACTGGCCATGGCACCGCAGCTGGAGCTGCTGCATCCCCTCAACAACCAGCCGTTCTCATTCTGAGGCCCTCAACTTCTGCTTTAGCCGTTGATGTCTTACTGCCCTTTCTTTCAGGGAGGTTTACTAAAAATGTTGCGTCGGAAAGATATCGTAGCGTCTTCACCTAAGGAAAATTGCATTTCTGGCGGTGAATGATCCAACCATTATCCTGATGAAGGGTGCACCCTGCCTGGAGATTCTGGGGGACCTGGATCTAAATAGGCAAACAGCCTGATCTCTCTTAAATACAGGACCGCTACAAGAAAACCGAAGACCTTCATAGGACCTTCATAGGAGGACCTGAAATTGAAAGTGCTTGGAATCCAGTTAAACCAAATGTTGACGACATATCTACTTGACAGTATGAAGATATGCGGGTTCAATCCCCTGGTAACACGATCACGTTATGGGTGGTGATGGCTTTTTAAAATCATCTTGGTCAGGTGGAGAAGCCTTCTCTCTATCCTTTATAGAGTTTAGATTTTGCTAGGTATTGCGGCTAAAGACAAAATCAAGACAGGGTTCAACAAATAAACCAAGCATTGGCAAAACCAGCAAGTCTCCCTATTACACGGAAATGCTTTTCTTTTCTCTAGAAGGTTGCTGTGCTTCTGCTTGCACGGACGTCCGTATTGGAATAGTTTGGAAACTACTGAAAGTTGACCGCCTGGTGATACAGTGGTGGGAGGCCGACGGAGCAAGAGGGATTGGGAAACAATGGGTGCTGAGGGTAATCGTTAAATACTGTGGGAATGGCAAATGAAGGGGGGAGCAGGGAGAACAAGGAGTGAGTGTGAAAGAAATGAGTCCCTCACGCACAGCAGTGCTAGGTTTTGACATCAGCAGTGGAAGGATGCAGCTTATGCAAACCTGGTAAGAAAAAAATCAAAACCTGGTGAGAGAGAAATACTTATTGGACTGGACAATCAAGATTAGGGAGGAAAGCAATTGAATCAGGAGCAAGGTTCAGAGATAGACAAGAAAGTAATCAAATCATGAGCAAGAGGCAAACCCAAAGGGCAAATTAAGTGTATAATGGATATATTGGACACAGTAGGTATGTTGACCACACACAGATCACGCTGTCAGTAAGCACGATCTGAAAACATCTGCAAACTATTCTAGCAATATTTTTTTTTTTACTTTTTACCAATTTGTATGATGTGAGTAAAATAAAAAAACTAATAAGACACTTCATGGAATCGGAACTGCTTCATGTTAGATGCAGAGCTGATTCATGTGTTTGTTTTGGTTGAACATTTTGATTTTGGTGCTTAGCAATAGTTTGTGTTCATCATTTATTGATTGTAAGGAGCTTTGCACAGCTTTCAGTTGCTATATAAAGTCAAGCAGCATCAATAAAGATGCAAGCATTATGTGTTCCACTGGTCCCCCCTTTTAGTCAGAAGCTGGTTGGAGCACAGGTAAATGGCTGTAGTGCTGTGGCATAATTAGTCCCATGTCAGGCAAGCATTCCTGTCTGCACAATAGGCCAGAAAGCCTCGACTCGGAGGCGATATGGTGTAATCCCTATGGTTCTCACTGGTCGTGGATCTCCCTGCCTTGTAACACGACCCTCCTCCCTTACCACGCTGAATCTTAGTTCCCTTAAATACTAAATCTGGAATATAAACATATGTGCAAAGTTTAGTGTCCTATGTATTACCGTAGTTGAGTGGAGAGAGAGGATATAACTCGCCAGAGGTGAGCCATTAAGTGAGTCCTGGTGCCTCTTCCTTATCAGTGCAAATAAATAGAATATTACTCAATGCAGACATCCAGAAATGCTTTGCATAATGCTATCAAGTGTGGTAGTTATGACCAAAGGTATGTTATCAGAACCAGCATACAAAAGGTAAAGGCTTGCATCGGGCTTAAACACACAGAATAGGCCTCTTGACTTTTAGCAGTGTTCATTTCAAGTGTAAAGACATTTCACATACCAATGTATGAGGCAGTATAAAGATCTGTAGATTGACTGTCCAGACTTCTAAAATCTAGCCTCTTCGTGTCCAGCTACAGCACTTTTGTAAATGCTAATTTCTAGAACACTACTGAGCAGATTTAAACCAATCCAAGGAAATCAGGCCTCGAAAAATCTGCTTGCCCACCACTGGCTTAGCTAGGGGTGGGGGCAAGGGGGGCGGTCCGCCCCAGGCGGCACAATTGTAGGGGCGGTGGCATTTAGAAGGTGCACTTGCTGTTTACACGGGGCCGCCCGGCACTGGCGGCGGCATTTATAATTTATTTGAGGACACTTAAATTCTATAATAAAATTAATTATAAAGGCCGCCAGTGCAGCGCCGTCCCCGTGTGAAGAGCGCACCTTGTAAATGCGCAGCCTGCAGTGCAGCAGCCAGCATGCGCGTCCGGTCTTACTCTTACCCCGTTTGTGTTATTAAAAGCGCTACCAATGAATTATGTTGCAGATCAGATTTATTCAGTTGTGACTCGGAAGAATTAGCTTTCTTTAGTTAGGTGGGCGGAACATTGATTGGGCAGGGGGCCGGATTTGGTTACGTGGGGGTACGGCTGTGCGTCAGGCAGCGTGGGTAGATTTTTTTTTCAAAATGCCATGCACCAGCACGCATCGGTACCCGCCACGAGTTACTAGCGGTTGAGATAGTACTCGGTTGAGGAGTTTAGCCTGGCTCCGATGACATTGTAGTGCTGGCAGCAGCTGCAGGCGCCTGGCATCAGCCGCCTATCGAATATAACCAGGGCAGTAACTGTAAGTAACAGCCATAGTTTAATAAGCCATTGCCATTACCAATGCAGCTTCTTTTTGGTGGATCGTGGGTGGCGTGACCTGACCGTCACCAGCATGGTAGCTCCGGCTCCCGCTGGGCTCCACATGAAGTCTGCGGTTAATTAAGTTAAAGCGGCCGGTTGGCCCTGCAGTGCACTGGCCCATGCCCCCTTCCTTCCAGCATAATCCTGTCATTGAGCAATCTAGCCATTACCTCCACTTCCAAGGCCTCTTACCCTTCGCTACAATCGTGCCTTGCGAAAAGACTTCACATTCTGACAGACCGAGCATTACACAGTTAACTCAACAGTGCTGCCAAAAATAAGACACACGGAATACCCCAAGAATTGTAGATATGTGGATTGCCCACGTTTCCTACCCTGGTGGGTAGGCAGGACCAGGTTTTGTTTTTATAAGCAACATGTGGTTCCTGTTCGGAAGATGTTCCAGATAATTAAGAAGCTCTGCCAAGAGGAAAGGGGACTTGAGAGGGTGGGTAGGGGAAATTCCCTGCCTTTACCCAAATAACATTCACAGGTGGAAGGCTGTACACTCACTTTATTCAATGTGTACACCCTTGTTTACCACACGATGTTACAATCAATCCTGCCTAAACTAAAAAGTGCAAATTCGGTAAACTGGGAAAAATTACCACAATCACACTCTAATTGAAGAAATATATTTACCTAAAACGAATTATGAACAAAAGGTGGCAATTCTTGAGGTAATCTGAATCCCTACAAATTATTCTAGACTTGCTTTATTCCCTGTTCTTATGCTGCCTGTACTATTGCAGAAGAGTGCTGACCATATGCAAATCAGTGTCATTCCCACTTAAAATTTTTTTTCTAAATGAGGACATAAATGTTCAAACATTTCATTCAGCTTAGCCATTCTAGGAGTCACACGGAGTGGCATATGTTTAGCCTACACATGGACCCAAGCAACATCTCATCAATGTGGCCCAAAAGGGCAAACATACGTTTGGGACCCCTTGATCCCTGCTAGAGGAGATGAGGCCTAGCAACAGTGCCTAATGTGAACTAGTGGATGCTAGTGCTCAGTCCTAGCACTTAACCATCAACACCGGTGCTTTTCATGAGCCCCAGTTAAGGACACATTCAGTTACGGGGGGAGATTAAGTGATTTGCCCAGAATCACAAGAGGCTCGTTCCCCAGTGCCGAAGTCAGCAGCATTGGCCATTACGCCACAGCCCTCCCCCACCCCCCCCCCACTTTCTTGGTTAGTAGTTGGTTCTGTTTTAGGCAGCGCTAGCAGAAGAAATGGGCGTGGGCTAGCTGCCTCCTGACGAGAGCCCTGGCACTTATTTTTTTACAAATTAACCACTGCTTGCTTACACCTCTGCAGAGTGCAGAATGGAGTCGATGGATGTCTTAAATTATATAGAATGGTAAATTTAAGTGCAAGGCCAGAATTCAGCCCTCGCAGTGACGTCAGGCTGACCCATTCAGCTGTTTATCAGATCCGGCTGTGGCACAGAGTTTGAACAGAGGTAAGGGAATGAGTGGCTATTGTTCAGATAATCTGTATTTTATGTGGATATGGATAGCTCAGTGGGTTACTTGCAGTACAGAAGTTACAATCCCAAAACAGGATAGTGACCTATAAACTGACATCAAAGAGCTGCATATAAACCTGAATGGTATACTTAAAACTTTTTTATGTGTTTCAATATAGTTAAAATTTCCCTACTCTTTCATTACTCTAATGTTGCTATAAAGAGTTTGTTTTGATAGATATACATTTTAATCAGTAAAGCCAACCACCCCGCAAACACTGGGGTATACTTTCAATCCTGTGTTTGTGCTTCTCCAGACCAAACCTTCTTAACACATATTGCCCACCAGTATGGATGACATGTGATTCCTACACCTTGTAATCTTCATTGGCTTATGTGACATTCCCTATAGGCAGATTTACATACTTTTATGATTCATTGTCTCTGCTTAATGTGTGCATGATGTAAAGTACTGTGACACCCTACACTATGAGTATCGCTACACAACAAATGAAATCAAATATGAGAGAGGGGCTACGGAGAAATGAATGACACTGTTGGGGGGGTGCAATTAGGGAATCCGAGGAGGAGGTCATCAGGGGGAAAGGCTATGGAGTGATGAGGGGCACTGTTAGAGGGTGGCAGTGAGGGAATTCAAGGAGGAGGCCATGGGTGGGGGGGGGGAGGGGGGGGCTGAGCTACCATAAATTCATAGTGTCAGCTGACTTAAGGACTCCGGCCGCCATAGTGAGCATGTGCATAATAGCATGATTGCTGGGCAAGCCTCAGGAGAGCCTGTGCGACACACAGTCCGGCTGGTTGACAAATATTTTAAAGTATTAAAAAAAATCACACCAGTATAATTAAGTGAGTGGGCCAGGGGTGCTGTGCGCAGCCCTCTACAACTGCGAGTTCAGATAGTTAACACTTACTTGCACTAGTTAATAGACCAATGTAAAACTAGCATTCAAATGATACATGTGAGAAATATTCGGGCCCGAAATTTGACAGTGAGGTGAGATTCAAAATTCGAGTCCAAGACTTAAGCTAATACAATCACAGGGCTGCGGATGCCAGGGGCGGCAACCTGAAGGGTAGCCCCGGGCTCCACAAGCTCTAGCTACGCCCCTGTTGCCCACTCGATATGGCAAGTCAGATTTTATCAGGGCGAGTTCTTTTTAGGGCCTACTGGCCCGTTCTGGAGACTGGAGAGCAGACAAAGAACAGGTGTTCTGTTCACTTATAAAGTGAATGAGCAATAAATATGCCTTAAAATATTGTCATTATCTTGACGCATTTGCTCTGAGTTTAGAGACCGAGGTAAAAAGTCAGTTTGCATATTAATACAATTAAGTTTGGATTCAGAGAAAGAAAAGTAGAGGATTTTGTACAGAGAACTTTCTTAAAATTGTGCTGTACATAAGTGTGAAATGAGAGTCTGTAGGATGTCAGGTTTCTTTTTCTAACACATTTAAATATATAACTAGTGAAAAGGGAATAAAAGCACATTTTTGGTAAATCTGTGATTGAGAAAAAAAAGATTTTAATAGGTCGAAAGCAAATTAGAACACTTTACTTGGTGGTGTGCAAGTGATAAACATTTTTGCTGAAATCCAGTTTCCTAAGATTATTTTTTATATGCCATGTAGTTTTATCAGTAAAACTGCACGTTAGTGTGCACGTTTGTGGCCTTTTCAATAGAAAATGTCCTGTCTGCACCTCCACATCATGCTTTAGTAATATATTTGTTAAAAGTGAGGTTTTACACATGAAATGAGAAACATTCTTGCCCTCACTTTGATGGCAATGTTATTAGTAAACTAATAGACAAGTCATGTGTACCCTGGTGATGTGTGTGTGCCTGTTGGAATCGTGCACTGATGGCTGGTGGTGTGTATGCTTGGTGAAAGCGTGTACTGGCGGCTGGTGGTGTATGCCTAGTGAAAGTGTGCACTGACTGTTGGAGGAGTGTGTTGGTTAAAACGTGAACCGACAGCTGCCGTTGTGTGTTTGCCTAATGAAAGCGTGCACTGACAGCTGGTGGTGTTGTGCCTGGTGAAAGTGTGCACTAACAGCTGGTAATGTGTGTGCCAAAGAAAAAGTGTGAAACAAAAATAACGAGTGTAAAATAAAAGTGTAGAGTATGAGACAAAGAGACCAAAGATGTGAAAGCAATTTTAATCTCCATTCAAGATACATAATGGAAAGTTATATACCTTTTGCGCTAATGTGACAGAAAAAACAAGCATTAAAGATGAGGGGAACATATATAAGTATCAGAAATTACACCAATCTGAGCAACAAGAAACTCTAAGAAGAGTCACATCATAGGTCACAGGCTGTATTTAAGAAGAAAAGCGAAGAAAAGAAAATTAAAAACTATGTGGCACAAAATAAACACAAAGGACTTAGTAAAGAAAACAAGAAGAAGCACCAAGACTAGTTGAGAACATAGATGAAGCCGATTGATGGCGACTTTTTTCATTAAATTGTTTTCCTGTGGTTCCGTACACTGCAATGTAACATCACACAGTGAGCCAGTGCAAGATCTGCTGCCGAAAAACACGCTGCATGCAATGCAGATGGACATTTCTTAGGGACCTCAAGCAGCATGCTAGAGACTCGGAAGGAGCCCACTTAACCATGAACCCCTGCCATCTCAGAGTATCAATGGAAAACCAATATCAGTTAATAAGCTTATTTCCGCCCTAAACCAGCCATAACATTTACGTTATTACTTCCAAGTACGATGCTGGTAGACTGTCTGGGACAAAGACCAACAGTGGTTTCTGTAACTAAATCCTTCTAGATTGATGGAAACAGGAAAACACAGAAGGATACTGGGAATGCCAGCATTTCTTTATACTGAAGTTTCATGTATAAGAGTTGTGACCCTCCTTGTACCCAAGGACTGAAAAAGGAAGGATGGCATGCAAAGCCCTTTCGGCCCTAATCCTTAAATAACAAATCTATACTCTTAGAATTCAATGAATGCGACATAGTTACCCCACCAAATGTTATACGAACACAAAACAGTTTCCACATCACCATAAGCTGAATCAGACTGTGGTCTGCTACAAAAAAAAGGAATAATATTTACAATGTCGGTGATCTGCCGAATACAATACTAGGCCATACCAGTGTCAGAATGTTGGCAAAAATCAATAAACCATGCTTTGGCATTTTCCCATCGGAGAAATAGTCAGAGGATGTTGACACAGACTCTTTTTAATGAGGCTTATTTTTGGCTAATGCGTGATATACTATATAAACATCAAAAGGTGATACAGCGGTAATTCTCCATCAATTTCTGAAGGTAAACAGGGTTTTCAAGGGTTGTTTAGCCTGCTGGCTGTGGATGTCACTTGACCTGCAGATTTCACTACTAATAAGCGTCAGAGAAACAAACAGTGACATTGCGCGACTGGCCAACTCTCTTCCTCCTACTTTGCTCGACCCAAATACGATCAGAATTTAGACATGAGAAGGAAAAATACTGAGCTGGATGGCTAATGCAAACTGTGCATGCACATGACGAAAGGCTTGCAGCAATGTTATGCATTCCGGACATTTACTGTCATTTCTGGAGAGAAATGCTCAGTCAGGCAGACCCAGACAGATGAAAAACCTCGAGATATGTAACAAACCACCATACATGAAGGAAGTGCAATATTTAAAACAGATCATGCTGTCTAGGACTATAAGCGACACAAACGCTTAATTGTTGATGTCTTTCCGTTCGCATCTCATTCATGTGGATAATGCACGCGAAGAGATGCAATAACGCCCTCACTTTCCCAAATAAGATTCTGTGTGTATCGGTGCAGAAACCATCGGCGTTACCACATGACCTGGACCAGTGCTTTAAATGGAAAAAAATAAGTGCAGGTACTCATCAATTTAAGCAGTGAATAGAGGAGGGGCAATTGTGGGCGGGGCTAGAGGCGGAGCTTGGAGGCAGGCATTTAATGGGAGCCACATGTTCTTAGTGCCAATTGTGCTTGATAATACAGAAATATTTCTGCTATCTGTAGAGTGTGTTTTTTCCTCCCATGTGCAAAAGTTTACATTTATTATTGTGGGAATGTCATACCAATGCAGATTGTCTCTGAGCCTAGGCACATATGAAACATAAAAGTGATTTGCCCAGAATCACAGGATGTTGAGCTGAAGCTGGGACTCAAACCTATTTCCATAGTTCCTTATTAGGCAGCTCTGACCCTAACATTACATCCTCACAATTTTCCTATGTGGGAAAGATGCCTCACAGTCAATGCAAACATAACCCCCCCCCCACCTACTCCCCCGCACCAAGGCCTGAAAGACACTGTAAACTTTGATTGCTTTAGGTTAATTAAAACCGTTACAAAGACACTGGAGCGAAAGTGCTAACAGGCACACAGTACAGCCAATTAACTAATTCTCCCCCTTTCCCAGCAAACTATAGCTTCAGAGCCCTAGCCTGGACAAGCAGGGAAGAAAAGCAAAGAGACCCTTAGGCACCATCTCATCGCCCAATGACTGCCTTCCCAATCTGATGCTGGGTAGTGTGTGAAATCTCCCCCACCCTCACCCCTCCTCGCAGACTTGTGCTGAGAGGTGCATTCATCTTGGGTGTCACGCTGTAATTAGATCTGTGGGGTAGGGGATAGGCTCCGAGTTCCACACCTACAGTGTCATTGACTCGGCAGCGTCTGATTGGACCCTTAACTTATTCAGGGAGGGGCGCAGGGCATCCACAACCCTAAACGAGACCTTAATTGATGCAAATGAGCCGCTGCGGGATGCTCAGCAGCGGCTCCATTCAGAGGTGTGTACACTGCCCCTCCCTCCCTCCATTCTGCCTTCTCTTTTTTCAGCAGCAGCTGAGCAGAGCACTTTCTGCGCAGCAGCACAGCCCCAATGCCATCGAGTCTCTTGCCTGACTTTCCCCTAAGAGTACCGGTACTGTCCTTGAACGAAGGAAAAGTGCCGGTACTCAAAGGGAGAAAAATAAAAAGTGCCGGTACTCCGTACCGGTGAGTACCGGCCCATTTAAAGCACTGACCTGGACTCTTTTTTGTTTACACCACATCCCTACTTGGCACGTTTGAAAAGTCCCTTTTCTTTCTTTTTTTTTCCTGGGCAAATACAGAGCTGACATTTCGCTCCGTAAGGATGGTACCTTGCAAGGCATCGCACTGAAGCCAAAGGTGCCACCTCTTTAAATGAAGAGAACATTTAACTGTCAAAGCCTCGCCGTGAACAAGCCATTTAGAGCCCTCCCCAATCCCACCTGCACATACACAACAAGGCGCAAGCTTTTTAAAGCTTCCGTGCTACGCTAGTGTCTGAAAATAGACCCCAAGTTTCTGCCTTCTGAGCGAAAATTACAACGCGGTAATCAACAGTGCCTCAGCCATTAATTACGGCAAGCGGATCTAGGCGCCATAAAGTGCCTTCGGCAGTCTTATGTTGTATCACTCATCATTTTGGCTGCACGTGCGCGTTTTCTTCCGGCCATATTTTTAAGCAAATAGTACACAAAACACTGTGCAAAGGGTTTGAAAAACAGCCGGTCCACGGCCATTACCATCACTGCCTCATACACGTGGTCTGTAACAAGAAGTATTTAAGGGCTAAACTCTTACTAATGAGGGGGAACCAGTGCCGGTCCTAGGCCTTCTGAGGCCCCGGGCGAAAGGGAAGATCTGAGGCCCCTCCAAGTGACATCACAGAAAGTGACTTCGCAGTAAAATTCATTAAGGGCAAAGGAAACACAAATGCCAAATAAACACACATTGGAATGGAAGTGCACAAATCAAGTAGGGCAAGACCTACAAAATAGAGACACCTTCAGTGTAATAATCATTGCGCAATAGGTGATCGAATGGCATAAGCACCATAAAGTCACAGGATCATGATCAGACACCACCATCACACTTCAACTCATACTAATGCAGACAAAGTGAGAGAAGACCTCACTGGCGGAGAAGGTGAGCAAACATGAAAAGGAGGTGAAGAAAAAAGTAACACTACAGGACGTATCTGACTAGGAACACGTCCCTTGGTGACTCATCTTGTTCATAATTAAGGCTTCCTGTTATCCGTTTTTACTGATTTTGACAGATAAATACAGACAGAAAACATTTCTTTTCACCTTCCGTGGCTATTATGTCATCTTCCGGCTATGATATATTCATATAATTAGGGTATTCATATAATTAGGGCTAAAAATATTGCTTCATGTCACCTTCCGTGGCTATATGCTATATTTCATGTCACATTCCCTGGCTATTATGGCACCTTCCGGCTATGCAATCTCTGTACTGGGGTAAATGTCTGACATTGTTCTGCATTCTGTCCATCAACTGTTGTTTTTGTATAATGTAAATAGGCCATTGGGTTACTACTTTTGTCTGAGAGAACCTTTGTTACTTGCAGTTTATTAGTTAAAATCATACCATAGAGCAATGAACTATTAAACGATACTGCCGACTAGTATGAACATATGACTACTACACCTTGTAGTCCTCTTTCTTACATAACATTTCCTACACACTGATTTACACACCTATGATTGATTGTGTGTAGTGTGTGTGATGTAAATTTCTCTGACACCCTACATTGGTATGAGTGGCGCTATAAAGTTAATTCAATTCATCTGAGAGAGATTAGTTGCATTGTTGTCAGTTTGTGTAAATGAATATTTCTGCTGGGACTTCTCTGCCTTAGCAGTACACCCCAGCATTGTGCCTTGGGGATTTCTTGAGTCAGTAAGCCCCAAAAGCCAGGCGAGACTTTAGCTGCAACACTCTGCCAAAAATAAATAATTAAAACTTTATCTTGTATATTACTTTTTATTTCTCTTCGCGAAGATACATAAAAAGCAGTTATAAGAATGAGGCTTCTAGTTTTTGATGTGGTCTTTCACCGCATTGTTTGTGTTTGTTCTGGAGGTCAGAAGGCTCCCTCCTGGACAATGGACCTCTGACTCTTCAGACACGTGAAAAGCTGTAGTGCCAAGACTTTTATTAGAGTCCAACTAAACGCTTTCCTTGTCACAGCCAATGAGATTCATTCCATTTGGCTTTAGTGGTCTTCGATGAAACGCTCCTTCCAAAGAAAACTTGTGTTTGATTCATGAACCGTTACTGACATGACCATTCTATTCCACTGTTAAATCGTCCTAGAGCTCTGACACACCCTTATTTTGGCAACGTGGCCCTGAGTATTTTGTGTCACTCATTAATGTACAATTTCCGCAGTCACAAATTAGCCTCGTCCTCCCATCCAAACAGTAGTGTTGGACTGGAATGTTGCGCTCCTCGCTCAGAGTGCTTGAAATAGCAAACGGATGCTCCCCAAAGTGCTGCTAACCAGATCAGCCATCTGCTCCTTGCTTGCTACAGATACCGCTAACATTTTCCAAGAATTGCGAGACCGTAATTACAGGGCCTACAAACCTGGAAATTGCTCGTATCTCTTATGTGATTGGTCTGTTATTCGCTCTTTAAGTTCATGTTTATCCCTAGAGTACATCCTTTTGTTGCAAACTAGATCTATTAGTTGTGATTTTTTAATGTGAGGAAACGCAACGTCTGATGCATCACAAGAAATCTGTAAGAGTTGGTCTTACAGAAACTATAATTCAGGGTTCATATCAAACACAACCAAGCTAGGTGGTGGGGGGTGCGTGCAGGCGTCAATTGCGCAGACACCACAGAAATGCCGATTGTACGACTACGGTACATGCAACACAACAACAGAGTGTGGAGAACGGAGGCCTGGCTGCTGGTATTGTTGTAACTTAGTTAACTTACTCACTGCAAATAAATAAACACACACATGACACACATGACTCGATATTATAATTTATTGGACGGAACTTGGAAGAATCAGTGGGTGCACTGTGCTGCTGTGCTCTGCTCACTGCGCTTTTCCCCAGGCCCAGGCCATCATCATTTATAATTCCCGCAACTCCGGGGCCGGCGGGGGGCCCCCTGAGCGCGAGTATTGGATAGAAGAATGCACTGTGCTGTGCTCACTGCGCAGCACTTTTCCCCAGGGCCAGGCCATCATCATTTATTATTCCTGCAACTGCGGGGCCGGCGGCGGGGCCCCCCTGAGCGCGAGGCCCTGGGCGGCTGCCCATACCGCCCATGGCTAGGACCGGCCCTGGGGGGAACCTTTGGCCAGCCGCTCTCCACATGTTAAAACAATGATAATGAAGTCATGGGGACACTCCCTGAACCAGTGCGTCCTGGTCTGCACCCATCCACTTAAATGGCACGCTACTGATCCTAGGCGGCCTTCGTTTGTTCCTGCAGCCAGTAATAGAAGCAGGGAAGCGGTTTTAAAACCTTTGTCTTAAATGAGGGGCGATCAAAACCAATGATCTGATCGGCCTATCAAAGTCACCCCGATAAGTGGACCTTGGGCATTAGCATACTGCTGGTAGTGGTAATTGAAGATTGGTGTCCTAGATCTGGCCGGATCGAGTCTGTCCACCGAGAGGACAGACCGCTCAAGGATACGATGATCTCTGCCGAGGCTGGTGTCTAGTTTCACGCATGGCTGCCATAGCTCTGCCCATAGTACCGTTGTCCTGACCGGATGTCCTCCTGGGTGAGGTGTCCTTTCGTCTTTCGTGTCTGTTACGTTCCGATCTCACGAAGCCTTTGTATGTTTTATCTGTGGTTTAGTGGGGCAGTAACTAACAGGCTACTCAGCGGTAGCCTGCTTGTGGACGTCGGAAGGATGAAAGGCAGAGTCAGCCCTTCCTGGACCTTAATCTGTGCCCCGAAAGTTCACTAAAGGCTTCGCTAGCCGGCATTTTTATCGTCTGACGTGTCCTGGGCATTGTCAAACGACAGTCACAGGTGCCCGCCCTCAAGATGCCCTCACTGCTCTTTAATTATTCGTGCGGAGGAACTTAGGCGCACCAGGGGCCCATGACACCCCAAGGAAGAAGACGTGAGAGAAGGATGGGACCCACGTGAACCACCGGCTGGAAAATGAAGCATCGCTCCCGCCTTACCCAACCAGCCCGGTACGCTGCTCGCATTGGAAAATCGTGGATGCAGAACTGTACTTTTCATCCACCCGCCACTGTCCGGGGCTGCTTGAAAGTGAAAACGGCCATGACGAGGAAAGCACGTCGTGCCCGCAGTAGGATAAACACATTAAAAACAAGCTATAAGTAATCTAAGTAAAGAACTCGAGCCTAAAAGCAGCGTATTCCACAGTATGTAAACAGTCTCTAAAGAGCTAAATCTGCATACTTCACAGCCAGTATCGTGAGCGTGCGCATCCCGGAAGTTCGGAAGCGGCACGCCTGTCGTGGGGCGGGACTTCCGTCTGCCGCGAAGCCCGCGCCCACGGAGTGGATGGCCCAGGAGCAGTCGTGACGAACAGCAGAAGTCAGGAGTGGCGGATGAGGCCGCTGATGCGGTAAGTGGGGCGGGGTGGGGGGCGGCGGCGGTATGTGTGTCTGTGTGCGCGTGTGTGTATGCCTGTGTGTCTGCATGTGTGTGTGTGTGTTTGCTTGCGTGTGTGTGTGCGTGTTTGTGTGTGTGTGTGTGCATGCATGAGTGAGGCTGTGTGTGTGCGCGCGAGTGATTGAGAGAGGTGAGAGGCTTACTTGCGGGATGGAGCTTCCGAGGTAGGAGATGGGCACAGCGCCGTGCACGCCCTCGAGGAGGAATCTGAGACAGCAGAGACGCGTGCCCGGACACTGTCTCAGATTCCTCCGAACACGCCGACAAAAGGTCCTTCTCTAGCTTCGCTACGCTCGACCTAAAAATGTTGATGCCTGAATCTGCACTTCCTTGACTAAAGTTCTACTTACATGCCAAGTTTGTTGTAATTTCATTCAACTGTGTTTTCTGTATCGAGGAGTAAAGAGTCCTTGGGAGTTAAAATGGGAAATGAACCCAAAGTGGATGCACTTTTTTGCTTTTGGAATTTTTTGTGTAGATTCTGTGGAACATTTTGTGCAGATTCATGGAACAGTACAAAACTCATTATGAAAACGACACACACACACACGTCATGCCAGTGGAAGTAAATGTGGCCATGCCATGTAACATGTATTTGAAATAAGTGTACTAATAAACTCAGATAGACATTTATTACCATAGTGCAAATGCCAAATTTCACGTTAATTCCACAGTACAACTTAACTGAAACAAAGCATAGTGCCTCCAAGATTCCATTCTAGAATCACTTTGCAAAATAAAACAATTGAGGCCTTACTTTCCAAGCATTATTATTGACTTTGTCTTACTATGTATTTTTATTCCTTTGTAACCTGAGTAACAAATATATGTATATAATTGCTACACATGAACATACAGTAAGACGTAAGCCATACAGGCCGATGTGCTGAACATAACCTGCCCTTTATTACCATTTTTGAGGGAAGGGCATCCTGACCTACTTGATGGTTCATCTCTCTTTACTTATGGTCCCTAGCCAGACTCCGTAAAGGTAATAAATATTACGTCTGCAAATGTGTGCAGTGTAAAATTCTATTTATCACCACTGTTGAGTATGAAGAGGTGTGGAGAAGTGTGGCTCAATGGTTAGAGCGGCAGACCCTGATGCAGAGGTCTGGCCGGGACCAGGGTTCAATTCCCGACGCGGCAGGGTCTTAGGCTCAATGTCCACGGACTCGATAATTCTCGCCTCGGTGCCTACTCTAATCATGGGTCCCACTCTGCAACTCTGGGCAATAGCTTGCTTAATCTCCACAATGGCCCTAAAGCGCTGGGATGCCTGTTTTCACCTTTGGGGTGCCCAGTGGGGAGCATCTCACAGGGAAACCCAGGACGGGTTCCACAGTGGTATACAGCGCCAAGATGCCTGTCAGGTGATAGTGCGCTTTACAAGTATACATACATTTACATTACATTTACTATTAGAAGTTGTTATTTTCTGTAAAGCAATTGGTCCATGCATTGGCCTTGAACAGCAGGGGTTGACTACACTACCTGAACCTAAGCCAGGCCCAGCGCTCATCCTGTTGTCAGCGGGCAACCCCTGCTTCAAATCAGGGTTTTACCTATAGAGCTTGACCTTTGGCCTCAGGTTATTGATTTTTTTTAATGGATTAGTGGATTCTAGTTTTGAACCGAAAATCCAGGATAAGCATCAAACCCAGGTACCGCAAACCCAGGGGTAGTTAATTATGCAGCCCGTTAGGAGGTTTGTGGTTCCGAATCCATATCTACCGTTCCACGATAAGTGATGCATGGGCTTGAGAAGTTTTCCCTGGCAACTTTGTTACCTGGCATAAAACTTGCCTTGATTTCTCTGTACATTATCAGAATTTGCAGATCTTCAGTCCCTAAAATGACAACTGGAGTCGGCAGCTTAGTACCATGAACACCGACCACTATTTTTAGGTGTCTTGATAGCTGCGGGTCCTGTGACTTGTTTGATTTTTTAAAAATTTTTTATATTTACTCTCTGGGGGGGATATAGTAGTCCACCTGCCCTGCCCCTCCCCATCTCTCCCGCCTACTGTGGCCTGGGGATCAGAGTGTGCCTAACTTGCCCCCTGATATTGCCTTTTACCTTTTGTTGGCTGGCATCCTGAAATTGCTGCTTCAAGAGCAATTTTTCTGTTGCTGCCAACCAGATAACGAATTTTGGAACGTTATCTGAAAGGCATAAAAGAAGAAAAGGCTCCCTCGTCCAATCAGATTCCCTCGACTTCTTTTCATATTTGGGCGTGCGGAGGATCCTGAATCTCCCACAGCGCAGATATACAAACACGTTATCCCTGCTAAACAACTTATTTAACGTGTAGATTTAAAAAACTACTGAAACTACCAACACTACCCCAACAAGACCAACTTTCTGCGTACAGTTCTAATTTAATGCCAAGTTTGGCAAACTGTTAAGCGGTTTAGGCTCTAAAGAGCGAGCAAAATTCACAGTGGGATTTTTTTTGTTTTACAATTTTATTGATTTTATAACAGTACAATAGGTCAAAGTAACTACTGTGAGAAGTTGGCCTGATATGCAGTGCTCACTATTCTAGTGATCACTATGCATCAGTCCAAACGACCCTTATGGTGATTGGTTGTAAGTCAACCTTAGACCAGCTATCCTAGTAGCGTGGATACGAGCAGTCTTCGGGCTAAACTCTAGAGGGCGTCTTAAGCCAGCTGTTATACCATCACATACCCCTTGAACACCAAGTGCAAGGACACCACACAAGTGTTATGAAAATAAACAGTGTATTTATTTAAAGTCACAACAGCCCTGTACTCTTTATGAGGACAGGGTACTAAGCACACAACAAAACTCTTAGGAAAATACTTCAAGTGCACAACCTACACAAATGCCCGAGGGCACGGAAAGTTTAGTGTTCTCGAGCGGACCCGATAAGGTAAGTCGGAAGCGATAGGAACTCGGGACCCTTAGGTAAGGAGGCTATGCGGGCACCGAAATGCCGAAGTTACCTAGCCCAGGGGCTGCGGCTGCATAAGTCTTGTACAGACGTCGGGAGTCTTCGCTGACGAACCAGGAGCCGGAAGGAAGGAGTTGCTGGCCGGCGACCAGTGGAGATAATTCGTAGAGATCCAAGCCTGGATCAGAGAAGGATGATACCTGAAAGCAGAGGGGACCAAGTTCGTACTACTAGCCAGTAGTCAGAGGGTACCAGGAGGGCACCGGATGATCGTCACCTCGACTAGGTGAGCGGGCGACGCTAGGCTCTGCAGTCTCACGGACCAGGAGGCGTTGTCGGCGACTAGGATGGAGGTGCGAGCTGTCCCACGAAGGTTGATGCTGTCGGCGTCGCTGGGCCCAGGATTGGGGCAACAAGCCTTGGCAAATTCATGGCCACGTGGTGGACCTAAAATGGCGTCTTGAGTGGACCAGGAGGGTCCGGGGTGCTCCTCTCTCAGAAGGGAGCAAAGGCCAGTCTGGAGCAACCAGACCAGCAGCGTTGGTTGTCGGGCGTCGTCGAGAAGGCCACAAGCCAGCGGCTAGTAGTCAGACAACGTGATGAGCAGCAAAAAGCAGAAGGGCCACACGCAGATCGTGGAGATGCTGGGAGGCTGAACTTCGGTGCTGGAGCTGCTCAGGGTCGGGGCTTCTCGGGACCCAGAGCACTCACCAGAGGATCCCTCGGTGGTCGTGCTGGTTAAGAAGTCGTGCAGGTTCTGATGATGGCCGGTCCCTCGAGGTCTCGTCGCACCCACGGATCTCAGCTGAGCTGACGATGTGGGTAGAGGTCAGTGGTGCCAGGGAAGCCGGTTCTCGTCGAGCTGGGCAGTCGGATTCTTGAGGAAGGACGTGCAGCAAACCGCAGAGTTCTTAGATGGTGCCTGCGGATGCAGGGTGACTACTCCTTAGTCACAAGGGAGAAATCTTGAGAAGAAGTCTTGATTTCCTTTCGTAGAAAGTAGTTTCAGGATTCAAAGATGATCTAATTTGGAAGGGTCCCCGCTCCTGCCTTTATTCTAAAGAAAGGGGTGGGTACGCGACTAGGTCCTGCCCTAGGGGTGGGACCAGGGAGGGGGGTGGTTACACCCCTCTCCCATGCCGGACTTTCCCCAGGTCAGGGGCTGGGGTGCCCCTGGAACTGGTTCTAGCCGGCAGATGCGTAGTGAGCACCGGGGTGCCACTCCGCAGTCACCTTCCTGTAAAGCCCTGCCTACCCAGGATACACAAAACCCTGTCTGGGATGGTGCGAGCACCGCCCCGGGCAGGAAACCCTTTGTCCAAGCTCTCCTCGCTGGAAGGACTCCCAGCAGCAGGAGGTCAGACTCGTGTCTGTGGTGGCAGCGTCCATTTTGTGGAGCTGAGGCTTCAGTTAACTTTAACCGGGGTTCACAGTTACGTACATGTCGTGTCCCTCTAGAAGGGTGGAATGATAACCCCGTCGCCAGCATTGGTGAGGGGTCAGCATCCCGATTCGTATGACACCTTACTCGACATGTCTTGATAACGCGATACCGAAGTTATCAATATGGTACGCGTTATCATGGAACAGCCATTGGGTCTTGGTTCCGCAAGCTGCAACCGGGCTCGGCTCGTGCCAGAGCCCAATTCACACGGTTCCACGCACTCTGCCTTCAGGATTGTCAAGGCCTGCCATAGGAGTGGCTGATAGGAAGTCGGGTGTCCATTTGAGGGTTAGATATAGGGATACTATATCTAAAGCAACGGGCGAGTATGCCACGTTGCCCCAGCTGTTGTGCAGCCAGTTGTGTCAGATTTAGATGGCCATCCAGGGGTGGCATAATACATGCTTCAGCCCCTGGTAGGCCCTGGGTACACCGATGCCCTGAGTTACAGGGTCTGACAAGGTGGCCCAGTTCCAATTGGGTAATGCACCTAAGGTACACATTAATTTAGCGAGAGAACAGCTAGGCTGTGGGTCTGATTGGCAGGCCCACAGCCAGAGAAAGTCGTAAACCAGTGAAACAAAAGCAAAAAATCTGGGTGATCATAGGATTGCAGACCCTACTCTCCTACAACTACCACTCTGGTATACAGAGAATGCGATAATCAATATTGCACAAAGGGTATTCCCACAGGGCCTCCAACCAAACAGCGCTATGATAAATACAGTACCACGGAGCCACATCGGCGTCTCCCCACCATTTGTTCCATATTTTATCATGTTTGGTCGAACATCCCCGAGCCTCATACACCCGGATTCTCTTACAGGGCACACCAATCCACTCCACGGTGCCACTGAGCTCGTAGCGGGCTCTTCCCGGGGGATCTTAAAGCTGAAAACACATTTTGTTTCACCCATGCTTACATGTATCGATTTTTTTGCTGGACCTTAGCGAACTACGAGAAGTGATTTGAAAACTTGGTGCAAATCCATCATCAGGGTCAAATTGTATAGGAAATTTTAAATGCCTTTCCAATGGAAATTGCGGTTGAACCATAACTATAATGAACACCAGTGTGTAATATTATATATCAGTACCTAAATGCCACCAAAGTACTCCTGCACTCAAAGGAAATGCTTTTTGAAAACAAAAGCAAATTAGATGTATATGATGCAGAATGAGAATGTTTTTCAAGCCAGTCATTAGCATTTTCTTCCCTCGATGACGTCGATGCATGCTTTTCTTTTCAGTTTTAAATTTCATTTGTAAAGCACTTGATTTTTCTAGTCAGTTGCTCTGTTGCATAGTATTGCAACTTTAAAAGGAATCCTCTTTGAAAGGAAGCGGACTTGTAGCAGATAATACTAAGGGCCAAGGAGAAAATAAATCCGACAGCTGATGAATGTATCCCGCCATTGAAACACAACATCTCTGCAGGAATGCCCGAGCACTGGTATCCTAGTAGATATTAGGTTTTAATGCATTTTTGATATGTAAACACGCTTTATTGTGCCTGTTAAAAATATATGTGCATTTGGATTCCAACACTACCTGTAGTAGTCCCCTCAGGTCAGGGCGAGACAACGTATCTTGTGACGTTTACTAGTTATTTTTTCCATTCGATAATTCTGTCTCGGGCGTACATATATAATGGCTGACTCAGCAGACTTTCTCCTTCGTCCGATTCTTTGAGCTCTGAGAAATGGAATAAACAGCTGAAAGTTTATTACCAACCGAGCTACCTTCCTTGTCCACCAGGGGGCGCCTGGTAACACCAGTTTGCTCTAATAGTTCACACTGGGGTATAAGTAACGGGTTCCAAAAAGACCCCACTGTAGAGCATTCTTTACCTGTCAATGATTAATCTTTATAGGGTAACTACTGTTTGCATTTGTGGGTGAGATATTTGTGATGTTTGTTCACCCGCCTCCAATTTGTATCAAAGTAGAGAGTTACTCTGTAGCTGCCAGTGTTGTGGAAGATTGTCAGTGTGGGGAAGGGTGGGGGGCAGGGGTGGAAGGGGTCTGGAGAGACAACAAAATAAAAAAAAACACAAAAATATACCTGCAGCCGGCCGCGTTGCGCTTTTCTGCTGCTCCTCGCAGGTAGACTCAACTGCAGCCAATCCTGACACTGCTCTCATTTTATGAGAGCAGCATCAAGATTGGCCTGAGCGCTCTGAATTTGCACTCCCAGTGAGGCGGGGAACCTGTGCCTGCTCTCTCCAACCCAGCAATGCAGTTTGGAATGGAGAGGGCTTCAGTGCGCGTCATGGTTTGGCCGGCTTGAGACGGCTGGCCAAACTGTCATGTGCACTGAAGGCAGTGCCCCAGATCCCTCCTGCAGCCTTGCATTCCCTCTGGCCTCGCTCCAAAGACTCGGCAGGAAAGGAAAAATAAAGCGATAATAAAACATGTTTATTATCGTTTTATTTTTTCTTTCCTGCCGTTTTGAGGTTGCGTCAGTGGGGGCGACGATCCTCCGCAACCATACCGGAGGAGCGACCGCTAAAGTTACTCCGTTCCACTAGGATAGAACATGTGCCTGGTCTTCCCATGGTTGATTTGCAGATTCTTAATTACACCACTCTAAGAAAGAGAACTGTGAAGAAAGTGTGATTTACCTACCTTCTCTCTTGGAAAAATTCACTAGGAGAGGTAAGTACACAAAGGAGCAGCTCATATTTATTTAGGTCTATAGGCTTTCTACATCATAACATTATATAACACATGGGTTTCTGTAACCCCCTTATAATCGCCTGTCTCTAATTTCTGCATAACACATGGGATTCTGTAATCTCTGTATGAATGCACATCTCTAATTTCTCTAAAATTGGCAACTCGTTGCAGTCCTTAATTTGTTACGAAAAAGGAACAGAAGTGCCAGGGCCCTGATCACGAGGGCACTGCAGCTTGCACCACTCCTTGCCCCTGTCAGCTCTGCCAATAACAGGACTAACACAACGAATAACCATCACACTCCTACAAGTGTGACAATTCAGACTAATCCAAGCCAACTAAAGCCAAAAGAATGACTTGGGCGGCAGGTATTAGTCATTTTTATTGTATATTGAATTACAAAACTGCTGCTGTGCTCATCTCTAAATTAGACTGACAGCTCCACCCTGTAGCAGAACATCAACAGGGCCGGTGCCGCCAATCAAGTGCTGGAGCCGAGCATCAGAATCCATCTTGCTCAAATTAAACACTGGACTAGTGACACACTCAGTTGCCGATTTTAAAGGAAAGATGTCAGAACTTGATTATTACAAGTTATTGCAATCGAGTTCTGACAACACAATGCCTGCTGCCAGCAGCTGAGGTGAAAGCAGGTCAGGCCATGGAGCATAATTGAAGCAGCTGTTTAAAGTAACAAAAATAAAAGGTTGCTTTTCTTTAATCTGCTCTGTTTTAACTAGCTTACAATGACAAGCAGAGAGAATGTTTAGTTTTTGCACTCCTTAGATAGAGAAAAGCTAGAATCTTTCTGCATGTTTCTACACGTTCTGAACTACTCCATCTTTTTTTTCTATACTGTCGTGCATTGAGCTGTTTCTAATATCTGTTTGTTTGCGCCAAATATCTAACAGGTTTTGATGCGTAACATTTTGCACTGGAGGTTTTATTCGTATTCATGTTTGGAAACATGCTCACTTTTTCATATGTAAAAGCTACGCACCAAGGATTTAGGTGATTTGTGGGAAAGGTGAAGGTGTAACTGTGTATTATATGGGATAGAGTACCACCTGACATACATGCGAAGGAAATTGCAAGTCACCTCGAAGTTCCATAACCATATGAAGGAAGTTGGCCTTCGTCCTTGTTCTTCTGTATGGTTATGAAACTTCTCTGTGACTTGCAATATCCTTATAGGGTACACCAGGGGCTACTGTATGCCATATATATAGCACAGTTTATTGAGATACATGTAATGCGTTAGCTGCCACTTCACAAGAATAGAGGGAGATGAGTATTGTTTTGTGTAGGTCTTGCGATAGACATTTCTTCTGTTCTTCTTGCTAGAAGGGAAGGTAGTAGGCAATTTTCAGGGGCCAGGATTCTGGGCAAAGCTCTTTATTGCTCCAAACACAGGGGCTTACCACAGGGACTAACCGTTTACTAAGAAGGCTTTTTAACTGTTTAATCTTAGATCATAGATTCCAAGAGAGATTCTCTAGGAGAAGGACCAAAGTTATGTAACACAAACATGGAATTAAGCCCAACCATTTACAGCATGGCCAGGGATCAGTGCCGGCTGGTGACATTTGAAAATGGAGGGCGTAATGGTTGGGTATGACTTTTATGTAGTGAGCGAAGCGAGCAAGCTTAATGGACCAACATTGGGTTTGGGTGGGGAAGGTTCTCCTCCTGAGAATAAATTGAAAAAAGATTGGCAAATGGTGCATTTTAAATCAAATACATTTATTAAGAAAGCAAAGTTTACAAATCAGTGGGAACATATAGTCTTGAAATATTAAGCACATCAAAAACGGCCCCATACCTTACTGCATTAATATGCTCAACAGTTACTGAAATGTGCAAATGGCACAGCGCAACAACTTCAGGCCCTTTAACCCCTCCCCTGCTGATGACGAAACCACTCCGTCATCAGCCGCGGTGGCGCTGTGCTGATGATGGAGCGGTTCCGTCATGGCCCGCCCGACGCGCCTGCGCGGCACGAATTTTGCGCCTGTTCTGGCTTTCTATTGAGCGGGCGGGGCCATGACGGAACCGCTCCGTCATAAGCACAGCGCAACCGACGCTGGTGATGGAGCGGTTCCGTCACCAGCATGCGCCCGCAACTCTTCCGCCCCACCCCCTTAGCACTGGGGCGGAATAGCCGCCGCAGTGAAGGGGTTAAAGTGTGGGTTTACCCAGTGTATTGAACTGCAAGCTGTATCCAATTCAGAAGAAAATGCTCTAACCAGGCTTCGGTAAGCACCCACAGCTGCTGGCTGCAATCAGTCATATTGAAATATGTACAGACAGGTCTTAAATGGTATGGGAAATGTGGGGGTTCTCTAAAAGAGAACATGATTAATACATTTCTGTAATTCCCACAGTGTGTGACCTAACTGGTATTTTGCTTTCTTTCTGAGATGTTCTTGTATTCAGATAAATAGCACAACACCTGAAATACCCAACATGCCAGTACTATTGGTTTTGTAAATGGTTGTTAGCTGTTTAAGATAAATGAGTAACAATTATTTGTTATAAATAATTAACATTGGAAATGTTTACATTTTGAATTTATGAGACTGTGAATTAAATATTATTGAATCTAATGGAAGGAGTATTGGCCTTCAGTTATGTTTGCTTAATTTTAAATATGTATGACATTTTTCTCGTCACACCTCGTCCATCTGCACAGCCTTAACCTCATCTAATTCCTCTTCAGCACCCTCTTTTCACTCTCCCTAAATTCACTTCTTTGCATCTCCCTCACTTCACCATCCCAAACATTATTTGCACTCATCCACATTTTTGCCTTTCTTTTCTTTTACTTTTTGCCTTGTAAATATTTTGGCATTTATGTATCCCCTTCACGCACTTTTACACAGAATTTCAATTGCAACTGGAATACATGTTTATTATTCTGTGTGTTCTGCAGAGAGGCCAAACCACTGACAGGCACTATGCTTTTCTTTCAGCCTCCGTGTTAGAGCTTTCAATCAAAGCCCCTCATAAACACCTGGCATGACTCAAAGTCTGCACTATGCAAGAATATTAAGATGCACGAAAAAAGTACAGAAGCACAACGAGATTACATTGCTAACACTCTTGGGGAATGCAAGATTAAGTAAAACGTGTGAAATTAGAGGCACTAAATCACGGACATGCATTAGCTTTACTTTTTTAACATTTATTGTACATAAATCTATTCATGTTTTGGGCATTAATGTTAAGGGCATGAAGATAAGGCCAGTTTTAACACCATACACATTTAGTTGCCTTTACTATAAGTATATATTTCTCCCTTTGCACTTGACTAAGAAATTTGGATCAATTTCTCAAGGGAACAAAAACCCTGCTCATCTTTTGGATCAATTTTGCGGGGAAACAAATCCAGCAGCTCCTCTTCAGGGCATGGGGTGTCACAGTGAGGGAGGTTAGCATGATCAGGTGTCTCAGCACAATATACATAACACAAGATTAGCTTTATAACACTTAACATTACTGAGGACAAGGTGCCAGGTCACACGTTCTTGCATCCAGTCTTACCATGTGATGAATGGGAAAGGGAGGGATCAGAGCCTCTGAATGATGGCTGTCTGGCCCACGCAGTCATGTAGACTCCGACGCCCAAAACCATCACGCTTACTGCGTCCCTGGTCTACAGTGGATAGCAAGAGAGACTACAATAGACACCGAAGGGCTTGAGAAAGGTGCTGTACTCCATGCCTCGAACATTGACAAAGCCAATATCGTGCATAGGTGAGACCAATTGGCTGTGCTCGTGTTTGCGCGCAATCCCTCTCTACATTTATCTTTTCTTAGAAACTCTTATTACCACATTACCTAACCATCCTTTTGTGCTGCCCCTCCCGGCTGCATTAGAACTTGTAGGACTTGTAGGACAAAACACAATCTGCTAACACACCAACACTGTTTGCACTTGTATTGATGCCAACGCTCTCACCCACCTTTTCAACATTGCGCTTTGGTAAGATAAACACACCTTGAAGAGGGGCTGTGTTGTGGCTGATCACTGGTCAGCTGTCCACATCGAACCTGTGGGATTCAGTAGGTGAAAAGAGGCAAATGCAAAGATTGAGTGCATTAAAAAGGGAATGGAGAGTTCAAATTCTCAGCCTTTTGGGTCATATCATGCGGTGACACTATATTATAATGGCAGGTGCCAGCAGCTAGCACCGTCCTTGTATTTGGGCAATGCTATCAAAGGGCGCGGCGGCGTGACACCACTGAGAGAGGGAGCACATCTGCAATACCGCCTTTGACACTACTGGCTATTGCTCTGTTGGATCACCAGGCGTTCCTTGGAGCAGGGGAAGAGGTCATTCCAGAATTTGCAAGTAATTTGAGCGCTATTGTGAGTGTACAACATGAACATAGTATTTAGAATGCATTTCTACCGGGATTTGGAGTCCACATTCAGTTCCAAGGGTCGGTTCTGTTCAGCTGTTATATTCTGGTATCTGTGTGCAGTCCTTGCTGCTCAGAGCTGGAGAAGAGGCCTTGATTGCTTTCAGCTGTGGTGTGCTGGGGCCAGATTCACCCTGTGCTGGCATGAGCAGGGAGGGTTGAGTTAAACTTGTCTTTCAACTGCAGCTGCAGTTCTGGCAGTTGTGATTGCTTGTTTGTTTTGTGCTTCATTCTCCAGCACTGTGATGCTTTTCTTGGGGTTCTGTATTACTTTTGGGTCCTCACTTGAGTTGCTGCTTTGCAGTGTGAGCGGTCTACAGCTTACTGCAGTGTCCTGCTTTGTCTTCCTCTCTGACCTTCTCTTGGCCCCGACTTGGACTGTGTGACCTTCCCACACCTGTCACTTTTATTCGAAATTTACCTATTTCTTGTTTACTCTTAGAGCCCTTGTATGCAGTTCCCCTGTAGCCCTTCATCACAGCTCCCTAATTGTCACTGCTCTTGTTCCTTTCCTGGTTTTGAGTGCTGCAAGCATTATTATCCAGATATTTGCTGAGTTGGCTGTGACTCTTTTCTGTGCACAACCTGCACTGTTTTAGGGGGCTCTCGTTTCTTTCTAAGCCTGCAACCCTTCTCCTGGAAGCCTGTGCCTGCCAGGTAATGTTCATGCCCTGGAGTTTCCCTGTGCCCCTGGTTTCTTCGGTTCCTTCTGCGTATAGTCTGCCCATGCTCTGAAGATTCCAGCCGGGCACTATTTAACCTGGAACCTCCTTTGTAGCTCACATTTATGCTGTAGAGATTCCATATGCAGCTGGGTGTCAGTTGTTAAGCTGTCTCCTGGGCGCAGCCTGCTCATTCTCTGGAGATTTTCTGTGCCAGCAGGGCAGTAGTGGTTCAGTTGCCTACTGGGCACGACCTGCTTATGCTGTAGAAACTTCTGTGCATGGAGGACACTATTTGTTTTGGAACCTGTTTTTTATAACATGCGTATGGTTTTGTATAATGCTATTGTAGTAGTGTTGTTTGCTGGGCGCTGCCCACTTATGTTGTAGAGTTCCTTGTACCTGTGGGCCTTGTAGTTGTGTGGCGTGCTATTGGTCACCGCCCGCTTATGCTCTAGAAATTCCCTGTGCCAGCAGGGTACTGGCTGTTGTGGTATCTGTTAGAGGTGGTACTTCACAGTCTGTAAGAGGCGGCCCCCTTGGTAGGTACAACTTTGTGTCTGCCACTCACTCTCTTTAGATTGCGGAAGAGGCTATGGCCGCTGCCTAGAGTGGGCGAAAGAGACCACTTACCCTGCTTATAGCTGGAGGCAATGACGCACACTGTCCTGCTCCATGGAGATGGGAGCTCCTGCCCTCTTACCCTAGGGCAAAAGACTGTTTGTGAAGAGGATGAAACCTCTCCTGCATGATGATGCAAGAGCTCGCTCCATCTGTAATGATGGAGACGGTGACTGCCCCATAAAAAGAAAGAGAAAAGGTCTGCCTTCTGATGCTCAGGGTCTTTGGACTATATCTGGAGTAGGAAAAAGAGGTCGCTCTTCTCCCCCACAAGACTAAAAGTAAAGGAAGCTATTTGGGTGTAAAGGTGCAAAGTACAAAGGAGACCCACCTGTGTGGCATTAAGTACTTTCTAGTGGGCTACATCACTATTTAACCATCACAGACCCAGCAAAGGTTAAAAAAACAAATGCAGTGGGCCTCAGAGGGGCAACAATAATCTCCTGTCACAGGAGCTCCTTCTGGTTTTATAAAACAACTTGTATAGATGTGGCAGTGGGGGACAAGTAGTGTATGCACGCAGTTGTGGCTGCATCGTGCAAACCTATTTGGAGGGCCACCGAGCGCTGAACAACGTCTTCAGCAGTCTTTACCCAGCCAAGGCACAAGGAACACATCTAAATCATAATAACATAATGTTATCATTTTATTTTGTCCTCCTGCTGGGCAGCTTTGCGTGAGGGGGGTGGGATGGGACTGCAGAGCAGGGATGGAGTGGTAGAATCCTCCTGAATGTGCAATGACTGTTTGGTTGGCCCTCTCGGGCCGCCTAAAACAGTCATGCGCACCTTCCCTGTTCTCCATGCAGGCTGCATTACAGCCTGCATGGAGAACATGCCCAGGTCCCCAGTCCTTGGCTGAGCGCCGACCCACGGCGCTCAGGCCACTCACAATGCTACATTGCAGCATTGTGATGGGTCAGTGGAGCCTGGCTGTTTCCTGAAGTCCAAGACGGAGGGTAGCGGAGACGCGGGACCTGGCGGCAAGATGTGTACATTTTTTTTAATGTGTGCCATGCCCCCACTGCTGCCCACTCTTCCCGCCCCGCCACCCACAAGCTGTGCCAGCCGCCACTGCTGTGAATTGGTCAGTGAGGGACACATGTAGCCCTGTTAACCCATGTCTGTGGTTAATGTAGCACTTGTGGATGAATTGGTAAATGTAGTCCCAAAACTACACAAAAAATGGGAAGATATAGGTGGTTTATGCTGCCAAAGAGTAGACAAGTAGGCAACAATCCTGAGGGTGTAGAAGCATAGTTTAGCATAGGAAATGAACAACTCCCTGGCCTACAGCCTGACACCTGCAGCTACACAAGCCGCTGTTGAATTTTTTTCTAGCTTCTTTCATACATAGCAAGACAAACTAAATCCCCAAGACACTCGGAAGGGGGGGCTAACCAACTCCCCACAGCTGCTGAGAAGAAGCAAGGATTCATGCAGATGGATGACCATTTTGAACCATGCCCCATATAAATCAAAAGAAAATTCAGCACCCTCTTTCTACAGAAGATGCAAAAGTGCTGCCACTTCAGAGACGTGCAAAAAACACAGTTGATGGACAGAATGCAGAACAATGTCTTACATTCACCCCAGTACAAAGATCTGGGCCTAAATCCATCGTTTTTTTGCACTCCACACCACCCTAGGTCAGACAATGGCTATATGCAAATCAGTCTTGACCCTGTGCCTCATGGGAACAGTCCAGCCCGAACTACCAAGCCATGTCTTTCCTAGACCGGAATCACTTCAGAGACGGCCGCCTCTCCATACAGAAAAGGAAAGATAGAAACCTCTCCCTATAAAAGGAGAATGACGGAAGCATCTTCAGTCTGGAGAATCAGGAATTCAACCACCCATGGAGAAGGTCGGCAGCATCTCCCTTGAGCAGTAGAGAGGTGGCAGCATCTGCCTACAGAAAGACTGCAGCCTCTTCCCAGTGAAGAAGAGATTGCAGCCTCTTCCCAGTGAAGAAGAGATTGCAGCCTCTTCCCAGTGAAGAAGAGATTGCAGCCTCTTCCCAGTGAAGAAGAGATTGCAACGGTTCCCTAGAGATGGAGAAAAACTGAGGTCTCTCCTTAAAGAAGAAGAAAAGGCTCTGCAGCCTTTTCCTAGGGAAAGAGAAAGACTGAAGCTTCTTTCTCTAGAAGAAACATCAATTCAGGGACGTTTGGAAAAGGGCTTTATCGTCCCCCTGGAGAAGGGGAGAGATTGCAGCCTCTTCCCAACAGAAGAGCTGCAACCTCTCCCCAGTGAAGAAGAAACTGTACGCACCCCTAGAGATAAAGAAAAGGCTGCAGCCTCTCATTGGAGGAGAAAAGCTGCAGCCACTGCTTACAGACCAAGGAAGGTGGCAGACTCTCTTGCAGGAAGTGAATGGTGGTTCTTCTTTTTCTATTTCCGGACCAGGCTGCTCGCACCCATTGCTTCCATTTTCTAGCTGCCTTCGTCACCACTCATATTTTGTTGAACCCACATCCTTCAGCTTGACCCTCCCTCAGCTGCCTCCTTGTCTTCCATGTGGGGACTTTCTCATCCAACTTTCCTTCATCATTGGTGGTAGTGGATTCTCATCCCTTAGACTCTGTGCTGTCACTCTGCGCCTGCCTATTTATTTGATGCACAATGTTGTCCACTTGTTCATCTTCCACCCTCGGTCTAGTCTCCTTTCCCGTCCACATTCATCCTCTCCGGAGTCTTCCTAACATTTTTCCCCATGGTCTCTTTCTACTCTTCTCTTTTATCCATGTTGTCCATCTTGCTCATCATGCTTTTTTATGTTATCATTTTTAGTCTACCCTTCTTCTTGTCCTCTTTCCTTTTGCTTCCATCATCTTCCTTTCCCTCAGTATCAATCCATTCACCCAATTGGCCTCCTTTCTCCCTCTTTCCGCTCTCCTCTTCGCTGTGCTATTCAGCTGCTTCCTGCCCACCTCTCTATTTTCCCCATAACATCTTCCATAAAAGCTGCATGTTGGGAGGGGAGTGGGCTCTACACTCCCTAGCTCCTCTCACTTGGAAGCTGCGATAGATGCTTTGGTATCCTTAATTCCTCACAGGAGAACTTCTTATCGTACTTCTCCCTGTCTAACTAGCTCCTAATCTGCATCACTCTGTTTCATCACCTTCCTTTCTTCCTGCCTGTGACAACGTCATGCAGTGCTTAATTTGAGACAGTGGTTTGGCCTAATTGTCAACACCGGCACTTATCAAAGACTGCCACATGGTGGTGCTGTTTGTGTAATTTAAAGATGTGCAGAATAACAGTTGTTTATTAATTTAATATACATAAAAACGACTAGAAATTGCAGCCCAAGCCATTCTTCTAACTTTTGGGGCCTGAAATAGTGTCATTTATCCCACATTTTCAGCAGTGCAATGGTTAGTAGTTGTGTGGGTACTGTTGTTGGCAGCGCTGGCAGGGGCAATGGGTGGTTGCAAGTTGCAATTGCATCCTGACGAGGGCCCTTTTACTTTAATTTTTTTTTTTTTTTACAAATTCTGCACTGACATCATGAGCCTACTTACACTTTCGTCGATACAAGATTATCTCTTGTTCCACGGGTTGGGATTGACTTTAAGTAGGCCGTGCGCTGGACCGGCCTGGAGGGAACATCAGCGGAAACAAAGTTGAAAAAATGAGCTGATTAATTTCGACTCTACAAAGAGACATACTCGGAAGAGGAAACCCCAGAGGAAAGCTCTCGCTCTACGAATGCTAATTCCACTGTGTTCAAAGGACGCTTTGATTATGTTTGCAGCCAATCAGATTGGAGCACGGGGCTCTTGTGTGCGTGGATGGGGTGTTAGGATTCACGTTTGCGAGGCTGGGGACTCCTTTTGTCTTAAAGAATGTAGATTTGGGAGTAATGACTATTCCTTTGTTCACAATAGGTATGCACTAAACAACTGTATACCAGATATCAATGCATAATCGTTCAGTGGCTATATTCACTTTAGAAATTTTCAAAAGACTGATTAATATTGTCTTTTCTGTAATTCTTCAAAAAAATGTATGTGTGGTAAAGTATGCAAACATATGTTTGTTTCTGTAATTGAGAAGATGATTTTAAGAAAAGCAATATCTATGTTTAAAAACTAATAGACCTTCTTTACAATGTTTGTTTTATCTGGTATTAACACATTTTTTTTGCACAGATTACACATATTAGGTAAACGGCTTGGTGAATTTGTGAGATATGGGAGATGTATGATCTTCTAGTTGGAAATATACTTCGGGGAGTCTTTTTGTGTTTTAGTAGTATTTCCCCACCTATCACGTGGATTGGATGGCGAGTGTGTTGAGGAAACCTGGAGCGGATTGGTCTTTCTATCAATAAATGCCTAAGTGGCTTGGATTTTTTGCGTGCATGTAAATAATATAAAAATTTGTTCTGAAAAAGTACTCTTCAGTAAGTATATTCAGGGAAATGGTAATTTAGCACAAAATGATTGCTGCACTATTGTTGTCATCTGGGGCGTGGCCAGGGAAGACAATTAAATTAATGTCCCTTTGATCTAAGGGGCTTACCTCCAAAGCCTGGAATAGCGCTACACAATCTTCTGTTCTAATCTGTAAATTTGTACAGGTTTGTAAAATACAAAATGATAGACAATAATTAAGAAGTATTTATCTATGTACAGTGCATTATATTGTAGTTTTGCACACATGCCTGAAGCAAGCTCTTGCCTGCACACAACAGCTGGAAGAAAATGCAAAAACAACTGTAGTCGTCAGTTGTGAGTAACTCATCACAGTTTCGATGCTTTTGGTGTGTCTAGTGGATTCACTGTGCTTGCTGGTTACTGGTGTGAGCCGAGAAGTCCTCCACCACAAAGATAAACGTGCCAGGCAAAGACTGCATTAATACACTGCAGAAGATACTGACCAAATGTTGCTAAAAAAGACAGCAGCAAACATTACATCAGCCTTCCATATTAGGGCATAAAATGAACATGATTTCATCATCATAGCAATAGCAGGGGCTGGACAATGCGGTTTCTTGTGGTCATGTACCTGCTAACTTCCAAAAGGGATCTGCCCAAAGAGCAACTTCATGCTCAGTCATCTGGTCTGAGAGAGAAATGGCCTCATGCAAAGGGTCAAATGGAAGATCCCATTTCAGCTCAAAGCCAATTAATAGTTCAGGAACTTGGATGCCTATAGACGCCTACCTGGGACCATTTCACGAAGGACAGCGAACCCCGCTGAATTCTCCCTGGAGCGAAGAGTTTTCTCTGAGTGATCATCTTTTTTAAGAGAGTCGAGTCATGGATACCCAGGAGATCTTTAACTTTCAGGATATCATCACTCGATGAACCACAGACCTAACACCACAGCACAGTAGGCTCACCTCCTTTCTCAAAATAGCTGTGGCTGCACGGAGTAGCTTTTTAGCAAAGCTTTCTCCAGCCTCGACCTTTTAGGCCTGTGAGCATCTAAGAGCACAGGTCCCCTAATGTTTAATTCGAACGTAGACTTGTGTGAGATCCTTGCTGTGAGGTAGCCCTAGGAGCCCCGCTGGCGAATGTCACTTGAAGGTCATTTCGGTGGTCTTCAGAGTTCTGCTCTTAATCGTGATCTTTAGATTTTAGGTGTGGTTGGTCAAGTTCTCTTCTCTTGGGAAGGCAGAGGTAATGTGAATGAAAGGGGTGGACAGCTTGTGTCCGTGCGAAGCAGAGCTGCGGTCATTGCCAAGAACATCGCCAGTCTTTGTCAATGGCATCCTCAGCCCGTGTCACGGTAAGGGCCATACCTGTGGGACACCAACAGTGGCACCACAACACCGCTCTAGAGGCCACAAGTGTGTCGTAAAGCACAACCACCCAACCTGGAGCCTTGAGGCCTCAGTATCTACAAGAACCTCTGCATGAAATCAGCACCAATCAAGAATGCGTTAACTTTTGATTGATATTCTCTATAAGGCTCACATTTTAATCAGTAGAAACGAAGATAGGACTATTTCTGTCACGTGAACGCTCTTTGCACATTTGCAACAATTGTTCAAGCTAACTTAAGGGGCCGTTGTTTGGGTACCTTTTGAACATTGAGACTTGTTTCTGCTACCGCCACCTCATTTTCTGTCGTTTTTCCGAGCGGTGTTTCAAAGATGTAGTAGTTTGCTTTGGCCTCAATCAGCCGTGGCAGAGGACACGTTTGGACACTAAGGGACAGCTGTGGTGTTCGCATAACCCTGCAGACACGCTTGCTGGAGCTCTCTACGGTGTCCGAGGGGGTTCAACAAAGATACCCGCCTGGTCCATTAGTTTTTCATACGCAGAAATGGCCGTCCCAAAAATGTCAGCAATACGGGCCTATTTAAACCACAGGGCAGCGCGTCTCCAGCGGATTCAGTCTCCCAGAGATTGACACTTTTGCTGCCTTTGACGCGTTTTGCTCAGGGGTTAAGAACGAAGGAACTGCCTGTCCGTGCATTTCACAGTTCCGGCTGAGCGGGCTTCGCTGCTTACCGAGTCGGAATGCATTTGGAATTTGTTTTAGGTCTTCGGCATTCTAATGAGAATAGAGGAGACATGGTTCACACCGTGACTGATGCAACTAAACAAGCTGGCCTGAAATTCACTTGCCCGTAGCTTTCAGTTTCAGACTTTCCCAGCTTTGCATTGTTTTGCTACTTGTTCTAAAAGTTGTCTGCATACCCCTATGCACACAAATAATGGTCTTTTTTGTCAAACCTACAATTACTGTCGCATCATTCCTACATTCACCAATGTTCGTTGTTTTTCAGTGTAACCATATCCCGTTTCACCTACATCTCCTACTGTGCCCTTTCATTTCTTTGTGTTTCTAATTATTGTTTGGCTCTCTCTTGATTTGTCTTGCATGGGTCTTCCTTTCTTCCATGCCTTTAGTTTTCCTTTATCATTATTGATCTTTCTTTCATTTGTAGATTTTGCCTGCACAGCACTTGCGAAACCTCTTGTATTTAAAAAATATATATCAAAAGGGAGTAGATGCCGTCCATTACTTACTATTGGTTGGCTCCCACCTGGCTGCTACGTCACTTTACTTACCATTGGCTGGCTCCCACGTCACTCTTGCTTGCCAGGACAGGTCAGGACCTCCTCCTCACCTTCATCTTCCTCCTGGACATTGAGTCGAGTCTTCGTCTTGCCATCCAGCCGTGGAGCTTGGACTAAGCGCTGCTTCCACTGGTCAGAGTCCTTCCACTGTAGGCTCCCGCACTGTAGGCACTCTTCTTTTACTTTTCGGCATGCACTTTTTAATGCATGTTCCTGCGTTCCCCCTCCTTCACCCCACATAAAGTAAAAAGAAAATGTTTAAAAACGATATGATGCAGCCAGCATTGACTGCGCAATAGCGCTTTTTTATAGTTCACTTTAAGCCATACTCATAAGTAGGCAGTGTCTGCTTTCTGACAGCCAGTTAATATGCATGTAGTACATGCATATAGTTCATTATTAGAGGAATGGAGCTCAAACTCCGTACTTCCTGATCGTTTGATGCACTTTAACTTTGGTTAAGGCCCGAGGCAGTCTTGACTACTCTGGCGGGACATTAACTGACAAGAAACGTCATCCTCATTAGTATGCCAATTACTACTCAGATGTGACATGATGACGAGGCTGTGACTATTCCAGGTGGTGTGTTCCAGTCCACGCTACTCTAGCAGAATGTGTTCATTTGTGTTTTTTTCAATATTTTATGGTTCTAATTTTGAATTATACCATAAAATTGTGTATTGTCAATATGTTAGAAATTAGGTTTCTGGTTGGTTAGGATATGCATCTAAGCTGGTAGAACCCACCACTCTATTCAGGGTAAGGGAGTTACACACACAAGATAACCCCTGCTCACCCCCTTGGTAGCTTGGCAGAGCAATCGGGCTTCTCCCAAGGGCAATGTGTAAAGTGTTTGCGCAACACACAGACACACACCAGTGACGCACTAGGTACACCACAAAAAGAGACTCCTCATAAGGTTATATAAAAGTATCCTTTGTATTGTACATAAAACACTTTAGACCATCATAGGCACTTGCCAGGACGTCACATAGATCATAAAATCACTTTGCCACTAGGCAATGGTCATAACAGCATAGATAGTGCAATAGTGTAAAAACTCATAGATTGAGTATGTTATAAAACCACCATCCGAGTACATAATATGCAGATCCTGAAAGTATACTTGTTACCTTTATACTGTAGCGATCAAAATGACATAGTTTAGAACTCCAGGGCTTGAGATTCAGCAGTTTGGTCATAACACGAAGACCTATGAATTACCATAGAAGCAGTCATAACATAGTTTCCGCGCACCCCCGTTTTTCGCATTTAAGGCCCGAAAGCGCAATTTTGTCTACTGCACTTTATACGGTAGTTAATGCCAGACCATAGAGCACTGCGCCTCAAAAACAATCTGTTGCAGTACACTGACATACTCAGCAGGACCTCCATGGAGGATTCTTTCCCATCTGGCCCACTGAGTTGGAAATGCCTTCCTAAGATATGCCACCAAAGAACAAGGCCCCCCCAAAGGTATGTCACAAGCAGAAGGGAAGGGCACCCATACTTCCCAAGTTGGCATGGAGAACTACCTCGGTCCCCCCTGCATGGGAAAATTGCCCCAAGGCAGCTGCCCATGGACACGCGCTGCAGCTGCCCATGGACACGCGCTGCAGCTGCTGAACAAGTGCGGTGAGAGTTCGTGTCTCTGCACAGGCCTTCTCCAGCCGGTACGACAAATGTGGTGGGTCACTCTCCAACCAGCCTCGAGCTGCACAGGCTCCTTCATTGCTGCTGTGCTGGACGAGGACGAGGCCTCCCTTTGGCGGCGGGACACAAAGTGACGTCTCCTGCTTTGCTCTCTACACCTCGGCCTTCCACAATGGCTGGGCCCCAATCACAGTGAAGTTGGTGTTACAAGGCAACTCAGCACTCCAGCCAGGGGTTTCCTTTCTGTTGAGGGCGCTGCAGCTACTCAACAGGCGAGCTTCAACTGGAAGGGGGGGGGAGGGCCGCGCTCGGGCTCACCGCTTGTTGCTCGTAGCACTCTGACTACAGGTCACAAGGACACAGACTGACGAGTGGTGCCTCCAATTTGCACAGATTCGTTGGTTGAAAGCACTCCACACGTACTTCTCATGGGGTTCGATGCACTGCCCACACACAGATGAGGCAGAGGAGCGCTTGCCATGCGATGTCCTCTGGATGTTGTTTTAGGGCAGGGAAAGTGCTCCTCCAGCGATTTCTAAATCTGCCCAGTTGCAGGGGTTTGCCAAAGCTCCCGAATAAATCTCTCTCCACACGCTGAATGTAGGGACATTGAGCCAATTAGTTTGCACTGGATGAGTGGACCATACAGCGCTCCCCACTCGCTTGATAAGTAAAATCATAAAGCACTCACCATGCGCTCATTTTTCACAACCTCAGGGTAGGCCACCAAGACCTGGCAGATCACTGGGGGCACCAAACAAGGATGGATGCAGCAGGCCAGCACATAGAGTCCTTATAGGAAATCAGGCCAGCAGGCCACAGGTCAGCACAACAGACATGGGATTTCAATGGTGGTTCCTCCTGGCAGCATAACAGTTCCTTCTGGCCAGGTGCAGTCTTTAGAGCCAGCAGCGGCTGGTTACAATTTCAACATAGTGTCTCTCCAATATGGGGTCACAGTCCCTGTACTTATACTCCACATGTTTTTGTTCTGGGGTGCTTTGAATTTTTTTTAGAAGTGCACAACACCCCCATTTTATCCCTAGCCCTGACTCCGGACACACTACAGGGCGGCAGAGACCGCATTGGGAAAGGTAGGTACAACCCTACTCTGGTGCAGGTGGCAACTCCTCCCACCACTCTAAATGCAGACCAGGCCTATTCAGCCCAATGTGAGTCCCCCTGGAAAGGCAGGCAATACCTCAACCCCCCTTGTGGCTGTCTACAGTGACAGTGTCTACAGCACCTGTCACTCCCAAACCAGACAGTGAATACACCACCAGACAGGGCACAAAGAGTCATTAAGCACACAGAAATGCCCAGTTCTAAAAGTGCCATTTCTCAAACAGTGATAACAAATCCCCTTTCACCAAAAATCAGTATTTATCACTACTATTCCAAACATTCCAAACATAGCCATGCTACCCCTTTCATATCAGAAATTACCACTGAAGCACATATCAGGGAATTCCCAATGCAAACCTATGAGAGGGCAGCCTCAAAGCAATGAGAAACCAAATAGGCTTGTTGGCACTCCCAGGCCATGCCACACAGCTAAGGCACATGTCCTACATTTTACCTGCTCAGCACCCTGCCCCTAGGGCTACCTACGGCCTGCCTTAGGGGTGACCTATATGTAGTAAAAGGGTAAGTTTCAGATGTGGCAAACACTTTAAATGCCACGTCACTTTGGCAGTAAACTGCGCATGCAGGCCTTGCAGAGACCAGAGACAGGTTTGAAAGACTACTTCGGTGGATGGCGCAAGCGGTGCTGCAGGCCCACTAGTAGCATTTAATTTACAGGCCCTGGGTACATGGGATACCACTGTACAAGGGACTTACATGTAAATCAAATGACAAACAGGTGTAGACCAATCTTACCAAGTTTACAACAGAGAGCACGTGCACTTTAGCACGGATCAGAGGTGGTAAAGTGCCCAGAGTCATAAAACCAACAAAAATAGGTCAGAGAAAATACAGGAGAAAGGCTAAAAGTTTGGGGATAACCCTGCAAAAAAAGGCCAGTTCCAAAACTGTATAATAAAAAACAAATGTATATACTGATACTAATGTGATGCACAGCCCAAACTGAATTCCTTCATTTAGCTAAAATAATGACTGTTGATATTATCCCACTCACTGGGACTCAATGTAGCAACCTCAGAAGGATGAAACAATAGTCAGCTCCACGGGCGCTGGATCATGTAAATTGCAGTTCACGCTCCATTCTCTGCAGGGGGGACAGTGCCCGCAAGCTTTTCTGTCATCGCTCTTAAAAACCTAACATAAGGGATCACATCTGCATATTTCCAACAAGCCATGTTTTTAAAATAAAAATGTACATTTATTTTCTAAAGACTACAATCACAACCACTGTCACAGGGTTATCCAAGAATGGATAATAGTTGTTTATACATTGGTGTGTATATATAGCTAGCCCTTATTGTTTTTTTTTTGTTTTTTTAGAGCGAAAGGGATGTAAGAGGGAAAGGACAGAAAAATTAGTGGTGAAACAGAAGAGGAGTAGGACAGACACGGAGAGAGATACAGTTGCTGTACATTACATTGGCATCAGCTAAACATACTGCATTACATCTGACGCACTTTCAGGATGCTTGAGTCCGCATGCAGACCCACCCGTGCTATATTAGGGAGCAAACTTTGGGATGAGGGACGAACTGTTGTTTGTGCATACCAACTGTTTATGGGGGTTCATACAAGTCTAGGTAAGTGTCCAGAGCTTCCCACATCCTTCTCGAGGACGCTTTCCAGGGTGAGTACTGTAGCTCAATATTGTCTGCTCCTCTGAGATGCGGGACCCAGTTGATCCATCCTTTGTAGCTAGTTTTTCTTGTGTCTTTCAGGTTGGTAAGGGCTATTTTCACAGCTGCTGCCAGTGACCGGTATCTTTAAAAACACAAAGATTGCGCTTCTAAAAGTAGACAAGAAGATGGAGGTTAGTATCAAAGGGTCTCAGACAGAAACACTATGGGCTAAAAGCAAGCTTAAATACGAAGGGAAAAGCCTTACCTTCAATATCTGGATAGAGAAAGGTATTTACTACCCACACCAACTCAAAAATGGGGAATGCCCCATTACCCTTTCAGACCTCAAAGCAAGACACCACCTTAAAGGCATCGAAGTTTATAAGTTTCTGAATATAAAAGCGGCCTTATCAAAGAAGAAACTAAATACCCCCACCCCTCAATCTTCCGATATGTCTCAAACATTAACAAACTAGGACACCAAGTCTTGCAGCTCTACAAACTCTTACGACCCAAATCCAGCAAACTTAATGGGAAAACAATCGCCTATTGGGATGAACAATCTAGCACACCTTTCAACTATCAGAAATGGGCAACTCTGTGGTCCTCGACCTCGCGTAACAAGATTACCTCAGTACTGACAAAAACTAAATTTTGGCTGCTTCACAAGGCATTCTTGACCCCAGCAAGTCTACACTCATTACGTCTTGGTGAGGACTCACTCTGCGGGAACTGTAACAAAGAGAAGGGGGACCTAGCACACCTTATTTTCCAATGCCCAACAATCAAGGTATTCTGGGGGAAAATCTAGGATTTCATTAATGTTCTGTTTGAAAGCAAACTAACAAGGGAATTCTTCACCCTCACTTCGGCATTCATGCGCTCGAACTTGAGAACTGAACAAGAAAAGGACCTAATGGTCCTGTTACTGACAGCAGCTGTGAAAATGGTCCTAACCAACTGGAAAGACACACCATGTTTTGGTTGAAGTGCGATGCATTCCTTTAAAGGCATCCAAACGATCTACCGGGCATTGCATGGAAAGGAGGGCGGTGCGCATGCCCCCCAGACCTTGAGGCAACAGAGATGCCTTTCATGTGACCTCGAATGTGACCGAAATTGCGTTAAAAGGTTTTTGTACAGTATTCTGGAATTGCATTGAAGGCACGTGTTAAATTATACTTTTGTATACTTTTAGGATATAACCATATACTGTGGGTACCCTGACCTTCAAAGGCGTTCTCTCTGTAATGTCACCTATACAGGTAGAGCCAAAAAGCACTCTGAAACTGATCAAACCCACTTCCTGTTCCTACAGTTGGTAGAAGGAAGTCCCCTCTCGCTGATCTGGGCACAACGGGTGCTGAGAGCGAGCTGGCATGGCCTTGTGGCGAAGAAGAGAAGAGAGCACAGGCTGTGCCAGACTGTCAAGTGTGTCTCTGTGTGGGAGGCTGTGTGGGAGGTGGTGCCTAGGTATAACTCTTTTTGTTTGTTCAATTTGATTTTATTTCGATTCCATCTCTTACCCCATTGCTTCACATTGAATTATCATCTGGCACTGCAGAGAGGAAATCAATGAACAAGCATTGGCAAAGACGATAAGGTTCACGTATGCAAAATCTGTTGGCTTTGTCGATGTTTTATATAGCGTGAACTTGACCCGGTATTGGGTATCAGAGCACTTTACATAGCACCAGTTACGTTATATGAGGACACGTTAATTTTTGATTGGCACGGGGAGAGTAACTGATTTGCCCAGAATCACAGGATATTCAGCTTCATTGCCGAGACTCAAACTGGTTCCCCTGATTCGAGGTTGACTGGAAAAAACGCTGTCACGCGTCTAACATTGTCCATGTCAAAGTGTTTTTTTTTTTTTTTTTTTTTTTTTACTGTAAGCCATGTTGCACAGCAGCTCCAGTGGTGTGAAACATGTAAAAAAAAACATTGACAAAGCCAATAGAATTTGCATAGGAAAAACCTGTTTGCTTTGCAGAAGCTTGTTATTTCTGTCTTTATTGTTTGTTTCTGCGGCCCTTTCCTTGATTTCCTTTTTGTTTAATTTTTCATACAATTCTTACAGTAGGTCATGCTCTGTTTCTTTCTTTGGTATGTTTGCCTTGGATGTTCTTTAGTTCTTTGTTGTGCATATTCTGTTTTCTCTCATCTCCTTTTTCTCCTGCTTGTTTTTAGGGCTTGCGTAGTGGAGCAGCGCATGCGCTGCTCGCTTTGCGAGACATGCAGTATACACTATAGGTGAGGGAAGGCCCGCCCACTCCCCTGCCTACTTTTTCATTGGCCTGTGGCTTTGGCCTTTCTATATGCTGCCTTCTGATTGGTTTGGAGGCTGCTAGTTCTCACTTGTGCTTTATACACTTGTTATAGTCTCTTTCTCACTCTTTAGTTTTTTTCTTATTTTTCTTCCTTGATGTTTGTTATATTTAAATGTACTTTTAAAGTGCAATTTTCACCGATGCCACCTCTTTTAGGTGGAAAACAGATAATCCAATCTACCAATCGACTGAAATAGGAGGGTGGCTAAACCTTTGACATGTTTTCAGTCCTCGAAGAAAGGCTACATGATGCATCAAACTGGAAGCAGCAGAGAGTTATAAATATTTCTCACAAGCATAGAGAAGACCAGTTCACTGTTTTTGTTCGTTTTAAAATGGAGAATATCCAAGGTTTGTTTTCTTACTCGGCACAAAGGCGTGGTTGACGAAGTCAATACTCCTTTTGTGCACAGAAATCAAGGTCCCTGAGCAGTATAGACCTGTGTAACTTATGCAGTATTTAAATTCCTGACTTTTTTCAACCCTCAGCTAGTGTAGCTGCGCCGCATTTTGGAGCCTTTGAATCTTTTTAAACAGTTAGTTAAGGCTGGCTTCCTAGATGGACACTATTTTACCCATCTAGGCTTGACGGTACTTTCACAAGTGTAGTTTGTACCTGATTTTGGACAGTCTGGATCATAAGCTTCATAAGTGTACGAAGATGGTATAAATTGGTACTGATCACTCTGGAAATTTTTGGACACAGCATCTCATATTACTCTCAGACTTTTAACCTTTTGCATATGAGGGGAGTTGGACCTCGCTCCCTAGTCCTCGTTGGTCTGACCATAGAAAAGCAGGACTCTCCAACCACCGTAATCTGTGCTGTGTTGGTGAAGTTTCAGATAGTTGGCCTTATCCACGTGTATATGGCACTAGACAGACGAAAAGTGTGGAACTTACTCTTCTTATGTATGGGTATGTGTGTGAATGGTATGTATTTGTAGAGTGAAAACCTAGTTGGAGAGCAACTGAGTGCTGAAGAGGGATCATGGCATTGGGGGAAGGTCAAGGGTAGTCTGGCAGGTATGGTGGGTGGGGTGTAGTGCTCCCTGAAAAGGTATCTAGTTTTTTTCTTCATTTTAGTAGAGTTGGTGCTGAATTGATGCCGTTCCTGGGAGCATGAATGGAGAAGGCTCAGTGTCTGTTTTTTGACTTCTTGCATTGTTTTGTCTCCAGTCTGGCAATATCCAGGCTACTGCTTAAAAAGAATTGACTATTAAACCTTTAGTTCAATGACTTGAACTAAGGACAGATGTCGAGGAGAACCTGACTGTGCTCCAAGTCTCTCTGAAGGCCATGTAAATCAAGCATTCTCCATTGTCTTCTTGAGACTCGGTGTGTGCAGGGGATCTTTTTGATGATCAAAGAACCTTAGTTAAAAGCTAATCAGGCTACGGTCTTGCGACTTTAGGGCCACTGAACAATTTGTTGCACCATCATGATCTACTCTATGGAATATTGGCTCCAACGCATGGCCTGCCCCGTTGGTGGCTCTATGAGTTTGCTCATAGCGATGCTGGTTTTGTACGTTTTCGAAATATTTACTGAACTTCCTCGCCCCCCCAAGATCAATACAAAGATTGAAATCCTGAAGAAAGAAAATGTGACTGTGCTCTGGAAATAGTTCTTTCCTTAGGCACACCCTTGGTACGCCACCAAAGAGATCGAGTGGTCTGCTTGTTAAAGAAGGGTTTTCCCTGGACCACACTATCCATGAGATGATCCGCCCCCAAAAGAGACTTGATTATTGAGCTCCTTTTAGAGAATTGAGGAGGAAAAGGTGAAGTGTAAGTGGATAGGCAAAAAACACAAGATATATTCACTATGATGATGATGGCTAGTTTAATAGAGCGTGACTGATCTCTAAAAGGCATCCTCGCCCTAAAGACACGACCTGAAAGTAGAGGAATATCCACAGTCAAGTGATGGAGCAACCACCTTTCCTGGGCGGTTTTATATGTGAAACAGTGAGTTTAATGTTGACGGCTGAGTGAAGCAGTCGGTTGGGGTGGGAGGGGTGAGATAGGAATAAAAGAAGTTGTGTGAACTTCTTCCAGAGATATATAGGGCCATCATTATCGATTGCGTAATAAGTACATCAAACCTTCCTATTCTAACCAGTGTAGACTGGCCAGATGGAAAGAAACGCCAACATGGCATGCAAGTTCAAAAGTAATCATGCCACAAGTTTTGCATTTTTTGAAGATGTTGCACCAAACATTATGGGGCACCTTTGTAGAGGGAGATTCTAGAACTGATCAGGACTTGAATAACAGCTTTACGGGATGCTTTAGGAAGCAAAGGAAATATTTTCCACCACATTCTTAAATTTTGACTGTGCACCGTAGAAGTGAGCCCCTGTTTTTCTATCTATTTCAGTCTTTCTTTCTCAATAGAGGAAGGTCGTCGAACAGAGTTTTAGCACCATTACCATTACCATTCTGTCCTTTACGTATGTAGGTGGAAGTTAAATTGCACAAACCTAACTGAAGGGCAGCGCAGTGCTACACAAGTTCCAAGGCAAAGACACAGTCATTGTGTGATATGAGGCATAGCTGGTTTCTCAGAGTAAAAGTGGACTGATACTGCATCATGATGTAGTTTTATTTAAAGAAGTGTGTCTACAGTGCTTTCCTAAATTTTAAGCAGGGCTGAGGCTGCCCCAATAGATGTGGATATCATTCTAGAACCATGGAAAATACATGGAGAAGGCCCGCTGCCTTCTTTGCTCCTTCATTCTTGAGGTAGGGCCTGTATTACAGGCAGCATCCTATGTAGGTTTTAAGCGAGGACGTTGCAAGTGGTCTTAAATTGGTTATCAAGGCTCAAGGACAGTCACCTACACAAAAGATCCCGTGTGTGAGTGGTATAGAGAATGTCCCATGAGACAAGGGAGATTTCTGATTAGAGGGACCTTAAACCCTAAGGTTTGTGGATTCATTAAAGTGTATTCCCTTTTTTTGAAAATCTGGAATTCAAAGCAAGGCATGGATCGAACAACCCAGGCAGATGAAGATACCACAAAATAGCGACCATTGTATTGATATCTTAATTCATACATACTCTAGGGCATCAAGCGCTTCAATGATAGGACTGAAGTGGGGGTAATGGGTGAAGGAAAAGGGGGAACAGGAAAAGGAAGCAGATTAATCTAGAACATACCGAGACTTAAAATAAGGACAAGTCCCCCCCATAATTCCAGCTCAATAGCCCAATACATTTAGGAACTACTTTTTCCTGAATACCCTCAAGGTGTACCACACTGCAGTTCTATGGGCACATGTTTGCCCTGATTCACATATCATTTACCAATGTTCCTTGCCTCCAAAACGTCTTACACTGCCTCCACCTGGGTGAACACGTGATATCTACCTCATGGGACACTCTCAGCGTTGTTGGATGCCTTAAGCACATCTCCAATCCCAATTTCAGCAGTTCTTTCTTAATGACTTGTAGCTTTTGGTGCATATTCTGTGCAGACTTTCTGCATTATGAAAAAGTCAGAACAGGCTTCCATTGATGGCAGCTTTTGAAAACTGGATGCTGCTCTCAAAATACACTTCCTGTTTTTCACAGTCTATAATCCACTGTGTTGTTGCCTCTGGAGACCCAGCACCTCCGTTTACCCTTTTGGGCAGCCGATAAACTGTTTGCACAAGAGCTCTTCGGATATCGTCCACAGAGAGGACCTTTGAACTTAAAAACCTCTGGAATCTTGTAACCCAGTATTCCTCTCCTGAAGAGCACTTTAGTCCCCACAATAGGCTATGTTGGCTGCAGGAGACTGATCGTCTAATTAATGCATTCTTTGAAATACCTCTTCTTTTGTTTTGTTTTGCTGTTCCACCACCGACGTCTCTAATTAGGCATCCTTGTAACATTTTCGTGAACGTCCCTCTCCGTTTAGGCAATCGCTGACCTATCAAGACCAAGGAGGCCTTTATTGATGTCAATTTCTCTTTAATATCTTTGGAAGTTCACTGCAAGTCACTTAAGGCTTATAAAAGCGATGCTTCACCTTGAAATTCCCCAGCTCTACTCTCTTTGTGTGTCAGCCTTCTTGTTTTCTCCCTGGCGTAGGAACCGTCTAAGAGAAAACAATTCAGATTTCTCCCACTTGTGCTCATCCTGGTCTTATTCTTGGTGGGTTTTTGAAAAAAAGTACCCAGGCTAGTGCTAGATTGCAGGCAAGGTCACAAAGTTCTGTATCTGAGAGACCTATCAGATCCATTATAGTCCCCATGACCAGCAATCATGAGTTATTGGTTGTTCCACTAGGATTCTTGACTCTGGTTGTCTTGAGCTCCATGGGCCTCACTTGTCCATTTTTCTTAAACCAGTGCCTCAGCCCTCTACAGCTGCAAAAGGAATGTCGGTGTGGTCCTGGTAAAATCAGCAGAACACCCATGTGACATTTCGGATCATTCTCCCAGTCAGTAGGGACTCAGTAGGACCCTGTCACAGGCAGCCCAACCTGGCCCCACATTCTAACTGAAGTACCCAAGAGTGCAGCCGCCTTTGTGAAAGAACCGCAGCTACTTGCCTTGGTCATTGCGAGTAAGGTAGAGCCAAAAGGGTCAACAGCGGCATGCCTGAAGGTACCTCTGGTTTTTATAGACCGCAGAACTATACCCTGCCATTTTCTAGCTGCTTCTAGGTCCCGGGGATTGAGGAGGAATGCTGGAGCTTCGAGGCACAGATAGCTCCATCCCTAACTGTAAACATTTTAACTCCAATATTTTTCAAATGCTGCTACCTCCTTGAAGGTTGATTGGTTGTGGTGTCTTCCATCATCCTTGCAGTATTTTCAGCTATGGGCAGGTCTAGTTTTATGGCAATTCAAGACTTGGTAATAAAGTAAAGGAGCCACCACCTAGGGATGGCAGTTTTGAAGGTTGAAAGGGGTGAGATGGGACAAAGAACTGGGTAGGGCGGATACCAGTGATATGGGCCGAGTAGATGAAAAGAACAGAACTGTGATGCGGAACAAGAAGGTTTAGGAGAAAGAAAGAGGATTACATTATCTGAGTGAAGGTGGTGTAGAGGCCCATAGTGGGTAAATCATGAGGTGGGCAGTTAAGGGATCGCTCATTAATGGATTTGGAGGCAAGGGCCAGAGGTTTGGATGTCATTTGTGTTTTTCGCTGAAAGCTAACCAATGATGTGATGTAGCCAGCCAAGTGGTAGAGATGTGCCTGGGCTGATCACACAATGTCCTTGGTGGCAATGTTTAGAACCTTGCCAATAGGTCAGAATTCTTGCAGTAATCTAAATTATCAAGACAAATTAAATGTTGATATTTTAGCCTTGTGGAAGTTAATATTGAGACACATTTTCTGAATTGTGAGCAGGTGGTGTTTGATAGCAGTAGCTTTTTTAATGATGAAAGATCTGTCTCACAGTTGACTTGAATTGCACATTATGGTGTCAGCAAGAAAACAAATAGGGTCTTGAAGATGAGTGGGAGCTAATTTTGTAGGAAAATATATGATTTTTAACTTAGAGGGGTTTAGCATGAGGAAACCAATTGTCATTCAGTGATGGATAGCTGCGAGGCAGCCTAGATTGAACGTAAGAAGTGAGAGGTGGAAATGAGAAGGCTATTTGTGTGTCATCGGCATGACGAATACAGAAAAAATCAATAGCCATAATGTCTCTTAGAGAAGTGATACAGAGGGGAAAAAGCAGAGGAACCTTTATTGTACCTGTCTGGCACAACAGGCAGGGAGCTAATTTGTATAGTACTGAGCATCATTAGGCCAGGTATGATGGATCGGAAGGTTATAGTACGACCCAGATACGATAAGGTGAAAAACCATTGAAAGAAGCTATCGAAATAGCCAAAACAGTTGAAGAGTCAAGGGCCTGTAAGAATGAGATGGAGTTTAAAGGCAACAGAAGAGATTAAAGTGTTGTTGCCACCAATGCAAATGGGTCTGAAATAGAAGACACTTGAGAAATGTTAGCATTGTGAATATGAGATGGGAGGGATGGAAGTGGAAAAGGAAATACTTGGTGGGATGTAATGGTGCTGGGCAAGGGATTTTTTTCAAACAAGCCTTGCAATGTATGTAGGAAATTTTTCCTGTAGTGAAGATTTTAATTGTTCTGCATTAGACAAATATTGTTGGAGATTTGGAAAGAAAGAGCACTTTGTCAGTCTTTAAGAATAAATAAAGAGGGACTATAGCTTCAATGGGGGTTTGGGGGTAATTTCCTTTGAGAGAGTATTAAGTGTGGGATCATAGGAGTATGGTATAGGAAGGACCTGGTAAAACAAGGGAAAGGTTCACGATAAATGATAGGAAAGTAATCCCCATGGTACACTCTGGATCTATTTCTTTCTTTCTTTCTTTCTTTCTTTCTTTCTTTCTTTCTTTCTTTCTTTCTTTCTTTCTTTCTTTCTTTCTTTCTTTCTTTCTTTCTTTCTGCGTTTTTATATAGCGCAGACTTTACCCGAAGGCGTCAGAGCGCTTCACACAAGGAGCGGAACTGTTACATGAGAAGAACATTACACGTGAACAAATTACAAAAGCAGACGTTAAGTTACATGAGGTAAAAGTGACAATTGTGAGCAAACAAAATACATGAGGTAGCAAAGGTGCCATGAGGAAAAAGTGACAAGTGTGCAGGTTATAAGAGAAAACAAAGTACAAATAGAGGTATAATACTCCAAAATATGCTAGACACTCAGGCACAAAAATAAACGTAATGTAGGCAATGGTGGCACTTGTTCAAGTATCAAAGGTAAACAAAATGTGAGAGGTAGTATACTGTGTGTTACAAGGGAAGGTGGTGTGTGCAAGTTACAAAAAGGTACCAAACACAAGTACAAGGATAATACAGCAGTGAATGTTAAACACTCCAACCACAAGAACACACTGGAACACACTGTACTAGAGGATTTTTTGGAAACAAACTTTGGGAAGGTTGATTTTGAGTCCAAATACATAAATCCCACTGGTTTCAAAGGAAGTGCAATTGATGTATTGGGTTATATGTGTACAGAAATCAGTCTTAGAGGAAAACAAATGCATGGAAAGTTTGTATGTGACCACTGTAGGTCCTCTGATATTAGAGTGGGTACACAAATGTAATCTGCACATAATTATAAACTCAAGAACACAGGACCAAGTTGTAATTTTTGTGGAAACGATGTGAAGAAATTGTAGATAAGAGGGTGTGTTCGTCACATTGTTCTTAAAGAAGGGTCTCAACCAGTGATACACAAAGTCAGAAGAATTTCTATAGGGATCAGAGAAGATGTAAAAGATATGCTGAAAGAAATCGTGCTTGAGCGTGTTTTCAAGCATGTTGAGTCAATGCAATGGGTTTCTCCTGTGGTGATCACAAAAAACAGATGGCAGGTAAAGGTTTTGCATGGACCTTAGAAGCTTGAATTAGAATGTTGTAATTGACAGCTTTCCTCTCCCAAACATAGTGGAGATGGTCATGATGTTAAAGGAAATGAGGTATATCTTGAAGCTTGATCTCAGGAATACATACCATCAAATTAAAGTGCATCCTGAGTCAAAATCTTTAACTGTATTCATAACACCATAGGTGGTACATTTATTTAAACATTGCACTTAATGTACTATTACGATTTTAAAAACAGAATCAAATGCAAGATTGCCAAACATAGTCTTCTGGTCAGGCAGGCCTTACTAGCTTGTAAAAGTATCCACAGTGTGATTATTAGAAATGGGGGAGAGCGATTTGGAGTCCCTTTCCTTTTGACACCTTCCCCCACCCAGGATATAAATGACAAAAGATGTTAGTGATGGCCATTTACAAAGCAGCTTACTGCTACTCATTTTTTTCAGCTACAAATAAAGCAGTTATCAGCATGATACTTATTTTGGCTCATTAGGATAATTTGAGACCCCCATAGTGGGTCCGCCCCCAGTTTCAAGACCCCTTTTAAGGAAGAATGTCAGACATATTTAAAAGTCAAAATCAATTTGTTTATTTCCAGTGTAATATTTTGGTGTTTGTGAAAACCGTGGAAGAACACAATTAAGGTCTTCTATGGCATTGAAGTAATATAATACCAAATGTTTGAGACATTTTGCATGCAAGACAGAGCCAGTATGAGCAGTGTTTCAAAGGAGGCGATCTTTTGTTAGGTTTAGCATGCCAGCTTACAGTTTATCATAGAAACGTTGCCTAGGGATACAGAGGATGAGATTATAGAAATTGAAGAGGTTGTAGCGTGTGGAGATGGCATTGTTTCAGAGTTGAAAGATGCCATTTCAAAAGAAGAATGGCTAAATGCAATGAAATAAGACAAGGCCACAACCATTAACATTTTGAGGTGTATCTTTGCAACAGAAGGTATTCCCCAAGTGTTAGTAACTGACAATGGCAAGCAACTATCTTCAGATGAATTGAAGAGACTTTTAATACAATGTGGTATCAACCATGGTACTACACCACTCTATAACCCGCAAGGAAACTGGATTGTTGAAAGGGCTAACAATTAGTGAAAGGAGTGATGGATAAGGGTAACTTGGATACTGATGAATGTTTGGGCGCGTTGTACATGTCAGTGGGCACTCTGGGTGCACTTTTTCATTATGATGAGAGGAAAGGAAGGACAAACCAAATTAGTTCTGAGATGGTTGAAGAATACTTCTGTAATTCAGGAAGCCATGCTGATTGCTTTGGAATGGGAAAAATTATGAAAGATGGCTGAAAATTGGAGATTGGGTTAAAGTGAAGCTAAGCAGAATGAGTGGGGGAGTGTGTTAGTTCAAACGACCATATCAAGTCAGTGATGTGTAATGAAAGCATGTCAAATTGTCAAAAGTGGTAGAGAAGGACGGGGACATACTATAACAAGCATTGAAAATGCAACAGGTCTCGCCCTCGTTTAAGTTAAACCAATTCTGTTTGAGCCTTACTTTTATTGAGGAGACCCTGTTCGACAGTGTTGTGACCCCTGCTGTTATCCTTTTTGACATTACAAAGTTGTTTAAAATTGAGTGATCTGATCCCACCAGGCTACCAAACCAGAGCCCTAGGGATTTGAACATAGAAACATATTTTATCTCTAGTTAAACAAATTTCAAACATGCAGCTTTCAATAATGTGTTGAATTAATTTTTCAAAGTGGTCATATATTTATCTCTGTTATGTGACCCTGAATGTGTGTAGATGCACCTACCGCTGTTACTGCCTGCTGTGGTCCACTTCAAGTGTATATTATGTTTAAGTGGCACTTACATAGTCTGTACTTGCTCACTCTCCACTGATCCCAGGCTCCTAGAGCACCTTTGATGCAGATGCTTTCCAACCAACGAAAGCCTAAAGTTACCAGATTACGCCATGTCACCAGCAAACCCTTTTTCTAGCCTTGCCTTACATTTAGCGGTATGTTACATTGGTTTAGTTGTTGCGAGTCAAGATTACAACTCCTAGAATGTGGTAGATTAAAAAATAGCAACATCACAAAATAAAATGCTGGACAGAGTGACATTTTTCACAACACTCACCCCCAGTCACACATCTGAGTTAGATCCATTGTTATTTTGCTTGCCAAGTCATCCCAGTTTGGACCCAGCCATATGCCAATCAGTTTTGAACTTTCTCCCCACGGGAACAGTCCAGCCCAAACTCCAAGCCAGGTCTTCTCTGGACCGGAAACGAGCATCCTGGGTTTGGTTTCAGCCGATCACTCCATATCAGCCAGGCTAGCTTGAATCCAGTAGCACAGCGAGCAAGGGACATCTGGGCATACCCGTAGCCACTGAGGGCCCACATAGCAACATCACTCACAAAATAAAATGATGGACAGAGTGTTGAAACTTCAAACACTCACCCCCAGTCACAGATCTGGGTTTAAACGATGACAAGGGGTGAGTTGTTGAACCGTTTCAGCACTCAGTCCATCATCTTGTTGTTTTTGCTATGTTCGCCCTAGTGGCCAGGGAAATGGGTTCATCAAGGCCTGATATAACCAAAGGGTAAGATAATGAAAGTGCTCTGAATTTTCTTTCCAGACCCTATGTCATTGTGAGACTCGCTGCATTTGTGCTTGGAACAACTATGATCCTATGCTTTGGTATTTTACCACTTTTTTGTGTGTTTTATTTTATTTATCCCATGCTTGTTCTCTGTATTGTGTCTTGCTATTCATTTGGTATAATCAACTCTGTTCATTGTAAAGCGCTCTGATATCCGCAAGGATCTTGTTCGCGCTCTATAAAACCTTCTAAATAAATAAACAATGAGGTGTCTTTTTACCTTTGTTTTTATTACTGTCTTTCAAACGTTCATGTACATAACATGCATATGTATGTGTATATGCATATGTATGCATGCATTTATATCTGTATTTATATAGATATGCAGATGTATATATGTGTGTGTATATATATATATATATCTATATAAGTGCCTATATTGTCGCTCCAAGGTTGTCCACCTTTGAGTAGCACACAAGCAGCAGCTTGATTTATGTGTAGGTGAGGACGGGGATCCACTTGTAGATGCCGCTCCGTAATGGATCTGCCCGACGTGTTTCGAAGCTCCATATGCTTCTGTTCAGGGGCTTTAACGGAAGCGGTGTGCGCAACCGCTAACCCACTTCTCCATTTTCCATATGACACACCCACCAATGGGAGGCTCAAATGAGACTGTGTATTATGGGAAGTGTGGTGCGGAAAGCACACAATCAAGTCCTGTATGGACCCCGCAAGTGGGCCCGTCCTCGATCCCGTGTACGGCTGCTGTTTCACTTCCGTGACCCCCAAGGATGACGGGGTGGTGCATACTTCGCGGCTGGACGGCCGCGTATAAATTGTCGCTCCAAGGTTGTCCACCTTTGAGTAGCACACGAGCAGCAACTTGATTTATGTGTGGGTGAGGACGGGGATCCGCTTGTAGATGCAGCTCCGTAATGGATCTGCCCAACGCGTTTCGAAGCTCCATATGCTTCTCTTCAGGGGCTTTAACGGAAGCGGTGTGCGCAACCGCTAACCCACTTCTCCATTTTCCATATGACACACCCACCAATGGGAGGCTCAAATGAGACTGTGTATTATGGGAAGTGTGGTGCGGAAAGCACACAACCAAGTCCTGTATGGACCCCGCAAGTGGGCCCATCCTCTATCCCGTGTACGGCTACTGTTTCACTTCCGTGACCCCTAAGGATGACTGGGTGGTGCATACTCCGCGGCTGGACGGCCGCATGTAAATTGTCTCTCCAAGGTTGTCCACCTTTGAGTAGCACACGAGCAGCAGCTTGATTTATGTGTAGGTGAGGACGGGGATCCGCTTGTAGATGCCGCTCCGTAAGGGATCTGCCCGACGCGTTTCGAAGCTCCCCGTCCTCACCTACACATAAATCAAGCTGCTGCTCGTGTGCTACTCAAAGGTGGACAACCTTGGAGTGACAATAAATGCATATATATGTGCGTGGGTAGAGAGGTAGCGAGTAGTAGAGAGAGAGGCAGAGAGAGAGGTTGAGAGTAGTAGAGAGAGAGGCAGAGAGAGGTAGAGAGTAGTAGAGAGAAAGAGAGAGGTAGAGAGTAGTAGAGAGATGAAGAGAGAGGTAGAGCGAGAGGTGGCGTGAGAGGTAGAGAGGGATAAAAGGTAGATAGGTGGAGAGTAGAGAGTGAGTAGTAAAGAGTGTAGTAGAGAGTAGCGAGTGAGTAGTTGAGAGAGTGAGTAGTAGAAAGTAGTAGATAATTAGTACTAGAGAGTAGTAGAGTGAGTACTAGAGAGTAGTAGAGTGAATACTAGATAATAGTAGAGTTAGTAGTAGAGGGTAGTAGAGAGTGAGTAGTAGAGAGAGTGAGTAGTAGAGAGTTAGTAGAGAGTGATTAGTACAGAGTAGTTTAGAGTGATCAGTAGAGAGTAGAGTGAGTAGTAGTAGAGAGTAGAGTGAGTAGTAGAGAGTACTAGAGAGTGAGTAGTAGAGAGTAGTAGAGTGAGTAGTAGAGTAGTAGAGAGAGAGTTTTAGAGTGAATAGTAGAGAGTAGAGTGAGTAGTAGAGAGTAGTAAAGAGTGCATAGTAGAGAGTGCATAGTAGAGAGTGAGTAGTAGAAAGTAGTGAGTAGTAGAGAGTGAGTAGTAGAGAGTGAGTAGTAGAGAGTGAGTAGTAGAGAGTGAGTAGTAGGGAGTGAGTAGTAGAGAGTGATTAGTAGAGATTAGTAGAGATTATTAGAGATTAGTAGTGATTAGTAGAGATTAGTAGAGATTAGTAGAGAATGAGTAGTAGAGAGTAGTACAGAGTGAGTAGTAGAGACTAGTACAGACTGAATAGTAGAGTGAGTAGAGAGTAAGTAGAGAGTAGTAGAGAGATTAGTAGATAGTGAGTCGTAGAGAGATAGTAGAAACTGAGTTATAGAGAGTAGAGGGGGTAGAGTAGTAGAGTGAGTAGTAGAGGGTAGTAGAGTTGTGGTAAATAAAATTATTACCCTGTTGGAATTTCTATACATTAACAAGGATCATGCATATAATGAGAGGCAGAGTCCGTGGTGTCCGATTCAAAAGGGCTTTAATTCAGTAACTCGAGTTAAGGGAGAATCGGGTTCCATCACCACTAAGGATCAGGAAGGATCGTCATCTGAACTTTATTCACAGAGTACATTATTTATACTTTAAATATACATTAACTTGCATAGAGAAGGCGGAGCAAGCGAAAAGAGAGAGATAAGAGCACATGGGCGTGAAAAGGGCGTGTAAGAAGGCATACACGTGGGTGTTCACTTGAGGAGTCATAGGTGTGTCATAGGTGGGTGGATACATGGAGGGGGTCTGCATGGTCAGCAGGAACCTTTACCCTACTTGCGTGCGCAACTTGGTCATGACGTGGAATTGACGTGTAACTGGGGGAAGCTGGGGGGAGCTGACTTTCGTGCTAGTAGAGAAGCCTTGGATGTCAGGACGACCTGCTCTTCTGGTATTATCTGATATCTTGAGTTTGGAGGATGTATTATCTGAGTTAAAGGTCGCTCGAGCAAAGGCTGCTCATCACTAAATGTTAGTGTGTGCATATATTTCTTCGTGCATTGCGTGGGGCCATGGGCCTTCTATGGATGCGAGTTCTGTAAATCACTTGAATGGAGACAGGAAGGCTAGGCCCTATCTTCTGCAGGCGGATTATGTTTACCTTCTTCATTAAGCAGGAATGTATTTCTGTGGAGCAGAGCAGATAACTGTAAGCAAAATACTGTCTTGGCAGGCCGGGCTGGGCACCTCTCGGCTGAGCAGGAAGTATGTGAGAGGTCAGGGATACATAGCTAAACTGCAGCTTTCAGTGTGTCAGGAGGCATGGAGCCTGAATTCGGGTCCTGGCTCGGCTGAGCCACAAAACGGGTTCATCTCGACTTTTAAACGTGCACCATGCAAATACATTGGCAACATAGGCCTCAGTGCAGAATTAACGTTTCTTTCATGGGGGGCTTGGTAACTGACATTCTAACATTGGACGGAAATGCAGAGGCATTATTATTACAGGCATGAGAGGGGAAGTGCAGGGTGACATGGACATACATGGGGTACATGTAGGGGACACATTGGCCATATAAAATTTCTATTTCCTCATTCCCTCCTTGTCCCCTACTGTGCCCTTTAGGACACATCTATATTCATGATACCGTATATCTGATCATACAGCATCATTTGTTCGTCTTTTTTCTGTTGTATACGTGGATGGGGAATACAGGCAGTGGCACACAAGCCGCAAATCGCTGGGCCACATTGCAGACAGAGACAGCAACTGAATATAACAAGCAGTATCACTCCTAGGAACGACAACACTTTCCATCCCCATGCTGATATTACACTCCAGAGCCAACCGGACTAAGTCCATGAGCCTGGGTTTTGGTGTATCTTGTGAGCTATCTTGTGGAGTCTTGTTATTGCTGCATACACGGATGGCGCGTTATTAGGAATAAACACGCAACAACTGGAGCCGATCACTCTACAAGCCCCGCCCCTATCTGCCAGGATGACGTCAAGAACAAGGCGGTTTTGAAGAACAACAAGTCTCATGGCAGACTGCTCCTCCGTCAAGTTCGCCAGAGCAGATGCAGTCTCATTTACTACTGCTTCTAGAGTTCTTGTTAACCTGCGTATTAGTTTACTGTTTTGGACGGGACCTATGAAGAAAAAGAATCCTTTATTGAAATCTGTATATTGCTCCCAAGCTGTCTCAGTCTGATCAATCACTGGGGAATCGGTCTCCCTCTTATTTCTAACATGCACTAGTCGGGAATCTCGATGATAATGGGATGGGGCTAGAAAGACGGGTGGCAGCAGGAACGCTATATAACACGTTTCACCCCAGTCTAAGGGCAGACGTACATAGGCTGTCTGACCACAAATGAAATAGGAATGGCGGGAAGCTTTGAAAGTAGACTTTCCTTTATCATTGAACTCAACTACAGTATTACAATCACTGTGTCCTAAATGCACTGACCCTTTCTTTCTAACACACAATTCACCTTTTACTGGTAAGACTGATATGAACGGTGGACCTGTATTTTTCTCGGACTGGACATTCAGAATCATAAAGTTAAGGGAAGCATTTCCTTGCTCGTACACTTCATTTTCTAGATCGGTCCCTTTCCTCTGGGGAAGACCGTCTTCGTCTGGAAAACATGCTTTATTCATTACTGTATTTAAATCTCCCCAAATCCAATCGCCCTGGGAAACTGTGAACTTTCTGTCTTGTGATGACATTAAAGCAAACCATGCTCCGCACGAACCATTGTGCGAGAACGGAAAAGGAAAAAGGGGCAGAACTCCCTTCGTTTTCTGATAAGGTGGGAGTCGGCCACATACCCAGCAATTTGTTACATTGCTGGTCTGATGAGAATGGTGCAACATTCGAATAAAAGTATTGTTGTGCAGTGCTAGTCGATATGACAGTTCATGGGGTGGCAGATCACTGAATGTGTGCTCTACAGTGTCATTAGAGGAAGAGTGTATATGTGAGGCAATAGGAGGAAAGAAAACATGTAGCGTCAAGCTGATACATATAATCGTTATACTTAGAAGAAACATAATAATCAGAGTTACTATACATCTACTGCGTAAAATCTTGCAGTATTTCTCTCTCATCTTGCTCTTTTTGCTATTCTGGTCTACGATCTTATACATGTCAGGAACCTGTCTAACCGATTCACCACCGAGTGGACTTAAACAATTAAACGCTGTCTGACTTACTAGACCGTAACTTAGACCTATACTCCTGTTGCAGAGTCTTTTCTAGCAAAGGGGGCTTTGAGTCATTATTGTCTGGGCAATCTTTAGGCTTGAGCAAAGTTCCGGTATCTCCGAAGAATTTCTTAATATGCTGGGCGTGGATCCAGCCTTTTCGTCCCTCGACCTTGACGGCAGTCCTCGTGGTAAGCAGTACTAGCTTCGGTGTTCTCCAGCGGGGCTCAAGAGGGCTTGAACGATCAAAATTTCGGACGAAAACCATATCCCCCGGGACGATGGTGTGTTCTTTGACTTGCGTGTTGTCGGGGAAAGCGGCGGCAACCTGTGAACGACAAGAGAGTAGTGCAGACATCAAGGAAGCCAGGTAATCTGTCAGCATGTTACTGTCAACATCAGTAATTTTCTTTGGCATAGGCGTACCCCACATATTCGGTGGTCTACCAAAAACCACCTCGTAAGGGGACAGGCCGGTTCTGGAATGAGCTACCATACGCATGTAAAAGAGGGCAACCAGCAAGGCTACCATCCAATCCACGCCTTTTTCTGCACAGACTTTTGCTAATTTCGTCTTAAGTGTCTGGTTGTGGCGCTCTACAAGTCCTGCTGCCTCTGGGTGTCGTACACAATGAAATTTCCACTGGTATCCTAACAGAAGGGACACTTGTTTCATTAATTCAGAGGAGAATGGCTGACCGTTATCTGAGTACACGACACGGGGCAATCCGTACCGTGGGAAAAATTCTCGTACCAATTGCCTGGCAGTGGTCACAGCAGTATAATCTGGGACTGGGTATGCTTCTGTCCATCTAGATAGTGCACATACAACTACTAGGACATATTTGTATCCTCTACATCTGTCCATCTGGATATAATCCATCTGGAGGACTTCAAAAGGATGGTCAGGAGGATGAAATCCACCTTGTTCCACCGGAATGCCTTTGCCTGGATTGAACTGACAACAGATCATACAGGTGCGTACTTTCTGCTTCGCTGCTGCACGCGGGTGCTTGTTAAACCAAATATTCTGTAAACTGTCTAGCATTGCCTTTTCTCCTAAGTGTGCTGGACTATGTACTGTGTTTATGATGACTTGTACCATAGAGTCTGGGAGAAACCATGTAGCTTTGCCTTTAGTCATCCAACCCTGGTCAGTCTGGACCCCTCCTTGTTCAGTCCATCTCTTTATTTCGTCTGGAGTGGCATGTGTCTGTATGTCGAGTACATCTTGTGAGGGATCCCTGACTGTCATGCTGTTTGTCAGTGATGGTACTTTTGTCTTTGTCGTGTCTGTTGGTGTCTGGGCTGTAAGTTTAGCTGTTCGATCTGCCAGGTCGTTACCCTGGGAAATGGTGTCTGTAACTTTCATGTGTGCTTTGCATTTCAGGATGGCTATGGCTGTAGGCAAATGTATTGCTTCTAACAGAGCCTGAATAAGGGGACCATGCTGAATTTTGGCCCCATGAGAGGTCAGGAAACCTCTCTCCTTCCATAACACTCCGAAGTCATGAACAACCCCGAAGGCATACTGTGAATCTGTATATATGTTCACTTTCAAGTTCTTGGCTTGTATGCAGGCTTGTGTCAGAGCGATGAGCTCTGCTGCTTGTGCTGACAGTGTGTCTATTCTTTGTGTCTCTATGACTTCAGTATCAGTGGTCACGGCATATGCGGCCACTAACTCTCCTGTGCTTGTTCTCATGCATGAACCATCTACATAAAGTGTCAGGTCAGGATCTGTGAGTGCAATGTCTGTCAGGTCTTGTCTTGGTTTCGTCACTGTATTAATTACTTCCACACAGTCATGTGGTGCAGTGTCCACTGTGCTTGAGGGCAAGAGTGTAGCAGGGTTAAGAATGTTGCATCGTCTGATCTCTATGTGTGGCTGAAATAACGTTAGTTCATATCCTGTCAGTCTTGCTATAGTCAGATGTTGTGTCTGTGTCCTGTTCAAGAGAACTTCCACTGCATGTGGAACTTGTACTGTCAGGGGGTGTCCTAACACTATGGAATCACTCTGTCTTATAGCTAGGGCTGTTGCTGCAACTGATTTCAGGCACGCAGGCAGAGCCTGGGCCACTGGATCCAATGTACTAGAAAAATAAGCACAAGGCTTGTGTTTTCCTGCTTGATCCTGTGTAAGGACAGATAACGCTGTTCCATCTCGTTCAGTGACAAAAAGCGTAAAAGGCTTGCTGTAACAAGGAGTCGCTAAAACTGGTGCTTGACATAAGGCTTTTTTCAATTCTTCAAATGCCAGGGTATGTTCTTCTGTCCAAGGGAGGACAGTCGAAGACGCTGCCTCCTGTGTTGTTAGCTGTATGAGTGGTTTGGCTAGATAGGCATACTGGGGAATCCATTGCCTGCAGTAAGAAGTGAGGCCAATGAAGGCCCGTACTTCCTTTTGTGTCTTGGGCTGTGAAAGGTTAGCAATTAACTGAATACGTTCTTGTGTCAGCTGTCTACTCCTCTTGGACAGCAAGTGTCCAAGGTACACCACTTGCTGTGCACAGAATTGCAACTTTGAAGGGGACACTTTGTGCCCCTTGTCTGCCAAGAAGTGTAAAACTGTCAGTGATGCATGTTCGCAGTCTGGTTCTGTTCGTGCTGTGATCAGGATATCGTCTACATATTGGAGCAGCGCAGTGTTGGTAGGCATGTGAATACTGTCCAGTTGTCTCTTTAATGCTTGACTGTAAATACTAGGACTTTCTGTAAAACCTTGAGGAGCTCTCGTAAATTTGAAGCTGCGTCCATTTAAACTGAATCCGAAAAGGTATTGGCTCTCTGGATGAATTGGGACACTGAAGAAGGCGTTCTTTAGGTCAATTACAGTAAAGAAAGTCGCCTCGGAATCAATTGCAGTCAGTAATGAAGAAATGTCTGGGACCACTGGGTATTGAGGAATTATGCATTTGTTCAGTTCTCGAAGGTCAATCACTAGTCTGTAGACTGGTGGTGCATTAGGGTCTGTTCGTTTAAGAATAGGGATGACAGGTGAATTACATACATTCGAGTCAGTCTCTACTACCACCCCTTGTGCAATGAGTTCGTCAACAATTTTCAGTAAAGCTATTACGGCATCAGGTGGTAACTTGTATTGTCGGATGCGTGGCAGTACTACTCCTGGTTTGAGAGTGACACGGTGTGGCGTAATGTGCATGTAACCTACGTCAGTTGGACCTTGTGCCCATAAATGCTGTGGTACATTCTGGAGTCTCTGATCAAAATCTTTCAACACATAATGTCCTTTAAAATCACGTAAGAACAATCGTACTCCTTCCGGAGAACAACATATAACTGCTCCCAGTTCTTTCAATGTCTTTATACCAAGCAAATTTTCTGGACATGACTTAGTAAGTAACAAGTCTGTGGTACGGGACAATGGACCGACTCCTAGGGAAACTGGCTTTGATACTTCATTAACAATAGGCTTTCCTGAAAATCCCAGGGAAACATTCTGTGAGCCTGAGAGGGGTGCCCCTGGAACCTCGTCATGGCTGATGGTAGTTCTGCTCACCCCTGTATCAATCAGAAATTTTCTGTCTTTTCCCAATACACGACTATGTACATAGGGACCTTCTTGGTCTACAGGAATCTCAATAAGGGGCAAGCCAACCTCCCTCTCTAGGCTATTTCATGAGAACTGTGTGAATTCTGGATAGTCCGACTGTGTGTACTGGTACATTTGTTGTGTGGCTTGTTGTGTGGCAGCCGCTGGTGGGGGTGGAAAATTCGCTACTGTCTGTTGTGTGTTCTGTGGGGTGCTATTCTGTCTAGGAGGATGCGGTCGTTCTTTTGTCTTGCCTGTAGCTATATTGTGTTTCAGGACAGCACATTCATTTACATAGTGACCTGGTTGCTTGCAATAATTACAGTTCCCTTTAACAGGTGTCGTGCTCTTTTTATTCGCATTAGCTGGTACCGATTGTGCAACCAGCACTTTCATTTTCGTATCTTTCATGCGTCTCTTTTCATGCTCCTGTTCCTCTCTAATTCTGTTCTGGTGATATTGTAACATTTGCAACATTTGGGAAGGGCTATTTGCTTGCCAGGTACTCTCAACCTTCAGTACTCTGTTCTTGATCGGGGGTAAGGAATTCTCTACTAATTTGCTCACAAAAAGATGTGGATATGATTCACTACTTGGCTTAAGGCCACTATTTATAGAAAAACATTTCTCGAATCTAGAATAAAAATCACTGGTGTCCTCGTCTTGTTTCTGTTTACAGGCTGAAATAGCATCCCAATCTTCCTTTTTAGTAATCAATAATCTCGGCAGAACCTGTATCAGGAGTTCAGGTAGGACTTTAGCTTTGTCCCCAAGACCAACACCAGGGTGCCTGTCTTTATCCTCGGCTTCCAATTCTGCCCAACTTAACTTTTTCTCTCCCACCTCCCAGTCTTTCTCTTTAAGCTTTTCGTAAATACCTGCAGGCAACAGTACTTTCAATAATTTTATAATGTCAGCGTACGTGTAATCCCCTATGCTGAGAATGTCTTTTAATTCACGGTGGAACCCCCCGGGTCTTTATCATGGCAGGGCAGCATCTTTTTCATTTCCAGTATTTCTAGTTTCGTCAAGGGTGTGTAAACGTATACTCGCTGAAGGTTACCCGCTGCATTTTTGACGGGATGTACCTCTCGTAGGGGGTTCTGTCTGTCTATGTGTAAGCTCTTTCTGTCGTGGTGTGGGGCAGGAATCATGCACGTGGTCAGAAAAGTCATGTACTTATGTCGTTGATCCAGAATGACATTAATTAATTCAGTACCTAAGTCTATCCATCTTTCTAGAAGTATATCGTCTAGTAATTTATACAAGGGACCGGGATCAAAATGTTGACTCTCGTACAACGTTATCAAATGTTGAACCATGTAAATACCAGCCAAACGCTGTTCGTTCGGAGGAAGGCTCAAAAAGGTCTGAGCCACTACATCACTGTTATATATGTTAGAATTAGACACCCATTGAACGGCTGACCGGGCTAATTCCTGTTCGTGTGTGGTGTGGGGTCTATCGCACTCTACCCGTCTTTTCAGTGCGTTCTCAGTAGCTTGGAATAGATTTTCGAGGGAATATCTTTCTTTTATAGGAGGTCCCTGTTTGCGGTAGTCGAGGCACTTGGGCCTGTCAAACTGTCGTGCTTTGCCTACGTAATTTATTTTATCCACTTCCTCAATTCCGAGCTCTCCATCTTCTGATAGTGACTCATCTTTCCCGTCAGACTCTTTCCTGTGTAATTCTAAGATCTCTTTTCGTATTTTCCTGTACATACATTCTGTCTGTCCCTGTTTATCATGTTTACCGGCAGCTATGTTGTCACTCCAATCAGTCAGACCTCTGTTTACTCCTTTGTCTGGTTGGTCTTGTTCCCTGATCAGACAGTTAATCAAAAAACGTAAAATCATGCATTTAACCTCCACCTTTCTTTGTTCCATGGCCTCTTCTATACTCTCGGATCCCTCCCCCGTTCTAATGAAATCGTATATTTTATCTAAATTTTCCTTCATGCCTGGTAGGGTGATCAAATAGTCGACAGCGTGTCTTAATCTTAGTGAGTACACGAGCATTGCACCCTCACCTGGTACTGGATCGTATATACAACGTGGAATAGTTACATTATGCTTAAAGGGGGATGCTGTCATTTGTGGCGTTCGTTGTAGCCCTGACCCCAGCAGTGCTCGTGCTGCTGGCGGTGTTCGTGGCGTTGTTGGTGGCCCCCCTCCCACTGCCCCTTGTCCTACGTCGTCTTTCACGGCCTGCGGAAGCCACATTTGTAGAAGCAGATCCTGTGATGGGGGCGGAGGGAAGGGATTATTGATTAAAGGAGGAGGGAATTCTGCGTTCACATAGTCCGGAGCGGGCTCTTCTAGATAGGAGGAAATAAAAGCTTCAGCTTCTGTCTGCTTTCGTCTACGTACTTTAATGGGTACTAGTGGTGGTGGCAACTTACTGGGTACTTCTGAGGGGGTCGCTTTAGCTAGTTCTTTTGAGTGGACGGGATAAATACCTGCAATGAGGGCATTTCTTTCTCTATCTGCTTGTTCTGCCTTGACCCGTTCCCCCTCTTCCTGCAGTTCCTTTTCTCTGGCTTTTTCCGTTGCTTCCTTACTTCTCTCTGCTTTGTGGAATTCTTTCTCTGCTCTACAATGCGCTTCTTTACGCCATAACTCAATGGCATCTTTCTGGGACGGTCTCACTTTCTTTTTCCATAGTGCTTCCTCTACTTTCATAATGCATTCAGCATCCCATGTTCCTGAGGCAGGCCATCTATACTTCTCTTCTAGATCCTTCGTGTAATCTACCCATAAGTCTAAAAACAGTATGGCATCTAACCCGTGCTTTTGATACATAAAATGACCAGGTGTGTCTCTAGGCGGGACGGGAACTGACTCTTCGAGTATCCCTTTCCTGGTCCCTATCTGACGTAATTTCGAAAACAGTGGCATGTTGGAACTAACTTAACGAAAACACAATATACACAAAAAAATTGACTGAAAACAACCATTCGCACTACAACACTAAAACATTAAAAACAGATACATCCTAACTAGTACATGGGGAAAAACATGAACTTGAAAACTGTTAACTTTATGTACTGTAATACAGTACAACCATACCGGTCTCATAAAGAGACGCGTCTTTACCGTGCCCACTGAAAGGGACACGTCTTTACCGTGCCTGTGTACCCAGACACGTCTTTACCGGGCTCAAATAAATGAACCCGTCTCTATGCGTTCCCAATAACGGTACTCACTGGGAAGCAGAACTTGAAGGCCTCGGAAACTCGATACTGCGTGACTGCGGTGCTGTTACTGCTACTGCGCATGCGCCTCGGAACAGGTGGGCCTCGGGATACCTCGGACCTTGCTCTCTCACGGCTTGGGCTCTGGTTGGGATGGTCCGCAATCCTCACCGCCTCGTGTGGATGCCTGGTCGCAGTCTCCGTCTCCTCTGTGGGCCTGAGGGAGTAGGCAGGAAGTCCCGCTGTCGTGTACACTTGAAGTCCGTCACGGCTGTAGAAGGGGGCAGGGGCTGGACCTACATCACTGGGGCGTGGGGAAGGGGACTTGTCCCTATTCGGGCGCCAGATTATGTGGTAAATAAAATTATTACCCTGTCGGAATTTCTATACATTAACAAGGATCATGCATATAATGAGAGGCAGAGTCCGTGGTGTTCGATTCAAAAGGGCTTTAATTCAGTAACTCGAGTTAAGGGAGAATCGGGTTCCATCACCACTAAGGATCAGGAAGGATCGTCATCTGAACTTTATTCACAGAGTACATTATTTATACTTTAAACATACATTAACTTGCATAGAGAAGGCGGAGCAACCGAAAAGAGAGAGATAAGAGCACATGGGTGTGAAAAGGGCGTGTAAGAAGGCATACACGTGGGTGTTCACTTGAGGAGTCATAGGTGTGTCATAGGTGGGTGGATACATGGAGGGGGTCTGCATGGTCAGCAGGAACCTTTACCCTACTTGCGTGCGCAACTTGGTCATGACGTGGAATTGACGTGTAACTGGGGGAAGCTGGGGGGAGCTGACTTTCGTACTAGTAGAGAAGCCTTGGATGTCAGGACGACCTGCTCTTCTGGTATTATCTGATATCTTGAGTTTGGAGGATGTATTATCTGAGTTAAAGGTCGCTCGAGCAAAGGCTGCTCATCACTAAATGTTAGTGTGTGCATATATTTCTTTGTGCATTGCGTGGGGCCATGGGCCTTCTATGGATGCGAGTTCTGTAAATCACTTGAATGGAGACAGGAAGGCTAGGCCCTATCTTCTGCAGGCGGATTATGTTTACCTTCTTCATTAAGCAGGAATGTATTTCTGTGGAGCAGAGCAGATAACTGTAAGCAAAATACTGTCTTGGCAGGCCGGGCTGGGCACCTCTCGGCTGAGCAGGAAGTATGTGAGAGGTCAGGGATACATAACTAAACTGCAGCTTTCAGTGTGTCAGGAGGCATGGAGCCTGAATTCGGGTCCTGGCTCGGCTGAGCCACAAAACGGGTTCATCTCGACTTTTAAACGTGCACCATGCAAATACATTGGCAACATAGGCCTCAGTGCAGAATTAGCGTTTCTTTCATGGGGGGCTTGGTAACTGACATTCTAACATTGGACGGAAATGCAGAGGCATTATTATTACAGGCATGAGAGGGGAAGTGCAGGGTGACATGGACATACATGGGGTACATATAGGGGACACATTGGCCATATAAAATTTCTATTTCCTCAGAGTGAGTAGTAGAGAGTAGTAGAGTGAGTAGTAGAGAGTAGTAGAGTGAGTAGTAGAGTGAGTAGTAGAGTGAGTAGTAGAGTGAGTAGTAGAGTGAGTTGTAGAGAGTGAGTAGTAGAGAGTGAGTAGTAGAGAGTGAGTAGTAGAGAGTAGTGAGTAGTAGAGAGTGATTAGTAGAGAGTGATTAGTAGAGAGTGATCAGTAGAGAGTAGTAGAGAGTGATTAGCAGAGAGTAGTAGAGTAGAGTGAGTAGTAGAGAGTAGAGTGAGTAGTAGAGTACTAGAGTGAGTACTAGAGAGTGAGTAGTAGAGAGTAGTGGAGTGAGTAGTAGAGAGTAGTAAAGTGAGTACTAGAGAGTAGTAGAGTGAGTACTAGAGAGTAGTAGAGTGAGTACTAGAGAGTAGTAGAGTGAGTAGTAGAGAGTAGTAGAGTGAGTAGTAGAGAGTAGTAGAGAGTGAGTAGTAGAGTGAGTAGTAGAGAGTGAGTTGTAGAGAGTGAGTTGTAGAGGGAGTAGTAGAGAGTGAGTAGTAGAGAGTAGTGAGTAGGAGAGTGATTAGTAGAGAGTGATTAGTAGAGAGTAGTAGAGTGATTAGCAGAGAGTAGTAGAGTAGAGTGAGTAGTAGAGAGTAGAGTGAGTAGTAGAGTACTAGAGTGAGTACTAGAGAGTGAGTAGTAGAGAGTAGGAGAGTAGTAGAGAGTAGTAGAGTGAGTACTAGAGAGTAGTAGAGTGAGTAGTAGAGAGTAGTAGAGTGAGTAGCAGAGAGTGAGTAGCAGAGAGTAGTAGAGAGTGAGTAGTAGAGATTGAGTAGTAGAGATTGAGTAGTAGAGAGTGAGTAGTAGAGAGTGAGTAGTAGAGAGTGAGTAGTAGAGAGTGAGTAGTAGAGTGAGTAGTAGAGAGTGATTAGTAGAGAGTAGTAGAGAGTGATTAGTAGAGAGTAGTAGAGAGTGATTAGCAGAGAGTAGTAGAGTAGAGTGAGTAGTAGAGAGTAGAGTAAGTAGTAGAGTACTAGAATGAGTAGTAGAGAGTAGTAAACTGAGTAGTAGAGAGTAGTAGAGAGTAGAAAAGAATGAGTAGTAGAAAGTGAGTAGTAGAGAGTGATTAGTAGAGAGTAGTAGAGTGATTAGCAGAGAGTAGTAGAGTAGAGTGAGTAGTAGAGAGTAGAGTGAGTAGTAGAGTACTAGAGTGTACTAGAGAGTGAGTAGTAGAGAGTAGGAGAGTAGTAGAGAGTAATAGAGTGAGTACTAGAGAGTAGTAGAGTGAGTACTAGAGAGTAGTAGAGTGAGTAGTAGAGAGTAGTAGAGTGAGTAGCAGAGAGTGAGTAGCAGAGAGTAGTAGAGAGTGAGTAGTAGAGAGTGAGTAGTGGAGAGTGAGTAGTAGAGAGTGAGTAGTAGAGAGTGAGTAGTAGAGAGTGAGTAGTAGAGTGAGTAGTAGAGAGTGATTAGTAGAGAGTAGTAGAGAGTGATTAGTAGAGAGTAGTAGAGAGTGATTAGCAGAGAGTAGTAGAGTAGAGTGAGTAGTAGAGAGTAGAGTGAGTAGTAGAGTACTAGAGTGAGTACTAGAGAGTGAGTAGTAGAGAGTAGGAGAGTAGTAGAGTGAGTACTAGAGAGTAGTAGAGTGAGTAGTAGAGAGTAGTAGAGTGAGTAGCAGAGAGTGAGTAGCAGAGAGTAGTAGAGAGTGAGTAGTAGAGCGTGAGTAGTAGAGAGTGAGTAGTAGAGAGTGAGTAGTAGAGAGTGAGTAGTAGAGAGTGAGTAGTAGAGAGTGAGTAGTAGAGAGTGATTAGTAGAGAGTGATTAGTAGAGAGTAGTAGAGAGTGATTAGCAGAGAGTAGTAGAGTAGAGTAGAGTGAGTAGTAGAGAGTAGAGTAAGTAGTAGAGTACTAGAATGAGTAGTAGAGAGTAGTAAACTGAGTAGTAGAGAGTAGAAAAGAATGAGTAGTAGAAAGTGAGTAGTAGAGAGTGATTAGTAGAGAGTAGTAGAGTGATTAGCAGAGAGTAGCAGAGTAGAGTGAGTAGTAGAGAGTAGAGTGAGTAGTAGAGTACTAGAGTGAGTACTAGAGAGTGAGTAGTAGAGAGTAGGAGAGTAGTAGAGAGTAGTAGAGTGAGTACTAGAGAGTAGTAGAGTGAGTAGTAGAGTAGTAGAGTGAGTAGCAGAGAGTGAGTAGCAGAGAGTAGTAGAGAGTGAGTAGTAGAGAGTGAGTACTAGAGAGTAGTAGAGTGAGTAGTAGAGAGTAGTAGAGTGAGTACTAGAGAGTAGTAGAGTGAGTACTAGAGAGTAGTAGAGTGAGTAGTAGAGAGTAGTAGAGTGAGTAGCAGAGAGTGAGTAGCAGAGAGTAGTAGAGAGTGAGTAGTAGAGAGTGAGTAGTAGAGAGTGAGTAGTAGAGTGAGTAGTAGAGAGTGATTAGTAGAGAGTAGTAGAGAGTGATTAGTAGAGAGTAGTAGAGAGTGATTAGCAGAGAGTAGTAGAGTAGAGTGAGTAGTAGAGAGTAGAGTAAGTAGTAGAGCACTAGAATGAGTAGTAGAGAGTAGTAAACTGAGTAGTAGAGAGTAGAAAAGAATGAGTAGTAGAAAGTGAGTAGTAGAGAGTGATTAGTAGAGAGTAGTAGAGTGATTAGCAGAGAGTAGCAGAGTAGAGTGAGTAGTAGAGAGTAGAGTGAGTAGTAGAGTACTAGAGTGAGTACTAGAGAGTGAGTAGTAGAGAGTAGGAGAGTAGTAGAGAGTAATAGAGTGAGTACTAGAGAGTAGTAGAGTGAGTAGTAGAGAGTAGTAGAGTGAGTAGCAGAGAGTGAGTAGCAGAGAGTGAGTAGCAGAGAGTAGTAGAGAGTGAGTAGTAGAGAGTGAGTACTAGAGAGTAGTAGAGTGAGTAGTAGAGAGTAGTAGAGTGAGTAGCAGAGAGTAGTAGAGAGTGAGTAGTAGAGAGTGAGTAGTAGAGAGTGAGTAGTAGAGAGTGAGTAGTAGAGAGTGAGTAGTAGAGAGTGAGTAGTAGAGAGTGAGTAGTAGAGAGTGAGTAGTAGAGTGTGATTAGTAGAGAGTAGTAGAGAGTGATTAGTAGAGAGTAGTAGAGAGTGATTAGCAGAGAGTAGTAGAGTAGAGTGAGTAGTAGAGAGTAGAGTAAGTAGTAGAGTACTAGAATGAGTAGTAGAGAGTAGTAAACTGAGTAGTAGAGAGTAGTAGAGAGTAGAAAAGAATGAGTAGTAGAAAGTGAGTAGTAGAGAGTGATTAGTAGAGAGTAGTAGAGTGATTAGCAGAGAGTAGTAGAGTAGAGTGAGTAGTAGAGAGTAGAGTGAGTAGTAGAGTACTAGAGTGAGTACTAGAGAGTGAGTAGTAGAGAGTAGGAGAGTAGTAGAGAGTAGTAGAGTGAGTACTAGAGAGTAGTAGAGTGAGTAGTAGAGAGTAGGAGAGTGAGTAGCAGAGAGTGAGTAGCAGAGAGTAGTAGAGAGTAGTAGAGTGAGTAGTAGAGAGTAGGAGAGTGAGTAGCAGAGAGTGAGTAGCAGAGAGTAGTAGAGAGTAGTAGAGTGAGTAGTAGAGAGTAGGAGAGTGAGTAGCAGAGAGTGAGTAGCAGGGAGTGAGTAGTAGAGAGTGAGTAGTAGAGAGTGAGTAGTAGAGAGTGAGTAGTAGAGAGTGAGTAGTAGAGAGTGAGTAGTAGAGAGTGATTAGTAGAGAGTAGTAGAGAGTGATTAGTAGAGAGTAGTAGAGAGTGATTAGCAGAGAGTAGTAGAGTAGAGTGAGTAGTAGAGAGTAGAGTAAGTAGTAGAGTACTAGAATGAGTAGTAGAGAGTAGTAAACTGAGTAGTAGAGAGTAGTAGAGAGTAGAAAAGAATGAGTAGTAGAAAGTGAGTAGTAGAGAGTGATTAGTAGAGAGTAGTAGAGAGTGATCAGTAGAGAGTAGAGTGAGTAGTAGAAAGTAGTAGAGAGTAGTAGAGAGTACAAGAGAGTGAGTAATAGAGATTGAGTAGTAGACTGAGTAGTAGACTGAGTAGAAGACTGAGTAGTTGAGTGAGTAGAAGACTGAGTAGTAAAGAGTGATTAGTAGAGAGTAGTAGAGAGAGAGAGCAGTAGAGAGTAGTAGAGTGATCAGTAGAGAGTAGAGTGAGTAGTAGAAAGTAGTAGAGAGTAGACTGAGTAGTAGAGTACTAGAGAGTGAGTAGTAGAGTGAGTAGTAGAGTGAGTAGTAGAGTGAGTAGTAGAGTGAGTAGTAGAGAGTGAGTAGTAGAGAGTGATTAGTAGAGAGTGAGTAGTAGAGAGTAGTGAGTAGTAGAGAGTAGTGAGTAGTAGAGAGTGAGTATTAGAGAGTGAGTAGTATTGAGTGGTAGAGAATGAGTAGAGTAGAAAGTAGTAGAGAGTGAGTTGCAGAGAGTGAGTAGGTCAGAGTGAGTAGTACAGAGTGAATAGTAGAGTGGTAGAGAGTAGTAGAGACTGAGTCGTAGAGAGTAGTAGAGTGAGTAGAGAGTGAGTAGTAGAGAGTGAGTAGTAGACAGTGTCTCACACACACAGTGTCTCACACACAGTCTCACACACACACACACAGCCTCTCACACACAGTGTCTCTCACACAGCGTCTCACACAGTGTCTAACAGTGTCTCACACACAGTGTCTCTCACACAGTGTCTCTCACACACACAGTGTCTCACACACAGTCTCACACTCAGTCTCTCACACTCACAGCCTCTCACACTCATATCCTCTCTCACACACAGCCTCTCTCACACACAGCCTCTCTCACATACAGTCTCTCACACACACAGTCTCTCACACACAGTGTCTCACGCAGTGTCTATCTCACACACAGTGTCTCTCACACGCAGTTTCACTCGCACAGTCTCACACGCACAGTCTCTCACACACAGCCACACAGTCTCTCATACACAGTCTCTCAAACACAGTCTCTCAAACACAGTCTCTCACACACAGTCTCTCACACACAGTCTCTCACACACAGTCTCTCACACACAGTCTCTCACACACAGTCTCTCACACACAGTCTCACACACACAGTCACAAAGTCTCACACACACAGTCACACCTACACAGTCTCACACACACACAAACAGGCCAACGCTTCGGTGTACGCAGCATCTCTTCTATACATTCACATACAGGAAGTGCACCGACACACAATATCAGCAGATCGCCGACTGCAGTCGGGCACACGGTTCTATAAGCGCTTGGGGACATCCAATGGTGGGGCCCAGCTCTATAAATCCACATAAGTGTGTTGAATGGGGGTTTCCTCTTCTTGCTTCCAGAACAGCGCTTTGCTCTGCGGTTCCTTGGCACTTGCTATTTTTCTGGGACGAGAAAGTCTGCCCTCATGTATGTGTACCTACGCATAGATGCCAGGGACTCCTTAAAATAAATATCTTGCTTATGGCAAAAGACAGTATATTGGTTTTTGCTCCGGGGTAGGGGAGGAACAACAGAAAGGGGCTTGTTTTCTAAATAATGCAGACAGAGGCCTCTGTGATGGATGGATTCTAAACAATAGACACCCCAGGGAATGGGCTGTTTGTATTGTGCACTGGTGAAGAGGGAGTGGGCAGAGGGCGAGGAAGGAGGTGTATGTGCGCTGGGGGAGGAGAGTGACCGGGGACCATGCAATGTCCATTGAACCTCTCAAACACAAGCTGAAGCGTGTCCAGATCAGAAAACACAAAGAATCCAAACCCCCCAGCAAATACGACCCACCCAAAGGGTAATAGGAGCCCCAAGCCTGCCAACGACAAAAGGCTCGAAATCGCCCGACGTCAAGAGGTCTTTGAGGACCTCAAAGTGAGAGGTGCCCGAGTTCTACCCGCAACGAGGGGCCTCTCCTCAATGCAGAGATAATCGAGGCATTCCAACACAAGGCCTTGCAGCTCCCCCGCGAGTTGTACTAGGCGTTCCACACAGAGCATGCACACCAAGCAAGTGAAAACCAAGCGTTACCACAGGGCCTGCAAATCAACCGATAGAACCCCGAGCTCCGCCCACAGACCTGCATCCAGCCAGTACGTTCTAAAGGCCTGCAACGTAAACAAGCACTAGCCAGCCAGCCACGGTTTATTTTTACATCTCGCTTTCACTTTAAAGTGAAAGCCAGATGCAAAAATAAACATGCGGCGGAGCTTGTCTTTATGGGGCCATGTGTTTGAAACTCATGGCCCCATAAAGATAAGAAAGCTTGTGCGATGAATGGAAAACAGACTAGCCCGTCCAAGTGGGCCGTCTGAAAAAGAGAAAAGTCTACGTCACGAAAAACGCTTTCAAAATGGCTGGCCACCATTGAGCATAAACGGTGACACCAGCCAATGGGAAAGTGGGGCGGGGCTTGAAGCACTTAAATGAAAGTCCTCCAAAATATAAAAGCTCGCCGAGCGAGCTGCGCATGTGAACAGCCACGATAGCCGAGACCTAAAAAGAATGAAAGCAATAAGTCCAGAATGAATGGAGGAAGTGCTTAGTGGGTCAATGTTGATGAACGATGCTGGTGTTGATGAGCGATACTGAAATTGTAAAAAGTTCAAGAGTGAATGATGTAAAGAGACCGAATGTTGATGCTAGATTGGATGCAGGTAATGGATCAAGAGTGTCGGATTGTGTATTTGTGGCAAGTAGTAAAGAGTAAGGGGAACAACTCTACATAGTGTAAGGCGAGCTCCCGTCAGGCTGAATGATTCCGTGTGGAAAAGAGGACTTATTGTTACTTTAGCATTGTGTCAGTGTAAAGGCTTTAAGATAATTCGGGGCCGGTATATCATTGTACTCAATCCGCTTTTTTCACCAATGCTGCTCGTTAGACTATATTTTGTTATGCACGTGTCCTTTTTTGATTGTATTGATTTTTCATTATTGGTAACAATGTCCACCTTTGATATATTTTCATGTCATGCATTTATGTTGTTATCTTTCCATTGTGGTGTTAAAAGAAAGAGAGGGGATTTGTTAGGATGTGAGTCCTGTGCAATATTAGGTGACATCAGTGGGAAGGGCTATTGATTCCACTAAGGTCACTGGATTCAAGGCCAGTGCCGTTGGCTGTTGGGTTGGCGAGGGAAGAGGCCTTCACCCCTTCTGAGGTTTAGCCCAAGAAATAAAGCTATTATCTGCGTACAGCATCTCGAGGGTTAATACATTTATTATAGTTAAGGATATGATTGGATCTCCATCACAAAATCTGATATAGTAGTCCTGTGTCCCACAGTTGCTTGGGCTTCGACTAACATATGTGTTCTTCTGTCAACACGTGCTGTTCCATGCTTCATGGCTCCCGCATCTGGATTCTTGGTTTATGATGATAGCCCCCTTGCCTGTTTGCTTTCCCTGGTGTTCCCATGGGGTCATCGCTTGTGTTTTTTCTGGGTACCAAGGACAATGTGATATAGCTAATTAAAAAGGAATACAGGCTCTGCTGCTGCGATGAATGGTGGAATCCAGCTTTGGCATCTGTGCATAGCTGGACGTTGGTTAAACACTGCTTTTCAAAATCCAGAAGTAAGATGTATTTTAGAGAATATCTACTCAACAGAGCAAACTTTGTTTCTTTATCATAACAAGAAAAAACTGAACTTGGGAATGAGTAATATCCTGTATACAGTAGCCTTCCACTGAAGACCTTGTCCCTTCGTCTTCACAAAGCAGAAAATACTTGTCAGAGATGAAAATGGTGTGTTTAAATATTTAAAGATGCCACTTCTGCCACTGGATTCGTTTTGTGAGCTGTGGTAGAGGTGTGAAGGATAAGAAACACATTTGAAAACCAACGACTTGATTTTTGGGAGAAATTGTGGTTTGAGAATTGAAAATACAGAGGTTCCGCCCTCAAAAGTGTGGGAGGGTTCCTCGAAAAACTCTCTCTATTGAAGAATATAACATGGGGTAAGATATGGCGGCCGATGTGCGACCCTCTGATTGAGTTGAACAGCTGCACACTGATCACAGAAGATGGTAGTAAGAATCTGGATGGGAAATATTTTGACCTTAGTTTTAAATATATTACTGTTGAGCATACACCTTGAAAAACGAATGGAAATTTGAACATTTAAGATGAGGAAAAAGCTCCAGATTTTTGGATTCTTTTACCAAGTGTGAGGTTATTACTTCAATTTCTAAATTGAAAACTTGGAGAATTTACGCATGAAACGGAGTACAAAAGTGGCACTGGATTGCGATTAGTGGTCTTTAATGGATTTTACTTGATTTTTGTAAAATATGTCTGAGTTTGAGTTTAGACAAAGCGATCCAAGTGTTTGATGGTTTCAGTGTGTGTGTGTGTGTGTGTAATATTTTTAACATGTAGCCTGTGTAATAAAGTTAAACATGTAATTTCTTCAACAGGCTAAATTGCATTCGTCCTGCCCCACTGAAAAATCGAATGAATAACTTAAAGTCAAAGATTTGAGTGTCTGAGGGTTTACTCAGGCTGTCATCCTTACAGGGTAGATGAAGTACGTGCCATTAAGTCAAGTAAGATTTTTTTAAAAACCTGTTAACGCCTGAAGCGATTCACTTCATAGATTGTGCTGCAACTCAACGAATTATTAATAATATTCTCCTGCGTGTCACTTAGACTGATGGAACTGATGAATAGTTTCACCAGAAGCCCTGAAAAGGGAAATGACATCACTGAGCCGTGAAATGAGGAATTGGGGTCAGCCTGTGTTCAGAATCGGGCACTTTATTCCATGAAATATTAAGATTTGAGCAAGAATTAGTGTTTGTAATGAAGGGCATTGATCCCTTACGCTCTGACTTGTGGCAAACAACCCTGGGAGGACCCATTCCCCGGGTCTGAGACTCAAGACGGAAGAGGCGCTCTGGGTTTGCGGCGAGGCCCTTACACTGTCCAGCCGTAGTGCCCTCTGAGTGTGAGGACACTACGGGCCGAAAGGGGATTCCGAAACACCCACAGTAAGCACGTGCTGCACACCTGTACGTCGAACAGTGGCACAGGTATGTACCAGAGTCCTCAAGTGAAACACAAATAAGAAGCCAGGAAATATGTTCTGAAGTCTATACCATTCCAGGAGACCGGTTTTATTAAAGGCGAAGAGAAAAGTATTCTCTAATCCCAGCGTGAAGCTTTTGCAGAGCAGATGAAACAAACTCCTAGGGAAAGGGTCAAGAAGGCTCTCTGTCTGAGGAAACGCATTTAGCATGTTCAAGAGCTTGGTACAAAGGTTCCACTTCTGTCTGTCTCCTTATGTAACCTAGTTTAAATCTACATGTATGTACATATTCACTTAAATATGCAGTTGAACTTATGTTTACAAATTAAAACTGAAAAAAAGCTGAAATCCCCCTGTTATTGTTCGCACCGCAATCTAGGTCTCGCTCAACAGCCATGCAAGCCATAACTTGCAAACCAATTGCAATGCTTCTAACTTCACCTACAATGTGACAACAGGTCACATGAAAGATGTCACAGGAGACATGACGTGTGTGGCGTTACTATTCACATTGCCAATGAGACGACTATGGAGCAGTGGCGGGTGTTATTTTTTGCAGGGAAGGGGTCATGCGTACTAACATGCACATACATATACTCACTCACACCCATGCATTCCCAAATGCACAACGTCGCAACCATTCACAACGAATATACGATGTTACATCGGTGTTTACACCGCGATACCTTTACAACGCAAGCATTACAACCAAAGTCGTTACAACGACTTGCGCTGGAAAGCGTTGGACTTATGAATAGTATGATTTACTATTCTAACTCCAGTCTACGTGCAGTAGGGAAGGTGTTGGAATAGTAAATCATACTTTTCCTTGGGTAAGACTTACTTTGTAATACCCGTGTTGTAAAGGTATTGCAGTGTAAACACCGAAAAGTAACCGATGTTTCCCATTCACAACACTCACTCACAACAAATTCATACAATTATACATGCACACACGCATCAAACATTCAAAAACATAAAACGTACCTGCCCTGCACCTCCCGGAGAGGAAAGTCTTGGAGATCCCAGGAGGGTTGGGACCTCTGCCTTCTCTCATTGGCTTAGTTTTGGTCAACCAGTGAAGGGAAGCAGCAGTTCCTCACTCGTCACAAAGTGGGATGGGGTCAGTGAGATGAGCTGACGCCACCCCATTCTGTGAGTAGGCGTCATTGATTGACACTTGGCGTAGGGCACTTCAGGGCTTAAAACTGAAGCACCCAGGTCCAAAGCGATCATTGACGCCACCCTTCATCACAAGGGGGAAAGCCTCGAGGCACTTTTGCCAGGCTGAGGAGGTCATGCCCCAGGGCTGTGAAATCCTCAGCCTGGCAAAGTGCAGCTCGGGCAGCCAGGAGCCTTGGCATTTAGCACATATCTATCTCCTGGCTGCCTGACCTGAGCAAGAAGAGTGTAGGTCAGGCTGAACTTTGCTGAGCCTGACAAATACTCTTATCTGCAAAAAAGGTGAGGGGGAGTGACCGCTTCACCTATATGGGTGGGCCATGGCTGCAGTTGGATTTATTTGGGTATGTGTTGTTAAAGAAAATTTGCTGTTAAGCCCAGAGTGGACACACCTGGACACATGCTGTACAGAATTAGGTAGAAAAGTAATAGGGTAGTTGCCCACCACTATGTAAACTATGAAACAAACTAGCACACTCATTGGATGATGTCATCAGTGAGGTCATTTGATATGCCATCAGTGATGTAATAAATAATGTCATAGAGCATGTTATGCTAACTATTGCTGGCGAATGCCTGTGCTTTTGTTTATTTCATAACGTTAATGTCGCCACTGACATATTCACCTACTATAATGTTACTTTAACCTTTTTTTTCAGTGAATTTCTAGTTTGTTTAACATAAAGTATTATTGTATTACTGTACTTACAGCAAACCACCTGCCGCAGGGGTGGCTTCAGGGCCGGGCCTGTGGCCAGGCCTTGCAACGGACTGGAGTGGGGTAGGGTGGAGTGGCTGTTGGGGTGAATTGGATAGGGGTGATTTGGAGTGGAGTACATTAGATTGCAGTGGGGAGGATTGGATTAAGGTGGAATGGATTGGTGTTGGGTGAACTGGATTGGGGTGGATTGGATTGATCTGGATTGGATTGGATTGGGTGGGGTGGATTGGAGAGGGTTGAGATAGGGTGGACTGGCATGGGGTAGATTGAATTGGGTTGGATTGGCGTGGGATTGGATTGGATTGGAGTGGGGTGGATTGGGGTGTGGCGGCTTGGAGTGGAGGCGGCTTGGAGTGGAGGCGGCTTGGAGTGGAGGCGGCTTGGAGTGGAGGCGGCTTGGAGTGGAGGCGGCTTGGAGTGGAGGCGGCTTGGAGTGGAGGCGGCTTGGAGTGGAGGCGGCTTGAAGTGGAGGCGGCTTGAAGTGGAGGCGGCTTGGAGTGGAGGCGGCGCGGGGCAGATTGTTTTGGGTTGGAGCGGGGCAGATTGTTTTGGGTTGGAGCGGGGCAGATTGTTTTGGGTTGGAGCGGGGCAGATTGTTTTGGGTTGGAGCGGGGCAGATTGTTTTGGGTTGGAGCGGGGCAGGTTGTTTTGGGTTGGAGCGGGGAAGGTTGTTTTGGGTTGGAGCGGGGAAGATTGTTTTGGGTTGGAGCGGGGAAGATTGTTTTGGGTTGGAGCGGGGAAGATTGTTTTTGGATTGAAGTGGGGCAAATTGGAGTGTAGAAGATTGGAGTGGTTTGAATTGGGTGAGTTGTTTGGAATTGAGTGGGGTAGATTAGATTGGTCTGGGGTGGATTGGATTGAGTGAGGCGGATTGGTGTGGAATGAGATGGGGTGGTTTGGCATGGATTTCAGTGGGCGGATTGGGGTGTACTGCACGGTTATGTTTGAAAGTATCATTTCGGAAATTACACCTTTTTCACTCCCAAGGTTGCTATGAATGTCATTTAGGAGACGCCTGGGGTCGCAGCTACGATCCCTCGCTTGCGCCTTGCTACCCCTGCTACTGTTTTTGAGACCCCTGGCCTCAGAGGTGGCAGAATCAGTGCTTGGAGCGCTGGTTGGAGCTCTACTTGCCTGGTTTCTGCAATTTTTTAATTTTATTTTACGAATAGTGAATAATATTTTTCACTATTAGTGTAATAAAAAATGAAGTACATTAGCTGGAATAGGAACCTATCTGGAAGGTAAGTAAAAAATGCTGTTAAATATATGTTGTATGCATGCTTGTGGGTGAGAGTGTGTTTATGTGCGCGAGAGTGTGTGAATGTTTTGGTATGTGTAAGCATGTGTGTGTGAGTCATTGTAAAGGACAAATGTCGTGTGATGTCACTTACGCTACCCCTGTCATTTTGGTAATTTGACATCCATGAAGGTTGCAGCCAATCTTCCTCTCAAATGCTTGACTTTCATTGTGTACTATATTAAGATATGTTTATATCCCTCCTCTCTGCCTCCTCAGAGCTGACATCCTAAGTCAAGCCTTGCTGTCCAGGGTTGTTCCCTATGACAAGGTTGCTGTATGTGTTACCAGTTTGAAGTCTGTCTCTCCTGTTTGTTGTATTTTTAAGTATTATCTGTTTGGTACTACAGAGAATGCCAGGTGACACAATGAGGCTGCTTTAGGTCTCTAGCAATTTATTTATAGCGTTCAGCAGTTTTAGGGACAATTAACTGTGTATGCCACCGTTCTCCATTTGCAAGTCTACTAGTATAGCGCCAAGAGGCGTTGACTGATGACTCCGATGCACCAGGTAGAGACTGTTCCAGTCCTGACATCTTTTTTTAACATCATGGCGCAGTCTGGCAGCCGTAGCGCCTCTTCCTATTAATGGAGATTACTAAAATAACGACAGGATTACAGCGGTTGTGAAAGCAAAGGCCAGGTCTGGGCTATTGTGATCTTGGTGACATGGAATGTGGTCATCTAACTCGGTTGGTCAAAAACATCTTAACACAAGTCCTGGCGCTTCTTGTCTTCGTGCTGCACTTTGTGACCTTTGGCAACAACCTGCGAGTTCCGCCTGCCCCTGTCCACCTGTCAAACTTACACTGTAGTTATCTGCGAGCACAAAGGAGCGCAGTGAAGAAACTCAAAGCCCTCGTGGCGCTACATTGAAAGAAATGTTAATAAATATTGTCCATAAAACGTGAGATAGTACAGCTCGGCAGGGCCCTGGCCAGCTGCAGACAGGGAGACACAGACAAAACCTCGTAAATAGTAATCTGGCAATCAATCCCTCTTGTGCCCGAGGCCAGTCGTGCCTCTGAAGCTGCCCACTGATGTGCCCCCCTCCCGCCCCCTGGTGCATCTGAAATGCGTTTTCTCTGTTGGGAGCGCAGACAGGGGAGGGGGCGCTATTCCCCAGCAGGTGCCTGGAGGGGGGAACTGTGATGCTGCCGAAGCAGACCGGGCTAATTACCAACTGCATCGGAGGGGAAACTCCTGCCCATCTGTCAGTCTCAGCCGAACCCCCACCCCGCCCGCTCAGCCCCCTCCCGCTGCTCCCCCAGTCCTATCCACCACACATCAACTTGAGAAGCCTGGCTGCGGATGGCTCTTTTTCGCATTTGTTTCCAGTTTGGCGAGGCTGGCCACACCCCGTGGGTACCAGAGTCCAGCATCACGGATAACGGAGGCCGAGCGTCCTCCGGGTGGATGCGGGGGAGGCTGTGCCTGGCCGGACAGCGCTCGCTCTCATCTTGAAGGAACACCTGCTTTCAGAGCCTCCGCCCCCTTTCCACCGCCCCAGCCGTAGGGCGGGGTGGAGGCCCCCCTGGGGTATTTGAGCAGCGGTGCACAGAAGACGGGGGCGCCTGACAACAGTGCCCCTGCCCCCCCCCCCCAACACCCCCTCCCTTTTCCGGATGGGGAAGGGCTCGGAGCTCTAAATGACTGATGCATTGTACATCTCCAGCCCTCAACATTTCCCCGTTATTTGTCGCTTTTCGAGGGACAGATATTTGTCTCCTAGTTGAGTCCCCCACATAGACAGGAGCCCCATCAAGGAAGCCCGACAGCTCCCAGTGTCCCCCCAGTCCCTCCCTGAAGCCCCCTCCCTCTGTAGTCGAAGGCATCCTTCATTGTGGGACCGCAGTCTCCGTTCCGTGCGCCGCCACTGCCCAGCCGTGCCCGGGAGCCCGCCAGCCTGTGGTGCCCCCTGCAGACCGCCCCTGCGCCGGGAGATGAGTGGGGGACCGGGGCGCTGAGGGGACCCCCGAAGAGGAGCATGGAGCCCCCCAGCCACCGAGGCCTGGCCCGTCTCTCCTGGATAGACACTCTCTACAGCAGTACGTGCCTTCTTTATGGATTTATAGCGGGCTGGTTGATTGACTGAATGAATGAATGCATGCTAAGGTATGGAGACCGAGATGAAACCGATTAGTAGATTATGTACGAGCCGGGGCTGACGAGAGTGTTTCGAGCTATGTTTGTTTATGTATCTAAAAGGTAGACAGCGCTTCTTGCCAGGTAATGTCATTAGGTGAACGTTTTTGTATCGATCTGCGCTTGCTTTCCTTTGCAAAACTTACATTATTCATTTTCCAGTGGGCTTTCTTTGGCTTGACCACAAAAATAACTTTCTGCCTTCTTTTGTACCCTGTACCACAAGGCGAAAGTGATGTAACGTAATTGGCAGATAAACCAACAACAGAAAATGTATCCAGCTAAATGAGGCGTTTAGGGAAATAAAATGTGTTGTCTGTTAAATATCAGAATTGCTCGAAGAACAACACGCTGCAGATCCAAAGAAAGCCACGTCTCTGCACACAAAATACCTGCAAAGATTCACCATTCCGCACATATCCGTTTAAAGCCACGAATGCAGCGCTGCGGAGGCTGCAGGCAGCCTGGTATCCGCAGCGCCAGGACCAACACTGCCTCCATGCATTTGTTGTGATGCTTCGGTAATTGGTGTGTCCAAATAAGCGCGCGCGCAGAGCTCGTCCTAATGAGCCCCATTGTGTCAGCAGTTCGGGTTTGTGTCTGGACATTTGGGGCGTGCTTGTTTGTGCCTTTGCACCCAGGTTGGTGTCAATCCGCCAATAAGCTTCAAAGATAGTGTCCATAAAATGATTTTAGGACGATAACATATTCCATCAAAATGCCGCTTTTGTATTCTGAATATCGCGGCAGCCTGCTGTTCCTGCGCTCTGTAGTGGAGCCCCTTCAAATATCAGTCCTTACATTTCTGGTTGTTATTTGCAGTGGTATAGAATAGCGCTTTACTATAATGCCTATGGCCTTGCAGCACTTTTGGAATCCGGGCGTTCTCCACAGTGTTGGGATTCTCTGATGCACCAATATTTTTTTTCCAGTGTACGCCACTGAAAGTAAAATACACTGTAGTATTTTTTGGAGACTTGATCATATCTGTCAGCTTTTTTTCTGCCTTCAGAGCGTTGGTGTGAAATATGCAGTGCCTCTGGTTGTTCGCCATCAGTTCAGTTGTGTAGATGTTGGTTGGTGCAGTAGTGTGATCAGTAGCTTCAGACAGACCTATATCTGGGGGGTGAGATGTCCTCTTGAGAATGGCTGGTTCACTGTACCCCCTTATGAAACAACAGCTAATATCGCCAATTCGTGTCTCCTCATTAGCTTGCACTGGCTTCAAGTTGATCATTTGTTTTATCTCTTCAAGTTTGAGACAGCTGCTTGTGCTGACTGTTTATTTGGAACATGGCTTATGTTGTAATTGATATGTGTGTGCGCTTAATTGTGACTGTAATGGCTAATTATGGAGCACACACCTCAAACTGAAAAGCCTCTGGGGTGTTCAGTAATTGGTGTTGTTATTGCGCAACTCAATCAACTTCGGATCAATGAGATTCTGCGTTTTGTCTTCTGGGATTTGAACCTTTGACATGTATGTCCTAGACATGTAAGATTTGCACCCTCAGTATACATTGAAAACAATGCAGGCCGTGCCTTAGAGGCCAGTGACGTCACTGTACTCTGGTTTAAAGTTGGTAAAGGCCATGGAGATGGTGGGTCTTGTCTCTTGTGATTTATGATTGGCATTGTGCACTGGTTATAAGTTGGTAGATGTTAGGAAGAGCATAAGTCTTGTTTCCTGTGGCATAACACATGTTGTAGCTGATGGGTATAATAGGTGATTGATGTGTCAAGGTCTGTGAGTCATATTTCAAACAGTACAAGACATTGTACAATGATCATGATTTAGCTGATGTGCGGAGATACATGAGTCATAATTCCCCAGGTACAATAAATGGCCTTGCACGCAACTTAAGATGTGCTGTCTATCTTCGCGCTTATATTATCATAGACATATTTGAGTGTTGGTGGATAAGGGAACGCAGTGACTTATATTGTGTCATGACAGTTCTATTTGCACAGTTTTATGGCCCAAGAAGTTCATTCTAATGTTGTATGTGTTTTGTATACTGCAACATTTCCCAGTCCCTGGCTTCTTCCCACTTTAGGTTTTCAGGCCAAAAGCTGTCTGCAGATGTACCCAACTAATGCTTTTAGTGGAGTTGGGGGGGGGGGGAGGATACATTGGTCAATGACACTGCCCCTTGCCTGTGTAAGTATCGCAGAAGAGGTTGGAAAGGTGATGCTTCAGAGAGAGAAGAGGAACTTGGAACCTCCCAACCAGTGGCAGCTCCTCCACTTAGCGCGGAGATACCCCTTGGGGGCTGATTCAGGTATTTTATAAATTCTAAACCAAAATAAAGCGGAGTAGTATCGTCCCACTGCTTTGCAGCAGTGCAAAAAATTAAAAATAAAAGGATAATAACACAATGTTATTATCATTTTATTTTTCAGTAGGAGCCATGTTAGGGCGAGGCGGGACTGGGCTGCCAGAGGAGGGGGAGGAGGAAATATGTGCACTTAAGTGCGCATGACGGTTTAGCCAGCCATCCTGGGCCGGCCACACAGTCATGCACACTTAGCATTTTCTCCACCTGGCTGTATTGCACAGCCTGGGTGGAGAACCAGCACAGGCTCCTACTCCCTGTCTGAGTGCTGAACTAGGCCAATCAGACCAATCAAGACGCTGCTGTGATGCTGGTGACAGCAGCGTCATGCTTGACTTAGAGGAGCCTGTGTGCTTCCTGGTTCCAGGATTCAGGAAGAGAAGAGGAGGAGAGACGAGACGACAGAGGAGAGGCTATAACCATACAGAGGTATGGGTTATATATTTTTTTTTGCCACCCCTCACCCCACCATCCCTGTTGCTTACCAGCCGCCACTGCACCCAGCCTATCCTGTATGAATGCTGTCATGAGTAAACACTTCTGGGTGCTTTGCATAGAGGAGTCATAGGGGACCTGGGCTGTGTCGAGCATGATGAAGCAGGACACGTCTAGTAGAATTATGTATTTGTTTGTCAGCTGATCTTGTTAAAAGGTGCAAGAAGATGTGTCTCAATTGGAAGAGATGACCTCCTGTACAGTTTATAGTCAGTGCAGTGAATGATGATTACATTGTTTGAGCATCAAAAAGCAATTTCAACTGTGGTTTGTACCTTAAAAACGAGCTGTCATATTATCTCATTGAAGCTCTCAACAAGCAGTTGCCAAAAATCACCAATGGGCTTCTCTTTTCTGCTGAAAGATGTTTAGGTGCACGGCCAGCATTTTAGTGGTCAATAGAAAACTGTCTCCTAAGTTCTTTACTTTACGGTATCCTTTCCACTAGGCAACCTGTTTCTTAGGGATAAAACTATGCTACACTTTGCATACTTTAAGAGTAAAGTGTAGGGGATTATGTGTGACACCTCAATTCCAAACTAGTAACCTCATGCTAGGTGATTTGTGATAAGCGCATGGGAGTTTCTTGTTTTACTGCCCATTCGTTACCTTCCACAAAGGGATGCGAACTGCGCTTGACTAAAGATACCCCAGCCAACATACCTACATGAAAGGGAGTCCTGCTGCAGAAGATGAGTTCTCAAGTATGTTCGCACATCTATGTAGGATCCACATTCAAAGAATGCTGTTGGCTAGTGAGTTCTACAACGAACCACAGCAATGGGCAAGGCATAACCTCTTTATCGTTATAATCAAATTCTAACAATTCCAGGATGCCACAGCCAAGCCTGGACATCTTGACATTTGCTTCTTATGAAACAGACAACGGGTGGATAATTGAGAATCAAGATTAATAACATTGAGGCAAATGCAAAAGACAAATGGCAAATGGCTACCAAAGTAAAGTAGCTATAAAGAACATAAGTTCCAGTGGTCCAGCCAAGTGGCTGGCTTGGATAAAACAGCACAGATATTCTGAAGCCACCTGTAGAAAAAACACAGTTCAGTAGGTTGTGTGAGAAGTTATCTTTCTACACTGATACAAAGGTTGTGTCACAGTAGTAAAAGTACTTGCCTTTCTGATTCATCCATGAGTTACAAGTACCTAAAAAAGGTTCTTGTTATTAACTTCATGTGCATACGCATAGTTATGGAAGTGTTAGATGAAACAAACTAACTTTTCGATCCCCACCCATCATCTGATTTTTTTTTTTCCGATCACAACATATTGATTGAGAGAGTGGACAACAATGGACAGATGACCGTGTGGAAGCCGTGATGTACAATAGTGTACTGTTTACTTTGCTATTAATCTAAGCTGCACCAGAAGGGGATTTGCTAAACTATAAAATATGGTAATAAGAGGGAATATAGCTTTTTTGCTTCACATTTTGGACAGGGGTTAGTCCTGGTCTGTATTAATCAATGAACTTTTATGACCCGTTTAACCTAACCACCATGAAGCCAAAAATCCTACCTGTCTCAGTTTGGTATTAATGGTACTGCCCTGACTCTTTAAAGGTCTTTTCTGTCAGATAGATCAGAGACCGTAATTTGTGGACAGTTTACATCAAAATCACTTTCTCTTCTGTGTGGGGCATCACAAGGATCCTCGATAAGTCCTACTTCGTTTAACCTGTATTTCTTTTCTCTGGCAAAGTTGATTCGGTCTTATGTCCTTCAGGTATTATCGTACGCAGACAGCACATAAATTACTGTGACCATTACGGAGGATGTGCATTCAGTAGCCATGAATTTTAAATGATGCATGAAGGCTATCCCTTCACGGATGAAGGATAACTGTCTCAAATTAAAGCAGCAAACAAAGAATATTGTACAGAGTTCCCCAGTGGGAGCCAGAGGTTTAGCTCAGTTAATCTTCTCTCTCACTAGTTATAAAGGGATAAGTGCATGGTGTAGACCCTTTTCAGAATTTAAGGATACCTCACACAGGTTACCGACAGGACAACAACTGTTGTCCCAGCCGATGGCCGTCCAGCGTCATCATCGGTATCCTGCTCCTACGGCAGGCTGGCGGTGCAATGCCCGTCGGGCAGCAAGGGGAGCTGCACTTTAACGGAGATCTTTTATTCCGAGCCAACGGGTGTGTGTGTGTGAGGGGCCTAAAAAAGTGCAATAGTGAGCGTGGGGGTGTGTGTGTGTCTAAAAAAAGTCAGTCGAGTCCATTGGGGATTATTTTAATGGTCAGGCTCGCTGCTTTACTAAAAATAAAGGGGTATTAAGGAGTGATGGGCAATGGGACCAATCCTTATTCAACCCTTGATGTGAATGCGGTCGACATGTTTCTTGCCATAAGGGCAATTCGTCAGGACCTTAGTGCTCATATGATTGCTGGAATCCTCTTAACTAAGAGAACTCCGGTATACGACCTGTATAGTATCGTACAGAAATGGTTCCTTGCGAGGGACCTCCTGGGAACTAGAGAGAAATAAGCAGACATTAATGATGTAAAAATGAGTTGTATACAGAATACATCATATCGTGCCTGTATTCATAGTGACAATAATACGTGCCCAGTGAGTAAAAACTGCCTATTTCATGACAGAGTTAGGTGGTACTGTGAGAGAAAAGAATTAAAAAAATATATATACAGAGCGCGTGAGGGACACGTTCTATAGTGGGCTGTCATGCTGTTTCTTTATAGCATGCATCATAGTGAAGAGGCCGGGCTCACGGCTGTACAGCATGCTGAGTAGGGTGGGCAATCAAAATTCAGGGCCAGTGGTAATGTTACACCCTAACACAGTCAGGTGGCGTGAGGAGCCAGTGTTTAAGAATATATATGTAGACTAAGGAATTTAGCCATACTAACAAAAAACCGCAAAGGTAAACCGGTCGTGCACAGTTTGACACTCTGTCTCTAAGTGGGATCGGCGCTGGCGTGATGGTCGTGATCACCAGCGAGTATTACAAAAGAGAATTACAAAAAAGAATTACAAAAAAGAGTGCCCTGCTCGACAAGTGCGCGTGAGCAAGGACAATGTCAGAATCAATAATGCGCTTACCCGTTGTGATTTCTCCTGAAGGCCTCATGAGCTGTCCAGGTGGGGCCAGCAGCGAGTGAGGAGATCCTACAGGGAGAGTAAGGCATCCCGCGGGATCGTTAGAGAAATACGAGCCTTCACGCGGAGCCCCGCGTGAAGGAGTACAGCTGAGTGGTAACTTTCCGCGCGTCTGGCGGAGAGCACGCGGGGTTTCAAGGATTAGCTCAACACCTTACCTCAAAGGTCGCTGATGGCGGGCGTCTCAGCACCTACCCCTCCCACGATACACCGAAGTCAGGACAGCCAGCAAGGTAGTTTGGCACTGTCCGGTGCAGATAAAGGAGAGTTGAGCGCGTATCTGGGGGGCGTGTCCCTCCAGTTGCTGGGTAACGGCACGCGGAAATGGAGAGCAAAGAGGGGTTAGCTCAAAACAGCGAGGCCAGCACACTGCAATGCGGGGGCCATCTTGGAAAGGGCAGAGTTATCTGGTCTGGCATGTTGGTAATCGTCTAGGGATGGACAAAGTAGTCCAGATTGATAACCATCTGGCGAGTGTTGTCCAGGGCACCCCATCGTTCAATCCCAGTTCATCGCACTGTAGTCGATGTATCCATCTTTGTTCGAGTCTAAAGAGGGCTTGTTGGTTGAAGTTTGGTAAACATTCAATGACCGTCCACCTAATGTTTTCTGGGAGATGATGGTTATCTTTACAGTGTTCATAAAGCTTGGTGTGTGTCTTGTGACACCGAATGTTGCTGTTGTGTTCCATTATCCGATGTTTAACAGGGCGCATGGTCATCCCAATGTACAACAACTCGCACGGGCAGATCAAAACATAAATACATCTAGAACTGTTGCAGTTGGTATGTTTGTTCATTGTCCAAGTGTAGTTGCTTTGGAGTACAATGGTCTTGCCCTGGATGGTCTGGGGGCATACAACGCAGGACCCACAGCGATAGTGCCCAGTTACTGGAGGGAGGTCCCAGAGAGTATTGACAGCTTGGGTGTTGGTTTTCTTAGGACGGGTGTGAATTAGCGTGTCCTTAAGATTTGCCGTCCTCTTAAATGCAAAGCGTGGGCGCGGTAGCTCCATCCCTGCAGAGTTGAGAATGCCCCAATGTGAATTGACTGTTTTTTTAATGAATGAAGAGTGTTTCGTGAACGAGGTCACGCAGGTAATCGTGTCGTCTTGCTCCTTGGGATGCACCTCGACCAGGGCCTCTCTATTGTTGTTAAGGGCTCTTTTGGTGGAGGTTTTCAAAAGACGAGTGGGGTAGCCCCGGTCCAGAAGCTTGGTTTGTAAGGACTGCGCTTGCTGTTTGAAATCAGTGATTGAACTGCAATTTCTCCGAAGGCGGAGGAATTGGCCGAAAGGTAAATTGTCCCTTAGGGATCTAGTGTGGTGGCTAGTATAAGGCAATAGACTGTTCCTGTCTGTGTCCTTTTTGTATAGAGTGGTACTGATAGTGGTTGGTTCCAGTGATATAGTAAGGTCCAAATAAGGTATGGATTTATTGGAGATCGTGCCCGTGAATTTTAGAAACGGGTCTTGTTGGTTTATCCACGTACAGAAGGCCTCACATGTCTTACGGTCACCCTTCCAGAACACCAGTATGTCGTCGATGTACCGACGCCAACACGTGAGGTTTTCACGGTATGGATTGTGTTCAGGGGGGTAGATGCATTTCTTCTCAAATGATGCCATATAGATACATGCCAGGCTCGGCGCAAAGGTCGAGCCCATCGATGTTCCACGGACTTGGTGGTATAAGTTGGATTCATATTTGAAAAAATTCTCAGTAAGTGCAATGTGTGCCAACTCCATTATGAATGATATCGGGGTGGGAGACAGCCACTCCTCTTGTCGTAGAAGGGAGTCCACTACTTCCAGCGTTGCCTGTTGAGGAATGTTTGTGTACAACGCTTCCACGTCGAGGGTAAGGAGGAGATCGATGTCTTCTCTGCCATCCATGTCGTCAATGAGACGTAGTACATCTCTGGTATCTTGAAGATAAGACGGGATCGATTTGACCAGAGGCTGAAGAAATGCATCACAAAATTGGGACAAGGGTTCTAAAATAGAACCGATGCCGGACACAATCGGTCTCCCTGGGACTGGGGTGGTGCCCTTGTGTATTTTGGGCAGAGTGTAAAAGTACGGTATGACCGGGTCCGTTGTTACCAGGAATTCTGCCTCTTTTTTGCTGATCCACTCATTTGTCTCTGCTTCAATGACAAGAGACATCACGGTAGTCGTCAGTCGATTGGTGGGATCCTCTGTCAGCGGTCTGTAGTGGGTTGTGTTGGCTAGTTGGCGTCTGCACTCCCGATCATAATCGTCATAGTTTTGTATGACCGTAGCTCCCCCTTTGTCAGCTTGCTTGATGACAATTGAGGTGTACCTACCAAGGGAGGTAGCTGCCTGTCTTTCAGCATTGGACAGAAGATTAACTGAGCTAAACCTCTGGCTCCCACTGGGGAACTCTGTACAATATTCTTTGTTTGCTGCTTCCTAGGACGAGTACATTGGACCCCTTTAAAAATCGTCCACTTTTATTCCCCTTGTTTGATACCCCCTGTCTCAAATTAAACCCAGGAAAGATGGAGGTCATCATCTTTGGCTGCCAACCTTCGCTTTGGAGCAGCAATTGGTGACTGTATACATTGGGGGCTCCACTCTCCCTGTTAAGTCTGCCAAAAATCTTGGGGTGAATTTTGATCAGCAATTATCTTTCATCTACAGGTGAGTCGTACGGTGTCCTCATGCTTCAATATTATTCGATCTTTAAGGAAAATGTTTTCTTATATTACAATAACATCATGGAAGTCAGTGGTTCCTGCACAATCTCTTCATGGGCTGACTACTCTAATGTCCTTTATTTAAGTGTTAATACGTTTTCTTTGTTTTTAAAAAACTGCAAAGTGCCCAAAATGCAGCAGTTTTTGTTATTCTGGATGTCCCCAAACTCCAATCTGTATCTAATGAACTTCGTAAGCTACATTGGCTTCCGGTGAGGAAAAGAATCATTTTCAATTCCCTCTGTATTGCTCATTAAGCCCTATATAACTTGTAACCCAGCTTCACTAGATCTGAATTCCACTGGTACTCTCCAACTAGGCTGCTTGGTTCGCCCAAATGAAACCTTGTTCTAGCCCCGAGAATTCGTCGGCCCAGTTGGGGTGGCAAATCTTTTTCTGTGGCGACAGCTAAATCGTGGAACAACCTAGCTCACCACCTAGTAGAAATGGAGTATTATCTGGCCTTTAGAAAAGGTATCCAAACTTCGCTTCTTAGGGGCACAGGTTTTTCGACTCTGGCTGCTCTTTATTTTTCAAGGCTTGAGGGTCTCAACGGGTACAGTGCCTTGATGCAATGTAGTATATGCACGTTTTATACATTTGTTTTTCATTTCAGTGATTGACCAAATAATTATTTCCAGTTAGCCACCGATGTCACTGAAATGTCAGTAACTTGCTAGCTGCAATTGGATTGATCTTCAATCATGGTCGAGATGTTTACAGCTTTTGATATTATTTTATGTACAGTGGTCCTGAAGAATATATTATACTCCTGCCCCATGACCTAGTCACGGCCTTCGTCTTGGAAAGTCACCACAACATTTTTAATAAGACCACTACAAATACTTATGGAGATACTGCTGTGGTTAGTGATTGCAATCCTTTGTAGACATGGGCTAAAACCAGGTGATTTTTTTATACGGCCCATCTTCTCAGTGATTCAGTAGTTCCCTTAGGATTGTTATTTTTATTTATTATTTGGATAACACATTTCACTTTTTAGTAGTCTGGGATGACATTCCCTGTGGTGCCTTGTGTGAAGCTGGAGCCTGTACCAGATCGCATATGAGACGTCTCGGTCACTGCACAATCTATTGCTCAGTAGATGCTGGTTGTGGGTTGTGTGCTGGTGCTACCCGCTCTATATTTGAATGACAAAACAACTCCGTCATTTTTGCTTTGTTGACCACATGATTGAACCCAGCCCATGGTGGGGGGTAGAAAGCTGGAAATTATCGGTCATAAACTCCAGCTCATTGTTTTTAGACGTAATGAGTACTCGCCTTTGTCTAACCATGCCTTCCATCTGTATTTTGGTGCTGGCTTCTTCTGACTCTGAGGGTTGGCACCTTGGCTTGAATGCAGACAGAGAGCTGGTTTTTGAGCCCCTTGTCAGGATGCTCATCAAGAGATGCGATCTTCAACTTCCAAGATTTTATACAGCAGCTCTGTTTCCCCTCTCCAAAACGAGTACAGCTCTTTTAGTCTGTGATGCTCTCTATGTAGCAAGGGTTAGGAACAACATCCCCGTATCCACCAGGACCGCCTCAATGCTCCAATTTAGGAAAGAGTTGAAGACGCACTACTTCACAATGCATTAACCGCCTGCAATCCAGCTACCTATGCTATCACTCATTGACTTTTGGCTGGTCTCTGACAGTGCTCCGATGTCTTTTGGCTAGGTTTGTGCTATAGAAATACCACATACATACATAAACATTAACCTCTCAGAAGATTGTTGTCCCTGCCTCCATGCCCGAATGTCACATACATTAGTTCACCGTCTCCAAGTGGCTTGGAATGCTGTGGATGGAGTAGTCGGATCATATTTTGGGTACTCAAGAAGCAATTTAATTGCTCCTGTTTAACTAGAATGTTACATTTCCAGTGGTCTGTTTAGCTTTTAGAAATCAGCACCAAGGCTAATGCCCAGCTTCACCGAAAGTGCCTGTCTACAAACTCAGGCCATTGTTGGGGTGTGTGAAATGTGTTGTCCTGGCTGCAAAGCTAGGAGAGGGTAGGCTATTAGTAGAGATGGCGGCTTCTTGCGCTACTTACAAGGAATAACCTTACTATCACCTTTGGCCAGCATCCCAACCTGCCACTATTTAGGTAGATAGTGAAAGGACTTCAGTTCTAGGCCCACATTCATACATTCAAAGAATTGCAGCACCCTCAAAGTGTAGTCAGGTACACATTGAGTGGGTTAACACCCTCCCAGGACACTCCCTTATAACAGAACTTTGCATGGCATTTAGTGCAGTAGACATGGAAGTAAGTGGAGCAGTGCCCTGTGCTGTTGGTGATCCATTATGTACAGACTGTGAGTTGGCCTGTCTTTGTGGACTAGATCGATAAACTCAATGGGGGATGGCAATACCTGAACATGAAGCCGAGCCTGCCTGTATACAATTATGTGCTTAAAGGTTAACCACTGTAAGTATCTTCAGCTCCGCCATGCCCTGTCCCCCCTGATAAAGCACATTACGTCCTTATCCGAATTCCACCCACTAGAGGGTAGACTGTTAATGAGGGATTTGGGAGGACACAAAATCCGCCAACTATATCAGACCCTGACTACGCACTCCAAGGCGAACATACGCCGGAATCGGGCAGCGTGGGAGGTGGATTTACCGGCCCTCACAGACGATGACTGGACTGAGGCCCTTGCCAGCCCTAGGTATGCCGCCGTTTCCTCTATGTACAGGTAGATTCAGTTAAAGTATCTTCACAGAGTATATTACACCCGCCTTCACCTTTAGAAGATGGGGGCTATTCAGTCCCCTACCTGCCTCCGTTGTAATTCTGACGATGGATCCTTTCTCCACACGGTCTGAGGCTGCACTGCACTACAACACTTTTGGTAGGGGGTGTTGTCCTGTCTGGGCGGGTGTTGTGCTGGGACCTCCCGCATAAACATGGAAGATCTTTAACAAGTGGGCCACATCCCAGGGTATTGACCTGTCCATCGTTTCACAGTCAGCGAATCCAGACCTTATTGAAAGACTAATCATCAATGACTCCCCAATCTAATGTGCTCATTGGCTGTGGCGGTGGACATATTTTTATGATCGTGTATGTATTTATTGTTCCATGTGGGAAGTGTGGTGCACGGTTGGGGGGAGGCGGGAGCGGTGGGATGTTGGAACAAATGATTTGCAGATCCTCTGGTGAGGTCCTCTCTGGTATCTTTTGTATCTACATTTCGTAAATTGTCTGTATACCGCTTACTGGAGTTCGCCCACCGGGTGTTACAAACTCAATAAAATTTGTTGTAAAAAAAAAAGGTTAACCTGTGCCTGTTTATAAAATCCATACACTGACTCCACTCATGCTGTCCGTCAGTGTGTAAAGCCTGCCCTTCTGCCTACCAACCTTTGCGTATGGCAGCACTTTTCTCATGCATGCAAGGTCTCTTCTGCAGTATGCACAGTGCCTGTTCTCTTCTGTTCTTTTCCACCACAATGGCTCCTCCTAATTTAGTACCTCGTATCCTTCTTCCTATTGCGCCGTTTTGATTTTGCTCTTTTTTTTTAAAGAAAAATGTACACTGCCTCTCTAGATAATTCTTATTATCTATCAATGTTATGTTGATACAAGAACTAGTTGGGTTGCAGGTACCAGGTATAGTTCACAATTCTAGCATTGGTCCTAATGCCTAAGCTTTTCAGATCGTTTTTCAAATTCCTCTTGTTGAAAATTCCAATTATAAGCCCTCATATCTCTGCAACAACATAGCAAGATGAGGCAGTTGCACAGCAACCAGTCTCCCACATGGAGTCTTGCAACTTCTCTGTGCCCCATTCCTTTGTGCTTCATCTTGTGGGGTTGGACTAATGCATAAGGCCATGGCTGGGATCTCCTGTTTCGTAACTGCGATGCCCATGCCGTGGTTGGTTATCTCTACCTGCACAGTCCTTTTCACTTCTCTGTGAAGTCCCCCAGGGGTTCGCCCCGTTTTTATGTTCTCAACATATGTCTCCTTCCGCTAACTGGGCATCAGAGGAATTTTGAAACGGGAGGGGGTAAACAAAGACCCCAAATATCGCTGAGAGACCCTGCACTCATCCGCCATGGCTCACCCCCAGGTGGGGTGTGGGTGACGTGGTTCGCCCCTCTTCAGGGAGAACATGTTTAATAAAATGATGAAGCATCTTACAGGAAAAGAATCCACAAATGTCTGAAAAGCCTTAAGTTTTACAAGCCATTTTAAAGGGGAGTTCAGAATTGTATTCTCAAGGGTCTTTGGGGTATTGTGAGAGTGGGGGACAAGAATATTTTGAAACAAGCTTTGGAAATGCAATCTGTCTCGCATTTTTTGGAGTTGGGGCTATTGTCATTAAAAATGCCAGGGTTTTTTTTTTTACCTTTGCAATAGATATACCCTCCCCACCTTAACCCCTTAAGCTATGCCGTCGGCCAACGGTCGTCACGAGCACTACCTTGCCAGTGCTGCGCACAACCGTTGGCCGACGGGCCAGCGCTCGTTATTCGAATGTTCAGCACTGGGTGCTGAACGTTCGACGCAGCAAAGCAAAGGGGTTAATGAAATAAAGAGCTTCATTGTGTTTTTTTAATGTAGTAAACCTGCAATGTTGCCGAAGCGCTGGAAGTGAACATTGCAATTCTGACTTCATGTTTAAACAAGCAGAGTTGTGAGTGTGCAGTACCCCAGGCTGTCACTAGGTGTTCCTTGGGACCTCTATTGGCCACATAAGGTACTCCACTCTGCAACATGGGTAGGCAAAGGATGTTGCACAGCAGTGGGAGCAGCCAACTGGTGAGCTGGGGATCCAGGTTCAAGTCTGCTGTCAGGCTCAACATTCTGTGATAATTGTCAAATTGTTTAATTTCCCCAAGCCCATAGCTAAGTGCACTATATAAATAAAAGCATTTGTAAAATAGCAAAAAATACAAGCAAAACAGCAGTGGCATGGAGGGGGCCTATGAGCAGGGCTGTGGGTAGCATGAGGGGGAGGCATGGGAGATAAAGCAATGGCAAGCAAATGACGGGACAGAAGTTTAACTGTACAAGTAAACAGAACAGTTAAGGAGAAAAGAGGCAGGCCAACTAAAAAAAGAGTTCTCTCAAAGTTTAAATAACCTGAACACTAAGAACACATGTAAGAGCGGCAGTTCTAGTGGGAGTATGCAAAATTCCAAATGGAGGGACTACTAAGTGTATTCTCCAATGAAAAGCCAGGTATGTAATGGACAGCAACAGGAACCAATGAAAAAGCTGAGCGTTTTTTCAAGCCCACATCATAGATAAGCATATCTCAAAGGGACATCGCTAGCCCTGCCTAGGCAAACCTAAAAACACAGCCAGATCTGCACCGTGAAACTAAATTTGCCAAAGAGCTTTGATTTGCACGGGCTGCATATTATCTGGGTAAGCAGTTTGAAATGACAAATTATTGTTTTTCAAAAAGTTGACATTTTAACTTTATTGCTGGCTAAGGCTTCCTTTCCTGACTGGTCTGGTGTGTTTTAGGGAAATTTTGCCTTACTGCTGCTCCTGCGGTCCTGGTCGGTGTCTGCACTGCTGCCGTCCTTGGAGCACCTGGTCAGTGTAAGTCAATAAACCATGCATTCCTACTGCCTGGTTTAACCTTGTGTTGAGAGAAACTCACACCCTTTTTGATAGTATTGCACGTGATTTGTGTGAAGTTTGCACTCTCAGTGCCTATGTTGACCTGTTTTCAGTGGCATGGCCAGTGTAAAATGGACCTCAGTGCAAACCAACAACATATGCCCCCAGTCCCACTGATTTGGTGATGAAATACGGCCATAATTGGAGTTCTATGACCTTTGCACCCCGGTACCACTGCACTTGCTGCACTGTTGATAGCTATGGTCCTGCCTGAGAACAGAGATTGCACTGCTACTGATCTCTGTGTAAGTGTGCGTGATTGTGAGAGAGCTGCATGTGGTACTGTTGGCAGTGTTGTGTGTTCATATGTGTGCACGTGTGTGTGAGGATAAGCATGAACTACTGCTGCCCCTACTATAGAGGCTCTGTGAATAAGAGAGTTGTTCCATACTGTGGACAGTCATGGGCCTGCTGTGTGTCTAACTAATCACCCTACACGTGAATGCCTCTGCTGTAACACACATTATTATTAATAATACATTGAATCTTGCAATCCTTGTATAAATGCTTTCTCTAATTTCCTTATTACAGGCGACCTATTACACATATAGTTGCCTGTAATAAAGGAATGAGGCCGCTTAATGCAATAACTTATTATTGTTAAGTACTAAGTCACCGTAGCTGCAATCTGCATAGAGCATAGTTAAACTTTTTTTTAAAAAGAACACAAAACCTGCCCTTTCTTTCCGATGCTCTTTTTTCTACATGAGCGGTGATGAGCACATAGGTTATATTTATGGTACACGTTTATTTTGTGCACACTTTAAGAAATTTCAGGAAAGATAGGATCTCTCTGGATGTTTATACACTTTCTGAGCTACAACATTGGTTAAAAACTGATTTGTATTAAACTAATTCTAATATTTTTTTGCAACACATTTCAAACTGTTTTTTGGTGTGTTTAAGCTTGCACCAGAGTTTTAACCTAAAATGATACATGTTTGAAACATGTTTATCCTTCATATGAAAGAGCAACTCACTAAGGATTTAGGCGGTTTGTAGGAAGGGTGATGGTGTAAGCATGTATTATAAGGCGTAAAGTTCCACTTGCCATACATTATAAAGCTATTGTAAGTCACCTCGAAGTTCTGTGACATTACAAAGGAGCTACTCAGTGAAAAGTGGTATCTGCATAATGTACAGCAGGGACTACTTTATCCCATATTTTGTCAGTGCATTGCTTAGTCGGTTTATTTTCTGCTGTGCAGATTCATGTGCAGTGTGCTTGGTTAAGGCCCATATTAGCCCTTTTCCATAAAAGACACCATTTAAAAAAAATCTGGCTCTGCTACAAAACAACTAGGAAACAACTAACAAGCATTTACAATGCAATGGTTTTGCCTTTGTTAAAGTTAGAGCTATTGGCATTGCTCTTGACATTTTTATTTGTTTTTTTTAACATAAATAAATGGCATTGTCATTTACAATGCCACTAGCTTTATCTCTCGCAAATGACACACACAAACACACACAGAGCCCCCCCACACACACACCCACACAGAGCCCCCCACACACACAGCCACACAAAGCCCCCCACACACACAGCCACACAAAGCTCCCCACACACACAGCCACATAAAGCCCTCCACACACCCACACAGAGCCTTCCACACACACCCACACAGCACAAGCAGGCAACAGGGGCACACGGAGGCACAAGCAGGCAACAGGGGCACACGGAGGCACAAGCAGGCAACAGGGGCACACGGAAGCACAAGCAGGCAACAGGGGCACACGGAAGCGCAAGCAGGCAACAGGGGCACACAGAGGCACAGACAGGCAACAGGGGCACACGGAGGCACAGCACACGGAGGCACAAGCAGGCAACAGGGGCACACGGAAGCACAAGCAGGCAACGAGGGCACAAAAACTGAGGCACAAGCAGGCGACAGGGGCACGAAAACGGAGGCACAAGCAGGCAACAGGGGCACACGGAGACACAAGCAGGCAACAGGAGCACACGGAGGCACAAGCAGGCAACATGGTCACGAAAACAAGCACAAGCAGGCAAAAGGGTCACAAGCAGGAATTGTAATTTAGACGGGGCTGAAGTGGAGAACGGTCAGTAGGGAAGTAGTGCGGCTGGTGCAGTGGTACCAGGCCGAAAGGTGAGAGGGGCTGTCTGCACCCCAGTTTGGACAGTTTCCACTACCTAACAGGGATTGGTGGGAGGAGGGCGTACTTCTTGCTTGCTTTAGGGCTGTTACTTCGGGGACGCAGTGCACGCTCTTGCCTGCTGCCTGCTGCCACCGAGACACGACAACAGGCAGGGAGAGGACAGGCTGGGAGAGGGCAGGGAGAGGGCAGGCTGGGAGAGGGCAGGCTGGGAGAGGGCAGGGAGGGGACAGGCTGGGAGAGGGCAGGTTGGGAGAGGGCAGGCTGGAAGTGGACAAGCTGGGAGAGGACAGGCTGGGAAAGGTCATGGAGGGGACAGGCTGGGAGAGGGCAGGCTGGAAGAGGACAGGCTGGGAAAGGGCAGGGAGGGGACAGGCTGGGAGAGGGGAGGCTGGGAGTGGGCAGGCCGGGAGAGGACAGGCTGCGAGAGGGCAGGCTGGGAGAGGGCAGGGTGGGAGAGGGCAGGGTGGGAGAGGGCAGGCTGCGAGAGGGCAGGCTGGGAGTGGGCAGGCTGGGAGTGGGCAGGCTGGGAGAGGGCAGGCTGGGAGTGGACAGGCTGCGAGAGGGCAGGCTGCGAGAGGGCAGGCTGCGAGAGGGCAGGCTGCGAGAGGACAGGCTGCGAGAGGACAGGCTGCGAGAGGACAGGCTGCGAGAGGACAGGCTGCGAGAGGACAGGCTGCGAGAGGGCAGGCTGCGAGAGGGCGGGCTGGCAGAGGACAGGCTGGGAGAGGGCAGGCTGGGAGAGGGCAGGCTGGGAGAGGGCAGGCTGGGAGAGGGCAGGCTGGGTGACGACAGGCTGGGAGAGGACAGGCTGGGAAGCAGAGAGGGTCTTACCTGAGAAGTCTGCCAGCGCCGAGTCTCCGGGGCGCAGAGCAGCAGCAGGGCCCAGCAGAGCAGGGCGGGGGGCGGCAGGGGCTCGCTGAGGTGTCTCCTGGGGCAGCCGCCCAGGTCCACCATGGTGCGGCTCCGAGCCCCAAGCAGAGCAGCAGCAGGGCCCAGCAGAGCAGGGCGGGGGGCGGCAGGGGCTCGTAGAGGTGTCTCCTGGGGCAGCCGCCCAGGTCCACCATTGTGCGGCTCCAAGCCCCAAGCCTCTGGTGGTGGTGCCGCTGCGCTCGGTAGCCCATTTAACTTACCGGGCACTCTGGCGGGGGCTCCTTGCGACGGCGGCAATCTCTTGGGCACTTCTCCGGTCTCCCTCTTCGGCATGGGAGACCGGCAACGTCCTCCGCTTCTCCCGGGGCTCCCTCCAGGCCACTGGAGCCCCGCGTGGGCCGCCATACTTCTTCTCCTGGGCCGCCGTCCTGGCGGGGGCTACTTGCGATGGCGGCAATCTCTTGGGCACTTCTCAGGTCTCCCTCTTCAGCATGGGAGACCTGCAACGTCCTCCGCTTCTCCCGGGGCTCCCTCCAGGCCACGGGAGCCTCGCGTGGGCCGCCATACTTCTTCTCCTGGGCTGCCGTCTTCCTTCTTCCCCCGGGCTGCGAGGGGCGGGCACTTCCGGCCGGCCGCGCTAGGATTGGCCTGCCGGCTAGTCACTTCCGGGTCGCCGCGGGCAGCGCGGCGGCCCGTCTCTAGCTCAGGCAGGCGGGCGGCGAAGTTTCCCGAAATGAAATCTTAAGACATCAGCAGTACGGTAGACCCTCGAAGCTACGGCATAGGGGCACCGCACCCTGTGAGCAGTCCCTTCGCCTGGGCTTTTTGAGATACAAGTTTCCTAGGTGGCAGCGTTGCACCTTGAAGCTTTAGAAAGTGGATGGGCTGCATTTTTGGAAATTAAATCAGTTCCGATGTTTTTACTGTAGTGCTCTGTACACTCACTGGAGCACTTTGCTCCCGCTATCTTGCCCAGCAGTATGCTTACTTTGTGTGACTTTTTCCTCCTTGCAGATGCGCTCGTGTGCAGTGTACTCAGTCCTGATGCAGTGCAGTGTGTTTTGTGCAGTCACTGGATGCGCCGCTCTCAGGGCGAGCCTCCGATGGTGGCGAAGCTGCGGCCAATCGCAGCGCGGCTCCAGCGATGACGCGGCGGCTCGAGAACCACTCCTAGCGCGGCGGCACTGAGGGGGCTCGACCGCCTCAGCCAATGGGAGGGCAGCTCCTTTGATCTTGCTCTCCGCTGCCCTGGCAAGGTCCTCAAGTTATTCTCGGCCCCGGGCAGCGGCGGCAATCAGGGAGGCAGCGTTTGCACCGTAGTAGGAGGCGGCAGAGCGCTCGGGGTGCCACTAGTGCCTTACCAGATTCGGGGGCGTTCCCGAGAATCGGCTTTCGGCTGACGTAGCGTGACGTAGCTAAAAGCCAAAAATTCTCAGGAACGTCCCCGAATCTGACGGACAGAGCCTTCTCCCAATGGCTAGCCTCCATTTATGGAGCTACCCAATGAGAGAGTGGGGACGGTCCAGTCCCCACACACAGATATCATTAAGTTTTTCCTAGCGCATGCGTACTTCGTACACATTGGCTAGGCAAAACCTAAAATCGTGGATGTTTGAACAAGCGGGATAATGATCTGGCACTCGGGGCCTGATGCCCCCGGCTTTTCTCCCTTGACCTCTGTATCTTTCTGTCTTAGCGCCGGGACACTCTGCAGAGTAGCTGTGCGCTCTACAAGTCCTTTTTAACATAACATAATATACTGTTGGTTGCCATTTAAAACAAACACGTGTGCACACACACGTAAAAATAGTAGAGGATGGTTTTAAGAGCGGACTTCTCATATGTCAAAAGCACTCACCAAATCTGAGACAAAAACACCTTTTCTCAGGGAGTCCCGGATGCACAAGATGAAGTGTTTGTTGTGTCTTGGTTCAGGATCCTAGATGTCCAGATCTGGGTGCTCTAATAAAGATTTGCATGCCCATATATTGGAATAGTGTGTTGTGCTAGTGGTCTGGGTTTAGGCGATTTATCAAAACTCCTCAAACTCCCAATGATGGCATAGCTGTCTTTCCTAGAGCTGTGTTGCATATACGGAGCTATACATACATGAAGTACTGAAACAGGAGAGTGTACTGGTAGACGTGGCTGAGGTGCATGGGCAGCTGCTTGGGTTAAGAATAAAACACTTTATAGATCTCACCAGGCTCTATGTGAATCTACAAAGAGTTTGCTATTTCTTTATCTAGTTTTTGACCTGCAGTGAGGCCTGAGACCTCAGGTATCTATTTTTCTGAAAGGCATAGGTGCTTTTGTTAGTGAGCACCAACCCATGAACTATCTGCAAACCACACTGGTAATAGGAGTGCGTCCAAATACCAGCCAGGCCTATCGGATTCCATTATTTTAAAGGTACATCTCAGAAAGTGACACAAAACCTCTGCCGAACATTGTGCTTCTTATGAAATGAAGAAGGAGGAAGAGGTTAATATACTTCTGTGTACCTTGATCTGGTGGCAACCCTGTCAGCATAAACTATACCCACAGCCGTTTAGAGAAAAGTTAGATATATACATCTGTGTATGTGTGTATATATATATATATATATATATATATATATATATATATATATATATATATATACACACATATATATATACATATATTTATGTATATGTGTGTGTATATCTATCTGTGTGTATTTGTGTGTGTGTATGTGTGTGTGTGTGTATATATATATATATATATATATATATTACACCAGAAAAGCGACCCGTTTCCTGAAGTCCAGGGCCCGTTGACAGATGGCGAGCAAGAACCGAGCGGATCACTCGGCAATTAATTCTCCACAACCTTTTCCTTCACAGAAAAGCTCGCACTCGGGATGAGTTTAACCACAGTTTATTCAAGCAAAGTAACGCGTTTCGACAGCAAGAGCTGTCTTGATCACACAATTGCATATTGGAACAGGAAGTCCATACATAGGTATACAACACTAAGGAAGGACTAAAAGTTAGATAACTAGTGTCCGAATCCTAGTATGGCGGCCATCTTGTAATGGTGTATATACATAAGTGGTATCACAGTCCTACCACATTTTATTTCCTTATATACATGTATAACCAACTAAAAAGTATATTATGTACATAATCTTTGTATATACTGGAATTTCATATGTATACATATTGTGCAATATTGCAGACATGGATAACGCATTCTTTCGACATAGTGTCTTAATACTATCCTGAATCCTGTTATCTGCTTCTTCACATCTATATGTACAAAGCCTGCAAAGGGTATACTATGTACAGTCTACTTAAACTTTGAAAACAGCTGTACTATATACATTAAGTTCATATATACACTATTTACACAAAATTCAGTATGAGTCGGGCAGCTCATATCTTTGGTATCATGTCTATTTACATGACTGCCCAGGTGATCGTAAGTAGTGTTGGCTATGTTCGGCATAGTGCCCTAGTTCAGCCAGAACTATACCATTGTAGTCTAGACAATTAGATCAAACGTGTCCCACAAATTATAGTATGTATTCAACGAAAAGCCGCTACATATGCAAAGAATACCTATAAACGCTTCCTTTGTCAATAAAGAGAAGAAAATGTGAGGAAAAATATAAGTGCATAGTTTAGAATAATTCTTTAACTAGAAAAAGTGCAAGTTCTTATCTGATAGACAGGACCCTCGGGAGAAAGGGGTAAGTTATCAGGGACGGATGCAACAGTCCACTACTCAAGTAACCTGTCCTTTCTTCCTACAAGTGAAATAAAATAAAATATTTTTACAATAGGATTCAAAGAAACACGAAAAACCTGTTACAGATTAAATAAAATAAACTGGCAATTAGCAGGTCAATGAAATGTAGGGGACCAAAACCAAACATTAATCTTTTAAATGATAGGCAAGTTCTTCGTCCAGATTATGACCTTTTGGGTATTTGGTCTCAAGATTAATTATCCACTTCGATTCACGTTTCCGAAGGGCAAGAGTTCTGTTACCACCCCTAGGACCCATGTGGACTTGTTCCAAAGCAAAAAAACTTAACAAATTGCTATTGGAGCGATGAAAAAGTTCAAAGTGTCTCGCTATGGGGTAGTGGGGGTCATTGTTGGTTATCGCCCGAATATGTTCAAGAACTCTTTTTTTGGTCATAAGTGTAGTGCTCCCCACATATTTCATCTTACACGGGCACATCAGTACATATACACAAAAGGTGGAACTACAGATCAGAAATTACTCAATGTTTTTAGGAGTGTCAAGACCAGGAATGGAAACAGATTTAACCATACTGCTGATACGACAGGCTTTACAATGCCCACAAGGGTAGAAGCCCTTAAGTTGGTGATCATTTATAATTTTTCTAGATGTAACATCATTGCGAACAATGATGTCTCTAATGCTTCTACCTTTTCTATAGGTGATTTGAGGTCTTCGTGGTATACTGGGACCGATGATGGGGTCACTAGTCAGTATGTCCCATTTGTCAGCTAGTATTTTAGATATTTCAGTTGAATTACTGTTGAAGGTAAATATTGCCCTCAAAGTAACTTTAGAATCCTGGTTGTGGTCTTGGGTGTTAGTATCATCATTGGGATTCAATAGTGAATTACGTTCTACACTCATAACTCTTTCTTTTGCTTTATTGAGTACCCATTCCAAGTAACCTCTCTCTCTGAATCTGGACATCATGATGTCCATCTCATTTTCAAAGGCAGAGATGGTACTACAATTTCTTCTTGCCCTCAGCAGCTCACCATAAGGAATACTCCACTTAAGAGTATCTGGATGGCTGCTGAGGGCATGAAGAAGAGTATTACCAGCTGTTGTTTTTCTATAGAGACTGGTAGTCAGGACATGTTGTTCGGCTGTTATGCGTAGATCTAGAAACTCAATGGAGGTGCCACTAATCTGACTCGTCAATTTGATGTTATAGTTGTTGGTGTTCAGGATGTTAATGAATTCTTTTGCCATTATTTCCCCACCCATCCAAATGACGAACAAATCATCGATATATCTGAGCCACACCTTTACTTTTGAAAAATACAAGTTCAAGGTGTGGTCAGATCTAATCTCCTCCTCCCATTTTCCTAGGAAAAGGTTGACGAAACTCTGCGCAAAAACTGTGCCCATAGCCGTGCCACGGATCTGTTGAAAGAGATTCCCATTGAACATGAAGATGTTACTGGTTAGACATAATGACATCATGTCCAATATCATGTTTGTGTGATCTAAGTATTGTATGGATCTCCTTTGCAAGTAGTGATGGCTAGCTTGTATACCTTCCTTATGATCAATTATAGTATACAAGGAATTCACATCCATAGTAATTAGCAAGTTGGTGGGCTCCCATACCACATCCTGTAGTTTACAGATAAAATCAGTACTGTCTCTCACATAGGATGGTAAACCGGTCACATATTCCCTCAAAAAGAAATCAACATACTTAGAGACATTTTCTAGGGCACTTCCAATAGAGGACACAATGGGTCTCCCTGGTGGAGAAGTGGGCTTCTTATGTATTTTTGGGAGAAGATACAGTATTGACAGTTTTGGGTAATCTCTTTTTAGAAAACAATATTCTTCCCATGTTAGTAAACCTGTCTGTTCCCACACTTTTAGTTTTTCCCATGTATCCGTGGTACTGTTATTATATACATTGGTATTCACAGGTAAATAGAACTGTTCATCGTCCAACTGTCTCTGTGCCTCAATGATGTACAAGTCTTTAGGCCACAACACGATATTGCCCCTTTGTCTGCGGGGCGAATGATGATATCTGTGTCATTAGCTAGGTCAGTCAGAAAATTTCTTTGTTCACATGAGAGATTGTGACATACTTTTTTGTTTGCTCTTCTTTTCAGTTTCAAAAGTGATTGAGTCACGACGTCTTGAAAAGTGTCTATATTGTCATGGGGTAGGTTAGGATAAAAAATAGAGCGTGGTCTGAAACCAGTACATGGAGTCCGATTAGTGGTCATACCCAACTCTCTTTCATTATCCGAGGAAGTAACGTCATCATTCACGGTCAATAATTATTGTATACTGTGGCTCCCTGGTGCGTCTCCCACAGAGAAGTTAGGGAAGGTGCTAAAGATGTTGTCTGTTTATGACGACATACCTGTGGGGTTTTGTTTATAAAGGTAATGCCATTTTTGTGAGAAAAGTAAAACTCAAAAAATAGCATTACCCAGCGTTGTAATCACCTGAAATACTCGCCCATGTGGGCGGGACACACCTGTTGCCTTCTGGTCTTAGTGGTTCCTACAACACCGGGCGAGTATTTTAGGTGATTACAACGCTGGGAGCTTGCATGGTGACGCCTATCCAGAGTCTGCCTATGAAGAAGTGCGCAAGCCGCACGAAACACGTCGGCCTTTGAAGACTCAATTATCGAGGTGATTTGTTTTTACTGAGAGGCTTGCAGCTTACACCATTAAAACGCTGAAAACGTACCTCCTTGCTGTGGGCTCTCCATCTGGTACAACTTTGTGTGTGAAAATATATATATATATATATATATATATATATATATATATATATATATATATATATATATATATATATATATATCATTTTGCGAAACTTGTGAATCTGAAATCTTGCTTCCCAATCGTATTTGACTTAAGGTTAAGTATGTCATTTTAATTGAGCGAACCCAATACACAGAGCCTAAAAGGAGTAGATTATCTGCATGATATTTGTGCCTGCTTGTGAGGTTCTGCCTGAATGTTTGCGCATGATATGCAGACACTAAAGTTCACAGAACCTCAACTGTGGTATTACAGCAGTGAGCAGTGTTCAGCGCTGGCCAGGGGCATCTTTTTGTGAGGCCCATCAAAAAGTTGACCCGAGCTCCTGTAAGTCGGTTTGGTCTTAGCCTACAGCTTCTTCCAGCTGGTGAGACAAAAGGTCCAGCAACTTTGTAAAAAATGAATAAAAGACCCAGAAGGTGTTTAGCATATCAGACAACTGCACATCCATCATCAGCTGTCAAAAGGCACCTTCTTCTGCCTGGAGCTTTCTTTTTCAATTGATATGCATGTTTCTAGTTTTGTATAATGCAAACCAGACCCACCAGGATAGCAGAGTGCTATACTTAGGATGTGGAAATGTACAAAAAGATGGAGAATACTATGTAGCACAATTGAGTTAATTAAGCAGGAGAAAGACAATCTAAAAAATGCAAATTCAAGAAGTGTTGTCAGACTAGAATTAATCATCCAGTATGATACAGGGAAAACGTTTTGGGAAGTTTAATCATTGAAAGTTTGATTTCAATACCTCACTGTTAGTGTTCCACAGTTTGAATGATGTTGGGCGTGACTAAAGGATTTTTTTCTTTTATCCAGATGTAGATGTTCGTTGAATGCATGCTGAACTGTCGGAGTATGGAAGTGGCGTTGGAGGAGTAGGGCGTTCAGGTTGCCGCTTGTGACTGTGGATGGATTTGTTCTCAGGGTAGAGAGTTCTTGACACTTAGATCATTCCATGGGAAGATTGCTTCAGATTTTTCAAATGGAGGGGGCTTCTAGGTGGAGAGAGTCTGCAGGTCAGAGCAAGAGAGAACCTCCTCAGATTGGTAGTTTTGTGCATGGTATTTTGCTGCTACACTGTAGGCACTGTATAGGCCGACGTGAACATCTGGCTTCTGTTTAGGTTTATCAGGATTATAATGACATGATCAAGGATCCCCTGTTATCGTGCTTTATCAAGCTTTTACTAGACCCTAACGTACATTAGCCTGGTGCATCAAGCTTTCACTGTACACAAAGCTAACCTGGTAGGTATATCACGCTTTATCTTACGTCAGCCTGGTATGCCACGCTATCACAGTGCTCTACAAAAACTTTGTATATTAGGCTTTCACTGGTCCCTAAGCTAACCTTGCATCTCAGGCTTTCACTGGTCCCTACGCTAACCTTGTATCTCAAGCTTTCACTGCTCCCTACGCTAACCTTGTATCTCAGGCTTTCACTGGTCCCTACGCTAACCTTGTATCTCAGGCTTTCACTGGTCTCTAGGCAAACCTTGTATCTCAGGCTTTTCACTGGTCTCTAGGCAAACCTTGTATCTCAAGCTTTCACTGGTCCCTACGCTAACCTTGCATCTCAGGCTTTCACTGGTCCCTACGCTAACCTTGTATCTCAGGCTTTCACTGGTCCCTACGCTAACCTTGTATCTCAGGCTTTCACTGGTCCCTACGCTAACCTTGTATCTCAGGCTTTCACTGGTCCCTACGCTAACCTTGTATCTCAGACTTTCACTGGTCTCTAGGCTAACCTTGTATCTCAGGCTTTCACTGGTCTCTATGCTAACCTTGTATCTCAGATTTTTCACTGGTCTCTACGCTAACCTTGTATCCCAGGCTTTCACTGGTCTCTACGCTAACCGTGTATCTCAGGCATATGCGGGGCTCTCCAAAGGGAAGGGGACCTCAGACCAATTTAATTCCTCCTCATAAGGAAGTGGCAACATCGGTCTTGATTACGGACAAACCCTCTTTTACTCCCTCTGATAGTTTGTTGGAGGCGCAGGAACGGGGCACACCATCTTTTCTCCCAGCCACACCTCCCCCACTTTGTAAATTCCTTACTTGGAATGTGGCGGGTCTAAATGCAAAGGCGCTGGACCCCATATGGCAAGAGTTTGTAAAACAATTCGACATAGTGGGTTTGCAAGAAACCTGGGACACCACAACTAATTTTGCACTAGATGGCTTTCGTAGCTTTTTTACCCCTGCAGCCTCGAGTGCAAGAGGTAGGGCAAAAGGTGGCTTACTTACACTGTGTTCCCTGGAGCTGGTAGGGGCATTCAAACAATTGGAATCTGCACCTGCAAACACGCTAGTCGTGGAGTGGACCTTACCTGGCTTCCAACCTTTTCTAGTGGTTAATTTTTATAATTCCAGGGAGTCTTTATTTGTGAATGAACATTTGACTTCCTTACTACAATTTTTGTCAGCCTATAGAAGCGACTGCACCTCTTCCCTAGAGATGATCATCTTGGGTGATTTTAATATTCATCCCTGTGAGGGTGATTGCCTTAATGATAGTTATGGGGGTTTACCGACGGAGGCCATCCCCCATTTTGTGCATACAATTGAGGGTGAGTGTCTTGAGTCTTTCCTGGCGACTTTAAATCTATTTGAATTTGCCCAAAGTAGGAACGATCCCAGAGCCCCAACCTTCGTGGGGAAAGACGCTAATACTATTATAGACTTCATTTTTGTTTCATCTGGGGTACTAGCTAAGGCACGCGAGTACATGGTGGTCACTGCTAGTTTCAGCGATCACAATCCTGTCCTCCTGATGCTGGACCTAGACTGTTTCTGGACCCATAATCCAACAGATGTGGCAGCCCCAAGGGACTTGATAACTAAAGACCAGGGAAGGCGCCTAAAATGGGAACAAATAGTACCTGAACACTTCTTCCATTCACTTGCCCAAGAGTCAGAGGCAGATATGGCAGTATGTCTGGACCCAACTGCTCGAGGCCCGGATGTAGTAGTCGCATACGAGGAGATATGCGGAAGGATTGCTAAGAATCTGGAGCTAAGGTCTACCGGGCAAAGGATTAAGAAACCCCAGAAATGGTTCAATAAAGAATGTTCCCAGAAACATAGTGCTCTGATGAAAGCTCTAAAACAAAAACCTAGGGACAGGACGTTGGTGGCCAATTTAAGGAAGGATTACAAAACTGCAGTTCTTAAACGCAAATCTGGAATCAAGGAAGAAGCTTGGGAGAGCCTTTTATCTACGGATGTATTGAGAGACAGCAAAAAGTTTTGGGCCATTGTGAACCAGCCCTTCTTCTCCAATGAAGGGAAGACCGACATGGACTGTGTGATAGAAGATGATAGATGGGTAGCCCACTTCGAAAAGATCTATGAATCCACAGCACCTGGTCTAACCGATAATGTCCATAAATCCCCTAACATGGTTATGGAATTTAGTAGTTCGGAGGTTGAAAGGGCGATTAGAGACACAAGTAAACACAAAGCCCCGGGACCTGACGGGGTTCCTGCAGACCTCTACATCCAATACCCCCAATTGTGGTCGAAGATATTAATGAACGTTTTTAACGCAATACCCTCAGCTGGTTTTCCTTCCTCTTGGTCCACCTCTATCATTGTGCCCATATTCAAGAAAGGGAACAGGGGGGACCCGGCTTGCTACAGGCCAATCTCCTTGCTGGACTCTGCCGTTAAGATCTTGGGCAGGGTCATTTTGCAGAGGCTTGAGGACTGGCTTGGAGAGAGCAGGATCCTCTCGGAGTTACAGTATGGCTTCAGAGCACACAGAGGGACCATGGACCAATGTCTCAACCTCCACCTAATTATCAGCAAGTACACAGTGGCGAAGGGGGGACTCCTTTATTTGGGTTTTATGGACTTATCATCCGCTTTTGATTTGGTCAATCGTTCTAAACTGTGGACTATTTTGGGCAATATGGGTTTGGACACAACTTTGGTTAATTTTCTGCACGATCTTCATTTAAATTTATTTGCATCTGTTAGGGTGAACAGGGACGGAAGGTGCACAGCAAAGTTCAAGTCTGGAAGAGGTGTCAGACAAGGCTGCATTCTGGCACCTCTCCTTTTCACACTGTACATCAACTCCCTGGGTAATTCACTGAACTCAGTCACCCCAGACATTCCGCGTATGGGGGGGGTACCTATTCCGGTCCTCCTATACGCGGACGACGCCGTCCTCTTAGCTCGGACTGGCACAGGCCTCCAAAAATTCTTAGATCACTTTGGCCTCTTTATGGAAGCTCTCGATCTTAAAATTAACTCGACCAAATCCCATGTTATGGTTACAGGTTCACGGAAAAAACACACGAAGAGCAGATCTTTTAGCTGTAATAGTTCACCAATTTCCAGGGTCCCTTTCTTTTGCTATCTGGGCGTCACCTTCGATGAGAAAGGAACATGGGGCGCACAAATGAGATTAAAACAGAATGGAGTTACTAGATCCACTACAGCCCTTCTGCATTTCTCTAAAAAACTGGGATCAAAACCTATGGAAGCCATGACCCGTATCTATAAAGCTAAATGTTTGGCAATTGCCTCTTATGGGGCTGCCATATGGGGCTATGTCTCATGCCCAGGCATTCAGATTGCAGAAAATAATTTTTTACGAGCCTTACTATCACTACCTAAATCTTCCCCAATACACACAATTCATAATGAATTAGGCTTGGGTCACGTTACTGACCTCTTAAAAATGGCCCCAGTGATATATTGGGTTAAAACGTGGACAAACGAGGAAATCAGTTTAAATCATTGTATCCTCAAAGATTGTTTGTCTCTGGATAAAGCCAATAACATCCCGTGGCTGGCGTATGTTAGAGCGGCATGCGCGAGACTAGGGCGTCCAGAAATGTACTCTTTACCACACAAATTAAAAAAAGAGGATGTAAAGTGGGTCAAGCTGCATTTCCAAAACTTGTTGGAGTCTGAAAGGGAAACGGTTGAATTAGGTAAACCAATGGTACGATCACTTTTTCAACTCTCCTCAACTTTAGCCATGGAACCTTATTTGAAATATGTTACCAAGCCTTACCATCGCTTTCTACTCATAAGGTTCAGGTTTAATTTAATACACCTAGTGCTTGGCTCACAATCAAAGTGGGGCTTACCAGAGAACTTACCCCCCTGTACCTGCGACGGTTTTTCCATACAGGACACCCTCCACTTAGTTATGCTTTGTGAACATTATTTGGTGGCTCGCAAAAAATTTCTGGTACCTATTCTGAAAAATTTGAATTTTGTCCAGGTACGGCCAGCATTATTACATCTACAGATGCTGAACTCAGTACAGACAACATATGGGGTAGCCTGTTTTCTGGCAGCAGCTGCCAGACAAAATAAACTAAGAATGGCTGCTACTTCTAACAACCAAAATTTGACACTTGTATAACTTTTGTTGGACACCATGTAAACTTGCTCTTACAGTCACTTATTTTTAACAAAATTCGGTTCTTTGTACTTTTTATGAAGGTGTAGTAATGTCTTTTCATATATGTTTAATTGAATTTTAAACTTGTTTTGTATACCATGTCTTGCTTTTATGGTTTTAAATAACCGAATAAAGTTTCTTTGACTGACTGACTGACACTGGTCTCTAGGCAAACCTTGTATCTCAGGCTTTTCACTGGTCTCTAGGCAAACCTTGTATCTCAGGCTTTCACTGGTCCCTACGCTAACCTTGTATCTCAGGCTTTTCACTGGTCTCTAGGCAAACCTTGTATCTCAGGCTTTTCACTGGTCTCTAGGCAAACCTTGTATCTCAGGCTTTCACTGGTCCCTACGCTAACCTTGTATCTCGGGCTTTCACTGGTCCCTATGCTAACCTTGTATCTCAGGCTTTTCACTGGTCTCTATGCTAACCTTGTATCTCAGGCTTTTCACTGGTCTCTACGCTAACCTTGTATCTCAGGCTTTTCACTGGTCTCTACGCTAACCTTGTATCCCAGGCTTTCACTGGTCTCTAGGCTAACCTTGTATCTCAGGCTTTTAACTGGTCTCTAGGCTAACCTTGTATCTCAGGCTTTCACTGGTCCCTACGCTAACCTTGTATCTCAGACTTTCACTGGTCTCTAGGCTAACCTTGTATCTCAGGCTTTCACTGGTCTCTATGCTAACCTTGTATCTCAGATTTTTCACTGGTCTCTACGCTAACCTTGTATCCCAGGCTTTCACTGGTCTCTAGGCTAACCTTGTATCTCAGGCTTTTAACTGGTCTCTAGGCTAACCTTGTATCTCAGGCTTTCACTGGTCCCTACGCTAACCTTGTATCTCAGGCTTTCACTGGTCCCTACGCTAACCTTGTATCTCAGGCTTTCACTGGTCCCTACGCTAACCTTGTATCTCAGACTTTCACTGGTCTCTAGGCTAACCTTGTATCTCAGGCTTTCACTGGTCCCTAAGCTAACCTTGTATCTCAGGCTTTCACTGGTCCCTACGCTAACCTTGTATCTCAGGCTTTTCACTGGTCTCTAGGCAAACCTTGTATCTCAGGCTTTCACTGCTCCCTACGCTAACCGTGTATCTCAGGCTTTCACTGATCCCTACGCTAACCTTGTATCTCAGGCTTTCACTGGTCCCTACGCTAACCTTGTATCTCAGGCTTTCACTGGTCTAGGCAAACCTTGTATCTCAGGCTTTTCACTGGTCTCTAGGCAAACCTTGTATCTCAGGCTTTCACTGGTCCCTACGCTAACCTTGCATCTCAGGCTTTCACTGGTCCCTACGCTAACCTTGTATCTCAGGCTTTCACTGGTCCCTACGCTAACCTTGTATCTCAGGCTTTTCACTGGTCTCTAGGCAAACCTTGTATCTCAGGCTTTTCACTGGTCTCTAGGCAAACCTTGTATCTCAGGCTTTCACTGGTCCCTACGCTAACCTTGTATCTCGGGCTTTCACTGGTCCCTACGCTAACCTTGTATCTCAGGCTTTTCACTGGTCTCTACGCTAACCTTGTATCTCAGGCTTTTACTGGTCTCTACGCTAACCTTGTATCTCAGGCTTTTCACTGGTCTCTACGCTAACCTTGCATCTCAGGCTTTCACTGGTCTCTACGCAAACCTTGTATCTCAGGCTTTCACTGGTCTCTACGCTAACCTTGTATCTCAGGCTTTCACTGGTCTCTAGGCAAACCTTGTATCTCGGGCTTTTCACTGGTCTCTAGGCAAACCTTGTATCTCAGGCTTTCACTGGTCCCTACGCTAACCTTGTATCTCAGGCTTTCACTGGTCCCTACGCTAACCTTGTATCTCAGGCTTTTCACTGGTGTCTAGGCAAACCTTGTATCTCAGACTTTTCACTGGTCTCTAGGCAAACCTTGTATCTCAGGCTTTCACTGGTCCCTACGCTAACCTTGTATCTCAGGCTTTCACTGGTCCCTACGCTAACCTTGTATCTCGGGCTTTCACTGGTCTCTAGGCTAACCTTGTATCTCGGGCTTTCACTGGTCTCTAGCTGGTCTCTAGGCTAACCTTGTATCTCAGGCTTTCACTGGTCCCTACGCTAACCTTGTATCTCAGGCTTTTCACTGGTCTCTAGGCAAACCTTGTATCTCAGGCTTTCACTGGTCCCTACGCTAACCTTGTATCTCGGGCTTTCACTGGTCCCTACGCTAACCTTGTATCTCAGGCTTTCACTGGTCCCTACGCTAACCTTGTATCTCGGGCTTTCATTGGTCTCTAGGCTAACCTTGTATCTCGGGCTTTCACTGGTCTCTAGGCTAACCTTGTATCTCGGTCTTTCACTGGTCTCTAGGCTAACCTTGTATCTCGGGCTTTCACTGGTCCCTAAGCTAACCTTGCATCTCAGGCTTTCACTGGTCTCTAGGCTAACCTTGCATCTCAGGCTTTCACTGGTCTCTAGGCAAACCTTGCATCTCAGGCTTTCACTAGTCTCTAGGCAAACCTTGCATCTTAGGCTTTCACTGGTCTCTAGGCTAACCTTGTATCTCAGGCTTTTCACTGGTCTCTATGCTAACCTTGTATCTCAGGCTTTTCACTGGTCTCTACGCTAACCTTGTATCTCAGGCTTTTCACTGGTCTCTACGCTAACCTTGTATCCCAGGCTTTCACTGGTCTCTAGGCTAACCTTGTATCTCAGGCTTTTAACTGGTCTCTAGGCTAACCTTGTATCTCAGGCTTTCACTGGTCCCTACGCTAACCTTGTATCTCAGGCTTTCACTGGTCCCTACGCTAACCTTGTATCTCAGGCTTTCACTGGTCCCTACGCTAACCTTGTATCTCAGACTTTCACTGGTCCCTACGCTAACCTTGTATCTCAGACTTTCACTGGTCTCTAGGCTAACCTTGTATCTCAGGCTTTCACTGGTCTCTACGCTAACCTTGTATCTCAGGCTTTTCACTGGTCTCTACGCTAACCTTGTATCCCAGGCTTTCACTGGTCTCTAGGCTAACCTTGTATCTCAGGCTTTAACTGGTCTCTAGGCTAACCTTGTATCTCAGGCTTTCACTGGTCCCTACGCTAACCTTGTATCTCAGGCTTTCACTGGTCCCTACGCTAACCTTGTATCTCAGGCTTTCACTGGTCCCTACGCTAACCTTGTATCTCAGGCTTTCACTGGTCCCTACGCTAACCTTGTATCTCAGACTTTCACTGGTCTCTAGGCTAACCTTGTATCTCAGGCTTTCACTGGTCCCTAAGCTAACCTTGTATCTCAGGCTTTCACTGGTCCCTACGCTAACCTTGTATCTCAGGCTTTTCACTGGTCTCTAGGCAAACCTTGTATCTCAGGCTTTCACTGCTCCCTACGCTAACCGTGTATCTCAGGCTTTCACTGCTCCCTACGCTAACCTTGTATCTCAGGCTTTCACTGGTCCCTACGCTAACCTTGTATCTCAGGCTTTCACTGGTCTAGGCAAACCTTGTATCTCAGGCTTTTCACTGGTCTCTAGGCAAACCTTGTATCTCAGGCTTTCACTGGTCCCTACGCTAACCTTGCATCTCAGGCTTTCACTGGTCCCTACGCTAACCTTGTATCTCAGGCTTTCACTGGTCCCTACGCTAACCTTATATCTCAGGCTTTTCACTGGTCTCTAGGCAAACCTTGTATCTCAGGCTTTCACTGGTCTCTAGGCAAACCTTATATCTCAGGCTTTTCACTGGTCTCTAGGCAAACCTTGTATCTCAAGCTTTCACTGGTCCCTACGCTAACCTTGTATCTCAGGCTTTTCACTGGTCTCTAGGCAAACCTTGTATCTCAGGCTTTCACTGGTCCCTACGCTAACCTTGTATCTCGGGCTTTCACTGGTCCCTACGTTAACCTTGTATCTCAGGCTTTTCACTGGTCTCTATGCTAACCTTGTATCTCAGGCTTTTTACTGGTCTCTACGCTAACCATGTATCTCAGGCTTTTCACTGGTCTCTACGCTAACCTTGCATCTCAGGCTTTCACTGGTCTCTACGCAAACCTTGTATCTCAGGCTTTCACTGGTCTCTACGCTAACCTTGTATCTCAGGCTTTCACTGGTCTCTAGGCAAACCTTGTATCTCGGGCTTTTCACTGGTCTCTAGGCAAACCTTGTATCTCAGGCTTTCACTGGTCCCTACGCTAACCTTGTATCTCAGGCTTTCACTGGTCCCTACGCTAACCTTGTATCTCAGGCTTTTCACTGGTCTCTAGGCAAACCTTGTATCTCAGACTTTTCACTGGTCTCTAGGCAAACCTTGTATCTCAGGCTTTCACTGGTCCCTACGCTAACCTTGTATCTCAGGCTTTCACTGGTCCCTACTCTAACCTTGTATCTCGGGCTTTCACTGGTCTCTAGGCTAACCTTGTATCTCGGGCTTTCACTGGTCTCTAGCTGGTCTCTAGGCTAACCTTGTATCTCAGGCTTTCACTGGTCCCTACGCTAACCTTGTATCTCAGGCTTTTCACTGGTCTCTAGGCAAACCTTGTATCTCAGGCTTTCACTGGTCCCTACGCTAACCTTGTATCTCGGGCTTTCACTGGTCCCTACGCTAACCTTGTATCTCAGGCTTTCACTGGTCCCTACGCTAACCTTGTATCTCGGGCTTTCATTGGTCTCTAGGCTAACCTTGTATCTCGGGCTTTCACTGGTCTCTAGGCTAACCTTGTATCTCGGGCTTTCACTGGTCTCTAGGCTAACCTTGTATCTCGGGCTTTCACTGGTCCCTAAGCTAACCTTGCATCTCAGGCTTTCACTGGTCTCTAGGCTAACCTTGCATCTCAGGCTTTCACTGGTCTCTAGCAAACCTTGCATCTCAGGCTTTCACTGGTCTCTAGGCAAACCTTGCATCTTAGGCTTTCACTGGTCTCTAGGCTAACCTTGCATCTCAGGCTTTCACTGGTCCCTAAGCTAACCTTGCATCTCAGGCTTTCACTGGTCTCTAGGCAAACCTTGCATCTCAGGCTTTCACTGGTCTCTAGGCAAACCTTGCATCTTAGGCTTTCACTGGTCTCTAGGCTAACCTTGCATCTCAGGCTTTCACTGGTCCCTACGCTAACCTTGTATCTCAGGCTTTTCACTGGTCTCTAGGCAAACCTTGTATCTCAGGCTTTTCACTGGTCTCTAGGCAAACCTTGTATCTCAGGCTTTCACTGGTCCCTACGCTAACCTTGTATCTCGGGCTTTCACTGGTCCCTACGCTAACCTTGTATCTCAGGCTTTTCACTGGTCTCTACGCTAACCCTGTATCCCAGGCTTTTTACTGGTCTCTACGCTAACCTTGTATCTCAGGCTTTTCACTGGTCTCTACGCTAACCTTGCATCTCAGGCTTTCACTGGTCTCTACGCAAACCTTGTATCTCAGGCTTTCACTGGTCTCTACGCTAACCTTGTCTCTCAGGCTTTTACTGGTCTCTAGGCAAACCTTGTATCTCAGGCTTTTCACTGGTCTCTAGGCAAACCTTGTATCTCAGGCTTTCACTGGTCCCTACGCAACCTTGTATCTCAGGCTTTCACTGGTCCCTACGCTAACCTTGTATCTCAGGCTTTTCACTGGTCTCTAGGCAAACCTTGTATCTCAGACTTTTCACTGGTCTCTAGGCAAACCTTGTATCTCAGGCTTTCACTGGTCCCTACGCTAACCTTGTATCTCAGGCTTTCACTGGTCCCTACGCTAACTTTGTATCTCGGGCTTTCACTGGTCTCTAGGCTAACCTTGTATCTCGGGCTTTCACTGGTCTCTAGCTGGTCTCTAGGCTAACCTTGTATCTCAGGCTTTCACTGGTCCCTACGCTAACCTTGTATCTCAGGCTTTTCACTGATCTCTAGGCAAACCTTGTATCTCAGGCTTTTCACTGGTCTCTAGGCAAACCTTGTATCTCAGGCTTTCACTGGTCCCTACGCTAACCTTGTATCTCGGGCTTTCACTGGTCCCTACGCTAACCTTGTATCTCAGGCTTTCACTGGTCCCTACGCTAACCTTGTATCTCGGGCTTTCATTGGTCTCTAGGCTAACCTTGTATCTCGGGCTTTCACTGGTCTCTAGGCTAACCTTGTATCTCGGGCTTTCACTGGTCTCTAGGCTAACCTTGTATCTCAGGCTTTCACTGGTCCCTAAGCTAACCTTGCATCTCAGGCTTTCACTGGTCTCTAGGCTAACCTTGCATCTCAGGCTTTCACTGCTCTCTAGGCAAACCTTGCATCTCAGGCTTTCACTGGTCTCTAGGCAAACCTTGCATCTTAGGCTTTCACTGGTCTCTAGGCTAACTTGGTATCTCGGGCTTTCACTGGTCTCTAGGCTAACCTTGTATCTCGGGCTTTCACTGGTCCCTAAGCTAACCTTGCATCTCAGGCTTTCACTGGTCTCTAGGCTAACCTTGCATCTCAGGCTTTCACTGGTCTCTAGGCTAACCTTGCAACTCAGGCTTTCACTGGTCTCTAGGCTAACCTTGCATCTCAGACTTTCACTGGTCCCTAAGCTAACCTTGCATCTCAGGCTTTCACTGGTCTCTAGGCTAACCTTGCATCTCGGGCTTTTACTGGTCTCTAGGCTAACCTTGTATCTCGGGCTTTCACTGGTCCCTAAGCTAACCTTGCATCTCGGGCTTTCACTGGTCTCTAGGCTAACCTTGCATCTCGGGCTTTCACTGGTCCCTAAGCTAACCTTGCATCTCAGGCTTTCACTGGTCTCTAGGCTACCCTTGCATCTCAGGCTTTCACTGGTCTCTAGGCTAACCTTGCATCTCGGGCTTTCACTGGTCTCTAGGCTAACCTTGCATCTCGGGCTTTCACTGGTCTCTAGGCTAACCTTGCATCTCAGGCTTTCACTGGTCTCTAGGCTAACCTTGCATCTCAGGCTTTCACTGGTCTCTAGGCTAACCTTGCATCTCGGGCTTTCGCTGGTCCCTAAGCTAACCTTGCATCTCAGGCTTTCACTGGTCTCTAGGCTAACCTTGCATCTCGGGCTTTCACTGGTCTCTAGGCTAACATTGTATCTCGGGCTTTCACTGGTCCCTAAGCTAACCTTGCATCTCAGGCTTTCACTGGTCTCTAGGCTAACCTTGCATCTCGGGCTTTCACTGGTCCCTAAGATAACCTTGCATCTCAGGCTTTCACTGGTCTCTAGGCTAACCTTGCATCTCAGGCTTTCACTGGTCCCTACGCTAACCTTGCATCTCGGGCTTTCACTGGTCCCTAAGATAACCTTGCATCTCAGGCTTTCACTGGTCTCTAGGCTAACCTTGCATCTCAGGCTTTCACTGGTCCCTACGCTAACCTTGCATCTCGGGCTTTCACTGGTCCCTAAGATAACCTTGCATCTCAGGCTTTCACTGGTCTCTAGGCTAACCTTGCATCTCAGGCTTTCACTGGTCCCTACGCTAACCTTGCATCTCAGGCTTTCACTGGTCTCTAGGCTAACCTTGCATCTCAGGCTTTCACTGGTCTCTAGGCTAACCTTGCATCTCAGGCTTTCACTGGTCTCTAGGCTAACCTTGCATCTCGGGCTTTCACTGGTCTCTAGGCTAACCTTGCATCTCAGGCTTTCACTGGTCTCTAGGCTAACCTTGCATCTCAGGCTTTCACTGGTCTCTAGGCTAACCTTGCATCTCGGGCTTTCGCTGGTCCCTAAGCTAACCTTGCATCTCAGGCTTTCACTGGTCCCTAAGCTAACCTTGTATCTCAGGTTTTTCACTGGTCCCTACGCTAACCTTGTATCTCAGGCCTTTCACTGGTCTCTAGGCTAACCTTGTTAATCCGCTGTCAGGGGATCCCCATATTAACAGGTTTTTCCCGGATTCCCTTTGCCATTGGGTAACAGATCATAACTGGATCTGATGCAAAGAGGAGTTTGGCTGGACCCTTCTTGACTAGAACCTTTAAGGAAAGAATCTAAATGAATAATTTAACTTCAACCCATTCAGATTGCCACAAAACAGGCTTAGAGAGAGCATGCGACTCCGTCCTCGAAGACACTTACCCCAGAGACACTTCACGCATGGGCCGCCTTTAGAGTTCTGACCTCCACTCACAAGGCCATCGATGAGTGCTCCCTGGACTGTCTCAGATGTGAAGCGCAGTACACTTCAGCCATGCTTTGACTTTCTAAACACAAGCTCCCCTCTTGGAAAATGAATATAAATCGGATGTTTATCAGCAGAACTCGAAGTGTACTTTCAATGCTGCGCTATATTTTAAGCAGCCTGTGTGCCGCAATATTAGACTCCGCATGAAAATGTGAATTACAGTAACTTGGGTAGAAACGGTGCTGCAGGAGAAACCACTTGCTAACCCTGCAGTGAAGTCTGAGGTGTTCTGGAATCTCTCTGATAGAGGAGTGAGTCCTGCTGGATAGAAGTTTCGTGAAATAATCAAATGCCTTACCACCAGGGGCAGGACCTGGCTTAGGGTGTTCGGGCGTTTCACCATGGATATCCCCCCCACCCCGTTCCCCAAATTGCATGTTATTATTATTATTAAGGGAATTTTGTAGAGCGCATGATTACGCTGAAGCGTGTCCCCGCGCTAACTGAAGCACTCAGGAGAAGCAGTGGGGGATGGAGCCCAGCTATTTTGAAAATAGGTGTGTTTTCAATTTCCTCCTGAAACTGGATTCAGAAGGATCCAGACGGAGATTGAGAGGTAGAGCATTCCAGCTCTTAGCCACCAGGTAGCGGAAGGATCTTCCTCCCATGCGAGCCCTTTTCACCCTCGGGACCTTAAGTAGGCCTCCTTGCGAGGAGCGCAGAGCGCGAGATGGTACATACCTGGTGACCAGGTTCTGGAGTGGTACTGGCGCCTTCTTAGCAAGGATACGATGGCAGGTGCAGAGGGATTTAAATTCAACTCTGCTCCTTACTGGTAACCAGTGGAGGGACTGGAGGGCAGCTTTAGAGTCCGATCTTTTAGGGAGTTTTGGTATGAGGCGAGCTGCAGCATTCTGTAGCACCTGAAGTCGATTAATTGCCTTACAGGTAGCTCCCAGATAGAGTAGGTTGCCAAAGTCCAGGCGTGATGTGACAAGGGCGTGCACCAGCGTTCTGCGGGCGGCCGTAGGGAGAAGAGCTAGGACCTTCCACAGATTTTTTAAAATGCTGAAGCACATGCCCGTCACCCTGTCTATCTTGGGTCCGAATGACAGGTCAGAATCAAGCCAGACCCCAAGGTTTCTGACTTCTTGCCGAGGTGTAGGGGCCTCACCTAGACATGGTGGCCACCATGCCGACGACCAGACAGATGGGTTCCTTCCCACCACGAGCACCTCGGTCTTGTTGCCGTTTAATTTCAGGCAATTTGTGGACATCCAGGTTGCAAGATCTTGCATGCAAGCCCTGAAACTGTCCATGGCAAGGCCGGGTGCACGCGAGAGGGAGACAACCAGCTGTATGTCGTCGGCATAGGATACAATTCGCAGTCCATGCCCCATAGCAATCGGAGCCGCTGGGGAGACATAAAGATTGAAAAGGGTTGGGCTCAGGGACGATCCCTGTGGAACGCCCTGACCCAGTCCAATGTCTCCTGAGTAAAGGTCACCTTGGCGTACTTGGAAGCTTCTCCCAGTCAGGAAGGATTGGATCCATTGGAGTGCGCCTTATTATGTTAATATTACACTTATCTTTACACCTGCATCAGAATTAAAGCAGTTCTTTTATTCAGGTAACCAGTATCACCCTAAGCCTTCAGCCGCAAACACGGCTACGCCTCTGAAGGGGGTGGGGCTTCATTGATTACACACATGAACATTAGAAGCAGTGAGCGCACGGCAACTAGGACACAAAGTGTGCATGTCAGGTTGGGCAGGTTGCTTTCTCCGGCCATTCCCGCATGCGCACTAAAGGCTTCACTCTAATGCACATTAGAAGATCGGGGTTGCTCAAAGCCGCAGACCCTCAGTCTTCTAATGAGAGGTAAGTTTGCCGGCTCAAGCCAATCCTGGCGCTGCTCTCATGCTGTGTAACAGCAAGGGAGCAGCGTTTGGATTGGCTGAGAGATGCTGCTAGGCTATCACAGGGCTGTGCGATTCAGGAACATGTAAGACTGTGTCACGGGTAAGAGTGCGGGTAGGAGCGGTATTCAGGAAAACTCAGGATAATGTAAGAGTCAGACCAGGTGGTGTGGAAGCCGGTCACGATGAGGCAACTTGCTGATACCCAGTGACATCATACCTGGGGGTCCGAGTTGTTCATTTTATTCAGCAGGCGGTTCCCCCTGCTCCCACCATTTGAATTCCTAGTAGGCCATCGGCCTCGCCTCACTGTGACCTGGCCTCTCCCAGCCCTGCCACCGGCATGCCCTGCGTTGATGAAGAAGCGTGGGCAGTTCCGGTTTCAAGGTAGCAATGAACTAAGAATTTACAGGGTACACTGTTACAGAAGAGCAGTGGCACCTTAGGGTATCCTGCAGTTTTGACATGTTCTCATCCTATGCATTTTTTAAAAGAATAGAAAACAGAAAACAAGAAGTAATGACAACTTCCACTCTATGGAATATGAGGAAATGTAAGAATTAAATGAAATTCAGACTAACAAACACTGCCAACCAGTGTGGTTTCCCTCACGCAGACATCGTTCCCGCCCTCTCACTACTCCTCCTGTAACTCAATCTACCATGAACTACCTGCATATTGCAATCAATTCAAAGTGCGCCACTGTCCACCATACAGCGATTTGGAGGAAGAGAGAACTCTGCCTTTAGTTGCCGCCTGAAAGGTGGTTGGGAAAGAAGACAGCCCTGTATAGATGAATTCAAACACACTGATTCATGGTGGCAGGGTATCTAGACTGTCACACCACTACCTGTGTTAAGTTCAATGTACTGGAAATTACAATATTGTTTCCTGTTTGGTCTCATAAATGTGCCCACCTCTCGGAACCAGCCACCGTTGGTGGTCCTTAATATAACACATAAACACAGAGTAAGAGTGGCATATTAATAGAGACGTCCGAACACAATCCTTTGATAATTCCACAGGCCTGCAAAACCACGATGTCAGAGACACTTCGTTCTCAGTGTTGTCATAATTCCTTTTTTATTCATCGTTTGATATTATACAAGCAAATTGTGCAAAACATCCAACGTGTTTCGCCCGTTCGTGGTTCTTCAGGGTGTAGTCAAATCCAGTGATTTCCAGTAAGGGATTAACCCGGTTATGATATGACGCTCTTTTTCAGAGTATCGTCCAAATCTCAAAGTATCTATGTTCCAATCTTGATTTAGCAGGGACGCAACAGTGAAGTTTTTGGCGGCCGCACAGGGCCTTTGCTTTTACAGCGCAACACTTTTGCACTCAAGTTCATGGGTATATGAATTCTGAACATTACGACTAAGCTTGGAACATTGATACTTTGAGATTTTGTTCCATACTCTGAAAAGGAGCTTCATTTTTATCACCGGGTTACTCTATTATTGGAAATCACTGGATTTGATTATGCCCTGAAGAAGCCCGAAAGGCAAAACACGTTGGCTGTTTTGCACAATTAGTTTGTATAATATCAAACGATTAATAAAAAATGAATTATGACCACACTAAGAACGAAGTGCCTCTCACATCGTGATTTTCCTGGCCGGTGGAATAATCCAAGGATTGTGTTCAGACATCTCTATTTATGTGCCTCTCTTACTCTGTCTGTATAGAAGAAATATAATTTTTTTTAGGCAGACTAGCATTTACATTAAAAACATAGCTTGAAGCCCGCACCCCCAGGGAGTGCGCATTCTCTTCCCCTTTGATGAAGTTCGATGGAGCAGCAGGGGGGACTTGTACGCTTCTTTACATCATAAAAAGGCAGGGAAGAGTGCATTCGCAGGGGTGGACTTAAGACTGTTGTTTCATTGGGAAACATTTGTATTATTTAAAAAAAACGTGTTTTGTATTGGTTCATTTGAGGTTTTTTAAGCGGACGGCAAAAGCTATCCTTGCACACAGTTTTGTTTAATCAATTGTTCCCTCTGAGGCAACTATTGCGCTCACAAGATCACATATCAGAATCTTCAAAGTGCAGGAGAACGAGTTTCAGGTGCTGCTGCTCGTGACTGGTGTGCATTGCGGAGCTACTGTGAGTGTCTGGTGACAAGACATTCTTTTAATGTTGGGATGGATATCAATGCGGTTTAACCTATTCCAAAGCTTTCTTATTTTTTGGTAGATAAGAAATGTGAGGGTCATGGTGAGCTTGATTTGCCCAAGATTTTTAAGTAGTAAAACTATGACTGTTATCAACCTCAATGTTGTGTTGCATGTTTTTCTTTGGTCTTTGCATAGCCTGTAAAGCACTCTGATACCTTCCGGTCTAGCTAGCGTTATATAAAACTCAAAGGATAATAATTAGAATAATGACATTTTTAGGTCTACCATCGAAAAATCCAGGCAGAGTATGGCATTTCATGTCATGTGATGGCCACTCCCGGGCATGTAATGTGAGGAAATCACACTGTCAGATTTTACCATCTAAAATGTACATTTTGATAGCCTGGTAACTGGTGCAGAGTGTGCATTTTGTGCTCTCTGCACTCCACTGGAAGTGTTTCATAACTGATAAAAATGCACACATCTTCTATGTGATATTAAATGAGTTTCCTTGTGTATATCTATTATAGCTATTGTTTTTTACAACATTATAAATCCTAGCATTTTAACAACAACTGCAATACGGCAGAAAAACGACTCAATATTATTGCAACAAATACAAGCGCTATTTTATCCCTTTGCAAAGCTTTTACAATTGAGATTCCCAGCTCCAACATTCCCCATGTTTAGGCTTAGTTAAAAGAACTCCTGCAGTTGTCTTATTAACCTTTTTGCAATCTCAAATTGGCTTGAAAATGCACCATAAGCCCACTCTTTTTTTTCAAACTTTTCGTGGGGGAAGGACCCCCCACTCTCCCTGAGCAGTCTGACGACAGTCGAGCTTGCTCTTTATGCTTGCTTACCACAGGTCACTCTTCCCAAACGTTTTTGTCTCACCGCTTTCAAATGTCATCAGCCGCCACTGCATACCAGCCTGAAGTGTAAAATGCCATTTTATTAGGGCAGGGTTGCCAAAACAGTTATTTAACCTCAAAACAACATTGACATAACGCCCAACATCTTTAATAATTCATTCCATTCTTCATCCAACAATTCTCACTTCTCACCAAGCTTTCACCCCTTGCAAGCCCCATAACTTGCTTCATTGTTTCCCCTTGCACTCACTGACCTCCTTCCATTTCCCAATCTCTCTCTCACTTTCCCTCTCTCTCTCTCACTTTCCCTACCAACATATCCTCCAATGAAGCCTCCTTGTCCTGTTCCAAGAATCCTGCTCACCGGCTTCCTTCGCCTGTGCTCCGTTCATTCCCCCGAGGCGGGATGTACGTCGTTACAATGCATGCTTTTACAAAGCATGCCTTTAAGATGCAACTTTTACAACGCCAATCGTTACAACGACTTGCGTTGGGGGGCGCTGGATAGTGAATAGTTTAATTTACTATTCCAACTCCAGTCCCCGTGGATAGTAGGGAAGGTGTTGGAAAGTGAATTAAAACTGTTCCCTATCCTAGAGCGCCCCCCAGTGCAAGTCGTTGTAATGACTTGTGTTGTAATGGTTGCGTCGTAAAGGTACTTCGTTGTAAAAGTTGCGTTGTAAACGCTGTTCCCCCCAAGGTGTGGCTACTCTTGCTTCTGACTCTCTACCCTCTTCCCCCCCAACTACTGCTGAGACCTCTGCTACCTGTCCTATCATGGCATTCGCTATTCAACAGCCCTCCCCACCACTCTCCCTGTTGTGTAGGGTGAGTGGCTAGCCAGCACTTTCCCCTATCCTGCTGTGGTGCGAAGGAGTCGGGAAGAGGCTGTCTCTGCCTCTCCTGACTCCTTAAGTATTAGCCTTAAAACCTCCTCATTCTCTTTTCCCTACATATTCCCTGTCTGGCCTCCTTTGATCACGAAAATTCCCGGGGGAAGTCAGGCTGCGCCTGTCACTTTCCCCGGGACCCTCCATACTCAAAGACCCCCCATCTTTCAACCCCGCCATAGCATCCAACTAGTAGCTGATCCGAGGATGCGGTTTGACCTGCAGCGTTTCTGTTTTTTTCTGGGGAGTGATGACCTCTGCTGTGCAGAGCAGGCTGCACAGACATCAAAGCTTTCAGAGAAAGCGACGAACGATCAATAATGGGGTGAAATGGGGCCACCCTCTGTCAGCGGAAGAGCAGCAGTATTCTGTGTTCACCGAATAACGCCTAATATCGGGCAAGTGCAGCTGTTGTTTACATCGTGCCTAAAAGAAATCACTGAATGGAAGACTGAAACCTACTGTGGAAAAGGTAAAGTATTATATATGTTTCGAATCAAGCAGGTATTGAAGATAGACTTCACCAGACATTAGAACGAAAACTCGGCTTATAAAATGGTGGGCACCCAGGTTCCTCACTCATGCCAAGTACCCCCGCTGTGCCACTGGATTCAAGCTAGGCCGGCTGGTGAGGGTGGAAACACTTAGCTGGACCCAGGATGCTTGTTTCCAGTCTGGGGAGGACCCGGCTTGGCAATTCGGGCTGGACTGTTCCCATGAGGAGCACAGCATTTTTTTGGCTGTAAATTGGATGTGTAAGCCCAGATGTGAATCCCCTGCTTGCTGTGCCACTGAATTGAAGCTAACCTGGCTGATTATTGGTGATACCCTGAAACCAGTCCCAGAATCCCGTTCCCTGTCCAGGGAGGACCTGGTTTGGCAGTTGGGGGCTGGACTGTTCCCATGAGGAGTAGGGTCAAGACTGATTTGCATATGGATGGGCCCAAACCGAGGTGGCATGCTGAGCAAAAGAACAATAGATTTAACCCAGATCTTTTGACTGGGGGTGAATTTTTGATTTTTTCCGGCATTCCGTCCATCATGTGTTTGCACAGCTGGGGGCTAGTCAGGCACCCAAGGCCCCAGCTCAAACAACCCAGGTACACTTAAGACCGTAAACTCCATATTTTCAGGGTAGTGTTTGTGACAGTGATTTTCCATCCAACCGTGGCGTGACAAAAGACGAAGCATAAGTTGTATGCACTGCTCTGTGAACGTAGAACAGAGCAGGCTATGTTCAGGCAGAAACTGGTTAGACTCGTTTCTTTTAGAACTTTCAAAGTTAATTTCCCTTTCTGTTTGTCATTGACCTTTTCTAACCTCGCCAACATGCCCCCGATCGTTGTATTTGCTGGCTGGTCGGTTTAACGGTGTGGGACACTCCATGCATTGAGCTCAAGGCTCTGGGTTTGTAATTTGATCACATGAAAGATTACCCAGACTAACAGATTTCATATATCTGTTTTACCTGGGGTTTTCAGCAGACCCTGTTTTTGTTTCCACTGTGGAATTAGCTGAGCGCTTCTGGCTTTGAAATTAAAATATGATATAGTCCTGATGTGTGATGAGTGAATCCTGCTTTCACAGGAGGCTTTTTTGCTAATTATTTATTCTCAGAAGTAACAAATAAGCACTGGCAATGCCAAAGGTCTGCCTTTAATGGAATATTGTACGGTAATGTGAAACATAAATAAATAGCATGGGAATAGATATGTATTCATGTGGAAGCAAAGAACTGTAGAATAATATTTGTGTACCATAAAAGATCAGGTGACAGTTGCACTGTCAAGTGAGACCTTAAAATACATGTAGGTTAATGACTGCCCTACCCCCAACTGTGCTGCTGCCAGAGAAAAATACATAAATTATCTAGTTATCTAAGACACTTTATTAGCATTCCAGTGTCATGTGTGTGCCCCAGAAGTTCAAACTTAGGCAGCTGGATAAATAAACAAAATTATCACAGCTGAGTGGAGGGCATGCACTTGTTTGTGGAAGCATACAACTTCTGCCCAATCAAAACATGTACCCCTGGTTTCCAAGTGTGGGTGGAGCCAAAGCTGCTCTCTAGTAATGCTCACATAATTGCCTGGCGACCTACACTGTCAAACCAAACCGTAAAAATCACTTTACAGGACTTTGGGCCTGATTAAGATATCTGAGGATGGGTTACTCCATCACAATGGGGACGGATATTCCATCAGCCGAAATCTAATCCCTCCGGATATAATCAATCAATCAATCAATCAGTGACACTTATAGAGCGCGCTACATACCCGTAGGGTCTCAAGGCGCTGGGGGGTAGGGGGGGGGGAGGATTTAGATCTCAGTGGACGGTATATAAGTGAAGTAGTGTGGCTCACTGGTTAGAGGCGGCAGACCCGAGAGCAGAGGACGGCCCGGGACCAGGGTTCGATTCCCGGCGCGGCAGGTTTCTGGACCAGGGTCAGCGGACTCGATAATTCTCTCGCCTCGGTGCCCACTCTGATCAGCGGTCACACTCGGCAACTCTGGGCATTAGCTTGCCTCATCTTCACTAACGGCCCCCCAGACCGCCGGGGATGCCTGGTCGCACCCTGGAGATACCCATTAAGGGACCATCTCTCAGGGAAGCCAGGAAGGGTTTCGCAGCGGTCGAAGCGCCAGGACGCCTACGGGTAGCAGTGCGCTATATAAATGCCAACACACACATATATCCATCCGTGTTGTGACGGAGTAACCATCCGCCGAGCTCTAAATCAGGCCCTTTCTTTGTTTCTTTTGAACTTTAAAGCCCCTTCATTCTCTGCAGCACTGAATCTGTAAATTCAATGGTTGGTGGTCAGGCTGCATGATGGCTCGCAGATAGGCATAACATAGAAACCTTAACATTCCTTCTACTGATTTTTGGCTCACGCTCGCTTTACAGACCCAAACTGATCACAAGTAAACCAGTTTGAGGCAAACCCCAAAAGGCATAGTCTGGTACAAATTGTTGGGCCTTGATACAAGAAACGACAGAGGGAAAGTTGGACTTTGTAAGGTTTCAGTTTGCACAGATTGGACTGTGCCATAAGCATTGGGTAACAAGCTCACAACAACCTTTCAACCCTATGAGACGGCAAGCAGAGAAGTAAGGTCCCTTTATCAACACTCTCAAAATCTGCAGCTGCATCTAGCAGAGCTCTGAGGCATTTGTCTCTTTCACATTGATCCTCCTGACCACCATCTAGCACCTGCAGTGTATGCATGTGGTATTTGTATAATGCAAACTTAGTAAAAAGAAAGCAGAAGTGCACTCTAAAGGGTCAAGGGCAATCACACAGCTAACGAGCTGGATTCTTGGTGCTGAAGTGTTACTGCCACTGCATTACGATGGAGTGTTCATTAAAGAGAACGTCTTCAACACTCCTAAATTTGAGTAGCATTGGGGTACAGGGATATTGTTCCCAATCCTGTGTGTGCAGATAGGAAATGCCATTCTGCTTTTTTTTTAACACTTTTTGGACTCCAGCCTGATGGGGTCCTTGCTTTGGATTTTTCCAGAGACATTGAATTTGTCCTCAAGATAAGCGGGGTCCTGGTTGTAACAGCTTTGTAAATGATGCAACTGGTTTTGAAGAGAGTGCAGTCCGTCAAGGGGAGCCAATGGAGTTCCATCATGATGGGGGTGATGTGATCATATTCCTTCAGGCTCTGAATGAGACATGCTGTGGATTGTAGAATGTGGCCAACTGTGCGAAGGGTCTGCATGGAATCCTGAAGCAGGCCATTGGCACCAGTGCAAAAACTTGAACAGCAGTTCTAACATTGCTTACTCAAAGAAATGATTTCACTTTCTTTAAAAGAGAAAACTGGTAGCAGTACAAGTTTGCTTTTTTGGGAATGTGTTCCTTGAGAGTGAGGTTGGTGTCAATGGTGGATTCATGTAACTTTGCATTTGGCGCAAATTGTGGGTCTAAGCCATCAAGGTTAATTGAGCCTCTTTTGTACTATATCTTGCTTGTTTTTCTTGGCAAATCAGAGGTATTTTGTTGTGGTGGGGTTGAGTTCAGGTTGACGCTGGATATTAATCTCTGTTTTAACATGTCCATTGGCTGATAATGTACGTCTGAAGCGGAGGGTATTTTCATGTAGGATTGTGTATCGAAGGCCTGCTGGTGAATTTTGATTTAGGGGTATCATGCTATGGTGCCATGTAGAGGTTAAAGATGATAGTACAGAGGCGTGGAGTACTCTAAGAGTAATAGGGATATTTTAATATTTGAGGAGCCAATGTGAACCAACTCATGTCAGTTGGAAAGGTAGTACGAGAACCAGCGAAGGATAGTGCCAGTGAATTCCATTTGAGACTCCAGGTTGTGGATGAAGGTGAACTGGTCGACTGTGTTGAAGGTAGCTGAGAGCTCCGGCAATATCAAGAGGCAGTGGCCATCTCAATCTGTGGTCAGGTGGGTATTTTCTACAATGTATAAGGTAGTGGTCTCTGTGCAGCAGCTTGATCAGAAGCCAGATTGGTTGTCATGCAAGAGATTGTACCATTGATGTGATCTTCGAGTTGCGTGTCGACTGCTTTTTCGATGATCTTGCTAATGATGGGTAGGTAAGTGATTAGTGGTACTTGGTGAATTTATCAAGATCTAGTGTAGTCTTCTCTAAAAGTGGGAGGAACTGGCCTTACTTGAGAACTTGTGGTAAAATGCCTTGAATGATGGAGGTATTGACAGTGGGGAGTAGGGATGAGAGGTCTTCCCCGATATGAGCGTCAGTGAAGGACGAGGGTAAGGGGTCTTCAAAGGGAGTTAGGGGGTTAAGTATGTTGGCAAGAACTTTAAGGGATAGGACTTTGATGGATGACTATTTTATGATTCTACTAGAAGGGGTTGGTGTGAGGGGAGAAGCGGGGCTTGATGTTGTCTGTGTGCTTTTGGATCTTATGTATTTTTTTCACTGAAGAAGAGGTTATTGACATTGTACTTGCTTTGGAATGTGAGACAGGAGGGTCAGTATGTGCTTGTTTGACTTTAAGAGTGTACTGCTGATGTTGGTGGCTTTGCATGGTGTTCAAGGCCCTGCAGGGATCTGGGTCAGACTTTCTAAGGCAACAACTCCGCTGGTATATACCAAAAAGAATCCCTCCGGTCATCAGATGCCAAGCTTGTAACAACACCACGAATAAAAAAAGCTAAATGGGGGGGGGGTAGAAGTTTCATCACCAATGCAGCTAAGGCATGGAACAGGCTTCCTCTACATTTAAGAAGCACCACCAATCTGTTGGCCTTCAGGAAGTCCCTTAAAACTTGGCCTTTACCAACTAACCAGCAACATCCACTTATGTATTCCACGGGTAGGACCTCACCTTAGCACCAGGACACCTTTGGGTAGCAGCTGCGCTTTACTAATCCAGTTAACATTAACATTAACATCAATGATGTTGGAATGTAGCACCTTGCTATGGTTGATCTGATGAGCTGTCTATGTGTTGCATTGCAGGATTTCAGCCTCATCTGGAGTTCTTTTTTTTCTTCAATTTTCTTTCGTGTCTCTGTTGCTGGAGCATTTATTGTTGGTGAGATCATTAGAGTCCCATGGTGCTGAAGGGTTTCACTTGCGCATGCATGTTTTCAAAGTAGTGTGGATATTCATAGTTTTCCAAAAACAAGTTGGTGACGGAAGTGGAATTGGACAGGGTGAGGGATGAGATTAAGCATTACTTTTCCAACTGAGATGCGTATGAAGGGTATGCAGGTTTGATGTTCTCTTTTGTGTTGACATTGGTTTGTTGGTAGTACGCTGAGCGTGGAGTTTGGGGTGGCGAGTTGGTTGGTCTTGTCCAGAGGGTATGGATGGGTTGCATTGTATTATTGGTGATGCTGAGAAGTAAAAATAAAGGTTGAGGATGTGAAAATTGGAATGTGCTAGTTGCCTGAAGTGTTGTGCGATGGCAGCAAGGGGGGCCATGTAGATGTTGAAGATGGTGGGGCTCAGGGAGGAGCCCTGGGGCACTCCACAGCTGATCTCTGTGGGTTTTGAAAGGAACAGAGATAGTCTGACTCACTGTGTTGGGCCAGTGAGGAAGGAGTGAATGAATGAATGAATGAATGAATGAATGAATAAATGTAATGTTTCAACTAATAAACATTGTTACAAAAGGCATGGCGTGGTGTGTCCATCCATGCTCCTTCTTCGATCATTGGTAAAAACAACATTGTATCATCCCATTTGACAGACATCAAACAATTACCCAAAGCGTAAAATTAAGACAACATAAAATTTGATATATATTCGCTATTTTGAAACTGTGATAAGCCTTTAGTCCATGGCTCGATCTTTACTTATAAGTGGAAGGAGTGTATTCAGTCTAGGGCCTTGTCGCGGATGCCGGCGTCATGGAGTCTCGTGATGAGGGTGCGGTGGGAGACGGTATCGTAGGAGGTCAAATGGTCCAACAGGATGAGGGCTGCGGTTTCGGCTGGTCAAGGGGGGAGCAGATGTTGTCGATGGTGGCTAGGAGTGAGATCTCAGTGCTGTGGTTGCTTTGGAAGATGGGTGCGAAGATGTCCAGGACATAGTTCACTTCAATGAACTCGGAAAGTTGGGTGTTGATGGCCTCCTCGATGACTTTGCCTGGGAAGGAGAGCAGGGAGATAGGTCTGAAGTTCTTGAGGTCTTTCAGGTCGGCGGATGGCTTCTTCAGCAGGCGGTTGATCTTGGCATGTTTCCAGTCGTCGCGGAAGGTGGCATCTCAATGAAGCAGTTGATGATGTGGCAAAGCTCGTGGCGATGGGGGTGGCTGCTCTGTGGAAGATGTGGTATGGGCACGAGGGCTCCAGAGTGCCTGCTCTTCATGGTCTTGAATGTGTCGTTTCTGAATCCATGAATGAAGTTCTTGTTCTGCGCAGTGCTCTTGGTTCTCTACTTTGACTGAAAAACAGTTTGGCAACTGCATTGCATTTAGAGATGTTTCAGTATAATTTCGAAAATATTTTATTGACATGGTTTCCAACTAAAACGTTTTGATATGTGTTTCAAAATCTGGATGGTCCCAAGATCTAAATTAAGTGTTTTCAGATGAGGTAAGCCTTTAGCTTTCTTGAGTTTAGATAAAGTCTCCTTGTGAGAGGGATACAATTAAAATTTCCAGAAATTTTGGCTTGCTAATAAGGCGTATTATTTTATTTCACTGGCGATAATTGTGCTATCTGTAAAGGGTGACGGTTTGAAGGAGGTCATTGTTCCATAGTGAGGCATGATTGGTTTCATTAAAGGAAAAATATATTTTAATGTTGTATGGTGTTCTGTGTTTGATTTTAGGGATACAACACCTCCCACCTCATTGCGGTCTTTCCTCCAGGTTGCACGGTTCTTCAATGTGTGCTCCTGTTTACCTCAGTACTTCCTCAACTCCTTTCTCTGTGGTCCATATCTCTCCCAGACCTACTGACCACCTACTTGGTGAACCTCCTACTCTTCAGCCTTCCTATGCATCAATCACCCCTCTTGAATCGATCCCAGTCTTCTGCCTCTCTTGTTATGTTATGTTATTTGTGTCTTTTATAGCGCTCGGCTACTCAAGAGTGTCCCGGCGCTTTATTGACAGCCTGAAAAAGACAAACACAACACACAGATTAAAAGAGAACAGGGTCAGCAGAATAAAGAAATCTAGGAAGCAAAAAGCCAAGTTTTCAGGCCCTTCCTGAAGGCCAACAAATTTGAGGTACTGCGCAATGTCAGGGGCAGAGAGTTCCAAAGCTGTGGAGTCCGTGACATAAAGGAACGACCTCCAATACGGGCCTTCCTCACACGAGGAACTGTGGCAAGAAACAACTTGGTGTTCTGCATCTTCCTTCTACTGTGCCATGCTCTGTTGTAGTGTTGCTAGGTTAACCCTACACATTCACAAACGTTAATCAATGAATCCTGATATTGGCTGCTTTATTTGAGAAAAATGTACTGACTTTGGATACTTTTTCCTTGCAGGTGCACATGTACAGGTATTGACAATTTGCAAATGGGGTGGGTTTTTGAAACAGCTCTTTTGCACATGCGCAGTTACAGATATTGCAAGCTCCCTTTGTAGTCCACTCGCCCAGCCCATCGTACCTAGCACATCAGTCGCTGAAAAGGGATAAAAGAAACGTTTTGGGTGGGATTAGACGGTGCTGTGGCAAAAAGACAATGGGTCCCACCTGGAACCAAACTATGTCGCCTCCAAAGGAAGAGCGCCCTCATAATCTGCTGGCACACAGTGAGCCGCCAAGCTGCCTTACAAATCCTCCCTGGACACCTGCCAGCCAACAGCACTGATCCCTGCCCTCCGCAAAACATGCAGGTAACAGCACAGGACCTAGCTCTCTGAATTTGGCAAATGGTTTAAACGAGGCAGCTACCAGTATCTGGTCCTGGTCTCTGAGAAGTGTAGCTAATAAGTGCAAGTGCTGCTGGTCATTTTCTGGGACCTGGAACTGACCCTGAATATCTTTTGGAGCCTATATCCGGTGGAGGGCCCTGCAAAGTCATACATTAGACCCATTATGTGGCATGGGGGATAGTGATTGAATCGGAATGCACATTACATTCTGCCAAATAGACGCCAAAGGCTGGTTGGGTTTACAATTTGATGCATTGCTCATAGATGCCCACCGCAGTGCATGCTGGGTGCACCTTGTGGCCTAAATCTACACAGCTGATGTCTAGTGAGGTCCTACTTTGGCAGCTGGAGGACCTAGGTTTCCTACTTAATTTGAAAAAGTGTTGTTTTATCAGCAGTGCCTGCCATCAAAAATAAGGCATAAGCCGAGCATCTTTGGAGAGTTCAATCTTTGATGCTAGGTTACAGTTATTTAGTAAAAGAATTATAAACAAGAAGGGACAGTCGCAACTTTAAATATCCTGAGTGGGCCGAATGTTGGCCGGTTTGGTTAGATTATGGTTCCCATATATTCGTATGCAAAGTGTTGTGGTGAAAGTTGATTGACCAATCTGAATCCCCCCTCCCCCCCCCCTATTTTGCTTGCAACCTATGAGAATTGTTTAGCTACCTGGTTTCGTTTTTCATTAGGGCCATGCCGTCTAGAATTTCTGTAATGCAAATGAAGTACATTTCAGATATTCCAAGCACTTGCCTGCACTATTCATACCTGTAGTGAGTAGCTCTGTGTGGGAGGTTTTTGAATATTCGACAGCCTTCAGTTGCAATCCCCTGCCTCCTTGAGTGACAGTTCTTCTGCTTCTTTGCTGCTTTCTTCTTGGGTTTTTGCTGGCATCTCATGGAGACTCCCACACTTCGCGCGATCTCACCACGCGCTGCTTTCTTCTTGGGGTGCTATTATCTTCGTTCACCTCCCACTCAACGCTGCTTGCTGATGTGTGCGTGGAGGTTGTGACTGTGGCGGTGCTCCCATTTGAAGCCTACGGCAGCGACATCTCTCACTTTGTATTAGCCCTTGCCTCATCGCATCACCACCACCATCACCCACTCACACGCAAGGGCCGGCAGCAGCGGGCGAGTCATGGTGCCTCCTTCCTCCACAGCAGTGCAGAGGGAACGGGAAACCTAAATGCTGTGAATGTCCCTAACCTGCCACCAACAACTGACTGTCCCCTCCACACAACGTCGGATTGCAAGGCGCCAGAGAGGACACCCCTGCCTATCAAGATGCTCTTTTGCCCTTTAAGAGGACTTGCACGTTTTTTTTGTTTTTTTTTAAAGTTCAGAATGATTTTATTGAAACAATATGCAAACAGAAGAATTAGACAAATACAATACAAAAGAATAATTCTCATATGCTTAAATGATGAAATTGCGAACATGAAATGCAATGATCTAATGAATAGGAAAGGGGGAGAAAAGGGAGGGAAGGGACGGGGTAGGGGACATATCAAAGAATCGTAAAATACAACAAAATAGAGTCATAATTAAATTGAATTATAAAGGCCGGTAACATAGGGGAAATTAAGTATCAAAATACAGAATAGAACTTGAGGTCATCGCGTTTTGAGGTACACTGTTTCACATGATCCTGCTTGTAAAGTGCTACATTGCATATGACCACTTCAGCGCTCTGAGATCAGCTTGGACGACTCTCCCTGTATGGTGCATCAGTGAGGTACTTGGTAGGGCCAGCTATAAAAGATGCTTACCCGTTAATGTTAATTTGAAGTCCAAATTTGTATAGATGCTATTGAGTAACTGAGAGTTTGAACAAAGTCAGAGATTGGATTTCTGATTCTAAAGATTCAATCCATGTCCCAGGTGTACCCCTGATTCCAAGGAGCAGACTAATAGACAACTTGAACCAATAGTTGGCCTCAGCACAATCGCTCGGCAACTCACCCATGAATGAACTACCATATACATAGATTGCACTGCGATGGCGACCACCATGCAGTGGTTAATTTGTAAAAAAAAAAAAAAGTACTGGGCACTCGTCAGGAGGCAGCTTGCACTAGTGCATTCCTCCTTTAACGTGGCCTAAACAGAGCCAACTACTAACCAGGGAGTGGGGAGAGGATGTGGCGTAATGGCCAGAGCTTCTGACTTCAGATCTGGTGAACCAGGTTCAAGTCTCGGCATCGCCTCAAAATCCTGTGATTCAGGGCAAATCACTTAATCTGCCTGTGCCTACCAAAAATTAGTGTATCCTTAACTGATGCTCATGAAACTATAGCGCTGGTGTTTATGATAAGGTGCTGAGCTCTGGGAACCACACTGGCTCAAATCAGGCACTGCCACCATGGCTGATCACTTTGGTCATTACCCTACCCGCTGTAACACAATCCTCCAACTTGACCTTTGCTCTTACCTACTATTGCTTACCTGTATTTTCCACCAGACTTCTTGAGTTACTGTATGTGGCCATTTTGTCCTCCCTCTCGTGTTTGAAGGCTGCTTGCTGTGTCTAGTATTCTTTCTGTGCAGAACCTCCTTGTGTGGCTGTTGAGCCTCTTCTAAGCTAACATTCTCCTGTGCTATGAGCACATGGTCTAAAAGACCCCTACATTATACAAGTGATTGACTACACTACTGCGAGTGATGAGTTTGTGTCTGTCATTTCGTCCATCTTCTACATCTCAACAACACAATACAGACTAAATTCTGAGTGTTTTTGTTTCAGGTGAAGGCCCTCTACTCTCTTGGTACTTCTCCATGGAATGTTACTCTTCTTACACGATCCTAAGCCTAAACTCGTTATTGCATTTCATTATTCTCAAGTGACCTAAGCATTGGGAGCAAAAGTTAGGTTTTGCTGCTAGTGTTTGTCGTCTTTGAGTTGGATGGATAAAAAAACTCAACGTTCCTTCTCCCGAGATGCAGCTCACCTTATATTGCCCTCTCTGTTTCTACTCCAAAGCTATCAACTTATTCTTCATTGTACCGACTATTGCTGACTAACTTTTATTCACAAATCCCTGTAGGCCTCATTTTTGTGGGAGCCTTGTGCCACCTACCATTTCCTAGTGTCCTTTGCACGACAGAATAAGTGAAGCTTCCCTGAGGGCAGCAGAAAGATGAGTATTTGGGCTGTTTTCCTGCTGCCTCCATTGAGCAGCGCAGGCGATTCTGGGCCTGAATGACAGTTCAGGTACACTGTCGCGCTTTGCATCTAGGTTCACCCTTTCTTTGGTGCACCGGCACAGCCTGAGACAGTGTGCCTTTTAAAGAAAGTGTGTATATGGCTGTTTGGTAGCCACCTTCTGCTATCCCTACAGGCCATAAACTGCCTTCACTTTGCAAGATTCCTTTACAGGAGGATCCAGGGAGTGACTGCAGTTGAAATGCCTGGGGATTCCAGGGAACCCTAGGTCCCCTTCCAAGGAGGTGCCCTTTGGGGCACCTTTACAAAAGTGTACAAATCCGGATTGGTACTTTAAACGTTTTTCCCCTCAGTGTGTGTGTGTGGTTTTTTTTGTGTGTGTTTTTTAGCAACACCTTCCAGCATAGTCTCACCATTTTGGGGCCCACCCCATCTGATTCTTAATCTATACATGGATTTACTTCTTCCCTTGACAAGAGAAAATCGCTCATATTCAGCAGGGATTACACCTTCCAGAAGTTTGTGGATACGCACAAACTCGTGCATTTCGTATGTTGACCCACAGGTCTTTTTTTCTGACTCGGAGGCGGGGTGGGGGTGCAGTTTGAATGTGGTGTTGATGAAGCCTAAGTAGTAGTTGAAGGCCATTGGGCACTTACTAACTTAGATGCACCTGGGTCATCCGGAGGGACGTGTGCTCCTGAGCAGTTCCTTATTTAGTAGTAATTTAAGAAGTCACTTTTTGTATTAACTGCTTGGCTTTACTCTGTTTATTGTATTGCAAAGTTGGAACCAAAAGTGTTTCCCATTTGAGCTTTCTAATGTTGAGCTATGTATGACAGTAGGACGTAAGGAAGTGAGACATATCAGAGATAGGAAACTGAGGTGAGAGACCGAATCCGGTGTCCTGGTTAGCGACAAACTGTGCATCACATGCTACACATTTGCCTCTCCCCATAGCAGGTCTGTTTGCTTGTCCAGGTGAGTATTTTGAGATAGATGTTGGAGATGTGGGAGCAGTGATTGACACGTGCCTGGTGATGGGCAGGGCACACGTTTGTGAGGGCGGAGACTTATTTTTCATCATTAAATCTTGACCCAGAGCAAGAGAGGAAGGATGAACATGGAGACAGAAAAAAGAACAAGACAAGAGTTTAGTGATAAAAGGAGGAAGCAGGGATTAGATGAAACTGCAAGAGTGAGATAAAAAGACAGAAAGAAAGACTTCGGAGATGGAATTAAGACCAGACAGCCTTTGTTTTTGGTAAGATTGAATTCAGCAGCACCGCAAGCAGTAGGCCCAGCAGTACATCTGTCTGAAGCAGGTACCCCGGGACATAAACTCCCAGCTTCCCACCAATATTTGGTCGCCTGTCTCGGCGCTGCTCCCTAAATTGTAGTTTAACCAGGACACAGACGCTCCGTCCCGCTGCCTTGGGAGTTGGACAGAAACAGGATCCCGGTGTTTTTACTGAACGACTTGTGGTCGTGTGTTCCAAATAAAGCCGCGGTTTTATCTGTCAACCACAGCCCTTGACAACAGAGCGGCTGCAGCATCGACCCGCTCGCATTAAGAGCAGCCAGACACGGCTGCCACCGGGTGCCTGGCAGGATGCTGGCCACGCCCGCTGCGTCCTCGCGCCGCGCAACGAGGGCGGCTTGCGCGCGCGCACTACGCAGCCGATGTCCTCCAGGCAGGGCAGCGAGTCCACGTGAGGTCACCAAGGGCTGGAGGTCATGTGCCCGCTCTTTGGTGATTAAGTGGATCGCCGGATTCCAATTTCCAGCTGCATCAGTGCTCGGTGGTTGTAGGAATCTTGGCACATTAATGACGTTTTGCCCTTGAGGGTCCCTCACACTAGGACCCACCTAGCCCGTGCCCCTTTGATTATGAGGATGTGGGCTAATTTTATTTGAGCAACTCCTACCTACTGTAGCTTTATCTGCTTCAGTCGTTCATTGTAGGGTCAGCGCGGAGATGTGCCTTGGCCTAGTGCTGTTGTAAAGGCCTTTCCATAAACATTCCAAGGAGATGAAATGGTGTTTCTTCAGTGTTCTTAGCTGGCGTATGCCTTTTAGTTTGCCAGTTGTTTCTTTGTGGGTCCTTTGCCATCTGCTTGCTATGTTGTGCTAAAATAAACGTGTGGACCTTCGTATGCCACTAAATGGACATTTTAATTGCAGAACAGATGCTTGTGCCCATTTCGCCTGCGTTGGGCTTATGCACATTTGTGAATTTCAGTGCAGATGTCAATTGAGGCGATGCTTGCCAGTGTGCCTACTTCTCGCGTGATGTGTGGCTATTCTAGTTCTGTTGCAGCTTTTCTCCTGCTCAGGCTGGTTTTGTGATGGCTAATAGCAAGGGAAGAGAGTGGATTCCATTCATTGAAATGCTGCTGCCGAGGCCCACTCGCCAAAGCTTTTGTCTCATTTCTAGGCTTGGACTAACTGATTACGAGCTGTCCTGCAGTCTGAAAGGGACCACACAAACGAGGAAAACCGCATTCAATAGTCTCGAATGAGCCTGTTTGCTTTCATGCTCGATAAAGCCTTGATGGCATTAGCTCAGCACTGCCCTATGTGGAGTAACACTAAAGAATGAAAATGGCTGGGCGAACGCCTGCCCTTCCTTTGTCAGCGATCATGCCAGGTTGCAAATGAAAAATCTACGACTGGGGAGGTGAGGCAGGGGATGAGCAAGGCGAACCCCTGAACAGATCGTCCACAGAGAACAAGCCTGGTCTGTGGCATGACCGGGAGACTGCAGGTGACCAGGGAGAATGAGCTGTACCAGAATCTTTGGGAGATTGTCAAGCCTCCTACCTGGTTTTTAAAAATAATGTTTTTATATTTTGATGGTTTTAAGTAACTTGAAACAATTAAAATGTATTTATCCTACCTTGTGGTAAAAATGCTTGGTGGCAAAGTAATTTGCTTGAGAATATTTGCATATGTTCAGGCACAGTAATTCTGGTCAGTATTTTGTGAGGCACTATTGGCACATTATATAGCACAATAACCCTGGTTGGCATGTGCAACCTTGATAGTTCTGATACATTTTTTGTACCACAGTGGCAATATTCCTTCATGTTCCTCTGGAAGGGTTTGTGCTGTCACACAATATTGATTAAGCACGTATTTGTTGATGTACATATGTGATTTGATTTATAAATTTCCTCTCACAGTTCTCAATATTCATTTGCGCTCTAATGACTTTTATTTGTGGCGCTGGTACTGCATTTTGTATGTTGACTTCGGTTATGGATGGTAAACGTGCACTGGTATAGGAAACATTTGTGAACAGAGGATACTGGCACGTAGAAAGAGTTGATGCTGAATGTTGGACTGGGAGCGAAGGTGCTTTAGAAGGCAGCAACCCTGAAGCCATCAGTGCAGAGAGTGATGTGGTGGTGTTTGCATTTACACAGATAATGTGTCAAGACTGACACAAGAGACAACTGAGAAAACTGCTTTGGGAACGGCAACTTGACCCTGCTGCTAATTAATGCTTACAAACATTTAAGTAGAGAAAAAAATGACTGATTTTTGAATGAATGAAAGCTTGCATGAATGATGTATGGGAGATACCTAATCACATCCTATTGCCCCACAGCTAAAATGGGGAAAAGTAGGCAATAAAAAAGAAATATCAATATTGGAAAAAATGGTCCTTGAGGATTTCCCTGGAATCTTTTGTAGTGTCTACAAGATCTTAGGGCTGATTTAACTACTAGAGCTCTGTGAATCAGTGACTCTCCAGCACAAGCTTTGTGGAGAGAATGATAAATGTATTCATGTGTTCTGCAGAAGGCAGGAATCTACTACGACCTTTGGACATATATATATATATATATATATATATGGATATTTGGAAAATGCTGCTATGTGGTGGAATAAAGAAACCCAGATTTCGAGGGCCGCAGCTCCTCTTGAATTCACTAAGGTTCAGACAATAATCCTTTTAAGTTATTTTGTCCCTAGACCCAAAATAAAATTATACTTAAAAAAGAGTATTTAACACCTGTGCCACCGTTGCCAACCAATGAAAACGTCTCAGAGAAGGAAATAGATTTCACATTTCAGTAAATACTCACCAGATGATCCATGGAATTGCGAACACCTTGAAGCTAGAAATCCTTTTGAGTGAGTTTCCAGGGATCTGCCTTAGAAGTCCTAAGCGCCTACGAGTTATCACAGCAGGAAAAAAGTGGGGGGCGCTGGGTTTGTGATGATGAATGGAATGGGACTCGGTAACATGAGAGAATTGTTTTCTCTATAATAAAATAAACTGTAAACAATCATTCATTTGTTATAATCTTCTGAATATTTTTGTGTTGAGCAAAGAGTTTATACTCCACTATATCGTTGCCACCACATCCTAGGACATAACATTGTTAAGGATAAGATAAACATTAATGGCTTAATTTGAGCCGGTGTTTGGAGGTGGGGCCCACTGGCACCCCTTCTTGGGGACTGGCACTTACTTTTCCTTATCATGCTTTTACCCAAAGAAAGTGAGAGAGATGCACAAAAGGAGGAGGGAGAGAACACAGAAAAACTGGTAAAAAATGGCCAAGCAGGTTAAAGGGACAGTGAGTGTCTGGTGGTGGAAGAAAGAGGCATGAGATAGATTGAAGATGATACAGCCTAGGTACTTTAATCCTGGCATTCATATGCACCGGATGCAGGATTCTGAGAACAATTGGGAACTGGCTCTTATTATCTTACAAATTAACCACTGGTTTAATTTTGAAAGAGGGTAATTTTAAAGTTAAATACATTGAAAAGGAGGATGGGATTGGTACCCCATCCCCTGGAGATAATGTAATATCTCACATGTAGTGGTGGGGGGAGGATATAGTGCCGCATTTATATTGTGGCAGCGGATTTATTGACCTGCAATTTACAAAGTGGTGGTTATATAGACCTAAGACCAGCACCTGTCTTGGGCTATCACTGAGAAAAATAACAGCACTTCGATTAGCGGCTGGCAACCCCCGAGAATGGTGAGGCTGCAAATGGGTGGTGGGTGCATGCAATCATGCGTGGTATATCATAAAATAAAAAGCCACTTACGTCAATGCAGCAGGCGATATGTCCTCCTCACTCCGGTCCTCTTCTCTCGCCAACTCCTGTAACCAATCCTGATGCTGCTCCCATGCTGTTCACCAGCGATGAGAAGCCTTTACAACGCAGGCATTACCAGGCGCTGACATTACTACGCTGCTTTTACATCGCAAGTCGTTACGACGACTTGCGCTGGAGGGCGCTGTTGGATAGGGAATAGTTTAATTTTCTATTCCAACACCTTCCCTACTGTAACATGGGCTGGAATTGGAATAGAAAATTAAACTATTCCATGGTAATAGCCCACGTTGTAGTGTCATACAACCTAACCAGCATGAGAGAAGTTCCAGAATTGGAGGAAGCAGCCGGTACCAACGCTCCCCAGTGCACTGGAAGACTATGTTTGCTCTCAAACCAGCTGTCTGAGACAGCTGGGTTGAGCGGTTTAAAGTGCGTATGTCTGGCTGGCCATTGCAACACAGCCAGCCAAAGAGACATGCACACTTTAAACTAGTGCAAACACAGCCCACCACTCCTCCCTGCTGCTTCCACTCAGCAGGCCCCGCCCTGTCCTGGTTGAAAAAATAAAATGGCAATAAATTAACTTTATTATCATTTTATTTTTCATCTCTGGGGGTGTTTAAGTTAGTGGGTCAATGCTCCTCCACTCTAATAGAGGAGCCTCCCTGAGCACTTCTCTTTATACAACTTTAGAACTTTTCACCCATCCAGCTGTTAGGGTGAAAGTCTTCTAGAGTTTTGGTAACACTGTGCTACCCTTCGGCATTTTTGGATATCTCTCTTGATTTCTCCTCCGTGAGCTCAACAAACGTGCAAACCCACTGATGGCCCAAACGCTTTCAATTATGTGGCACTTTAGAGTGGGGTTCTGATGTTGAGGTGACACCCATAGTACATCCCTCTATTTGATGGTGACTATTTTCCTCTCTAACTGGGCTATTTGATTCTGACACTGGTGGCAGCAAGATCAGTAGATAGGGCACAGGATTTTTTGTTCCTATGTCCTTCTGGAGGGAAAGCCTATTTCCCCCCTCTATGTACAGTCTCCCTTAACTGGAGCCTTTTGCCTACCTCAAGCCAGGAACACTTATGAGTGTGGAAATAGGTCCATATGTTTGGTTTCTTGTGTCCCTGAGTAAATCCTGGAGTCCAAAGTGGCTTTATTACAGGCAGCCCAGGGTCCACTTTAGATGGGAGCCTTCATGTCCACATTCATTTACTCCACTTTTTGATAACTTTTGTCTCTACGGGTGAAGGATGGTGTCCACCATCCTGTTAAACTAGCTGCAAATTGCCATGCCAGAGAGGAACTAGTTAATTGCCTCTTCCTGCCCAAATATGTATTCTCAAGAAATCTGACCTCCTGTCTAAGGCCTATATCAATTTTCCCTGGATGAGTGCAAAGCGGCTTGTGGGGGCTGCATTGCTGTGCTTATGTCCGGGTCATGCGCCTCCAGAATTGGAAGCGCTGCCCACAATTTGAATGCATCAAGATCTGGATTGATCATGTAAACACACAGTAAGGTGCACTAGATGAAATTTGTTAACAAATAAACTGCTTAAAAGGAAGAGGTTTCCAAACGTTATGCAAAACTTCTTTTTATTCTGTAAATTGTTTTAAAATTCTTATAGAAAAGATCAATGTGACCGCGAAGAGCCAATGCATTTCGTCCAACACACTGGACTTCTTTGGGGCTGTGAAGACAATATACATAAACGTAAACGAGCACACATATCCATAACATATATAAGATAAGAAAATATTACAAATATACAAAAAAATACACACCTAACAAAAAATCGAACCCACATCCTTATTTGTTCTTTATATACACACACAAAGTATGCTTGAACTACATCACAAACAACATTCCATGTTTTGACACATAACACTTCCAAAACACTCAAAAGAAACAACATATACCAAAAATCAAATAGCTGTTTAAAAAAAATATATGTACACTATAACATGCACCAACCAACATAAAGAAACACCCTAAAGGGCATGACAATATACCATATAATATGAATCTTTATAACTTAAAAACACACACATAGATAACACAGATAAACGTGAGGAAAAAAAGACTAAAGGGAGAGGAAGAGAAGATTTAAAAAGCAAGAGGAGAGGGACAGTATGACTTGTGTGTATATCCAAATTGGCATGATGGCCTATAGCAGCACTGCGAATAACGCAATATACTTCCTAGATAAGGTTCACAACTCAATCAATTTAAGACCACAAAGACAAACAGAAAAGAAATAGTGTAGATATATATCCCGAATTTCAGGCAAATCGAGGATGAGGAACATCACATCAGACTTGTCCCTAATGACAAGGAGCATGTATGCAAGTTATCCAATAATCCGAGTGCTGCAAAGAAGTGAATGAGACCCCGTGGATCAAATTAGTGATAGATGTAAATGTATATGTACAGGAATTTATATAGCGCAAATCACCGAGCGGTTTCTAAGCGCTTGCTTAGGGAACCCGTCCTGGTATTCCCCTGTGAGATAACCCCAGCAGGGTATCCGCAAGGTGAAAGCCAGGCATCCCGCCGCGAGGGGCCGTTGTGGAGATTAAGCAAGCTATTGCCCAGAGTCGCAGAGTGTGAACCCGTGAATCGAGTAGGCACCGGAGCGAGAAATGTCGAGTCCATGGACATTTTAGGACTCAAGACCCCGCCGAGCCGGGAATTGAACCCTGGTCTCGAGCTGACCTCTGCTTCCAGGTCTGCCTCCTCTACCCAGTGAGCCACTCTTCTCTACTAAAAGGTTCCATATACTTACCATAAACATTTTTGTAGAGATGTGATACGTACTGTACATACAAAGTCACATGCATTTCTGCCAGTAGCCTATAAGCTTTGGGGTCAATTCATCCCAAAAGAGCACCTATCAAAGATATAAGTAGAATTTTTTTTTAAAAAATACGATATTAACTCTTATGCAATCCCACCACTATCAACACAAAAGAATAAGAATATGAAAAGAGAATCCAGAATATGAACTATTCACCAAAAACAATAAAATGCATAATGGGGGAAGGGGGGCAGAGGGATAATGCTGGTGAAGAGTATATGTATATGTATATATATGTATATATATATATTTGCGTCGGGATTCATGCAATGTTTGGAGATGGGAAGTGTAAGCTACGAGAGGCCAACATGCTGGATAGCACAGACGACAGGAGTGACCTCCCGAAGCACAAGAGCTTTTTGGTGGTGAAGATTTTACAGACGGCTGTTCTTGGCCGTTGGGAGGAGCACCGCTTTGCTCACAGGTACGATACTGTTAGGCAGAGATGCCGAGGTGGAGAACTGCTCTTCGCCTTCCGGTATGACGTTTCAATTTAAAGTACAGCTTCATTGTCCCGATTCTCCTTTCCCACTAAAGGATATTAATGGACTATATATTTTAAGGCAGGAGCATACAACCTACTATAGGGAGGGTGGAACTTACCTAACGGACTACAATTACCATCATGCTTGATGGTGTGAACAATAAGCCATGCCCACTGAGGGCAGCAGTTTTCAATCAATAAAGATGTTGAAAAACGGAGGTGAGCTGAATGTGCGCTCCTGCTTTGTCCCCAGATGAAGAGGCGGTGTGGCCTCGAAACGCGTCGGGATTCAGGCAATGTTTGGAGATGGGAAGTGTAAGCTACGAGAGGCCAACATGCTGGATAGCACAGATGACAGGAGTGACCTCCTGAAGCACAAGAGCTTTTTGGTGGTGAAAATATATATATGTATATATATAAAAATGTATATATGTATGTGGGGATGTATGTTGTGATGTATATATGTATGTGTGGATATATATATATGTATGTGTGGATGTTTATATATGTATGTGTGGATATATATTATATGCATGTGTGGATATATATTATATGTATGTGTGGATATATATTCTATGTATGTGTGGATATATATATATATATATATATATATATATACATATATATATATATATATATATATGTGTGGATATATATATATATATATATATATATATATATATATATATATATATATATATATATATGTGTGTGGCTCAGAAATCCACTCTCCACGCCATATCTCCGGCGCTCATCACGAATGAGAGAAATGTGTGTGGATATATATATGTGCACAGGAGAGCACTCAACATCCCTACTCTCGCTGTAGGACTCAGTGACGGGTCGAGGATGCCAATATCTGAATGTGACAGCTCCTATTTTGAAGTGGATTATAACTGAGTTAAGAGGAGCATCCATTAGAGGTGGGGGGTACCTCACCTGCGGAAGCGGCCGGGCTAGGTCTCAGTGCGTCTTGTGGATGGGGGAGACCCTCTCAGAGCGCCTGATACCTCATACTCTGCAGTCCCTCCACTTGAGTACATTTTTACACTATTGGTGCCTGGAATTACGCAACCCACGGAGTGCAGGCCCACAGCACATGTCAATATGTCCAAGGGCTCGACTACTGGGGCCGCAATGAAGCAGAGCACAATGGACACATTTACCAGCGGCATAACCCCAAGTGATAAGTCCAGCCACTGGTACAGACACAGCCTCAATTACGCAGTCACAAGACATGCTGGACGCCAAAATCGGTGCCGTCGGCGCGGATGTTATGCTTCTACGACAGGATTTACGTAATGTCGTGGACCGGCTGACACAAGCGGAGACACGGATCTCTGGAACAGAAGATACTATCACCACTCTACAAAAACACGTCAGGACTCTTAAAACGCTCCCCAGCAACTTGGCTACACAAGTGGAGGATGCAGAGGGGAGAGCCCGCCGCAATAACTTACGCTTTGTGAGGGCACTGACATGTGCGAATTTTTGGAACATTGGCTTATATCCTGGATCCCTGGTGGAAGCTTTCCCGTTGCTTCATCCTAGAACGTGCCCATCGGGCCCTCGCCTGTAAACCACCTCCTGGCACCCATCTTCATCCTGTAATCGCACGGATACTAAACTATCACGATTGAGACGTCCTCTTACGGCAGCCCCGGATACAGAAGTCCCCTACGTATTATTCTCACTCATTAATGATCTTTCTGGACTACACCTAACTTGTCCAACAGCAAAGACAGTCTTTCACAACTGCAAAGGCACACCTTCGAGAACTACAAATCCCTTACATGCAAATTTTTACGACTCAACTTAGAATCACCTACAAAAACAATTCTATTTTCTTCGATACCCCAGAGGAGGTCTTCCAATGGGCTGACAAACATCGATCCGTTACATCTCATACACCATCGCCTCAGGTCTCGGACTCCTCCTCTGGGGATCCTCGTCAATGTCAAGTCCATAACCAGAAGGATAAACAGTGACGTAAGTCGCTGTCCACCAGGTGATCTTGCGGCGACCAGCAAGCAAAGACACAGAGCAAATGACATAGACCCACCCTCCAACAGACAGCACATGCTACGTCAAGAAATGTACAGGAGAGTCCGACTAACATCAGTTTCTACCGGCATGAAAATGGCTACATACTAAAGAACTAACTGTTGTAGATCCCTTGGACATTTATTAGGGATGAGATCTCTTGGGTTCCTTTGGATTGTTTCAGATTCTCTCCTCAATTGGGATGGAGCTGTTTGCACTCCATGACAGATACTTCATTGTTATTTGAGGTATTGGGGTGGGTTAGGGTGAGAGAGGGTGGGGGGAAGGGCATTCAGTATTTAAAATGTTATATGTTAAGGTTTTTGCAGTGTCCGTGCCGTGTGAACAATCTTAGTTGTCAGTGTCCTCTATTTTACAATTCTGACTGTCCCTTAACATGCCAACACTCGCTAACGTAGTTAATCACATGGGGACAGATACGGTAGTCCCCTGGAATGTCATGGGTCTTTTAGACAAGATTAAATGTGCGGCTGTGCTCAGACATGCAAAACGCCTGGGGGTAGATGTTCTGTTGATGCCGTAAACACACATGTTCGGAACTCGGGCACCATGCTTGGCCCGATACGCTTATGTTCATGTCTTCCATTCTGAGTTTTCCAGAGGTTTGAGAGCGGTGGCTTTTTTGATTCATCGCAGACTGTCTTATACACACATACATATCTGGGTGGACACCTTTGGAAGATTTATATTTATACAGGGTGTACTCAATGGAGAACCAATAGCTCTGGGTAGTGTATACGCCCCGCCACTTAGTCACACAATCACTGAAAGAATTATACGTCTGTGGAGCTCAATGCCAGACGATCTTGCATTGATAGGAGGCGATTGGAATGATGTTATGAATCCAAACCTAGGTAGGTGTATACCTGGGGCTACTCAACATACACTCAGGGAATCCTGTTTAGGACCTGTGATGAGTGCGCTGGACCGACACATAGCGATTACTCCACCCTGAATTGGGTTGCTTTTTTAATAATTCCAAATACTGTCTACCATGACTGCCAGGCCAATACATGTGTGGATTGATAGAAAAGGGATTTAAAAAAGGAAGGGGTTTTAGTAAAGAGGCATTAACAGCAGTTGAAATGCACAAGGTTGAAACTGAAATTTTCATATTTTCATATAAGTGCACTGATTTCTCTTCTGCGTGTGTTCGCAGCACTGAATCCTTCGCAGACATTCAAGCATGAGTGCATATTTATAGGTTAAATAAATGTGCAAAAAAACTAATTTCAACTTAATTTTTCCACAAAATCCAAAATAAATATGGATAAATACAGATCAAAATTAGCAAAAATAAATATGGAAAAATACAGACTGAAATGACAAAAAAATAAATACCATAAAACCGGGTGCCCTTATTATATATTTCTCACTAGAGAACACACACTGACTGACAGGAGAAGACATCCTCCCTAGAGTTTTATCAAACCATTCCTCTGTCCTTCTAAAACTTGAAATCGGTCCCTGACGATCCCCAATGCATTGGCGCCTGTCGCTGTGGCACTTACATATTCCGGGTTATAAAACAAATCTATATAAAACCCTGATAGGATTCTTCCTCTTAAACGAGGCAACAGCAAGCTCTACCATCATCCTATGGAAGGCCATAAAGCCCACCATTCGAGACTTTGATATCAGCCGCAATACTGCTGCTAAATGGGAAAAACAGTTGACATTAATACAACTAGAAGCCCAGACCTTCCAAACTCGCAGGTGCTAGAACAGACTGGAGATGGTGCCTTAGACAATTAGGAGAATTACAACAGCAATACCAGAGCATCCAGTTAAATGAACCTAAACGCATATGGCAAGCCACACAAAGTAGATATACCAGTGGGGGGATAAGTCAGGAAAACTCCTACAGAGGTTATGCCAAAGTGCCTTAAACCAACTCCTATACCGACCATAACTTCAACTAGGGGGGACGTGATCACTGACTCACCACACATTGCCCAAGCTTTCTCAGAGTACTACCAAGCCCTCTACACCAAGTACGAAGTTTTAACTGAATCGCAGATAGAAGATTTATTTAGGGATATTCCACCTAGGGCGCTGCCCAATGCTGCATGTGATTCACTCGAGGAGCCTATCACGCAGGTGGAATTGGTGACAACCATAACAGACATGGCACCAGGTAAATCCCCGGGACCGAATGGATTCCCCATCGAATTTTTTAAAATGTATGCAACAATACCGATCCCTCGATACCTTGCAGCCCTTAACGAAGCCCAAAAGAACAATTGCCTACCTCTGGACTGGAGGCACGCAGAAATTGTAGTCTTCTTAAAACCTGGATGGCCACCAGAACTATGGTCCTCATATCTCCCAATTTCTCTCCTAAACATTAAAACCAAAATTCTCGCTAAAGTGCTAACAAATAGACTAAAACCATATCACTCAGATTTAATTCATCCGGATCAGACGGGTTTTATGCCTCATAGAGATACCTGTTGCAATATACGCCAGATACATAATGCGATCGCAGCGGTCATCATGGTTCCAGCAAATAAATGCAACTATGGCACATTTTCAATGGAAGGGAAGCATCACTGGAGTTGCTTTGTGCACCTGTATGCAGTCCACGTGCTGTTGTAGCATTGCAGCTGCCAATATACAATCATATCATGCAGCAGCACACCTTCAAATACTAAATGAGTGGTGGTATGGGTCCAGAGAAGACCCAGCATTTAAAGTCGAACAATGGCTAATGGTCGACCCTTATGCACACTCTTTTATATACAGCAGGACTGACCCCCAAGGCCCTCCCTCTGGTGGCAAAGGTTGTAATTATGACATGGCTGACAGGCGTTACATCAAATTGGCTGGTGGGGCCGCCGCACACAAGACACACACGGTGGCGCAATTGTCTCCTTGCACAAGTTGCGGACCTTCAATAATTCCTTGGTTGGGATTGAATAGTCCTCTCTATCCTGGGGAATATAATCAAGGGGACAGCACTAAAATCGTTTGAAGATTTATGCAGGGAATTTTCCATGCCCCATTCACAATTTTCCAAATATTTACAGTTGAGACACGCCCTTCTCCCCTCATTAAAGATATGACAGACTTACCTTAATTTAGCACATTGGAGGGTAAACTTCTTGTGGGAGATTTAGGGGAACACAAGGTATCTAAATATACCAAATTCTTGTGAAAAATAGCTCCACAAATATTGACTCCCTGCAGGCTTCTTGGGATGCCGATGTAGGCCCGATTGATGAGGATGACTGTACGGAGGCCCTCCAATCCCCACACGAGGCGGCAATTTCAACTAGACTACGATACATTCAGTTTAAGTACCTACACATGGTGTATTTTACTAGACAGAGACTTTGGAGAGCAGGATTGATTGTGTCAGCACATTGTCTCCGGTGTCATGCGGAAGAAGGCACATTTATACATACGGTCTGGACCTGTCCCGTCCTGGATTGTTTTTCAAGGGGGGTACTGCCATGCTTGGAGAATGTTTTAGCATGGGAACTCCCGAGATCCCCCAAATTCATAATGTTACATTGCACAGATGGGGTGGGCAGAAACAGATATAAAAGAGAACTTCTCTTCCTCTGACTTACTATGGCCAAACGTGACATTGCCCAACAAAGGAAAGCAGAGAGTTCTCCCCGAGTGTCTCTCTGGAAGGCCGGCATGGACCTCGTAATAGACCTAGACTTCCCAGTCTTTGTGGCAAGGGGCAGTCCTCAAAAGCATACGAAAATCTGGACTAGGTGGGCTGCCTGTCGGGGAATCCCCATGAAAATACATGAAGCCACAGATGGCTTGTCTGAAGGTGAAACTACTAGAACTGTGTGAGGTCAGGAAAATAGATCATCTAATAGGACACAATAGCTTTGATGTGGATACAAATGTTACTGTGATTAAACTGAGGCACTGCATGTTGTGGGTTTACACCAGGCTTACGGTATAATGTTTCTTGTGTTTACTCTGAGGGGTTCAAGAAATGATGGGAGATTGCCATTGTATTGAACCTATGTTTGCAGACATGGTCTGTCTCATTTCACTTGAACACTTGGAACCTTTAAAAAATCAATAAAATTTGATCCCCAAAAAATTTAATAAAAGGCGTAACGGCAGATACTACGGTATAGGAACTGATAAGCAAATCATAGACTAGCACCGTGGCATGAAATAGCGTAAACTCCAACTGAAAAAATGAATTCACTTATTTTCATGCCAATGTAATATGAGAATTCTGAAGGTAGCCTAACTAATTCCCTAATTTCTATAACAATGTGATATGAGGGTTCCAAGCAAATGCATGGGAAGCAGAATTAGGAGAAGCGCCATAATGAAAATTGGTTTGTGTAATATGAGGCTTGGAGTATCAGTGCAATAAACAGATTAGTAATGCTAAAAATCCACCAGAAAAATAAACAATAAGTGTAATAGTTGTAATCAAAATAGCACTTTAATTAAATATGAACGAGCAGGCTCAAAGGGCCAAATAATGTTAATCTCTAAAAAGTTCATAATGTAGTCACATTTCCATAAAAGAGAGACACCCTCACCCTCCCCCCCTCAATCAGGGGCACAGATGGGGAAAATATATAATTGTGTTCAGTTCAAGATCTGAATATCATAATGGTAGCACACAGGATATGAGTGCATATCCAGAACCACGTTGGAGGGTCTAGGGATGAGAATGACCACTCCACACAGTCCTAGCCCTAACGAAAAACAATTATAATAGCGAATCACAGGACTTGAGAGATTCAGACTATAGTGTTCATGTCAAAATCTGAATATCATAATGTTGACCCACAGGGTATGTCATTCCTATCCAGAAACAAACAGGAGTGTCTAGTGGTGGAAATAACTCTACACCGTTCAAGCCCAAGCAAGAAACAATTGTATTAGCGAATCGCAAGAGATGACAGATTCATACGTTGATGAAGCAGGATACCTAGCTGGCTGGGTTTGTGAGGCTCTTTTTCCCTAAGGAGGAAATAATTCTCCTGTTTTTATGGTTGAGAACCCTTGAGTGTTCTCTCAAACATATACAACAACCTGCTACTCACAATAGGAACTGCATACTACTTTGGGTTATACTACGTTCCGTGCCTGTATGCTGGATCTAGATTAAAAGGCCCTAGGTTCCCCCTCTTTGGAAATATTGCAAGCATGACATAGACAGAGAAAACATACTATGCATAGCAATTGCATTGTATTAGCACAGGAGGAATGTTAGCCTAATCAATCAATCAATCATTTTTATAAAATACATTAATACATCAACTAATGGTAATAAAAAACTGAAATATCTAAAAAAAAATATTTACATATTGGACAATGTACCTCGTAATTCATTATTCTGTACTTCATGTGTAGGATAACCTTACTAAGTTAAGTAGGTACTTAGTAATGGTTAATCACATTTGATAAGAATACATTCAAATATCAAATGATGACAGTAACATACTATAACGTGTAAAAAATTATTATTTACACAATTAAACAAAGTACCTTGCATTCCATTATTCTGTACACAGTGTATTGGGTGACCTTACCAATTTGCATGGGTACTACGAGATGCCTAAACGTTTACTTGTTCATGTTATCCTGTCCCCTTAATCTGTAGCCATTGACAATATAGCCCAAGTGGGCCTGCTTTAGTGCTTATCTGGGCTAAATGTTCTATAGAAAGTGCTTTAGTGCAATTAAAAACCTTAAAGTGCACAAACATGTTCTAAAGTGCAAACTCAAATGAGTACACTTTAAAATGTGTATCTGTATATATATATATGTGTATATAAATATATGTATGTATATATGTGTATATAAACATATGTATGTCTATGTGTATATATATACCGTATTTTCCGGCGTATAAGACGACTTTTTAACCCCTTAAAATGTTCTGGAAAGTTGGGGGTCGTCTTATACGCCGGGTACCAAACTTTACGGTATGTGTTCATGCATTTTTACATAGTGCGGACTTCACCCGAAGGTGTCAGACCGCTTCTCAATAGAATATGGTGCATTACAGGAGGAAAAAGTGACATGTGTGCAAGTAGAGGTACGGTATAATATTGAAATAAATGGAGGGCACTCAAACACAAAAACTAATGTTATGTAGGTGATGGTGGCACTGTGGAAGCACTGTGCAAGTATCGATAGCAAATAAAAAGTAATAGGCAAATAGAACAAATGGCGCCGTGAATGACCAAAATCGCTATGCAGGACTGCGTTGGAAGTGGGGGTAGTCTTATACGGCGAGTATAGCATGAAACCTACATTTTATCATGAAAAGTAGGGGGTCGTCTTATACGCCGAGTCGTCTTATACGCCGGAAAATACGGTATATATATATATATATATATATATATATATATATATATATGTGTATGTATATATGTGTATGTATAGATGTGTGTTAATATATATATATATCAATAACACGTGGTGTCCCAAGATGAGCTGCACACGAACGTCATATAGGTTACCAGCCTAAATTACAGGTACTGATGGGCACATAGACTGGTCCTGTAAGCAGCTTCTCGTATGCCTGACGCGTTTCTGGGTGATCCCTTCATCAGAGGCAGTTGGAAAAGATCGCGCTGCTGGTAGGCAACAACTCCTTAATTAATGTCACCCCCTTAATTCACGTTAATGGAAGTCTGGGACACCACGTGTTATTGATATGTATATATGTATACAATGCCACCTCAATACAATTCCTAGATGTAGAACTCTACATAGAACAGGGGAAAATCCAGACAAGAACATACCGTAAGCCCACCGCTGGAAACTCAGTGCTTCACGCACAAAGCTTCCATCCACTAAACCTCAAGGAATCAATTCCCTATGCGGAGTGCCTACGGATGACGAGAAATTGTAGCACTAAAACTGGGCTAGATGAGGCGAAAGAAAACCTATTCGCGAGATTGAAACAGAGAGGGTACAGCCAAAAAACCTGTAGTAAAGCAGACTCAAAATGTAGCAAAACCAATAGGAAAGATCTCCTGTTCAAGCAGAAACAAGAACAAACAGGGCAAACACCGAAAAGGGAACCCCCTAGACTAATAACAGGATTCAATGCCTATCACAACCAGGTCAGAAAAATACTGACGAAACATTGGCCATTAGTGAGGAAAGACCCTATTATTGGAGAACTGTGTGGAAATAGGCCAGCCATAGCATTCAGGAAGGCAAAGTCCATGAGGGATCACTTAGTCTGCAATGCACCCTCAATCAAAAAATCTGGTGATTGGCTATCTAAAGTTAAGGGGTTCAGCAAATGTACCAAATGTAAAGCGTGCAAACACGGTGTGAATACCACCAAGGTAGAGGTGCCCTTCAGAAAGAAACCATACAAGATCCGTGATAAATACAACTGTAAAACGGATTACGCAGTTTATGTGTTAACTTGCATCTGTGGTAAACGGTATGTGGGGAGTACCATTCACCCTGTGCATGTGAGAGTTCTCCAGCATCTTCGCGCAGTCACCAATGATGACCCAGCCTACCCAGTGGCCAGGCACATCAATACGGCCCATGCAGGTGACATAGGAGTACTCTCATACTTTGTCATTGACAATATCCCAAAGAATATCAGAGAGGGAATCGCCTCCAGAGTTTGAGGAGGTTGGAATCCAGATACATTATTCTACTTAATTCAAAAATACCCAATGGCCTAAACTCTGATGAGGCACTGAGTGTACACCTGTAAGTAGTAGATTAGGGCCCAGTGGGAACTATGTCATGCCTGACCTCTTCCACAATAGAATTCTCTCTCCCATCCAGTAAAAACATCTTTTTGTTCATTTTTATATTCTAAATATCACTGTATATTAGAGCACAATCACTACCCCAAGAGTAGTTTCAGCTTGTATGGCAGCTTTTTTAGCAAAAACAACTGTTACACACACATAAAGACATGGAGTGGGAATATCAATCGCAATGTGTATGTAAATGTGCCATCCCCCCTTAGTTTCATGTGTGATTACTGTGATTAAGGTTGTCAACTGTAATAACAATTATATAATTGTATGTTGTAATATTCGCACATGAATATGAATATAAGCAACGCAGAGCGCAAATAATTAACACGCCAGACGCCTGTCCACTTGGAGACGACTGGAGTAGCTAAATAGGCGAAAGGGGTTTGACAAAATTTATACAATAGTATACTAATTGTATGTCAAATTCAGACTGTCAGACGCTGCTGATGTGGGCAGAGGCGGGGGGGTTGCCGTGATCTACAGGGATCACTGGTCTCTCACTTATGAGCATCTGGACAAAATTAAAGAAGCCGAACTTCTCCATTTTTTCCTGGTCCTTAGTCCGCATTTCACCTTAGGAGGCACACTACTATACCGACCACCAGGCCATGTTGGAAGTTTTATCGGATCCTTGGAGGAGGTTATCGTGCCACGAGCCTTACGCTTCTCTCGCTTTTTACTACTGGGCGATTTTAATATACATGTGGATTCTGTGAACACCACTGAAGCTACTCGCCTCGGCGAGACCTTTAGTATGGCTCACCTCTCCCAGTGGGTCGATGCTCCCACACATGTGGGAGGTCATGTTCTCGACCTGATCTGCACTAATTTTGATATTAGCCTGTCCCCCCCATTGCCTATGGTGTGGTCCGACCACTATATGATCAAGTTTGCCTGGCAGCTAGCTGAGGGTTTGCGGAAAACCCCTTCTATGGCACACCATCCCCGGACTAATATAATGTCCTTATCTGAATCCCTTGCCGACACCCGTCCGGCCCCAACGATGGAGTTAGAAGCGACTGTTGATGCATTCAATTCCTGGATTGCAAATGGTGTCGCTTCCTCCACTAATGCGGGGGACGTCCGGCGAATGCGGTCGCGTCCTTCTCAACCATGGTTCACGCATGCCCTGCGAGAACAGAAGCTGGTCTGTAAAAAACTAGAGCGAGCATGGAGGCAAGCCTACCTGCCTGTCGCAAAGAAAGCTCTACGAGCAGCCCAAATGGATTACTATGCTGCGATCAAATCAGCTAAAAGTAGGTATTTTTCGGACAGAATTGAGAAGGCCGAAAACAACAGCAAAGAGATCTTCTCAATTGTCCAAAGCTTCCTATCTCCCTGTGCTGCCCAACCCCAGCTCCCTTCTTCCGCCCAATGGTGTGAAAAACTGTCCTGCTACTTTACGGACAAAATAGCAAAAATACAATCGGACCTAGAAATGGTTCAAAAGACCGTTACGACCCCTTCTGCCCTACTCGGACCGGACAGAGTATGTCAACGTGACCAACTTGTTGCCTTCCTTCCGGCCTCGGAACTGGACATACGGCAAATCCTGACGGCTTTAAAATCTGGATCTCCCTCAGACCCTTGCCCTGCCAGGGTTTTGGGCGGGATAACGGACACCATTTCTCAAGAGGTGACTCACATCATCAACCTCTCCCTTTCTACGGCCAGGATCCCGAGAAGTTGGAAGGAGGCAAAGCTGCTCCCTTTATTAAAAAAGGCCGGTTTAGATCCAGCACTACCATCGAGCTATCGGCCCATTTCATTGCTGCCAGCTCTGGCGAAGGTGTGTGAAAAGGTGGCCTTTAAACAACTGGACAGCTTCATTGAGTCTTCCCACGCTCTACATCCTGCTCAGTCCGGATTCAGAGCTGCCTACAGTACCGAGACTGCTCTAGTTGAGGTATCGGAGGCTGTCCGTGAGTGTCTGGACGGAGGTGGCAGAGCGGTCCTGATTTTATTGGACCTCTCTGCCGCCTTCGATACGGTCCCGCATGCCCTACTGTTGGACAGACTATGTGCTGTTGGAATATCTGGGCTGGCTCTTGACTGGTTGTCATCATTCCTGAGTGACCGAACTCAACAGGTCTGGATGCCCCCCTACTCTTCGGCCCCTAAAAAATTGTCAACTGGTGTCCCGCAGGGTTCTACGTTAAGCCCGTTATTGTTTAACGTTTATATGACCCCACTACTCTATCTGGCCGAACAACTGGGTGCCAAGATAATGGCTTATGCTGATGATACTCAGCTGCTATTTACATGGCCTAAGGGTATGTCCGATCCATCAGCAGTCCAACATTGTCTGTCGGAAGTCTTCAGGTGGCTTGCACAAGTACAACTTAAGTGCAATGAAGACAAGTCCGAGGTTCTATTCTTTGGCTCCTTCCCTGACAATTTCAAGGACCAGATTTGGCCCCCAGACCTACCTTGTCCCAGCGTGACTGGTGGCCCAGCTAAGAACCTGGGGGTCTGGTTCGGTCAAGATCTAAAGTTTGCTGATCATATCAAAAAATTGACCGGCATCTGTTTCGGCACCTTGCGTGCCTTGAGGAAATTCTTTCCTCTTCTGCCTAGGGCAGCCAAGGAGTCTGTCCTTCGAGCTCTGATTTTATCCCGGCTCGACTACGCCAACGCCTTATTTAGTGGTCTACCTGCGTACATGGTTCACCGTCTGCAGGTGATACAAAACGCCGCAGTACGTTTGCTTTTTTCCCTCCCAAGGAGATCTAGCGTTCGTAGCCACTTACGCAGCTTGCACTGGCTACCAGTACCTCACCGAATTTTGTTTAAAATTCTGGTGTTGGCATTCAGAGCAGTCCATGGCCAGGGACCAACATACCTGCAGAAAAGGTTTTCATTTTACACTCCTAACCGTGCCCTCCGATCGGCCAACCTCTGTTTTTTAATTACCCCCAAATTCAAATATGTACGCATAGGAGGCCAATCCATTTCAGCCAAAGCTGCCTCTGCCTGGAATGCTCTCCCTTTTTCTCTCAGAGCTTCGCCAACCATTGCTTTGTTTAAAAAAGGTCTCAAGACTTACTTGTTCAATGCCCCTTACTAATAGTTCTCCAGACTCTGTTTTCAGTTCTCCTGTTCTCAAAATTTACTCACCGCGCCAGGATACCCCGTGGTAATAGAGCGCGCTATAAAAGTTTTAATAAACATAAACATAAACATAAACATAGGCACACAATGCAGCGCTGCTGTAGGTGCGCACCACGATTGAATATAGGTAGAAACAATTGATAGTTCCCCAAGGTTCCCTAAGTGAACACGTTTACTAATATGCACCAAGCGCAACTAAGCTTTATGGCATCTAAACCACCGAAGTGCAATCCTCACTCAATTCCTCCCGCACACAGCGCGAAGTAGACAGACTACGAAGTAACGCAGCGAGCGCTTACTAACACACTAGCAAAAAATCTGCCGGAGCGCCACCACAAACACCCTGTCCCCGACACAGCGCAGTGAAAACTTATCAATTAACGAGTTAACGCACACTCACCAGCATGGAGGGGTATGGGAAGACAGGACCGCGCGATCGTCTGGCCTCAGTACGGGGGCAGCACGCTGAGCGAAAAGGGAGGAAAATCACTGGGTTGGAATTGCCGGAAGGTTTCTATAGAAACACGTAAACGTGAGAGGGAGGGTGACGTAATCCAGAAATGTGAAAATGAAAGTATCTTTTCTATGTCAAGCAAACCAATGCGTCACCCAATGTTACCATGGAGACCATGTCTGAAAATGTGAAAACAAGCTAAAATGTGCCACAAAACAAGAGTGAAACACGCATGATGTAATGCATTTACAGAGGGGTATAAATGTAACCACAGTCTGTAAGGATGTTGTGAACAAGGCGGGTGCTTACCGCCGAAACGCGTCAAGCAGCCTAATGAGTGAATAAAACTTATTTGGGATCATCAATTTCACGGAGTCAGTGCCTTACTTGCATGCTGAAGTTTGGAGTGTTCCTGATGTATATATGTATGTATATATATATATATATATATATATATATATATATATATATATATATATATATATATATATATATATATATAGAGGGAGGGAGAGCGAGAGAAGGGAATTTAGGAGACATTTATATAGGGTTACAACAGTATTTTTAGAGTTTAGGGGTGGATAGGGTGGTAAAAGTATTCTTTTAAAAAAAGAGAGGGGTTGGGATGTTAAGCTTACCTTACCTAAACTTACCTTGCGTGATAGAGCCAAATGCGTGGTATTCGCATGTGATGTAAAGGCATACATTTGATGCTAAGTGTCCCTGTTAAATACAAGTTGTTAATGGTCGCTTTGGATATTCATGCACCCTGACAAGATGGCTCCCAGAAACACACTGAAATGTTTGGACAGAGAGAGAAAGTAAAAGGTCAGCAATAATAAAAAAAGATACACACAAATCCCGGCTCTCGCGGGAACAGAGTCGCCCCTGCTTTGGAGTGTTAAGTGATTCCCTTTCTACTGCAGCATCGTGTGTTGACGCTTACCTCATTTTCACCCCTCTGTGTGCCTGCTATCTTGGCACTGCAGCGGGGGGGGGGGGGGGGGCTGCAGGGAGCGGCGGGCGGCCCCGTGAGAAGGCATCCTATGATGCACCTTGTAATAAGCCTCCCTCGCCCCTGCTCTGTGGTGCATGGGCGTAGGAAGTGTGGGGGACACAGGGGATATATCCCCCCCAGATTTTGTAGTGGGGGGGACAAGGGTGGAGGGGACAAAAGAATTTCCCCTCTCCCTTCTGTCAGTCGCAGGGCCATTGACACCTCAAAGCACTGGTGCTTTGAGGTGCCAATAAGTGCTTTGAGGTGCCAATGGCCCTGCTACTGACAGACGGGAGAGGAGAGATTCTTTTGTCAAAGCCTTTCAGGTGCCGATGGCCCTTCCCTTTTGTTGTGCTGCAAACCTCCAGGAATTTTCACACCTCGTTCTCCCTGCCATGGCTGCCTGCACTCTGCACTTCTAGGACAAAGGAGAAGAGACAGTTTGTTAATTGCTGTCTGCATGCTGCACCTCCTCAGCCCCGACCCGACCCTACTTAGTTATTTTGACTCCGTAATTTAGCCGCTCAAAGGGTAATGTTTGGTGAAATGTATATTTTGAGCAGTTGAACCTCGCCAGGGACCATGAAAAAACAATTAGTATCAGACACCGTCTGAGCCCACTTCTGTTGGGTGTCCGATGTTTTGGTCTGTATTTACGTGAATAACAATTTAGATACCACTAGTTTGTCTGATTTCTCTTATTGCACCACTCAACCCAATCCAGAGTGTCAGAGCGCCTTACATCACACATGCACATTGGCAATAAAGCATGGGCCATATGTATCAAGCCTTTTTCGATTCGCAAAGGCAGGAATTCGGCGAATTCCGGCCTTTGCGAATCGCAAAAGGCTGTTTAGCATTTCTTATTTTGCTATAGCATTTAAGGAATCGCAATTTTGCGATTCCTTAAATGCTATATATGAAGCATTTTTCTATAGCGAATTAAGCTTAAGAAATCGCAATTTACCACCAACTTTCAATTGGTGGTAATTTGCGATTTCTTGTAAAAATGCACAAATTGGCATTTTTGAATGTGGCATGTGACGCACATACATGCCCATAGGGCATGTATGTGCACCATATGCACACACCTGCTGATTTCAGGGGTGCAGCAGGGTGTCCTTGAGACACCCCTGCACCCTTGAAATCAATCTCATTTTGCGATTAGCAAATTGCGAATCGCAAAATGAAATGCATTTCACAATCATTCCTATGAGCCTCCTGGCCCATAGGAATGAATGGGAAATTATTCCTTATTTGCGAATTTGCAACTTGCAAATTCGCAAATAAGGAAGATTAAGGAATCGCAAAAAAATTAGATTTTTTACATGCATACCGTTTTGCGATTTCTAAATAGCGATTCCTTAAAAATCGCTATTTAGAAATCGCAAAACGGAACTATGATACATATGCCCCCATATGTTTTAAAATCAATTTAGTGGATGTGTTACATAAGACAGGGTTACAATTTGAGGATTCACATATCCTTTCCTTCATAGTTCACTGTGCTATAATAGAAGGATTACAATTTATGAACTGTAAGTAACGAAAGGATCTCTGTGTTAAAAGCAATAACCTACTTACCCATCCATATAAAATAAAGATCCATCATCTGTGTGTCACATGATGTTCTTTGTGGGAGGCACATTAACCCTCCATGCTACTTTGACAAAACTGGAACTAGACAAAACACCTGTCTCTCCAGTAAGTGCATTAACCTCCAGAGTTATTTTACCATTATTATTCCCTCAGATTTACTGGGTACTTAAAGATCTATGCAGCAGGCACCTTAACGCCATAAGATATTTTAGAAGACATACTTTGCAAGCAATTAAGCAGAACAGATACACTGCCACGTTTCTCCTTGTTGCCAATTTCTTTCTGGCAGAGTTTTAATAAATAAATGTGTAATCTGAGGCCTAGATCTTGCTCTGGGGTTGCAACACTTTTTGGTACAACTCCGACGCAAGATCTAACTTGTTAAATATTGTAATATGCTCAAATGTACTCATGACAGACCTCCTTAACATATATGAGGTCTTAAAATCTGATGTCATTTTTTGTGATAGTCACTTACATACTGCCTAACTTGGTTAGCGCCCCACTTCTTTTTTAGGAGTTGTATCCTGGTGGGAAAAGTACAATGGAGAATTAGTGTTGGTGGTTGTAGGAGGCTGGTTTAGTATATAGTGTACGCCCAGGAGTGATGCACTTCGCACTTATCCAGACAACCCTTATGGTGATTTTAGTGGTCTTTGATAACCATAGAAAGCTCTCAAAGTGGTAGCTGTGTAGAGCAACCTTCAGGCTTATCTTGAAGGAGTGTAAAGATTAGATGAAAAAGAACCACACAGTGTTTATAAAAATAGATCTATTTATTATGCAACACAATCACTAACAAATTGGCATATCTCCTACCCAGAGATATCACTAATACACACAAGAATACTTCAAAATAATGAAGTCAGTAGTACAAATATACACTGGTCTCCAGGGGAAGACCAACCTATATACTAAGAAAGTGGAATATAAACTGCAAAGGAGAATGGGACTTGGACCAGAAGACTCAGAGGAGCTGGGGACACAAGGAACCACCCAAGGTAAGTACCCAGGACCCCCCAGATGCTGTGTGCAGAGTGGAAACACAGCCACATGCCCAATGGAAGTCAATGGAGAAGTCACAGTTGCAGTTTAAAAGAAGAAGAACCCATCCCAGAGGACTCAAAAGAAACCCTTTGGAAGTTGTAGACCCGCCCCACCTGGAATCAGGTTACTTGCACTAGGAAAGCCAGGTGCATAGGGTGAAGTGACATCGGAACCTGCCGTAGACAACAATAGAATACTTTGAAAATGACTCTGGAGAAGCCTGTGAAGGAGTTTGGTGGAATCCAAGAGTAGACTCTTCAATAGGAGAACCTGCAAGCAGAGGGGACAGAGTCTATGCCACTTGGAAGTGACCAGGAGGCATGGAAGCACAACGCCCACCTATGCCTGGAGGTTTAGGAGTGAAGACAGTTACCTTGTCCCTGCAGCTGTGAGGACCAGGCAATGCTGAAGAAGACCAGGAGCTGTGAACAAGCTGGCCCACATCAGGTGTCAGTGTGCAGGTGTCTGGTGTCTGGCGGGAGCAGCAACAAGCCTTGGTAGCCGCAATTGGGGTAGAAAGCAAGATGGTACAAACGTTGGGACCCGCAAGGTCCAAGGGACTCGCCAACAGCAGGAGAATCAGAGCAGGACCTGAGCAAGCAGAGGAGCCCACTGCAGCAAAGGAAGACCTTTGAAAGGACCCACAGGACCTCAGGCAGCTCAGCAAAGATGGTGGCCCAGGTTGCAGATGATGCAATGAGGATGCTGATTTTCAACGGATGAGGTACTGGAGGCTTGAGCTTCTTGTAGCCCGAAGATCTCTGGAATACAACAAGCATTGGCAATGGCAAGTAGACGGGGTGCACAGGGGTTCAGTCCCAGCGGCTCCAACGAGGGATAGTGTCCTCAAAATTGCAGAGAAGGCATGTCAGGCCTCGAGGGAGCTTCAGAACCACCACCTGTGTTGCTGGGCCTTGGGAAGCCCTCAGAACAACAGGAGCAGCAGACCAGTCAGCTTTATTGCAGTGCCTGCAGATGCAAGGGATGTCCTTGATGCCTACAGGCCTTCTGGAGAACCTGGATGAAGCACAGACGACTCAGAAGACTTGACCGCAAGACCAGGAGCAGCAGATCTCTTCCTTGATGCAGTCTCGGTTCCAGTCAAAGCCCAACGAAGTTCAAGTAACCAGACGGTCGAAGAGTGTTGTCTTGGTTTCAGAAGTGATTCTTGTTCTACGATGAGTATGAGCACCCTCCCACAGTGGAGAACTTCGGTACCATATAGAAAGCGTTAGAACTTCACCATGGTCCCTCCTAGAGGAGGGGCTGGACAGAGGGGATGATCCTGTCCTTTGGCCTTTCTCCAGTTTCTTGCCAGAGCAGGAAACAAGGGTTCCTGAACTGGCTCAAACTTGAGTATTGAAAGAGGGACTCAAGTATGCCCTTCATAACAGTCTGGATGCCTGGAAGGCGATCCCAACCCAGCCCAATACACTAAATCCTGCCTGGGAGGGGGGTCACAATACATGTGACAGTAAACCTATTGTTCTACCTTCCCCTGTTTAGGCTCAGCTCAGTGGCAGGAGGGCAGAATCATGTCTGTGGCTGGCAGCAGCACTAGCTTGCTGGCAGACCCTAAGAAACTGTTACCGGGAGTACATGGGGGTCTCCTAAAGAGCCCCCAAGTGCATGGGATCATATTTCTAGCACCGGACATTGCTGATTTGGAGCAGAGCACATGGATTGTTTCAGGTCATCAAATGTCTTCTGACAGCTAACTGTCCACTGAACTTTCTTAAGCATTCTTTGGGGGTGAGATCATTAAGGGGTGTTGCTATGGATCCATAGCTCTTAACAAACCTTCTGTTGTACCCACTCAGGCCCAAGAAAGCTCTGACCTGAGTCTGAGTAGTGGGAGCAACCCAGTCCATGATGGTCTAAATTTTGCTCTCCAATGTTGGAAGTTGGCCTCCAACTACAAGGTGGCCTGAGTACACAACTTTACTCTGCCCTATCCGGCACTTTGTGATCTCCATAGTGAGGCCTGCCTTCTGCAGGGCCTCGAGTAGCCTCAAGTACATTTCTGAGGTAGACCAGGGGATCCTCCCAGGTGGAGCTAAAGACAGATATATCATCTAGATATGCTGCTCTATAGATTTCCAGTCCTGTTAAGACTTTATTCACCAGCCTCTGAAATGTGTCAGGTGCATTTTTCAAACCAAAAGGCTTCACAATACATTGATAATGCCCACTGGGGTTTGAAAATGCTATTTTTGATTTGGCATCCTCATGAAGTCTGATTTGCCAATAACCAGCAGTGAGGTCAAATGTACTGACACATTTGGCAGAGTCCAAAGTATCAATCAGTTCATCTGTCCCGAGAATTGGATAGGCATCAGTTCTAGTGACTTCATTGAGACCTCTATAGTCAACACAAAACCTAATCTCTTTCTTATCATCCTGGATATGAGCTTTTAGTACAATGGCTTCAGGGCTTGCCTAAGGGCTAATTGAAGGCTCAATGACCCCCTCCAACTCCAGCATCTTTCAGGATTCTTTTCTGATGCAATTTCTGACATGGTCAGGCTGTCTGTAAATGGTGCTCTTCAGAGACAGACTGTCACCTGTGTCCACTTCATGGCTACACCATGTGGTTTGACTGGTTCTCAGAGAAAGAGACCAGGAAACTGATTGAGAGCATGTCTGTAATCAGCTTGCTGTTGATCAAAGAGTCTGTCTGCCAAGACTACTCCTTCAACTGATCCATTAACAGGGTCCTGAGAGAAAAGATCAGGGAGAGGGTCACTTTCTTTCTCCTCATCCCCATCAGAGACCATGAGCATCCTCATGTAAGCCTGAGCAATAAACGTATTCAGGTGATTCACATGAAGCACCCTGTGGGGACTTCTTGGAATACCTAGGTCAACTAAGTAGGTGACCCAAGGGGCACTCCACTTGTCTTGAAAAGCTGCATTTTCTCCCTTTACAGTCAAGAGTTTTTCTCTACCTTTGTTTGCAAAGGAGAGCCAAAGGATAGCTGCCCACTGCCCCGAGGACTCTTCTGAACTTTACAGGCCCTCTCTAAAGCAGTATCCCACTTATGGATGTCATCACCCTCCTGGTAAGGAGGGAGTATCCTGCTCCAGTCCAATTGTCAAAGGGATCTTCCCTAACTCTAGGTTCACTAGTCCTGCCATCATGGGATTATAAAACGAAATTCTTCCTAGCCCTCTGCACTTCTAGGGGGTCCTTATCTAGGGCCAACTCCTTCTTGATTCTGAGCTTGGCTCGCTAAAGTTTGAGCAGGTGGTATTTCCTTTCTAAAACATTTCCCACTTCCTGCCAGAGATGGAAGTCCCTATTGAAGCGAGGGGGCTGAATTAACTGAGGAGGACCTGGACTTCTCCTGAACCTTTTGTATCCTCCCAGGAGGAATAACGGCGGTCATACCTCTAGGGCCTCCCCCTGTGTCACTAGAACTATTCTCTGGGGGACTAGAGTTCTCCAGTAAGGGGCCTCCAGACTCCTCCTGGATGTGCTCAGAAGGAGAGTTTGGCTCATCTTCAGGAGCATCCCCTACCATATCCAACTTACCCTGTCCATCTGACCTTTTTTCTTGTAGCAATTACTGTTCTCCAAAGATGACTTCACTGTTAATACCCAACTCTCCAAATGTCTCTTGTAAATAAATCATCATAGTCTTGAGCAAGGCATCCACACCTTCAATTATTGTATTAATTAAATGCTCCATATGTTGGCTAGAAAAATCCTAGCATGAGGCATATTTGCTAGTTTGGTCATTTCTTATAGTTTTTGTGAGCCTCTCATATAACAAAGTTTTTGTGCTTTACTGCATGCCTCTCACTTCTCATTTGTGACCTTCCACCCACTGTATTCATGTGTAAGCTTCACAAACAAACATTGTTTCTGGTGTTCATCACTAACACCTCATATCTGAGCTTTGCCACACAATTCATTCTGCATATCTAACTATATCTATCTTCTGTGAGAATCTCATTTGTGTCTCTCACAGCAGGCTTTTTTACATTGGTAAGCATCTCTCTTCCACACAAACACTGTAAATCTAATTTGTGTGACATCCCACACAGGGATAATTCTTATTGCAAATTTATCTTATAGGGTTTCTTATATTCCTATGCAAGATAATGTGGTGTGAGTGCACTCTACATTTATGTCATCCAGCTGCAATAGCGCTTCTCATAGATTAGACAACAAATGTTTTTGCATTGCGTTGTACACTTTGTGAAGCATTGAAGGTTTCTCCACCCTCCAGCCTCAGGAATGCAGGCGATAAACTTACAGTGTTTGAGAAACTATTCTCCCTCTCCTTCTAGTGCCCTGCTAAACCTGGGACTTCCAAAAAGGGTCTGACTGACTTCAATACTCAAACAGACACACAGAATCCTACACCATACTTTTATACCTGTCAGCCTTAGGATGGACTTCCCCCAAACTTTTTTGCCTGCTTACCTCCTCTTTTTGTGATTAATGTTGTTGGCCTTAGGACTCTGAGGAGTTTACCTCTGCTCACCAGTGCTAAAGTGCAGGTGCTTTTCCCTTAAAAATTTGAACATTGGTGTATACACGATTGGCCTTTTATATTTACTTGTAAATACCTTGTACAGTGTTACACCATATACCCAGGGCCTGTAAATTAAATGCTAATAGTGGGTCTGCAGTACTGATTGTGTCACCCACACAAGTAGCCCTTTAAACATGTCTCAGGCCTGCCACTGCAAAGCCCGTGTGAGTAGTTTTACTGCCAGATTGACTTGATATTAAAATCCCCTTGCCAAGCCTTAAACTTCCTTTTATTATACATACGTTACCCCTAAGGTAGGCCCTATGTAGCCCATGGAGGAGGGTGCTATGTTGCTAAAAGGTAGGACATGTACTATGTTTTGCATGTCCTTGTAGTGAAAAACATCTACATTCATTTTTCACTAATGTGAGGCCTATTCTTCTCATAGATTGACATTGGGAATTCCTTAATACACTCTTTTAAGGTGGTCTTCCTGGTTAGAAAGGAGTAGTAGATGTATGTTTTATAACTTTGGAATGGCAATGATAAATCCTTTTTACTGGTAAGGATAAATTGCACATTACTATTTAAGATATGCCACTTAGAGAAAGTGGACATTTATCTGCTCTTACAGGTCTGTGTGCATGCAGCCTGTCTCCAGTACACTTCAATATTAGTCCAATTGCATTTTGAGAATAGGAATGTCGCAAAGAGCATTCAGTTTATTTTTCCTTTTTTTCGTCCAACCTTTGTTTGCTTGATGCATGACAGTGTAAGATTTAGAAACATGTTTTTTTCACATTTGGTCTAATTACTTTATGAATGTAAATAACAATTAAAGCATATTTGCAAACTGTGTCTACATGCCTGCAATTATCAATGTTACACTACAAAACTATGCAATTGTATTTTTTTAACAGAGCGTACGGCTCTCAGACAATGGCCGATTTGTAAAAGGTCACTGGAAAGTCCAAAAGGTTGTCCCTGTCCCCCCCAGAATTTTAGTGTCTCCTACGCCCCTGCTGTGGTGCTCCATCGTTTACCTCGCTTGCCCTTCTCCACGTGACATGATTGAAGTTGACAAGGGGTCGTGCCAGATGGGTGCAATAGATGACGCTGCTGATACAGAAATACATTGGTGCATCGATTCCCCTTCGAAGGGCGCCTGTAAATATGCCAGATTGGCAGAGAGGACACTGGCTGGCACATGATCGCAGGAGGGAGGGCATCTGTGATTACCAAGTAAGTGCCTGCCAGGGTCTTAGCCTCCGCTCGGGGCAGTTCTGTGTTTGTGTTGTAAAATGCCAGCTCTAGCTCTGCCCACCTCTAGTCCAGCAAATGATGTTCAGTCTTCGGGTCACCTTTTGTCACTAACTTGTGATGTTTGGTGCATAAGGCTGGCAGTGCACCCGTAAAGGCAGGGCCCCAAGTAGTTGTATGTGGAAAATAGGTGATTTATTTTGTGCTGCGCTATCTGAATCGATAAGCGCCTTGAGCCTTGTCAGATGTAGAAAAGCACTATTTATTTATTTATTTTATTTTAAGGTTTATAGAGCGCTAGACTCGACTCCCGAAGGAGTATCTCTGCACTTGGTTCACCCATCAGACTGAAGGACAGTGCTCTCAAGAATACACATAAGGGTTATACTTTAAAACAGGAACGTCTTTAATAATTTCCCAAAGATTAGGTAGTTGGTGCACTGTAATAAAGCCATAGGCCTGTTATAATGACTGACTTCATATCTGATCACTTCTATTATGTGCTGTTTGCTCAGGTCAAAGGTTCCGGGCACGTCACCCTTCTTGTGAATCCACATTCATTGTTTTCCCGATTAACCATCTGAAGGGATAAACACAAGGTCTATCCAGACCTAATCCGTGCAAACATCACTTCGTGATCTAATAAACCTGAATAGCATAACAAATAACATGCTGCATCGATTGATGTGCATTTTGAGACGTGTGCCATTCTTTTCTAGATGTTTGCTTGTTTTGTGCTCCTCTGGGTGATGTTTAGTTGACATATATATATAGTACAAACCTAGCAGAGGAGCAGCAGGGCTCTGTACATGATTACGTCTATGAATGCACAGCTACATTACATCTACCGTATTGCTAGAGGGGCTCTGCCTGGGCTCCTGACTGACAGCAGGCACCCATGGCATACTTTGACGCAGACATGCGCAGTTTCGTTCCGGGCTGCGGGCACGAGACTGCGCGACGGTAGCGGGCACGCGCAATTTTATTTATTTATTTATTTAGCGTGTTTATAAAGCGCTAGAATAGACTCCCTAGGGAGTATCTCCGCGCTATATGACTGCCAAGATCTGCAGGAGATCGAATTACAGGACTGCACTCTAATTCTAAACTATACGGTTAAGGCCTGGAACAAGAACGTCTTCAGCTTTTTCCTAAAGGCCAGATGGTTTTCAAGCTGCCTAAGCTGGAGAGGAAGGCCATTCCATATCTTCGTTCCCCTTACCGACAGAGCCTTACCCCCTTGCCTTGCCCGCTTGATCCTAGGAATCGTAAGAAGCAGTTGGTCACTGGACCGTAGAGCACGGGAAGGGACATACGGCACAATAAGCTGTGGCACGTCCAAGTCAAGTGCGCGCTTGAGAACGGGGCAAGCGAATAATAAAGGTCGGATATTCGTATTCCTAGGTTCACAGGCAGCTCCTATAGCTGCCTCTGCCCATCTGCTGTAACCTTGTTCATGTGATACCCATGATAGATGTGTGCTACAGTGGTTAAATAACCTGCTTTGGGACCAGAAGTGCCCATTTAAGACCTCGTTGTCCCGCTGGAGAAACTGCAGGATTTCTGGTATTTTCCGTGCGCCGCACGTCCTCACGGCACCTCCTGGGGGACGGCTCTGCCCCTCCTGGGCACATTATTGCACTCATTTACCACAAATGCCTAACTTGTCAGAAATTAAAGGACTTGTATACATAACGTAAATCTGTTTTTTCGTGAACTGGGTTATCCTTGTCCATATGTCTGCCATCCGTGGTGCTGGTGTCGCCACGCATGCGCAGAATCTCGGCGGGTCGAGCCCTCTCCCTGGTGCTGACTGGAGACCGCGTAGCTGCAGCTCTGTCCATTTCTATAGTGTTTTATTGAGTGGGGGGTAATCATGATACACGTGTAGCTTTTGTTTATCCCCGCAGCGCGTCTCCTCCAAATGTTACTGAGGAAATATGTACTCACTCTTTGGTCCTGTGTCGTAATTGACAAATTAAGTACATAAACAGTACTGCACTGGAAAGCCAATTAACACATTGAGTACACAGTGCCCGGATACCAATGTGCTTGTTCCCACTGCTGCTGCTGTTACATGGACACACACTTTACCGATGTCCTGATTTACGCACCCCCTGGCAGTGTCACTTAAATGGGAACATATGTGCAGTGCCACCCTCCCTATGGGAGTGCAGTTCTCTGTGCAAGTTTCCAGCTCAACCTGCTCTGTTATAATATAAATGATCCAATCTGTAGTCTAGAAAGTGGGTAGAAAGCAGTATGAGCCATATTTACTAACCTTTCACACAACCCCGTGCAGCAATGCAACTTGATGCGCTTCGCTGGCTGAATGGGAGTGAGCAGAAATGTGTCATATATATCAAGAAATGGTGAACTTGAGCTCTCTCATAGCGCTGGCGCACTTCAGGCAGCCTAGCGCCAATGCACTCACCCTTGTACCACGGTGCAAGGGTGGCCATATTGCTAGGAGAATTGTTTTTGTGCAGGAAGGATTAACTTCCTGCGCAAAAATTATCTCTCGAGGTAGTTCCCTCTTTCTTTTCTGCAGATTGCAGCACACATAGAAAGAGGAAATAGTAAGGAGAATAAAAGATTTTTCTCCTCGTCACACCATCCTCTCGGCGGCATAGCGATTTCACACAATCCCCGGTTTATAAACCTTTGTAAATCTGGGGTTGCGTGAAATCCTTTTTAAATCTGGGATTGCATGAAATCTATGGGTGGATGCATTAGAACGACCATGGAACGCCTCCCAGAACGAAAAGTAAAGCAGTGCAGCCCAAGCCGCTGCATTCTGTGACTTCATAATTTTTTTTTTTTTTTTTACAAAGCCTTGCAAGGCAGCGCAAATCCCCCTTTCATGGCTTTGTAAATATGTACTAGCATTTTGCATCATCAATGTGCCACAAAAGTGGTGCAACCATCACGTAAAAGGTTAGTAAATCTGGCCCTAGATCTCTCGTCGTGGGCTTCAGGGACCATGAATGATTCTATCCTGGGGCCTAACAGAGAAACACCATAAAACTGCCTTTGAATATAAAATAAGCAGCAGCGTATCTATGGCCCGAGTAGTCCCTACAAAAACCGGCGGTCCGTCGTGGCTCCCAGGTTCTCCAATTTCTCTTGACGGAGGCTCACTCTTTGCTTCAGCAGAATGTCCCTAAAAGGCCGAATTCAGGTACGAAGGTTAAGCATACTTTAATTTGCATTCGTTATTCCTAAACATTGATAAACCTCGAAGACCTTTCCCCTTAAATAAAATTAGGTCACGTTTAATGGACCTCGGCCCCTACAGTTTTTAAGAGCAGCTTGATTCTTAAGTTGATCTCCTGTCCATCGCAATAAGGCGCTCATTACATAGACATACCATTACATATAATGGGGATACCCTGAGTCCCTCATAATCTGGATATACGGTGGCCTAACACAGGTCCCCGCATCCCACGCGGCCCAGGGGGCCCGAACTTCAGGGGGCCCCCTCAGCACAATAGTCGGGCCTGAGATCTCCGGATTCATTCTGGAGCAGGGGGCCCTCCATGCACCTTGCAGGGGGCCCCCATAACTTTCATTATCCCAGTGTATACAGTTATGAGCTACAAACAGTTCTGTCGGGTAAAGGAACTGTAAATAACGTTATTCATTAAACATTAAATACTGGAAGGGCCTCATAATTGATGTTTGTGTTGTGTCAGGTTTAAAATAGTATTTTCTCCAAAGATTGGTGTTATTTGAGTCAGGAGAAGCTTCCCAGATGTTGAATGGGTTCACTTATAGGCCTTTCCAGTATTTAATGTTTAATGAATAACATTATTTACAATTCCTTTACCCGACAGAACTGTTTGTAGCTCATTACATAGACATAAGACATTTAAAAAGAGTTTTCTTTGCATGTCTTGCCAAATAGGATATGCTGAGCCTAATCCCATAGCCAAATAGGATATACTGAGCCTTAGCCCCAAGTCTTATATGATATACTGAGCCCAAACCTGTAGCCGTATAAGATATACTGAGCCTAATCCCCTAGTCTAATATGATAAACTGATCTATGATCCTAGCCTAATGAAATACTCGACCTAAACCTGTAGTTGAATACCGTGTACTGAGCCTAACCACCAAGCAGAATATGATATACTGAGCCTAAACCCCTAGCCAAATATGATATACTAAGCCTAGTGCCCTAGCCAAATATTGTAGGAAAGTGCCCCGTTTTGACATGGTCATCCCCACTTTTTGCCTGGTGTTTAATGCAATTTTGGCTGGAAGAGCACTGCGTTACTGCTAACCAGGTCCCCAGTGCCAGATCACTTTCCCAAAACTGTACAATTGTTCCCCCAATTAGCCATACATTTGGCACCCTTTAAGTCCCTAGTAAATGGCCCTCCGGGTACCTAGGTCATGGGTAACAAAGAGAACCCTAAGGGCTGCAGCAAGTATTGTGCCACCCTAAGGGAACTCTCAGCTAGCTCATGCAGACTTTCATTGCAGGCTGCGTGTCTTGGCGCAGACAAAAGTGAAACACGACATGGCACACATGCTTGTGTGCCATGTCTGCAGACACTAAATATAGTATATGTAAGTCACCCCTACAACATACCGTACAGCTCTAAGGCAAGGTGCACTGTACTCCATGTGTGGACAAATCTGCATGAGCAGATACGCCCCTGGGCCAGTCAGTTCAATAACTGCTAGTACAACTGACCAGGGAAGCCATTTTTAAATACATGTGCTGGACACTGGTAAAAACGAGTTTCCCAGCTACATGATGGCTTCACTGAAACCGAAGATGGTTGGTATCAAACTAATTGTATTAATAATGACACACTGATCCAGTGATGGATTTATTAATACATTCATTCAAAGGGCAACTTAGAGGTGCCCCCTGAAAACCTACCACTACCAGTGTGCTGGCTGACTGGTCCTGACCAGCTTGTATCCACAGATGAGTTTCTGACCCCCAGGAGTGAGGACCGATGCTCTCAAGAGGTCCAGAATGAAACCTGCTCTGGCAGAGGTTGTTTATACCTCCTTCCAGCAGGATGACCTGAAGATTTGCATTCCAAGGCATGGCGATCAAAGAGCCGCTGCCTTTGGTATGTAAATCTGGATTCCCTCAGAGGGATGCCAACTTCCCTGACCAGGGCCCATTTGGCGCCTGGACAGGTGGGAAAGTTAGTTGTCAGAATGGGGAATTAACCTTTAGGCTAGTTCCACCCCTAAGGTGGGCTACCTGAAGTGGATACAATATTTCAGAGTCTGCCTTTGTGATGGCAGAACTAGGAACTCGAACAGGGTTAGGCCCACTTACAATAGGGAGTGGTCATATAGGGGAGTAGTGACCCTCGGGGGAAGTAGCCCATTAGCTACTACCCTACTCTACCCTAAATCTAGTATGTAGGAGAGCTACTGGCACCAGGAAATCAGATCCTGCTGACCTGAAAGAAGAACGATTCAGAAAAGGGGGTGGTGATGAACAGAGTGTTTGAATTAAGCAGACCACTCTTACCCAGTCCAAAGATCAGGGCTTGATCCATCACCGTTATTTATCTCACTGCACCATCCCAGCTCAGAATCTGGCTATATGAAAATCAGTCTGTCCCTGGCCCAGTGCATCATGGGAACAGGGCAGACTAAACTACCAAGCCAATTCTTCACCAGAAAGGAGACAAGCTACCGGGGACCGGTTTCTGGCATTTCAGCCGTCTTCGGCCCGGCTTGCTTGAATCCTGATGGTGCAGTGAGAAAGGGACTCATGTCTGAGTATACCCTGCCACACCTATAGTGGCCAAAAAAGATTCAGAAAAGGGGGTGGTGATGAACAGAGTGTCTGAATTAAGCAGACCACTCTTACCCAGTCCAAAGATCAGGGCTTGATCCATCACCGTTATTTATCTCACTGCACCATCCCAGCTCAGAACCTGGCTATATGAAAATCAGTCTGTCCCTGGCCCAGTGCATCATGGGAACAGGGCAGACTAAACTACCAAGTCAATTCTTCACCAGAAAGGAGACAAGCTACCGGGGACCGGTTTCTGGCATTTCAGCCGTCTTCGGCCCGGCTTGCTTGAATCCTGATGGTGCAGTGAGAAAGGGACTCATGTCTGAGTATACCCTGCCACACCTATAGTGGCCAAAAACGATTCAGAAAAGGGGGTGGTGATGAACAGAGTGTCTGAATTAAGCAGACCACTCTTACCCAGTCCAAAGATCAGGGCTTGATCCATCACCGTTATTTATCTCACTGCACCATCCCAGCTCAGAACCTGGCTGTATGAAAATCAGTCTGTCCCTGGCCCAGTGCATCATGGGAACAGGGCAGACTAAACTACCAAGCCGATTCTTCACCAGAAAGGAGACAAGCTACCGGGGACCGGTTTCTGGCATTTCAGCCGTCTTCGGCCCGGCTTGCTTGAATCCTAATGGTGCAGTGAGAAAGGGACTCATGTCTGAGTATACCCTGCCACACCTATAGTGGCCAAAAACGATTCAGAAAAGGGGGTGGTGATGAACAGAGTGTCTGAATTAAGCAGACCACTCTTACCCAGTCCAAAGATCAGGGCTTGATCCATCACCGTTATTTATCTCACTGCACCATCCCAGCTCAGAACCTGGCTTTATGAAAATCAGTCTGTCCCTAGCCCAGTGCATCATGGGAACAGGGCAGACTAAACTACCAAGCCAATTCTTCACCAGAAAGGAGACAAGCTACCGGGGACCGGTTTCTGGCATTTCAGCCGTCTTCGGCCCGGCTTGCTTGATTCCTGATGGTGCAGTGAGAAAGGGACTCATGTCTGAGTATACCCTGCCACACCTATAGTGGCCAAAAACGATTCAGAAAAGGGGGTGGTGATGAACAGAGTGTCTGAATTAAGCAGACCACTCTTACCCAGTCCAAAGATCAGGGCTTGATCCATCACCGTTATTTATCTCACTGCACAATCCCAGCTCAGAACCTGGCTATATGAAAATCAGTCTGTCCCTGGCCCAGTGCATCATGGAAACAGGGCAGACTAAACTACCAAGCCAATTCTTCACCAGAAAGGAGACAAGCTACCGGTTTCCTTCCCAGTATAAGAATTGGCTTGGTAGTTTGGTCTGCCCTGTTCCCATGATGCACTGGGCCAGGGACAGACTAATTTGCATATAGCCAGGTTCTGAGCTGGGATGGTGCAGTGAGCTAAAAAACGGTGATGGATCAAGCCCTGATCTGTTGACTGGGTATGAGTGTTCTGTTTAATTCAGATACTCTGTCCATCACCACCCCCTTTCTGAATCGACCTGAAAGAAGAAGACAGACGCTAAAGAGTAGCATAATGCAAGAAAATGAGGCCAGCAACAGATTTGGCGCCAACCCTGCCGTCCTCGACAATCAGCTAAAGACCTAATAACTCCCATGGAGCAGCGTAGCGGCTTCCCTGCATCCTGCTGGGACCCCAAGAAATGTGTGAGAATCCAGTCCAACAAAACCCGACATGCGAAAGCATCACTGCACCTGAGCCGTCTAACCCTAGTTGAAGTGGGCCGACGGTGCCAGCATGGTTACCAGACCCTGCTGAGATGAAGCCTAGCATGGGTTCCCCAGCTGTGAACTTTCTGCTGCCGCCTGCAGCCTTTGTGTGCAGGCCTCCTCTACTGTGAGTGTCTCTGGTTGTGAAAGCCTGACACCTGAGACCACCTCTGCAGCCGGCTGACCCAGACTGAGGAAAAGAGGACCTAAGGTGTCCCCACATCCTTGATCTTTGCAGATCTGAGCCCCTCCTGTTGGTTCAGCTAGATTGGTCCCACAGTCGAAATCTGCAGCCTCTATTTAACCAGACCGATCCCTATTGCCTAACATTGAGAATCTGACGCTGTATTGTGCCCCTGCAAGTGTCCACCCCACTGCTGCTCAAGGTGACGTGTACTCACCTTAAGTCCAGGAGATTGGTCTAATAAGTCGCTGTAAGGAACTTCTATGCAGTATTTGTTCTTCCTCCATAGAATAACATTGCCGCCTCTGAAAATTGCACTGTGTTGACTTTTGACAACTACAAATATTTCTATCTCGAAATGTTCTTACCTCATTGTATTGATTCTGGTGCCTAAATATATATAAATACACTTCTTATTTTAATAAATTGGTGTGGCTCTCCTTATTGATTAGTGTACATAATTAATTGACTGTGTGTGTATTGTAGATGTCTAATATTCCTCTCTGATACACCAAAAGCTGCTCGACCCCACTATTCCCTAAGAGAGCACCTTGGGATTGCTAGAGCAAGCCCGTGTTCACTAGTAAGGGATATCTGAACTCTTTGCACAGTATACCTCTTTTTGGTATACTATATAAAAAGCTAGCTTCCTACAAATATCATATATTGAGCCTCAAACCGTTGCCATATATGGTATGCCGAGCCGAATCTCCTAGTATGGTATTCTGTGCTTAAACCCATTAACAGACAGTCCAACTGCCCTTGATTCTGGGTTAGTTAATAAGCAAAAATAATTTTACAGCTAAAAGTACTAGAATCAGTGTCCCTAACATCTGTGCAAAGAGCCCAACTATAACAAAATAAGTGGACATGCGAGTAGCATATGCAGCTCTGTATTTTTATGGCCTACACTGCCGCTCTAAAAACTGCCGAAGTCCGTTATGGCCCCCAGGTTCTTCTGTTTCTCAATAGGAGTGAAGGGCAGCAAACAAACACCCACCAAACTTGAACAGATACAGAAGTACATAACAGGGAGAATGCCTGCGGCTTTGGAGTACTCAGAACCCAGCCTCACCTCAGTTATACTGTATTTGGCTACGAAACCCCAACCTAACACCCAAACAGATCTGCACGTGGCTAAGAACATAGACCCCAACATGGTTGTTCAGACACCTTTACACAGCTAAGGAAAAACATTTGTGAAAGGAGATGAGTCCCATCTCTAAACATAAACTGGCCACCACCAGTGAGGAAGGGCACATGATCAAATTCTTCACCCAGCGACTCTTGATGACTGCGTATTTTGTATGTTACACATGATTTGGTGTTTTTTTTAGTTCCAGGGCACTCCCAGGTAGCATTCTGTGGGTCCATAAACCCCTAACTTGCATAAACAGGGCTCCTGATAGGAACGACCTTAGCACTGGATTGCTTTTGGTAGCACAAAGTGCTCTGCAGTCCATAAAAGGGCGTTCATTATTTCACACATTTCGTTAATAAGATGAATATTTGTTATTGGGCCCCCCTAGAGATCTCTAACTGCCTGATACATGATATGGTTTACGATCTTCGGAGCGTGCCGCAGCCGCAATGCTGTCTCCTGCCATGTTTTATTGCCATGTTTTCAGGGATGTAATGGACTGTTGATTGGAGTTTTTGTGTGTAGGGCTGTAAAGTTACTGGAGGATAGCAAGACCCCCGCCTACCCAACGGTCAGACCCTGCATATAGGGTGGTAATGGGGCGGAAAGACTCCAGAGCTTTGCTTTGTGGTGATCTGCCTGGGCTAATGAGAGCAGATGTCCCACCCAATGGGGCAGCACCAAGGGGCAGGGAGCGGTTAATGTTAGACGTCCCAGGGGGCAGAGGTGGGCCTGCTGGAGCCATCGTATGCAGCAGGGTGCTTTGCATCGTCCCTATTGCACAGCAATGTGGAAAATAGTCTATTGAGTAATTCTGTACCCATAGATCTGAGCGGTGTGTGTTATATGTAATGTAATCTCCACATAAATACCAAAATATTTGTCCTTAGTCCTGGCAAGTAACTTTTTTTTTTTTTTTTTAGAGTCAGTAGCTCCGCTGTTAATGAAAAACAACGTTGCTTGTTGTGGCATGAACAATACTGACAGGCATTCAATATTAACCAAAAAAGACCAAAACTACTCTCTGATTACAATAGTACACAAATTTAAGGCGATGAAAGAGGTCACATTTATAATTGTACTCCTGAGATATTTTTTTTAAAAATAGGCACTTGAGGCGCATAGACACTTGAGGGGTGTGCAAGTGACGAGCCACTGCACAATACACCTCTTTGGTCGAAACAGCAATAAATCAACCAAGAAAGCACAGCACAGGCATCTGAGAGCCATATATGAATAGGTTGCAAACTTTGGCCAGAGGCAGCATTCAGTTATTTTTGTGTGAAACAGTTAAAAGGAATACTGGTGTTTGTCAAAAACTGATCATGTGGAACTGAATAGGACATGTGCTTAGCGGATGGTGCTGTGATGCGTTCTTCTGCAATGTGTGTTAGTAAAGCACCGTAATAATAGTTTTTCCTGTAATGCTTATTGCGAAGTGCACAGTCCTTCTATTTTCAGCAGAAAAAGGAACCGATTAACTGAACAATGCCCAAGATCCTACAGGTTGGCCAAGTGTAGAAGCTAGGATTAGAACGCGGCCCTTCTCTTTCTCTTAGTACATTTGCTTTTCCTTCTCTGTCCATGTTTCTTGCTCTTCCTTCTCATGTTCCATTGTGCTTTCTTGCTCGCCTTCCTTTCTTCCATGTCACAGCAGTATAAGCTATTCCTGTCTAATAAAAGTGTGATCCCTCTTTAGAGGTTGAGATAGTTGAGAGTGCACACTCATGCAGCTGAGCACCTGATCCACCAGGTGTGGCTCTCTATGATACTGTGTCTGTCTGGGGCGGATTATGGTAGCCATTCGGGTCCGCGAGGGGAGCTTGCACCCACAGAGCAGTAGGGTGGTTGGTGCATCTCACCTCATTGAGTCCACCGAAGAACCGATCTGAGTGTACGTCTGCAGCTTGGGCGAGTCTTTAATGAGTGTCCTCCAGACCTGTGTCATGAGATTGTGTCCCAGCCTCCCTCGCTCAAAGAGGTCTAAAATCAAAGAACTTAAAACCCATCTTAGAGGGAATGGTCTGGGCCCCAATGATCACTCCGCTCCCGCGGTGCACAAACACACTGTCGGAGGCACGTCAGCAGCACTAAACTACGCCGTCGCGGAAATCTGGACTATCTATTCTTTTTCTTGGGTTTGTGGAGGTAGGGCCAGCGTTGTGTGTTGGCGGGGAGTTAGCAGTCAGGCAGAAACCTCTTCTGTCACGGATCCCGTGTTGGCAGAGCACAAAATGTGAAAGCCTGGCAGAGCTGCGTGTCTTATTCACTGAGGTGAGCAAAGTCAAAGCAAGGCTGGATGCTTGTTGTCTGGAATACTAAATTCACAGCATGGCTGTCTCAAAGCTCAATGCTCAGCCAGCGGGGAGAGCAGCGCTGTCTGCAACCTGCTTTTTACTGCGTGGGCCATGGCCGGTGGCCCACAGACTCATTCACTTGAGAAAATTGCAACATTGCTCCAGGAATTATTTTCAGCTCTCGTCCCTCCATATTCCCAACTTTCTATTGTTTCTCTAACAATCAATTCGGCCCCATTTTTTCTATCCCCTCTTTTCATACTGTTTTTTTCAAATGTATTATATTTGTATCTCTTTTTCCTTTTCTGTCTAGTCCTTTCTTGCCTCACTAGTTCACTTTTGCCCTGATTTCCTTTATCCCAGTTAGGATTGGGGGATATATTGTTTACAGCAAAAGTGACAGGTCTAAGCCCCAACACTGATAGACTTTCTCCCTCCAATCACCACACCCCTTCTCTACTAATCTAATCTGTGCTCCACATCTCTTCGAGACTATGTCCTACCCTTTGTCTGCATCACATTCCGTAAATGATCCATTCCACTGGCATACCATTTTGTGATTCACATACTTTCGCAACCCGGCATTGTGCGAGCAGAGACTGGGTTACCTGCCTGCTTGTGGTTGCGCTGGCCATACCTGCCCATATTTTGTTGACCCATGCAACCTCCTGACTCCCGCCGCCTTGCAGTCAGGACAGCTCTGTGAGGCCGCCGAGCGGAGGAGGGAGGACTTCAATTCCCGGCGTCCTTTGCGGCTCGTAGTCGCACCTGGCTCCAGCGTGCCAACCGGCGCATAAATTACAACGCCATCCCCTGCGTCGCGGGACCGCGTGCGGGACGCGCCGGGCTAAGCCCGGGCAAAGGGCGGGCCCTCTGTGGCCCTCAGAGGCCTGAGGAGACTGGACTGGGCCATAGACTTTGGTCTTGAAAAGAAGTCCCGCATGTATGTATTCCCTGTGATTCCACATTTTAAGTACTTGTTGCAGGTAAAGAGCGCTGATCGCTTCAGGTCTGTTCTGTCATAATATCCTTTTAGACTGTGTGAGGAACTAAGTTGGTATGATGTCTAAAGATAAAAAAGACAAAAGTGATAAAATTGCTTCTGGGCTAGGTCCCATGGATAATTATCTGATTAAGAAGATTAACCAGATCAATAACGACAGAAGGGCCTCCCTAGGCCAGGGGAGTCCTAGAATGATACAGGAAGAGGCGTCACTGTTAGTGGTGGACACACCTATGCCCAACAATCCCCCTACTGCTCTTGGAAAAGTTGTGACGGTTATAGCCCAGGTGCATGCTGAAAGGTTTGATGATCGGACAGATATCCCTATCGTGGAAATAGAGCATGCCCCGTCTCCCCCACGATCGGCTAAAATATTCAAAAAAGCAAAACCTAGATGAAGGGGGAAGCATTATCAAAAAAAAGCAGATACAGCTAACCTTAAAAGGGGTCCTCCTCCGGACTCAATGACAGACAAACAATCCTCTTTGGGGCATACAGGGACAGTACCATCGCCAACCCAAACACATACTATTGCAGAGTGTACTGGGATACTAAACACTGGAGACCGGGAGGAAAAGGGGAAACGTCAGAATATTCTACTACTGAGGTCTCCCTGTTGAGTACTCCTATTAGCACTCGTGTGTCCTTGACTAGTCCGTATAATAGTTATAATGATGAAGGGTTATCAAATTCCCCTAGATTCTCTCCTCCATCTCCCCCTAATACAAACTATATGTCACCACCCAACGTCAAAATCAAAAAAAGAGGGGGTGGTCCATTAAAGATCCGGCAAGCCAAAATACAGAAGAGGAGTTCTACTTCAACACTGGTGGACGTGGTCGACTCACTGACTCCTCCTATGGTCCCTTTAACGACAACTCATTGTTCTTTTAGTGAGGGTGGCCTCTTGGGAAAAATTGAAAGTCTGGTAAAATCATTAATACAGCCTCTGTTAGAAAAGATTAATTTGTGTAACACTCTCCTAGACCTGATCGATAAAAAGGTAGAAAAAAAATACACTTCTATTAGCAGATTTGGCGAAGGGGGTAAATATCATAAAATCTAGAGGAACATCTGCCACAATGATGTCAGCAACTAAACAAGCCCCACTATGTCCCACTCCCTCCATAAAATCAAATCAAGTTGGGAAAAAGCCAACCGGTCCTTCCCCGAAAAAAGTTCAGACACCCCCTTTGTTGAAAAAGAAGCCTGCGCCTGAAATTCAAACCTTAAGTAAAGCAGGCGCCCAAGGGAGGATAATTTGATCGTGGAAGAAAGGGCAGAGCCTTCGCAAAATAAGCCTATTAAGGAGAATGGGACAGGGAACTTCCATAATACAAACTGGCATCCACATAGAATAGTCGATTTACCGCCAGAAGCTGCTCCTTGCGCAATAGTCATGGCGGGTGTCCCTGAACTCCCTAGGGGGACCAGGGAAGATCACAGAGCATTAAGAAACAAAGTGACCCACTGGCTACGCAATAATAGACCCCTGCCTGCCCATATTAATGGGGAAATTCTAAATGTTAGGTGTTCAACCTGGGTGGGCCCACGACCCAAAGATAAGAAAGGGGATGTAATTATTGTAAATTTTAAAGATCACAGAGCCGTCAGGCATATTGGGGACTGGTATGATTCGAGAAGTAGCGATTCCATTTCCACTTATTATCTTAGCTACTTCTACCCATATTTTCCAGTGCAACATTCTAAAAATAGAGATGCAGTAAGGCAGCCTGTAAACAGGTCTGGCTTTAACCAACATGGATACAGTCAGACTCCTTTTTCCCAAACACAGAGATCATTTAATTTCCATCCAAGGCATTTTTATCCATCAACCCCAGGACCTAATTTTGGAAATAACTACTTTTGGGACAATAGAGGTTTTGCCTTACCTGCTTATAATATACCAACCCATAATCGATTTGACGCCTTTTCAGGCCTTGAATATGTTGATTGACACAAGAAGGATACTCGCCAGACCACAACATTAGGATCAGGGGATTACATTAGTGATTTCAAGGGGAATCTCAAAGAACATATGCTAGGGCAGGGTAATGAGGTTACCTTGCAAGCAGAACTGGCCCCAAAAATGACTCATGGTGATACTGAAGAGGATTGCTGTAAGACCCTGAGTACCCCAGAGTTAAAAAGTTCCCCTGTTGAAAAGGTTCTGGGTAATATTTCCCTGCGTGAATTCGCAGTAAATGAGAATAGGAAATCCTGTACACTCCTATTTTGGAATGTGGCAGGATTAAGGAATACAATTAAAAACCCATCCTGGGAAACTGACATAAATGGTCGGGATATTTTGGCCCTCCAGGAAACCTGGTCTATTGACCCAGTGTATATAAGCGGCTATAGAAGCTTTTTTACTCCGGCCATGGGGGGGTCAACATGGAAGAGCAAAGGGAGGCTTAATTACGTTCCTTTCAAACCAGCTCGAGTACGAGAAAGTTAATTTTATTCCTAAATCTAGTTACTATCAAGTAATAACCCTAAGCACTAAGAAGGGAATCAATGTTGTTGTTCTAAACTTTTACAATAACATTCTGAAAATGAAATTCCCAACACTCTAAAAATGCTGAGGGACGATATAGAACATGAAATTGACAAAAACAATAGGGAATTGATAATTTTATGGGGGGGGGGGTTTAATTGTCCACTCTGTACAAAGGGTAAACAGGGGATCTGTGGCCTAATGTTAGAGCAGGATATCATGCTAACACATTTTGACCACTCCTTGATCGGGGATTTACTAGATGAAATACTGTTTATGTACGACCTGGGATATGCTAACGAAATAGCCCAAAAACCTATTCCCTTCGGGCCTACATTTATTGATAGAGGAGCATCGTCCACTATTGATTTCATCATTACCTCAAATAGTTATAGTCATAAGATCAATAGGTCAAAGACTATGTAGTTACCCTTAAGTGATCATCTGCCCCAAATAATAGAGGTTGAAAACCCTTTTTTTGAACATCATGAAGACGTGCTCTCCCTATGTACAGTCCCTGATGTGGCGCTGGGGAGGCAGAATGGGTACACTCTAAAATGGGGAAAGGTCGTCCCAGAAATGTTCCTCGCGAAACTGCTGAACTTTTTTTCAGATAGTTTCGCAAATTGCCTAGAGGAGAAGTCTCCTAGTGAGCAGATAATAGAGCACTTTAACATAATAGCTTCTGAAATTAAAAATAGTCTGCGGGTGGAGGCAAAGAAAAGGAAAAAGGGCAATAAAAGTTGGTTCGACAACACATGCACAAGGGCACTGACTGACTTGAAATATGCTATTCACAGGTCACCCCGAGACCCACTAGAAATAAGAGGGTTGAGGAAAACATATAACGAGGCTTTAAATAATAGAAAAAATGCCATTAAAACAGAGGCCCTAGAAGGCCTGTGCGATGCTTCACAGTCTAAGGATGCATCCGCATTTTGGAGGGCCGTTAATACCCCTTTCCTCTTTGACAATCTTAAGGCCCGCATGGAGATAGCAATTACTGAGGAGGGCTGGGTGGAGCATTTTTCAAACCTGTATAGGTCCCAAGATGAATCCCACACTATAGTTCCTTTTATAATGGGTAATAGTGGAGCAGGGGCTGAAAAATTGGTAATAACTCTGGAGGAAGTCATGATGGGTTTGAAAGCAACGAAGGGAGGCAAGGCCGCAGGTCCTGATGGGATCCCGATTCAGAAAAGGGGGTGGTGATGAACAGAGTGTCTGAATTAAGCAGACCACTCTTACCCAGTCCAAAGATCAGGGCTTGATCCATCACCGTTATTTATCTCACTGCCCCATCCCAGCTCAGAACCTGGCTATATGCAAATCAGTCTGTCCCTGGCCCAGTGCATCATGGGAACAGGGCAGACTAAACTACCAAGCCAATTCTTCACCAGAAAGGAGACAAGCTACCGGGGACCGGTTTCTGCCATTTCAGGCGTCTTCGGCCCAGCTTGCTTGAATCCTGATGGAGCAGTGAGAAAGGGACTCATGTCTGAGTATACCCTGCCACACCTATAGTGGCCAAAAACGATTCAGAAAAGGGGGTGGTGATGAACAGAGTGTCTGAATTAAGCAGACCACTCTTACCCAGTCCAAAGATCAGGGCTTGATCCATCACCGTTATTTATCTCACTGCCCCATCCCAGCTCAGAACCTGGCTATATGCAAATCAGTCTGTCCCTGGCCCAGTGCATCATGGGAACAGGGCAGACTAAACTACCAAGCCAATTCTTCACCAGAAAGGAGACAAGCTACCGGGGACCGGTTTCTGCCATTTCAGGCGTCTTCGGCCCGGCTTGCTTGAATCCTGATGGAGCAGTGAGAAAGGGACTCATGTCTGAGTATACCCTGCCACACCTATAGTGGCCAAAAACGATTCAGAAAAGGGGGTGGTGATGAACAGAGTGTCTGAATTAAGCAGACCACTCTTACCCAGTCCAAAGATCAGGGCTTGATCCATCACCGTTATTTATCTCACTGCCCCATCCCAGCTCAGAACCTGGCTATATGCAAATCAGTCTGTCCCTGGCCCAGTGCATCATGGGAACAGGGCAGACTAAACTACCAAGCCAATTCTTCACCAGAAAGGAGACAAGCTACCGGGGACCGGTTTCTGCCATTTCAGGCGTCTTCGGCCCGGCTTGCTTGAATCCTGATGGAGCAGTGAGAAAGGGACTCATGTCTGAGTATACCCTGCCACACCTATAGTGGCCAAAAACGATGGGATCCCAGCAGATCTATATAAAGCAAACATTGAGATCTGGGGCCCCATGCTGGTGCAGCTTTTTAATGCAGCACTAACAAGGGGTTTAAATCCGTCTTGGTTTACCTTGGTTATTGTACCGATGTATAAGAAGGGAGATAGACAAAATTGTGCCTGTTATAGGCCAATCTCTCTCCTTGACTCATCTGTAAAAATCCTTGGAAGAATCATCCTGGCAAGACTCCAGAGCTGGGCGGAGGAGAATGAAATAATGAGCGACCTACAGTACGGATTCCAGAAGGGCATTGGAACCGTTGAACAATGTTTAAATTTAATGATTGTTCAACAAAAGTATACCAGGGTAAAAGGTGAACGTCTGCACCTCACGTTTGTCGACCTTACGTCGGCGTTCGACTGTGTGCCACACACTAAATTGTGGGCGATCCTGGAATGGCTGGGCGTGGAAGATCCTATCATCCGCTTTCTGAGAGAATTATACTCAGGAGCCACAGCTTCAGTCCGCTATGATAGGGTGGGAGAATGTACCAGAAAATTCGGAGTGGGACGTGGAGTACCCCAGGGTTGTGTTCTGGCCCCTTTCCTATTTCTGCTTTACATAAATGGACTTGAGCATCATCTCCTGCAGGAGTGCAGGGATATGCCTAGGGTTGGTAAGAGATCTATCCCTGCACTCTTGTATGCGGATGATGCAGTCTTGATGGCACGTATACCCTTACCCCTACAAAAACTGATAATATCATTTGAGAAGTTCATGTTGAGTCTAGATCTAAAAATCAATTGCAGTAAAACTTTCTCCATGAACTGTGGCACAAGATATGGAAAGCAGATGAAAAGAATGTTTATAAATAACGTTCCTTTGGAAAATACCACTACTTTCCCCTACCTGGGTATTTTTTTCCATGAATCTGGGGTTTGGACAAGTGCTGTAAAGGCCTGAACTCTTTTGTTCCAAAAAACAATAATGGCCATAAAGATTTTTATAAAAAAGTTGGGCAAAAAACCAATAAGAGAAATCTTGATTATATATAATGCCACGTGTACATCGGTAGCCCTGTATGGCGCAGGTCTTTGGGGGTATTCAAATATAGATCCAATTCAAATAGCCGAAAATAAATTTATGAGGGACGTCCTAGCACTACCACAAAGTGTTTCGACCTACATTTGTCATACTGAACTGGGACAACCTCATATTTCGGATCTAATTAGAACACAACCCATCCTCCTGTGGCATAGGGTATGGACAACTAACGAATGTGTTATGAATCGCGCTATGTTTTATGATTCAAATTGGTTGCCGTCAATACTACGAGGACCAACTCACAATTGAAAATATACCCAGAAAAACTGCTGAAAACACTGTGTTTGGAATACCTCGAAGACAAGAGAAGGCGAGAGGAAATGAATAAAAAGACCGTTACCTCGCACATCTTGTTATTAACTGGCGATAAAGTACAGCCATACTTAACTCTGCTGATGTCTAACTATGATCGATTTCTCGTGACCCGTTTTAGATTAAATATTGTTTTTAGACTCTTGTCCTTTTCAGAAATGAATTCATGGTTACGAAATTTACCTACTTGCTCGTGTGATGATTCCTCTGATATCCATATTTTATTTTTCTGTAAATTTTATATTATGCCACGTAGGAATCTTATAATCCCATTCCTTAAAGAAATGAATTTAAATAGATGTCGCCCAGCTTTTTTAGAATTTCAGAGAATGGACACAGTTTTAACTGTTGCTGTAGTTTTAAGCTTTTTAAACATGTATTTAAATTATGGAAAACAATTGGTGCTGATGAAATATAATAGATTTGTTACTTTTTAAATTTTCCTGTGTAAAATTGTAAATTTCATGCTGTTGCTTTTATGGTTATTGTCTTTTAACCGAATAAAGTACTTTTTGAACTTTGATTCACATACACCCTTGTGTGCTGCCATTTTGGGGCATTTGCACATGGGCACTCATTTTGAGGGACTCTGCACCCAACTTCTCTTGCACCATATTGGAGAATCCACACCCGCTCCCAGCTACACATTTTTGAGTCACTAATAGCCAGTCTGTGAATACACCTGCCTGGGTAGCTTGCGTGTGATCTTGTTACATCGAAGAACATTTGATGAGCCGTCATGTCCTGAAGGGCAGGCTTGCATCACACTAACCTACTAGAGAGAGGATAGCAGGATTGTAGAGTGTCCTAGGTTAGTGTCCGAAGGTCATGCATACGCTATCCTCAATCGGACCAACATTGTAGGCGAGTTTGAGCTGTGCTGCTAAGAGGTTACTTCAATCCAGTGGTCTTTCCTTCTGGCAGTATAAGAGGCTTTCTCAGGGGAGAATAATTTTACTGCTGTTTAAAGAACAACATTGGGTGATTTGTGCATTTTTCATCTTCTAGTAATCCTAGTCCTATCACAATGACGTCACAGATTGTATGGTCGAAGTAGGATCTTAACTGGAATGCTCTCCAGGAAGAGATAAAATTTGACAGCTGTATGTCCCAGCTGCTTTTTGTTTCATTTTCTTTCCCTTAATGGGTGTTCTTCTTTTTCATGGACCACCCAGAGGTCGAATCCAGTGATGGTAATAGCATATATTCCTCAAGGGGTAGGTTCCTTTCGACCTTCCACAAAGGGCTTCTGGTTCGTTTCGGAGGACGGTAGGAGCTGATGTCATGGCTGTGCCGCAGGGATCCCCAGCTCCTAAGTGAAATGTGGGCTCCACCTTTAGCTTGGACTATGAAGATAATCCTAAGAAGTGATTGGCTGGTGCCCAAGCATGAACTGGGCTAGTCCCCTTGATCGATAGTCATGACTATCCAAACGACTGGCAATTGATCGTGAGGACTATTTCACCAGAAAATAACCCCTCTACTCACGCGTTCTCTGTTCTGTGAGGAAGGTCAAAGGCCTCATTTAAGGTTAGATCAGGTGGCCAACCACCCTATTTGACATCATACAATGATGCTGCATAGTTGGTGGTTTTTTCCCCGAATGAGCTTCTGTCTCCATGTATTGGGTAGGGGAGGTTTCAGATGTTATACACAGAGCCAGAAGTTGGACAAAGTGATGGGCCAGAGTGTGAGATTTATTAGTGAGGAATGTAAAGGGTGAAGTGGATAGTGAACATGGAAGTGAGAGATAAATGAGGTCAAATCAGTAGAGCAGGAGAAAAGAACAAGAAAGACTGGAGGCAAACGAGAGGGAGAGGCGAGAAAGCGGAGCAGTACTGCAAGAACGGAAGGTGAGAGAACAGCGCAGAATATTAAAAACAACTAAGAGGATAGAGAAAGATGTTGGAGAGGAGAGATATGAAAACAGAAGACGGGAAGTGTGATAGAGGCATTGTGGAATAAAAAAAGAGAGATCAATTTAGTGACGCTTAAGGCTGTGGGAAGGTAGGATAGGGGCGCACACGAAGGAACATGAAGCCTGGTTTTGTAGATCTGAACTGAAAAGGATGGAGGGTGGAACAGAGGCAAGAGACGGGACAGACAGTACAAAGCGGTTGACCATAAGCGAGAAGAGTGGTGCTGGAGAAATGTGGTGATAGGGAACTTGCAGAGGGAATGATTTACAGTTTCTGTCTAGGGGATCAGAGGGCACGTGACAGGTGGATACCGTAGCCTGGGGTTTAAGCCCCGCTTCTGTCTGATATCCTCCCTCAGATTACCATAGCCCACCCCAGCAGCACAGTCTGCCAGCCTGCTTTTCAAGTAATTGATCATTGTTGTGGGTCAGAAATTAATTTTCTTATGACAACTGCAACATGCTTCTTATTAAACATTAAGCAATTAAAAAATACCTATGATGTCTCAATCTCTTTCCATTAACACCCCCTTTCTTCTATGTATGCGTCTTCTTTTATAACTTTTCTAATCCTTCATTCAGGCCTTTCTTATTTTTTCCACACTAAATGTTTGTCCTTTCTTTCCCAGCACGTTTTCTCCACTTCTCTCAATTCCTTTACCTTTACCTGTTTTGGTCTGACGACTGCACTCCTATCTATCCTTCTTGCCTTGCTTTCCTATATCCCACTTAGTAGAGGGAATTTATACTTTCCCCCAAATGACATCACAGCAAATGTAAGAGGTAGCGACTTCCCTTTTGGTCTAAGCTCCACTCTGTGACGAACTATGTGTTTCTGCTGACAATGTTTGCTTCAGACTATGCCCTGCTCATCGGGCTGGCGAAATTCTGCTTTGGTGAATTTGCAAAATGAAACCTCAATTTTGATTAACTGAAAAGAAAGTCTATGAAAACACAGAAAATGGGAGACACAGCAAAAAGAAAGTGGGTCAAGATAGTAGGTAAGGAGGGAAATGACGGGGGTTAGAAAAGGGAGTGGGAAGAGGTATTAGGAAATAGGTAGGGATAGTATTACTGGGGTACAGACAAGATGCAGGAACTAGGTTATAGGTAATGATACAAATACGAGGGTACAGACAAAAATAGATATATTAGGGTTTGGGTAGGGTACTATTTGTAGGGCATAGACAGGGTAGAGGTACTATGTGTGGCCATGAAGTAAGTGTATGGGTATAGGCAAGGGTAAAGTTGCCAGGATATAGGTAGAGGCTCCCCAGACTTTAGGCTCATGTGCTACAAGCCCTAAAGGTGGTAGAGAAACAGGACAACAGTTTGGGGGCCCTGGAGGTCCTCATGAGAGGCCCGTTAGATAATGGAATGGCCTAAGACTGGATCCAGAGTCAAATAGATTTTAATTCAGACCTAGATCTGTCATAAGTTAATAAACAGGCACTTGGTCATCATGAGACCAGCTCTGCATCCAAGGCACAATAGCCAGCCAGTTGCAAGGTCTCTGCATCATCCAGCAGGGCCCAGTAATGCTACGGGACACTATTCCAGCACCCAAGACCGGTGCAGGATTGTGCTCATGCTACGCTGGATAGAGTTAGGTGATACCAGGTACGATTACAAGTGGAAGCCATCAGCGATGGAGCAGAGAAGCTTCCTTGCCAGGTTCAGTCACCACTGCAGGGATCCGCTCACCTGCATTAGGTTGTCTTGGGGCTGATCCCTTCTCTCTAAGAAGAGGTGGTTGCTAACGGGATGCAGGGCAATCTTGCGGCATACTGGAGGTATTCTTTCGCTGGATGGGAGCTCCACCAAGGCAGTCCACAGGCAGAGCAGTAGGACCACGGGCAGCTTCTTAGACCTGATGCAAAAAGTTGTATGTAATGAAGTATTTTGTGTCTAGATAGGTAGGTCAAGTGTGATGGAGTCTTCATGTTGCTGGAGTGGAGCTGGAGCTTATGTGCTCAGTGTTGGACCTTATCGGTGTGGTACAAAACATTGAATTTTAAATATTGACCTCAATTATTATCTACTATATAATATTCACTTTAGCTTAAGTAGATGTGGGGTTGGAACAGTGAATCTATACTTCCCTATGTATGCCTACCTTGATGATACAATGGTAGTTGATATTTTGAATATTTCGGAAAGCTCAGAAATCTTTCATTGGGTCATCCATTTTCAAAGCAGACATTAAACCTCGTTAACTCGTTAAGATTGTTAAAAGCTTCCTCTCTCCCATGCTGAAGAAAATGTTCTCTCCCCTTTGTTGGAAGTATGTGAAGATTTTTCAGATTTCTTCTCTACAAAAATCCAAAACCACTGTGAGCAATTCACTGTGCAGGTCCCTCCTGGTCTGGGGGCTTCAATTCTCACTCAGTCAGGTCCTCTTCTCGTTAGGTTTGACCCTATATCCCTAGAAGACTAGAATACACAGCACCTGTCTCCTGCAGCAGTACATGAATGTACACACGCATGGAGAACCTGGGAAGGGGGGCAGGCACCCTGCACATACTCCGCACCAGTCTCCTGGAACAGTACATGAGTGCGCATACCGGTTCAGAACCTGGGGAGGAGGGCGGCGATACTACCTACACATGCTCAACACCTGTGTCTGACAAAGTCCCAACTGGATAGCTGGCCTGCGGGAGGGTCCTTTCATGCCTGTGCATTGAATTGACTTCTCATTGCTGAAGTGTAGACCTCCCATACACAATGTGGTGTGTGTAAGGCAGTGAGAATAGTGCACTCTGACAATCACCAGGCTTTAGTGCAAGGGAGGATTTAGGAACCACTCCTCTGTCACCTGGATATTCCCTCAGGACCATCCCCACTACCCATTAGACACAGGATACCTGGGCCATGGGTGGAATGGACTTTGGGTAAATTAAAGTACATAGGACTGGTCTAACCAGTGTCAGGATTAAACAAGGCACCGCTTGACACAGGACAGAAACGGCGCACCTGCCTCATTAAACGGGGTGCCTGTGTCTTCCCACCCGTCTCACCAGGACAAGGGATGTCCAGATCATGGATGCCTTATCCATGTGCTTAGCAGTGCTTGCAACCGAGTTGAAGTCCATTGTCAGCACTGTGCTTACCCACCGGGGGCCTTGAGCCTTATGTACTGCGGTGCATCTGTGCACTCTAACCTCTGCTACACCAGGTCTATGCACCTGGGACCGTATGCGTGTGCTTTGAGGTGCTCCTTTGTACCTTCGCTTATGCACAGATGCCATGACCCCTCCCTCACCCCCCCCCCCCCCCCCCGTCTCCCTTATTCCCTTATTTTAAGCCGCACAGTAAATGGCCAGGCCCGTTTGCAGGCCCTCGGATCTGTTTTAATGCAGCGTTTGTCTGGGAAGGGGACAGATGACATTGGACACAGGTGTCCTATGACCATTTTTACTAATATGACAAGCCATGAAGACTTAGCATCAGCTGTTCTTTCACACAGCCAGGGTAACATGAAGCGGAGCGCAAATGACATCTGGTACTAGCAGTGTCAGAGGAGCGTCCCGGCCACTCACAACACTGAACGAGGTAGTAACTCTTACAGGTGCTGCATGAGCACCAGGCTTAAGATCAACAGGCTCAAGAACAGGTATTCACAGGCTCCTCATTGATGGATAACAGGAAGGCCTCTGCGAGGCTTCCATGAGATACCTGCTGCAGTGTGATGGCATCCAGATAAGTTCTGTCCTTTCGGCTGTAAACTGGGCCAGGCCTCAGACTGAACCGCACAGCAGATGGCTAGGAACACTGATCCGCAGAGCGCGTCCATAGGTGGGCGCACCGTGAAACCAACCAGCATCACTGCGCATGCGCTGCCTCCTCTGAGGATGCCTATGAATCTTAGCTGCCAAAAAATACAGGTCTGAGTATTTAATGGAAAGCCTGTTTTTCTAATCTCCCCATCAATCATAGCAATGACACTGCCCAACGCCCAGTTACCTACCCCAACTTGCCAGCAAGGAGCCTGCCCCTCTTTGCCTACTTTTGTTACCTTCCACTACAGTCAGGAGGACCACAGGTCTTGGTAGACCTCATCTCGCACTTCGACAGCACCTCTCGATGACCCACACGTGAGTTCTCAGATTTACAAAAAGTAATGGCGATGGACCACCTCTTTGTTTCCCGGTGAGTCTTCCACGTGAGACCCTGGACCATGAAGGTGGGCTTTTCTCATGAGAAATTAGGTCTTCTGTTCTGGATGGTGAAATCATCCTACGGTTGTCATTCTGTCTGCCCTTCTTCCTCTTGTGGTGTCCAACATCACCATTGCTTAGCAGCCATCGTCCCTTTCGTGGGTGATTGATGCCTGTTAAAGGGCAAGGGGGAAACACGTTGTGTGTCCCTAGCCTCCTTCCCCAGCTGCCTCTCCAGTTCCAGGCAGGGAGGCCTCCTACCCGTCTCTGTGACTTAGGAGCTAATTACAGGTCGAGGGGTCCTCCTTAGTAGGCTCTTAGTGTGGGATACCTGCTGAACTGGGATCACAAGTTATGTGGGAACACCCCACTCCCCCTTTTTCCTCCTGTGAATATTGTGCCAGTGGGGAATAAACTGGGAAAATATGTTTGGGAAAGAACCTGGAATGTGTGAAAACCACGCAGGAATGAGTCTGCAAACTCAGATCCCGGCGGGTATCTCTCATTCCCAGGTTCACAATTCCTAAAGGTGCTGCAACACTGTGCCCCGGAATCACTACCCTCGTATTCTGAGGTTCTCGGGGGCATTGCTGCACCCCCAGGAGTTCGGCGGAGGGCCCTTTGTGGCACTGGGGCTCACGGTGGAGCAACGAGCCCTGCCTTTTCAGGGCGTTGCCCCTCTTTGTGCCATCTCCCCTGAACCGTGCCAGGGCTAGCATGCCAAGCAGTCCTTGCTGGCTGCGCCACAGAAGTAACAACCCCCCCCCCCCCCTTCCCTCCTATTCCATATATCCCCATACAAGCCTTTTTAATGTAATGCGTTGTTTCATCCATTGTCACTCTTTTGATTTTCCTATACTTTCACATCCTTTTGCGTCTCTTCTCTGATTTGGCATGAATGTTCTGCAAGGCTTAGACCCAATGGTAGTTGTCTCACTGCGCTCTCGCAGGCAGGTCTTGGAAAGATGTTATAATTGTGTACGTTTGTTTTCTGTGCAATTTCACTGAATTTACCTCACGATTTTTAAATCAAATTCTGCCATATCGAGCGTTGTGTGACATCAAAGTCTCAAAATGACTACTTTTCTCCAGTGTTAGAGAAAAGCCTTACATTTTCCCAAAACATTGACCATTTAAGATTTGTTGTTATTTGATAAACTCACTGGCAACCGTATCTTCCAATAGCCTTTACGAATTCCGTCTGACAATTTTTGTTTTAAATAAAAAGGTCTGGTGTGTCAGCAGGACTGTTGTGGCCCACTGCCCCCCTCTGCCCATTGGCCTCATTGCACAATCCTTTTTCTGTCTCATTTATTTAAACCATAAACTTTGCCACTGTACACACGCCTCTAATTTGTAACCTTCCTGAGACAAGCACACATCTTGCTTTAGCATCTGTGTCAGAATAACCTTAATTTAACTTTTATTACCTCTGTAGCAGTAACACTAGGAACTTGAATGCAAACATGTCATGCAGAATCACAGCAGCACACTCACTAGTATGTGCTTTTCCATCAAGGCATATTTGAACGTTTTGCTTGCAGCAGCCGGGTGATAGGGGCTCAAATGATGGTAAGGGAGATAGAGGCAGGGATACTTCTTTTTGGGTTCTTCTACCCTCATATTTGAGATTATATTCTCATTATGAGAGAAACAGTGTCTGAACCCCCAGTCTTTTATAATTGTTTGAGGTGAGTGATTGTCAGTGCAGTACACAAAGAATTCTACAGAAAGGGCCCCAAACATTCATGAACCCACTGTGCACTGTGCCGCTGCCGACAGTCTCTGCTCCCCCCCTAAACTTTGTAATCTGCCCAAATACATTCAAAAGGAAGAAACATATAGGAAGAACCTTCCGTGTGCTGGGTCCTGCGCTCCCCTCCATTCGCAAAGGTGGAGTGAGCCCCACTGCCCCTGTCACACACCCAAAGAACTCACAGTAGCTACCCAGAACGTGATCTCTTGAAGTGCCAATTGTTCCTTCCAGAGCAAGCTTAGCAGGGGTGGTGGCTGCGTAGCACAAGCACGCTTGTCTATCTGTTTATCTATATATCTATCTATCTATCCTACTTCCAGCAAAAGACATATATAAATACGTTTGAGACGTTTGTCTATTAAATAACAAGTATGAGATAGTTAAAACCAGTTAGGAAATATATATAACCAACTTCAAATTTCCTAAAATTACAAAACATATCTTAATCTTAAGATATTAAAAATATACTGATCATAAATTGAGCAAGACCTATTGCAGTATCACAGAAATTCAGATTTGTTAATAAAGAAAAAAAAGCTTTTTTGTTACATTTAGAAAAACTGGATAATATATAATAGTATGACATAATGTATATTTTGTGTCAAGATTGCATAAATGCAGTCCATTTTTCTCTTCAATCAGTGAACAAAACTAGGGCTCTGAGATTCTTGGGTTGCAACTAATCCTCAACTTCATTATTTCATACCTTAACCGAGGGTCAAGTATACTAAACAGGTACGGTTATACACAGGGGATGAAAGAACTGGGGGTCTTTAAAGCTCTAATGGGGGTGAGGCTTATGTAATTAAGGGCATCGCTTAGTCATGTAAACTAAATATCTGTGCTTCACATACATAGTGTTCCCTGACTAGTATTTTGCTGTTTCTCTGTATTTTATGTCATGGCATCCAGGTATATAGCACAACTGACATGAACCTAAACCAGTCTTCAAAAGAAGAGAGTGTCCCAGGAAACCAGAAAGGACTGGGTATAGAGATATAACAAAACAAGATTCCTTTCTGTGTTATTCAGTATTAGGTTTTGTGACCTGCTGGTCTACTTTCAGTATTTGTATTTCTAGCCGAACAGAAAAGTTGTATAGGTACTTATTACTACACCACACTAGAGTGACTTTCTTTCTCTCAACATTTTATTTTCATTTGTTAAAAACATTCATATAAAATTCATCACAGGACATTTCATATCCAACATATATATGTGAGCATTCCCTAATCTAATACAGAGATAAATCCTATTCTTATTGTTGCTCAAAACACAAACCCAAGATAAAAAGCCAATTCTTTTGGCATATATTGTTTAAAATTCTTTAAGTATATATTACTTCAGGCAGTCCTTTTGTCTAAAAAGGACTGCCTGAAGTAATATATACTTAACTTCCACACAGCAACAACGAGACATTTTCAATACGTGCTCATTGCAAGAGAGTTTATCAAAAGTCCTCGAGATGCATTCCCGCCAATTCACCCCAGGATGTGTGCTCTAATGCGTGGCGGAGGGCTGGATTCATGAAACACTTAGGAATTGCAAGTATCCGTGTCCAGCATGTGCTTCCAATTCCTGCCCACACCTCATAACTGTCCAGTCCTAGAAGCTATCCATGTAAAGATTAAACATGGCCTTCAGCACCTGACACCATCCACCAGATAGCCTCGTCGTTAATAAACCTGGCTGCCTTTCTTCAAAATCAATTACCACATGTTGCAGCTCAGGCACAGGACTCAGAAAAATATCAAAGCCTGGGGGGTTCCTCCCCCATTACCTGCACCTTCCGACAACTCCTCTCCAGAGTCGGTCGGAGGCAATGAATCATGGCAGTGGCCAAGAACAACCATCACATGGCTTCTTTCACCACCAAAGACCTGTGCTGCAGTGCAGTGCGCTAAAACCTTAAATGTGTCATGCGCTTAAACATTAAATCCAGGTTCAGAATTTCAATGGATCGTGCAGGGCACTAGATACCGCTACAACGGTGACATCTAGTGGTTTGTATCAGAACAGCAGACACAACACTTGATCACATGTACATAAGATTCCGCATCACAGCAGCGCCTCTAAAGCTGTTACCCATATAAATATAATGTGTGTATACCTAATGTAAAAGGCAAATGCACCTTGGTATGCAATGGATTGTGGTAAGTAGTCAAAACGTGTATTTAGTCGAACAGGCACCTAATATATACATACAGTATAACAGTTATGATGACAATGAAAACGCCTCGTTCTGCAGAGGTGTAATGGTCCACTTTTCATGTGCGCTACCGACCATTAGCTATCGCTATGTGCCCTTTGCGTCGTGGCGGGTCTTCCCTGCATGCACCGCAGCTCTGGTTTACAGTGGAGTGGCCTTACTTCTTCGTTCCCTTCTCGTCCACCCTTGGCTTACTGGTGTACCAGAAGTGTGCCGTCTGATGCACCGATTCACACTGCGGCACCAATGGGACCCCACTCCAACACACTGACACAGAGGGGTTGTATTGTAAATATATATATATATATATATATATATATATATATATATATATATATATATATATATATATATATATTCTATTTAGTGAATTCACTCCAGACTGCTCTATTTTGTGTTGTCTCACTTTCGTAGTTTTCTATGCATTCACCTTTGAATGTTTTTGTCCCCCTCGCCTACTATATTCACCAACCTATGTATATATTTTAAAGTTTTTTATATATTAAGGCCTGAATCCATTGTAAATTTACTATTGGGTAGTGTCAGAAGATGAGATGCGACAGGGCGCAAACATTGCTTCCCTGATGTTGTATTGCCGGAGTTATGTATTTATTTGACATTTGATATGCATTGAGCCGCATCATTTAAATGACATCAGAGTGCTTAACAGTTGACAGAGAGTGCCTGGCTGCCGCCTCTGGAGACTTGAGTTAGATGTGGGGGACCAGGTATATTCTGTGTGTGTAGAGGTGGTTGAATAAGTCAATTGACCTCAACCTCACAGGCAATAGCCGCTCCACAGCTTTCTGAACTAGTCAATATATGTGATGTTTTTGCATGAGAAGGTAGTGAATTATGTTGTTGGCCCTTTCCGTGATTTAATTATGCGTGAAAGGTAATTAATTGCCATTTTCATGGGGGGTTTCTGTATGTGTTGGACTGCGGATTTGCATGCCCCCTTCGTTTCTTCCCTTGTCGCTTGTGTGCTGGTTTCAGTGGTATCTGCACACGCGCCCTGGACAGCTTCCTGTTACGCAGCTGGATTGCTTTGTCTCAGGCTCACAGGTTGGGCGAAAAAATAGTTTACCATTTTGTGGCGTGCGCGTTGGGGTGAGGTGATTTCTTTTTCAGGTCTTTCCCTGGCTGCTTTCGATGATTTTCACAGCACAAAGGGGTAGGTCTAAGCTGGAGCGCACACAAGCATGGCATGGCGTGCTCTCTGTGCCCGCCTCGTTCATCCTTCCCGGAGCAGTAATCGGGTACAGAACAAGAAAGGCCTGACCTAGAAACTTCCACGCCTTCAAATTACAAAAAACTACAGTTCCACTCTTCGCCCTGCTGTCCACCGAATGGCAGCGTTCAGGAAGCCTTCTATGTATATACATACCCTTGGTAGACAAGAGGTTTCATGGCATTTCTAAAGGTAGTCTGGTCTCTCCCTTCTCACTCCAGAGTTTGGATCTCCTCCAATCAGCTGCAGTATTACAGTCGGTACACTTCCACTTTCTCAGAATCTGACCTTATTCCCAGCCTGTGCCATGCTAACCCACTGGCATACAAATAGATCCCGCATTGCTGTGGTAAATAATACTGCAAGGCAACCTTTAAGGTTAAACATCAGAAGACAACCGCTCCACGATTGGCAGAATCTCCTTTTCGATGTTTGCATTATTTATCCTATATATTCTCTCATGTTGCTTTGATTATGAGGATACTTCTTCATTTAAAAGCAGCCTGAAGCTCTCAATATTTCTCTATATATGCATCCAATAATTAAAGTACGCTTCAAACCCATGAGCTGATCAGCTGACCTTGGTTAAGTGGTGTTTTGCAGTAGGCTAGCAGCGAGCAGACTGTACGCCTTTTTATAGTAGCGCTATCTCACATGCATATAATTATGCTCCTTTAGTTTGTTCTGCATCCTTATAGTGCATGCCAACTCAAAACTCCACTATGTGTCTGTGAAACACCTACATGAAAATGTTTACTCAACATAACATTTCCAATAACAGCCAGTTTTTCTTTCTTTGAGTGGCCCTCTCCTAACTTTCTGGCCACTGCATGCCTCCTGTCTCTGAGTACAGTATAATCTAAGTCACGTGCATGTTTGTTAATCTCTATTATGGAATCTCTGCAAACTGCTCACACCTCTTCTCCAAGATCACAACCTATCCCTCTTTGAAAGTCATACCCCACAACCTAGCAATACTTAAACCCATCTGGCTCATTTACCCATCCCACTTACAGACTGCATGTACTCGCATACCCCACACTACTGATCAGTGCCAACGCCAACTAAATTAATCCACCGCAAATGCATGAGTAAATCCATGGAATGGCCTCCTTGACAGTCAAGACTAATCAAAATAACCAACAATAACCACTGGATTAACCACTAACCTTGGGCACCAGAGCAGGGTGCTGTCTGGCATAAAGCACTTAACCCCCCCCCCCTCCCTCCGATCGGGGTACACTGCCCCTATATAAATGCAAATTAAACACAAGAATAAACAGTGTTAAATATTAAAACACAGCTAAACATTTCCTAACCTGCTTAGTAGTTCAATAACATGGCACACTGCGCCGCACTCATATAAAAATAAAAGTTAAAGGCCAATATTTCAATTGAAGTACAGCTGAGTTTCACAAGTCATTGACCAAAATATTTGGTTTCATGTTTCCAGGCAGGTTAAATTTAATTTACAGTTGCAAAGGTAAGCTGCTTCTCTCAAAGACTAAATATGAATGCAAGCAATGCTTGGCAGATGTAACAATCACTCACACATCAGCAACTGGGCTGAATGTATCCAAAAGAGGCCCAAGAGGGATCCATAGATTTTGGAATAGACGCCTCACCCACTAAATAGTGGCATGCTTCATCATCGGCCCCTATCCACACCTTGGTAGGGTAGAACCACCAGGGTGAACACAACAAAAAAATTGAGTTTTTATGTAAATGGTGACTGGATTTTTAGTAGGGATCCAGAAGACCAGAGACAAAAATGTCTTGGGTATACCCCAGGAGATTTCCTTTAATAAGTGGGTACTCTAGACTTGAATAACAGATTGTGGGGTCTATTTGAGTATCAGTGTCTCAATTACCCCTTTAGAAGCCAACATGTTTTTGCCCACATTTAAAACCCATAGGGCTCCAAGGCCTATGGAAGGGCTGTTCGCTTTCCTGCCTGTCTAGGCAATCCTACCATGCTTAGAAATCAGCTCTACGGCTCAAACCTAATGATTCTTTACTTCAGAAAACCTAAAACCATTAATGGATGCACCACAGAGGTATTAAAGGAACGTGAATTGCAATTTCAATACTATAATGTTAGTTAAAAAGCTAGAGACGGTAGGCGGCTTATCAATGATAGCCACCCGGCAGAGGCCGCCTCACTCCATCAGACTGGAATTGGATATAAAGGTTGTTATTTATATATATATATATATATATATATATATATATATATATATATGCTGTAATTTACAGCAAAGCTATAAAGTGAAGCACGTCAAACAAATGAAAAATAACACACATGAGCATACACCAACAGCAATATGAAAAACATGCTCAACCAATCACAGTTCTTACCCTATAAGTGGGTGGTTCAGGAATCATGCACATCTGGCGGGAGGCGCCCACCTGTAGTCAAACACTTTTTTTGACAGAGACATAATATAGTTAGTCATACTGCACTACAACTAGTATTAGTGTCCTGCGCATACTAGGAATTACATGTATTACATACATCTAGCTTGTTAGGTGAAGGTCTCATGGAGAACAGAGTAGCACTATGAGGGGGAAGCTTAGCTGTGCATTCATGATGGGTACCGGGATTGGCACTGGAGCGCTTTCAGTGAAGGATCACTCGTTATTCGTGTGCCATGCATAACCACAAGCACTAGGAATCCCAAATTGTCTTATTTTGAGGTTGCTTTGCTTTGATAGTTAAAAACCTGTGCTTATGCAGTAAAGTGCGTCGGCCTCCCAAGCATACCCCCTAGTAGAAGTGCCTTGGAAAATAATTAGAGCGGAGAGCAGGGTTACCAAATCCCACTGGTACGGTGCACAGGCATCATTTTGTCAATATCACTTCCTTCATCAAGGTAAAGTGCCTGCCTTTGAAACCTGCAGCTCCCCACACAGACCTCGACGGATAATTTGTGTTTGCGCTGTCTGGTCTTCTGAAGGAGGAGAAAGCAGGTAATTGGGTTGGCGCGCTGCGCAGTCAAATGGCGAGTAATGCGGGTGTCGCCAGGGTCTCATGGGAATTGAAGTCCAAACGGGAGACGCTCTTTAGTGAGAACCTGGTACCTGAGCATTGGCAAAATATGGAACTGCAAGGTGACATGGACAGGTCTGCGGGAATGCAGAGTGCCGTCAATGTTATGGGTACTCGGGCCTTCATTGTGACCGGCCTACTGCGAAATGACAATTTGGCTCAGAATCTGGAATGGTGTCTATATGAAGGCACAGTATTAACTTCAGTGAAAACAGAACAGAACAAAACAAAGAACAATAAAACGAAAGTAAACCTTATTTCAGTGGGGTCACAGCTATCCCTGCGATTATTACACTACTCCGGAAGTTTATTTTCCTTAAGAGGGTACACGTCTTGGGCTTCGGTGCTGCCCTGTATTTGGTGTGCAATGGCCCACAGAGAATTAAAAAAAAGAATAGCCTATTCTGAGTTTCAAAGATGGTTCACACCTGCATTCCTGCTTTTGAACAATGAGGCAAAAGCTCAATATAATAGCATCTTCTGCTAATCCTATCTGTTTTGCAGGCAGACTGGTGCACTTAGCAAGCGAGACTAAATGCTTCTCCCATTCTTCTTCAGCAAAAGCAGGTGATATATTCCCCCAGGGTCAGCCCAGTGACGGTGTCCCAGAGTCCCCAACAGTCTATTTCCCTGGGCGCGGGCAGGGAAAATGCAAAGTTCTTCCACTGGGCGGGAGCACAAAACATTTCCCTGCTTGTGCTCTCGGCAGAGAAATGCTTTGATTGCTCCCACCCGGTGGGGAAAAAGAAACCTGACCCTGCAGGGTTGGAGCAATGCTGGTTCCTGCTGCACCCACGGTGGATGCAAGCATAGGAGTCAGCAGGGCTGTGGGGGCCCTGAGACCCTCCCTGCGCAACCCCAACGAGGTGCGTGTGCTCCAGGTAAGCACCAGGGCATCCCACTTAAAAAAAAACGTCCGCCTCAAGTTGTGGCGTGCCCCAGCGTGGCTCTGGGGGTACAAATAAACACGGCCTCCTGCATGGCCCCGCAGGGCCACTTTCAGGTGCCGGTGGGGCTCTGGGCTCCCACTGCAGCCCCCTAAACAAAACAAAACAGTGTGTGACCCGGGTGGGACCATGGCACCTAGGAAAACAAAACCTGAATAATAAATGAGCTGCCACAACCACTCATGTATTATTCACTGCTCCTCCAGGGAGGGCCCCATAATGCACAGTAAGGGGGTTTCATTATATTTTGTTTTGGGTGATTTTCCTAGATGGGGCATGGACATCACCACATTTTTATGTTAATGTTGGGGAGGAACTGCAGGGAAATCTGCAGCTCCCCAGTAACACTAGAACAAGCACTGGCGTTGCCAATAGGTCTCACAGTAGGAAAGTTGGAGCTATTACAATTGCAAATAACAATGCCTTTTATTTTGCATGTTAAAAACATAAAGGGCTTTGTCATTTAAAAAACCAATATCTCCAACTTTCCTACTGCGAGACCTATTGTGCACTGCACAGTTTGTGTGAAAGTGGCACTGCGTGGCTGAGTGGCGTTGCGTGGCTGAGTGGCGTTGCGTGGCTGAGTGACGTTGCGTGGCTGAGTGGCGTTGCGCGGCTGCGTGGCGCTGCGTGGCTGCGTTGCGTAGTTGAGTGGCGTTGCGTAGTTGAGTGGCGTTGCGTAGTTGCGTGGCGTTGCGTAGTTGCGTGGCGTTGCGTAGTTGAGTGGCGTTGCATAGTTGAGTGGCGTTGCATAGTTGAGTGGCGTTGCATAGTTGAGTGGCGTTGCATAGTTGAGTGGCGTTGCATAGTTGAGTGGCGTTGCATAGTTGAGTGGCGTTGCATAGTTGAGTGGTGTTGCGTAGTTGCATGGCGTTGCGTGTGTGAGTGGCGTTGCATGTGTGAGTGGCGTGGCGTTGCGTAGTTGAGTGGCGTTGCGTAGTTGAGTGGCGTTGCGTAGTTGAGTGGCGTTGCGTGTGTGAGTGGCGTTGCGTGTGTGAGTGGCGTTGCGTGTGTGAGTGGCGTTGCGTGTGTGAGTGGCGTTGCGTGTGTGAGTTGCGTTGCGTGTGTGAGTGGCGTTGCATGTGTGAGTGGCGTTGCATAGTTGAGTGGCGTTGCATAGTTGAGTGGCGTTGCATAGTTGAGTGGCGTTGCGTAGTTGCATGGCGTTGCGTGTGTGAGTGGCGTGGCGTTGCGTAGTTGAGTGACGTTGCGTAGTTGAGTGGCGTTGCGTAGTTGAGTGGCGTTGCGTAGTTGAGTAGCGTTGCGTAGTTGCGTGGCGTTGCGTAGTTGCGTGGCGTTGCGTAGTTGAGTGGCGTTGCGTAGTTGAGTGGCGTTGCGTAGTTGAGTGGCGTTGCGTAGTTGAGTGGCGTTGCGTAGTTGAGTGGCGTTGCATAGCTGAGTGGCGTTGCATAGTTGAGTGGCGTTGCGTAGTTGCATGGCGTTGCGTGTGTGAGTGGCGTTGCATGTGTGAGTGGCGTGGCATTGCGTAGTTGAGTGGCGTTGCATAGTTGAGTGGCATTGCATAGTTGAGTGGCGTTGCATAGTTGAGTGGCGTTGCATAGTTGAGTGGCGTTGCATAGTTGAGTGGCGTTGCATAGTTGAGTGGCGTTGCGTAGTTGAGTGGCGTTGCGTGTGCGAGTGGCGTTGCGTAGTTGAGTGGCGTTGCGTAGTTGAGTGGCGTTGCATAGTTGAGTGGCGTTGCATAGTTGAGTGGCGTTGCATAGTTGAGTGGCGTTGCATAGTTGAGTGGCGTTGCATAGTTGAGTGGCGTTGCGTAGTTGCATGGCGTTGCGTGTGTGAGTGGCGTTGCATGTGTGAGTGGTGTGGCGTTGCGTAGTTGAGTGGCGTTGCGTAGTTGAGTGGCGTTGCGTAGTTGAGTGGCGTTGCGTGTGTGAGTGGCGTTGCGTAGTTGAGTGGCGTTGCGTAGTTGAGTGGCGTTGCGTAGTTGAGTGGCGTTGCATAGTTGAGTGGCGTTGCATAGTTGAGTGGCGTTGCATAGTTGAGTGGCGTTGCGTAGTTGAGTGGCGTTGCGTGTGCGAGTGGCGTTGCGTGTGTGAGTGGCGTTGCATAGTTGAGTGGCGTTGCGTAGTTGCATGGCGTTGCGTGTGTGAGTGGCGTTGCATGTGTGAGTGGCGTGGCATTGCGTAGTTGAGTGGCGTTGCGTAGTTGAGTGGCGTTGCATAGTTGAGTGGCGTTGCATAGTTGAGTGGCGTTGCATAGTTGAGTGGCGTTGCATAGTTGAGTGGCGTTGCGTAGTTGAGTGGCGTTGCGTGTGCGAGTGGCGTTGCGTGTGTGAGTGGCGTTGCGTAGTTGAGTGGCGTTGCGTAGTTGAGTGGCGTTGCATAGCTGAGTGGCGTTGCATAGTTGAGTGGCGTTGCATAGTTGAGTGGCGTTGCGTAGTTGCATGTGTGAGTGGCGTGGCATTGCGTAGTTGAGTGGCGTTGCGTAGTTGAGTGGCGTTGCATAGTTGAGTGGCGTTGCATAGTTGAGTGGCGTTGCATAGTTGAGTGGCGTTGCATAGTTGAGTGGCGTTGCATAGTTGAGTGGCGTTGCGTAGTTGAGTGGCGTTGCGTGTGCGAGTGGCGTTGCGTAGTTGAGTGGCGTTGCGTAGTTGAGTGGCGTTGCATAGTTGAGTGGCGTTGCATAGTTGAGTGGCGTTGCATAGTTGAGTGGCGTTGCGTAGTTGCATGGCGTTGCGTGTGTGAGTGGCGTTGCATGTGTGAGTGGCGTGGCGTTGCGTAGTTGAGTGGCGTTGCGTAGTTGAGTGGCGTTGCGTAGTTGAGTGGCGTTGCGTGTGTGAGTGGCGTTGCGTAGTTGAGTGGCGTTGCGTAGTTGAGTGGCGTTGCGTAGTTGAGTGGCGTTGCGTAGTTGAGTGGCGTTGCATAGTTGAGTGTCGTTGCATAGTTGAGTGGCGTTGCGTAGTTGAGTGGCGTTGCGTGTGCGAGTGGCGTTGCGTGTGTGAGTGGCGTTGCGTAGTTGAGTGGCGTTGCGTAGTTGAGTGGCGTTGCGTAGTTGAGTGGCGTTGCATAGTTGAGTGGCGTTGCATAGTTGAGTGGCGTTGCATAGTTGAGTGGCGTTGCATAGTTGAGTGGCGTTGCATAGTTGAGTGGCGTTGCATAGTTGCATGGCGTTGCGTGTGTGAGTGGCGTTGCATGTGTGAGTGGCGTGGCGTTGCGTAGTTGAGTGGCGTTGCGTAGTTGAGTGGCGTTGCGTAGTTGAGTGGCGTTGCGTAGTTGAGTGGCGTTGCGTAGTTGAGTGGCGTTGCGTAGTTGAGTGGCGTTGCATAGTTGCGTGGCGTTGCGTGTGTGAGTGGCGTTGCATGTGTGAGTGGCGTGGCGTTGCGTAGTTGAGTGGCGTTGCGTAGTTGAGTGGCGTTGCATAGTTGAGTGGCGTTGCATAGTTGAGTGGCGTTGCATAGTTGAGTGGCCTTGCATAGTTGAGTGGCGTTGCGTAGTTGAGTGGCGTTGCGTAGTTGAGTGGCGTTGCATAGTTGAGTGGCGTTGCATAGTTGAGTGGCGTTGCATAGTTGAGTGGCGTTGCATAGTTGAGTGGCGTTGCCTAGTTGAGTGGCGTTGCGTAGTTGCATGGCGTTGCGTGTGTGAGTGGCGTTGCATGTGTGAGTGGCGTGGCGTTGCGTAGTTGAGTGGCGTTGCGTGTGTGAGTGGCGTTGCGTGTGTGAGTGGCGAAAATAACCCCTCTACTCACGCGTTCTCTGTTCTGTGAGGAAGGTCAAAGGCCTCATTTAAGGTTAGATCAGGTGGCCAACCACCCTATTTGACATCATACAATGAGGCTGCATAGTTGATGGCTTTTTCCTCGAATGAGCTTCTGTCTCCATGTAATGGGTAGGGGAGGTTTCAGATGTTATACACAGAGCCAGAAGTTGGACAATTTGATGGGCCAGAGTGTGAGATTTATTAGTGAGGAATGTAAAGGGTGAAGTGGATAGTGAACATGGAAGTGAGAGATAAATGAGGTCAAATCAGTAGAGCAGGAGAAAAGAACAAGAAAGACTGGAGGCAAACGAGAGGGAGAGGCGAGAAAGCGGGACAGTACTGCAAGAACAGTAGGTGAGAGAACAGCGCAGGATATTAAAAGCAACTAAGAGGATAGAGAAAGATGTTGGAGAGGAGAGATATGAAAACAGAAGACGGGAAGTGTGATAGAGGCATTGTGGAATAAAAAAAAGAGATCAATTTAGTGACGCTTAAGGCTGTGGGAAGGTAGGATAGGGGCGCACACGAAGGAACATGAAGCCTGGTTTTGTAGATCTGAACTGAAAAGGATGGAGGGTGGAACAGAGGCAAGAGACGGGACAGACAGTACAAAGCGGTTGACCATAAGCGAGAAGAGTGGTGCTGGAGAAATGTGGTGATAGGGAACTTGCAGAGGGAATGATTTACAGTTTCTGTCTAGGGGATCAGAGGGCATGTGACAGGTGGACACCGTAGCCTGAGGTTTAAGCCCTGCTTCTGTCTGATATCCTCCCTCAGATTACACCACCCCTGGAGACCATAGCCCAACCCCAGCAGCACAGTCTGCCAGCCTGCTTTTCAAGTAATTGATCATTGTTGTGGGTCAGAAATTCGTTTTCTTATGACAACTGCAACATGCTTCTTATTAAACATTAAGCAATTCAAAAATACCTATGATGTCTCAATCTCTTTCCATTAACACCCCCTTTCTTCTATTTATGCGTCTTCTTTTATAACTTTTCTAATCCTTCATTCAGGCCTTTCTTATTTTTTCCACACTAAATGTTTTTCCTTTCTTTCCCAGCACGTTTTCTCCACTTCTCTCACTTCCTTTACCTTTACCTGTTTTGGTCTGACGACTGCACTCCTATCTATCCTTCTTGCCTTGCTTTCCTATATCCCACTTAGTAGAGGGAATTTATACTTTCCCCCAAATGACATCACAGCAAATGTAAGAGGTAGCGACTTCCCTTTTGGTCTAAGCTCCACTCTGTGACGAACTATGTGTTTCTGCTGACAATGTTTGCTTCAGACTATGCCCTGCTCATCGGGCTGGCGAAATTCTGCTTTGGTGAATTTCCCAAATGAAAACCTCAATTTTGATTAACTGAAAAGAAAGTCTTTGAAAACACAGAAAATGGGAGACACAGCAAAAAGAAAGTGGGTCAAGATAGTAGGTAAGGAGGGAAATGGCGGGGGTTAGAAAAGGGAGTGGGAAGAGGTATTAGGATATAGGTAGGGATAGTATTACTGGGGTACATACAAGATGGAGGTACTAGGGTATAGGTAATGATACAAATACGAGGGTACAGACAAAAATAGATATATTAGGGTTTGGGTAGGGTGCTATTTGTAGGGCATAGGCAGGGTAGAGGTACTATGTGTGGCCATGAAGTAAGTGTATGGGTATAGGCAAGGGTAAAGTTGCCAGGATATAGGTAGAGACTCCCCAGACTTTAGGCTCATGTGCTACAAGCCCTAAAGGTGGTAGACAAACAGGACAACAGTTTGGGGGCCCTGGAGGTCCTCATGAGAGGCCTGTTAGATAATGGAATGGCCTAAGACTGGCTCCAGAGTCAAATGGATTTTAATCCAGGCCTAGATCTGTCATAAGCTAATAAACAAGCACTTGGTCATCATGAGACCAGCTCTGCATCCAAGGCACAATAGCCAGCCAGTTGCAAGGTCTCCGCATCACCCGGCAGGGCCCAGTAATGCTACGGGACACTATTCCAGCACCCAAGACCTGTTCAGGATTGTGCTCATGCTACGCTGGATAGAGTTAGGTGGTACCAGGTATGATTACAAGTGGAAGCCCGTGCCAGACCAGCGATGGAGCAGAGTAGCTTCCTTGCCAGGTTCACTCACCACTGCAGGATTCCGCTCGCCTACATTAGGTTGCCTTGGGGCTGATCCCTTCTCTCTAAGAAGAGGTGGTTGCTAACGGGATGCAGGGCAATCTTGCGGCATACTGGAGGTATTCTTTCGCTGGATGGGAGCTCCACCAAGGCAGTCCACAGGCAGAGCAGTAGGACCACGGACAGCTCCTTAGACCTGATGCAAAAAGTTGTTTGTAATGAAGTATTTTGTGTCTAGATAGGTAGGTCAAGTGTGATGGAGTCTTCATGTTGCTGGAGTGGAGCTGGAGCTTATGTGCTCAGTGTTGGCCATTATCGGCGTGGTACAAAACATTGAATTTTAAATATTGACCTCAACTAATATCTACTATATATTATTCACTTTAGCTTAAGTAGTTGTGGGGTTGGAAAAGTTAATCTATACTTCCCTATGTATGCCTACCTTGATGATACAATGGTAGTTGATATTTTGAACATTTTGTCTTTCGGAAAGCTCAGAAATCTTTCATTGGGTCATCCATTTTCAAAGCAGACATTAAACCTCGTGAACTCTTTAAGATTGTTAAAAGCTTCCTCTCTCCCATGCTGAAAAAAATGTTCTCTCCTCTTTGTTGGAAGTATGTGAAGATTTTTCAGATTTCTTCTATACAAAAATCCAAAACCACTATGAGCAAATCACCGTGCAGGTCCCTCCTGGTCTGGGGGCTTCAATTCTCAGTTAGGTCCTCTTCTCATTAGGTTTGACCCTATATCCCTAAAAGACTCCGCGTCGGAACTGGCAAGGTGTAAATCTGGCTCCCCCTGGACCCCTGCACTCCTTCTATTCCAAATCTGGCCACTGAGGTGGTTCACTTTGTCTTCAAATTGATGAATAGTTCTCTTGAATTGGGATTGGTTCCTGCAAGCTGGAAACACACGCTACTGCTCCCTTTGCTAAAAAAAAACATTGGACGATCCATAAGTCTTCAGCAACTTAAAACAGATTCTTCTTTTCCGGATAGTTGCTAAACTTTTGGTGAAAAGGGTCAACAAGCAGCTATCACACTTCCTGGAGTCCATCCTCATTCTGCACGACTCCCAATCGGGATTTCGTGTGGGCTACGGTACCAAGTCTGTCCTACTGGAGGTCCCAGAATTTATTAAGGAAAATCTCGACCTGAGGTCTCCGGTGATGGTCATGCTCTTGGATCTGTCCTTTGCTTTCGATACGGTTTCCCATGCCATCCTACTAGATAGAATCAAGAGAATTAGAATCATAGACCAGGCTCTGCTTCGGCTTCAAATAATCCAGAACTCTGCTACACGCCTTCTCTTGAAGATTCCCCCATGTTCACCTGCGTCAAATCACCTTTGGCATCTTCACTGACTCCCTGTCATCAAGAGGATCCAATTTAAGGCACTCACTATTGCCTTCAGGGCATTAACTCACGAAGGTCCATTTTTACTAGAGGAGAAGATTCAAGCCCTACTTCCTTTCCAGATCTCCGAGACCTTACAATCTCAATCTGCTGCAAGTTCCTTGCATACACAAAGCCAGAAGAAGTACCTTCACTTACCTGTCCTCCAAATTGTGGAACGCTCTCCCGCTTAGCTTGCGTTCTATCCCTCTGAATCTGTTTTCAGACATAACCTCAAAATACTGCTTTTTGACACCTGTCTAATGGTTATGTAGACCTACAGCTTTTTTTTCTTCTTCCTTTAAGGGCTGTCCGCTAGCACCAGGACGCCCCTTCAGAGGCAGCTGTTTGCTCTACAAGTACATTTTGTTGAAATTCTCGATCTGTTCAGTGTCAGTAAAGAAAGTGAGACTGTACATCGTGACATTCACCTACCTCTAGTATCCAGCATGTATTGGGGTGTTGATATTTCATCTGGCGTCACATGATTTTTAAGACCCAACTCCAATGGCATTTCTTTGACATGACTGATGTCCGCGGTGGTAGCAAAAGTCAGGGAAGACCAAAGGAAGGTGCCCCAGCAGTGGTGGTGCAGGGCGAAAGCCTCGTGTGTGCAACCATCCAGCAGTAACTCGCTTGTGTTTCCACGGTTGAGCACATACTCCACCGAAGAATGTGCAGGATGAAAAAGCAGAGATATTCACTCCAACCTTCTATGGCGCTATAACACGGGGGAACGACAGGGCGATGTGTATAGCCTGTTTAGCCGTCAACAGAAAGCCTTCACGTTGCACCCCTATAACTATACAGATGGATTCTCCCTTACACACCACTTCACACATATTTTTGCCATTTGGTCAAGCCGGGATGACAAGAAATTTTCCGCACTGGGTACCACCTGGCCTTGCTATCCCACGGCTGCCCACAGTCACATGATGCTGAGCTGAGCCGCCACCGCCATTGCCGGGGATCAACCCGTGACCCCGCGCTCTGAGTCAACCGCTCTGGCGGCTGCGCCACACCTCTCCCTAATATATAAATCGCCACATCTATGCACACATGCGCACTGTACTCTCTTGACTCGCTAGCTATGGCATCAACTGCATTAAGAGTGTGTAAATCTGTAGCTCTGCGTTCTCCCTTAACCCCTTTAACGTGTGCTCATAGCCTGGTTGTACTGATTCCCAAATGTAGCGGTCTCTAGACCGGCTTCTGATACCCACAGTGTTGGTTCAGAATCCGTGTTCAAAACAGCAAACCCCAGTGTTGGGCATATTTAAATTAAGGCTACAGAGTCCAGATAAAAGGTGGCTACATTTAGTCCTAAATAAATATCAAAACGATTGTTGTTTTTTTAATTAGAATAAACTGAGATGGTATTAATTACTTGGGAAAAGAAGAGACGTGGACGCCATTGTTTGCATTTGTTTTGTCCCATTCTCGTAGGTGTATCTTCCGGTTCGAGAACATGTTTTCCACACACGTGTTCTCTAATGAGCACATCAAACTTTTGGTGGCTCCGGCCCAGCTCCCTCTAAGTATGCTCTTTGGGCTGAGCTATCTCTCTTCCCCCCCCCCCCCCCCCCCCCCACGTCCCCCTCCACCTCCCCCTCCCACATCTTACTGACCACAAACCAAGGAAGATCTCCCCGGCGGGTTTCTGTCGGGGCTCCTGACAGTGCAGAACCTGGGATGGGAAGCAGGCGCCCCGCACAGATCCCTGGAGCAGTACATGAGTCTACATACGAGTGCAGACCCAGGGAAGGAGGGCGGCGCCCCACACATACTCAGCACACAACTCCCTGGAGCAGTACACGAGTGTACACACGCATGGGGAACCTGGGAAGGAAAGCAGGCACCCCGCACATACTCAGCACCTGCCTCCCAAAGCGGTACATGAATCTACTCACAGGTGGAGACCCCGGGAAGGAGGGGGGTCACTCTGCACATACTCTGCACCTATCTCCTGGAGCAGTACATGAATGTACACACGCATGGAGAACATGGGAAGGAGGGCAGGCGCCCCGCACATACTCAGCACCTCTCTCCTGGAACAGTACATGAGTGTGCACACGCATGGAGAACCTGGGAAGGAGGGCAGGTACCCTGCACATACTCAGCACCTGTCTCCTGGAGCAGTACATGAATGTACACACGCATGGAGAACATGGGAAGGAGGGCAGGCGCCCTGCACATACTCAGCACCCACCTTGCTGAGGCAGTACATAGCACCTCTCTCCTGGAACAGTACATGAGTGTGCACACGCATGGAGAACCTGGGAAGGAGGGCAGGTACCCTGCACATACTCAGCACCTGTCTCCTGGAGCAGTACATGAATGTACACACGCATGGAGAACATGGGAAGGAGGGCAGGCGCCCTGCACATACTCAGCACCCACCGTGCTGAGGCAGTACATGAATGTACACACGCATGGAGAACCTGGGAAGGGGGGCAGCCGCCCCGCACTTACTCAGCACTGGTCTCCTGGAGCAGTACATGAGTGTGCACACGCATGGAGAACCTGGGAAGGAGGGCAGGCACCCTGCACATACTCCGCACCAGTCTCCTAGAGCAGTACATGAGTGTAAACACGTGTGTGGCTGTGTGCTGTTTAATTATTGATCTGTGGATACCAGCTGTCAGAGATGAGAAGGTCGGGATAACTTACTGTTTGTTTATGATTCTGCAATAAAAACATATTTTACAAAAAAAAAAAATGAGTGTAAACACGTGTGGAGAACCTGGGAAGGGGGGCAGCCGCATCGCACATACTCAGCACCTGTCTCCTGGAACAGTACATGAGTGTACATACCGGTTCAGAACCTGGGGAGGAGGGCGGCCGCCCGTACATACTCAGCATCTCCCACCCGGGGCAGTTCATGAGTCTATACATGGGTGCAGACCCTGGGAAGGAGGGCAGCGACCTACCTACACATGCTCAACACCTGTGTCTGACAAAGTCCCAACTGGATAGCTGGCCTGCGGGTGGGCCCTTTCATGCCTGTGCATTGAATTGACTTCTCATTGTTGAAGTGTAGACCTCCCATACACAATGTGGTGTGTGTAAGGGAGTGAGAATAGTGCACTCTGACAATCACCAGGCTTTAGTGCAAGGGAGGATTTAGGAACCACCCCTCTGTCATCTGGATATTCCCTCAGGACCATCCCCACTACCCATTAGACACAGGATACCTGGGCCATGGGTGGAATGGAGTTTGGGTAAATGAAAGTACATAGGACTGGTCTAACCTGTGTCAGGATTAAACAAGGCACCGCTTGACACAGGACAGAAACGGCGGACCTGCCTCATTAAACGGGGTGCCTGTGTCTTCCCACCCGTCTCACCAGGACAAGGGATGTCCAGATCATGGATGCCTTATCCATGTGCTTAGCAGTGCTTGCAACCGAGTTGAAGTCCATTGTCAGCACTGTGCTTACCCACCAGGGACCTTGAGCCTTATGTACTGCGGTGCACCTGTGCACTCTAACCTCTGCTACACCAGGTCTATGCACCTGGGACCGTATGCTGTGTGCTTTGAGGTGCTCCTTTGTACCTTCGCTTATGCACAGATGCCATGACCCCTCCCTCACCCCCCCCCCACACCCCCAGTCTTCCTAATTTTAAGCCGCACAGTGTATGACCAGACCCGTTTGCAGGCCCTCGGATCTGTTTTAATGCAGCGTTTGTCTGGGAAGGGGACAGATGACATTGGACACAGGGGTCCCAATGACCATTGTTACTAATATGACAAGCCATGAAGACTTAGCATCAGCTGTTCTTTCACACAGCCAGGGTAACATGAAGCGGAGCGCAAATGACATCCGGTACTAGCAGTGTCTGAGGAGCGTCACAGCCACACACAACACTGAACGAGGTAGTAACTCTTACAGGTGCTGCATGAGCTCCAGGCTTAAAATCAACAGGCTCATGAACAGGTATTCACAGGCTCCTCATTGATGGAGAACAGGAAGGCCTCTGCGAGGCTTCCATGAGATACCTGCTGCAGTGTGATGGCATCCAGATAAGTTCTGTCCTTTCTGCTGTAAACTGGGCCAGGCCTCAGACTGTACCGCACAGCAGATGGCTGGGCACACCGATCCGCAGAGCCCGTCCATAGGTGTGTTCACCGTGAAACCAACCAGCATCACTGCGCATGCGCTGCCTCCTCTGAGGGTGCCTATGAATCTTAGCTGCAAAAAAATACAGGACTGAGTATTTTTGGGCAAAGCCTGTATTTCGAATCTCCCCATCATTCATAGCAATGACACTGCCCAACGCCCAGTTACCTACCTCAACTTGCCAGCAAGGAGCCTGCCCCTCTTTGCCTACTGTTTTGTTACCCTCCACCTAAAGTCAGGAGGACCGCAAGACTTGGTAGGCCTCATCTCGCACTTCGACAGCACCTCTCAATGACCCACACGTGAGTTCTCAGATTTACAAAAAGTAATGGCGATGGACCATCTCTTTGTTTCCCGGTGAGTCTTCCACATGAGACCGTGGACCCCGAAGGTGGGCTTTTCCCATGAGAAATTAGGTCTTCTGTTCTGGATAGGTAAATCATCCTACGGTTGTCATTCTGTCTGCCCTTCTTCCTCTTGTGGTGTCAAGCATCATCATTGCTTAGCAGCCATCGTCCCTTTCGTGGGTAATTGATGCCTGTTAAAGGGCAAGTGGGGGAAACACGTTGTGTGTCCCTAGCCTCCTCCCCCAGCTGCCTCTCCAGTTCCAGGCAGGGAGGCCTCCTACCCGTCTCTGTGACTTTGGAGCTAATTACAGGTCGAGGGGTCCTCCTTAGTAGGCTGTTAGTCTGGGGTACCTGCTGAGCTGGGATCACAAGTTTTGTGGGCACACCCCACTCCCCCTTTTTCCTCCTGTGAATATTGTGCCAGTGGGGAATAAACTGGGAATAGATGTTGGGGAAATAACCTGGAATGTGTGAAAACTATGCAGGAATGAGTCTGCAAACTCAGATCCCGGCGGGTATCTCTCATTCCCAGGTTCATAATTCCTAAAGGTGCTGCAACACTGTGCCCCGGAATCACCACCCTCGTAGTTCTGAGGTTCTCGGGGGCATTGCTGCACCCCCAGGAGTTCGCAGGAGTGCCCTTTGTGGCACTGGGGCTCACGGTGGAGCAACGAGCCCTGCCTTTTCAGGGCGTTGCCCCTCTTTGTGCCATCTCCCCTGAACCGTGCCAGGCCTAGCATGCCAAGCAGTCCTTGCTGGCTACGCCAAAGAAGTAACAACTCCCCTTCCACCCCCTCCCCGCCCCCGCCCCATTCCAGATATCCCCATACAAGCCTTTTTAGTGGAATGCGTTGTTTCCGCTATTGTCGCTCTTTTGATTTTCCTACCCTTTCACATCCTTTTGCGCTTCTTCTCTGATTGGGCATGGATGTTCTGCAGGCTAAGACACAATGGTAGTTCTCTGTACTTTACATCAGAAGATCTTTATAGCCTCTCACTGCGCTCTCGCTGGCAGGCCTTGGAAAGATGTTTGTGATAATTGTGTACGTTTGTTTTCTGTGCAGTTTCACTAAATTTCTCACACGATTTTTAAATAAAATTCTGCCACATCGAAGGTTGTGTGACATCAAAGTCTCAAAATGACTGATTTTCTCCAGTGTTTGAGAAAATCCTTACATTTTCCCAATACATTGACCATTTAAGATTTGGTTTTGTTTTATAAACTCACTGGCAACCGTATCTTCCAATAGCCTTTACGAATTCCGTCTGACCATTTTTTTTTAAATAAAAAGGTCTGGTGTGTCAGCAGGACTGTTGTGGTCCACTGCCCCCTCTGCTCAATGGCCTTACTGCACAATCCTTTTTGTGTCTCACATATTTACACCCTAAACCTTGCTACTGTACCCCCTCCTCTAATGTGTTACCTTCCTGAGACAAGCACACATCTTCCTTTAGTATCTGTGTCAGAATAACCTTGATTTAACTTTTATTAACTCTGTAGCAGTAACACTAGGAACTTGAATGCAAAAAGGTCATGCAGAATCACAGCAGCACACTCACTTGTATCTGTGATTTTCCATCAAGGCATATTTGAATGTTTTGCTTGCAGCAGCCGGGTGATAGGGGCTCAAATGATGGTAAGGGAGATAGAAGGTGGAATAATTCTTTTTGGGTTCTTCTACCCTCATATTTGAGATTATATTCTCATTATGAGAGAAACAGTGTCTGAAACCCCAGTCTTTTATAATTGTTTGAGGTGAGTGATTGTCAGTGCAGTACACAAAGCATTCTACAGAAAGGGCCCCAAACATTCATAGCCCCACTATGCACTGTGCCGCTGCCGACAGTCTCTGCTTCCCCCCTAAACTTTGTGATCTGCCCAAATACATTTAAAAGGAAGAAACATATAGGAAGAACCTTCCGTGTGCTGGGTCCTGCGCTCCCCTACATTCGCACAGGTGAAGTGAGCCCCACTGCCCCTGACACACACCCAAAGAACTCACAGGAACTACCCAGAACGTGATCTCTTGAAGTGCCAATTATTCCTTCCAGAGCAAGCTTAGCAGGGGTGGTGGCTGCGTAGCACAAGCACGCTTGTCTATCTATTTATCTATCTATCCATCTATCTATCCTACTTCCAGCAAAAGACATATATAAATAAGTTTGAGACGTTTGTCTATTAAATAACAAGTATGAGACACTTAAAACCAGTGAGGAAATATATATAACCAACTTCAAATTTCCTAAAATTACAAAACATATCTTAATCTTAAGATAATAAAAATATACTGATCATAAATTGAGCAAGACCTATTGCAGTATCACAGAAATTCAGATTTGTTAAAAAAGAAAAAAAAAGCTTTTTTGTTAGATTTAGAAAATCTGGATAATATATATTATAGTATGACATAATGTATATTTTGTGTCAAGATTGCATAAATGCAGTCCATTTTTCTCTTCAACTAGTGAACAAAACTAGGGCTCTGAGAATCTTGGGTTGCAACTAATCCTCAACTTTAATATCTCATACCTTAACCGAGGGTCAAGTATACTAAACAGGTACGGTTATACACAGGGGATGAAAGAACTGGTGGTCTCTAAAGCTCTAATGAGGGTGAGGCTTATGTAATTAAGTTTCAAGCCCACGACCAGGAGACCAGGCAGAGCCTTTTCCTCCCATTATCCAGTGGCGTAGGGTGGGGGTTACATAGGGACAGTTGTCCCAAGCTCAACATTCTTAGAGGGTGCAGAATTTAAAAAAAGAAAAAATGCTGTACTGTTAATTTCTTGCTTTTAAACTTCTGCACTAGGAAGCGCTAATGGTCCACGGGGTACGAGGCGCTATACTTGCGTTGGCCCAGGTGCTGGCAGCCCACGCTGCGCCGCTGCCACTATCCAAGTCTTCCACACAGCAACGACGAGACATTTTCAATACGAGCTCATTCCAAGAGAGTTTATCAAAAGTCCTCGAGATGCATTCCCGCCAATTCACCCCAGGATGTGTGCTTCAATGCTTGGCGGATGGCTGCATTCATGAAACACTTAGGAAGTGCAAGTTTCCGTGTCCAGCATGTGCTTCCAATTCCTGCCCACGCCTCATACCCGTCCAGTCCTAGAAGCTATCCATGTAAAGAGTAACCATGGCCTTTCCAGCATCTGACACCATCCACCAGATAGCCTCGTCGTTAATAAACCTGGCTGCCTTTCTTCAAAATCAATTACCACATGTTGCAGCTCAGGCACAGGACTCGGAAAAATATCAAAGCCTGGGGGGGGGTTACTCCCCCTTTACCTGCACCTTCCGACAACTCCTCTCCAGAGTCGGTCGGAGGCAATACATCATGGCAGTGGCCATGAACAGCACTCACACGGGCACTTTCACCACCAAAGACCTGTGCTGCAGTGCGCTAAAGCCTTAGATGTGTCATGCGCTTTAAACATTAAATCCAGGTTCAGAATTTCCATGGATCGTGCAGGGCACTAGATAATGCTACAACGCTGACATCTAGTGGTTTGTATCAGAACAGCAGACACAACACTTGATCACATGTACATAAGATTCCGCATCACAGCTGCGCCTCTAAAGCTGTTACCCATATAAATATAATGTGTGTATACCAGATGTAAAAGGCAAATGCACCTTGGTATGCAATGAATTGTGGTTAGTAGTCAAAACGTGTATTTAGTCGAACAGGCACCTAATATATACAGACAGTATAACGGTTATGATGAAAATGAAAACGCCTCGTTCTGCAGCGGTGTAATGGTCCACTTTTCATGTGCGCTACCGACCATTCGCTATGTGCCCTTTGCGTCGTGGTGGATCTCCCCTACATGCACCGCAGCTCTGCTCTACAGTGCAATGGCCTTACTTCTTCGTTCCCTTCTCGTCCATCCTTGGCTTACTGGTGTACCAGAAGTGTGCCGTCTGATGCACCGATTCACACTACGGCACCAGTGGGACCCCACTCCAACACACTGACACAGAGGGGGTTGAATTGTGTGTATGTATATATATATATATATATATTCTATTTACTGAGTTCACTCCAGACTGCTCTATTTTGTGTTGTCTCACTTTCGTAGTTTTCTGTGCATTCACCTTTGAATGTTTTTGTCCCCCTCGCCTACTATATTCACCACCCTCTGTATATATTTTAAAGTTTTGTATATTAAGGCCTGAATCATTTACCATTGGGTAGTCTCAGAGGATGAGATGCGACAGGGCACAAACATTGCTTCCCTGATGTTGTATTGTCGGAGTTATTTATTTATTTGACATTTGATATGCATTGAGCCGCATCATTTAAATGACGTCAGGGTGCTTAACAGTTGACATGGAGTGCCTGGCTGCCGCCTCTGGAGACTTGAGTTAGACGTGGGAGAGCAGGTATATTCTGTGTTTGTAGAGGTGGTTGAATAAGTCAATTGAGCTCAACCTCACAGGCAATAGCCGCTCCACAGCTTTCTGAACTGCGCCTCCCGGCCTGGTCACACGCTCCTGGGCCTTCCGCCACCCCAGCCACTGAGGGCCGCCGAGCCCCCTGCCTCTCGTCACCCCAGCCACCGAGAGCCGCTGAGCCCCCTGCCTCCCGCCACCCCAGCCACCAAGGGCCGCCGAGCCCCCTGCCTCCCGCCACCCCAGCCACCCGAGGACCGCGCCAGATTTTCCCGCCGCCCCGCCCCCCCGCCAGCCGATTGGCTCCCGCTCCCCCCCACTTCCCCGCAGACCCTCCCTCCCGGCTCCCTCTTAAGGGGAGCCCGACCAGAGCCAGGGAGTGATCACTGCGCCTCCCGGCCTGGTCACACGCTCCTGGGCCTCCCGCCACCCCAGCTACCGAGGGCCGCCGAGCCCCCTGCCTCTCGTCACCCCAGCCACCGAGGGCCGCTGAGCCCCCTGCCTCCCGCCACCCCAGCCACCAAGGGCCGCAGAGCCCCCTGCCTCCCGCCACCCCAGCCACCCGAGGACCGCGCCAGATTTTCCCGCCGCCCCAGCCCGAGGCCCCGCCCCCGCCAGCCGATTGGCTCCCGCTCCCGCCCCCCCGCAGACCCTCCCTCCCGGCTCCCTTCTTATGACGTCCCCAGAGCGACCGCGCAGCGGACGCGTGCAGCAAACGCGCGCAGCGGGAGCACCGACTGAGCGCCGAAGGTGCGCCAAAGGTAAGCCCGTCGGCGCCCGTCCGCGCCTGGACCGCGCCCAGTGCCAGGACCCCTGGCCCCCGCAGACCCCAGCCCACCCGCCGGACGTACGACGCCGCCACCCTCAACGCACTCAACGCCGGCCGAGTCCCGGGCTGCTACCGAGCCACCCCGAGACGCACCCACGGACCCTTCTGCTGCAACTCCTGCAAGTTCACCTGCATCCGGACCTGCACTACAACTACACCAACCAAGACGAGCAACAGCAGCAGCCACCTGAAATGCATCCTGCTCAACACCCGCTCCATTCACAGGCACGCCATCGAGGTCTGGAACCTGCTCGACACCACAGCCCCAGACGTCGCCTTCTTCACGGAAACCTGGATGAACGCCTCCTCAGCGCCTGACATCGCCATCGCCATCCCAGACGGCTACAAGATCATCCGAAGGGACCGCATCAACCACACCGGAGGAGGCATCGCCATCGTCCACAGGAACACCATCCGCATTACGACCAACACCGATGACACCCTCGCAACTGCCGAGCACCTGCACTTCCAAGTCCACATCAACCCCAAGACCACCCTCAGAGGCACCCTCATCTACAGACCCCCTGGACAACGCACACAATTCAGCGAAGACATCGCCGACTTCATCAGCCCACATGCCCTCTGCTCCGCTGACTACATCCTCCTAGGGGACCTCAACTTCCACCTGGAGAACAACAACGACCGCAACACCACCACCCTGCTGGACAACCTTGCCAACCTGGGACTCAAGCAACTGGTGACCACCCCCACTGACTACGCCGGACACACACTCGACCCCGTCTTCTCATCCAGCAAGGACATCGCCTTCAGCCACGCCACCGGACTCCACTGGACAGCTGCGTCCACTTCAGCTTCGCAAGGACCACGATCCACCACCACCAGCAACAGGCTGCACGCAGGAACTGGAACAAGATCACAGCCGACCAGCTCGCGTCCTCCCTGAGCATGAACCCTCCCACTAGTACAACGAACCCTAGCCAAGCGGCCACCAACCTCACGAAGTGGATCAGTGACTGCGCAGATGAGCTCGCCCCCCTGAAGACCCCACCCAGCAGACCCGGCAGCAAGAAAGCCCCATGGTTCACCGACGAACTCAAGAGCTCCAAGAAGAACTGCCGAGCCCTCGAGAGAACCTGGCGCAGAGACCCAACACCGGACAACATGACTGCCCACAAGCTCGCCACCCGAAAACACCACCAACTCATCCGCGCCACCAAGAAAACTGCATTCAAGGAACGACTGGACAACAACGCACACAACAGCAAAGAACTCTTCAACATCGTCAAAGAGCTCTCCAACCCCAACGCCGGAAACAACGACATCACCCCTTCGCAAGACCTCTGCAACTCCCTCGCCTCCTACTTCCACAACAAGATCGTTGACATACACAACAGCTTCAGCACTCAACCGATGAACACCACGACCGAACCACCGCCCCCCACCACCACCCTCCGCGCCTGGACTCCGATCAGCACCGAAGACACCGTCCGCACGATGAACTCCATCCACTCCGGATCTCCGACCGACCCCTGCCCTCACCACATCTTCAACAAGGCCGACGCTGCCATCGCACCCCACCTGCGGGACATCATCAACACCTCCTTCGACACCGCTACCTTCCCGGAGAGCTGGAAGCACGCTGAACTCAGCGCTCTACTCAAGAAGCCATCGGCTGACCCCACCGACCTCAAAAACTACCGCCCCATCTCGCTGCTCCCGTTTCCTGCTAAAGTCATCGAGAAGACCGTCAACAAGCAGCTGGCCGCCTTCCTCGAGACAAACGGATCCCTCGACCCCTCGCAGTCTGGCTTCCGGGCCAACCACAGCACCGAGACCGCCCTGATCGCAGTCACCGATGACATCCGAGCGCTGCTCGACAACGGAGAAACAGCGGCCCTCATCCTCCTCGACCTCTCCGCGGCCTTCGACACTGTCTGCCATTGTACCCTAGTACAACGCCTCAGCATCGTCGGAGTCCAGGAGAAGGCACTGGAGTGGATCATCTCCTTCCTCGCCGGAAAGACACAGAGAGTCCGCCTCCCTCCGTTCGGATCTGAAGCCACCAAAGTCATCTGCGGCGTCCCTCAAGGCTCCTCGCTCAGTCCAACCCTCTTTAACATCTACATGAGCCCCCTCGCAGACATCGCACGCCAGCACCACCTCAACATCATCTCCTACGCCGACGACACCCAGCTGATCCTCTCCCTTACCAACGACCCCGCCACCGCCAGAGCCAACCTTCACGAAGGGATGAAAGAGGTAGCCGAATGGATGAAGAACAGCCGCCTGAAACTGAACTCAGATAAGACGGAAGACCTCATCCTGGGATCCTCACCCGCCGCTTGGGACGACTCCTGGCGGCCCCCTGCCCTAGGCAGCGCACCCAAACCAACAGACCACGCACACAACCTGGGCTTCATCCTGGACTCCTCCCTCTCCATGACCAGACAAGTCAACGCCGTCTCCTCGTCGTGCTTCAACATCCTGCGCATGCTACGTAAGATCTTCCGGTAGATCCCCACCGAGACCAGGAAGACGGTCACCCAGGCCCTTGTCACCAGCCGTCTGGACTACGGCAACACCCTCTACGCCGGAACCACCGCCAAACTCCAGAAGAGACTCCAGCGGATCCAGAACGCCTCAGCACGACTCATCCTGGACATCCCCCGTCGCAGCCACATCTCCGGACACCTGAGAGATCTGCATTGGCTCCCGGTCAACAAGAGAATCGCCTTCCGTCTCCTCACCCACGCACACAAAGCCCTACACAGCCAAGGCCCAGGATACCTCAACAGCCGCCTCAACTTCTACGCTCCCAAACGCCAGCTTCGATCGACCAGCCACGCCCTCGCCGCCGTCCCCCGCATCCATAGAGCCACCACAGGGGGACGGTCCTTCTCCTACCTCGCCGCCAAGACATGGAACTCCCTCCCCACCCACCTCCGCCTGACCCAGGACCACCTCGCCTTCAGGAAGCAACTCAAGACCTGGTTGTTCGAGCAGTAGCAGATGCCCCCCCCCCCCCCCCCAGCGCCTTGAGACACTCTGGGTAAGTAGTGCGCTATATAAATGCAATGATTGATTGATTGATTGAATATATGTTGTGTTTTTGCATGAGAAGGTTGTGAATTATGTTGTTGGCCCTTTCCGTGATTTAGTTATGCGTGAAAGGTAACGAATTGCCATTTTCATGGGGGGTTTCTGTATGTGTTGGACTGCGGATTTGCATGCCCCCTTCGTTTCTTCCTTTGTCTCTTGTGTGCTGGTTTCAGTGGCATCTGCACATGCGCTCTGGACAGCTTCCTGTTACGCAGCTGGATTGCTTTGTCTCAGGCTCACAGGTTGGGCGAAAAAATAGAGTTTACCATTTTGTGGCGTGCGCGTTGGGGTGAGGGGATTTCTTTTTCAGGTCTTTCTCTGGCTGCTTTCTAGGCACAGCTTGTGGGAGATGATTTTCACAGCACAAAGGGGTAGGTCTACGCTGGAGCGCACAGTAGGGTGACCAACCGTCCGTAAATTTCACGGACCGTCCGTCATTTTAGTATGATGTCTGTAAGGCGTCCGTAATTTGGGCGTCTCAAATTGCGGACGCCTTACAGACACCATACTAAAATCGACAGAGGACATTTCAGGAAGGAATGCTGTTTCTCCTGCGAGAGGCCCCCGAGTTTAAAAGATTTCACTCGGCCTCTCGCTCTGTTCTTTTAATCTGTAGAGGCTGCCTGCAGAGGCTCCACATGGACCTTGTGCAGACCGTGGCCTGGTCCATTGTCATTCTGAGACTGCAGCTGATTAGCACTTTGGAATGTCAATGGGCCCAATTGTAGTGACAGCATTAGGTGTGTGTGCCTTCTCCTGTATGGGACTAGTGCTAAGCATTCTGCTTTTTCTTGGCACCATGCTGACGAAAATAAAAATAAAATAGCTAACAGTGTTTTCACTGTACATTTAAAAGACAAATTTCAACATAAAATTAAAAAATACTATTAATTAATGTTTATTGTTTCTAGCACACATCTTAATTGCAGAAAGGGCCTTATGACGCATTGCAAAGCTGCGCGCATACTGAATAACTGTGAAGTGCTGCTGGGAACAGGTGGAATTAGCTTTGTTTCCCTTCCAGCTGAGCCCATGAAATCTCCTCGTTCAGACCAGTGGTGGTGCTGAGAAGTCTATGAATTCACCATTGTTCCTAACTTAAGGTGTCCCCATATAACTGTGCCATTTTTGATCTTTATATAAAGTGCATTAGCACATTGACAGCTGAGCTATAAGATTGACTCAAACATTCATAGAGCATTCATCTTCTGCGAGACCTGACTGGTAAATTACTTAACCGAGTGAAATGTTTTCTGATTCTTCCAAAATACGCGCCAGGAACAGGCTTTATACAACCCTTGCACTGAGGGCTTTGTCAACATGAGTCAGAAAGCCAGTTGGACTGCAGCCACCCCACAACCCACTGAGCAATATTTGAGTGATATTAGTTTCAGGTAATGATCGATTCTATAAGATATCACCAGGATGGTAAATGGAACCCAAATCCTCTTTTATAATAGAATGGTAGACTTAAGAATGCTAGGAAACAATAGATATATTTTTCAGCTTTATTTCGCAATCCAAATATTATCCAATATGAATAGTACCTATGTTGAAAACAAACAGAAGAGTAGCTACAATGTTTACGAGAAGTGTGAGCAACAAAGATATTGCAACATATGTGCAATGTCATTTTATATCAATCCCACCTTAATCTCTCTGGTTTACTAAACTAAGCTCTGCATCAAAGAATAGCCTATTCTGAGTTTCAAAGATAGTTTATTTATTTATTTTGTGTACTTGTAGAGCGCATAACCTGTCACCCAGAGGGCATCCTGGCGCTTTGAACTTCTGGACGGATACACTACTTACTAGTAGTGTATCCGTCCAGAAGTGTAGTGTACTTAATAGTTCACACCTGCATTCCTGCTTTTGAACAATGAGGCAAAAGCTCAATATAATAGCATCTTCTGCTAATCCTATCTGTTTTGCAGGCAGACTGGTGCACTTAGCAAGCAAGACTAAATGCTTTCTCCCATTCTTCTTCAGCAAAAGCAGGTGATATATTCCCCCAGGGTCAGCCCAGTGACGGTGTCCCAGAGTCCCCAACAGTCTATTTCCCTGGGCGCGGGCAGGGAAAATGCAAAGTTCTTCCACTGGGCGGGAGCACAAAACATTTCCCTGCTTGTGCTCTCGGCAGAGAAATGCTTTGATTGCTCCCACCCGGTGGGGAAAAAAGAAACCTGATCCTGCAGGGTTGGAGTAATGCTGGTTCCTGCTGCACCCACGGTGGATGCAAGCATAGGAGTCAGCAGGGCTGTGGGGGCCCTGAGACCCTCCCTGCGCAACCCCAACGAGGTGCGTGTGCTCCAGGTAAGCACCAGGGCATCCCACTTAAAAAAAAACGTCCGCCTCAAGTTGTGGCGTGCCCCAGCGTGGCTCTGGGGGTACAAATAAACACGGCCTCCTGCATGGCCCCACAGGGGCACTTTCAGGTGCCGGTGGGGCTCTGGGCTCCCACTGCAGCCCCCATACAAAACAAAACAGTGTGTGTCCCGGGTGGGACCATGGCACCTAGGAAAACAAAACCTGAATAATAAATGAGCTGCCACAACCACTCATGTATTATTCACTGCTCCTCCAGGGTGGGCCCCATAATGCACAGGAAGGGGGTTTCCTTATATTTTGTTTTGGGTGATTTTCCTAAATGGGGCATGGACATCACCACATTTTTATTGTAATGTTGGGGAGGAACTGCAGGGAAATCTGCAGCTCCCCAGCAACACTAGAAAAAAGAAAGTTCGCCTCCTGGAACATTGAAACCATGAACCCAGGAGAAATCCTTATATTTTGTTTTAAAGCATTTCGTAGGCTGTGGCTTTTGATCTACAGCTGGGACTGCAGTGCCACCTAGGGGCCAATTGCATTTTATGTGACCTGAAGAAGTATCACATAAAATCCAAGGCTTATATGTAGTTATTTTTATAATTGCTTTTTTTTGCAATGTAAAATGTTAAAATGTAGGCTAAGAAACATGTTTCTCTTATTTTTTTTCTTAAAGAACAAAGAATATATATTTTTACATTAAAATATAAATGTGATTAAAAGTATTGGTACTTTTTGGAGAAATATGATAGATCTACTTTATATATATATTGTGTTGGCTGTAGAGGAGGAAAGGGAGAGAGTAGGGAGGGTTTGACTGCCTGTGAGGGGGGGGTGGGTCAGTTGTAGAGTGGCCAGAGGTCATGTGCAGCGTGAAGGTGGCTGCCTTAGGAGGGTTGGCTTTACTTATGGTAATGAAATATTACTTTGTTAAAAAAAACATAAAAATTTACTGAAAAAAACAAAGGTTAAAGAAACGTAATAGTTATGTAAAATGTTCAGTAACAATATAATGTTTTAAACTCTAAAACACACAGAAATTCTTCAGTTATTGTTGTAATTATCACAAGCTCCTATAAATCGTACCCTCGCCGTGCACTACACCACACATTACATCACTCATTACATTTTCTATGAAATCATTGATCATATCACTGCAACAATTACAATTAAATTATTAATGTGAAAACTGTGCATGGGGTGGATGAGAGTTATAGTTACTTTAGGGCATGAGTTATAGTAACTTGAGATAACTATAACTGGGGAACTTCTGCATTTTTAGAGTTTAAAATGTTATGCTGTGATGGAGCATTTCACTTAACTATAACGCTACTTTAACCTTTGTGTTTTTTATGTGTGTGTGCTTGTGTTTTACAGAGGCAGTAGAAGCACTTCTGTGCTATGGTAAAAGTGGTCAGAGTTTCAGCGGAAAATACTTTTGTTGTTCTCATAACTTTGATGTTATTCGACAAGTCTGCACTAAACTTTTCAAAAAATAATACATCGATTTTAGATCATTTAATGCAAGTTTTGTGTAGATGCATCAACCAGGGGACAAAAAAGGGGGGCCCTAAAATGATAGTCCCCATTTTAACTCCCGTAGGAGTCTTAGTTCCCCGATAGAGAAAATTGTCTGGTTGGAATTCACCAGACTTGGCCTGTAAATAAAACTTTACGCAAGAAAGTGCCTTTGCTTGGCTTGGTGTAAATCCATTCAATAGTGTTTTAAAAATTACGCTAACCCAGTTCAAAAACATAAAGGCTTACCACTGAATAAGGGAGCTTTTTCTCCCCTCATGCATTGCAAATTTCTGAATATGGCTTCAGATTCACAAATCCTCCATGCTGTGATTTGGTGGACATCATAGCAGAGTTTCTGTTGCAGCCGCCACAATGCAGCACCAAGCAACATATTAAGAAAATGGAAATGGGAGCGTTCTAAATATTTAAAATAAATATTTTTATTGCTGGGATTGCGAATGCTATGCTGGGTTTGTGGATCCTGGACCCTCCCTGGTTACCACGGACCCTTCTGAGGCCTCAGAATTCATGAACCCTGTAATGAAAAAAAACATCCACACACTACGTCTGCATTTGGTTAATGGCATCAAGTGGTGTTTGTCCTCAGATGGTGGGTTGGGAGCAAGGCCTAGATACAGGCCAGGTCCTGCGGCCAATCCCCGCTACACACTGCTGAAGATACCTTGTGCAGTAATGGTTGACAGACGAAGACCGTACGGAGTGGGAGTTGGGTTAGGTGCAAGAAACAGCTGCATATAGTGTATGGTTACAAAAAAGAAAAAATCTCTAGAAATGACCTGAAAAAAACAAAGGTTACTGTAAATTTATGGATCGCTTCAGTTATAATACCTAAACATACATGTATAAAAACCTCAGTAATCTACTGTATGTAACTCAGTCAACCTTTAGTTATGGTTAGAAAAGAAAATCTAACAAACACTGAAATTCACCAGCTGTAGTTAGGTAAACCAACTATAACTTTCACCCCTGACATATCAATCAATCAATCAATCAATCAATCACAGTATTTGTAAAGCGCACTATATACCCGTGAGGGTCTCAAGGCGCTGGGGGTAAAGGGGTGCTGCTGCTCGAAGAGCCAGGTCTTGAGAAGCCTATTGAATGTAAGCAAGTCTTGGGTCTGCCATAGGTGGGTGGGGAGGGTGTTCTAGGTCTTGGCGGCGAGAAAAGAGAAGGATCTGCTGCCGGAGGTTGCTCGTTGGGTATGCGGGACCGCGGCGAGGGCGAGGCCGGTGAAGTAGAGCTGGCGGGTGGGAGTGTAGAAAGTGAGTCGTCTGTTGAGGTATGCTGGTCCGGTGTTGTGGAGTGCCTTGTGTGCGTGGGTGAGGAGTTTGAAGGTTGATTCTCTTGCTGACGGGGAGCCAGTGCAGGTGTCTCAGATGGGGAGTGATGTGACTGCGGTAGGGGGTGTTGAGAATCAGACGTGCCGAGATATTCTGGATGCGTTGAAGCTGCTTCAGGAGTTTGGCCGGGATTCCTGCGTAGAGTGCGTTACCGTAGTCCAACCTGCTACTGACGAGGACCTGGGTGACCGTTCTTCTCATTTCGGTGGGGATCCACTTGTAGATCCTGCGGAGCATGCAGAGGGTGTTGAAGCAGGAGGAGGAGACGACGTTGTCCTGCTTAGTCATGGAGACGGTGGAGTCGAGGATGATTCCTAGGTTGCGTGCGTGGTCTGTGGGTGTTGGTGCTGTTCCCAGTGTGGACGGCCACCAGGTGTCATCCCAGGCTGAGGGGGGGGATCCGAGGTTGAGGACCTCCGTCTTGTCCAAGTTCAGCTTCAGTCGGCTGTTACTCATCCATTCTGCGACGGCCTTCATTCCTTCATAGAGGTTGGTGTTGGTGGTCTGAGGGTCTTTGGTGAGGGAGAGGATCAGCTGAGTGTCATCAGCATAGGAGATGATGTTGAGGTTGTGTTGTCGGGCGACGTGGGAAAAAGGGGCCATGTAGATGTTGAACCGCGTCGGGCTGAGGGATGAGCCCTGGGGTACGCCGCAGATTATCTTGGTGGCTTCGGAGCGTAAAGGGTGGGAGGCGGACGCTCTGTGATCTGCCAGAGAGAGGAAGGAAGTAGTCCAGGCCAAGGCCTTCTCTTGAATCCCGGCTTCGTGGAGGCGTATTTGTAGTGTGTGGTGGCAGACCGTGTCGAAGGCGGCTGATAGGTCTAGGAGGATGAGGGCTGCTGTTTCTCCGTTGTCTAGCAGGGTCTTCATGTCGTCGGTGACGACGATGAGGGCGGTCTTGGTGCTGTGGTTGCTTCGGAACCCGGATTGGGATGGGTCCAGGATGTTGTTCTCCTTGAGATAGTAGGTCAGTTGTTTGTTGACGGTTTTCTCTCTGACCTTCACCGTGAACGGGAGCAGGGAGATGGACCGGAAGTTCTTGAGGTCCTTGGGGTCAGCCTTAGGCTTCTTGAGCAGGGCGTTGATCTCGGCGTGCTTCCAGCTTTCTGGGAAGGGTGCTGTCTCGAAGGAGATGTTTATCACTTTCCGGAGTTGGGGTGCGATGGCTGTGTCGGCTTTGTTGAAGATGTGGCGTGGGCATGGGTCTGATGATGATTCTGAGTGGATGGAGTTCATGATCATGCGGGTGTCGTCGTTGCTGATGTTGTCCAGGAGAGTAGGCAGTTGGTGAGGGTGGTGGTTAGGCCTGGGTGGCAAATTCCGCTCGCGGAATTTGCAGTATTTAGGTAGTTTCGCGTTCCGCAGAGAACGCAAAATTGCCCAAAATTCTGCGTTCCACGACTTCGCGAAATTTTTTGCTTGTTTGTGTTCTCAAATGTGTGTTTGCGAGATATTTCTCCCTGAGCACGCAAACAGGGATTGTGAACAGTAAAAAGGCACCGCGAACAAGCAATTCCGTGTGCAGAATTTTTTGCATGTTTGCGGAGATTTATTACCGTTTCGCAGAGATTTGTGTAACGCGACTACGCAAATTCCGCCCACCCCTAGTGTGGTAGCGGGGGGATGGAAGCTATTGTTGTCGGGGTGCTCGTGACGTTGAAGCTATTGTGGATGTCGCCGATCTTGCGGTGGAATAAGTTAGCCAGCGAGTCGCACAGGTTTTGTGAGGGTGGGATGCCGTTGGTGTTGGAGCTGGGGTTGGAGAGTTCTTTCACTATGTTGAAGAGCTCTTTGCTGTTGTGTGTGTTGTTGTCTAGGCGGTCTTTGAATGAGGATCTTTTGGCTGATCTGATGAGGTGGTGGTGTCTGCGGGTGGCGGTCTTGTGGGTCGTGTAGCTGTCTGGTGTTCGTTCGCGGAGCCATTTCTTCTCCAGTTTCCGACATGCTCGTTTGGAGGCCTGGAGTTCTTCGGTGAACCAGTTGGCTTTCTTGCTGGTGCAGCTGTTGGAGGGTTTCTTGAGCGGGGCGAGGGTGTTGGCGCAGTAGTCGATCCATTGTCTGAGGTTGCGTGCGGCGGTGTCGGGGTCGGTGGGTTGGTTCTGTGCGAGGGTTGTGGTTAGCTGGTCTTTAGTCATTTTGCTCCCGCAGCGGCGGGGCATCTGTTGGGTGCGATGGTGCGTGGTGAGCTTCCTGTAGGTGAAGTGGATGCAGCAGTGGTCAGTCCAGTGGAGTTCGGTGGTGTGGTCGAAGGAGATGAGGGGGCTTGCAGAGAAGATGTGGTCAAGCGTGTGGCCAGCGGCGTGGCCAGCGGCGTGGGTGGGTGCAGAGACGAGTTGTCTGAGGCAGAGGTTGGCGAGTTTGCAATCAGGGTGGTGAAGTTGGTGTCGTTGTTGTTCTCGAGGTGGAAGTTCAGGTCCCTGAGGAAGATGTAGGCTGTGGAGGTGAGTGCGTGAGGGCTGACGAGATTGGCGATGGAGTCGCTGAACTGTGGTCGGGGTCTGTAGATCAAGGAGCCTCTGAGGGTGGTGTTGTGATCTGTGTGAATCTGGAAGTGCAGGTGCTCGGCTGTTTTGAGGGTGTCATCTGAGTGGGTGGAGACCTTGAGGGTGGATTTATGGATGATGGCGATTCCTTCTCCAACTCCTTTGGTGCGGTCTCTGTGGGAGATCTTGTAGCCGTCCGGGATGGCTATCGCGATGTCTGGTGTTGAGGAGACGTTCCACCAGGTCTCTGTCAGGAAGGCAACGTCTGGAGCGAATGTGTCGAGCAGGTCCCATAGTTCGACAGCGTGTTTGCGTGCGGAGCGGGTGTTCAGGAGTATGCAGCGGAGGTGGTTGAGTCTGGTCCTTGTTGGTGGTTTGGCAGCTCTGTCGCAGGTGAAGCTGCATTTGAGGCAGGAGAAGGGGCCATGGGTGCACTTCGGGGCAGCCTGGAAGCAGCTGTGGTCTCGATCGGCGTTGAGTGAGTGGAAGGTGCTGGCGTCGTAGCAGAGTCTGACGTTGTGGCGGCCATGGGGACCAGGGGTTCTGGCGCTGGGCGTGGTCCGGGCGTGGACGGGCTTGCCTTTGGCGCACCTTCTGCGTGCCAGCAGCGCGCCCCCGCCATATAAGGGGGAAGTGGGAGGGAGGAGCAGCTGGGAGGCGGGAGCGGGGTGGCCAATGGGCAGGTGAGAGGGCGGGGCCGCAGGGAAGCAGCGGCGGGGACGGCGATCGGGGCTGGGTACAGAGGGTAAAAAAAGGGGTGCACAATATGACCATACTCATGACAGCTTAAATGGTATAATTGACATTACATGAACTCACAGACGACATCAGCAACTGTAGTGCCATGAAACTTCTGTGTCCGAGCGCTGTCAATATATTATAGTACTGTTGATATTGGACCATTAAACAGTAACAACATTAAAAAAAAGAGAAACAAATGGGCCTACACCATATGCTTCAGAAAAGGGGGTGGTGATGAACAGAGTGTCTGAATTAAGCAGACCACTCTTACCCAGTCCAAAGATCAGGGCTTGATCCATCACCATTTTTTAGCTCACTGCACCATCCCAGCTCAGAACTTGGCTATATGCAAATTAGTCTGATCATGGCCCAGTGCATCATGGGAACAGGGCAGACCAAACTACCAAGCCAATTCTTATACTGGGAAGGAAACAAGCTACCGGGGACCGGTTTCTGGCATTTCAGCCGTCTTCGGCCCGGCTTGCTTGAATCCTGATGGTGCAATGAGCTAGGGACTCACATCTGAGTATACCCTTCCATGCTTATGGTGGACAAAAATGATTCAGAAAAGGGGGTGGTGATGAACAGAGTGTCTGAATTAAGCAGACCACTCTTACCCAGTCCAAAGATCAGGGCTTGATCCACCCCCGGTAGCTTGTCTCCTTTCTGGTGAAGAATTGGCTTGGTAGTTTAGTCTGCCCTGTTCCAATGATGCACTGGGCCAGGGACAGACTGATTTGCATATAGCCAGGTTCTGAGCTGGGATGGTGCAGTGAGATAAATAACGGTGATGGATCAAGCCCTGATCTTTGGACTGGGTAAGAGTGGTCTGCTTAATTCAGACACTCTGTTCATCACCACCCCCTTTTCTGAATCCTACACCATATGCAGCACACGTTTCATTGTCTTTATATTAATGGACAGTGGACCTGCTGTACTGCCAGACCTTTCATGCAACATGTGCTGTGCATTGACTGAAGGCCATACATAGCTGGTGTTGACTGCCTGTGGTGGATTGAGTACATGGCTGGCTTTATGTAAGGCCCTGTGATTAACATTTACTTTACACAGCAGAAGCTCATGAGTAGTGGGGGTTAGTCGTCCTGGGTGGAGGGCCTTGCCAAAAACCATTCCCTGCTACCCACCATGGCTAGAGGCCTTGTGCAGTAGGGGTTGACTACCCACAGAATGTTGGGTGCTGGTCCTGGCTTTTTGTCAGACTCTAAAGCCCTCCCCTGTTGTGCACAGCTGATGAACTTACATAATGGGAGTTGGCCGCCTGCAAAGCAGTGGTGTAGGGTCTGAATGAATCCAGTGCCTTGTGGGCAAGACTTGCTGTAGTCAGCTGAAGGCTGTGCTCAGTGTGGTTTGGTCACTTATCTGGCCTGGTGGCATTGGAATCCGGACCCACCCTCGCTGTGAAAGACCATGCCCGTAACCTTGGAATCATCCTGCACAGCGAACTCTCCATGAAACACCAGGTCAATGCCATCTCCTCAGCCTGTTACCCCACTCTCTGCATGCTTTGCAAGTCTTCAGGTGGCTTCCCAGCAGCACCAGGAAAACGGTGACGCAGGCCCCCATCACCAGCCGGCTTGACTACTGCAAGGCACTCTACGCAGGTACCATCACCAAACTCATGAAAAGACTCCAGACAATCTAGAATGCAGCAGCCAGACTGATCCTCAATCTACCAAGAGGACCCACATCACCCAGCACCTGAAAGACCTCCACTGGCTCCCCGTCCAGAATAGATGCTAATTCAAGCTTGTGACCTTTGCCTACAAAGCTCTCCATGAACAAGGACCACCTGAATTTTCACCGACCTCCCAGGAACCTCTGCTCCGCTCACACAGATATCACGTATTGACCCCTCCCGTTCCAAAGGAAGCTCCTTCTCCCACCTTGCCGCCAAGTCCTGGAGCACTCTCTCCCTACACCTCTACACTTGTTGACCCCCTTCAGGAAGGGACTGAAGACCTGGCTTTTCGACCGATACTTGCCGCACAGAACCTGGATACTCTCTTGGGTGATAAGCTGCGCTATGTACGTAAAGCTTGATTGATTGATTGACTCACAAAGGTTGGGCTTAGGGTCTTGTCCTTTTGCTGCCACCCACTGTGCATGGCCAACTCAAGTATTGATACTTCTGGATGCCGTCATCCGTGATATCATCATAACTTCTCAGTCATCTAGACTGTGTGGGCATATATGTGCAAGATTTGCGTTTATTCTTCCACTCCTTTTTAACAAGAACTGTGTTCTGCTCGGTCCTAGAATGCACCCATTTCAAATGTGATGAAGGAAAAGATAGCACTGCTGTTGCCTGTTCTGTACCTGGCCTCCATGAGGGAAGGTTGTGATGTTGCTCTCTGCAGTGCACCTTTTCTGTGTCTGAGGGAAGCTTGCAATGCTGCTGTATGCGGTGTTGCTCTTTTGCTGCCAATGCTGCACCTTTGCTGTGGGACAGAGACTTGCCCTCTGCCGGTTATTTGTGTAATTAAAAGTTTCAGAGCTGCTACCCACACCAACATTGTTCTTTCTGTGAGAAAACCTTGCACTGCTGCTGATGCTACAGCCAATGCAGACCTATGCTGCTAGAAGGAGGCCTGTGCAGTTGTTGCTGGCACTGTACCCGTTCCAGGTGTGAGTAAAGATTGTAGTGCTGATGCCCACACCGTAGTTTTTTTGTGTATGAAGGAAGCTTACTTTGCTGTACCTCGGTGGTGTCAGGTGATCTTTGAAAAGTGATGGGGCCTAATACCCGACAGGAATTGACCCCCTTTTTTTCAAAATTTGCCTCACTCGTGCTCACTCTCACATTTACTCTCCCCCCTCACTCTAACACTCTCCCTTACTCATGTTCACTCATACTCACTCCCACTCAGTTACTTCTGCACAAACTTACTCATACTCACTAGTTCTCATTCCCACTCACAAAGACCCTCACACGCAGTCACCCTTTCACAGTCACTTCCGCTCCTTCTCACAATCGCCGATCAATCACTCCTTATAATGCAATTCCACTAATTCATCAATCCCCCGTACTCAACTTCACAAATTCATACATAACCTCAACCTCTGACTTTAATTCACTTTTACTCTCATTGACACTTGCCAACATACACACACACCCACACACACGCACAAACACCCACACACGCGCGCACACACACACACACACACACACACACGCACACACACACACACACACACGCACGCACGCACGCACACACACACACACACACACACACACACACACACACACACACACCTTTTCACTCAGTCCCATTCATTTTCAATCACCCACAAACACATACATACATGAACAAAGAAACTTTTTTTTTTTACTTTCCTAGCTTCCTTTTTAGCAGAACAGGACTTTGGAATTTGGAATCAGCAAGCAATGATTTCTAACGAGGGCCAACCAGAGCAGCAGGGGCATATTTTAGAGGGAAAGACCAACCTCAACTCATCTCCCAGCTTCCCCAAGAGGCACTGCGCTATAAGAAACGGGGACAGAGCTGTGACTCCTGTCCTGCTGCTCTGTGTGGCTTCTCATTGGCCTCAGGGATACACTGATGGGTGCCCTGACAGCCTCATTTGAGTAGATATACTGTGTTATGCCTGAGGCATTCACAGTATGTTTGCTAAATTAAATGGATGGTGCCTAAGAGAGGGGACTGTAGTTGAACTATACCCCTCAGCCAGCATTCCAGAAATCCACCTATAGAGTGTTGTGTTTTATCCGGACTCTGTCGCTGGATGTTTCCTCGAACTTTTCAGCCCCCTCCTCTTGCTCTTGCTGTCATCTGGAGCCTGGAGACAGGCCCAAGGGGCTGACCTGCACACTGGCAGTGTTCAAGAAAGCATGACAGTTGTGTTTTCATGCACACTGCTAAATTAAATAATCTGCAGAGTCAGGACTTGGAGAGGCGAGGGGTAGAATGTGGGACCTCACAGGAAGCAGTGGGGCTGCACTCTAGAGCCCCTGATAAGGAGCCGCCACTGCTGTACCTACTGTTCTCTGTACTGCTGCTGCCCACTATGTACCTATTTTGTGAGAAGGAAGACTGCTATTACTGGCACCCTGCCCAGGCTAGATTTATCCTTTGACAAGACCTGCACTATTGCTGGTGTCTCGCTCCCCGTTCTGTGTGTGGGTAGAGCATGTGGCTGTATGCCCATCCCGTACCTGTTCTTTGTGTGAGGGATGCTTGCTCTGTCTATTTCAGAGCCGAACCTGCTGCTTATTTTCTCAAAGATCCTTTTCTTATATTTCAGTGACGTTTCTTAAATGAGACCTCTTTGAGGCGAACTTTAGAGCTGGTGGGGTTCTAGTTGTAACCCTGCATGACCATAGCCCCTAGTATCACGATAATTCCCTTAAAGGTAGGTAGGACTTGGGTTGTTTCGTTCATGTATGGCATGGTGAGGGCCCGGAAAGACGTCAAATATGCATTAGACCATTCGCCCCTTCTGATGATGGTTGTCTGTAAATAGGCTTCATTAGCTTATCTTTTTTCCACTTCAACCTATTTTTTCTTATATTGTGCCTTTTCCTTCATTTGTTCGATGTGGTTTTACATGTTCATTTTGTCTCCATTTTTTATATGAAAAATGTGCACTACATTCAAAGCTCATCCTACATCTAAACGTTTACCTTCTTTTTCAGTAAGTTGCATGATTTATTGTTTTCACGGTGGCATGCATACTTCTCACAAAGAGCAAATTCATTATAATCTTGCTGCTTACTCGTTATTTTTGTTGACTTTCTCCAAAGCGTTTTATGTTTTATTTCTTTTTTCTGTTTGGCGATAACATTTTAGAAAGAACAAGGAAAGAGTTGTCTTATACGACAAAAAATCCAACTCAAGAATTTGTCACATTATTGGCATTTTTGTAATTCCGTATTTTGGAGTTCTTGTTTGCACTTGTTGAAAGCTGGATAGCTACTCCGATGTGCTTTGTGGCTTGCTTTTTGATCCTTTTAATTAACTATTTTGTTTCGTTGATTGGTGAAACCAGAATTTGCAGAGGATATCAGATTATCGAATCCCGGCACACGCCAGAAGATGTAGTAATATAGGCCATAGTAGAGGCAATAATCGTGGAGTTGAATGCAGTGAATCGTTGGTTTATGGGGGCTAAGCAGGTAGGCCTAAATATCCCTGTTTTTAGGTCTCACCTAGGCAGTGCGCATGCGCAGTTCTAGGAAGGCTTTTAGTCATCGGTCTTCACTTTTGAAGCATTGCACTCGTGCTTTTGGCAGCATCTACCTTTTGGTAGTGAGCAGCAGCGCAGCCACGTTAATTACAAACATATGGCTGTTGCTCACTCCCGCAAGGTGGATGCCTCCACAAGCACAAGTGCAATGCTTCAAAAGTGAAAACCACCGATCGCGATGCTGCTTGCGTCTGACATCACTTGTTTCCTTGCCTTCCCCCGGCAACAAGGCAAGCATGTGCCAATTTGTGAGCGCGCACACAGGCACGACCTCCCCTCCCCTCCCATCTATCGGTCCCTGCAGGGCATGTGCTGTCTGAGTGGCCTTGTTGGCATAGCTGTCAGCCAGATGGTCTCAAACAGGGTGAGTCCACCAAAGCGCTTTGAGACAGAACATGGAGGAATTTTGCTTTTTAAGAGAGCGTATATTGTAGAAAATAGGGTAACACCTGTAAAATGAAGGCGCTTTTGCCTCCTTTCCCATCGATGGCAGGCCTCATTTGTTCTTGTGGCCTTCTGAAGCCCTGGCTCGTATCAGCTTCCCCTCCCTCTGGAAAAGCTTTAGCTGTGCTCTGCCCTCCAGGCATCCTAGGTGGCTGTCTTGCCTTCATTCTCCTGTCTCACTGGGTGCTAAGCAGCTTTCTCGCTAGTTTCGTGTTACCCCCCCGCCCCCCACACAAACTTCTTCCTACCCTCCTCTCTGGTTTAGTTGCACGTTTATTTAATTTTAGGAATTTCATATAGAGTGGTCTTCGTTCATTCTTTACAAAATGTCTTTTCTATATTGCAAGAGAATCGCTCACGTGAAGTGCTGCACTTAGCACGTGATTGTGGGCCTGGGTGTGCCGGAGTCCAGATTACAGAAATAAGGGGAGGAACCAGTTGAAAAAATGGAATGTGACCGCACACTGCCCCGCTGGTTTTACATTACACCAATTCACTTGATATTTTTACTGCTGCATATTTAGAATCAGAGGCACAGGGGGATAACATAACATATGTATTTGTAAAGCGCACGTTCACCCAAGCGTATCTTGGCTGCTGAATGACCGATATTTATTGTTACTCAACCTAATTTTACTTATTTTATCAACCTCAGTAGAATGAAAGGCCTTCTGAGGTCCCGCAGGGATTCAAACCTGTGACCACGAGGCAAAACAGAGCCACCTACATTGGCTGCACAAGTCCACTAAGCCACTAAACCCGGCACACCATGCTTTTCCAAGAACAATGATGTGCCAAAACCGAGATTATAATCCAGGATGTAAAGTCAGAAGTTAAGTCAGTCCCCCAGGTGGCTGCTGGCGATCCCTTCCTTTATGCCCTCTTTTACCTTCTCTCCCTCCCCAACTACCACCTTCTTTTTCACACCCAATAGCTTGCTCTCTGAAGCCCACTTTTTACTCTTGTAATTTCATGCTACTTTTGTTGAACCCTACTAGACATAATCACCCAAAGCCAGCAGTCCTTTCCCTCACTCTGCCCACTCCTGTGACGGAGGCCTTCCTGTTCCTGTGGCCTGAATGGTTTTCACATCTTCTCCACCCATTGCCTCTCTCACCTGTCCATTTACGTGCCAACCATCCACTGCATCCAATTCTCCAGCATTTTGCTATAAAGTGGTTCTTCCCATGACTAGTTGCATATCTAATCTCCCTGTTTTATCTGTATCTTCTCTTCCCTTTCCCACGCCTTTTCGATGGCAGCACTCCTCTTCCTTCTTGCCATTCTCCCGCATACGCCTGGCTGCCTGCCCCTCTCTTTATCGTATAGCTTTGAGTGCCCTGAAATAGTCTGAATTGTCATACATGTAAGAGTGCAATGGTTAGTAATTATGTCAGTACTGTCATTGGCAGTGCTGGCAGGTGTAATGGGTGGTGCAAGCTGCAGTGACCTCTGAGAAAGGCCCCAAACTTATGTTTTTAACAAATTAAGCACTGGATTCGAGCCTCCATCTCCCTGGAAGCTTCCAACTCCTCACAGCTGCAGCCAAATGTCACCTCCCAATTTTCATTTATGAGACAATTGGTACCAACAGTCTTCCCATGGCCTTGATATCTTCGAGATGATTGGACACCCACTGTCAGGATCACGTCTTTCTAGAACCGATAAAAAATCAGCTTTCTCATCAGGAGTCCCTAAGGGAAGAAATTTCAGATTCAATGTCGGTGCCTACCTTGTCGCTTACTAACACCCAATACCAGTACCCACTATAAATATTGACTAACCACTTGGTGGCCAGCAGGAGGAGGAGATTTCTTCTCATGACAAGGCTGCCGAGGACAGTGAAATGCTGTCTTGCTCTCATCTGGACATACGCCAGGGAACAGTGTCTTCCAATGGTGACATGTGCTTGTTGTATGATGACTGCCACTCTAAAAGGAGCTCCACGACCTCTCCCCCTTGCTTCTCAACAGTGGTTCCTGTGCTTCCAGTATCCTATAATCTCCGTTGTTTGGATTTTCTTCTTGTTCAGCCCACTGTTTCAGGATTTCTATGAATTCTTCAGGACTTCTTCAGTCATTTCCTTCTCTGTCACTTTTTACAGTTTATAATTCTGAGCTCCTCCATTCTTGAACTCAGCTCACCGGATAGTCTACCTTCCTGGAGATTCTATGTATGGCTCCTTTTTTGTGTATCAATTATTTTATTGGTAAAAAATAGTGTTATATCTGGCTCCTTAAGTCAAACCATCTTTGTCTTCTTTGATTCCGCATCAGTTATCACGAAGCCCTCTGAAATAGGATTCGTGGCTTCACATCCTCATTCTTATGGTGCCTGTGATAGAGATAGATATAAGCAAAGCAGAGATTTGATTTGCTAGCATCTATGTCAACCTTGACAGATTGTGAAGCAACTAAAGAGTTGTGAGCCACCAGGACCCAGCAGCGAGCAAATTACAAAGCCTTCTAGAACAAGCATTGGCATAGCCAATAGGACGTGCTTTTGGGATCTTTTAAGTGTTTAGAAATGCAACAGTTGACGTTGTTGCACCAAGGGTATTATACTGCATAACTAAATACTTATAAGGTTCCAAAGGCGAGACCTATTGGCTATGCCAATGCTTGTTAATGGGTAGTGTTGTGCCTCTGTCTCATTTCCTGGCAGCCCTGCTTTTGCCACCTGCGGTTTTTAGTACCGATCACAGTGTAGTTTGCATTCAATTTCTGCTCGCTATCTCTTGCGTGGCTTGAAGGTGATATTGTTGTGCTTGCTAATGTCACTTACAAGCCTCCTTAAAAATCCGGTTGGGAATCGATTGCAAACAAAGAAGCCATTTTGGGACCGTCTAAGAAGAAGGATGGTATTGATAATTACGAAAGCGCAACACCTGTGTTTTGCAGCAAAATATTAGTCCAAGAATCTAAGCATGTGCTTTTGAGGCAGTGTGTCAGCCTCGTATATATGCACAGAAATTTAGTAGGGCTGTGATAACCGAGTTATACTTGCAGACATGGAAACCCCCATATACCACCAGAATGGACTACGCTCAAGGGCCAGGAAGACCTGCTTGAATCATGTGGCAGGGGAGGGCAAAATTAGGCAGCAGGCCTGATAAATTATGTGGCATAGAAGGGCAAATTATGCGGCGTAATGCAGCACGTTTTCTGATAGTATTACTTCATTATTTTGTTATTTTTTAGACTTGTTAACACTGTCTGGTCATTGGTTGCACCTCATTGGTGCCAGTTTAACACCCAAATATAGCAATAAGCAACAGAAAGGCGACCAGTCAACCTTTACAATGGGCCTTCAACTGCACCTAAACAGATGTTGCTGTGTTTTTAGTAACTTTTGAAGCTTTTGTGCTAGAAACAATTTTTGGGGGAGGTTTAAATTCAGCATATTATGCGGCAGATGATGGATTATGTGGCAAATGCTGCAGATCCATAATTTTGCAAAAATCAACGTGGCCACACAATCAGATAATTCCAGTGACCCGGACTCTAGACTTTGCCAATCACTTATCAGGCCATGCATGATTCAATTGCTGTTTTAAGGCACCAACTTGTCATGCGACGGACAATTTCCAAATTGAAAACCCTGCTTCTGAAGAATTGATCCTGCCTCACTAGAAAGATTTTTCTTCAAAATCATAGACATTTTCCTTAATTAGAGCACTTCTTCATTCAAAATTGAAACTGAAATTGAAGCCCACACTATGGACCTCGGCCTCACGGAATAAGATCTCTCCAGTGCTCTCACAAACACAATTTTGGCTGCTCCACAAGGATTGTTGGACCCCTGCACAGTTACTCATTAGGCCTCAGGGGGGATGCATTATGCTGGAACTGTAACAAAGAAAAAGGGGACCTAGCACATCTTATCCTTCATTTCCCATCACTCCAAACATTCTGGGAGAAAATCTTTGCTTTTATAAATAAATTGTTTAACTGTACGCTAACAAAAGATTTCTCCACCCTCACCACGACATTTATGAGCATAGAAATGAGATCGGAACACGATAAGGACCTACTAGACCTGCTACTGACAGCAGCAGTGAAAATCATCCTCTGCAATTAGAAAGACACAAGTAAGACATCTCACAAAGACTGGTTCAACTGGATCGCGCGTCCTAGAGGAGCGGACAACATTGCACTAAGAACTCACCCTGGAAACCGGCCTCCAGAAGGATGTGGAAGTCTCTTGACACATACCTGGACTGTTTTGAGCCTCCATGAAAACAAGACAGGTCAGCAAAACTCATCCTGGTACCCCTATGTACGCACCACCCTGCCAATGGAACTTAACTGGGCCCTACGCCCTAATGGTCACGAACAATGTGGCCCTCTCAGGTCTTAATGTGTGCCATCATGTGTACCAACATCCCCACTGAATGTCAGATGTAAATAATAAGTAACGCACCTCTCAGTGCCTGTCCCCTACCTCTTCTTTCATCCCTTGCTTTCCTGCCTTTTTCTGTCTTCCTTTCTCTCTTCTTTACTAAGTAACGTCATGTTGGGTTAGCTAAGAATCATAATGTCTCAGGACACTGATGTATACACAGTGATTGGTACACCCTATGCTAACCCTGTAACAGAACTGCTAATGTGTTCTTGTATAAAAATAAATAAAACACGTCGAAATTAAAAAAGGAAACTGAAAAATTAGTATAGGGTCTTACTTTATTTTGAGCTTTGGCTTCATATTCCAAATAACTTTATGATATGCTACAGAACTAAGTGCATTTGATTGGAGTAGGTGGAGTTACATGCCTAAATTCGTTGTGCACATGAAGTATGCAAGTATCATGCTCCAAGAATGGAGTTGAGCTACTTTTCCATATTTTCCATATGGCATCTTCTGATTTTGTTTCTCTGGCACCGTTACAAACCAAGTTCTGTCCCTGGCACTCAAACAATTTACTTGATGGAGTATAGTAACTAGGCCTGCATTCAAAGCTCTCATCCTCTGTGTGCCATCAAGAAGCATTATTGCAAACCCTGCTGTGAATCTGAATACAGGCTAATAGAAATGGTTGCTAGCCCAACACATTTAAGAACTTTAATGTGCTATATACTTTGTTGCAAATAGCTAAAGCGCTTTTTTTTAAAAGCAACCAAGCAAGTCAAAATAAGTGAAATTTGCCTCATAGTAAGCACTGAATAAAATTTTGCACAGGTAATTCGTGTTACGACTGCCAGATATATCCTCATACGCTGCATCCCATGTTTCTAGTTCTGGACTAGATAATAAATCGGTCATTATTGGCGTAGACTTGTGCTTATTTTGACCCACGTGGACGAACACATGATAACGGTGGCTCCTAAAAGCAATGCCCAGGGATGGATACACATTGTTATGCATACACAGAGAGATCCGTCAGCCATCAGTGTGACATGTTTATCCTAGAGCAATGCTGACATTGAACCGCTATACTGCATATGTATGATTCAAAAAAAGATGCCAATGATGCAGTGTGCATTCTAAGTACAATGCTGCATATGTATGATTCAAACAAAGATGCCAATGATGGAGTGTTCATCCTGAGTACAAAGTATCCGAAGAGACCACAATGGAATAACTGAACAAAGAAAAGCAGCCAGGGGCTCACACCCCACACCACCTAAAGAAATCACTTAATCAAAGCTACTCAGTTGCCCGCCTCTAATGGCCAGCTGCTTATTGACCATAGAGTTAACAATTTTTACAAAAAAGAGAGGCAGCAATTACAGGTGAGTTTGAGAAAGCAATTAGCATGAATTAAAACTCATAGGTTCTCATCAATGTGGTAGATTATACTTCTTTATTCAAATTTCTTCAACCACACTATAAACATTCAACCAACAGGTTTCGCCTTACAAAGGTTTCATCAGGACTGCAACCATAAAAGAAAATATTGCGACACACCCCAACGTAAAACATTCATGCAGAATTAAGGGTCTAAAACACAGACCCCCTATGCACACAGTCACAAGTGTGACATTTTAAACTATTCCAACCCCCAAAGCTATAAGAATGGCTTGGGGGATGGGTATTAGTCATTTTTATTGTGCATTGAATTAATAAACTACTGTTGTTGTGCTAATCTCTGAATTAGGCAAACAGTGCCACCATATGGCAGACTGTTATAAGTGACAGTGTTAACAATTAAGTGCCAATGCCAAGCACCGGAAGCCAGCGGCTCAAAGTAAGCACGGGTATTAACACTCCACTACTTTCTCTGGCTCTCTCCGCCTCAAATGTGATTTCCTCCACAGAGGTGGTTAAATATCTAGTAGACAAACAAGCATTGGAAATGCAATAGGTCTCGCACCATTAGAGTTAGTGCTTTTAGAATTGTTTATGGGTTTTTTTTGTAAATGTTTAGCATTTTTGTTTCCTCTAGCCAATGCTAAAGTATTACAAATAAAAAAAGCCATAAACATTTCTAAAAGCTCTAACTGAAATGGTCTGAGAACTATTGCACTGTGTGAGGGTGAGGGTGAGGGTGAGTGAGGGTGAGTGAGGGTGAGGGTGAGTGAGGGTGAGGGGTGGTGAGTGAGGGTGAGGGGTGGGGAGTGAGGGTGAGTGAGGGTGAGTGAGGGTGAGTGAGGGTGAGTGAGGGTGAGTGAGGGTGAGGGGTTGAGGGTGAGGTGTTGAGGGTGAGGGTGAGTGAGGGTGAGGGTGAGGGGTTGAGGGTGAGTGAGGGTTTGAGGGTGAGGGGTTGAGGGTGAGTGAGGGTGAGTGAGGGTGAGGGTGAGGGGTTGAGGGGGAGGGGTCGAGGGGGAGGGGTTGAGGGTGAGTGAGGGTGAGTGAGTGAGGGTGAGGGGTTGAGGGTGAGTGAGTGAGGGTGAGGGGTTGAGGGTGGGTGAGTGAGGGTGAGGGTTTGAGGGTGAGGGGTTGAGTGTGAGGGGTTGAGGGTGAGGGGTTGAGTGTGAGGGGTTGAGGGTGAGGGAGTGAGGGTGAGGGGTTGATGGTGAGGGGTTGAGGGTGAGTGAGGTTGAGGGTGGTTGAGTGAGGATGAGTGAGAGTGAGGGTGAGTGAGGGGTTGAGGGTGAGGGGTTGAGGGTGAGTGAGTGAGGGTGAGTGAGGGTGAGTGAGGGTGAGTGAGGGTGAGGGGTTGAGGGTGAGTGAGGATGAGTGAGAGTGAGGGTGAGTGAGGGGTTGAGGGTGAGGGGTTGAGGGTGAGTGAGGGTGAGGGTGAGTGAGGGTGAGGAGTTGAGGGTGAGTGAGGGTGAGTGAGGGTGAGGGGTTGAGGGTGAGTGAGGATGAGTGAGAGTGAGGGTGTGTCCAAAAACATCCTTCAATCACAAACGAGGTAATGGATATAAAGATGTACCTATATTTTATGCTAGAGGGGCGTGATATTTCAAACACCCTCTGAAGTCATAAAAGTTTCAAAGAAATTTGAAAAACATGGAATCCAAATTCAGATTGTTCCTCACGTAGAGAACACAAGGTTGAAATTTCACTTGCGAAATATATAGGACGTGAGCGAGCTGATAATATCTGACAATATAATTTCTCAACCTCTGTAAACAACAGTATACAGGTAGATCTAGAATGAGGCAGCAGAGAGGCCCGCGGCCAGGATGATTAATTATACACTCATGCTCAGCCGTTCCCTTGGTATCCGGTTTTCTGCTTACAGTAGATAACACAGGTGTCATTTCCATGAAATGTTCTCTTATTTACTTCAAGCACAAGAATAAAAAAAAAATCACCACGCGCCTCAAATGAGGCGTCACAGATATGCACACATTAAACAGGTTTGCATCATTCAAAAATCTAACTCTTGCATACAACCCTCTTCAAACTCTAGGGTGGTGAACGAGATCCCCTGCTAACCTAAACCAGTCAGAAATCTGGCTGCTTTTATTTTTGGAAAAATGCTCATTCGCTAAAGTGCGAAGAAGGCAGTGGGAAGGGGAAAAGCATCATGGCGGTCGCAGGCTGTAAACATGGGCACGGTGGACACAAAACATTCCAGAGCCTGGCGGGCGCACTCGCTTTTGTAAAATGCTTACCGGATTAGGAGAAAGTTTGGGATAAGCGCTGCTGAGGAGGGGCATACCCAATTGCAGTTCACCCACCAAAAGGTGTTTAACTTCAGGCGAGTTCTTCTGAATTGGGTGGAGATGTTATTCCAAATTGTTGAATATAGGGAACACGTCAGAATGTGGCAAGATATTTCTGAATCTGCCTGTAGTGGAAGTTCTTTTTCCTCCAAGTCCCAGTCCATGGTGGAATGTGGTTTAAGAACACTGTGCACCTTAGGATCCGACTGGGTACTTAGGCAATCTGCTAAGATAGATGGTGCCCCCACTATGTTTAGAATCTTCTCATTCTCCCTCCATGGATAAAAAAGATTTTTTTCAGTGAAGATTCTGAAATCAGAACCCCCTCTCGGTCTATCAGAAGTGGGTGCTCCAATGTTACTTTCACAGCCGCTAGGAGTCGATAGAGCCGTTTGCTCTAAAGGGGACCAGGAATGTTTCTAATCAATCTAGGAGAGTAAGAAAACAGAATGACCTATCAAATGGTGACAAGCCAGAGAGTTCCGACAGATCAATACAAGCATATAAAGAAAAAGTTGGACTGGGTAGAGCACACACACCATTTGGCACCAACCCAACTTCAGAGAAAGGCAACAACAATGTCACCGGGTGAAAAAAAAAAGCGAAAGAGAAAGCAGGGTAACCTGACCCAGGAGGGGGGAGGAGGGAGGAGAAATGCGTCTCGGCCGGAGCAGGGGGCGGAGCAGGGAGAGCGGGCTTTGAAATGTACTTCACACGGCCGGCCGGTCGTGAAACTGAAAGCATGGCCGGCCGGCCGTGAAAGCCTTTGATGCCGCAGGGGGTGGAGCGGCACCAGCTGGGAGAGTAGGCAAGGCAGGCGGCTGGGGGCATGTGCACGCGCTTTTAAGCTCAATGCGCATGCGCATTGAGCTTAAATTTCTCGTGCACTGCAAGGAATCGCCACGATTCCTTGCAAGTTGGATAAAGAGTGGATAAGCCACCATAGTCTCGCTTGCTCGATGCGCATGCGCATCGACAGGCGAGACCGAAAAAGGCCCAATGCGGAGGTAGAAGCTTACCCCCCTCCACATGTAAATGGTGGAACCCACTGCCCGGCCATCTTAGAGCCCAGTCAGATCTAGTCAAATTCAGGAAGGAGTTGAAAACCTGGCTTTTTTCTTCCATAGTTAAATAGGCCTTCCGTTTTTCCTGGAAGGGTTCTATCTGGATGCTAGCGCTAAGACGATAACAGGTATTTGTCCGCTTTACAAGCCTATATTTCTTGCTATTAGCACACAACTGAGGCATACACAAAAGCAGAGCAGGGGGCCACACCTTCTCATACCTCAACCTTAAGCCTGGAACAAACTTCCACAACAAATCAGAGTCGCCTCCTCTCTTCTTCACCTGTTGTCATGGTGGTGGGAGGGAGTTAGGCAGGAGTATGGGCACAGACGGAATCACCCCTGCTAGACAACAATGTCATGGGCAACTCCATTACCTGCGGCATCAGTCTGCAACCACCCTTTTGAGGCAAGTGCTCAAGCTGGCTTGTTGGACAAGGTTTAAAATGGATACACAAACCTATGAGCTGCTACCCCTACCACTCGCCTACGCTAGTGAACCCTGTACCCAGGACGTTCACTCACTTAACAACAAGAGATTTGGTGTCTGTGACCCCAATTGGAAATAATGAGAACAAACTCAATGCACTTTCAATCTGTGGCCTCTTTCCGGGGTGGGCATGCTCTTTATTAAATATAGGAACAGTCTCTATGTTCATTTATTAAATGGTTGTTAGTGGTGAGACACAGGATTAGCTTTTACTTTAAATGGTGCAGTGTTTGTTCAGTTCAATCTTTTGCTGCTCTCTTGGTTTATCACCAATACAAGTGATTGTCTCACAAGTGAGTTAAGGGCCTTGCTCATGCAGTACCCTCTGGATTGGTGATAATGGACTGGATTTTAGTTTCCACACCCTCTTCATCTTCAACCTCTCTCTCCTTGGACTCTGATCTCTGGCACATTTTGATATCTGCTCCCAGTTGTGTATGAACACCAGCTGACTAATGTGAAATGGCCCAATGGTGACATTTCAGAATAGGTAACAGAATCATAGGCCAGATTCCCACAGAACTGCTGAGTAACGTCAATTTCAAAGACTGGAATTCAATGTTTAACTCTATTTTCGGATAATGACAGCAGGTTCAAATTTCATTGCAACTGGGGCTCAACATTACTTCACAGGCATTGAAGTGTTCTCAGCCCTAACCAAGGAAAATTGAGCTTTTCCCCTGAAGGCAACTCTAGTTCAGTCTGTCACTACTGCACTTAAAGGCGAGATCTGCAAACATGAAACCTGCCCCACTCTCTACACATCTGGGTGAACTCAGAACACTTAAAATCACAAAGCACTCACAGACACTAAAGGGCTTCAATTGATTGTGGGTAAGGAATGTCCAACAGCCTGAAGCAGGCCACAGAGGGAGGGGACGATATGTCGAAACATATCAATGAGCAGGGCTTCTACAGTTCACTTTCTGTGAGAAGAGCCATTTTGAAAAATCGAATGTCCTGCTTGTAGACACATGAAAGCTTTACTTACTGACCTAACTTGTTGGAGTTGTTGGTTGCACACAGTCTTGGAGACTTGTTGGACTGTAACCTCAACATGAGCGCAGCCGCTGGGGCTACGGGTGACTGATGTTGCGGTCTCAGGTTGCTCTAGAAATGGGGCAGAGCGAGGAGAGCACCTATGGACTATTGGCAGATAAGGATGGGTCATTTAAAAGACATTTTTTAAGTCTGCAGTAAAATCATGGAGCTCTACAGTTCACAGCCTCTTCAATTGCGTTTCTGTTTGCACACACTTTAGATCCAACTACAGGGTAGAAATTCAGGTTTCGAACTTACACATGCTGCAGTTTTAACGTGCACTTAACCCACTTCCACCATTCTCCCTAGAGGCTAAATATAATTAAGATAATGTGCATCATATAAAAATAACTTCTGCTGGCGCCTGTGTAGGGCAACTTTGATGCCTTACCAATGCCTGAACTAGGACTCGTACATGCAGAGGCGGTGCACCAGCCTGCCCCTTGTTGAACCCTTCCTGCAGGCCTTGAGCTTAGTCTACCGAAGGCCAAAGTGCTTCTTTTCTATTAATTGATGAGTTAGGAAAGGGAGGGAGGAGGGTATTGTTCAATCAAGCAGCACTCTATACCGGTCCCAGAGATTTGGATATTATTCTCAGCTTTTCGACAGTTATTCAACTTTAGAGTCTATTGTTTTCAATTTTATTGATTTTTTTATTTATTTTATGTCGGAGTTCAAGGGCTATTGCCACACAAGATTTTCAGGATGTTCACTCAAACAGTGCCAGGGAGGGAGGTGGGAGGGGGCTTGAGAGGGAGATGAAGAGGGAGGAGGCAGCATAATTTGTGTGCAAAAAGACATTTTAATCGCGATTATTAATGCACATTTTTTTTTTTTTTTTGTAATGGCGGAACGCCGGTACCCTTCCACTGGAAGTAATGCTTTCTCCCGGTGCAGGTACTTGAGCTCAGCAGCACCTGCACATCTACAGAACCCGAAAAGGAGCCCATTTCTATAGTGGTTGTCTTGAGACCTGTGGAGGCATCACCTACAACCTTCAATGGCTTAAGATCATCGGCATTCCTTTGCGAGAAGCAAGAAGTCACTGTAACAAAGATTAACCTTCTCAAGCATTCATTTTTAGATCTAGGCTGAAGCTGGATACAGAGCAGCGACCTTGCTTTCCCCTAAACCTATTGGGCCCCTAAGAGACACGAGTAATCGGAGTTCAGAGTACCATGTTACATCCCATATACACAACACATCACCGCTGGCTGGAGAGCTCCTGTAGCCACGTCTGGAACAGCAGAAACTTGCCAAAACACCTCATCAAAACAGCGTAAGCTAATTCACCAAAACTGGGGCTGCATGAAAAATATAAAGGCAATGCGTTTTTTTATATTTATTCCAAATAAAGGAATTGTAGAGCAGAGCTATTGGCGTGCTCATGCACACGCCTCTTAAAGATGGTTAGTCCATTTTTTAATTGAAATGCTGTAATCTAATTTTCCCAGGTGGGATTTGGTTAAAGTAAAATCTGCTTTTAATTAATTTCTCTCTATTGTGATCATCCTATAGAAGAAAAAAACATAGCTTTACCTTTCTTTTCTATGTGAAAGGACTGCTTCACACTGCAGAAAACTGAGCTGCTAACGCACTCCACTTTGCAGCTTCTCGTGAAAATGGGACATGACGCCACTCTTGGAAAGTGACAAGATAAAGGGGCACAGAGGAGGCGCGGGAATGGGACATGCCACCACTCTTGGGCACAGAGGAGGCGCGGTACGATAATAGGACAGGATATTTTTATTTATGTATTTTTTTTTTTTAATCAAAGGTGCCCCAATGAGGTGTTGCTGAAGGAAGGGGACCATTGGGAGTCACTGCCAACGTGTGGCCCCTTACATAGACTAGTCAATGTTAAATAAGGTAAACAATATATTTCTAGAACAGCATATTTTTAAATCCACCTATTGCTTCGTATTGATTATTGATAGTTAACTTATTAAACTAAATTAACTAACTTCAAAAATAAAGAAACAGAGTAGAGCTAACATGACGGCGAACGGCTCAGTGTCAGAAATCTTATAAAGAGAGGCGAAAAACGAAACCTGTATACTCTTGAATGTGGGGAGGAGAGTATGTTTATAAAAGACTAGAAATAATAATGGTGCAATGTTATATAGCTCTCCTCACCACATTTCTGCGTTTGTAAGCACTATTATTAAGTGGTGTTACTTTAAGAAGTTCAATTATAGTTCTCGGTTTACTAACCTCAGAAGGATGAGAGGTGTTGTTTCCAATTCCCAGGATTTACATTTGTGCACTGCAAATCACAGCATACGCAAGCGGCGAGCCTTAAAGCAGCACAGCCATATACGGTACAGGAGGCGAGCCTATGCCACTGCTGTGGGTGTTGGCGAGCAATGGCCAAACAGAACGGCATGGAGGAAAGTCTGAAGCACACAAGGAAGTCTCTCCCCAAACAAGACGGAGGGAAGAGAGGGGAGGGGGAGGAGAAATGCGACACGGCGGGAGGGGGAGGGGGCGGAGCGGGTAAAATAACAAACAAGACGGAGGGAAGAGAGGGGAGGGGGGAGGAGAAATGCGACACGGCGGGAAGGGGAGGGGGCGGAGCGGGTAAACCAAGACGGACGTGCACGCGCTTTTAAGCTCAATGCGCATGCGCATTGAGCTTAAAAGTCACGGGCACTGCAAGGAATCGCCACGATTCCTTGCAGTGGATAAAGAGTGGATAAGTCCCAATACTCTCGCTTGCTCGATGCGCATGCGCATCGACAGGCGAGACCTAAAAACCTGAATTTCCCCTGTACCAATTAATCATCTCCCAGTCTTTATATATGTCCTTCTTTCTATTTTGTAGCCACATATTTATTTTTCGCAAAAGTGAAAGACAGTTCTGCTGTGGGCCTGCAAGGCTGACAGATTGCTCAGGACAGTGTCTAGTGTGACAGCAAAGAGTGTGCTAATTCCATCTTGTTTTCCTATATTCAGACTCTTGATGGCCATGATCACCCTTACTAGGAGGCTGTAATAAGCATTCTCCGCCGCCTGCTGCTCCATATTGTGCCATCTAGTTTTAAGAGCACACTTGCAGTAAAAAGGCATTCTTGCATAATGTGCCAGTATGCTCTGTAATTATCATCAGAGAGTGCCTAGATGTGTGCCCCTTCAATCAGCCATTCTCAGCAACAGTTCAGTGATGCCATCTGTAACTTTGCATTCCTTGCAGCTGGCAACGATTTTCCACCCATCTCATTGTGGTCCTCAGAACATTCTCCGAATTTCCACCCCTCGCCTAGTGCTCCTCGGAGCTTGCTTAGGTTTACCATCCTTAACTTGTACATGTCTGTGTGTGAGTCTCTAGAAAGAAAGAACGGAGCGACAGACATACAACCCAGGAGGTAGCTCCACCTCAGTCACTCACCACAGTTCGTTCACCCGTTTTTTTAAAATGTATTTTTGTTACATTTCAGCCACTGGATAGGCTTGGAGACTGGAACATTCTACTACCCGAGTTGAGGCCAAGGACTGAATGGCCATTGATTGTTATCTCTTCTTCTCCGCTGTAAATGCCTGAGCACCTGTAAGTCTGTATCCCTGCGCGGTGCTTCGACTCCTGCGCATTGCAGTTTGTAGGTGTCTTCTGTTTGCTTGGACGTCTGTGTTTCTTCGTGCATGTGCCTTGCCGGTGTATGTAGGTGTGGTGCGTGTCTTTGACTACGGACTACGCCAACGCCAAACCTATCTACTGCTTTGCCAAGTCGCTTGTTTGACAAATCTGCTTTTCCGTGCTCGAATTTTTCTAGGGACTATGCCTTGCGTGCAGGTGATCTAGTTACATTTTGGGGGATGTGGGGTGGGGAGGGGCGCTTGTGTATATTGTGCTCCATCCCTTGCATCTAGTAATAAGGCGTGAGAGCATATTTTGGTCTCCCGCTGATGTTACAGCAAGAAGCCCGCTAGTGGGTATGGTAGGGTGGGTTAAAGGGAGCCCAGGGCTGCCCCTCCTCGCCCTCTCCGTTCTCCGTGCATGACGCAAGGCGCGCGCGCGCAGACCTCCTGCCCCTGGAATTGTTCTAATGCAAAACAATCCCCGCGCTCTGCATTAACGTTATTACTTGGAGCTGCGGGCAGGCAATTAAGGCGAGAGCTGCGGAAAATCCAAAGGCCTGCATAGAGCGGCTGTCCCTACGGCCGGCCTCGGATGCGCCATTGACCCCTAACGCGCTTTTCCCACTTGATCCTTACTCTCCAATCCGCATAGCGCTTCGAGAACCAGAGCGCTTCAATAAGGCGCTCACCTTCAAGGAGAATGTGAGGTGTGCAGAAAAGTGCCACTCCTTTACGTACAACGAGAAAGCCCAACATTAGTCCTTCGGGACCTGAACACCTAGAGGCCGTACAAACTGAGGAGGATTTCGCAGGCACGCGCACTTTTATTCTTGTAGAGATACTGTGAATACTCCCCTCAGTTTCCGTTTATTTTTGCACACCGGTTTTCATATTAAAATCGTGATTTTTGTTCGCCTTTTAACTCGCATCAGGAATTAAAAATTACCAAAATCCATCAGGTCAAAGTTTTGAGGAAAGCCTTTTTGTAAAATTACGCCAAATCCATGTTAAGCACTACCTAAGTCACTCAGTGGAATTGGCCAGATTGCTGGGGGAAAACACATGCCTGGGCGCAGTGCTTAATTTGTAAAAAGACAAAAAATATGTGCCAGGGCTCTCGTCAGGAGGCCACTGCAGCTTGCACCACACTTGCCCATGCCATGCTCCCAATGATAGCAACAACACACATACTACCCATCCTACTCCTACAGATGTGATAATATGGACTATTCCAGGCCCCCATAGCGATAAGAATGGCTTAGGCGGCAGGTAATAGTAATTTTAATGTATATTGAATGAATAATTAACTATTGTTTTGGTCATCTCTAAATTAGTCCAACAGCGCCACCTGTGGCAGACTGCCACAAGCGCCGGCGTTGACAATGAAGTGCCCATGCCAAGCACCCGAAACCACAGGTTCAAATTAAGCTTGAAGGTAATCCTTGTATTACGCACACCACTACATGCTAAATATCAGGATCTATGCAACACTTTGCTCATGTAATAAATTCTTCGCTCACCACTAACCAGAACCATGTTGAAATTTCAGGATATTCCCTCTAAATAAACTTACATAAAGTGCACCGAAATTGGATCAATTCATACAGTTTGTAGCTGCTCTGACCGTCATTGGCAAAATCTAAAAGTCTTGCCTTTGGTTCACGTTGGATGTTCATGGCTTTTTGGCGATGTAAGCATAAGCAAGTTGCTGTAAATGGCCATCAGCATGGATGCGGCTGCTGCAGCTGTGTTATCATGTTGTGAGGACACTTGCGTACACCTACAATATGACTTGTGTGCTATTTTTTTATTCAACCATTAATGATGGACTTTTATTTTTGTATTTTTTTTAAAGAAATAGAAGTAGCATGAAAGCGACTTTTTAAAAGTAGAAGGGTGGGAAGCAGTTTGCTGCCTGGTACTCTTCCCCAACCACAAAAAAATAATAAAAATAAAGTATTTGAAACAAAAACATATAGACGTAGGGACAACAGAGGAGAGAATGGGGAATCCATAGGGAGAAACCGGGAGTTAGGTGAATAGTAGCACGTGAGGGACAAAACCAGGCACAGGGAAAAAGGACACTAGCGAGAAGCGGGAGGAGAAGCACATAATAGCCTGCAACACGAGGGAGACAGCAATATGGAGTGCAGGTGGGAAAAGCACAAAAGGGAGAGAGCTGGAAAACATATGCACTGTCATGGAGTGTTTAAGCAAAAAATAAAAGTAGTTACCTAAAAGTGAATAGAGGAATAATAAAAGTCAGCCAAACCCAAGGACATAGTAAAAAAAAGATATACTCTATGATAAGGACATCACAATATGGATGAAGAAAGCCATCCAATCAGAAGCAAGCAAATAAGAGTGACAATAAACCATTCAAAGGGGAGCGATTTCCAGGCTGTAAGCCCACTGTAAATTCTTGGCGAGCTCACAATATGTTTTTTCCAACCAAACAGCTTTCGCTGTCTCGTAGGTGAGACCTAACAACTGACATGGCTCCGAGCACCATGGGCTCTCATTGAACACCCCTGAGCGAGTATAATTACATTGTGGTAAATTATAAAACTAGAAGCGATAACAAATACTTAAGAACTACATCCTGCTTTCAATGAGTAAGTGAGTGAAGTCTCTGCATTCGTACAGTGGGCCTTACGGCTGTGGGATAGCTCAAGGTACTTTTAGAGGTGGATTTGTGATTGTTCACTATCTTCCATTGCTGAAATTGCATCCTCACCTTGTATTTTTATACACACATGTATTCCAGAGCTCTGTATCCTGTCAGTCAGAGCTCGTCACTACTATGCCTACATTGAAGGGCCAGTATTGGAAGCAGCCATCTTTATTGCACGGTCAGAGAGCCGGTCACCTACAGGTCCATGCTATATAATGTTGTGTCACTAACCAAGATTTAGAGCAGGGTCAGAGATTTGAGCTCTTTTGATTAGGGTCAGAGGCAGTACCATATGTGCAAGAGCTACAGCCTACTACCTCTAGATCATTGCTACAAAAGTTTATAATAATAGTTCCACATTTGTAAAGCTTATACTTATCACCCCTAATGGTATCCTGGCACTGGGGCCTTGGGGAGATTAAAGGAGATATTGCCCAGAGTCACATGGTGCTAATCTGAGCTGCCACCAGCGCTGGTGATTGAACCATGAGTCCCACGCCCCGGAGTCAGCTGCTCTGGCCGTTGTACCACACCTTGGTTAACAATGCCCATCATCTTTAGATCACAGTTCGAGAGCTATCACTGGGTATTTGAACCTTCCATCTTAACATCGCATTTAAAGCCTGCCTTCTGTAGCTCAGTGCTCGAGCCTCTTATGTCTGGTCAAGATTAGTGAGCCCTTCGCCAACTGAATCGAGTAATAGCTTGTTATCTCTAGGCCAGGTTTAGAAAGCCTGTCACATTCATATTGTGGCCGCTGAATTTGCACTCTTTAATGGAATAGTTAAAACCTGTCATTTGTAGTTTAATGTTTAAACCTCTCACTTCTAGCCTGGAGTAATGAGCCTTTCACCAGTTGAGGAGGGTAATACCGTAATATCTGTATGTTATGGTGAGATAGCCTGTAATCTCTGGGCGGGGTTTGTGAGTTTGGCATCCAGTGACTAATTTGTACAAAAAATAAGTGCCAGGCTCTCGTCAGGAGGCAGTTTGCACCAGCCCATTTCTCCTGCTAGCGTCGTCCAAAACAGAACCAACTACTAACCATGAAAGTTGGGACAGGATATAGCATAGTGGCCAGAGCTGCCAACCTCGGTGTTGGGGAACCAGGTTCAAGTCTCTGTGTTGGCTCAACATCCTGTGATTCTGGGCAAATCAGTTAATCTCTTGGTAAATGAATGTGTCCTTAACTGGCGTGGTGTTGATGATTACGTGCCAGTGCTGAGCACTGGAAACCACTGGCTCATATTAAGCAGTGGTGTCCTCTCTGCCCCAGGGTTAAATCCTGTCATAGCCTAGGTCACTAGTAGGTATCCATTTGCTGACCGGTTAGGATTAGTGATATGGTCACTCAGCTGGTATAGTTAGAGCCGCTGATTTACTTATGGGTTTGGACAGCACAGCTGTCAAAAATACAGACTGCTTAACATATATAGAGAGTGGGCTTTGGGTTTGCCTTGTTCAACCATTGGCTTTCTTCTACCAGCCGCTTTTAGCAGCTGTTGAGAAAATGTGTCAATCAAATCTTGATTGTTGGTTGGGTGTACCTTTCCGCCTCCCCTCGAATGCTTACACCGAAGGGCATGAGTGCCCACCTTACAGCAACTACTCTCTTTATTTTAAATGGAAATGGACTGTATCAAAGGCAAGTGAGCCAAAAATACAGTCCACCTTTCATTTATTGTCCGTCTTTATGTGCTTACATACACTGTTTGTGCTAGCACATTTAAACCCAGATCATAGCTCATTAAACCCAGACCTATTGGCTTTGCCAATGCTTGTATTAGTTGAGGGTTATGGAGCCGGTCTGGTCCGGGTTAGTGAGCCTGCCACATCTGGAGCTGGTCATGAGTTTGTCACCAGCTCCTCCATCCCCAGTTTTTGGCGACTGCAAGTGAATACCCTGGTGCAGGGAGTTGAGTGAAAGAGCAGAAACGATGCGGTGGTTTTCAATCTGTGCAGTGGCACTGAAGGCCCACGGCGTCGGAGCCGCACGCCCCTGGGCCTACTTCTACATAAAGCTGAACCGTGCCTCCAGTAAATAATCTTCTGACGTGTTGTTGTTTATGCTCTGAAACCTATGAACTGTGCATTGAGTGACTATCACCAGCAGCTTCCCGGGGACGCCACAGTCTTGATCAAACAGGACTTCGCCGCCAGCTGTGCATTACGCCTCCTAACACGAACTGCGGGTCTCTGCCTCTAGGCGGGGCCATTACACCTTTATACGGCGCAGACACCCAGCTGATCTCAGCAGCACCCGCTCTGCCACCAGTTGGACACATTGTACATTTCCTAATTTGAGGCTCCCAACCTTCGTCGCCCAGCGGGATTGTAAAGGTTTCCGAGGAATGCCTCTAGCTTTGATGGCTGGGGCCGCCCCTCCGCTCCTAGCAGTGTCAGCCCAGGCCTCTGCTTCCGCCCCTGATGGAGAGGGAGCCAGTTGCCATGGAGACCGAGAGTCGGGGATGCAATGGAAGATGAAAAGCACAGCGCTGGTGCGGAGCCAGGGACGAGGCGTTCATTCGCTGGGGCAGAGTACAGTAGCTTCAGGGGGAGGGGTGTCGAGGAGACGTTAACGGCTTCTTTCACACCAAAGAGGGCTTTCCCCGAGCCCCCCGGGACAGTAGAAACGCTCTTGCTTTTATAATACATTTTGAACTCGAAGGATAATTAAATGTACTTTAGATGCTACCTGTGCTCTGTGGGAAGGACTTGGCCAAGTTCACGTTTGTACTAGACATTTTTTAGTGCATTTACTACAAGACAACGTAGTAAACGATGCGGCAGTGGAAGCCCTCCTTGCCTCGTGAGTCAAGTGCGGCGAAGCTGCTCCGTGCTCCCTCACCTTCTCTCATATTGACAGGCACCTCTCACCAGAAGCAGCGCTCACGGCATCCCTCTCACATTCGCACAGAATGGTGCGTAGACAACAGCACTGCAAGCTTCCAAGCTGAGGAACCGGGTTCGAGTCACGTTCTGTGATTCTTGGCAAATCGCGTAATCTCCCCACGCCTACCAAAAACGAGTGTGTCCCTGTGTAATGCAACTGGTGCTCCTGTAAAGCGCTTCAATTCCTTCGGGTCAAGCTCGCGCTATATAAATCTGCACAAAGAAAATGCAGCGCGGACAGTTGTGGTAGCCTCTATCACACACATCTCCCAATGTCAGAGGCTGCAGTAGTAGTGCACACCATTTAGAGCGTGGGCATCAGTAATACATGTTTCCAATATAACCACAGGACATGTCCTGCATAAGTCCAAGTAAAGCCAACTCCCAACCTCGGTACTTCGATTTAAACCCAGAGTTTGTGCTTCTCCAGGCCAAGCACTCTAAAGTATAATGGATACTAGTGTGGGTGACCTATAACTCCTACACATTGTGGTCCTTTGCCATTTCCTATACACCGATCTACACACTTACGATTCTTTGTCTCTGTATAATGTGTGTGTGATGTAAAGTGCTCTGACACCTACTTATAACATGATGTAGCACTATAAAACAAAAGAACTACAAGTGAGTGAGTGGTTCTGGAGAGTGGAGCGGCCCTGTTGGAGAGTGGTAGTGAGGCAATAAATGGAGAAGGTCAATGGGAGGCCCTCAGGCCCCAACAAACATTGTCGCACCGGGCACCACCAGCGCACCGGGCCCTTCTCCTGCTCAACAGGACACGTCTTATAGATACCCCTTGTCATTCTAGTTACACGGCTGGAGTAGATATTCTATGCGCTCTTCTATGAACGCCTCTGCATCCTAAATGAATCTTGTAACTTCATCCAAAGTTACTCTTATTATTGCCGGATCAAACAACCCACAATTGTCACCCTGGGCTTTCAGCCTTATTTTTATCTTGTATATAAGCGATTTCTTCAGGCTACCTGCCTTCATTGGTAACACCATAATGTGGCAGGATGATAAGAGGTGTCCCAGACGTCTCTCTCCACCACGCAGATAAATAATGAGAGCAGCACCTTCTGAATTTTCCTAACTTCCAAACCTAAACTGCATTTAGTAAATTGTTGTTGTGAAGATGTTCTCACAGCTTAAGGAGCCGGCGCAGGGGGGGGGGGGCGGTGGGGGGGGGGGGGGGGTCTGTAAAGATGCAGAAGGCGTGGCTGCTCAGATAAAATCAGAAACACCACTTCCCTATAAATCTAGCTCCTTGAGTGAAGTTGATGGATCTTTTGATATTTGACACGGGTCTCTCAGACAGACTCCTGTTTAGAGTGTAGAGTCAGGCCAGGCAGTCCTGGGCAAGAGAGACTCTAGCACTAGGCGCACATCCAATTTCTGCATGTTTGTAGAGTGTCTGCGAGTGCCAGCAGTGTGAAAAACACAAAGTCAATTCTAGGGCGAGCCTTTACGGCATCGTTATATATTTGTATAAGAAATAAGTGGTTTAGTCATGCTTATTTGTAAGAATGGCGGGAGAAATTCTGACTGGTGGTCAGGCGTCCATCTTGTACTTGACCTGCAGCAGTGTCCAGGGTTGGAGTGGTTCTAAATACACCTAGAAGTTTATTCTATTAGAACAGAACTAGACAAAGCTTGTGTAGAATGTAAAGACCTTGCATGACCAGGGAATGCCTGCTACTGCCCTCTTTGACTTTTTCTGGTATGCCCTGTGCTTTTACCCCAGAAGACTCCGCAATCTATTAGTCCATTGGGGTTGCTCCATGATTTTCGGCATGTTTAACAGCACATTCTTATACTCTTAGTATTTAGGGGGTACCCAAAGAGTAACCCCACTCATATGCATTGGAGAATTTTCGGCAAATGTGGAATGAGTGGACATTTAGCAGAAGTTGAACTACATTTAAGGGCGCAGGATGTTTTGCTTGTACTGCATAGATGTCCCCGAAAATTCCCTCCAGTTTCCTAGAACTAGGGGGACTTTCTTTCGAATACTGGTGTAGGGTGTGCTTTTTGTTACTTTACTGAAGCTCCCTTTTTCACTTGACCAGTGACGAGTGTTATTAAGCAACAACACAGCCTAGGTTGAGGGAGTCCTGGAGCAGTCTACACTCACCTTTTGGTACCAGCCCCTCCTTTTTCCCAAAATCCTCGGAAGACAACAGAAAGTTCCTCAAGGTGTACTCTATTCTGAGTGGAGGAGAGTGCACATTTTATAGGACACTTGCTTCTGACTGGTCCTGGCTTCTCACAAGTATCCACCTCTTCCCCACTTACACAAAACCAGAATGAATACTAACACCTTTTAGCCCAGAGTTGTCTTCTCACTGAAATTTGGAAGGAGACTCTGGGTCAGGTTTCAGGTTTTTGCTCTACTCGCTCAAAGTCAGAACCACGATTAGGTAACCTGTGAAGCTCCACTGGTTACAACCTGTCTTGGAAGTAAAGAAACTGGAAAAGACTGTGGTACAATTATTAGGAAAAGAGCAGACCCATCGTCAGGGAGACAAAGAGTTCAGTACCAGCTGACTAAAGTCTGCATGGGTTTTGCCTAGCAGGATTAGCAACAAGCACCTTGTGGACAAGCAGGCCAGTACCAACCAAGACAAACAGCAACAAATACCCTCATTCCCTAAAGATCAAAATCTCATTTAGAAAATATGCAGTTCTTTATCAACATGTTCACATTAATGCCTTCAACAATTATTTGAAATTACTTTAAACAGTAACAATTGAATCAATTTTCAATACAAATACACAATGAAACAATACCTATTTGTATTCTTCTATGAGATGTTTATATAAATAATCATGGTTTCAGAATCAATTTCGGCAAATTACAGTAACTTATTGTGAGAAGTTGGCCTGGCATATGCTGTCCACTATTCTAGTGGGCACCTTGCACAAGTCCAAACGACCCTTTTTGATGGTAGGTTTAAGACAACCTTTATAGAAAGCTATCCTAATGGTAGCTGTGGAGAGCAGCCTTGTAAATGTAAATGTAAATGTCAGGCTAAGTCTTGAAGGAATGTAAGCAGTGTATTTTACCAGTCTATAATCCCTTGAATAATCAAATGAAAGGAGATCCACAGCAGGTATATATCAAATATATATGTATTTATTCTAAACACAACCCCTCTAGTCTCTTTATGAGGCTAGAAGTAGAAGTACAATAAAAGAACTTAAATAGCACACGGTAAATTAGCACAGTATACGTTTTGCCCTATGGGCCTCACAAACCATATACTAAGAAAGTGGTATAAGAACCACGTGAGGGATAGAAATTAGGCCTAGGTCCTGTAGAACCGCTGGGGCAACCAGGTCCCACCCAAGGTAGGGACGTAGGAGACCCACGGGGGATGCGTGCGGTGTCTAAACACAGGTGCGAATCACCATTGACTTCTATGGTGAAAGTTAAAGTTACAAATTTAAAGTTTAAGGACACTTGGGAGTGGACTACAGTAAAACCCCTTCAGTACTGGACACTTCGAGAGTCAAGACCCACGGGAGCACCAAAGTACTCGTATTACCTCACCGAGGGAAGCCGGGTGCATAGGTGTCTTTTTGTGTCGGGTTTCGTCGTCGTTTCCAATGGAGAGCTGCAAAGAAGTGCAGCAGGCGACCAGGTGAAAAGTGTCCGGATGGATCCAAGGGTGAATCCGAGATCTGAAAAACCTGAAAGCAGAGGGGACAGAGTCTGGGTCACTAGCCAGTGACCAGGAAGGCGACAAAAAGATGCCAGCCGATGTTGGGTGCTTTAGGGTGATGTGGGCAAAGCTTGACTCTTCAGTCACGAGGACCAGGAGGCGTCAACGACAACCAGGAGCTGGATTCGAGCTGTCCCATGTCGGATGTCGAGTGCTGCATTGTCAGTATCCGGATTGGACTTAACAAGCCTTGGCAACAGCAACCCACGCAAGAAGACAAGATTGGCTTCGGTGCAGACCAGCAAGGTCTGATGGACTTACCCTGTGGAGGGGAGTCAGGCCACGTCTGGAGCAACCAGGAAAGCCCAAGAAACAAAGTATTTACCTTCGTGGGGACCCACCAGGTCACAGACTAGGGTTCGCGAAGGAGCCTCAAGCAGAAATGCAAAAAGCTGGCCCACGGGACACTCGTGGAGTGTAGGCACACAATCTTTGATGCAAAAGGTGTTCAGGGCTTGGACTACAAGTAGCCCAGTTCACAACTTTGGGAAAACTCTGGAAGTTGATGCACTAGCAAATGTGCTGGATGTCCAGGAGTTCCGGACCCACGTCTCTTGTGATAGCTACAGGTCTCAGCTTTGCTGGGGACTCGTGTCAACCTCGGAGATGTCTGGAAGTCCATGTCCTGTGTCGCAGATTCTTCGGGATCCTGCGGGAGCCTCGAAAATGCAGACCGGCAAGATGCTTCTTTGGTGCCTGTTTGAACAGGGGAGTCACTCCTTGATCCCAAGGGAGATTTCTTCCGTCTTCAAGTCGATATGGAATGTCGAAGGTCCAAGATTTATGTTTCAGAGTTTCGTTCAGGGTAATCTAAAGTCCTAGGGACTGGGTTCCTATACTTATACTAAGTTTAGGGGTTGGACTAACTCTAGGGTCCCACCTATGGGGGGACCTGGGGAGGGGGTGGTTACACCCCTTCCCCTTTGTACAGTTTCGCACCAGAGCTGGGGCTGAGTGCCCCAGCAACCGGTTTGAACTGGGAAATGCACAGGGACACCTTGTGTGCCCCAGGCACTGTCTGGAAAGTATTCACCAAATGCAACCTACCCTGCCCCAGTGCACTAAAGCCTGTCTGAGGAGGTGCTGGCACCTCCCTGGGCAGGAAACCTATTGTCCAAGCCTCCCCTGCTGGAGTTTAGTCCAGCAGTGGGAGGTCAGACTCGTGTCTGTGGCAGCAGCATCCATTTTGTGATGCTGGGGCTCTTTAAAACTATTACGGGGTAAGAAAGTGTGTACATGTCTTCTCCCTCTAGAAGGGTGGAATTCTACCCCCGCCGCCAGGACTGGGGGGGGGGTGGGGGGGGGGGGAGGGGGGTAGAATTCCAAAGTGTTTGACACCAAACACGACATGTTTTGATGCAGCCATTCCAAAGTTAGCATTTACTGCGAGGTTTATAATGCACTTGAGTATCTGGTATGGCTATATCACAGAACAGCTATAAGGTAGGGATTCCAAAAGCTGCAGAGGGGCTCAGCTCATGCTAGGGCACCCTCTCACACAACACTAAGCACTCTGCCTTCAGGATTGTCAAGGCCTGCCATAGGAGCGACATATAGGTTTATATGTGTCTGTTTTTAAATGGTAGATACAAGTATATTATATCTAAGTAAGGGGTGCTTATACCACCTTACCCAGGCTGCAAGTGCAGACCTGTGGTGTCATTTTGGGAGGCTTCCCAGGGGTGGCATAATACATGCTTCAGCCCCTGGTAGGCCTCTGGGGTACCTATGCCCTTGGTACCTATGGTACCATATACTGGGGACTCACAAGGGTAACCCAGTAACCAATCTGGAGTGTACCTAACGTACATGCATTCAATTTAGAGAGAGAACAGCTAGGCTGGGTTCCTGGATAGCAGGGCAACAGCCAGACTAAAGTTGATAAACCAGTGAAACACAGCAAAAAGTGGGGGTAACCATAGTAAGCAGATCCTACTCTCCTACACTTATTACATTATGTTCACATATGAACAAGACTTTTGTCTTGGATATTTAATGAATCCTAACCAAACTTTTGATAACGAGAAAATGGCAATTTCATACGTTTTATACAAAATCCAGTGTATCCTGCCCTGATGTTATACTGTGTCCTTTAAAAAAAAAAAGAGTTCTATCATGTCCTTGATGGTGCACCGAAGCACTCTACCAGGCAAGCCAACACGTTTCGATCTCCATGGGGTCTTCAACTCCTATCCGAGTTCTTTGCCGGGGCTGGTACAATTTATAAACAAAACACGTATTTGCTACTTTCCATTTGTGTTGGATACACCCATGTGTGTCAGGTTTCCCACATGTATCATTGTGCCATCTGGTGGGTCAATGTGCGCTTCGTTTATGAGTTTCTTTTGACACAGGTGGCGTTACTGTTTAGCCACACAATTGTGTCCACCAGACTTTGTCTCCAGGTTGACTCTGCTCTCGTCTTGAAGTGCCCAAACAGCAGATTATTGCTTGGATTTCCGTGCCACACAATCTTCTTAGCAGGCACTCCGCTCTTGTCAGAGTACTCCCAAGTAGCTAGTTGCCAGAAGAACTGCTGATTGTCTGATTACCGATGAGACCGTTTCGTACCTCTGTCCTGCCGAACCGCAGGGAATGATATTTTGGACTGTACAGCTAAAAATACGAACCTGTGACAGACAGATCCCTGATTCACTCATTGATGACACTATTGGACTAGAGAACCAGCCCAATACTGGACATTTCCTCATAATTCTCCTTTTCCTCACCTTGAAAAAGCCCAAAGCCTGCGCGCTGAGGAGGGGCAAAACACATGCTGGCTGTTTACTATGCATTGTAGTTCTTCCTTTGGAACACTATATAACTAAAATAAAAAAATGTAAATCATCCTGCTCTAACTGAGGACCACTGACTGTTCGAATATATTGGCACCATAAAACAATGCAGCATACAGCAATTCAGCTGTCCTTCGTCTCTCTATTAATTTTTTTAATACATATTTTACTGCTACTGGTACCCCTCAAAGATATCGAGACACCACCAATTTTTTTTTAATGTTGTGGGGGGCTACAGGAAATGTGGAAGCCCCCCAGCAACATTAAAAAAAGAAACCGCAAGTCTCCAGGGTCATTAATTTGATTGCACCAGGAGAGTTTACCATGTTTTTTTAACACACACCTGCTGGAGCTCTATGCTCTTTAGATGGAGTGCAGAGCCCCACCTTGGTTGGCCATGCGTGCTCAATCAATCAATCAGGAAATTTGTAGAGCGCACTACTCACCCGCGAGGGGCTCATGGCACTGGGGGGGGGTTGCTATTGCTCGAAAAGCCAGGTCTTGAGTAGCCTCCTGAAGGTTAGTAGGTCTTGGGTCTGCCGTAGGAGGATGGGGAGGGTGTTCCAGGTCTTGGCGGTGTGGTAGGAGAACGATCTGCCACCGGAGGTCGCTCTTCGGATGCGGGGGACGGTAGCGAGAGCGTGGTCGTGGGAGCGGAGCTGGTGGTTCGGGTTGTAGAAGGTGAGTCGTCTGTTGAGGTATGCTGGTCCGGTGTTGTGGAGTGCCTGAGTGAGGAGCTTGAAGGTGATCCTCTTGTTGATGGGCAGCCAGTGCAGGTCTCTCAGGTGGGGTGTGATGTTGCTGTGTCGAGGGATGTCGAGGATCAGGCGGGCAGAGGCATCCTGTATGTGGTGCAGTCGTTTCAGCAGTTTGGCCGGGGCTCCCTAGTAGAGGGCGTTTCCGTATTCCAGCCTGCTGCTGACGAGGGCCTGGGTGACTGTTCTTCTTGTGTCGATGGGGATCCACTTGTAGATCTTGCGGAGCATGCGGAGGGTGTTGAAGCAGGAGGATGAGACGGTGTTGACTTGCTTGGTCATAGAGAGCGTTGAGTCGAGGATGAACCCCAGGTTGCGTGCGTGGTTGGTGGGTGTCGGTTCTGCTCCCAGGGCGGTCGGTCACCAGGAGTCATCCCAGGCTGAGGGGGTGAAGCCGAGAATGAGGACCTTCATTTTTGTCCAAGTTCAGCTTCAGACAGCTGTTCTTCATCCATTCGGCAATGGCTTTCATTCCTTCGTGGAGGTTGGTTTTGGCGGTGAGGGGGTCCGTCGTGAAGTAGAGGATCAGCTGTGTGTCGTCGGCATAGGAGATGATGTTGAGGTTGTGCAGTCTGGCGACGTGGGCGAGCGGGGCCATGTAAATGTTGAACAATGTCGGGCTGAGAGATGATCCTTTGGGTACGCCGCAGATGATCTTGGAGACTTCGGCACGGAAAGGGGGAGGCGGACGCTCTGGGTTCCACCGGAGAGGAAGGAGGTGGTCCATTCCAGACCCTTGTCTCGGATCCTTGCGTTGTGGAGGCATGTGCGTATTGTGCGGTGGCAGACCGTGTCGAAGGCGGCTGATAGGTCCAGGAGGATGAGAGCCGCGGTTTCGCTGCTGTCCAGCAGGGCCCTGATGTCATCGGTGGCGGCGATGAGGACAGTTTTGGTGTTGTGGAACCTGGACTGGGAAGGGTCCAGGATGTTGTCCTCCTCGAGGTAATGGGTCAGCTGTTTGTTGACTGTTTTCTCGATGACCACCCCGAACGGGAGCAGGGAGATGAGCCGGAAGTTCTTGAGGTCCCTCGGGTCTGCCTTGGGTTTCTTGAGCAAGGCGTTGATTTCGGCGTGCTTCCAGCTCTCCGGGAAGGTCACAGTCTCGATGGAGATGTTGATGGCCTTGCGAAGATGGGGTGCGATGGTGGCGCTGGCTTTATTGAAGATGTGATGTGGGCACAGGTCTGACGGGGAGCCTGAATGGATGGTGTTCATGGTTTTGATGGTGTTGTCGATGTTATTACAGGTGAGCAAGGGGTCGCTGTGGGTGGTGACCGTGGGGTCTGAGGTGTCATTGGCTGTTTGGGTGGTCTGGTTGTCTAAGCTGTTGTGGATGTCTGCGATCCTGCGATAGAAGAAGGTGGCAAGGGAGTTGCACAGGTCTTGCGATGTTGGGATGTCGTTGGTGTTGGAGATGGGGTTTGAGAGATCCTTCACAATGTTGAAGATCTCTTTGCTGTTGTGTGCGTTGTTGTCGAGGCGGTCCTTGAAGGAGGTCCTTTTGGCGGATCTGATGAGGTGATGGTGTTGGCGCATGGCGTTCTTGTGGGCTGTGTGGTTCTCTGGTGTCTTTTTGCGGTGCCATTTCTTCTCTAGTTTTCGGCAGATTTGTTTGGAGGTCTGGAGGTCGTCGGAGAACCAGCTGGCATTCTTGTTGGTGCATCTGTTGGAGGGTTTCTTGATAGGGGTGAGAGTGTTGGCGCAGTCGACGATGAGGTTGCTGGCGGCGGCGCCAGGTTCTTTGGGTGGGCTTCGGGCGAGGCCGGTGTTTAGTTGATCCTAGGTGATTTTTCTCCAGCTGCGGCGAGGGATATGTTGGGTGCAGTGGTGCGTGGTGGGTTTCCGGAAGGTGAAGTGGATGCAGTGATAGTCGGTCCAGTGGAGTTCGGTGGTGTGGCTGAAGGAGACATGGGAGCTTGCGGAGAAGATGGAGGTCAAGCGTGTGGCTGGCAGAGTGGGTGGGAATTGTGATGAGCTGTCCGAGTCCGAGGTTGTCGATCAGGGTGGTGGAGTTGGTGTTGTTGTTGTTCTCGACGTGGAAGTTCAGGTCTCCGAGGAGGATGTAGTCCGTTGGAGGCGAGGGCGTGCGTGCTGACTGAGTCGGCGATGGCGATGCTGAACTGAGGCCGGGGTCCGGGGTGGGTCTGTAGATCAGTGTTCCTCTGAGGGTGGTGTTGGGATCAGTGTGGATCTGGAAGTGCAAGTGCTCTGCGGTGCGGAGGGTGTCGTCGTAGTTGGTTGATGCTTGAGGGTGGACTTGTGGATGATGGCGATTCCACCTCCTACTCCACTGGTGCGGTCTCTGCTGGTGATCTTGTAGCCCTCTGGGATGGCTATGGCGATGTCGGGGGCCGAGGAGTCGTTCATCCAGGTCTCTGTCAGGAAGGTGACGTCCGAGGAAGATGTGTCGAGCAGGTCCCAGAGTTCGATGGCATTTGCCCCTCCATGTGCGGGCAAAAACAAAATAACCCATAGAAATTCTCAGACAAAAAACAAAGGTTATAGCAACATTGTAATTGTCATTTAAAAAAAAAATACTGACATTTACAATTCTCTCCAGTATCTATAACTCATGCCATAAAGTAACTAAAACTTGTGCCCTTGGCATGCACTACTAATTACCTCCCATAGTACAACACTTACTACATGTTTGATGACATCATTGATGACATCACTGCAGCATCTGAAACTGTGCATGGCGGGGCACACCTAACTATAACTTCACTTTAACCTTTTTTTTTGTATACCAAAAGTTAAAGTGACGTTATAGTAGGGTGAAAATTTCAGTGCTAGTGTTACGTTTTAAACTTTTTTTAAAACACTGAAATTCACGAATTATAGTTGTCTTTAGTAACTCAAGCTTTGGGTTAAACAATGGTAAGCAGACCTCCTTTTTCTACGAGAACTGTAAGTAACAAGGCATTTCTTTCCTAGCTGCGAGCATCGACAGCCGCACCTTTAGTTTTTCCCTAAAATACGCTACTTTTGCCTAATATTATAACTCCTCAAGGACACCCACAGCCGCATCTCATGGGAACTTTCTTCCGTGACATTTGGGTAAGCTTACGACTTGTAGTATATATGCTATGCCTACACAGTGATCTGAGGTTTGCCATCAATGGTGTAATCTAGAATAGCTATGTGTTTTTATGCACCGTATTTTGCGCTACCTACCATGGACACTTTACAGCAATCCTTGACTGACAAGGTTAATATATGTGTGTTTGTCTATGCCACAAATTTGAGACCGCGCCATGAGCTAAACATATTCCACGTATGCCTATTGTTTGTTCATCCTTCATATTGTTATAGCTCTTTAGTCCTCAAATGGAATCACTTACTGTAACATAACAGTAGATGATAAGATATCACAAGCACTTGGCTCACCAATGGGTCTTTTTAATGTCACCCTATCACATGGGTACTCACAAACTTTCTCTCCGGGGCCAAATTTACACTGTGGTTTGTGTCCGAGGGCCGCACCAGTGGGGGCGGGGTCAGTGGGGGAGGGGGCGGGGCTAGAGCAATTAAAAAAAAAACTGACCATGAGGTTGATCACGGATCCCTGCAGCGGACACATTCGTCCACTGAGCCACCAGACCTGGCATACATATATCTCTCTCGCTCTCTTTCTCTCTCTGTCTCCCTCCCTCCCTCTCCCTTACTCTGTCCCCCTCCCTCTGTCTCCCTTTCCCTCTCTCACTCCCTCACTCTGTCACTCCCTTTCCCTCCCTCACTTTCCCTCTCTCACTCCCTCACTCTGTCATTCCCTTTCCCTCCCTTCCTTTCCCTCCCTCACTCCCTCATTATGTCTCCCTTTCCCTCCCTCACTCCCTCACTCTGTTACTCCCTTTCCCTCCATCCCTTACCCTCCCTCCCTTTCCCTGTATCCATTTCCCTCTCTCACTCCCTCACACTGTCTCCCTTTCCCTCCCTCGCTCTGTCTCCCTTTCCCTCCTTCCCTTTATCTCCCTTTCCCTCCCTTACTCCCTCACTCTGTCACTTCCTTTCCCTCCCTCACTCTGTCTCCCTTTCCCTCCTTCACTCCCTCCCTCTGTCTCCCTTTCCCTCCCTCACTCCCTCCCTCTGTCTCTCTTTCCCGCCCTCCCTCACTGTCACTCCCTTTCCCTCCCTTCCCCTCCTTTTCCCTTCCTCCCTCCCTTTTCCTCCTACCCTTTCCCTCTCTCACTCCCTCACCTGGTCTCCCTTTCCCTCCCTCAAGGTTCATTACGCCACTGGATTTAACAGATATGTATTTTCTCAAAAAGCGCTCCTGCCACATTGATGAAATCGCTTTTGACTGAAACATCATGCTAATAAAGTGGAAATATTTTAATAGAGCAGGTGGACCACAGGTAGAAATGGGGTCATTGCGGCTCTACAAAAAAAAATCTGTCTGTCTGCTGTCTACCTAGCTAGATATCTAGTGGGCGCAGAGTTCAAACCTTGCAGTTGACCAACCCCTTCTGCACACGGCCACAGGTTGCACACAGTGGGGTTGGGTATAGGGCCTGGGCTGCAACCAGCCCTGCACCTAACCTCATCAACAGCCAAACTGCTGCCAGCAGCCTTGTGTTTTCCACCCACCTATGCCTTGGGGTCAGAAACTCATGAATGTGTCTCCCTCTGCCTGTGGATTTATTTTCATCACACAAAACTTGTGAATCACAATCGATTTGTGAATCATTTATAAAAATGTGCTTGAATCTGGCATCTAAAATGGCAACTTGCAGGTTAAATGATTTGCGTGCAGGCTTTTACACTGTTTAATTGTGTGTGACTCACGATTTGCATACCTTTGGCTTGCCGTCACCACTTCCCTCAAGTCACAGACTTCTGGGGGTAGCCACCCAAGGCTGTGAATGTTTTTTAAAGAGCATATAAACTGCAAATAATAATCGATTCACAATTTTGACGATGCTGCAATAAAATTCAGATCCCTTTCTCTCCCTTTCCCTCCCTCACCCTCCTTTTCCCTTCCTCCCTCCCTTTCCCTCCTTCTTTCTTTTACTCCCTCTCCCGGTCTCCCTTTCCCTTCCCTTTGTCTCCTCTGCCATCTTACCCTGCCTCTGTGTCAGCCCGGGCTTCGGAGCACACACACATAGCCGCACAAGCACATTAACATGTCTTTAAAAGACCATTAGCATGTTAATGAGGCTGTGTTGTTGACCTCTTAGCGCCCCTGCAGCTCCACACTAACTATGGCAGGAATCCCCCGGCCGGCCCCCACAGAGCAGCAGAGTCTCCGAGTCGCGCTGCTGTAACTTAGTTTGCAGAAACTCTTTAAAAAAAAAAAAAATTCAAACACTGGTAATGATGTGTGCAAGGTCCGCGGGCCGCCAGGGGAGGCTTGCCGGGCCGCCACTGGCCCGCGGGCCGTACTATGAGTAACCCTGCCCTATCAGGAGGGCTCATATGTATTGACTCTTCCTTTCTCTGTTTTTTGTCGTTCCAGAATATATGTCCTCATTCTAGTGGTACTAGATTGATTGTTATAGGCCACTACACTTTCCTAGCACTCACTACACTTTCTCTTCGGTCCTGAAGAAGCGCACAGGATCTCCTCTCGAGACCAATCATTGAACGAAACATGTCGACCTCTAAACATGCCCACTAGGGGTATGCTCTATGTATAGCTACCGAGGGCCATTATCCCCATTAAGCAGCACAACCTTCGGGGTTTTTCCCAATGGCAGAGGGGCTTCTTTTCCAATAAATCCACTAGCTACCCCGCCAGTCATCTTTTAACCTCACGTTAGTACACCACTGCCACTCACACCCTCACGCCTTTATCTGAAAAAGATCTCCAACAAAGTGACCTTTCGGGGATCCATAGGGTATTGCAGTGCCAGCCCGACAAGAAGCATTGCCCAATGATGTAGCATGACGTCCTGCGGGGTATGTTAGGGCACCAAGATCAGGGCACACTGTCCCCAGCCATTACAGAATCAGAACGTCCGCAGTCTTACTCCCTATCTGTATTGTAAAGGCTGTGTTGTAAGGGTATACATGGCAAAGTCCTACATCTCAACTACTTACTATAAAGCGCTCCTACTGTTCTAATAATATTACATACAGCAGTTTTTTTTTATAAAGTTTTTTATTTTCAAGCATGTGATTGCCATGTTTAAGCAGTTGGATTGCATATACTTAGCAAAAAATGTGTAAAAAAATCAAAATTTGTAAACCATCTTTCATAAACTGTGTTAGCTCTCTAGTTACAATCCTGGTAATCTAGGTGAATAAGTAAGGCAGCAGCTTCAACCAGCTCCATTAACTCCCAAGGTGTACATTTGAGACCTTGCAGCATTTAACTAAATCTTTCCTTGCTGAATTATAAGGCTGATAAACAGGTTTCATTTGGGTAGTACTAAATATTTATTTGTATTTGCCCAAATACATTCAGTTTGTATTGTTACTACCAGTGTACTTAACACAATATAGGGAGGAGGTGTGCCTTGGTGACTAGCTCTGCTCATTTTGTTACTTGGGAACCCAGTTTGAATCCTGGCCTGGGCTCAACATTCTTCTCCCCATGCCTAAAAAACTGAACAAACGTGTAACATCAACTTGTTCAATGGTAAAGCACTTTAATCAGGGCTTTAGGTGGGCCGGGTCCTGCCGGTACTGAGCACCGGCAGTTCTAAAAAGCTGCTGCTGAGTTGGCTCCCTATTGGGCACTCCATGTTTGCCCTCATCCTCAGGGTGAAAAAAAATCTTAACTCTGCAGCACTACCACCCTTCACTGCCTTTGATGAAACTTCAAAGAGCCTCGTTATAGTTCTTTCAGTCTCATTATTTCAGAACTGAAGCGCTCTACAAATCTTTGATTGATTGGTTAAGTCTGCTATAAAACAAAGTTATTTTTGTTATTTATTTATCTTATGCAACTAGCCCTGGCTTGTAAGTGTAATGTTACTTGTTGTATTATACAGTACAGAAACAACGGACCACCAGGCAGCCTTCAATCAACAAGTAGGTTTATTATTCCTTTTTCCTCACATCCAGCATGACGCATTTCGGGCAACAAGTGCCCTTGTTCACATAATCATCATGCAGTACGGATTTCGTTTTTATACATGTTTTTATATAGATAGATAGATATGAATGCAGTGACAGAAGCAGCAGAATTCCAGTCAGGTGGCACACTATTCTAAGCCCAGATTCAGTTTAACTGTTTTTAAGCAGCACCCTTAATTGCATCTGCCACGACCCTTTGACAAACCCCCCAGTTTTTCATCCCCCTTAAAGCACTGACTTTAATGCCCTCGGGCTAAGTCTGCGCTATATACAGCTACAAAAAACTACAAAACTAGGCACATGTATGACAGTGAGAAAGCAAGTTGTTTGACAGGGTATCGTTTTATCTGATGCTAGTTTATGAAAACAGCGAGTGTCATTTACTTCCCCTGATGGGCAAGGAGTGCAGCTGCAGCTGTGCTCTGCATGAGCTCTGGCCGTGCCTAACTAGGAACAGGGCAAAAGTGGGTAAGAGAGCCAATTTCCACCGTCCATAGGGTGACTCAGACAGCGAACGTGTGCCATATAGCCACCCAATCGAATTTGAATACCCACCTCACATTGAAAACCAACTTCAGACCTAAATCTGTGTTTATGCCCATCCTATTGAAAGATGGATTAGATTTATTCTCTGAAAATGTAATCAAAGAACTAAAGGAGCTAGCTCTTATGAGCATGAAGAATTTCTGTACCAAAGACCACAACAGAAGATTGGAATACAACAATCTTATGACTAAAATCAAGGCCAGACCGGATATAGTGGTAAGATGGTCTGACAAAGGCAGAAATATAGTACTTTGGCCGATTAAGATGTACAGCGATGAAGCGATGACACAATTGCAAGACCGCGAAAGTTACTGCAGAGTAAGCCCCACTCTGATTGTGGGAATCCAAGAACGGTATCATGCAGAACTCTACAAGTGGAAAGGCATGAGCTTGATAAACAAGCAGGAATTTAAATTTCTTAAGAATGACTATCCCACCACGCCCCAGCTTTATATGACACCAAAAATACACAAGAACGCAATGCACCCCCAGGGAGACCAATAATCTTGGCCATAGGTGGTCTTTTTGAGAACACTAGCATCTATGTGGACAGTTTCTTGCAACCATTTGTGAAAGACCTACCTGCCTATGTTCAAGACAGTGGAGATTTTCTCCGTAAAATTTATGACTTAAATTGGAATGAGGAGTATGTATTTATGACTCTTGATGTGCAGTCGCTATATACAAGCATCAGACACACAGATAGGCTCAAAGCACTCCAACATTATCTCAACAGAAGACCCATTACATTGTACCAACACACCTCTATGTTACTACAGATGGTAGAATGGTGCTTAACTAATAACACCTTTATATTTGATTGATTGCATTATAAACAACTACAAGGTTCGGCCATGGGTACTTGCTTCTCACCAGCTATGCTAATCTGCATATGGGCTGGTGAGAGGAGCAAGTATTGGCGATAACCCAGGCAGCTAGCATGGGTGAAAATGTGATAATTTATAAGCGCTACATAGATGATATTTTTATCCTATGGAAAGGGTCTGAGGAGAGCGCTCCAGCATTTGCAGCTGCCATTTATGAGAATACCCTCAATTTGAGATTTACATGCTCCACCAGCACAGAAACAATCCAATTTCTTGATCTGGAACTGTATGTAGATCAGAATAAAATTCAAACAAGAACATACAGAAAGCCAACAGCGGGAAACGCTGTGCTTCATGCACAAAGTTTCCATCTGGTTAACCTAAAAGAATCCATTCCGTACGCAGAATGTTTACGTATGACCCGAAATTGCAGCACTCAGGCAGGTGCCAACAAGGCCAAATCCAATTTATTTGAGAGGCTTAGCAAAAGAGGTTATAGCCCTCAAACCTTAGCAAAGGCAGACCATAAATGCAAGAATGTAAACAGGAGGGATCTCCTGTTTGCAGACAAAAAATATAAGAAGGAGAAACAAAGCAAGTCCTTACCGAACATCCCCAGGATGATAACGGGGTACAACGCTTACCACAATCATGTGAGAAAAATCTTACAGAAGCATTGGCCTTTGGTGCAGAATGATCCTGTAATAGGTCGTTGGAGCTGTAGAAGCCCATAAATCACTTTCAGGAAGGCCAAGTCGATGCGCAACCAGCTGGTATGCAATGCACCGACCATAACCAAGCCACCTATATGGTTGCTGTAGGAGAGTAGGGTCTGCTATCCTATGGTCACCCCAAATTTTTGCTTTTTGCTTCACTGGTTTATGACTTAATGTGGCTGTGGGCCTGCTAATCAGACCCACAGCCTGCTGTTCTCTCTCTAAATTACTGCCAATGCACTTTAGGTGCATTACGAATTGGAACTGGTTCACCTTATTGGCCCCTGTAACAGTGTACCCTAGGTACCCAGGGCATAGGTGCATCCAAGGCCTACCAGGGGCTGCAGCATGTATTGTGCCACCCCTGGCCTGGCCTCCATATTTGACACAACTGGCTGATCACTCAGCTGGGGTAAGATGGTGTAATCACCTCTTACTTAGATATAGTATCCCTATATCTAACCTTAAACTGGACACATATGTTCCTATCAGCCACTCCTATGGCAGGCCTCATCAATCCTGGAGGCAGAGTGCTTGGAAATATGTGAGATGGTGCTCTAGCATGAGCTGAGCCTGTCTGCAGCTGTCGGGAACCACTCCCTAAGCTGCTCCGGGATATTGCCATACCATATACTCTTAAGTGCATTATAATCCTCGCGGTTAAATGCTATCTTTGGTTTGGCTTTATCAAAACATGTCGAGTAAGGTGTCATACGAATTGGAATACTATCCCCACGACATGTGTGTAGCCTTAACCCCGGTTAAAGTTAACCAGAGCCTCAGCATCACAAAATGGATGCTGCCACCACAGACACGAGGCCTCCTGCTGCTGACCGAAACTCGGCAGATGGTGGCCTGGACAAAGGGTTTCCTGCCTTGGGAGGTGCGAACACTACCCCAGACAGGGTTTTGTGTATTGGGTAGGACAGGGCTGAATAGAATCAGACATGCCCGGGGCACACAAGGTGTCCCCGTGCATAGGCCAGTCCAAACCGGTCCTGGGACTTTCCAGACCCAGGCCTGGCGAGGAGCTGGACAAAGGAAAGGGGGTGTAACCACCCCCCTTCCTGGTTCCTCCCAGAGGAGGGACCTAGTAGGTGATCCACCCCTCAGATTGGGAATAAGAGTGGGAGCAGTGCCATTGCACAGCAGATCATCCTGAATCAACTTTAAACAAAGAAGAAGACTGGACTTCGACATTCTGCTGCTCAGAAGACTGAAGAGAATCTCCCTTGTGGCCTAGGAGTGGCCACCCTGTGAACACAGGCACCAACCAGCAACTCGACGTCTGCTTTGCCGCCGCCTCCCGCTGGAGCCCGAGCCCAGAGCCTGACAAGAACCAGACTCCCAGACCTCTCACAGCCCGATCCACAGTCCCTGCAAAGAAGGGACCCGTGGAGGCACCGAGTGACGTGGGACCGGTCCTCTTGAAAGACAATCAAAAAGCTGACTGCGCAGCAACCGAGGCATCCTCGACGTTGTGCTTTGGGGACTGAGAACCCCCACCACCGAGCAGCCCTTGCACCGAAGATCAGCCCCCCAGCATCTCCACGATCTGCGTGGGGCCCTTTTGCATTGTGCCACTCGACGCGCCATCCTGGCCACTAGCCACGTGGTCAGCGGCCATCTTGGCGATGAAACCGATGAACTACACTGCGGGTCTGGTTGCTCCAGACTTGCCCAAGCTCCTGTGAAAAGGAGCACTCGCTCTGACCTTGCTGGTCCGAGTGTTAAGCATCTTTCGATTCCTGCGTGGCTTGCATTAGCCAAGGCCTGTTTGCTCCGATCAGGTCGCCGACACCGCCAACAGCGAGAAGTCTGCGTGGGACAGCTCGTGACCGGCTCCTGGACGTCCTCGACCCCCGGTGTCTACGTGGCTGCAGAGAGAAGCTACACCTCAACGCCTGTTTGCACCCGACATCGCCTGGTTCCAATCTGGTTCCATGGTAGTCACTGGCTAGTAACTTTGAACATTGTTCCCTCTGCTTTCAGGTCTTCACATCTTCAGATCCACCCTTGGATCCACCGGAACTCTTCACATCGAGCCGCCTGCAGCATCTTCAGCTCCAAGCTCCAAGCACCATCGACCAGCGTGACGAAACCCGACACTACTTCGACCCTGTACACCCGCTTCCTGTGGGTGAGGTAACTCAGCTCCGCCGGTGTTCCTACACTGGTACACATCTCAAGGGCCTGTGTCTTAAGTTTCAGCGTTCTAGGTCACTCGAAAGGTTCCGAACTATCTAACTTTGTACTTTTTACGCACCATAGACTTTACATTGGAAAGTGCGTGCACTATAGACACTGCACCCGAGTCCCGCGGGCCTTTCCCGACTTAATCATTGATAGTCTCGAATAGCTCCAGCGATTCCCAAGGCCCTAGGCCTGTTCCCATTCCGATTGGTATCTCTTATACCACTTTCTTAGTATATGGTTTAGGTGGCCCCTAGGGCTCATCCATATTGTGCAACTTTTGTGTATTTTAAACTGTCTTGTGATTTAACGCTTGTGCTTCTGTGCTCATAAAGAGTCCAGGGGATTTTATAGTTAATAAATCAATATATATTTTCAATATATATCTGTGTGGTGTCCCTTTCATTTGGTATTCAAGGGGGTTGTGTATGGTATTACAGCTGGCTTCACATGCCTTTCAGAGTTTAGCCTAAGACTGCTTTGTCCACGTTACCACTAGGATAACTGGTCTACAAGGTTGAATTACAACCAATCATCATAAGGGTTGCTTGGCATGGTACAAAGTGATCACTAGAATTAGTGAGCATTATATACCAGGCCAACTTCTCACAGTTGCACAGCCAGAAAGGGTTCAAAAAGAGTGCAAAATGTAAAGCGTGTAAGCAAGGAATCAACACCACACAGGTTAAAGTCCCATTTAGAAATAGGCCCTACATCATCAGAGGCTGCTAATCTTGCAAAACAGAGTATGCAGTTTACGTCCTTGTGTGCAAATGCGGGAAACGATATGTTTGAAGTACCATTCATCTGGTCCATGTCCGAATCCTACACCACTTGCGAGCCATAAGTAACAACGATGAAACATACCCGGTGGCCAGACATATTAACAAATCACACTCCGGCAACAGCAACGACATCAAATATATTGTCATCGACAGTATCGCAAAAAACATCAGAGGGGGAAATCGCAGATTGGCCCTACGGCGTTTGGAATCCAGATACATAATCCTTTTGGATTCCAAGATCCCCAATGGATTAAATGCAGACGAAGCACTGACAGTACACATATAGTCCAGTGTAGCCCACTCCCTTAACCTAACCCACTCCCAAACATCTGCAACTTCACTTATGTAAATACTTTGTTTCGTTTAGGCACAATTTCTTTTATTGAATTCTAGCACATAATGACCTTGCATCATTACGAGGGGAGACCTACCGTATCTACACTAATGTTTGTAATAAATCAGGGGGCAATTTACATAGAGGACTTATGGGTATATAACTGTGTGCATTCAGCCACATATTGCACTAGATATAGTGTTTCAGACGTCAATTTACTCCACGAGTGGAGAAGTGTGGCTCAATGATTAGAGCGGCAGACCCTGATGCAGAGGTCTAGCCCGGGACCAGGGTTCAATTCCCCGCCTCGGCGGGTCTTGGGCTCAAAATTCCACAGACCTGATAATTCTCGCCTCGGTGCCTATTCCAATCATGGAGTCCCACTCTGCAACTCTGGGCAATAGCTTGCTTAATCTCCACAACGGCCCCCACATCGCTAAGGATGCCTGGCCTCCACCTTGGGGGTGCCCAGGAGTGGACGCCTCACAGGGAAAGCCTGGATGGGTTCCACAGCGGTATTCGTACAAGCGCCTTGAGACCCTTGCGGGTGAGTAGTGCGCTATACAAGTATCAATTTTTACAATTTTCACTTGGGGACGAGGCTCGTTTGGGTATCCTTTCTTGTATTTTTTAGGTTTGAAACACTTTTCTTCTTACTTCTTGCAATAGGGGGCAGGATGAGAAAAGTGGCATAGTTACGAGGTATACATATTCATCTGCAATTGTAATGAGAATCTCTGTGAACATGCATATATATATATACCGTATGTTAACTTAATATTACACATTAATCAAACCCTCTGTCAAACATAAATCATAATGCAGTATCAACGCGCCTGTTTTACCCATAACACAGGAAGTAACACGAATGTGCATTGTTCCACAGCGCGTGTGTTGGATCCGAGGTTCCTCTCCCTAGTTAGAGAATGCTGACATAGACACCATTTTTAAACTGTGCATGTAACCAGTAATACTATTCGGTAGGCACCTACGTTATTTAACTGTATTTTAATTTTCGTTGGTATGGGGCAATATGCACTGAATTGTACATGCACAATCATCGTTAATTTTTTAGGAACATTTTGTGTGAATTTACGTTTACATTCTGTAAGTTTCATGCGCTAGACTCTTCTATGTCTCTTGTCACAATACCGTTAGATCACTGGTAAGCAAGGTAACGATTAACCAGTCACAGTGAGGTAACTGTGTATGTGCTGGAATGTACTTAATTAACAGCGTCATTCATGGCAGATGAAGTGAGCAAGGCGGAGGCTTCCGCCGAAACACGTCTGTAGCAGCTTTATGGATTAAAACTTTTTCTTGAGTTGAATTCATGGTGTCAGTGCCGTCCTTGATCGGAGTGAATGCGGATTGGTAACCAATATATATATAAAGCGCTTTTAAGAACAATAAAGTCAACTGTTTGTATCCCCCGTAGTTGGTCACGCTCTTCTTTTTGCGGGGAAGAGATTGGAGGTGAAGTACTGCCAGCAAGTAGGAAATGCAGGCTACGTGACCCACTCTCGTTCAGGAGCAACGCATAAAAACCTACAAACCCCCTTTTGGAACCTGCATAAAACTGCATATGTGTCGCCCCTCCGGTGCAAGATTCCCAGTTGGAGAAGATTGGCGCATGGGGAGAGAGGAGGCAGAACGGACCTGCCTTAGAAGGGGGACAAAAGCTGGCTTTTACCTGCGGAATGACTGCTGCATCGGCGCTGTAACACTTTCCAGAGAGACTGGAGGGCAGCACTTGCTGTTTTTGCTGTCTCCTCACCGTAGGAGCGCAATTGGTGGACTACATCGCCCAGCATGCTGTTGAGCTGCAGGAGCAGCGCGAGGTGCCTGACACCTGTGAGGCAAAGGCGGGGCGAGTGGTCACGGGAAAGGGAGTGGCCACGGCTCTAAAAACAACGGAGCATTAAACCCCCATTAACAGAGAAGGACACTATTGAAACGGGCACTGAGGAAGGACAAACGAAGTCTGAAACGCGTCTGCCTAACGTTTCAGGGACCCTTTTGCTTGCCAGCGCTTTTAAGAACAATAAAGTCAACTGTTTGTATCCCCCGTAGTTGGTCACGCTCTTCTTTTTGCGGGGAAGAGATTGGAGGTGAAGTACTGCCAGCAAGTAGGAAATGCAGGCTACGTGACCCACTCTCGTTCAGGAGCAACGCATAAAAACCTACAAACCCCCTTTTGGAACCTGCATAAAACTGCATATGCGTCGCCCCCCGGTGCAAGATTCCCAGTTGGAGAAGATTGGCGCATGGGGAGAGAGGAGGCAGAACGGACCTGCCTTAGAAGGGGGACAAAAGCTGGCTTTTACCTGCGGAATGACTGCTGCATCGGCGCTGTAACACTTTCCATAAAACCCCCATTAACAGAGAAGGACACTATTGAAACGGGCACTGAGGAAGGACAAACGAAGTCTGAAACGCGTCTGCCTAACGTTTCAGGGACCCTTTTGCTTGCCAGCGCTTTTAAGAACAATAAAGTCAACTGTTTGTATCCCCCGTAGTTGGTCACGCTCTTCTTTTTGCAGGGAAGAGATTGGAGGTGATATATATATATATATATATGGAGAGAGATATAGATATAGATATGGATATATATATATACTAGCAGCCCGCCCCAGCCTTGCCTGGGGCAGAAAGGGGCTGGGGGCAGCATTTAAAGCCTCTGTGCCCCCCTCCCAATTCCCCCGACATTGCCCAGTCCGCATCCCTCCCGCCTCCCGCCCCGACATTGGCTATACCGCCTCCCGCCTTGAGCCCGCTGCCCCGACATTGGGCATAGCACATAGCGCATAGCGCCTACTGCCTACCACCTCCCGCCTCGCGCCTGGAGCCTCCCACCCGCCTCCTTTGTAACCCCCCCCCCCTCAGGTCCAGACTTACCTCCCCGTGCTGCCACTGCTTCTCCGCTTCTCAACGCTCCGCAGCTCCTCCCGGCGCTCATGTTCTCCCGTATTGCTGTTGCTGGTGCACTCCGCTCCTCCCCTCACGCAGATGCTCCTCATGTCTCGCTCTTCCTGTTGCTGGTGAACGACGCTACTCCTCCCCGTATTGCTGTTGCTGGTGAGCTCCGCTCCTCCCCTCACGCAGACACTCCTCATGTCTCGCTCTTTCTGTGAACGACGCTACTCCCTTCACGCATACGTCGCGGCCGGCGCTACTTGCAAGGGACTACTTTATTTTTATTTGTAAATATTTTAAACAACGTTTATTTTTTATTTTTATGTAGCCTATGTCCTTCTGCTTGGCCCGAGGTTTTCTAAGATGTCTTGGGTGTTCAGATTGGTGGTGTAGTTTTCGAGTTTACCTGGCCAAAAGGTGCAAGTTCTCTCTTTATAATAGTAGTATAGATATGTATATATATATATATATATATGCAACAGCTTTCTGTCTCTCCGAACGGCAGTACAGGTTTATTATTCCCTTTTCCTCACATCCAGCATGATGCATTTCGGGCAACAAGTGCCCTTGTTCACATAATCATCATGCAGTACGGATTTCGTTTTTATACATGTTTTTATATAGATAGATAGATATGAATGCAGTGACAGAAGCAGCAGAATTCCAGTCAGGTGGCACACTATTCTAAGCCCAGATTTTCAGTTTAACTGTTTTTAAGCAGCACCCTTAATTGCATCGGCCACGACCCTTTGACAAACCCCCCAGTTTTTCATCCCCCTTAAAGCACTAACTTTAATGCCCTTGGGCCAAGACTGCGGTATATACAGCTACAAAAAACTACAAAACTAGGCACATGTATGACTCTGAGAAAGCAAGTTGTTTGACAGGGTATCGTTTTATCTGATGCTAGTTTATGAAAACAGAAAGTGTCATTTACTTCCCCTGATGGGCAAGGAGTGCGGCTGCAGCTGTGCTCTGCATGAGCTCTGGCTGTGCTTAACTAGGAACAGGGCAAAAGTGGGTAAGAGAGCAAATTTCAATCGTCCATAGTATGACTCAGAAAGCGAACGTGTGCTAAAGCTGTGTCCCAGTTTTGGTGCTCAACACCGGGACAGAAACGGGGTGGTTCCTGGGGACCGGTCCGGATCCGACACTAGCACAGGTGTCTGATCAGGCTGCATCCTACTCTGTTCCAGTGCTGTTTTCTTGTACACCTCTTAACGGTGCTTGGTTGGAAGCACGGGGGTGACCAACCGTCCATTAATTTCATGGACTCTCTGTAATTTGGACCTTTTGTCCGTAAGGATTTCTTCCACGGAAGCCTTTTGTCCGTAATTTCAGACATTGGCGTGAGCTGCCCCGCAAGCACGCTGTAACTCTCACTGCAGGGGCAGCTCACGCTCCTGCTGTGATCAGTGGCCTGCAGCAGTCCATCCCCGACCTGGCACAGACTGCTATCAGGCCCATTATCATTCTGTATGTTGGCCTAATTATCACATACAGAATGATAATGGGCCTCTCTGCTCAGTGACAGCATTTTGGATTGGGTGTTTTTTTCAGTGGGGGAGAGGGGGCATGTATTCTCTGAGAAGCCTTCAGCTTTGATCTTTTTCTTCACTTTTTTTTTTAATATGCAAACACAGGTGTTATTCACTCGTATACACATCAGATGCAGCGAGTGCAAGGTTCTCTCAACCAAAAAAAAACTTATTTTGACTTGTGCTTGCGTTGGTTGTCTATTTAAGCACTATTGCAGAACTTCCTCTGATGTGCATGCAAAAAGTACTTTTTGTCCCGAATTTTTGTCCTGAATTCTGACCTTCTGTCCTGAATTTTTGTCCTGAATTTTGACCCTTTGTCCTGAATTTTTGCACTCACTGTCCAGAATTTGCACCCATACCAGTTATTCGCCATAAGAAGCACATTTATTAGCAGTATGTGCTCTGTACGTGTTTTGGATTCCCTCGCGGTAGCCAGTGGCCGGTGAGACAGCTGACCCTGCACCTCCTGCTACCGCCGCCAATTACAACCATCACGAGGCCCTATGAGCCAGGCCACGAGGGTTCATCCTAAACGTTGCAGGCCCGGTATTTCTCTTTCTCACCTCAGTTGCCTTTATTCCCACAAAGGCGGCCAAGGTGGCCTAGCACCTCGGATGCCGTCACTGTATCCATGCCTTCTCCTTCGGGTGCCGCTCCTGGGACCGGCAGAGATCTCCGTGGTGATGGCAGGAGGGACCGGCACCTGCCTAGGCTTGTGGCCCGATTAACAAGCCAGCAGCGCACAAAAAACTCGTCCTTGAACTCTCCTCGCCATCCACTCTGTTGCCACCGCACTTGAGCCCCGGGCCTGCTGTCCCTGCCGCGCGGGGGACCCGAAGACGACGACAGCGAGGACGGACCTGAGCCCTGAAAGGTGGCGGCATGGAAAAGAAGACGGACAAGCTGAAAGCCCTGAGACACTCGCGCTTAGAGCCCTCTGTGTCTGCGGTGTACCCAGACTCCTATGCGGCGGCTTTAGAAGGATGTCCACAGAAGGCCTCCGAGGCCGCAGGTAACCAGCCAGACGGAAACCGTTGAGCCAACATGAATGTCTAGGATTCTAGAAACCTGTTCAAATGTGTATGCAATGGGGCGGGGTGGTTTTGTAGTGGAGAGAGACTAACGACTAAAAGCATCCTTTCCCCCTTTATCTGCACAGCACTTGCTTCAGGTGTTAGTCTATGTCGTGGTGCAGTGATGTTTGAAAATCTAGTACAGAGATCAGCCCTCCCTTGACGTGCTCGGGATTTGATAAACCGGCTCAGCAGCAGAACCTCTATCTATTTCTTTTAGACAGTGTGAAGTTTGTTAATGCTACATGTGCTGGTTAGCTTCTCACTGACCCTTATGGGAGGGGCTCACTAAAGCGTCTAGTCGCATGACATGTCAAGGGATTGTTTCCATTCTGTGTCAATTGAGCAACGCGTTGATGTATAAGGACAAGTTGGCTTTATTTTGGTGTTTGTGTATAGTCCCTGTCGGAGTTGCATGATATGCTATGTTGTTACAAAGATCTGTATAGTGACCTACTTCCAGTAGTATGGCCTCAGTCACAGCGCTGTTAGGTTTCGGGTGTTTTCACTCCCTTGTCTCGTGGTCACGGACAGGAGTCTGTTCTCTGATAGAGCTGAACCACCAGCAGTACTGCGGGTATTTTTTAAAAAGCTTCTTACACGTAAATATTTGATTGTATTTCTGTTGTATTGGTGTAATAAAGTGTTGTTCGGTCAGGTGTCTGTAATTTAAAGTCCTTATAAACTGGGATATATATACCAAGTGGGAGGGTGGTATGTGCATTGTCCGGCTTGAAGTATGTGTTTGAGGTGTGTTGGAGTACAATGACTTCTTAAGGCTCACAGGATCACAGTAACTCCTTGTTGCATTGGAGTTACGATGCAGTTTTTTGCTATACATATTCTGCAATTCTTTAGTTACCTAGAGTATTTTCAGAGCTCAAGGATTGTTGGGTATTAATAAACTTCCTACTGGTAACGAAACCTGCAGCCTGGTAGTCTTACCCCTGTCATGTGCTTATGCTGGTGTCCTGAAGGCACTTTAGTGACAGGATGCACCCTCTAAATACAAGCATATGCCATGAATTCAAAGGTACACCGAGCTCTCCTTATTAGTGCCACACAGCACATGCTGTGCAGCCATTCGACTTCACAGCTGCTTAATTAACAACATTGCACATGCACTTGTATCTTCTTCTTTTTGTTGATGCTCTGCTGTCATTTACCAGAAGCCGGCCTGACTGCCCCTTGCCAAAGTATTGGAAGAGTGTTTCCTTTGAAAAAATTGAGGAATGTTTAAAGTTTACCAAGCCTCAGTTAAGGAGTATTAATCGATTTGGAGCCAGATGTATCAACATTAAGAATTAAGATTTCCAAATTGAACTTGGAAATCGCAGTTCCTAATGGAAGACGGTTTTATTTTTAAAATAGCGATTCGTAGTGGTTCACAGATTGACTTTCCTCATGAATGTTAGAGGTAGGCCGCAATTTTACACCAACTAGGAATTGCAGCCTTCACAGGGATGGTGGCAAGCTGTGGTCAGTAGACCACCATGTCTGTGATTGCTTTTTAATAAAACAGACTTTGTTTTTTTTAATGCAGCCAGTTTCCCTTAAAGGAAACAGGACTGAGTTTAAAAAAAGAAAAGTTTTATTTGTTTATGAAGAGGCAGTAGTCCATTGGGGATCCTTTTCTGTTTGCAGATGCATTACTACTACACTTCTACAGTCGGTAAAGTATTAATGTTTTGCGAGTGAAATTCAGTCACAAAAGATTAATATATACCATTTCAATTCGGTATTTGGAAGGGACGCTCTAAACACACAGCTTCCAATTACCGAATCGGTATGCGTTCTCTATCCCAAATAGCAATTCAATAACTTCCAACCAAATCGCAATTTGAGATTAATTCATGCAAAAATTTATTTTTACTTTTGCAAATGACCTGATTTTGCGAATCAGGCCATTTGCAAATGCAAATAGGCTAGATACTGATTAGTTCAGGTTCTGCATTTCTCCCCCATTCTCTTATCCGATGATCAAAAGTCATATAGAGGGCTGTTTTTAATTAAAAAAAATATTAAAGAAATATCTTCTTATGCTAGTTCTGCTGGTCAGAGCAGAAGTTAGTACTAAATATCAAGCATTGGCAAAGTCACATTTCTTGCTAAATTAAATCTATAGGTGAGACCTAACTAGTCAAAGCTCCCAATTTGAAATTGAAATTCAGGTTTCTGAAGCTATAATATGTGTATTTTTTCCTGTTTGATTTACCAAGCGCAAAGAAAAAGAGAAAAAAGATTCTTTCCCAGCTTCAAAGACTCTTCTCTATTTTAAAGTGTACTATGTGGTGAAGAATTATGTTCTTCTTGCCCCAGCTGTTCAGCTCAGAAGTCCTGTGGCTTGACTGGTTGATGCTGTTCCAAAACTTTAGATTTTTCACATCAGAATACAATTACATAGATGGATGCTTACAACTTATGGAAATGGCACTGAATTCAATAAGGTAAGTACAATAATACCTTGGTTTAGGGATGGTGGTTTGTGGTACTAGAGTAAGGAGTTTCGGGTCAAAGCCTAACATAGGATGATAGTAAGGCTTAGAGTTAGGCTGAAGACTAGCATGATTAGATTTAGGGTTTGGCTTAATGTTAGGGCAACAAATGTGTTTTGGGTAAAGTTAAAATGTATAGCTCAAGGTTGGGCTTGGTTAGGAAATCGGATATGGCAAAGAGCAAGGGATATTTGTAAGCTTAGTTTAAGGGTTAAGTTTAAGGTTAGACTTAGGGTCGAAGTAGATGTATAGACCAGTGGTTCTCAACCTACCTACCAAGGACACCTAGGGGTCTGCAACTATGTTACAAAATTAAATAATATTAAAATATTAAAGTATATACAAATAGAGAGCAACATAAAAGATATGAAAAACTTTTCTGTATTTTGTCGTGCATTAAACAAAATAATTAAATATTTGAGCATTTGTCAGGCGTATACTTTGTATTTTATGTATTGTTTTGCGATTCAAGTCATAGAAATTGCTTAGGCTTTGGGTCCTCTTGTTCCAATTATGACTTCATGGGGGTTTCCGGATTTCAGTAATGATTCGGTTGGGGTTGCCGGAAGTCAAACAGGTTAGACATTGTATTGGTGTTGGTGCACTGGCTAATTACATTGCATACGTGTATGGTTGATGCAGCGCGTAGATGTAGTGATAAGTTCACCTGTTCTTGATGCACTAATGTACAGTCAAATGGTTGCATTTGCTAAGATTTTCCTTCTCCTATGTGAGAAGTGACCCCCTTAGCCACTTGCCTAATTCTTGGAGTGGAAGCTCTGCTCGCTTTCCTTGCACACATAGGAATATAGTTTCATTTGAAAGAGTTAAATGTCTATGAAAGAAAGACCCCTTTTCCATCAACTGCTTCTTTGAGTGCGGACAATAGGGAGGATTGGCAGATGTGTAAAAGAAAAGTGTAGGAAGCACCACATAGATTGTTTGGCCTGGGTAGCCCTCTTCGTCTTATGTTGCGTCTGCACGCTTTCAGAGGAAGTGAGCCTGACTGATCACTCAGACCTGTCAATCTGTACCCATGACATAGTGTGCTCCATCCGGTGAGTAGTGGAGGGAAAAAAGAGGCTGCTCACTCGCCTCCTGCAGCCTTAAATGCCCATTCCCCAGGTGCCCCCAGATGACGTCACCCGCTTTGGCAGAGAATGCCAACAACGGCCTCTCTTATCGTCCCTGCTCCTGCCCGTGGAGTGACTGATGGCATCCCTAACACTATTTGTGAGGGGCTCCTCTCCAGTCTACCCAGTGTTGAGCTCTGCTCTCTAGTCTGACATTTACAGTCCCTCCCAAGCAAACACACCCATTCTTATTGGAAACTGTCCCAAATTATATGAATTCTGTTTTCCATTAGAGACTGACATTTGGCAGTACTGATGAACTGTCTTGTCAAAAAGAAGTGCCCATGTTTGTATTTCCGGTTCCCGAACACCTCTGTGCGGCATCTCGTCTTTCTTAAGGTACTTTCAAATGGGAGAAACCAGACACCACTTACTTACATAATGCTGTCCCCTCAACTATTAGGTAAACACAGTACAGCGCCTCGGTGCAACTTTTGATTTTGATCCTGTTATCTCCATCCTGAAGCCTCCTCCCTCTGACCCGACACATTTGTGATGCTGATGGTAGAAGACAGTTCTGGGGCTCTGCCAGAACATTCATTGTAGGCGATTTGTCTCTCAAGACCTGGTGACTGCGATGCAGCGTAAGAAGCTACAAGTATTTCTCACTAGAGCAAAAAATTTACAATAATCTGGGTTTGCGACTCGCATAGTGCGATTTTTTGCGACTCGCAATTTGACAGTCGCAAAACCTGGCGTACAAAAGTATCCGAGACACTGTTTGCGATTCCCAAATGGTTCGCAAGAGACCTGCTGCATTAATATGCATGAGACAGGTCACAATGTGTGACTAGTTGGGAATGGCCAGGACTCGCAAGGGATGGTGGCCTGCTGGGGTCAGCAGACCATCATGTCAGTAACTGCTTTTCAAATAAAGCAGTTTAAAAAAAAATTAAATGCAGCCCGTTTTCCTTAAAGAAAAAAGGAATGCTTTTCAAAATGAAAAGTATATTTTTTTATATTTTCAGAGTGGGCAGTGGTCCATGGCCCACTGCCTGCTTTGAAAGTAAATGTGTGCCCCCATTCACAAAGGGGAAGGGGTCCTTTTGGGACCCCTTCCTGTTTGCGAATGGCTTACCACCAATTTGAAAATTGGTGGTAAACTGCAAATGTTTTGCAACCGCTTGTATGGTTGCAAAACATTCCCACATACCAGTGCTACTCTCTATTAGGAAGGGACGCCCCTCGCAAACCCTATTTGGTGAGTCAGTAATTGGTTACCAACTCGCAAAATAGGGTTGGTATATTTGAAAATGCATTTTGCCGGTCTCAAACAGGCCGATGGGTGGTCTGCGAACAGTAAAATACATCTTACACCTGGCCCTAGGTGTTCTTGCCATGAACAACTGGAAAAACCCTTTCTTTGTGCAATGTGTGAAGCTCCTGCTATCTCTCACTAGGTGTTATATCCATGAACATTTGGGAGAACTAGTTCTCTTCACGTTGATGCCTTCTCTCCTACAATAAATGAACACAATATTTTGAAGACTTCTGAAGTGCTTAATAAATGTCTATTTAAATTGCACCTACCCAGACTTGGGGTCAGTTTGCATGTACATTGTTGTGAACATTAAAGTGGAATGTTTTCACGAAAGTTGAACTCCTTGGTGACAGGATATTTTTCACATCTAAGCATTCCTTCTGCGCTTGTGTGAACGCTCAAACAGTTTGCTCGTCTTGCATCTTGTTTAGGCCTTCAGCGAGCACCAACAGTATACAAACTGCTCTAGTTTCAAAAGCGAGGTCCAGAACTCGTAAGACGAGTATATATATATTAGCATAGCAGACTCTTGAAAGAATGTTTGTGGGCAAGAGCCTCACAATGCACTCTATCATGTTTACAAGTTTGAGGAGTGCATCATGAATACTTCTTGACTCCTCTGTAGCTCCTTATATTGGGGTGCTTCTATGAATCCAGTCTATTCTTCACCAGGAAACATGGTTTAATCTTCGGCCCAACTGGAAGAAGATGGGCCACACACAGTTCCTGGTCCTGAAGGGGAACTGGACTGGAATCCAGTTCAAGTCAGGGTAATGCAGCGTTCCCTGTGTTGGTACCCCAGAACCAGTTTTATCCAGAGTTAGATGCCGAGTTCAACTCCTAGCCAGACACGGCCCAGCATCCTCTCAAGCAGGATGTGAGAAAAGGAGGACCACACCAATACCAGGAGAAGGCACCGCAACTGAGCCATAACTCTGAGACGAGTAAGTAAGAGGGATTACCAGGCAATTGGGGAAACACAACCCTGTCTAACCATCAATTCCAACAGATGCATCTAGCATGCAAGAGACTCTCTTATATCGCAGAAAACACGCCCACAAGCACGCAAGAAAATGTATTAAATAGGAGTGAACACATTGGATTTATATGGGAGGCGGTCATTAGATCACAGGGTCCATGAAAATGTTATTCTGAATTTAGCTGTATCACATATTCGGTCCCTCATAGCTTGCCAGGGAGGGTGCTTCATAGTGGAAAAGGAATGAACGCTTTCGTGATCCTCGACCAGGCATGAACGTAACTCGGCCTAGCAGCACCTCAGAGCTGGTGTTTTTGTGGCACGGAATTTCTTTGGTTGGTGGAAGCAAAAAGCCACAGAATGGTGCAGCTGAGACAGTTGTGGACGCCTGTCGTCGTCTTTACACCTACAGTCCTGTCATGAGGGGCGTGGTTTAAGCTGCCCCTCATGACAGGTTTGAGATGCCTCTTGCGTGAGCTGTGTCTGATAAGGTTAGTGGCAGCATAGGTCTGGCCGATAAAAAGGTGTCAGCTCTGTCATATTAGCAAGAGCTTCAACCAAGCCGCAAAGTCCCATCCTAAAAATAGAAACCAGGCTCCGGCACTAGCAGACGCCTGCTGTTGCTTCATGGGTCAGGTTCTGTGTTTCCCCCAAATCCACTCTGGATTTTTTTTGAAAACTCTGGCTTTTTTTTAGCCACAAAGTTACGGTCCGGTTTACCCCAAAAGTTAGTTGCTGGATTCTCTTTGTGAAGAGGCGCTTTCAGATTTGTGTGCACGTGCTCCAGGCTGTCGGTAATTAAGCTCTCCAACCATTAAGCACATAAGAAACCGCACTTCACTTAAAAAAAAAAACATTAGCCAAACCAGCTTTGCATGTCGGGAAAACACATTGTCAGCTATTCTCGGGGTGAAGCGGGCAGGTGGAGGCTACATTCAGAGGAATGTCTGTTAAAGGGCGCTTCACAGCGTTTTACGTATTTAATTGTCTGGAGCTGACATGATGGCTTGACACCCTTTGAGCATTTCCATCCCACATTCAAGGACTACCTCCGCCAGGGGTAGGAAGCACTGTATATATGCAATTACAATTGCACCACTTTTGCCTGCGCCCTGATTCTGGGAGAAATGAGTAAAAGGGTCTCAAGCGAGGCTGTGTTGATCTCTACTGCACTCGACTTTTTTGAATGCTCTTGTCAGTCATTGAGGTTGCATGGTGAAATTTATTGAATATAGGAAATTTTGGAATGTCTGTATTTTCATTTTCCTACTAAAAATAACATACAGCTGTTTATTTAAATCTTTGCCTGCGAATAGTTTTAAGCAGTATAAGTAGTCCTTTTATATATTGTTATGCTTTGCTCCCCTTCGTGATTTCTTTTTAGTTCAGTTTCTTCGTACCGGAGTCCCTCGGTCATAAAGCCTTCCCTGCATGTTATTGTGGTCTGAAATCAGCCGCTGCCCAGTAGTCTTGTCAGAGACAGGCGAGCAGCTTTTTATTGGTCTTTGTCGCTTGCCTGGAATGGTGGAACAGGTGGATTTTCCTCTAATTGAATTGGTCCCTTGCTACCAGTGGCGGCAGCACAGTTTGTCCCATCGCCCATCATGCGTCTCAGACGGGCCAGACTAGAGGTGCGAGCAGCAGTATCTCCGTGTCCACTCCCAGCCCGAGCACATGCCGCACAGTAGGACTAGGAGCAGTAATGCACCAAGCCATCGCTGCTGCCAAAGCCGCGGCATTATTTCATAAGCCAGCGCCCCTCCCCCCCACTCACACACACTCAGCCTGCTCCGCAGGAGTTGGAATTTTTCCCCTGAGATGACTCCATGCCGGTAATTGACCGAGCAGCGCGAGGCCAGCTCCCTCCCAGGCTCTGCGCGTGCCCCTGCCTCTCACACACTTCCACGGATCGTAGCAAGTAAACAGGCAGGGCAGCTCCCGGTCTTCTCTCTGCATGGCATCGTGTGCCCAGTGATGGCTTGCTGCGTCACCTTCCTGTATTTTTCGGTTGAGTGTGGTTCCGGAGCACCCCGGGAGAACATGCCTGCCCACTGGCCTCCCTATAGCAAATAACTTGGTTGCACGTGAGGGACCTGGAAGTCCCAATGAAGAATTCTGGAAGCCGCTGGGACTGCGTGGGGACCATGCTGTGGGGACTTTAGTGCCCCTGTGATTGATGGAGCTACCGCAGAACCAAGGTGAGTCTCTGCTGTTGCTATTAACACGGGTAGGTTTCATCTCATCCCTTCCTGTGCAGGTCACTGATTGACAAGCCTGGCACTGTATCAGGAGCCATCAAATGCTGTGGGGTGACATGTGGAGCATACATGATCCAACAACATCTCTCGTCACCTTGATCTGTGAGTGCTGGTATATGAGAGAACGCGCCCTGTATTGTCCATGCAGCCTGTACCCTGGAGTGCAGAACTCGTTTGCTTCTGTACACATGGGTTGCATTTGGTATCGGGTGTCAAGGGATTCCTTTCATCAAAACGCAGTCCTTCTTCAAATCCTATTGGTCAAGTGATATGGAAATGTAATTGCTATGTGATGCCAGCTTTCTGCAAGTCCTCAAAATGCACCAACACCCCGGATTCAGTAGAGTGAAACTATGTATAAAAAAAGAAGACAAAAAAAGAATAGAAATTATGAAACCAAGACTGCCAATGATGCTGTGACTTTCTTACGGGATAGTTACACTGAAGGCAATGTCCCCTGGAAACAATCTAGGAATAGACCCTTATGCTCAATGGAAGGAGTGATGTTAATCTACAAATCTCCAAACTAAATACAATTCACCAGATAAAAATAAAGTGGCCAGGATAAACAGAAGTCTCCATTAAGGCTAAATGTTGTAAATTAGTGCTGAAATCGTGAGGTACCCAGGTTGATGTGATACCAAACTCTCCTACAAGAGGTGTAACATTTTTGATTATTTCCCTCTCATATAAGCAAAACCCATACTGTTTTGAGCTAAAAATTAGGGAGTGTCTAAACTCTTCGCATCTAACCTCTATCAGTTTGTGAGTTGTTCGATGACCGTAAATAAGCCAACCATGCTTGGTGTGTCTGCAGTGATTCTCGGGACTGGGTACCCCAGAACTTTGTGATGAGAAGACCGATTTGTTTCATTGTTGCCAAAAATGAATCAAGTCACTTAAATATAGGATTTGAACAAAAAACAGTCAGATGCAGGGTAGACACCCTTGCAAGTTGGCATGTTGCACACTGTAGGGTCAGAATAGTTTTTAGATTTGAAGTGCATCTTTTCTACTTCTCTCATTTTCTAAAAGAGCCTTATTGGCCAGATTGTGATGAGTGACAACGAATCCTGATGCCACCTGTGACATCAATTGCCACTGTTCATAAGTTGAGTGCCTTGAGTGTAGCAGAACCTGTAGTCCACTTCCCAGTAGTTTGCTCCTAGTATTCGAACTCCATTGCAGCTATTGATAGAAATGGAAACAAAAACCGGGCAGCAAAAAATAATGAAGCAGACTCACAGGTCTACTTGAATGCAGACAATTTCTGCGAATGGAGGCAACCATCAGCCACCAACTCGATGTGGAGAGGGTAAAACCCTACTGGAAACACAAGCTATGTGGTCAATTGCACACGTAACTTTCATTCAGCACAAGGTTACCTGTGCAAGTGTTTAAACTCCTGCCTATGGTGAGTAGAGACAGGACCTTTTATATTGCTGATGGTGAGTTGTGGTGAAGTGTTTGTGGGAGGGACACCCTCTTTGTATTGTTGCTTCTTCACAGAGGAATAGCTGGAACTTTGAATCATTCTCACCATTTCAATTCTTTTAAGTTGGCAGTTGTGTTCACATACACCATTCTTGTTAGTGTTTTAAGTGCCTTCAGTACTCCATCCATCTAGCAGTCGACGTGAACAGGAAAGGGCCAAGGTGACTAGCACAATTTTGCCAATTTGTCAGTTTGCCGACCGGTCACAGATTTGTAGCAATTTAAATCTGTTGGCATTAGGTTGCTGTTTGGTGCTCTGTCAAAGTGTCCTAATAGACAATTGTCTTTTGTCTCTTTATTAATATTTCCAAGTGGATTCTCATTCCGCTGATGTCTCTTTTTCAGAAATTAACCATAGTCCTTAGGTGTAGTTAAAGAACTTTGAGAAGTTAGGCAGCACCAATATTGCAGAGAGGATCACACCAGTAGAAACCCAGAGTGAAGGGCATGCAAACTGAAGCACACGCAGGGCACTGCTTAAAACAGAGTTTGAGAACTCAATGGAAATGTTAACTGAATTCGCATATGACCCTTACTGGTTTGTTCTTTAAGTAGAGACCAAGGATGTAAGGGCACAAAGCCTGAACCCCTTGCACACCCTCAGGAGATATGTCTACAGTTCGATGCCAAGAAATGAAGAGCCATAGCATCTCGACTTTATTTTGAATTATATAGGAAATTCTGCCTAATAGAAGCTAAAAATTAGACGCATGGAGAATGAATATTCCTCATGGGTGACCCCTCCATGGCTCTCAATCTAAGTGGATCTCTGATCAGGATTTCAATGTGAACAGTAGTGTCCACCTGAATCAATGATAAAAGTAATGTAGCAATACCACATACATTATTAATACACCATGTTTTCCAGGGGCACATTTCACCTGGAGAAGCCTGGCAACACTTGTCCCTGGAATGGGAATTAACTATGTAAATTGCAGTAACACTGATTTCCCTAGGAATTTTCCATTCTGTTGTAGTGGGAAATACCCAGTGGTAGTATCATTTCACATCCCGGAATTGCTGACACACATGGTATATGTTATTCTGAGTGTGGAATTCCAGATATATAATTAATTGTCCCAGTACCAGAATGACCCTGTAAGAGAAAGGCCAAGGATTAAAGCAGCAAAATTGCACTCTGCCCGCTAGAGTTGTTTCCTACCAAGAGATACCAAGATGTGAATGGGCAGAGATATTGACTTATACTCATTTCCTAAACTTTCACTCTGGAGAGGAAAAACATGTTTTAACTCAACGTGGAGACTGACGTCTTTTGTATTGTAATATCTTTCAGAAAGCACTGGGAGTTGTTTTATACTGAAAACAACCTACATTTAAGTAGTTAATGTAATTGGGTAAAACAAAGTATTGCATTTGATTGAATGTATAAAAAAAAGTCACACCGAGTGGGCATTGAGAAGTAGTAATTACACATAGGATACATGTGGATTTCCTCAATGCCCTTGAAGTGCTAGCACCACCAAATAGTTTTAAGAGCTTTGGGAGGCAGAAGAAAATAAAAACCTGATGGGTACGATTTGTGAAAATGCATTAATTTGCAAACTACTTAATTGTCATGGGTTATGAACTCTGCCATATACATTATGACATTACCCCTGCTTGCATCTAGAAATAGCTGTAATCATCTGCAAATGTAACCCCAAATGTGTCTCAAGGTGAACGTCACACAAACTAAAGTTTTCCCCATTGCACCATGAAATCGATGATGAAAAGAAAAGCCTACGTGAGCCGTAGAACTTTTTCGACAGCCTTGAATTTTTATGTAGTTATGAACTTAGCTCGTAAATGATGGAGCCACAGCCACACAGAAGATTCTAAAGGGAGGCACTGATTTCCCCCAAATGTACTTTATTATTTGCGCCTTCTTGAGTTGTCACATTGATTGAGAGAGCAATAAATCTGCCTCCAGATAAGCTATTAATCACAATTCTTGCTTTGTCCAAACATAAGCCACTAACTTCTCCTTGTATGAACAATTCAATATATTAATTGCGATTATAAAGTAGCGCATTTACTCGCCCATAGCCACAACACAAACTTGAATGAATGACATTTTAAATTGTTAAATGTTATAAAGTAAGGACGCTCTGTCCCAAATTTGCAATTCAAAAACAATACAAACCTAGAAGTCAGTAAGAGGAACTTGTATTTCCTGAAATGGTCGTCATTACTCAGGGGTGGAAATGATGCGCTGCAGCAGTGGTGGAAAAGCCTCTACATCCTCACTGCAGTCGGTGCGATTGAACATGAATTCCGCGCATCGATCGGACTTCATTTGCTGGAGTGGCTTTAGTGCACACTACGCACACTCCTGCTCTTATCTGGTCATCAATTATGTAAATGTAGGGAAAGCCACGACAGGAGGCTGAAGGTGAGGAGACTGGGAGGGTGGAGGTGCAACTTGGCAAATGCAAGGCAGCCTCAGGAAGTGCAGCCCATGCGCAAAGGAGGGACATCCGTTTGAGCTGCTCTATGTGAAGTCTATATATTTTTTGAGTGGATAGAATGAAGGATCTCCTTTAGACTAAGTCTGAGCTGTGGATTTGTTTTGCTGGAGCTGGCAGGCAGTACACCAGGGGTGCCAGCCCTCGCCTTGAACATTGTGCACTTTTTTGGACGCAACATCGCAGGCTGGCAAAATGGTTAAGAGTTGGGAAAAAGAATACTCGAAGCATCTGTATGTTGAAGGAGATGTGGGATAAAGGTGGGTTATGGGAGGTACTGAAATAAGTACTTAATCCCTGAATTTGGGGAGTACATGAAGAGATAGCTGCTGCCCTGAATTCTGAGCAGCAAAGAGGGGTCTAGGGCAGGTGCTTAAGCAGAGCCCTAACACTCTGCATTTATTTGCAAAGTTATGAGATTTTTTTCTTGGTGGTTTGCTTTGCAGGGTCTAGAACTGAGGGTAACAGAGTCAGATTGATGAGTGAAGGCCACTAACTATCAAATTAGATGCCCTGGGCTCTTCTTGAATACATGAACTGTCGCTCACGTGAACTGTTGTCTTTCTTAGACCTGGAGCCACGAAAAGGGTGTAACATCGCAAATGTACTATCTCTCCTGTACGGAGGAGCTGGGGAAATACTAAGTCAACATGTTGCATACAAAAGAAGTATATGATCTGGAGCATGGAGTGATGTATAAACGGCCTAGTTGGGGTGTTCATTCCTGTCTATATCTGATGTGTACACCAGCATCTATGGGCCTGTCATGGTTCATTGAATAGATGAGTAATGAGTGCCTTGAGTTGAGTGATTTACTCGCAGCCTTGAAGACTGGTGTAAAAGTGCACTGCCGGACTGGACTGTCTCTGTGCTAGCTCTGGGTCCCAGGTCTTTATTTTGAGCAGCAAGGTATGTAGCAGGCCTATCAGTGGGCTCTGAAAGTGTTTTAGGACCAAAAGGGGGTCTAGGTTTAGACATATATACAAGTTCTTAATCCATTGCCCACTGCTTCCCTGTGCTATTGGGGTGGGGAGGGCACAGTAAGGGGGTGGGAGGAGTGGAAGGTTGCTTTTCACTCAAGTCAGTAACATTGCCGAATGCTCTATGGGATTTATCCTTCACTGAGTCTAGCTCTCTAGTTATTCTTCACTCTTAACTTTTTGGTCCTTAACCCCTTTGGCGGAATATAAACTCTTTAATTTGAAATATACTTGTCTGTGACTCCTAGTTTATCATTAGTACCTGTCAGGGGTTTCCCCATGGGAGCTGTAGTGAATGAAACTTCCTTTAGTAGAATGAATGGTTGCTCTGCCTTTGTTCTGTTCATAAGAACTTGGAGCATTTTCATCACCTGAGATATTAACTTTTTTGGGGAACTGTCAGACGTTTGTGTATGTTGGTGTTACTGTTACGTGGAACGTGTCGCAAGTCCTGCATTCATATACTGATGTCTTTCTGCTTCTCTGACCTCTTTCCATGCTAACACTCTGTCCGCACTGACTTCATGTTTGTGCTTTTCCTGTGAACATTATCCTGTTTCTTTGAGAGCAAGGTCCTGTGAACGTTCTTCTGTGCACTGTTTTTGACCCTGCCGAGGCTTTCTGAAGTTACATACCTCTTTCCACCATTTTTTTGCGTCTGCATTGTGCAACGCTTTAATGAAGAACCCAATCAAAACTACATTGATTTCTTGATCCAGCCTGGTGGCACTTCCTTCTCTGAATTCTAAGTCAATTGCTACGCTACGAGCCGTTACCAGGAATATTGATTGTGAAAGACCAAAGCTCCAAGAAGCCCGAGCAGAGCAGTACTGAACAGGACGGAGAAAAAAAATTTGTGCATCACATTGTTTTATTATTTCTTCATAAAATCTGGATTAAGAGGTCAAGCCCAAAAACAGAAACTGTGTGCAATAGACATGCTCTTTATGGTAGAAGAATGCCTCTCTCTGACAAGGGTGGGCAGGGATGTATGTGCTTAGAGGCTGGTGAAGCTCCATCTTCTCTCAATTTCCATGCTTCTGTGCCTGATTGATGGGAGGTTTTGAATGCTTCCGTGCAGTCGTTAGTTGTTCTGGGCGATTTTTAGGTTGAGCTGGTGTAAGCAGCGCAAAGTGCTGCGTCCAGCGAAGCATCTTTTGTCATCCACATCCTGGGAAACACATACACACACGTGCGCGCACACGCACACACACACACACACACACACGCGTGCACGCACACACACGTGCACACACACGCATGCACACACACACACACACGCATGCACACACACACATGCATGCACACACACACACACACACGCATGCACACACACACTGGCACACTCTCGCACAGACCCACGCACAAACTAACGTGCCACCCCACCCACCGGATCTGTCGGACTCCTCTTGTCCCGCGGTGGTGGCGGCTGCACAAGTTAGTAGGCGGTGGGGGCAAGCACTGGCAATGTGCCTCGAGCCCCCTCCGCTTCTCTCCCCAGACTTGTCGCGACAGCTGTCCAGGCCCAGCAGCAGGCGGGGCTCTCCCTTAGCACGGGAGCCCCGCTTGGTCACACGCTTGCTCCCTTCTCTTCGCAGGAGCGCGGGGTAGGCTCCCGTCCGCTTCCTATCTGTGCTGGTGGCCCCGCCCTCAAGCAGGCAGTCCTGGGCAGTCCCACCTGGCTTCCTGTGTCTCATTTCTTGAATGCTGGTGACTGCCAGTATGTAAGCAGCAATTGTCTTTATTGTCAGAAGTCCTAGCGCCACATTCCATGTTGGTTATTGGCTGGATAGTTCTTACACCGCCACACTCGAATGGCAAGGAGTTGCTGTCCCAGCTCCGGGTCCTATCTGCTCTGCTTTCTGCTATCCCTCAGCCAGACTCAGGAAGCCCCCGGTTTGCGTTTCCAAGGAGACCGGCGGCGCTTAGGCTCCAACCAATAATCAGACGGAAGGGCGGGGTCTAGTAACAGGTGCGACTCTGTTCTTGTAAGTGGGGACTAGAAAAACTCTCGGCTAAACTATGGTCGAATTGAAGACTTCTCTTTGACGCCCAACTAGCTGTGATGTGAACAGTCATGTTACTGTATTTCACGAGGAATAAAAACTGCAATGCCTCAGATGTAAAAAGCACGACAAGAATAACTTTAGAAACAAATACTTTTTTTAGAGAATTAATTAGTTAAATGCATCTATATTGTTTATCATAAAACTAAGTAATGCGGACAATCCATTCAGCATCAAATTAACTTCTTTCCATCTTGATCACTAGACTGCCTGCTTCTGCCATAAGTAGGACGTGATATCTTTACGCTTTAACATGGCCGCCGTTTTTGGTTGAAACTGTCTTGTCGCTGTAACTCAAGAACAGTAGCACTTTTTCGCAATAAGTCAGTCAACGACACAACTTCTTCAAATTTCCATCTTGTTTTAGAAAGAATCCATGTACGAGATAAGAAATTGATTGTTGGAAAACTCTGTGAACTTTTGATATGTAAAACAGTCTCTCATGCCCTAAAATGAAGAACTAAAGGAGCGGGATATGTAACAACAGCCCCTGTACGCCTCTCGTCTGTCAAGCCAGGCCCAAAATGCCTCGGTAAAGGCAATAGCTTTGTGTGTATGAATGAATTGTGAAAGTTTAAGCAGTTTGTATTATGCTTAGTGGGGGCAATGCCGGTCCAGGAGGGTTTAATCCATGCCTGTCTTTAGGGATATCAACTTAAGACGGTTTTAAATGCAAAGAAGTTCAGTTGGACGACATTGCCTTATCATTGGTTAGCCTAAAATCTGGCAGGTATCTCGTTTTTACACTGCCCTCAATGCAACATACATTCCCGATACCACTCAGTGCCACATAATTACACACCACATAATTACACTGCGCTGAATGCAGCATACACTCCAAATACCACTCAGTGCCACATAATTATATGCTACATATTTACACTGCGCTCAACGCAACATACACTCCAAATACCACTCAGTGCCACATAATTACACGCCACATAATTACACTGCACTCAATGCAACATACACTCCAAATACCACTCAGTGCCACATAATTACATGCTACAAAATTACACTGCTCTCAACGCAACATACGCTCCAAATACCACTCAGTGCCACATAATTACATGCCACATAATTGCACTGCACTCAATGCGACATACACTCCAAATACCACTCAGTGCCACATAATTACACGCCACATAATTAAACTGCACTCAATGCGACATACACTCCAAGTACCCCTTTGTGCCACATAATTACACACCACATAATTACACTGCACTCAATGTAACATACACTCCAAATACCACTCAGTGCCACATAATGATATGCTACATAATTACACTGCATTCAATGCAACATACACTCCAAATACCACTCAGTGCCACATAGATACACAACACATAATTACTCTGCATTCAATGCAGCATACACTCCAAATACCCCTCAGTGCCACATAATTACACGCCACATAATTACACTGCACTCAATGCGACATACACTCCAAATACCACTCAGTGCCACATAATTACACGCCACATAATTACACTGCACTTAATGCGACATACACTCCAAATACCACTTAGTGCAACATAATTACATGCCACATAATTACACTGCACTAAATGCAACATACACTCCTCATAATACCACTCAGTACCACATAATTATATGCTACAAAATTACACTGCGCTTAACGCAACATACCCTCCAAATACCACTCAGTGCCACATAATTACATCTCACATAATTACACTGCACTCAATGCAACATACACTCCAAATACCACTCAGTGCCACATCATGATATGCTACATAATTACACTGCATTCAATGCAACACACACTCCAAATACCCCTCAGTGCCACATAGATACACAGCACATAATTACACTGCACTCAATGCAACAAACACTCCAAATACCACTCAGAGCCACATATCTACACGCCACATAATTACACTGCACTCAATGCGACATACACTCCAAATACCACTCAGCGCCACATAATTATATGCTACATAATTACACTGCACTCAATGCAACATACACTCCAAATACCACTCAGTGCAACATAGATACACGCCACATAATTACTCTGCACTCAATGCAGCATACACTCCAAATACCACTCAGTGCCACATAATTACACGCCACATAATTACACTGCACTCAATGCGACATACACTCCAAAAACCACTACGTGCCACATAATTACACACCACTTAATTACACTCTACTAAATGCAACACACACTCAACACAATTTCACTCAGTGCCACATAATTCTATACTACATAATTACAATGCACTCACTGCAACATAAACTCCAAACAATACCACTCTGTGCCACATAGTTACACGCTTTAGCAAAGTTCATTCTTTTTGGGACAAATTAAATAACTGTGTATAAATGAAGGATGCAGCATTCCAGTGTATGTTACTTGTTTTACTCATTACCCTGTCTTGAGTCTACGAATGACAGCGATCGAAAGCTAACCCCACTTATGTCATTGCCAAAGATTGAACAAGCCTGTTTCTGTTTTTATGATCTTCCTAACTATCTTCTTCTATCTATACTACTATAATAAAGCAGACACTTTCAGGCTTTGAGGCGGGTAAACTCGGGAACCACTGCGCCAATCTACACACCCAATACACCGTTGAAATCGGCAGGGTGTGTAGATGGTTATAGGCTACATAAATTAAAAAAATAAACGTTATTTAAAATTTTAGATTAAAAAAAAAGTAGTCCCTCAAAAGTAGCGCTGGCCGCGACGTGCATGGTCACGTTAGGAGCACAGGGAGGAGCGGTGTCTGAGGAGCAGCGGACATGGCGCGGGGAGGAGCGGTGATGTCAGGAGCAGAGGACCGGCGGCGGAGGAGGAGCAGAGGACATGGCGCAGGGGAGGAGCGGTGGTGCGAGCGTACAGGCGGGAGCAGCGCCAGCAGAGGTAAGGGCACTCATGTAGGGGCAGGCGGGGGTCGGGCCGGCGGGGGACGGGACGGGCCAGGCGGGGGACGGGACGGGCGGGCGGCGAAAAGACAAACGGTGCATTACAGCAGGAAAATGAGGAAAAAGTGACGTGTAGCCAAAGGGGAGATTCTTTGATCAATACGTAGGTTAGAAATATTACTTCATAATAAATTATGCAGTCACATAGGGGTAGCGGCATGCGCTGTGAATTGTTTTTTCACTTATGCCTGGTTGGCTTTTTACTAACAAGGAGTAAAGTCCTCAATTCAATGAGCAAAAGTGAGATGTCAGGCCCCTCGCAACCATTAGTGAGTTGCTACCATCACCCATTACATTTTTTTGACAATACTTTTGCCCAGCATGACCCAGCATTTGATATAAATAATTAAACATGAGCCATACTCAAATCTTTAGGTATCGTAAAATAAATTGGTCAAAAATTATGTCAATAAAATCGTTGGCATGTACAGCCATGCTGTGGCCTGTCTCTTGCAATCGTCTTGCACCTTTCAAGCAAGTTCCCATTGTTAGAGCCCATAACAAAATATAGCGCAAAGCGTAATTGTGAATGTGCCGACTTTTCAAGGTTCTTGTGCAACTTCTCAAACCCTTACTTTGATGAGTGCGAAGATATTTTGAGCACTATTACTGCATAAATGTTTAAATATCTATCAGACTTCTTTTTAAAGATTCGCCCTGCCTAGCAATGAAAGTGGGAGTTCGCTCCATAGAGATATGTTCGCTCCAGAGACATGTGTTGTACACAAGTCCATTGAGAAGTGGTTCGGTCGGGGAAGGCGGGGGACGGGCCTGGCGGGGCCCGGCATAATGGACAATGTGCGGGCGGGTGTCGGGGAAGCTGCCTGTTGCTCCCGTACAAGGTCGGGACGGGCTGCTAGTATATATATAAAAACGAAATGATGTCTCTTTGTCCTTTATGCATTACTACACCATTCATCCGATCGCCATGAAACTTTGGGAAGTTGTTGAGTACACTCCCGCGAATGTTTCTGGCAAAAAAATTAATACAAAAAATAATAAATAAAACATAATCATTTTGTTAAAAGTGGTTGAGTACACTCCCATGAAGGTTTCTGGCAAAAAAATAAATACAAAAAATAATAATTTTGTTAAAAGTTGTTGAGTACACTCCCGCGAAGGTTTCTGGCAAAGAAATAAAGACACATTTGTTAAATATCGGCCCCTGGCCCCCCAGGGCCCTCATAATCTTTCCAATACTGAACGTTTATAGTTTATGGTGCAACTCGCTCTTGCAATGTCCATCAACAAAGCACAAGGACAATCGCTGCATATGTGGACTACATTTTGAGAATCCGTGCTTCTCACATGGACAACTGTATGTGGCCAGCTCACGCGTCAGAAAACCTTGATTTATTCGTGTACGCACCAGACGTAAAAACAAAAAATACTGTGTATCCACAAGCACTCGAATAAATAAACAGAATTAAAACAACACTTTAAAATGTTTTCCATATTAAAATGAATAAGTTTCAATAAAAATTACACAATGTAAATTGAATGTTATTATAACAAGTTTCATTAAATTTCCTTTCTTCTGAGATCGCAGCAATGTGCGACGGGTAAGCTAGTTGCTGAATAAAAATCCTATGGTAGAAGTGCTGAGCTGACACTCTCTCTGTTGCGTTATCTGGAGTAACTCAAAACATGCAGGAGATGCAGCAGCGGCTTATGGTAAAATTACTACCAGGATGTTGATGCTTCTAAACTGTTTTATTGCATTAAAACCCTATTTCTTATTATATTTACCTATGTCTTTGGGTCAGTTGCAGCCACGGTCAGAGCAGGTAACATCGGTGGGGCCGTGTAAGGGGGGATTCCGAGGGACGATGCTGAGGGAAATGTAATTATTTATTTAATTTCTCCTATGCATCATCCCTTGAAATCCCCACTTACACAGCCCCCCACTGTTACCTGCACGGACTGCTGCTGGTCAGTTGGTAATGAATTTTGCTGTAAGAGCATATGCACGGGGGTGAAAGTGAACTCTCTGGCCTGTGTAGCTTACATAAGCTCAGTTTATGGGGCTATGAAAAAGAAAGGGTTCCCATCCCATATCTTCTGCCATAACACAAGACCTGCACAGGCAGCTGTAAGCGGGAGCAAAACTAACATCATCAATAGTCATCTAAATTCCGTAGGATTCCTTGGCTCCTTGTCTCCTGGCACCTACATCAACATCAGGCAGATAGGCACAGAGAATGAGTGAATGTTCTGCGCTACAGTCTTACAGTAACACTAGTTATATAGACATATAGGGTAGCAGTGCACTTCATGCCCTGAGGAATTAATTTTAGGTCAACTGATACTGATATGAGGGGTAAGTTAGAGCTCTTAACCCCACAATTTGGTGAAGTACAAACGCTGTGCCTTCTAATTATGAGAACTGTTGGGAGCTGCCTTCCCTCCAGTACTTACTATAACACTAGACCTCGGGGGCTGGGGTGTAGAGGGGAACTCTTGTCCCACACAGCTTACGCTAACCTAAGTCTTAGTTGAAAAAACTGTCAGTAAATTCCATGCCCTGCTGTACTTTCATTAGTTTAAGTTAAATGGGCCAGCTAGAGAACCTTCACGTGAAGAGCTTCACAGCACGAGGACCTCCAGAAACAAGAGTGAGCTAGAGTTCCTTCACATGCCGAGCTCCACACCAAAAGTACCTCCAGGAACACAATTCAACATAAACATGTGATGAAAGGAGATTCTTGTCCCACCATACTTACAGCAATGCAGATCATTAATCCAAATGCACGGGTACACCCTCCCTCACAGAGACTACCCTAAGGCAGAAGACTGACCGGCACGGAGATTCAGAGGCAACCATCACCTTTTTGTGTTGACAGTAGTAAAACAGGTGAACACAGCAAAAATGAGATGATGAACAGAGCGCTGAAACTTTTCAGACACTCACCCCAAGTCCCAGATCTGGGTTGAATCCATCATCATTCTTTAGCTCACTTTGCCACCTCAGTTCAGACCCAGCCATATACAAATCAGTCTTGACCGTGTGCCTCATGGGAACAGTCCAGCCCGAACTGCCTTGCAAGGTCTTCCTGAACCGGAAACAAGCCATTCACCCCCAGTCACAGATCTGGTTTGAATCCATCTTCATTCTTTAGCTCACTTTGCCACCTCAGTTCAGACCCAGCCATATGCAAATCAGTCTTGACCCTGTGCCTCATGGGAACAGTCCTGCCTGAACTGCCAAGCAAGGTCTTCCCTGAACAGGTACCAAGCACCCTGGGTCCAGTTTCTGGGTAACACTCTTCATCAGCCAGGCTAGCTTGAATCCAGTGGCAAAGTGAGCAAGGGACCCACACCTGGGCATACCCTGCCAACTTAGGGTGAACAAAGCAAACACAAGGAGATGATGAACGGAGAGCTGAAACTTTTCAGACACTCACCCCCAGTCAAAGATCTGGGTTGAATCCATCATCATTCTGTAGATTACTTTGCCACCTCAATTCAGACCCAGCCATATGCAAATCAGTCTTGACCCTGTGCCTCATGGGAACAGTCCAGCCCGAACTGCCAAGCAAAGTCTTCCCTGAACCGTGAACAAGAACCCAGCGACCGTTTTCTGGGTAACACCCTTCATCCGCCAGGCTAGCTTGAATCCGGTGGCAAAGTGAGCTCTCCATGCTACTGGAGTCAAGCTATCCTGGCTGATGAGAGCTGAAAGCCCAAAACCCGTACTAGGATGCTTGTTTCCAGGCCAGGGAGGACCTGGCCCGGCAGTTTGGGCTGGACTGTTCCCATTGCGTGCAAGGTCAAGACTGATTTGCATATGGCTGGGTCCAAATTGGAATGGCATGGTGAGCAAAAAAAGATGGATTTAGGCCCGGATCTCTGTACTGGGGTGAATGTATGACATTGTTCTGCATTCTGTCCAGCAATTGTTCTTTTTGCAGTAAAACAGGTGATCAGGAGCAGCAGACAAGAGGATGTTACTTGCCCTTGCATTCTAGATTACATTCAGGACTGGCACTTCATGTACTGCAGGCAAGGGAGCTCCTTTCAGGAAGAGACTTCTTTTTAGTTATAATGAACTGAGGTGTTATCAGGGGCCAGCTAAATTCAGAGCTGTGTGACGAAGTTGGTCTTTACTGGCTGGTGGAGCCATGGAAACACACTACTGCCAAGAGCACACCGAGGGCCTTCCTCGAGCTATGGTAGTTGGTTCTTACAGGCAGTTCTGTAACGTGGCAGCTAATGGGCAGTATCCACAGAGAATGAAGACCCATTTCACAAAGCCTCTACTTTTGTGAGATGGGTCGAGGAACAGTCACATCAGCAATATGCTAGTTAGTGCTTAATTTATGCCTGTGGCTGCAGGTAGGGCCCACAGGCATTTATTTTTGGTGATCGGTGCATATTTTTGCTCCACAGACATTAAGCCAGAGCAAGAGAGTGAAAAACACTAAGGAGGGAAAGAAGCAGGAAGGGGAAGATAGAAAAACAGCGTAATGGGGAGAGATGGGTGAAAAAGAAGTTGCAAGAGTGCGATAAAGTGATGGGGAATGTCTCATGGTGGATGTTAGACGGACCGGGAGGGTCGGCCGAGGATAAGGGGAGAGGTCTCCGGGGAGAGCCGTCTCCGACGATCGTACAGACAAGTAACTTCCCCCCCACAGACGGACACCACACAAGGGTAAAGTTCAACGATACTTTATAGGCAATTCTTTAAGTACGATGAATGGTACAAGGAGGTCTGGACTCAGGGGTCCCCTCGGTTCTGGTCTCTGGTTTGGGAAAAGGGTAGCGGGACAGTCTTGTTACCAAAAGATGGGAATAGCTCTCAATCCTCGAGCTCGGCGTTCTAGATGATCGGGCCGCGGCGGAGCCAGGCAGGTCCCGAGATGGACGAAGGAAGCGACGGTCCGCGGCGGAGCCAGCAGGTCCCGATGAAGATGGTAGTTACGAACGGTCCGCGGCCACGCCAGCAGGTCCCGACGACGATGAAGGTTTACGAAGGTTACGAAGGTTGCGGCAGCGCCAGCAGGCAGGACGATGATGCGCAAGGCAGAGCTACGGCAGCGCCAGTAGTCCGTCAAGGATGAGTTCTTCTCTGCGTCTCTCGACTCCAGGATACAACTGCCTTCCTGCTCTGGAGCTGCCCCAGTTATAGGGCTGGTGCCCTTTGATGTCCGGACCCTCGCACTTGGAGGTCGGGAGGTCCGGGATGAGGGAGTCCAGACACCCAGCAGGGGGGTGGAGCCAGCGCCCGGGAAGGCGATGGGCGAGCGGCACCTGGCGGGGGAGAGCCATCGACGCCTCTTTCTCCCATTGACTTGCCAAGTAGCCCGCTCACCTCCTGGGTGGATGGTGGTGCCGGGATGTCTGAGGCCTGGCTAGGCCCAGGGTTGAGGTCGATCGGGGGCCAGGCGGCCTCGTGGTGGAGTGTCCAAGATGGCGCCCAGGCTGGGCGCGCGGGCCAGTAGTGGGTCGGGCCCACGAGGTCGATATGTTCAGGGGCCGGGGTCCCGGAGGGGACGGAAGACGAGCAGTGGTGGTGTGTGGCACTTGTGTGACCGGGCTCGGGCCTGGTCGGGCCGAGGGGGGAGCGGCCATTCATGTGGCCTGTCCAACATGCGTCCCCCCCAGCTGAAGGCGGGGAGAGTCACCCATCCTCTTGGGGACTCTCCTCGTCGAGGCGGAAAAACCGGGACAGGCCATCCGCGTTGGCGTGATCTGGCCCAGGCCGGTGCTCCACAGTGAAGTCCATCCCTTGTAGGGAGATGGACCAACGTAGTAGTTTCGAGTTTTCCCCCCGCATCTGCATCAGCCACTGCAGGGGTCGATGGTCGGTCTGCACCCGAAAGTGCGTGCCAAAGAGGTAGGGCCGGAGCTTTTTGAGGGCCCATACCACAGCGAAGGCCTCCCTCTCTATGGTGCTCCAGCGTTGTTCTCGGGGTAGGAGTCGCCTGCTGATGAAGGCCACTGGCTGATCAAGGCCTTCGGTGTTCACTTGAGACAGGACTGCCCCAATGCCATGGTCGGAGGCATCCGTCTGGACGACGAACTCCCGGCTGTAGTCGGGGGCCTGGAGCACAGGGGCGGAGCACATGGCGGCCTTCAATTGTTCGAAGGCTGTTTGACAATCCGGGGTCCAGTTGACTTTCTTGGGTTGATTTTTGGACGTGAGTTCTGTGAGGGGCCCCACTATGGTACCATAGTCTTTCACGAACCTTCGGTAATAGCCCGTGAGGCCCAGGAAGGCGCGTACCTCGGTCTGGGTGATGGGGGGCTGCCAGGACTGGATGGCGGCAATCTTGAGCTGCAGAGGGGCCACCAGACCGCTTCCCACCTGGTGTCCGAGGTAGGTTACGGACCCCTGACCAATTTGGCATTTACTGGCCTTAATCGTGAGGCCAGCCCGCTGGAGGGCCTGTAGCACCGCTTGGAGGTGGTGGAGGTGCTCGGGCCAATGGTGGCTGTATACAGCGATGTCGTCTAGGTAGGCGGCGCTGAATCCTTCGAGCCCTGCCAGGACCTGGTTGACGAGCCGCTGAAATGTTGCTGGAGCATTCTTCATGCCAAAGGGCATGACCTTGAAATGGTAATGGCCATCAGGGGTGGAAAAGGCAGAACGTTCTTGGGCCCGGGGTGTGAGGCCGATCTGCCAGTAGCCCGCCGTCAGGTCGAAAATACTGAGGTAGCGGGCAGCTCCCATGCGGTCGATTAGTTCGTCTGCCCGGGGGATGGGATGTGCGTCTGTTCGGGTGACCGCATTCAAGCCCCGGTAGTCGACGCAGAACCGGAGTTCTGGTGTGGTGCCGGGAGCGGCTGCTTTGGGGACCAGGACTACAGGGCTGGCCCAGGGGCTGTCTGAGGGCTCGATGACCCCGAGCGTGAGCATTCTGGTCACTTCTTCCTGGATGCAGGCCCGTACCCGATCTGGCACGCGGTAGGCCCGGTGGCGGATAGGGGGGTTGTCCCCCGTGTCCACGTCGTGCACACACCAGGAAGTGACACCTGGGGTGAGGGAAAACAGGCTGGCGAACTGCAACAGAAGGTCTCGACACTCCTGGCGTTGCTCCCGGGTGAGGGCCTCCGAGAGTCGGACCCCATCCACGGAGCCGTCTTTCTCCCGAGTCCGTAGGAGGTCAGGGAGGGGCTCGGAGTCTTCTTCGGCCCCATTGTCTGTGGCCATCAGGAGGCTGAGTTCTGAACGCACAAAGTGGGGTTTCAGTCTATTAGCGTGGAGGACCCGGAGGGGGTTCCGGGCAGAATCCATGTCGATGAGATAGGTGGCAGGGCCCTTGCCTCGACTACTTTGAAGGGCCCCGTCCATTTGTCTTGCAGGGCGCAGGGTTCGGTGGGGGACATCACCCATACCTGTTGCCCAGGTTCAAATTCGATGGAGGAGGCATTCCGGTCATACCACTTTTTCATGTCCTCTTGACTGGCCTCTAGGTTGGCTTTTGCCAGCTCTCGGAACCGCCGGGTCTGGTTGCGGAGGGTTAGGAGGTATCGGAAAACATCTGGGGGGTTCTTTAGAGGGGGCATCTCCCAGCCTTCCTTGACTAGGCTGAGTGGCCCCCGTACTGGATGTCCATACAGCAGTTCGAACGGGCTGAAGCCGAGGGACTTCTGGGGGACCTCCCGATAGGCGAAGAGGAGGCACGGCAGCAGCACATCCCACTGGCGACGGAGGGGCTCTTCCAACCCCCCAATCATCCCTTTGAGCGTGCGGTTGAACCGCTCAACGAGTCCGTTTCCTTGAGGGTGATAGGGGGTCGTGAATCGGTAGGTAACCCCACATTGTTGCCAGAGGGACTTCATATATTTGGAAATAAAGTTCGTGCCTCTGTCGCTGACGACTTCTCGGGGGAAGCCCACACGGGAGAAGATTCCCATCAGAGCCCGGCCGACTACCGGGGCTGTCACCGTCCGCAGGGGAACAGCCTCGGGGTAGCGGGTGGCGTGGTCCACTAGCACCAGGATGAACCGATGGCCTTGTTTTGTACGCGGGTCCAGGGGCCCCACAATGTCTATTCCGACCCTCTCGAACGGGGTGGTGACCACGGGAAAAGGTTGCAGGGGGGCTTTTAGTTTGCGGCCGCTCTTTCCACTGGCTTGGCACGTGGGGCAAGATCAGCAATGCTGGTGTACATCGTCCCTCATTTTGGGCCAGAAGAAGTGGGTCACCAGGCGGCTGTAGGTTTTATCTTGACCCAGGTGTCCAGCCAGGGGGACATCGTGGGCCAGGTTTAGCAGAAAGCCTCTAAAACGGAGGGGCACCACTAGCACTCGGCTGGCCCCCAACTCCGCGATTCTTTGTTCACTGTATAGCAGATCATTGTCCCAGTAGATCCAATGTTTTCCGGAGGTATCCCCTGCGCTTTGGGCGAGGGCTTGTTGGCGGAGTCCCTCGAGGGAGGGACAGGTCTTCTGTTCTTGGCGAAACTGTTCTTGCGTGGGCCCCCCCTCTTGAGGCCACTGGTCGAGGTTAGCGAGGTCTGGAGGTTGAGCTGGTTCTGGGGGGACGTCACGGTCGGTGGTTTCGGCTGGTGCGACCGGAGGCGGAGGTGCCGGCCATTCGGGTTCCTCGGGTCGGGGTTTGGCACGGGCGGCCATGGACCGGGTGGTGACGCATGCCCAGTCCGGGATGCCTAACATCCCCAGGTGTTCTCGTCGTTCTACGGCTGCCCACGGAGAGCTTTCAAGGTCATTCCCCAGGAGGCAGTCTACGGGGGCATCGTCTCGGACCGTTACTTTCAACATGCCGGAGACCCCTCCCCATTCGAAAGGGACGCAGGCCATCCGACACAGACTCTCTGAGTTATCGGCTGAACGGACAGGGCAGAGAATGTTTGGTAGGAACTGTTCTGGGGCCACCAGGTGACAGCGGACGGCTGTCACACTGGCCCCGGTGTCACGGAGGGCTTCGGCCCGGCGTCCATTGATGCTCACCCATTGGCTGTACTTCTGGGTGTTAGCGGGTAGGGGGACCCGCGGGACCATGTCTTTCCCCCCTAAGCAGGCTAGAGCCATGGCGGCTGGCTCCCATTCTTGATGCTCTTGCTCATATTCTTCTTGTTCCTCTGAGATCTGTTCCTCCCCCAGAGCAGCAGCGGCTACTTGGCGGGGTCTTGGGCTCTGATACTGGGGGCAGTTTGGGTCGTTTGCATAGTGGCCGACTCGTTGGCATCGATGGCACGTAACATTGGCTCGATATCCCAGTCGCGCCGGGGTGCTGCCCCGGTTGGCCGGGGGGGTGGTGCTGCTAGCGGGGGCGACCGGAGCGTTGTCTCTTCCACGTCCTTGGCCTCCTCCTCCTCCTCGGGGACGGTGCTGACCGTTGTTGTTCCGGCTCTGTTCATAGGACCCATTCCGGCCCACTCTGGTGATTTCCCACCGGTCAGCTTCGGCTGCGAGCTGCCGGGGATCGGTCAATTTGCTATCGAGGAGGTTCTGGCGGAGCTCAATGAAGCAATTGTTCGATAGATGCTCCCATACCATGAGGTTGAAGAGTTGTTCGTAAGTTGTGACCTTGCTTCCTTTGATCCAGCCCTCGAAGGCTCGGCTAAAATAGTTTACATAGTCCACCCAAGTTGTACCCGGGATGCGGGTGCAGTCTCGGAACCTCTGACGGTACATCTCGGGTGTGAGGCCATAGCGGGTGAGGAGTGCAGCTTTCATATGGTCATAGGAGGTCATCTGGTGGTCCGGGAGCTGTAGCAGGGCGTCGCGGCCCTCGTTGAGGAATCTCCCCCATAGACCGGCTCCCCAGTCGCTTCTATCGATCCGGTGGGCGGTCATAGCGATTTCGTAGGCCTTAAACCATTGCTGGATGTCGTCCTCTCGGAAGTACTCTCGAACGACATCCTTGGGGATGTGTACCTTTTTCTCTGTTGCCCCTGGGGTGTGGGGTTGCTCGAGCACCCCTACTTCTTTATTCTGCTTGCGTAGGTCGATCTCCGCTAATTTTCGCTCGTGTTCATATGCGAATTTCTTCTCCTCGAGCTCCCTTTGTCTCTGTTTTTCCTCTCTTTCTTCTCGGAGACGCAGGTGCTCTAAGTTTATTTTTTGTTCGGCCAACTTAAGTTCAACATCCATTTTGAGCCGGGCCATTTCCAGCTCGTGTAGTCGGGTTTTTTCTCGTTCCTGGATCTCGTCTTGCGAGAGACCCGTTCTTCGCTCTTCAGGGGCTGTGGTTTGTTTTTCTATTGCTGCGATGTTTTGATCGGGGGTTCCGGCAGCCCCGGTTTCTGCCCAAGACTCTAGGGCATGCTTGAAATCGTCCTTGGTACTTAGACCGGTGGTAGCGATACCTAGTTCGATGCAGAATTGTTTTAATTCACGATGGCTGTACTCGTCCAATTTCTCCATCTGAAATTTCTCGGTGGATCCGCTTTCTTTGTTTGACATCGTGATTTCGTCGTGGGGTGAGCTACTCTCTGTACGATAATGCGGTGATCCGGATCGCGCCGCTGGCCACCAATGTTAGACGGACCGGGAGGGTCGGCCGAGGATAAGGGGAGAGGTCTCCGGGGAGAGCCGTCTCCGACGATCGTACAGACAAGTAACTTCCCCCCCACAGACGGACACCACACAAGGGTAAAGTTCAACGATACTTTATAGGCAATTCTTTAAGTACGATGAATGGTACAAGGAGGTCTGGACTCAGGGGTCCCCTCGGTTCTGGTCTCTGGTTTGGGAAAAGGGTAGCGGGACAGTCTTGTTACCAAAAGATGGGAATAGCTCTCAATCCTCGAGCTCGGCGTTCTAGATGATCGGGCCGCGGCGGAGCCAGGCAGGTCCCGAGATGGACGAAGGAAGCGACGGTCCGCGGCGGAGCCAGCAGGTCCCGATGAAGATGGTAGTTACGAACGGTCCGCGGCCACGCCAGCAGGTCCCGACGACGATGAAGGTTTACGAAGGTTACGAAGGTTGTGGCAGCGCCAGCAGGCAGGACGATGATGCTCAAGGCAGAGCTACGGCAGCGCCAGTAGTCCGTCAAGGATGAGTTCTTCTCTGCGTCTCTCGACTCCAGGATACAACTGCCTTCCTGCTCTGGAGCTGCCCCAGTTATAGGGCTGGTGCCTTTTGATGTCCGGACCCTCGCACTTGGAGGTCGGGAGGTCCGGGATGAGGGAGTCCAAACACCCAGCAGGGGGGTGGAGCCAGCACCCGGGAAGGCGATGGGCGAGCGGCACCTGGCGGGGGAGAGCCATCGACGCCTCTTTCTCCCATTGACTTGCCAAGTAGCCCGCTCACCTCCTGGGTGGATGGTGGTGCCGGGATGTCTGAGGCCTGGCTAGGCCCAGGGTTGAGGTCGATCGGGGGCCAGGCGGCCTCGTGGTGGAGTGTCCAAGATGGCGCCCAGGCTGGGCGCGCGGGCCAGTAGTGGGTCGGGCCCACGAGGTCGATATGTTCAGGGGCCGGGGTCCCGGAGGGGACGGAAGACGAGCAGTGGTGGTGTGTGGCACTTGTGTGACCGGGCTCGGGCCTGGTCGGGCCGAGGGGGGAGCGGCCCTTCATGTGGCCTGTCCAACAGTGGATTAAAGAGGCATGACTTTAAATCAGGTCTACACAGCCTTAGTATTTGGCACCCTGACCTTCGATAGCGCCGGACACGGGCATCTGAGGAAAACTTTGGACCCTGGCAATTATTCTTTTACAAATTACGTGCCGGAGATATAGAAAAGTCTTAATGTAAGAAAATTGTTATAACTTCTTCCTGCTAAATACACATGTTAAAATCCACCTTCCCATAGCATACCCAAGAAGATTTGGTCTTGCACATCTCACAATTTGTTTTTTTTGTCCTCATTGTGAAATAAGCAGGTAAGAAGTTTGTGGGTTCCCTCCTTCGAAAACTTTATCAACCAGGTTTTTTCCCCAACTCTCAAATTGGAGTAGGGGTCAAACCATCTACTCATGAGGGCCCATCCTTCTAATTCCAAGTCCAGCGTGAAGTTTTGTTTGTGGAACATCCACAGCAGATCCCCTGGATTATGCCTTATTGCTCTGGTACATAATCATTGGACTTTCCACCCTCCTCAAACCCCCCTATTAATTATGTAATTTCTTCATTCTATTCCAGTTCCGTATGCCCCAAAAGCCAGTTCTCCTACTATGCCCTCTACTATGGTCCAACTTATTGATCATCTGAACTGATAATAACCATTCATACAACGTTGGGGGGCTACCATGTATCCATTTTATACATATCTTTCACCTAGCAAGTAAAATTAATACAAATAGTATGCTTTTATGTCTATTGTTTAAGTGTGGTAACCTGGCATTTTGGGGTGTAGGTGCTTTAATATGGGACAATTTGGTTTGTTATAATGTGGTAGTGGTCTTCTCCGATATTGCTAAATACATGTGGACCCTCAATTTCTAGCATTTTCAACCTTGTAGATGCATTTAATTGGTATCTGTCCATGTGTTCCTCAAACAAGAACCACAACCTACACCACTAGGTCACACCTGCATTTGACGGTCTTTCATTTTCTCGAATTTGAGCTGGCAATTGAACTTTAAAAGACTTAAGCACCGGTATTATGGGTCTGCTTTTAAAGTCCTACACCCTCAGACTTTGATCGGATTGTAGCCTGACTGTCTTAATTATCCCTTTTTGTAAACCATCTTCAATCTAAGCTTTACTTACTCCTTGTCTTAAATGTCAATGTCCTCTCACCAACTGGAAACCCGTTTGGTAATCCCTGGAACTAATGAAGTAATTGTTGATTTTATGTACAGCGCATAACACGGGTTATCTTCCTGCTTCTCTGGCCTTCAATTTTGTCAGATAAAACTACTTAAGGTGTTTGTGATTTTCCCAGATTCATACGATACTTTCAAAGAATGGTTAGAACTCTGCTCACTCACTTAGATCTAGAGCTGGTAGTTTAACAGCGAAATCACATATACTTCTTTATCTAAATCACATGTTGATTTGTAGAATAAGATTCAAAAGTTTTATGTAGGGTTCCAACTGTCGTCACAATAGTTTTGTGCGAATATTAATTTCTGAGGCATTAAGTGTGGTGGAGGCGAGCTTGTTCTTCCTTGACTGCTGAATTTGTATGTCAAGCGAGAAATTGATAAATGTATGAAGATTAGAAAAATTATATTCCAGGAAACTAAATCCTACTGAAAGATTTCATGTAGGAATCTTTCTTCCAATGTATTGCTTAATGTGAAATATTTTAACCTAGTCATAAGTACTCCCAGCGCGATGCTTTCTATTATGCAGAAGATCACTTAAAGCGTGGTTGTTTTGACATTAGGGCCCGATTCACAAAGATATTTGCTATCCAATGTTGAACAGTTTTGAACATTGGTGCACCAATGGCTTGTTTTATACTCGCAAATCCACATTTTGTATTCACATAGATTAAATTTACACTTCTTAATGTATTTACTTAAGCTAAAAGTGGCACCACTATAGTGCCATATTACTTGCGGGCAAGTCTGCTCACAACTGTGGAAAGCAGACGTTAGAGGACTAGTTTATGGGTATTCATAACCTTTTGCGGGCATATTCGCTCCTGGATATGGGCAGACATTTTACTTCTGCATAGAGCAGCAGTTAGTCTCTATCAAGGATGGGATCAAGGAGAAAATACCTCCTAAGAAGGGGTTTCTTAAAGGGATGGTACTTGGATAAAAATTCAAAGAAGAGGCTGTTTAAAGAGCAAATGCACTTGATAAGAATTTGTGGTGGCACAAGCACAAGCTTAGAGCTGCTACATTTTCAGGTCTTGCCTATTCTATCCCGCAGGGATAAATAGACGAGAGTAATGTGGTTGAAACAAACTCTCTGACCAAGAGGATTCCAAGCCGGATTCCTCACAATGCATGTTGTGTACTGGAGCGTGGAGCTTCCCCAGGCGCGCGCTTGGCCTCACTAGTCATTCCATATGCCTGCTCCCTCTCCCCCGCCCCCCACGCCTCACACCAGACTTCATTGGAATGTGCTCCACTCGCTCGCTGCCCTGTCCCCGCCCTCCCCCCCCCCCCACCAGGCTCTTGAAGCGCGGCGCTCTGCTGGTCATAAACAGGACCATCTGCTCATTCCTTAACCCTTCTCTCAACATCTCCCCCTTTCATGTTCTCAACCATCCACCTTCTCTCCCGTGCGTCTCGTCACCCTTACTCTCCCCTATTCTTCCCTTCTTGTTTTATTTGCAGCTCCTTTTCGCATTTTTTCTTTGCTCGTAATAAGGCTCTGCGCGTGTGTGTCTCTCACTGTCGCTCTGTGTTTGTCTGCGTCTCTGTCTGTTTCTGTTCTTATCTGTCTCTCCCGTTGCTGAGCGCTCCTGCGACGCTGCTATTATTGCCCTGGGCGTTCCTGCCGGCGGACAGACAGCGACCGACTCCTTTCAGACGGTCTCTCTCCCTCTGCTGGGACTCCCGTGCTTCCTGAGGGCTCTCTCCAATGGTCTCTCTTACATGTTGGTCCACGGACACACTGCCTTGCCGTCCTGCGTGCTCTCTTCCGTGCTCTCCCACGGGGTCTCTTCTGTACTCTGCTAACTAATATGTTCATGCTACATATGTTCTAATTATTGAAGTGGTATTGAGTGCTCTGTTATTGTAGTCCTACCATTGAGCACTCTAACTTAATCGCGTTAGTGAACCTATTGCCATCCTTTCCTAATCCATGTTTTATTACTGCAAAAGGATTCAGGCCTTTACAATGATGGATTGCATGACATATCTATAATTATGTGGAAATCGTAAAATTTCTAGTGGCCCTCGCTTACCCCCTTACAAGACCTAGAATCCTGCCATGCGCCAGGTTTATCGTTTCTCTTTGGCATGCCTACAAATTTGAAATTGCGTACCCTATCCTGATTTTTTCTTAAATTCTATAATTTACAGATGTAAGGGTTTAAAAACGGGCCGTGTTTTGCAATGTGTATTTGAGGTGCCGTCGTTGTGCCCACCCCGCACAGGCCTTTGACATGTCATGTTATGGTCGTGAAAACTCACATTTGTGTGGACAGCTGTAATAACAGAGGGGGCCTTGTTTGCCTGACCCTGCTACGGCCATCTCCCTTACAGATGAAAGGTATGTTATACTTAACTTTTAAATTGTAGCTTTTGACAGATGCGGTCATTGATATTTTCCGTTTGTAAGAGACGAAAAAACGAGACCGCTAAATCATTTCAGCAGAGAAAAAACAGATACGGTGACAACTTTAGGAACGGATTATGAACGTATTTTCTGTGCAAAGTGAAGAACATGCTCTTCCATCCCAGCGAAGCCTTTCCATCCCCACTCTCACCACTCTCCACTCTGTCCTCTCCCACCACTCTCCCCTCCCACCACTTTCCCCTCCCACCACTTTCCCCTCCCACCACTTTCCCCCCTCCCACCCCTTTCCCCCCTCTCACCACTCTCCCCTCTCACCACTCTCCTCTCACCACTATCCCCTCTCACCACTCTCCCCTCTCGCCTCTCCCCTCCTCTCTCCCCTCCACTCTCCCCTCTCTCCCCCTCACTCCCCCTCACTCCCCTCCCTCTCCCCTCTCTCCTCCCTCTCCCCTCTCTTCTCCTCTCTAGCTCTCCCCTCTCCTCACTCTCCCCCTCTCCTCACTATCCTAACTCCCCCATTCTCTCTTCTCTCACCACTCTATCCTCTCTCATCACTCCCCCCTCTCACCACTCTCCCCTCTCCCCTCTCCTCACTCTCCCCTCTCTTCTCCTCTCTAGCTCTCCCCTCTCCTCACTATCCCCTCTCCTCACTATCCTCACTCCCCCACTCTCTCCTCTCTCACCACTCTATCCTCTCTCATCACTCCCCTCTCTCACCCCTCTCCCCTCTCCTCACTCTCCCCTCTCCTCTCTCTCCTGACTCTCCCCTCCCCTCAGTCTCTCTACTCTCCCCTCTCCCCTCCTCTCTCCCCACTCTCCCCTCTCTCCTGTCTCTCACCACTCTCCCCACCCTCTCTCACCTCCTTCTCACTTCAATCTAACCTCTCCTCACTATCCCCACTCTCCCCACTCTCTCCTCTCACATCACTCGCTCCTCTCTCTCCACTTTTCCTCGATTTCTGTCTCACTCTCTCCTGCCCCTTCACTGGCTTGGCCTCTCCACTCTTCCTCTATATCTGTCTCACTCTCTCCTGCCCCTTCACTGTCTTGGCCTCTCCACTCTTCCTCAGTTTCCGTTTCACTCTCTCCTGCCCCTTCAATGTCTTGGCCTCTCCACTCTTCCTCTATTTCTGTCTCACTCTCTCCGTTTCACTATCTCCTGCCCCTTCACTGTCTTGGCCTCTCCACTCTTCCTCAGTTTCCGTGTCACTCTCTTCTGCCCCTTCACTGTCTTGGCCTCTCCACTCTTCCTCAGTTTCCGCCTCACTCTCTCCTGCCCCTTCACTGTCTTAGCCTCTCCACTCTTCCTCTATTTCTGTCTCACTCTCTCCGTTTCACTCTCTCCTGCCCCTTCACTGTCTTGGCCTCTCCACTCTTCCTCTATTTCCGTCTCACTCTCTCCTGCCCCTTCACTGTCTTGGCATCTCCACTCTTCCTCTATTTCCGTCTCACTCTCTCCTGCCCCTTCACTGTCTTGGCCTCTCCACTCTTCCTCTATTTCTGTCTCACTCTCTCCTGCCCCGTCACTGTCTTGACCTCTCCACTCTTCCTCTAGTTCTGTCTCACTCTCTCCTGCCCCTTCACTGTCTTGGCCTCTCCACTCTTCCTCAGTTTCCGCCTCACTCTCTACTGCCCCTTCAATGTCTTGGCCTCTCCACTCTTCCTCTATTTCTGTCTCACTCTCTCCTGCCCCTTCACTGTCTTGGCCTCTCCACTCTTCCTCTATTTCTGTCTCACTCTCTCCTGCCCGTTCACTGTCTTGGCCTCTCCACTCTTCCTCAGTTTCCGTTTCACTCTCTCCTGCCCCTTCCCTGTCTCGGCCTCTCCACTCTTCCTCTATTTCTGTCTCACTCTCTCCTGCACCTTCACTGTCTTGGCCTCTCCACTCTTCCTCTATTTCTGTCTCACTCTATCTGTTTCACTCTCTCCTGCCCATTCACTGTCTTGGCCTCTCCACTCTTCCTCTATTTCTGTCTCACTCTCTCCTGCCCCTTCACTGTCTGGGCCTCTCCACTCTTCCTCTATTTCTGTCTCACTCTCTCCTGCCCCTTCAATGTCTTGGCCTCTCCACTCTTCCTCTATTTCTGTCTCACTCTCTCTGCCCCTTTACTGTCTTGGCCTCTCCACTCTTCCTCTATTTTTGTCTCACTCTCTCCTGCCCGTTCACTGTCTTGGCCTCTCCACTCTTCCTCTATTTCTGTCTCACTCTCTCTGTTTCACTCTCTCCTGCCCCTTCACTGTCTTGGCCTCTCCACTCTTCCTCTATTTCTGTCTCACTCTCTCCCGCCCCTTCACTGTCTGGGCCTCTCCACTCTTCCTCTATTTCCGTCTCACTCTCTCCTGCCCCTTCACTGTCTTGGCCTCTCCACTCTTCCTCAGTTTCCGCCTCACTCTCTCCTGCCCCTTCACTGTCTTTGCCTCTCCACTCTTCCTCTATTTCTGTCTCACTCTCTCCTGCCCCTTCATTGTCTTGGCCTCTCCACTCTCCCTCTATTTCCGTCTCACTCTCTCCTTCCCCTTCACTGTCTTGGCCTCTCCACTCTTCCTCAGTTTCCGCCTCACTCTCTCCTGCCCCTTCACTGTCTTTGCCTCTCCACTCTTCCTCAGTTTCCGTTTCACTCTCTCCTGCCCCTTCAATGTCTTGGCCTCTCCACTCTTGCTCTATTTCTGTCTCACTCTCTCCGTTTCACTCTCTCCTGCCCCTTCAATGTCTTGGCCTCTCCACTCTTCCTCTATTTCTGCCTCACTATCTCCTGCCCCTTCACTGTCTTGGCCTCTCCACTCTTCCTCAGTTTCCGTGTCACTCTCTCCTGCCCCTTCCCTGTCTCGGCCTCTCCACTCTTCCTCTAATTCTGTCTCACTCTCTCTGTTTCACTCTCTCCTGCTCCTTCACTGTCTTGGCCTCTCCACTCTTCCTCTATTTCTGTCTCACTCTCTCCTGCCCCTTCACTGTCTGGGCCTCTCCACTCTTCCTCTATTTCCGTCTCACTCTCTCCTGCCCCTTCACTGTCTTGGCCTCTACACTCTTCCTCAGTTTCCGCCTCACTCTCTCCTGCCCCTTCACTGTCTTGGCCTCTCCACTCTTCCTCTATTTCTGTCTCACTCTCTCCTGCCCCTTCACTGTCTTGGCCTCTCCACTCTTCCTCCGTTTCCGTCTCACTCTCTCCTGCCCCTTCACTGTCTTGGCCTCTCCACTCTTCCTCTATTTCTGTCTCACTCTTTCCGTTTCACTCTCTCCTGCCCCTTTACTGTCTTGGCTCTCCACTCTTCCTCTATTTCCGTCTCACTCTCTCCTGCCCCTTCACTGTCTTGGCATCTCCACTCTTCCTCTATTTCCGTCTCACTCTCTCCTGCCCCTTCACTGTCTTGGCCTCTCCACTCTTCCTCAGTTTCCGCATCACTCTCTCCTGCCCCTTCACTGTCTTGGCCTCTCCACTCTTCCTCAGTTTCCGTCTCACTCTCTCCTGCCCCTTCACTGTCTTGGCCTCTCCACTCTTCCTCAGTTTCCGTCTCACTCTCTCCTGCCCCTTCACTGTCTTGGCCTCTCCACTCTTCCTCAGTTTCCGTCTCACTCTCTCCTGCCCCTCCACTGTCTTGGCCTCTCCACTCTTCCTCTATTTCTGTCTCACTCTCTCCGTTTCACTCTCTCCTGCCCCTTCACTGTCTTGGCCTCTCCACTCTTCCTCTATTTCGGTCTCACTCTCTCCTGCCCCTTCACTGTCTTGGCATCTCCACTCTTCCTCTATTTCCGTCTCACTCTCTCCTGCCCCTTCACTGTCTTGGCCTCTCCACTCTTCCTCAGTTTCCGTCTCACTCTCTCCTGCCCCTTCACTGTCTTGGCCTCTCCACTCTTCCTCTATTTCTGTCTCACTCTCTCCGTTTCACTCTCTCCTGCCCCTTCACTGTCTTGGCCTCTCCACTCTTCCTCTATTTCGGTCTCACTCTCTCCTGCCCCTTCACTGTCTTGGCATCTCCACTCTTCCTCTATTTCCGTCTCACTCTCTCCTGCCCCTTCACTGTCTTGGCCTCTCCACTCTTCCTCAGTTTCCGCCTCACTCTCTCCTGCCCCTTCACTGTCTTGGCCTCTCCACTCTTCCTCAGTTAACACCTCACCCTCTCCTGCCCCTTCACTGTCTTAGCCTCTCCACTCTTCCTCTATTTCTGTCTTACTCTCTCCTGCCCCTTCACTGTTTTGGCCTCTCCACTCTTCCTCTATTTCTGTCTCACTCTCTCCTGTCCCTTCACTGTCTTGGCCTCTCCACTCTTCCTCAGTTTCCGTCTCACTCTCTCTTGCCCCTTCACTGTCTTGACCTCTCCACTCTTCCTCTATTTCTGTCTCACTCTCTCCATTTCACCCTCTCCTGCCCCTTCACTGTCTTGGCATCTCCACTCTTCCTCTATTTCCGTCTCACTCTCTCCTGCCCCTTCACTGTCTTGGCCTCTCCACTCTTCCTCAGTTTCCGTCTCACTCTCTCCTGCCCCTTCACTGTCTTGGCCTCTCCACTCTTCCTCTATTTCTGTCTCACTCTCTCCGTTTCACTCTCTCCTGCCCCTTCACTGTCTTGGCCTCTCCACTCTTCCTCTATTTCGGTCTCACTCTCTCCTGCCCCTTCACTGTCTTGGCATCTCCACTCTTCCTCTATTTCCGTCTCACTCTCTCCTGCCCCTTCACTGTCTTGGCCTCTCCACTCTTCCTCAGTTTCCGCCTCACTCTCTCCTGCCCCTTCACTGTCTTGGCCTCTCCACTCTCCCTCAGTTAACACCTCACTCTCTCCTGCCCCTTCACTGTCTTAGCCTCTCCACTCTTCCTCTATTTCTGTCTTACTCTCTCCTGCCCCTTCACTGTTTTGGCCTCTCCACTCTTCCTCTATTTCTGTCTCACTCTCTCCTGTCCCTTCACTGTCTTGGCCTCTCCACTCTTCCTCAGTTTCCGTCTCACTCTCTCTTGCCCCTTCACTGTCTTGACCTCTCCACTCTTCCTCTATTTCTGTCTCACTCTCTCCATTTCACCCTCTCCTGCCCCTTCACTGTTTTCGCCTCTCCACTCTTCCTCTATTTCTGTCTCACTCTCTCCTGCCCCTTCACTGTCTTGGCATCTCCAGTCTTCCTCAGTTTCCGCCTCACTCTCTCCTGGCCCTTCACTGTCTTGGCCTCTCCACTCTTCCTCCCTTTCCGCCTCACTCTCTTCTGCCCCTTCACTGTCTTGGCCTCTCCACTCTTCCTCTATTTCTGTCTTACTTTCTCCTGCCCCTTCACTGTCATGGCCTCTCCACTCTTCCTCAGTTTCCGTCTTACTCTCTCCTGCCCCTTCACTGTCTTGGCCTCTCCACTCTTCCTCTATTTCTGTCTCACTCTCTCCTGTCCCTTCACTGTTTTGACCTCTCCACTCTTCCTCAGTTTCCGTCTCACTCTCTCCTGCCCCTTCACTGTCTTGGCCTCTCCACTCTTCCTCTATTTCTGTCTCACTCTCTCCTGCCCCTTCACTGTCTTGGCCTCTCCACTCTTCCTCTGTTTCCGGTTCACTCTCTCCTGCCCCTTCACTTTCTTGGCTTCTCCACTCTTCCTCAGTTTCCGTTTCACTCTCTCCTGCCCCTTCACTGTCTTGGCCTCTCCACTCTTCCTCTATTTCTGTCTCACTCTCTCCTGCTCCTTCACTGTCTTGGCCTCTCCACTCTTCCTCAGTTTACGTCTCACTCTCTCCTGCCGCTTCACTCTCTTGGCCTCTCCACTTTTCCTCTATTTCTGTCTCACTCTCTCCTGCCCCTTCACTGTCTTGGCCTCTCCACTCTTCCTCTATTTCCGTCTCACTCTCTCCTGCCCCTTCACTGTCTTGGCCTCTCCACTCTTCCTCAGTTTCCGCCTCACTCTCTCCTGTCCCTTCACTGTCTTGGCCTCTCCACTCTTCCTCTATTTCCGTTTCACTCTCTCCTGCCCCTTCACTGTCTTGGCCTCTCCACTCTTCCTCTATTTCTGTCTCACTCTCTCTGTTTCACTCTCTCCTGTCCCTTCACTGTCTTGGCCTCTCCACTCTTCCTGTCTCCTGCCCCTTCACTGTCTTGGCCTCTCCACTCTTCCTCTATTTCTGTCTCACTCTCTCCTGCCCCTTCACTGTCTTGGCCTCTCCACTCTTTCTCTGTTTCCGTTTCACTCTCTCCTAACCCTTCAATGTCTTGGCCTCTCCACTGTTCCTCAGTTTCCGCCTCACTCTCTCCTGCCCCTTCACTGTCTTGGCCTCTCCACTCTTCCTCCGTTTCTGCCTCACTCTCTTCTGCCCCTTCACTGTCTTGGCCTCTCCACTCTTCCTCTATTTCTGTCTTACTCTCTCCTGCCCCTTCACTGTCTTGGCCTCTCCACTCTTCCTCCGTTTCCATCTCACTCTCTCCTGCCCCTTCACTGTCTTGGCCTCTCCACTCTTCCTCTATTTCTGTCTCACTCTTTCCTACCCCTTCAAAGTCTTGGCCTCTCTACTCTTCCTCAGTTTCCGTCTCACTCTCTCCTGCCCATTCACTACCTTGGCCTCTCCACTCTTCCTCTGTTTCTGACTTACTCTCTCCTGCCCCTTCACTGTCTTGGCCTCTCCACTCTTCTTCTGTTTTCGTTTCACTCTCTCCTGCCCCTTCACTGACTTGGCTTCTCCACTCTTCCTATGTTTCAGTTTCACTCTCTCCTGCCCCTTCACTGTCTTTACCTCTCCACTCTTCCTCAGTTTCCGTTTCACTCTCTCCTGCCCCTTCACTGTCTTGGCCTCTCCACTCTTCCTCTATTTCTGTTTCACTCTCTCCGTTTCATTCTCTCCTGCCCCTTCACTGTATTGGCCTCTCCACTCTTCCTCTATTTCTGTCTCACTCTCTCCTGTCCCTTCACTGTCTTGGCCTCTCCACTCTTCCTCAGTTTCCGTCTCACTCTCTCTTGCCCCTTCACTGTCTTGACCTCTCCACTCTTCCTCTATTTCTGTCTCACTCTCTCCATTTCACCCTCTCCTGCCCCTTCACTGTTTTCGCCTCTCCACTCTTCCTCTATTTCTGTCTCACTCTCTCCTGCCCCTTCACTGTCTTGGCATCTCCAGTCTTCCTCAGTTTCCGCCTCACTCTCTCCTGGCCCTTCACTGTCTTGGCCTCTCCACTCTTCCTCCCTTTCCGCCTCACTCTCTTCTGCCCCTTCACTGTCTTGGCCTCTCCACTCTTCCTCTATTTCTGTCTTACTTTCTCCTGCCCCTTCACTGTCATGGCCTCTCCACTCTTCCTCAGTTTCCGTCTTACTCTCTCCTGCCCCATCACTGTCTTGGCCTCTCCACTCTTCCTCTATTTCTGTCTCACTCTCTCCTGTCCCTTCACTGTTTTGACCTCTCCACTCTTCCTCAGTTTCCGTCTCACTCTCTCCTGCCCCTTCACTGTCTTGGCCTCTCCACTCTTCCTCTATTTCTGTCTCACTCTCTCCTGCCCCTTCACTGTCTTGGCCTCTCCACTCTTCCTCTGTTTCCGGTTCACTCTCTCCTGCCCCTTCACTTTCTTGGCTTCTCCACTCTTCCTCAGTTTCCGTTTCACTCTCTCCTGCCCCTTCACTGTCTTGGCCTCTCCACTCTTCCTCTATTTCTGTCTCACTCTCTCCTGCTCCTTCACTGTCTTGGCCTCTCCACTCTTCCTCAGTTTACGTCTCACTCTCTCCTGCCGCTTCACTCTCTTGGCCTCTCCACTTTTCCTCTATTTCTGTCTCACTCTCTCCTGCCCCTTCACTGTCTTGGCCTCTCCACTCTTCCTCTATTTCCGTCTCACTCTCTCCTGCCCCTTCACTGTCTTGGCCTCTCCACTCTTCCTCAGTTTCCGCCTCACTCTCTCCTGTCCCTTCACTGTCTTGGCCTCTGCACTCTTCCTCTATTTCCGTTTCACTCTCTCCTGCCCCTTCACTGTCTTGGCCTCTCCACTCTTCCTCTATTTCTGTCTCACTCTCTCTGTTTCACTCTCTCCTGTCCCTTCACTGTCTTGGCCTCTCCACTCTTCCTGTCTCCTGCCCCTTCACTGTCTTGGCCTCTCCTCTCTTCCTCTATTTCTGTCTCACTCTCTCCTGCCCCTTCACTGTCTTGGCCTCTCCACTCTTTCTCTGTTTCCGTTTCACTCTCTCCTGACCCTTCAATGTCTTGGCCTCTCCACTGTTCCTCAGTTTCCGCCTCACTCTCTCCTGCCCCTTCACTGTCTTGGCCTCTCCACTCTTCCTCCGTTTCTGCCTCACTCTCTTCTGCCCCTTCACTGTCTTGGCCTCTCCACTCTTCCTCTATTTCTGTCTTACTCTCTCCTGCCCCTTCACTGTCTTGGCCTCTCCACTCTTCCTCCGTTTCCATCTCACTCTCTCCTGCCCCTTCACTGTCTTGGCCTCTCCATTCTTCCTCTATTTCTGTCTCACTCTTTCCTACCCCTTCACTGTCTTGGCCTCTCTACTCTTCCTCAGTTTCCGTCTCACTCTCTCCTGCCCATTCACTACCTTGGCCTCTCCACTCTTCCTCTGTTTCTGACTTACTCTCTCCTGCCCCTTCACTGTCTTGGCCTCTCCACTCTTCTTCTGTTTTCGTTTCACTCTCTCCTGCCCCTTCACTGACTTGGCTTCTCCACTCTTCCTATGTTTCAGTTTCACTCTCTCCTGCCCCTTCACTGTCTTTACCTCTCCACTCTTCCTCAGTTTCCGTTTCACTCTCTCCTGCCCCTTCACTGTCTTGGCCTCTCCACTCTTCCTCTATTTCTGTTTCACTCTCTCCGTTTCATTCTCTCCTGCCCCTTCACTGTATTGGCCTCTCCACTCTTCCTCTATTTCTGTCTCACTCTTTCCTGCCCCTTCACTGTCTTGGCCTCTCCACTGTTCCTCTATTTCTGTCTCACTCTCTCCTGCCCCTTCACTCTCTTGGCCTCTCCACTGTTCCTCTATTTCCTTCTCACTATCTCCTGCCCCTTCACTGTCTTGGCCTCTCCACTCTTCCTCTATTTCTGTCTCACTCTCGCCGTTTCACTCTCTCCTGCCCCTTCACTGTGTTGGCCTCTCCACTCTTCCTCTATTTCTGTCTCACTCTCTCTGTTTCACTCTCTCCTGCCCTTTCACTGTCTTGGCCTCTCCACTCTTCCTCTATTTCTGTCTCACTCTCTCCTGCCCCTTCACTGTCTTGGCATCCCCACTCTTCCTCTATTTCTGTCTCACTCTCTCCTGCCCCTTCACTGTCTTGGCCTCTCCACTCTTCCTCTATTTCTGTCTCACTCTCTCTGTTTCACTCTCTCCTGCCCTTTCACTGTCTTGGCCTCTCCACTCTTCCTCTATTTCTGTCTCACTCTCTCCTGCCCCTTCACTGTCTTGGCATCCCCACTCTTCCTCTATTTCCGTCTCACTCTGTCCTGCCCCTTCACTGTCTTGGCCTCTCCACTCTTCCTCAGTTTCCGCCTCACTCTCACCTGCCCCTTCACTGTCTTGGCCTCTCCACTCTTCCTCAGTTTCCGCCTCACTCTCTCCTGCCCCTTCACTGTCTTGGCCTCTCCACTATTCCTCAGTTTCCGCTTCACTCTCTCCTGCCCCTTCACTGTCTTGGCCTCTCCACTCTTCCTCTATTTCTGTCTCACTCTCTCCTGCCTCTTCACTGTCTTGGCCTCTCCACGCTTCCTCAGTTTCCGTCTCACTCTCTTCCCTTGTTTTTTTTTTGTTTACGTTGGGTTCTGTGTTAATTAACCCGTTAACCGCGATGGTAATTCCACCGCGGTGCGGGCGTTTTCGTGCGCGGGTGGGGCGCCGTCGGCCGATGACCGACGGCAGCCCTGGGGAGGTAGTGCTGCCGTCGGCCAATGGCCGACAGCAGCTGGGAAAGGGTTAATGTTCATGTTTTGTTTACTCTGCTTCCCATTACAGCCAGTGGTCACACAGCCTTTCGTACAAATAATATAAATTATAATATAGTAGGCAGAGATGCCCAGCAGCATCGTCAGACTTGTTTTCTTTAAGTTGTCCCCATAATTTAAGTCTAAGGCTTGCAAATTAAAATAAAAACATAGATAAGAACGGAAAGACACGCCCCTCTCACGTCCCGCTGGTTATAAAAGGAAGTGACACATAGGTTGAAAGCCTACAGCACGTGTTGTGCAGCAGCCTGCAGAGAGATCTTATCGGCTCTATAACCGTCTCCACCACAAATGGACCCCAAACACTGTCGATCGCACAAAGTGGCCATATGTTAAAGTGATGCTGACACTCTAGTCTAATAGATGTTTTCCACTTTGAATTCTCACAACTCTGCCCAGAAGAGAAACGTTTTCCTTTCAAACTGATTTGCCCGATGTTGTTCTATTCACTTTAATCCTGAATGTGAATTCCTGCTTGCATACAATAATATTGTATTTGCTCACACAAACGAAATGGATGTGTTCCTAAAAAGCAGGGTATACATACATGAAATAAATGCACATTTGAATCGTTCATTAAGGATAAAACCATATTTGCTAATTAATTTGATAAGTGTCTGTGTCAACCAGGGAGGCCTTGAGGACAAATAGCTGGGCTTTCAGAAACTTGATCCAAAACACGACTTGCTCATGATATGAATGTCTTTTTTTTATGAGTGCTTAAGTTCATCGTGTTTTGTGGCTTGGAGATAACACACGCACAAATCTAGTCAGGCGCAAATGCTATTTCAAAGTGTTTGTATATTGAAGTCAAGTCGTTTTCCATCAACAAGCACATTTTCAATGTCACTTCACATTGTGACATGAATGGCAACGAACAGCTGTGTTAAGAGATATATTGTTTGCATTAAGAGATATATTGTGTGCAACTACTGATTACAGAATATGCAGCCCTTCATGTGTGCGGTCTGTGTGCAGACACACATTTATAGCATATCTAGTTTTAAAAGCCACCATATTTTTCGTATTTTACACTGGCCCAGGGCCGTAGCTAGAGCTTGTGGCGCCCGGGGCTATCCCTCAGATTGCCGCCCCGGGGGGGGGGGGGCTCTAGGGGGGGTAGTGCTGGGGAAAAAAAAGGATGGCGAGCACTTGAAAGAGATTCGAGAGACACGTAGTATCGCCGCTAATAGTTCTTCTTCATACAGTTATTTTCCTAAAAAGTGCGTTAGCTTTTTTTGGGGATGTTTAGCACACTTTCTTGTGAATATACCCCAGTTGTACACACTGCTACAGCAAAACTGTTTTTAGACTCACCTACCTTTCCCTCATAGAGCTCAGTGTGCTGTCACTAATAAACTCATCCTTTCAGAATAAAAATCTGTTGGAGACTATCTACACACACTTGGTGGGCCTGGCTCACATACTTGAGAGGAATCCAACAGCCCACACCCTCAATTCAAGATTGAAATCGCCCACCTACTCATATCTGGTATACATTAGGTGACGACTTCCAGAAGATACATTTTCCCATAAGTTACTGAATCAGGCTCTATTCACTATTCTGTGCTTATGTCTGAATCTGCCAACTTCTGTCCCCTTCTACCGCAGTGCTTTGCTTGGCCTTCCTCTGCCCTTCTTCTACTGTCTCCTATCACAGCTATCCTTTCCACACCTCTATCCATGCCATAACACCCTGTTCATTGGTATTGACCCCAGCTTTTCCTTTACTTAAGTAACAAACCTACTCAATATTTTGTTTCCCAAGTTCTGCCTGGATCTAATTCACATGACTTACTTGTGCTTAATACAGTTATATGTTGCTAACCTCTTGCACTAGATGGGATCATCATCTAACACCCACTCAGTCCTATTGAACATTTCTGGCGTCCTAACCCACCTCACTTGTGGTGGAACTTTTTTTCTGTGGTTCTTCTATACTTTATTAGAAGTTTTTAACTTCTATTCAAAGTTAAAAATGCCCAATTACTTTTTAAAAAAAAAATTAAACAATTCTATAGATATGACCATAACACCTCTTGATCAGATGTGACACAACTTATATTGACATTCTTCCGTCCTTGGTACAGTAAATCTACCTAACTTGGGCACCAGGCTTGGAGGAAATTATATCGCTTGAACTTGAACTGCTGTCTACTGTATCATAATAAGGGGTTTGTGTTGCTGATTTCTGATTCTGTACCAGTAAATTAGGATTCCATATTCAGCCCCTATGTTCATGTTCTGGAATTAACCAGGCATTATCCAGCAATAAATACCAGCAGATTTACCATAACAAAAGTTAATGCCCATATCAGTATTTAAAGGTCAACTCGTAATGTGGACCTAAGTGTGACGCTCTAACTATAACTTGGACCCCATGTGTTTGTCAGTTTACTTTTCCACAAAGTTTTCCAGTTCCTCCTAGCACGTGGGCCAATTGACTACACAATGACCAACATTTATTTTCTACTCTAAACCAGTTGCAACAATTATGACATCTGCAGCATTAGGTTCTTAAAAGGCTCTTGTCCTGATGACTTTTTTCTCATCTGACCTCATTATGGTGATCCAACCCACATCTACTACTTCGCTAATCGCTGTCAATGTAAAGACATCATCTAACCCTTGATCCTCTCAGAGGCCCTTTTTGTGAGTGGCACACACATGCACGCACGCACACACACACCGTTTGTTTGGAGATCGCAATTATAGGTGTTGGGATGGTGTTGCGCCCGGTTGTCACGATAAAATTTGCACCCTCACTAAATTCCAGGAATTGTGGATTTCGCTTCCACATGTTTAAGGTTATCTCACCAAACAGGGGTCACTGGCAATAAGGGCCCAAGTCTGCAAAAAGAAATATAAATATAAAACTACCAAATCGCTATCCAAATGCTTTTGGCAGACCACCCACTATCACTGTAGAAAACTAGTCTCTGGAAATAATCCCCATGTACTCAAAACAGCAAAAAAAAAATAGCCTCATACCTTCAAATAATAAATACTATTTACAACAAGCATTTTCAATGCAATAGGTCTCCCTTCACTGAAAGTTTGAGTTATTGGCGTTGCATTATTATTTGCAGTGCCAATACCTCAAACTTCCACCAATGCGAGACCTATTGCATTGGAAATGCTTGTTGAACTTGTTTCGCTTTCACCATCACACTCATTAGCTTACAAATTTCAGCAAAAGTGCTGTTAGCTAAATGCCAGGACTGACAGGGGGTGTTACACAACCCATAGGGGCACTTGTCAGCTATGTGCCAATACAAAAATGTTTGCTATCACATGGATGACTTCCGTTTCCTTTGTTCACAAACAGGCGCGTTTCATAGGGACTAATGTACTTCCAAAAAAGCTGGATGCGATTCTATGTGAAATGTGCTTGTTCTATGCTAGAACACGTACTCACTCACCTGGTTATCAAAGTCAAGTGAATAATTTGTTTGCCATGTTCAGATATGTTAGCCTAAGTGCCCTAACGTGTTTGCTTGACTTTTTGAAGCATTACCTATTTATTTAGGCTGACCTTTCACTATGGCAATCCCCCGATCGCCACTATAAAATAACAGTACCTACAGATAAAGGGATGAACGGACTACTTTCTTGTCAGGGACTGACACCAGTATTAAATGCCAATTTTGTTCCAATTGGGAATCAACATGTATTGATCTAGGATTTTATCACCAGGCTTCTGGACCAGGAAATATAAACTGCAAACTGTGATTTGGCCACTTATTTCATACACCTCTGCGTCTGTTACCATAAGAGTTCAAAGTGAAGCCTGGAAATAAACTGACCGAACGCCACACATGCACATTTAAGCGATTAGGAAGCTGTTCCATATTAACTCCACACACACATTGCACAATCAGATTACTATACTGACGCGCCCGGTACAGTTTAAAGTATTGTTATCAAAAGCACAAACAACATACAGTTAATATAAAAGCACGACGGAACTTGCCTCATTGCCTCCCCATTACTTCTTCCACTTTTCTGCCTCGCTCCGCTCTAGGTCTGTTGAGGTGTAGGTCACTGGATGCATTCATGCACGTCACCACGTGCGTTGGTGCGCACATTGCGTTAAGAACACAACAGTTTACTAGTCTGCCATAGGCGGGCTCTGCTGCATGATAAATGTTTGCAGGGCCGTCATTGGTAGCGCTTTCGCGCGCTACCAGATTGACGGCCCGGGACCCAAACATGAAGGTGCACTTTTGAAATAAGGTGCTGGTGGTGCGTTCAATGCAGTAGCATTAACACACTTAATAAGGCTTAATTATACTGCGCAACGCACTTTGGCTGCCAATGAGAATTACTCTCGTGTTCATTCTGATACTGCTGAGGTGCCGCCTGGCCACCCCCAAAATAGTGCCGCCTGGGGCGGACCGCCCCCCCTGGCCCCAGTCCCCCCACCCCGCCCCCCCTAGCTACGCGGGTGCACTGGCCGTGAGCTGCTCTTTAAGCAGGAGCTTCCCATGCCACTGACACTGTCCCCAGCCCTTACAGTGTATCTGAAATGGCAACATGTAATTTTTACTTTTACTAGAAGGCACCACAGTTTTCACCTTTTACAGTGGCAGTTGCACGTCAAGCAGGCTTTGCTATTCCGCTAATACTGCCCCAGCCCTTCCAGACTTTCCAACTCACAATCCACCTACACATAATACCAGTACACTCAAAATCACATAATTACAAACCATATAATGCCACTGCACACTATGTCACATAATTCCACTACACACATCCACTCCACACCACACATTTACCAGTCACACAATTCCACAACTAACAATTCCAACCCAACCTACATAATTCCACACTACATAAATGTACAGGGACACCACCACATCACTCGGGGACACCACCACATCACTCGGGGACACCACCACATCACTCGGGGACACCACCACATCACTCAGGGACACCACCACATCACTCAGGGGCACCACCACATCACTCAGGGGCACCACCACATCACTTAGGGGCACCACTCTGGGGCACCACCAGATCATTCGGGGACACCACCACATCATTCGGGGACACCACCACATCACTCGGGGACACCACCACATCACTCGGGAACACCACCACATCACTCGGGAACACCACCACATCAGTCGGGGACACCACCACATCAGTCTGGGACACCACCACATCAGTCGGGGACACCACCACATCAGTCGGGGACACCACCACATCACTCCAGGACACCACCACATCACTCTAATACACCACCACATCACTCTGGGACACCACCACATCACTCTGGGACACCACCACATCACTCTGGGACACCACCACATCACTCAGCCCAACCACATCATCATTCAGCTCCACAACAGCACTGTCCTTGCTTGCTACCAACAACCATTGCCATAGCCAATAGGACGCAATAGGAAAGTGTAAGCTATTGGCTTTGTGAATAACGATGCTATTAATTTATATATTTTCAAAGCCAACACATATTAAAAAAAATGTATCATTTACAATACCAATAGCTCTCTTTCCTAATGCGAGACCTATTGCATTGCAAATGCTTGTTGCATGTGCGATTGGCAATCTGGACTGTCACAGCATCCCGGAAGTACTCCTGGAATTTTTAGAGAATTAATTTAAAAGTTGAAAATGTAATCCAAACATAAAAGTAAACTTTGGAGTCTAAATATACTTTTTTCCCTTTTCAATAGAATTGAACTGTAGAGAAATAAGGATTCAATGTACAAAGGCATGTTGCAGTCGCAAACCCTGTGACTTGCCAAAATTTAGAGCCTGCATTTGCAAAAAAAATTACAATATATCAAACCCCTTTTTAAATTGGAAAAGACTTTCAGACTCGCAAAAGGCCTTTGTTTTGTACTCTTTCCAAATCACCAAAAGGAGGGTGCGCATAAGTCTTCTTTGTTAGTTGCAAGTAATGCATCACTGATTTTATGACCCTGGTTGCGGTCACATACATGTTGTCTTTTACCAGTCCCTGCTTGGGGTACTATCTAAATTGCAAACAGGAAAGATATCCCTATAAGAAGGCTTCCCTTTGGTAATTGTGACTGCCAGCACGGCGGAAAAGTGGTTTAAAGGCCACAGCATAGTCCACACCAAAGTCATTATTATTGTGATTTCATTTATTTATTTATTTTCTTTTAAACGACACCTATCCCTTTAAGAGACAAGGGCTTCTTTTAAAAAAAGAATTAATTATCTGTCAGGAATACAAATGCAGGACTGGAGGTCAACTGTCCGACGCAGGTCTCTACTTTTGCTTTTGATAGGAGAGGTGCAGAATGCCACATGTGTACTTAATATTCTTTGGGTAAAGAATTTGTCACCTCCTGTGAATTCCTATTTTACGATACGACTGATATTAGTTGCACCACCAATGAAGTCTGGCCAGAATCCAGGTGTTGTTCAAAAAACACAAATGCTTTTTGGCTTGACCTTTTCGTACATCGGACCCTTTGTTTGACAAAACAAATTATTAGGGTTACAGGACTTTACAGATTTCCCCAGATAATTAAAAGTGACAAATGTCCTGGTTTTTGGGAGAAGAGCGGGTAGCGAGCACATTAGACGTAATTGTTTTTACTTTCGCTTTAAAGACACTCTTTCTCAGTGGCGGCTGGCATATACCGAGGGTGAAGAGTGCGGGGGACACAACAAAAAATAATAAAATAAACATACTTTCCTTTCTTTGCAGTGCAACGTCCTCCTCCCTCTGGCGTCTTCTGGAATCCCCGAAAGCAGGAATCTGCACTACCCAATCCTGGCCCTGCTTTCACAGCATGAAAGCAGTGCCAGGATTGGATAGAGCGACCTCTCAGTGCTCTTAAGAGCATTGTAGACCTTTACTTTCTCTAACCCAGTTATCTAAGACAACTAGATTAGAGGATTTTAAAATGCGCATGACTGGCTGGCGAGTCCAAGACGGCTGGTCAAGGAGACATGCACATTTTAAAGCGCATAACACTCTACTGCTGCCATTCGGCAGCGCTGGCCCCGCCCCGTCCTGACACTTAGTTCAGGACGGGTAGCTCAAAAATAAAACGGTAATAACTTTATTCCGGTTTTATTTTTCATCTCTGGGGCTTGTGGGGCGATGCTCCTCTGCTCAGGTGGAGGAGCCGCCCTGCTCCTGCTGTGCTACAGTATCATTGGAGCAACACTGCAGGATGTAAAGAAGGGCACGTCAGAATCTGAGAAGACCCTCAGTTGACACCCAAGCTTGTGAGCGGTCCTCTTGTGTTTATCACAACATCTGGGAATGACGGAGAGAGATTTTAAATTAAAACACTGAATTATTTTCTTTTAGATTGTGGGATGTAGGCTCAACTTTAATGCTAACTCATGTTGAAAAAGAGGCCCTGAATATTTTATTTTTGGTTGCATAGTACAGCAAAGGCAAATATATATTTTATGGATCCTTGTGCATCTCTCCATGTTATATGTTGTAGACACATCTGTACTCTTATCAAGTCTTGGTTTTATAATTTACTTTTGGCACTTTCAGCTCTGTTTTTACCTTTATAGGTGCAAGACTACAAGTACAAGAGTGCCAAAAGGCTCAGTGTTCCACTTATAAGGCAACTTGTGACCTCTGAAATCTCTTTTGTTAGCTACCTAAAGCTTAACAAAATGGTGCATGCTCTAAAAAAATGTATTTCCCTTGTTAACATATAGTCTGTCTCAAACGCTGTGAAATATACCCTTGTTAGTTCTTCTTAGGCAGTAAGTGAATTCATTATAGTTGGCGTGACCTGGCGTCCTGGATTTGCTGGGGTTGGCCTTTTTTTCTTGTAAAGTTTCACTGCAAGTTTCATCACATGTCCTGGTTTTTGGAGAAGGTATATGATACAAAGGGAGGAAAGTTTGCATGTATTTTGGTTATTATTAGTCCTTATTAGAAAGCAATTTCGTTATCACAGATAATGCTGCATTTAAAAGTTACATTTAATTCCCTGAAAAACGTATAGTCTGTCTTCCCTATCTTGGCTTGGTTGTCAATTATTTTTCTGTGCCCTTGAGTCGGTGCAAAATTAACTTTTAATAGTGTATCTATTTTTAAATCAGGAGGACTGGTTCCTTTTCCCTCGCTTATTTTTTTTTTCTTGAGGCATAATTATCGTGTGGGTGTTGCAGTTTGAGACCAGGCTGCTGCTCCGTCAGAATGTTTAACGCAAGGCTCCCCCATCCACTGTAAGAAGGACTCTGAACACAAGTTCCACGTGGATGACGTCACTGCCCGGGGGCTGAGCTCAGGAAGTGACGCCACACGCGAGCAGCCGAAGCTGCCATGCATTGACCACGTGAGGGGAGGGAGAGAAGGAGCGAGATATAGAGAGACGCTTGAAAGGAGAGAGCAGTGGAGAGAGAAGCGCGAAGGGAGAGGGAGCGACATGGACCAGAATAGTGCGGGGCCAGAGCCCCCTCAACTTAGCACATCGCTTGCAGGGCATATGGTGGGCTGTGGCGACGCTCGCCACCCAAAGCCGTCTCCCGAGCTGCGTTTGTGGGAATGCCTGGATTGCTTTTTTCCTCTCATGCTCTGTAGCTCCCAGCAACCTCTAACGAAATGTTCAGTGCGTGGTGAATGCAGCCGGTGATCTGTGGGGAGTCGTGCCGAGAGCTGGGGCTCGACGCCGGGCCCTCTCGGCCTCACACTCATTCCTTTTCTCTCTTCATTCATCCTTGCCGTTCTCTTCCCCTCAGCTGTCTCTTTCTCCCCGTGCCTCTCCCTTAACACCTTTCTCTCACTTCTGCACCGGCTTCTTTTCTATCCTCTATCTCATACTCTGATTCTTTTCCCTAGGAGTCTTCTTTTCTCCTTAGCCTTCTTTCTTATCCCACTTCGACCCCTTTCACCTGCACTCATCTACCCCCTTACTCTCCTAATTTTTCTCTTTTTCTCTACACATTTCTTTCACACTGTCCCCTTATTTTCTTCGCTGGTCTTCAACACTTGTCTGGCCACTCTCTTTCCTCTGCATCTTTCCTCACCCACTTTCCTTCTTTTCTTGCCCTCCTGCCCCCCCTCCCAGTCTCTCTGAAATCTTTTCCTGTACCTGCGCTTGGCACCTTTGCCCCAGAGAAGCACCATGTCTGCCCGCCAGCGGCGCCCGGCGCCTGCCTCCCGTCCCTCCTTGTCTGCGTTCATCGAAGGCGCTCATGGACCTCTCTTGTTCCTCGTCGCAGATTTCAACTACGGCCCCGAGGGTTACGACGCAGATGGGCCCGAGGAGCAGAAGCTGGCGCAGGAAGGCTCGGAGACCATGCCCTATATCGACGAGTCGCCCACCATGTCGCCGCAGCTCAGCGCCCGCAGCCAGGACAGCGGCGACGGGGGAGTGTCGCCCACCCCATCAGAGGTCCTGCTACCTGGGGTAAGTGCGCATCTTCTTAAAAGCTGGAAGAGTAACCCCACTTCCATAATAGGAAATACATGTACATGTGTGTTCGTGCCTGTGCTAAATATACATTGTATCTGAGTCATTTGGCTTTTGAAACTATTTACTCAGATGAACCCCTTGGTTTCCAAAAGCTCGGAGAATCGAATTCATACATTCTATTTGTGAACATTGCTAGCTCTGCCTAGCAACGGCGGAATGACCCAGAGGGTGCTGTTTTTCCCCTGAGATAAAAAAAGCCTTACTTTTCCCTCCTACAGTTATGCCCCCATCGCAAATTAAATAGATTGCCATCCTTCTTGACAATTGCATAGTCGCAACTGTGCCAAAAGCGTCGTTTTATCATCAACTTGCCACTATTTTCTCCACATGGCCTGCAGTCGCTCGGATGGCAAAACACATTTTTTTTTCAGTGATAACAGAATTGGTAGAAAATCCTGCACATTTCCGACTTGTTGAGCTTCTTGCATGATGTTAGTAGGTTATTTTTTATGCAGGATTTAAGAGGATGCTGGCGCTATGTGGGTAGGTACTGCTGCTAAAGGCTAGTATGATTTCTGATAAACTGGCAAGAAGTTTGGATTCACCTCATCCCAATCACAAATTGGTTTTAATCCTAGGTCTCAGCTGGCATGATCCCTCTGTAGACATGGACAATGTTCTTGTGCTTGGTAAAAAAAATATGTGTGGGTCTATTTTGGAGAGGTGTTTCCGGACCAGTAAAAGTTCTGTGAAGCTGTTTGAAGGGGTTTTCTGTCTCAGTAAATTGCAGAAATAGGCAGTACTCACTCATTCGAGCTCTTTTCTACCAGTTGAAAGAGCAGGGCCTTAAGTCGGAGGGGTTCTTGGTCTAGAGTAGTAGACAATGCGTTAGAGTGAACAGCTGCTGGAAGAGGCTTGGCTTGCCATGCAGTCCAGTCTGTTAGTCAGCAGTAAGAAGAGAGCGTGGCCGCTAGACTCCTGTAGTAGCCCTTTACAAGGACCTTGCTGCATAAGTGGCTCAATTTTGTAACAGGAAATGACAGAGTGTAGTGCAGATTTTACATTAATTATTGCATTACTGATGATGTGCATCTCTGTCGGTCATATATTGCTGGGAGCTGTCATTAAAATGCTAAATATACTAAATGGATTTGGATGTTATTAAAAAACATCTGCTTTGTTAGAGTGAATAAACGATAAACTGGTTTAAAATGATTTACTAAATATATTTGCAATGGAATGTAGGCATCCGGCATTGTCCCGTGCTGTTTTCTCCACAAAAATCCTCAGTAATTGCTCACTGACTGTCCTAGTAAGTTCCTTGGTGAAACAAAACACAGCTGAGTTGGTTGTTCTGCTCACACATATTTATGGATCATTTAGAAACTTGACTTATGCATAGAATCAATTGAATGATTTCAAGGTGCATTCATTCCATCTGCTTGGTCTTTGTTCTTTATGTTCTTGGTTCTTGGTAGTGTTGGGCACCAGACGGCGAGGACAGGATAATTTCAAGGTTTTATTGAAAGATGAGGACAAGGATGGATTTAATGTGAATGGTCAAGAAGACTGTTGCAAACGTTGGAGGAGTTCTGTGGAAATGATTCTCTCCATGCTAATGTGTTCTAAGATCAGCAGGTTGCAGGAGATATTTAGAGGGATAATTATCAATACATTCATAAACTTTGTTGCAGAGTAAATGAAAATACTTTTGCCGTGGATGCTGTGTACAGAAGGAAGAAGTAGCTGGGGCAACTGGAAATATTTCAGGATCTGAACTCAAGGGTGTATCCTTCCATCGGGCATGACATAGCTTTAGATGTTAGCCAAAGCTGGTGTCCTAACCAAAAAGACTGAAAAGAGTATGTAGAGATACTTTGCACCGTTTATTAGCCTCTTCATGGTAACTGACAATCTGATAGGCCATTCATCGAATAAGGTCTCCTAGAGAGAGTAACACAATTTGTTTAGGTCTAGCTCTGGCTTCTCCAGTGAGTAGCTCATGAACAGCTGATACCTCTTCAAGTACCTATTTGTAGCTGTCCTGTGTGCAACCCAGACTACGCATTTGGAAACTTTTGCTTGGTTGAATGAATATATGTATATCAAAATGTAAAATTTTGTATTTAAGACAGACATTTGTGCATTTTCAGAACGCATCAGGTGATGATTGGAGAAAAGTAGATACATTTCCAAAATATATTAAAAGCTGATATTTGAGTGATAAATCTTTTAGCATTGATGAGACATATTGCTGATATTATTGACTTGGTGCTATGAGCATTGTGGCTGTGAAGGATTACAACCAGAGGAATTCCACATTGGCAAAGACTTTTTAGCATTACTGCTGACAACTATGCCTGATGAACTCAGGTGATCAATGTTCATAATCGTGCGATTGTGGCCACGTACGGAATTTTGTCTGATTAGGTCACTGTTATAGCACTAATTAATGGCTTGGGATGATTTTCATTGAACATAAGTAGTTATTATTGCAAAACGAAGGTTGGAGACCCCTGGTCTAGTTTTAGCTGTCTTCCAGAGATCATCCATTGAACAAAAACGTATATAAAGAGACAGACTTTGTTTGAGTCCCTTTGCACCCCCAATAACGAGCTGAAGCATCAGAGTGCACAGCAGGGACCACAGCTGCCATCTCGACAGAGCCAATGGCTGTAAGCACCGCTGCCACCACAGTTTGCACCATTGCAGCCTCAGTAGGAGCACACACATTGACAATTTCCAACAGTGGGAACAACTGAAACTTTTACCACAAATGGGAACTTGGCGGCAGCAGCAGTTACAACAGGGAGCATTATGGCAACCACAATTGCCTCCATGACATAGACAACATTGACCACAGAGAAACCTCAGCAAAGAACACAGCACACACCACACCTGTGACAACAGCAGAAACAACTGCTTTTACCAGAACAGAGACCGCAGCAGCATCTTTTTCCATAATAGCAGGGACCATAGCAGCAACCATATCTGCCTCCACAACAGGGACCACAGTAATAACCGCAACCTTAGTAGTAACAACTACAACGTCAGTAGCAGCAACAGCCACCATAACTACAGCAACTATATCTGCTGTAACAGCAGGGACTACAGCTAATAACATGGCAGGGCCAACTCCAACAAAAACTGCTAACAAAGCAACAGCAGCAGTGACCACAGTTGTGCCCACAGCAGGGACAGTGATAATAACAACAGCTACCACAACGGCAACAATGGCTGCTACAACTGTAAGCATAGCAGGCACCCCAGTAGCACACAAAAGCTGTAATGACAGCTAAGGCCAGTGACAATAGCTGCCGCCACTACAGGGAAAACCGGAACCATAAGCCATAGCAATGATTACAGCTATCAATTGTCACCACAGCAGGAACTACAGCAAAGAGCATAGATACAACCTAGTAAGGATCACAGCTTCTATTGGCACAGCCATCACTGTAGCAGCAGCAAACAACTACACTCGTTGCAAGTGTAGCGGTGAGGCAGAGCTGAAATACCAGCAAGGACCATAGTCACAACCATAGCTGCCCCCATGAAAGGGATAACTGCAGCAACCACAGACGGTCAACGGTTAACACCACATCTGGCACCACATTATTGAAACAACAGTCACAACATTAGAGATTGGGCTAGAAGAATCACTGGGTCTGAGCACGTATGTGGGCGGACATTACTTCTCCATCCATTAGCCCTTTTAGTACTCTGAAAATAAGCTCCGTCCTTCAAGACTGTTGGGTATAACCTGCTGCCATAGAGTACTTGAACGTTGATTTCAAATATCTTTGCCATAACTGTTTACAATGGGTACCACTCTGATCATCCTTTTGCACTGATAAAGCTCATTACACCTCAGTGTGTAAATATCACTGTAAAATCCGTTCCTAATATTCTTCATTTTGGCATCTACAGGAATGCATTTCTTCTGGCATGGTCCGCTACGCTTTTGTTTTTTATATTGAGTGTCTTAAAAGGGTTAAATGAGAGTTGCGGTGTGTGGGGTTCTGCCTCGCATTGACCCTTTACTTTTGATTGGATAATATTCTACCATCACCTCCCTATCTTGCCTTCATCACATATCCTGCATACCACCATCTTCAAGAAGTGCTCCGACTGCCTCAATCAATTTCATGTGGCAGACTCATTTTGGACCTACTTCATCTGCTGAGGGATTTCATCAGCAGCAACAATTTAGAACTGCAGGCTGTTAACAACTTCGTTTTGGGATTCAGGCAGTTTTATATGATTAAAAGTGGCTCATACCTACAGGCAGATAAGCCCATTGATCTGGATGCAAGGGTTGCAACCCCTGTTCCTCCAACACTTGTTTACTGATCGTACTCGTTTTGGCTCTCTGACTTCACACAGATTCGCATGGGAGCAGGTCATAGTGACACTGGCCAAATCACTCACAAAGGTCGATTAAGTTCCTGACAGTTGCATTCTGGCAGTGGTTAAAGCTTAGCTTTCTCCTGTGACATCATATCATGCAATCTTTCCGGTTCCACTCATATTTCACACATGAGGGATTCCTCTAGTGGAAAAGATGAGCATTGGCTAATAAAAATCTCAACACTGGCACTAATACTAGGGCTTTCCTCTTTCCATCCACATTCAAGTAAACACCACACATGCTAGAAGTTTGAGAAGCAAAAGTATCGCTCTTCCTTTGCAGTGATGAGTTTGTCAGACAATAACTCTGCTTTCAGCAATTTCTCCAGAAACAGTTGTTGATAAAATAATATATTACCTATCCTTCTTATGATACCAATTTCTCTGCAGATGGAGTGACCTTTCTAATTAGTTAATGGGTCTCATGGGAGGTTCTTCAGCACGCCTGTGAGGTGATAGCAAACACCCTATTTAGTGCTTTTGCTTTGACTTGGGTTCCTCTTCAAATCCATGGCAGGAATAATTTAAACATATACTTTGGCCAACAGCTTCCTCACTGACATACATCCTGTTAATATGGTATATGATGTTTACAATTTTTCACCAAACTAATATGGGCTGTCCCCAGTCTTATTTGAGGGATGATTTCAGATTGTTTTCCCTAAATTGTGCTAAAGCTTCTAGAAGGAAAACCTGGTCAACCCAATCCCGTAGAATAAAAAAAAACGGCAACACTCCAAGCCTTTTGTGTTTAAGAGAGTACTTAGCCTTTTTTGTGGTTAAACGTTGTGTTTGTAAAGTGAGCGTAGCACTTGTTTGTGACTAGTAAAGCAAGGTTTTTTAAGTGTGTGAAAAGCAGGATTTAGTCAATTTAAATTTGGGCCCTACCTATAGGGGTGACAGGACCTGCAAAGTGCATATTGGACCAGTCTGTATCCAAGGGGATTGTGTGCTCAGAAGCAGCTCCCCTGCAAACCAGTTTCTGCTTTACTAATTAATTTTTGTATTTATTTTAGGAGTTTTATATAGCGCTCGCTGGAACCGAGCGTATCCGAGCATTACACAGCATGTACAATTATGTGCAAATAGTACAAATAGTATGGTAGAACATGAGGGTTCAAGCTGGGTTTAGATCGGGCAAAGGGGTGTGTAAGGTGCCGATCAAACAAGACGAACATCCAAAAGGTTTCCTTGTTCAAACAGGACGGTTGTCCAAGAAGTTTACTTGATCCGAGTCGGTGTCAACAGTCACAAAATTATGGTAAGATGGAGAGCCGGCTAAGGTAATTCCTTGGCTCTTATCGGTTCGCTCGAGAGTGGTCGAGGAAGAGGACTTTGAGCAGGTTCTTGAATTTTGGAAACAAGGGGGTCATCTGATGTGGGGGCAGAGGAGTTCCAGATTTTTGGGGCGTTTCCAGCAAATGATTTGGCTGCTGTTTTTTGCTTACGAGTTTTCAGCGGGATGAGTAGCAGATTGTTGGAGCTCCTGAGGTTCCTGGACTGGCCGGCCCTTTTGAGTTTGGCGGACAAGTATTCTGGTTTGCCTGTGTGCAGGGCTTTGCGCGTGAGGCAGGCTGTTCTGAAGCTGGCTTGCAATTTAATTGGGAGCCATTTAAGTTCCCTGAATACAGGAGAGATTTGTTTGAATTTCCTAGTTCCGGTGACCATTCTGGGCTTAGGGTTTGAGTTCTGATTGGTTGATAGGGCTAGGGTATGATTGGTTCCTTGGGCTAGGGTTTCTATTGGACCTAGGGCTTATTGTTTGAGTCTTGATTGGCTGATAGTGCTAGTGTTCTCACTGGTTCCTTACGCAAGGGGTTCTATTGGACCTGGGGCTCTGGGTTTGTGTTTTTATTGATTGTGGATACTAGGATTGTGATTGGTTAGTAGGGCCAGGGCTACCTTGGTTCTAGGGTTTAGGGCCAGGGTTCCCATTAGCCAAAGGTGTCACCTGATCACTAGGGCTAGTTAACCTTTGGGCATCTCAGCTAATGGTGGATATGAGAAAGGCAGCTGCCTTTTTGGGCCTGTTCAGGCCTGGTTGGGCCCAGCACCAGAGATGCTGTGCTTTTTTCCATTTACCAGCAACTACCTTTAGCCATCCACTTCCGCAAACGTGATAACACAGTCTCAGCCGACACGCACTACTCATTTACAACAAAAACCTCTATTCACATTTCAGTGTCTCAACAACCACTACTAAATCCCACAAACCACATCTGTACACTCTTCTATCCCTAATGTCACACCATGGTACCCTCACTCTATACTCTGTTCTATACTACTATCAAATCCACACATCACCAGCACAACACAAACCTAAATTATTCATAATCTTAATCCCTTCATACACACACTCTATTCATACAAAGCACCAGCTCCTAACAGACTCCTTTCTATCATCGCCAACTCTATACTCTGCGCTCTCTCATATCATCGACCAACAGCACCCTTCTCCTCTTTTTACCAAAAACACATACCCAAACTCCCCCACACATATTACCTCTACCCGCTATCAAATCTAATGCAAACACTCAACCCCTGTCCATCTCCTCTCACACACCAAATACTGTCTTCTAATGGACATCACCACCCCATGCCATTCGACTTCCACTTACCAACAGTACTTTTACACCCAAATCTTTTACAGAAATTCACATCAATTTCTCATCTCACTATTAAACAAAACATAACACACACCAGCACATCAAAATCTCACACACAATTTCATGCGACATTTTGTCACAGGATGGAAACAAACACCCACTACCACCCTCATGACTACACAAATAATACAAATCCTAAACCAACTTCACTCACAAATTCTGTCTTCACCAACACCTACCACAAACACCGCAACACAACAACATTCATTCACCCGCATCTCATCCTTTGTACAATTTAAAGTCTTAAACATGATCCACCACCCCTAACCCATACATCTTTCACCATAAACGGATGCAAGCAAAATAAATAACATACCACTCTTCACAACTCCACATTTCCATGTCTATCATACCAGACAACTCTACAAAAACAAGACAGCCCACCAACTCACTTTCAGCCATCGTTTTTGCCACCAGACAAAATGCCTTCTAAGCTCATTGAATGAGGATTACGATATAGATAAACACTATTGCTATCCTGACACAGTTAATACAAACACCTAAAATACACTTGATACAAGTTCGAAAAATACTACTCACTGTTCTAGAGAACAAAGTCATTTCACCACCAAATCACAATCTCTAGTCTGTCAACTAATATATGCTCGATCACGCTCTAAAAACAAGCACCACATCAACGGCCTACTCACTGACACACAACCTGACTTACTCTTCATAACTGAATCATGGTAGAGAGAAGACGTTTCTCCAGTATTGTATGAATCTGTTCTTCCAGGCTATAAAACTGGCACACAAAATTGCATAGGTAAAACAGGAGATAGTTTAGCTGTTATATCCAAAGAAACAATAAACTTACCAAAGTTGACAACATTTCCATACACAGTTGTGTGGGCCCTCATCACTAGATGCAACAAACACCAACTTCCTCCTGTAACTTCTTCCTTCTTTACAGGCACGACCTAGCAATGCAATATTCCCAGACACCTTTCTAGACACTGTTTCAAACCTTATGACACCACACTCCAACTTATGCATCCTGGTGACCCGAATTTATGGCTAGACAAATTCAATATGCCCCATCTAAGGACTATCATTACTGGCCTAGACCCACTGAGACTACAACAGATCATTCTCAAACCCACACACATCGCTGGACACATTCTACATGTCATTTTTGCAAATCCAGAACCAGTCACCTTTCAATGGATTACTCAAGTCACATGGTCTGACCACCATCTGGTAACTTTCCAACATAAAATATGACGAATCAGCACACCTAAGGACACCTTACATGCAACCACATATCAACCGTGGAACAAACTCATTGTTAAATACTTTGAAACTTAACTAACATCCAACAGACCTAGACACAATAAATCCAGTTCTAAAACTACACGAGTGCCTCCAGGATGCTTTTGATATCCTAATGCTACTAAGAACAACGAAACAGGCCAAAAGAAAACATGCGCCTTAGATGAACGCAGAACAAAAAAAGATATAACCACAAATTGCAAAGCTGAAGCGCACCTGGCTCAAAACAAATAAAAATCAATACAAACTTAACCTACACAAACTTAACAGAATATGCAAGTCAACAATCAAAAAAGCAAAAAAGTGCATTATTCACATAGAATTCAAAATACTAAATGTGAAAATATTTTTTTTTATAAAATTCTCACTGAATTTCCTACACCTAAATGCCCAGAATAAACTCATCCTGTTTCTCGGGAATTTACTGACAAACTGGCAAATCATTGCACAACCAAAGCAGACATTTTTAATTCTTTATTAAAACAAAGGAAAGCCACCAGTACCAACCAATTTCCAACAATCCCCTCAAAGAGTAGGCTAATCCAGCATCTGCATTCCTTTAAACAGCTATCAGAAGCTGAATTTATGGATCTGATTAAAACAAGCAGGCTGACCTGTTGCCCTTCTGACCCTCATTGACCACAAATCTTCGAGCATTCTTTTAACTACCTGTGCTGCCACACCAGTCAGATCAATCATCAATAACTCTTTAACTACAGAAGTCTTTCCAGAAGATTAAAAAAATATATACATACGCCCACTAGTAAAGGAAACAAACCTGGAACTGCATGACCCAGATAACTATTGACCAATTTCAAATGGACCTATCCTGGGGTAACTTATAGAAAGCGCAGCATTCACCCAGATGTCACAGTTCAATAATGAGAACTCCATACTTTGCGATTTCCAGACAGGATGCTGTCCAGGAAGAGGCACAGAATCTGCCCTATCACCATCTGGGATGACCTTTAAAACAAAGTAGACCGAAACTGGGTCGCTGCACTATTTCTCTTTTATCTTTTAGCTGCCCTTTAACACAGTTCGTGGTGGCAAACTAATCCAAAGACTCAACGAAGCCGGCATAGAGGGGACTGTTCTCGACTGCGTCACATTCTACCTTCAAAACAGGACAAATACCATCCATACCCACTCCTACTCATCCAAAACGCACCTCACAAAAGCAGGGGCCCTCAAGGCTCTATCACAGAGGTCTCCAACAGGTCGATCGCGAGCTACCGGTAGCTCGCCGAGACCCTGTGAGTAGCTCGCGCCACTTGCAGCTCAATTTAATAGCCCTTTAGTGTTTTGGGCTATTTAGGCTTTTTTCATGCTCCGTTGCCGCCCTCACTCTAACCAGCTGCTCTGATTGGCTTTGGGCTTAGCTGGAGTGGGCCCAATAGGATGATGTTCCTCTCCTTCCTTTGTGGATCTCGTGACTGTTTCTGCGCCACCTGCATATTATTCACTGGCACCGCACTGTTCATTGTGCAAGTGCGACGGGTGCCAGTGCGCAGCTGCAGCAGGCGTGTCCGGGCGGAGCAGCTAGTTTGCAGGTCTCGCAAGCAGTAGAGAACTCCTGAGACCCGCACCATCTGATATCTCACCAGCGCAGCAGGTACGCCGTGTGAGCTCGCCCTGGGCCCCATGTAAAAGTAAAGAGTGAATGACCCTGCGTGGTGCTGCATCCCGTCATCATGAGCCATTGGACTTTAGTAAGGCGGTGTTCGGTCAACAATGAGCAAATACCTTGTGCGATCGATATGGTAATCGTAATGGGTATAATAATATAAGTGCGTCTGCTTATTGTTGTGAGCCGTGTTCCTAGAATGGATAATACAGAAACGGTTGAATTTCAGATGAACCTGTGCCCCAATAGTGGCCAAGATCCCTTGGTATTTTTTCGGAGACAAGAAGCTGAAGCTGACAAAAAGGTTTCATACATTATATAGCAGTAGCCAGTAAAATTTTCGAACAGCTGTAGAGAGGACAAGAAAATTAACATAACATAAAGAGGACAGAGATTGTTTATTTTTTAAGCATGTCCATTATTTATTTTTGTAATCACCCAAAGTACTGTAGGTGTAGGTAGGGAAGTAGCGGCCCTTTAGTGTTGTTTGCTGGGCGATTTAGAGCAGACTTTTTTCAGGCTTAGTTGCCGCTCTCACCAAAACCAGCTGCTCAGATTGGATTTGAGTTTAGCTGGGGCGGGCCGAAGAGGATGACGTTCCTCTCCTTCCTTTGTGGCTCTTGTGACTGATTCTGCGCTCCCTACCTTTTCCTCACTAGCGCCGCACTGTTCATTGTGTCTACCTGGGACAAACCTGATGACTGAGGCCGACATTACTTTCATAACGAAGTTTGGAAAGTGCACTGTTTTATCGCCCCAGATTACTGATTAACAGAGACACCGCCATTATCACTGGAAATGTAAGCGACGAACCTTGCTATAAATGCATTTTGTTTTCTCAGAGCTTGGCCTGTCAGGTTTGTCCCAGGTAGACAAATGCATTATAGATAGAAAAAAGGTTTCTCCTTTACAAAAGGTTAGTCATAGGTAGGGGAAGAGCCTCCCTGCAGCCCTTTTGGCGTAGTATGGTGTTTAAATGCGCCGGGTTAGTTAGCGATTGGATCAGGGTGAACATTAAATAACCCAAAAGCAAGGATGCTGCGTAATGGGATGAACCCCCTTAATTTTTATCAGAGGAACGAGACAATGGTGTCCCCTTGCCTATCACCACAAATGTTTGGTTTAGTAATGGAGCCGTTTGTAGATATATATATATATGGCAAAATTAAAATGTAGCAGCATGGTATTCCCTTTGGAGGTGCAGTGTATCAGCCCCTTTGACAACGACTTCCATCTCACTCTGGGAGTGATGTGGTGTGTACCGTCCTAGGAGAACCATTATGGCTCTTAAGCAAGAACATGAAAAGTTATGGAACACCCTCGGGATTTAAAGTGAAGTACAGGTGGTAGTAGTAGTCGATACTAGTGACTAAGGCAGGCCTCCAATTAAGTTGCAAGGAGCGAGGTCACAACATTAGCATACAACTCTGTGCCCCCTGCCTTTCCCACCCTGGCACCGCGCTTTTCCTTGTGTGCAACAAGTGCTGGTGCAGAGCAGGTTTGCAGGTGGTGCAAGTAGTAGTGAACGACCGGACCACCTGTCTTTCCAGCCTGCCACCTATATATTTGATCGGAGAAGCAGGTAAGATAGTATCTACAATGGGTTATATCACACACACAGAGTTGACATGAATGGATAAAAACTGTCGTTTTGAAACATGTCATCACATATGATGCCCTGACAACACTGCCATGAGCAAGCAAAGTATGTCTGTTTGTATGTGCACTTTGTATATGGCGAGTGGCGACAGTTGTTAAATGTGCAACATTATTGGCTATTGTTAAAAACGTATGAACATAGTGGTGGGAGTAACGCCATGTTAGGACTGCACTCGAGAGGGGACTAGTGGAGTTGGAATGGCCTAAAGGTGAACAAGGCCCTACCAAAGGCTTGACTGACAGATCGGTACATTTCATAACTTGTTTTTTGGGCTGTGCCAATGCTACTCTGTGGTTAACTTTTTTGGCTATTTGTGGGCCGATTTTATTGCCTGGTGGGTTGGTTTTTGTTGTTAATTTTTCTGATATTACCAAACATTGCCTGCTGCAAGCACAAATAGACTAAATCACCTCCAGAGCTATACAACATGTCTTTACTTATTTTGCACATGTAGCCCACTTTTTTTAGCTATTGGATTTGCTAATGGGGCTTCTTCTAATTTGGTGCTGGGGCCTCTTTTTTGTCCCAGTCGCCTCTGCTTTCATGACTTCTGCTTTAGTTTGTTGTGTCACTGTTGAGGCTTGTGCTTTAGTTTTTGTCTCACTGTTGTGTCAGTGAGTTTGACGTACGTCCCACATGTCAGTAATGTGGCATGTCATGGCCCTACATTTCCAGCTATTGGCTAGGTCGGAGCAAAGGCACATCAAGACCAGTGTTATACAGAAGCTAATAATTGAAAGGTCGTTCAAGCTTTTTGCCAACAGCACAACTCCAAAGTCATTCGTTTCAGTGTTATTGTATTCAATCCACAGTATGGGCTCTGAAGAAATAGGCTTAACTTCAATGAAAATGGGGGTGGGAGGTCTCGGAAAAAAGCACGAGTTGATTGAAGTTTAGTAGCTCACGACGATTTTCTCTGACCAGAAGTAGCTCTCACTACACAAAAGGTGTGCGTCTATCATGTCGCCCATGCTTTTCAACATCTACAGGGTTACCGGCAATGATCAATGAATTTCAGCTCACATTCTATAACTACGCAGATGACACACACATACTTTTTCAACTGGAAAGCACAAAAACATTGGAAACTCAAACATCTTCAGTTGCATCAGAGTCATTGATCAGTGAGTGATATGGATTCATCTAAAATTGAATGCGATCAAAATTGAAATACTCACATGTGGCGATTGGAAAAACTATGACCAACTTTGCGCTTGGCCTGATGAACTGGGACCACCTCATAAAGCAGAAGCCTTCAAACTGTGGATCGTGCCCCCTGGGGTGGCCATGGCCATGTTCCCAGTGGAGCGCAGATGCCTCAGGAAGAATTGGTAAATGAAAATGGCCTCCAAGTGGGGATTTTTTTTTATTTAGTGTTTCCAGGCTGTCTTCATTTACAAGCAGCAGCTGAAGTGCATGACAGGGGCCAAAGACATGATTAAAAAGAAACAAATATTCTGTAACTATTTTGTTCTATTTTTTCACCTGCAGGTAACTGCATATAAAATAACGCATACCTTAAATTAAAACAATTTCAATTTAATACTTCTGAAACCTCAAGTGGGGGTAATACAATCACTGCAGATGTCTGTGTGTCAGACCAAAGTGTTACAGAATTGAATCCTGGTGGGCTAAGTTGGGAAAAAGGGGCATGTGTATATGTGAGTTTCCACCCTGTAACAAGAAGCACTGTAATGTGACTATATAAATAATCATTTTAAAACTGTATTACACCCAGTGTAGGATAGGCTGCTGCAGAATGGTCTAGTCAGTGCCACTAGTATTATGCGGTGGCTAGAGCCAAATTATGAAGCAGAGTTAATGAAAATATGCAAGAAGAAAAGGCAAATTATGTGAAATAATGTGGCATATTTTTGGATAGTAATACTTCATTATTGCCGCCAAAAACCCAAGTTGGCCATGCTCTCAATAAATAAACAATAACATAACATAAGGCTGCTCTGCAGACAGGTTAAGTCCATGGAGTATAAAACAAATAATAAAATAATATTACATTCACTCATTTCCACACCATCGAAGCATACTATTCGGATTCAAAAGATCTCAAACTGGAGTTGATAGAGGTGCGTTATTCACCATCCAGTTATAGTGCAAGTTCACTGTTGGGGGAAACTTGCACTTTTCTTGACTTTGCTGTTGAGCTAAACGTTTTGGGAACAGCACGTCAACTTCACACAACCCTGCAAAATTACAGTGAAATTAATTGTATAAGTGAGCGCTTAAAGCTGCGTACAAAGACTCAAGATGCCCTGGTAGCCGGAATTTAAAATAGAAACAAAAACATACCATTAAAATCTTTTAAAAAATGTGTATCGAATCCGTAATTAAAGGGGGTGTTGTCATCTCGAGTTGCAATGGGGGCTGGGGGGGTCCTCAAACTTCGCATTTTCTTTGGCAGATATGCTTACCTTTTTCTGTTCAAACATACACTTTCGTTCTGCACTACTAAGGGAGATTCATGCTTTTAATTTACCACCATAAATATCATCTTCTGTATTGTCAGTGTAAAGACCTGCTGGGTGGTGAATATAAATCCTCAAAGTTTATTAATAGAGTATGAATAATGCTGAGCAGGTGTTTCGTATGTTGTAGGGCTGTTGTAAAGACTAAAGTCATGATGAGCACTGCCTTTCAGGTGTCCCCTCCCGGCGAGGCCCTGTGTTGCACCTTAATCAGAATGACCTGTGCAGTGAATGTCCATCCTCACGAGCTGTTAGTACATTAGTTAGATAGTTCTTTAAATGTCCCAGGGTGAGTTTAGAAAGGGCTGGTAGACCATTGCCGGTTACAACGGAAAGCATTGCTTGTGTGATCACATGAAGGTGTTATTGGTCCTTGTTTTACCTGTCTGTTCAGCCTGAGCTGCATCGCGTACTCGGCTGCTAAAATTGGAGTTCAAAGAAAGCAGGCATTAAGAAATGTCGGGAAGCATCGGGGGTTTTGTTTAATCAGTGAAAACTGTGAAATACTGCAGAAACTTGTGGAATTCATGGATTTTGCAATGAAATGTCAAGCATATGAAACATTGGCCATTATTTTTATGGTCAAGCACTGCTTTATTTGTTTTTAGCTACATTTCTTTAGGGGACCTGATGGTTTCTATTTTATATACGTGAAAGCTCGGGTTTTCCTTCGTTTTCATGTATTCATATTTGTTATGATAGTTTCTTGTTTAATAATGTTTTTAATTAACCATGCAATAAAGACTGACTGATTGATTGGCCCCCTGCATCACGGGTAGCTGGTGCATTGATTGCAGAGCCAAGGGTTATATATGCCAGATCTCGAAAGGTTCAGATTCTGGCAGCCCGATTTTGGAGTCTTTAAAATCGGGATTTTGTTTGTTTCCATGTACCTAGATACTGTTGCACTGTTCACTTTAGGAAACAGCCCGCTAGTGATTTGCTCTTAGGGGTCGGCTCCTAGCAGAGGGACACCCCTCTTTAGCATCATCATTTGAAAGATTGTGTTCCTAATAAGCGTCTGTTTTGGGGCTGGACGGTTTAGAGCCATATATAATCATGAGGATTTTTTATTTTCTGTAAATGAGTTTGGGAGTCTTCCTGGTCCTCTGGCCACAGCAGTGGTGTTGAAATCCTGTCCACGTGGTCCTGCAATTACGATTTTGAATATTTTCATACATTGTGATGTTGGTTTCTTCTCCAGTTAAAGATTTGTATATTCTCTACTACAGTTAGAGTTGGAAGTGATAATGGTATATTTTCTCTGGCACAGTGATGGATATCCAGTTTACAGGCTCTGTGCCAACAAGTATCCTCGGCGTACCCCTCGTTGCATTTTTTTTTTATGCCGAACATTGTCGAACCAGCATTGTTTTGCTAGTATCAGCCAGAGAAGAAGCGCTGGATCTGTTCAACATAAGCTCTGTTATTTCTAACCTTATTTCCAGTCTATTCGGGAGTTATTTTTGTCATCTACTGTATTGTATGCCATTGAGAGCCACATTAGTATCTGGGCTCCTGAAGTATTGTTGACTCCCGCTGCCAGAAGGTCTTCTTTAACATAGACTATAGTGGTAGCTGTGCCTTGCTTAAGTCAAAAACCGGATTGTGTAGAAACTAATAAGATTCAACAAACATCTGCAATTGCTTTGCACCTCCTAATTTTCTAGGAGCCTGCTGGGATAAAGATAGATCGTGAATGGGCCAGGCTTGGCGGCAGGGCTTGGTCTGTGGTGGGTCCCAATTACTGGAATATGCTCCCACTGTCATTGAGACAATGTTCTAACCATCTTCGTTTCAGAAAGAACCTGAAAACGTTTTTGTTTAGCTCATTTTAGCTAATTTCCCTCTCTTCAGGCTTTGCCCTAAACCGATAAATTTAATTTAATATCTTTGCTACCTCTATAGTTTCTCAGGCCGGCTGTCATAAGCGCGGAGATACTCCTCCGGGAGTCTATTCATAGCGCTATAAAAACCAGCAAATAAATAAAATTGTTTGATCTCAGTAGAAAGACTATGATTGCATGCTTGAGGGACTATTCCTTGTTTGAGGGGTTTCTGTTGCATGTCATTGCCATGGACACGGATCTTGATGAAGCAGGCATGGCATAGGTCAGTTGAGACTCTGGTTGTTGCCTGGAGAACTTGAACCTGGCTAGTCAAATCAGTGACTGTGAGTTTGCTTTTACTGAGATGTGGTCTTTTGGCTCGCTTGCGGTTTCAATATTGGCCTGGATTAAATATAAAATTATCAAAAGCTTGTTGAAGGAAGATGGAATGTATTCACTGTGTTAAGGAGTGGTGCAACAAGTGGTTTTAGCAATAGTTAATTCTGTGACTTTCAGGTCGATCTTGAAATATTCATCATTTTGGTTTAAGGCTCTGCCAATAGATGTCGAGCTTTTTTTCTCACCCACAACAATACATACCACTCCTCTCACTTCTTTGCAGCAGTTATATTTTTAACATGGTGCTTTGACCTTCCTCCGCACTTTTAATCGTGTGTAAATTTGAACTTTGGAAAGTTGTTGTATGTTTTGAAAGTTGTAATTGAGTGGAAATTTGGAAATTTACGTACTTAGGGTCTTCAGTAAAAAGCACTGGAGTCTTTTGGCATGCATTCACTTACACTGGCTTCAGATAAATGGTTATTTACCTTATAGGACGAGGTTCAAGCTAGTGTGGAGGAGGGATTCGTTGCATAAGATACCTTTGTGGCAAAATATGTTACTCTCACTATCTTAGCACCTCAATAAGTCAGGACAGAAAGCATTTGCAACAAGATCTGCCGTTTATCACCTGATTTGAGAATACCAAGGCAGTGTTTCACAGAACTCAAATGTTAAATCAAAAATGCATTTGCTGTTACATTGCGCCACACACTTACCAAAATGTAATGCGAAAAATTACACTGTAGGCCACTTCATAAACATACCCTGCCTTTTTAATCAAAAGGTATAATAAAGCCCATCCGGTGACTGCTGTAGCCATTGATAGTCATAAATGAAACGACAAACCAGCTAATCCTTTGGAGAAAGCAGATCAACTCCCTCATTTGGTCAGGCAAATCTAACCTGCCTCTTGTTACTAGAACCGTGCCTATAATATCGAGGTAATCGTACTCTGAAGGCATCCAAAGTAAGAAGTCCAAAGCAACAGAACTCACACAAAGGCCTTCTGCTGTCGCCATCTATTCGGGCAGTTAGATTGTACCACCGCCACTGCTCCAGATGGACTCATGCAGTCAGCCGCCACCGACTCCTTGGTCCTGTGGCTGCATTCTGGAGATTGTGCTGTCAGGTCTACATTGGAAACTCTTAAAAGATACCCCAGCCTGTTAACTAGCTTTCCTTTCAGGCGACAGTTGCAGGTCGCCCAGATTCAATAATGCCAATCTCTCCGCAAGTGCGTGGCCTAAGATCCCAGCCCCCCTGCCCCTCACCTTTCTGAGCGGATGAGCAGAAATGCATCGATACTCTGATGCATGTGCAAATCCTGAGGTTTATATTCTCTTCTTCAACCACAGTTACTCATTTATAAAAGTTGCGAGGGAAGCACTGGTCACAATGTCAGTCTGATGTCACATCACAGTGACTGAGTTGGGAGTGTGGGGCAGCATTCCGCCTTTTGAAATGTAGATCTTCGCTTCACAATATCGTTTTCTTCTGCCCTTTTGAAATCCTATTACATCCCTTCTTTGGGAACATAAAAGCACCTTAAACCTTTTGAAACGCCGGCTTGGGCAATGCCTGGCTGAATCATAGCTAGAGCATTAAAGATCCCCACAAGAGAAATGTTTGCTTCAAAAACACAGTAACACATTCTCTCTGCAAGCCTCGTTCTTTGTCAAAGTGTGCCAAACTACCAGATGACTGTACTGAGAGAGCACTCGGTGCACTGTGTCCTGCCACCATGTGTCATTACCCAGCGCACGAAACAGAAGAACTATACACATCTTTTTCTGCAAACTGAGGCATACATTAAGGCCTAAGGAACCCAAGCCAAACACTACACATAGATGATCTGGGCAGCATTAGAGCGTCTTACTTTAAGCATTCTAAAGGATGCTGTTATGAAGAACCTCCTAGTCCACTGAACCAAACATGCCTGCCTATAGCTCTTTTAACCAAACATGAGTTTCCATTCTTTGAGCTGTGCCTAGAAGGTTCAGTTCTTATTTTCTACACGTTGGTCCTTTAGAGAACCTCTGTAGGAGTGTTTACCATAGTCGCAGTCCTTTCCTACAGCAGAGTAGCAGTGCCACAGTGGAAATGGAGATTACCTACATCACACAGGTTACTGTATGCTTCTCTCATTCACTCCTGCTTCAGTAATGCGGTCCAGACCTTTAGATTGGCTGGTGCTGCAGGTTAATCCTGTAGCCAAATCATACTCCCAGTTAGGTTTTGTAAAGGGAATCCTAGGGACTCACAATGCAACATCCCCTTGGGACTAAGGCTGTTGTGCATGGCGCCAACTTAAACATCCAGACGAAAAGCATACTTTGTCTATACAGATCCATGATTATTTACTCGCATCCTACATGATAAAATCAAAAGAAAAGTGAGAAATTCATTTTTAGCCCAAAACTCCTTAGGTCTGGACTCCATCTTCTCACTTGTGATGGATGTGCCTTTTTGCTGAGGTTCTGGACGATGTCCATGTAGTGTGGGGGAACTGTATGGGAAAGTAGACGTCTGTTTCAATTCTTCTATCATGGTGTCAGCCAGAGCCCCTTCTGGAATGCAGGGATCGATTGAGGAGTTTGTCACTTCCCAGTAGGTTATAGTCTGAAATCTTTGTATGGTGCAGAGGATTTTCATCTGTCTGCCTCATCTCGTTTGCATGAAGGTACTTCATTGAAACTCTCCCAGATACTGGTTATTGGTCTGGAACATGACCGTGCCATTCTCATAGATCTTTATAGATTACTGGTCTCCTTTGATGGTATTTTGGCGAACCTTTGCTACTAGAGATACTTGCCAGCAGTGATTTATGAAGGCTTGCTTCTTTACTGGTGAAGTCTGACACAGCCACTGTTGGTTGTTGGCCTTTAATAGTCAAGAAGAGGAGGTTAATATTGATTTGTGCCAATATTTTCTTGCAGTAGTGTTCAGAGATGAATATTTCCAGGTTATTTATAAGGATGCCACATACATTTCCTTTAACAATTTTTGCACAAGGCGACACTGGCATTACTAATTAAAAAACCTTTGATACTCCGCATATGGAGAGTTTGTGAGTTAGCTATATAAGTCTTGCGTGGTAAATGTTTTGTTGTTTAGAAGCATCGCTTGCATACCTGTGTCACCAGCACTGGCCTCTGGTTTGTGATTTAGGGCTGCTGAGCAAATTGTGTGATGTGGTTGAATATTTTGTTGTGCCAGATGGATGCTTAGTTCCAGTTAATAGGATTTCAGCTCTGCCCTAGTTTTAAATTACTAGTAGCTGGTGCTGGTTTAGGGGCTTCCATAGGAGTGATGACATTTAGAACTCAGGCCTGTGGGCTATAGTGTGGTGCCTCCTTGCTGTTGATGCTGCTATGGGCTTCAAATGCTGTTGAATACTTCTGGCTCCTTTTCTGAATAATATGGATTCAGGCTTTACTGGTGGTTTAACAGTATTTGTAACAAAGGATATGTTTGTTACACTGCAGGATTCTTGTCTGTTGCAATATACATCCCTCCTCTCCTTACAAAGCTCTTCCCTGCATCGATATACCATAAAAATCTGATCAATGTGATTTAATTCCGTCCATAAATTGTGACAATTTGTGGGAACATTGATGCTACCTTATTTTAATCCACTATGTTTTCGGTGGAAAAGGAGTTGAACATATGCAAAAATGAGAGACAGGAGAAAAAGAGAGAAAATATATAATGAAAAGAGGGTGGTTGCTGCATTTCAAGAGCATAATTTGACATTTGTCCTCAAGATTCATCCGTTCAAACAAGTGGTTTCAACACCTGAAAAAACAACCAGGTCGCTGGTATTTCAAGAGAACCATTAAGGGTAACCATTAACAATGCATATGGGCTCTGTCAGTCTTTCGGTTAAAATACTTAGTAAACTAATGGAAATCAGTTGATTACTAGTTCAGAGAATCTACAAAAAAGGAACAGTTTACTGTATGTTTGTGCTATGTTGATCGTATTCAGATGCATAGTGTAACAAACATTCACTATGACAATTTTTGCACATTTCTGATTTATTCCAATGATGGAGAATTCATTTGACTATCAAGTGATTGTGAGAGATCGTGAACACATAATTAGTTTAAAAAATAATGAAACTCATTGTCAGAGTTGTGACCACAGGTTATTGCCCGCTATCTGCAAAGCCACTTGGCTTCCTTTTGTTTGAGGGCAAGCTTCCTATCTCCTCCTCTCTTATTTGCCATTACATGCTCAATCCCATGTTACCAAAAGGCAGAATTAGATGGATGTGTTTGTCTATAGCGTTCTGCCATGGGGTACCTTGTGTCAGCACTGGCTATTGCTCTACGTGTTCCTGAATTCTCAGTTTAAGACAGCGCGTTGTGCTCCCTACATACATCATTCCACATGTGCAGCCAAGCACATAAATCACAAATGCATTATTGCAATTAATGAATTCATTGATTTTATAGTGTTTGGTGCTGTTGTAGGCAAATTACAGTTGTTTTGTTCTTACCAAAGGGACATATATTGCACGCGTCACACGTGTAGAAACCTTAAGTTTTTGTCGGTAACCAAGTCCCAACTGTCCTAGTTGATGTCACATAGCTCGGACATAGTTTGTGTTTAAGAGTTAACCACTTTCGATAGGTAACTGGTTTTTTTTTTCGCTAACACTTTATTCAAGTTTGTAACATCAAGCAAAATGTGCATGTTCTTTTTTAGAATTGTACATTTTTTGTCATTATATGTTGTATATTTAGTGGTAAATCTTAGTGTCCTGTCATGTGTTTATTTTTTTGGTGCTCTCTTTGTCCGCAAGTGTTGCTTCTCTGTTCATCTGCTGTACCCTGGTTTCTGCATTTTTCCATTCACTCATTTTATAGCACCTCTGTAGTGTAGTTCCGAAAGTACCCTTTCATGCAGGACCTACGCGGTTTACGGATAACATATACTGTAGGCTTGGAGGCAAACTGAGTCTATACACCCCCACCGAATATGTTAGCCTAGGTTTTCTCATTAGCTAGCTCGCAGTGCCACTAGAATCTCCTGTTATCAGAGAGATTAGTTTGTGCAACTTCAGAACATAATAACCTCAGACTTGTGGAAACAATATACTACTTTTCGCCCATTCACTTGGGCTTGCTTGTTTTGCTCTCAAAGAGATAAACAGAAGAAACAGTTGAGCGTGTTTACAATAAGAATTTATTGTACTGGAGTTGTTCTTATGTAAAATAAGTGCGCTGCTTCAACTGTAATCCAGTAACAGAGATATAGAACCAGCAGTATAGTGAGTAGGAAGAAATGGTATTGTTCTACCGTTTTACAATAGTCATGAGCACATACATGAATATGAAATGCATTTATAAAATATAGTGCGTACTCCTAAGATGCCGGTCTAGATGTACCTAAGTGTACCTAGCATGTGAGTAGGTGCGAAAGAGTCTGTCTAAGAGCCAAGAATCCCACTAGGATTTAGTCAAACCCCCATACCTGAATAGTGAGAGTGTGGGACTTCGTCGTGAACTTGAGCTGGACACCCCGCACAGGATCGTCAGACCACTGTCAGCTGGAGCGATGTCACGTCTGAGCTGCAGCGTCTCTGGTCAGTGTGTCTGCCTTGAAGTCTTGGTTCCCTCTTGCCTTCTGATAGCAAGAAGCGCTGTATTTATACAGTCTATGCAGCAACAAAGATTAGGGATTAAGACTAAAGTGCCTGCACCGATACTGAAATACCACACATATAAACTCCAAAAGAATGTGCTAGTGACCAGGAACACAATCCCTATACGATCCTAAAGGGGAACAGCGAAAGATCTCTGTTCCCTTAACAAAATTCACAAAGGATTTGGTCAGCACCCTTCAAAAATTCAATACGTTATTTAAATCTTTCAAATAAAGATCTCATTAAATGCAAAACAGTTCATAGTCGGTTTTCCCAAGAAACCGCAAACGGAGGCTCTTCGTTTCTGAGCAATTCTTTATTCAATTTTCTTGTTTTTTTAAAAATCGGATGCTATCCGATTTAAAAAAAAAAAAAAAAAAATTGAATAAAGAATTGTTTTTTAATAAAACATCAAAACAACTCAGCAGGTACATCTCAGGCCACAGCCATCTGTTGCATGTCACCATCCAGAATTATTAAAGAGTCCACTGCGAGTTATTGCATCAGAGCCCAGGTTTCTCTAGCTCAAAGCCTCGGGAACCTGGCTAGAATCACTGGAAAGTAGGTACCTACTGGTGACAGAATTTTTCAGCTGCTACCAACAGTTACTGATATACTATGCTTCAAAGTTTCCACATCACTTACCCTATCAAGACTCACAGGCACACAGAGCACCAGACTATTTTGCGTACAGCTGACTCATTTCAACATTTCCAGCCTGTGAATTTCCAGTAAACTTGGGCACCAGTAGTCACCTGCCAAAGGCTAGTTCCAAGCTGCTTGCTCCTGAGGTTCACTTAGTGGCCCCAAACATCTACCCTGAATATCTACCTTGAACATCTACCCTGAACATCTACCCTGAACATCTACCCTGAACATCTACCCTGAACATCTACCCTGAACATCTACCCTGAACATCTACCCTGAACATCAAACTCGAACATCTACCCTGAACATCTACCTTGAACATCTACCCAAAACCTAATGGGCATCAGTTCTCCATCAATAAACTGACTAAAAACTCATACTTAAATCTAATTCATCTCATGCAGTAAGTTGCCTTGAACTGGCGAAGTGACGCTGACTTTAGAAAAGACAGTCCGGAGGGCATTATCAAGTGTCTGTAAGTCAAATGTGGGCTTCCTTTTGAATACAGTGGTTAATACTCAGAACTGGAGTTGTTCTGCATGCTTTTTATAGTGCTGATGTTTGAGCCTAGATAGGAACACCCACTCAGCATGCAGGGAGATCTTAGGAGAAAAAGTGAATTGGTGATTCTCAAAACAATACAAGGGGTAAGAGATTAACTGTTTTAGCACATGACTACCCGTTGTTATCCCGCAAAACATGGTTTTGATGAGAATGGGATAACCTACTTTATGAAAATCTGCTCCAAGTTCAACAAGAATCCGCAGACAAGAACAGACAACATTCACAACGTGAATACATGTTCTTATGCTTTAGACAAAAGAAACCCTTTCTTGCATTTTCTTCTGGCCATTCTCATAATCCGAAAACTCTTAGAGCTCTCACACACTAAACAAATACATATTGCAATCAGTGCAATAGACGTGCACCCTACAGGACGTTACAGCACCCTGCAGGGGTTTGGCTCCACTACCTATCTATCATCATGCTGATTTTTAGTACACGCGATAACCACGTCATCAAGATAGGTCTGCCTCAATCGCATCATTGAGAAATTGCAATAACAGTCACACATCACTCCGCTTTGTGCATATTCATCTCTGCCTTGCTGAATAGGCAGATCAATATGCACTGCAGTATGGCTCCTACAAACGCAAATCCAACCATGACTAACAAGCCATCTTAATCGTCGATCCCCAGGTTCCGTGAACTACTAATGTGCCTGATTTCCCATACTTACTTCCCTACTCAAAAGTTCATCCCAACTCACTGGTCCCCTTGTAAAGGCCATTTACTGTCACCTAAACACTAGACCCTATCAGTATCACAACTGATTTATTTTGCCAGTGAACAAAAGTTAGTCCTAATTGCGTGATATTGCAAAACCTGTAGTAAATCTGTTTCAAACACCATCCTTACATTTGCTTTCCTGACTTTTACCGATGTAACAGAGTTGCCTCAATCATGCATAACTCAAGACCCACTCAGGCCTCCATTACGGTGCAACACAATACCCGATTTTCCCAACTCATTTAGACCAGAGTGTCATCCTGACCTTCCTTAGAGTGACACCTCACTGCAGGCCTGTCAGAAGGGCCCCTACTAACCTAATTTCCTTCATGTGACTTCTGTATGACTTTTCATTCTCCAACAGGGCTAATCATTGCCTGTGATGCATAGTTCACAATTGCAGATCCACCAAGTCAGCCACGCATCATGAATGGGATTTGGAGCTTCACTTTCTCGTGACTTCACCATAGCATCCCAAAATATAAACAAACATTCTCATCCCTTCGAATTGTGTTAATTCCCACCTAAGTAACTTAATTTCTGTTGACATCCTGAGAGGAGATTTTTAATCCCCTTTCAAATCTGGGCACAGTACGGAATGTATATCATTAAGGCTGGTCCATGAGACAAAGAGACAGAGTTTATCTTCCTTGACTTGAATTATAATTTTGCTATTGTCAAACAGGCTGAACTCTGAGATGGGAGATTTCCTGCCATAACAATCTTTGCATTACCGAGGCATGAAAAAAGAGGTCAAGCTAGGCAAAGCAGTTTGATGGTTGAAAAGGATCAGTCTTTACAACACCATTGCACAAGTCATGGTGTTGGCCAGCCAATAAAAGCTCAGTGTTGCCATTGGGCATATAGTGCTCGACTTTTTTGGCTCTTGATTTAGAGAGACTAATAAGATAAATTATCTCATTAGATTGCTTGTTGAGACTGTGAAATGTCACCTAAGAAGCTGCAGTTCTGGTGGGGAAGGGGGAGCTCATGTATGAATGTAGTTGATAAAGTGAGTGGGTAGACTTCTGATAAAGAAGTTAAGTGGGGAAAGGGGCACATGAAAAATGTCACATCACTGGACCTAGTTTGCATGGTATAAAGCATCAAAAAATAGATTAGCAGGGTACAGTCTACCAGAACACCCTCTAGTGCCATGTTAAAAATCTTAGCTTCTAGGGTGATCCGTGTTTTGCCAGAAACAAAGAGAACGTCTGAAATGCAGTTCTTTATTAGAAAGAAGGTAACTAAGTGTTTTCCTTATCTGTTGTGCACATAGAATCTGGAACAACCGTAATCTTGCGTAGATTGATAACAGCTTGTTACACCTCTTCTGTTTCCGTCTCTTGTTAAGTCAGAAATTGTGACCTCCCCTCCATGTCCATCCTGATCCTTAGTGTCTGTGGTAACTATCAAGAATGTTTAAGAAGTCCTGTCCATTTCCTGTAGCACCTTGCCTTTTCTTGCTAAACATTGCTAAACATTGTTAATAAGTAAATAAACCATAAAGTAATCAAAGTCTGCTGTGGTAGATTTGACTTCTAGTTCTGCTTTAATTGCTTTACTTTTCCATGGTTAATACATATTCTTTTTCAAAGAAATTACTCCAGCCGGATCTGGATTTATTGTGGCGGTTGTTTTGTTAATTTGTACCTGTGCCCAGACCCATAATCGTTTTCTAGAGTATGACTTGAATTCTTGAACATATCTACCACTACAGTGTCAAGCAAACTAAGGGTCGATTGGTTAATCTTCACACGCTCCCAGTACTCTAATCTGCTTTGAGAAAAAGCACTGCATTTGCTAACTTGACGTTTTCTAAGTGAATGTATCCAGCTTAGTTGATTGTGGATTTGAACGGTGATGCTGGATGACCCGCAAAAGGAGGGCACAATGGAACATGAATCTGTTCCTCCGCACCTCCCTAGAAAGGAGGCACAACATCTGGTGCCCGTTGATATGAGCTGCACGGGACTGTTCCAGTCACACAGTGAAGAGTCGCAAACTCAGTACCTCCCTGGAAATGAGGCACAACATCTGGCGCGTGTTGATCCAAGTCGCACCAGACACTACCGGGCATACACAATGAAGAGTTGCAAATTCCGTACCTCCCTGGAAATGAGGCACCTATTTTGGTACGCATTATGTGGGTCGCACCAGACTATTCCGGTCACACATGCAGGCGCAAGTTTAGCAGTGCTGCACGAGGTACAATGAGGCACTACTACGGCTATGCCCTTCAACAGAGTATCGCAACCTGTGAATCGGACACCGCATGCAATGAGAATGTAGTAGGCATGTTGTACAATACAAATGTGGCACAAACGACAAAGCAGGCCATGCTGGATCCCGCAACCGGTAAATGCGCTCACCACCAAGACTCTTATGCATGTTGAGCCCCCCACAATGCAGGGGCCACACTCCTTAGATGTGGGCTATACTTTAGGGGCTCCACAAAAATACAATCCAGTCTCCAGACTTGATACTTAGGTTCCATGCTCATGTATCCCTATTTATTGGGATGCAGCAGACGATGTGGGCACTTAAGAGGGTATCATTCTCCAGGTGACAGAAGTAGACAGTGTGAGTCCCTCGTGGGAGCTCTTTGATGTCCCTAAAACTTCCACAAAAGAACATAGAGCAAGCCCTTAGAGAGCACACTTCAGGGTCTCACACAGCAGCAGGTAGTCAGCCTAAGCCAGCCACTATTCAGTAAGGGTGAGCGGTCTTGGAATGGCAGTAATCCTCATGGTGCACAATAGATTCCTCAGGCAGTGTACACCACGCAGTTCTAGGATGTCCGGTCCCAAATCCCCACAAGTGTATCATTACCCTGCTGAAGTATGGCACAAGTAGTTCTAATGTAGTGTGCCTTTGAAGTAGGGGGTGATTCAGAGGGCTCCCTTTGAGTCACACATGTCTCCCCAAAATGTAAGTCTTGTCTTCCATGAGGCCATGGAGTGCAGATCTTAATCTTTAGTGGGGCCATAATCTGACGCACTGTTTGGTCTAAAAGAATCCAGATAGGGCCGGGTAAAACTTTAGATGGGTATCACATCTTTCCACTAAAGCTTTAGAGTAACCAAATTGTCTACGGCCATTGGATCTAGTGAAATACAGTGGCAGAGATATCAAGTGGGCCACTTATACATGAGGGGTTTGTTGTGATTATGTTTAGTCTGTTGTTTATTGTGAACATATTTTGATTGTCTTTCCATTTATCGTGTACCGTAATATTGTGTTTGTGTAACATTGTTGAATAATCATTTTTATCCCTCCAAGATACCTAATCTTGGATTTTAATTGTTTTGGAAGAATTGTATGAATTTATCTTGTTTTTATTGTTTAATTAAATGTAATTTTAATAAATCTAGATTGTAAACAAGACTATTTCTTTGTGGAAACCTATTTTTATGTTTGTCCGAATACCCATGGCATATTGTGACCTTTCCTTTTACAACAAGAAAGGCCAATAGTGATTAGTGGACTAGTTGACTCCAGGGATTTCCCCTTTGACTAATTGTCTTCCATGAGGCCATGGAGTGCAGATCTTAATCTTTAGTGGGGCCATAATCTGGCTTTCCATATGCCAAGTTTCAAAACCTCTCCCTCCAATCTATCCAGCTAGGCCCTCAAATGGCAGAGGTCTGTAGTTCCCTTTGCATTCCCAATCTTTATAGCTGTCGCTGGGGTTGCACAGATGTGCTACCCCAACCTCTAGTGTGGACTGAAGTCAAATTTAAAAGCACACAAATAAATTTAGAGCAGAGAAATACCCGCTTTCTAGAAGTGGCATTTCTAAGTTAATAATGACACATTCCCCCTTACCACAGAGGAGGATTTGTCATTGTGAATCCAATGATAGGAAACACTATGAGGCTGCACTACTGCAGCTTGAAGTAATGTTAACCATCCCCCTATGTTAACCCATGGGAAAAGCAAAGTTCATAGGTAGTGTAAGTACACATGGGTATTCCTCACCGCAATTAGCCAGTACAGTACCTGCCCTGGGTATGTGGCGTACCTTCTTACAGGGCACTCACAGGTACCTAAACCAATCAAGTAAGCACCACTTCCTAGCATGTGTAGGATGAGTACGTACGCTTTCACACTGCATTGCAGTGGGAAAGCGCACAAAGTCCTAAGGCCATGAAAAGAAAATCGGCATAAACCAGGAGATAAAAAAAGCAATATGTTTTAGGGAAACGCCCTAAGAACAGTCATATCCAACAACAGCTTCAGCCAGTGTCTGCTCAATGAAGGAATATGTATGTGCTCAGATATAGACCTCTACCTGTGTACAGTAGCATCCCACTCAATTTAGGATATATGCCATGTATGCCACCAAGACTTTAGCTGTTGTCATCAAAACGCGCTGCTCATGCCTGTTCATTGAACTTAAAATCCCCACTTGTACTGGATAGCTAACCAAAGCTGCAGCTGCCCTGTTAGTATTTCTCTGGAGCCCCCCTTTCCCACTAATTCATTAATTCAAGCATTGTACGCCAATCAAAGGGATAAATACTCCTTGCATTAAATAGTACCACTGCACCAAACTTGGAATGAACTGTAGAGGAGGCACGCTAGAGTGTGGCGTGAGAGTGTTCAGCACACTGTGCTTGCATGCCCCACGCTCTACTCTTGTCGTATAGGTGTAGTAGTTAGTGGGTCAATAGTTTGCACCAGAACTAAGGAGACTGTCAAGATTTATTTTGATGGTTTAATGCATTTACGCTCATGTAAGACTCTCAGCTCCCCAACAGGGTCGTGGTTTGATATTATAACCTATGATCCATAATTATCTGCGATTAAGCTTGTTGTGTCACATGAATTTTATTTTTGTTCTGTGGAAAGCCTCTTTTTGGTTTGCTCCCATCTGAGCTGGTACACTTAGTCTTATGTCCTCTCCCTCACAACCCTCCTGTGCCCTTGATTCATTTGCTTTGCTTCTACTGCACATTCAGGCAAAAACATGTTGGCTGTGCGTTCAGAGAGTTTGAAGTGCGTGGGAAGAGAGCTGGAGCAGGTGGGCACAGTATGAAACTTGTGCCGGTGGTTGCAGGTGGTTGGCACGGGCACTTTGCTTTGGGGATTGGACTTAGTCATCATCTGACTTTGACCCAGAGCAAGAGAAAAAATCAGAAAAGGGAGAAAGAAGGAGGAAGAAACGATAGGAACAGAGAGAAAGCAAGGATGAAAAATATCCTGCTTTTGTTGTGGTTGCTTTTATTTATTTAACAATTAAACACTACGTGTGCGGGCTGATGTGCTTGCAGGAGACTGGAAAGCCCTTCAGAATTAAAGTGATAGCTTTATTTATAGCTCCGTTTCTGAAAAGCCTGCGGCAGCAGGAAGTGACACCAGCCGCTTAGGTGGAAGGGACAGAGGTCGAGAATTACAGTCTGCGTTTTTAGGTCCCGCCTAGGGAGCACTTGCGCGGTCTCTTCGAGACATGCTGTATTCAGGATATGTGCATAAAGATCCGCTCACTTTCCACCCATCTTTTTAATTTGCTCCTGTCCCTGTACATTGTAAATGGTGGCTTTTAATTGGCCAATATGCTTAGCAGTCCCTCCTTAGTACCTCCCTGTCTCTTCTTGTACACTTGTAACGCACTAACCCTAGTAAGTACCATGGGGGGGGGGGGAATTAGAGGCGCAGGGCGCTTGAAGCTAACTAACAGAAGCGGCTCCAAGGACAGTAACCGAAACCAAGAGAATCCTAAGTTAAAGAGGGTGATGGCATCTCACAAAAAGTGAAGGAGGGTCCTCACACACCACCAGGTGTCATGCTTCATCATCAGCAGTCCTCGCTCTTGAGAAACTTGGTTTGGTAAAGAGCACACCTACACCTGGTGTAGAAGGTAACTAAGTCTGTTCCTACACCAGGTGTATTTAATATAATCATTATTTTGTCACATTTCAAAGCTACAAATTTGATATATCTATATAGCTATTTGAATGTACTCGTGGTACTGTCTTGCATGCAATACATTTTGGGTATGGTGGATTTACCATATCTTCTGCAGGATGCAGGACCATATGTGTCGAAAAAGGTCCCCTGGGACTACTTTTGGCCACATATGGTACTGCACCCTGTAACATGGCTAGGTAAGTAAGTAAGTATCATATTTATAGAGCTCACAAATGCCGAGGCATCTGAATGTATGACGTTACTACGACATACATTACCAGCAGTAGGTTACAATGCAGACGTTACATCGTCCGCGTTATTACCAGGCATGGCTTTACATCGCAAGTCGTTTCTACGACTTCCACTAGATGGCGCTCTGGACTTGGGAATAGTATAAATACTATTCCTACTCCAGTTAGCGCAACAATAGGGAATATGTTGGATTTTCAATCCAACACATTCCTTGGTGTTGCGCGCTATATAGCGCAAGTCGTAGAAACGACTTGCGATGTAATGCCATGTGTGGTATTGACAGCGTTATAAATGCTGTTTCCCGAGTCATCTTGGCGCTAGGGTTGACGTGTCGCAATTGACCAGGCTCAATTCCGGAGTTTATTTAGGTGGGTCAGCCAGGTCTTGACCTTTTTCCTAAAGAGAAGCCTGTTAGGCTGTAACTTAATAGTAATCGGCAGCTTGTTCCACAGTTTGGCTGCCCGGTGGGATAGGCTTTTCCCTCCCCATCTGGCTTTGTGAATCTTGGGAACCTGAACTAGCCCTGTATTGGCTGATTTAAGATTCTGTTGCGGCGAATACCAGAGAAATCGTTTCTGCATTCCATGGCTCCCCCACCATACAACACCCTATGTACCAGACAAAGAGCTTTAAATTTCACACGCAGTTGGATCTGGAGCCAGTGAAGCTGTCTAATGCTAGCGAAAATGGAGGGATATTTAGTAGTACTCATGCTGTGGCATTCTGCAATGACTGCAGTTTGGCAGTCTGATACTTGTCCTTTCCCAAAAATAATGCATTGCCGTAGTCAATTTTTGAGAGGAATAAAGCTCCTATTACCGTTTCCTGAGGTCCTGAGGAATAAAAGGCAAGATCTTCCGCAGAATCTTCAATAGAAAGAAGCATGAGGAAGTCGGGTGATTGATCTGTCCTACACAGTTTAACTGGTTGTGAAACATTACTCCCAGGTTTCTTGCCTTAGTAGATGAAAAGGACCAGTTACCTGCCTCAGTTGGCCACCATGTTTGATTCCATATCGATGGACCCTGCCTAAACTCCATGATCTCTGTTTTATCTGTATTAAGCTTGAGGAAGTTTAAATTCATCCAGCCCGTAATACACTTCAGACAATTGTGGAAGCTAACAGCTGTAACTTCAACCCTCTGCAAGATGGATATAACTATCTGGGTATCATCCGCGTATGAGATCAATGTGAAACTGTGTTCTCTGATTAGTTTGGCCAGAGGGGTAACATAGATGTTGAACAAGGTTGGTGGTAGAGCTGAGCCTTGTGGTACTCCACAAGGGAGGCAGAAGTTTTCTGATTTAAGATTGTCCCAACAGATCCTCTTCTCCCTGGATGCCTTGAAAGAGGAGAGTAGGGTTAGAGCCGTCTCTTTCATACCTATTGCCTTCAGCTGCCGCATTAGCAGCGCATGGTTAACAGTGTCTAATGCTGCTGATAGGTCAAGTAGGATAAGGACGGCTCTTCACCATCCAACTGTCTACGAATCTCCTCTGTGGCCATAATTAAGACGGACTCTGTGGAGTGGTGAGGTCTGAAGCCATGTTGGTTGAAATCTAGGAGGTTATTGCAATCTAAGTAGTGAGTTAATTCCATGTTAACTGATATTTCTAAGATTTTAGCTGGTATTGATACACAAGATATTGGACGATATAGTTTCATCTCAGTGGGATCCAAGGAGGGTTTCTTCAAAATAGGTCTTATGCATGCTTTTTTCCAGGACGGGTGGAAAGTCCCAGAACTAATCGCCTCATTTAAAAGAGGGGCCAAATGTGTACTGATCTTTTCGGAGACCAGGTGTAAAGTGGCAGGAGGACATAGGTCAGTGGGAGAACCTGACTTGTTCAGTAATAACAGATTATTAACTTTCTCTATTGTTCGAGTAGAGAAACTGGACAAGCTAATGAGAGTTCGATTCTCCTCAGTGGTATTATGATTATTTTCAGTCGAATGGGGTACTGTTCTAAGGAGTTCGTTATAGACTGACTGTACTTTAGATTTTAAAAAAGTTTGCAATCTTATTACAGAAATGTTGGTCTGGTGCGAGCTGGTTATCCCACTGCCGTTTAAATAGGACAGTAACCGTTTAAAAAAGCTCCTTAGAGAAGTTTTTGGCCGTGTCTATTCTTGTTATGAAATAATCAATTTTGGCTTTTTTGATTGCTTACTTGTATTCCTCCAGGACTAGATTGTAGGCCACCTTGCGTTCCTAACTGTAGTCGACCCTCCATTATCCTTCGAGTTTCTACATTTGGAGTTGATGTGTTTGAGATCCGGGTTATACCAAGGTGCAGACGCCTGGCTTCTATATAGTTTCTTAGTTTTTTCCAGGGCCAGCTTGTCTACTGATGTCCTGATCCAGTCATCAAATTTGTTAGCTGCCAAATTGATGTCAGAGACATCCAAAGGGGGGTTCCTCTCAAGGACCTATACTAACTCTCTTTTTTTGTATTCCGTGTCTGGGATGAGTTTTAACAAGAGGTGGTCTATTCAAGTAGGACCATTTTTTCTTCTGGTTTAGTACCTTAAAATATATTGCTTTATGACCTGTCCATGGTAGGGGAATAATATTATCCAACGTGATATTAGGATTATTGGTAAAAATGCCATCCAAGGTATGGCCGGCATTATCTGTGGATTCAGAGATAATTTAGGTCAAACCGTATCCTGCAAGATTGTCCAGCAACATGGCAGTATCTGCGTTATTAGATTGCAGGTGGAAATTGAAATCCCCCAGAATTGTAAAAGTAGGAGATTCTAAACAGGATTCTAAAAGGGTCTGGAGTGAGTAGGTACATGCAGACCTTAACCCCGGCATCCGATAGAGAAGTAGGCCCAGAAAGGTCAGAGAGTTGTTAATTTTAATATTAAAAATCAAGCCATCAGCTTCCAATTGTTAGGTAGGCTCCATTTTTTTTACATTAAAGGAAGATCGATATAGTATGGCAATGCCCCCCTCTTCCCTTTCCTGTCTACGCAGGCTACTTAATATCCTGCTGGTAGGGCAATGTTCCAGTCGGGTTCAGATGTAAAATTAGCCCATGTCTCAGTAAAAAAAAACAGATTGGGGTTTGAGAGCTGCATCATGCATTCAAATTCTTATTTATGCTTTCTCGGGAATCTGGTATTCCGCAGAATACACTGTAATGAGGCTGCAGTAAAACGCTCAGGGGTAATTCCACCTATAGGGATGTCATTTTTCCTTGTGTCTAAGTACGTTGGAGGTGACATGGTGGCTCCTATCTCTTCAGCTATATTGTGATTATTTCTTATTGTGGGAGGTAAGATTGTACAGTTATTATTTATAGGATTTTTGTCTTTGCGCAGTATGTTGCTAACTGTGAAGCCACAGGAATTGCATTTGGATGGCCCTTTTTCCTCATATCCTGTAAATACAGCCGGGTTATAGCACTCACCGGTATCATATTTAAGTAGCTGTGCTCTTGTGTAGATTTTGGGGGGGAAACAGGCAGGGGTCCTGGTGCTGTGCGCGCTCCTGGCGCTTTGGCTTGCCTTCGTCGCACCGGCAGCGCCAGCATGTGTTTTAAGCTCTACTGGCGTGAAACAACTAGAGCGCCGACCTTTGTCCAACTGGGCCTGCTCTTACATAAGGGCACTGCGGTTGTGCACTGAGAAAAGCAAGTCAGATACAGGTAATTTAAAATTAGTTAAAACAAGTAAAAGCAAAGTGCAAAGTGCGAGCTGAAAACAGTACAATGAATTATTTGAAACCTGGCAGAGATGAAAGCTCAAGAGATCAGCTTTACTGAGGCAATAGGACACGTCACCTAAAAAACATTGGCATTTATAATGCCAATAATCTCAACTTTGCAGGGTGCAGTACTAAATGTTGACCTCTTTTGGCCACATATGGTACTGCACCCTGCAACATGTCTTGGTAAAAAAAAAAAAAGATTTGGTATTTATAATGCCAATAACTCCAACTCCAACAAATGCAAGACTGATTACATTTCCAATGCAATAGGTCTCGCATTTATTAAAGTTAGAGCTGCTGGTGTTTAAAATAACAATGTTTTTTCCCTTTATTACCATTGGCAAGGGTGCTTTGCAAATATAATATCTACACTGCAAATACAAAAAAAGTAAACTTTCCACCCATCTTTTTAATTGGCTCCAGTTTCTGTCATTTGTAAATAGTGGCTTTTCATTGGTCAATAAACTTAGTAGTTTCTCCTTAGTACTGCCTTGTCTCTTCTTGTAACCTCCCATGAGAACACCCCTTTACATGTGTTGCTACTCCCTAAGCCTCAAACCACTGCTTTCTTAAAGGGCTTCAACAGGACACAAGCTTAGTCCTCAGTAAGGCTGGCAGTGGTTACTTTACTTACTATTAATTTCCCTTCATCAGCTCCACACAGAGTAGAACCTAATCCCGAGTTAATATAATAATTCATTTGTCATATTTCAAAGCTACTCATTTTATATATCGACATAGCTAGTTGAATGTACTTGTGGTACTGTCTTACATGCAATGCATTATGGGTAGGGCGGGTTTACTACATCTTCTGCAGGGTGCAGTACCATATGTGACCAAAAGAGGTCCCGTGGGACCTCTTTTGGCCACATATGGTACATCACCCTGTAACATGGTTAGGTAAAAAATATTGGCATAATAACACCAACTTTGCACGGTGCAGTACTATATGTGGCTAAAGGAGGGCCCATGAGACCTCTTTTGGCCTCATATGTTACTGCAACCTGCAACATGGCTAGGTAAAAAAGACCTTTGCATTTATAATGCCAAGAACTACAACTTCAACAAATGCCAGACCGATTGCATTTTCAATGTAATAGGTCTCACATTTGAACTGTTGGCATTGAAAATGACAGTGTTTTTTGCTTTATCTTTTTTATACCATTGACAATAGTGCTATGCAAATATAATAATAACACTGCAAAATGTCCCTTCATCCTCTCCACACAAAGTACAACCTAATCTTGAATTAATATAAGAATTAATTTGTCACATTTCAAAGCTATTTATTGCATATTTGGACATGGCTATTTGAATGTACCTGTGGTACAGTCTTGCATGCAATGCATTTTAGGTAGGGTGGATTTACCATATCTTCTGCAAGATGCCGTACCATATGTGACCAAAAGAGGGCCCCCGGGAACATTTTTGGTCACATATCGTACTGCACTTTTCAACATGGCTAGGTAAAAAACATTGACATTCATAATGCCAATAACGCAAAACTTTGGGACCTCTTTTAGCCACATATGGTACTGCACCCTGCAACATAGCTAGGTAAAAAATATTGCCATTTATAATGCCAATAGCTCCAACTTTGCAGGATGCAGTACTATATGTGGCCAAAAGAGGTCCCATGAGGATAGTCCGCATGTACTCTTTAGAATTTTAAGAATCATAACAATGTGGTATTAATATGAACTGTAGGTGTAAACTGATGGCACATAGACTTCTAAGAATTGACCCCTTACTTTGTGATTACAGTTGGTAACAGCAAATGTGAAGGAGAGCATATCAAGTTCAAAATCAGTCATAAATGGTTGGCCCACTAAATTATGACACTTGTGGTCAGTGTTGAAGTTTTCTAGTGAGGCCTGGTGTACGGGTTTATAGGCCAGTCTTATACTTTTTGTAAAGTGCTACATGTAACTTTTTATTGGAGAGCGTTTGAAAGAGGTGTGAGTGAATTCAATAGTGTGGTGGGTAGATTAGGGTCCAAATTGACAGGGGATAAGTGTGGGAAATTCTTTGACTGTGATCCATTCTTTCAAATAAGTTAAACAAGTAAAAAATCTGTGTATAGTTTAGTTTACAAACGTTCCCTGACCGCATGTACTTGACTGTGGATCTCAGATTCAGGATGAGGGTGTTGTAAGTCTAGGTCCTTGCATGCCCAAACACGATATTCTGTTTTATCCTCTTGAATGATGATTAATCTGATGAATGGATTTTGATCCAAGGACTCTCCTTGGGCATAACGAGATCCTATTTTCTGCAGGTTAATTGGACGTCTGCCCAGTATACTTTGAGGATGGTGCACAATACCATACGTTTGATCCTGGCATTGACAGGGGTCCAGTGGTCTGTTTTAAGTGCAGGTATGATATGGTCTTACTTATGAAACCAAGGCAAAGACTGGCTGCTTAGTTCTGAACACCTTTAACTTAGAACTATGCTGCCAGGTTTTGCCATACTTTCATGATTGTCTACAGTTATAATTATTTCATCTTTGTCAGCATTAATGCACAAGAAGCTCTACTCATATAGTGGGACACATGCTTCAGGCAGTAAATGATATTGGTTGGATTGTGTGACCTATTTTCCAATTGGAAGCAGATTAGTGTATCTTGAGAGTACATCATACCCCATCAGTACCTATGAACCCCATCCAGAATAGCTAATAGTGCTTTACCTGCCCTCATAATCTTCCTAGAGTGACTGGTAAGTTAGCACTCCAGAAAACACTACTCTAGTCCTCACAGGGAACCGTGGAAACTCAATTTTCTCAATCATGCTTGTCCAAAATAAACAAAACAAAGACCAGAGAACAGTTTACAATATTTACTGAAACTATTGTGCTCTATTATAAAGCATCTCCTCTGCAGGTAGAAAACATACACATTCCAACAGAGTGAGAAACATTACAAGTAAACTATACACAATAAGAAGCCCTACCATGGCAAATTATATCTCTGCCTCAGCCTATTCTCACTAGGGACGCACAGTGTTATAGATCTCTGGTTTTATTGGCAAACCCCATACCTGGCATGCATAAATACATGTTCTACATCTCAACAGGCACAGCTCTCTCGTCTCAGGACTTTTGTTCTGCGAGAATGTTGTCTCTCTGTTTAAATGGTTTTTATTGGTATGTTACGAGGTATCTTTTTTTAAAACAGCAGATGTGAATGTTGTGTCTAAATGCCAAGCTACATTTGCTAACCGATCACAGAAAGACCAGACACAGTACTGTTTGTTTTTTAAATTTTTTTATTATATTTATTATTTTCCATTTTGCACACACTTTATACATTATACATTGTTCAGCATTAATACTTCATGCTTCATAGCTAAATAAGCTCTATTACAAGATAAACAAACGTTTCATTACGCATTTCCACCATCATTGTTTATATTTCTTACTTTACCACCATTAAACATTAAGCCCTTCTTGGGTCTACCTGCGGCCCAAATCCTTCCTTCCACCTACTTATGAGTTGCCATATTCTTAAGCCTAATGTCCTTCCCCTTTTCCCTTTTCGTGCATAAATATTCTTCTCCATATTATATGCATTCAACAGATTAGCCAGCCAGGTTTGTAGTACCGGTGGATTTTTGTCAAGCCATGCCCTTGCTAAGGTCAAACTGTATACTGACTTTGCCACAAACAGAAATTCCTGCTGTGTGTCAGTTCCTTCCATACCCAGTCCTAAAATTATCCGAGCTGGACTAAGTTTTATTTCGAATCCCCAATGATCTGTTTAGAAAACCCTCGATGTCCCTGACTAGCGTATGTAGTTGAGGGCAGGTAGCAAATATGTGAATACTATCAGCTTCACTAGCGTTGCATCGGGGACAGTTTGTACCCATGGTCCCGCCCCATTTAGCTATCTTGGCGGGGTATGATATAGTGAGTACAGAGTTTTATAATGTTGTGACTGCATGGAGGATGAACACAGTATAGTACGGCCTAGGCCCAGTGATTTCTTAAACCACCCTACTTCCACGCTTAGTTTTTGCACCCATTTGTTACCCACTTTTCCTAAGTCATCAGTTTTCCCTTTAACCAAACAGGCATAAAAGGACCTAATGGTACGATCCCCCAAAAGTCTAATTTTTTTCAGTATCTCATTCCTACTCACTCCAACTGACCCCCCTAATTTATTATTAAAAAAACTCCTGACCTGGAGATACTTGAAAAAGCCTCTATTATCGATACCATGCTTAGTTCTTAGATCTGAAAACTGTACCATCCCCTCTGCATCAAATAAGTCCCCAATCTGGATAATACCGCTGTTTACCCATTCTGACAATACTTCATCTGCGAAGATTGCTTGAGGAAATGACCTGTTTTTATAAAGTCTAATATATCTGTTGTATTTCCCCAATTTACTTCTTTTCAAGAAGGCAATCCAAATCTTAATAGCAGCGGAAACTGTCTTGAACCTGGTTCTTTTAAAGTAGCCAAAATCAATACAATATAAAAAGCAGTTTCCTGCATCTGTCCCTAACACCGTAGCATATACTTTCGTAGACAGGTTATTAACTCTTTGATCCAAATCTGTTCCTCCTATTAGCCCTTGCATATATTGTAGAGCAGCTGCCATGTAGTATAACCTGAAGTCCGGTGCTCCCCACCCCCCCCCCCCTTTCTCTTGGGAGCGTGATATATCTGTATGCCCTATGCGTCTTCCCATGTGCCCAGATGAATCTGTTGCATATTGCCTCTAGTGTATTAAACCAGCTGTTCTCAAAAAATAAAGGGATCGATCTAAGAAAATAAAGAAATTTGGGCAGAATCAGCATCTTAATAACGTTGGTGCAGCCCATCAGCGATAGGTGTAAGTTGTTCATCCTTATTAGGTCCGTTTTTACTCTTGCCATTAGTGGAGCCATATTTATCTCAACCACCATATCCAGATTTGCTGATATTGCCACCCCCAAGTACACAGCTGAACCAACTACCCTAGCATCATACACTGAATATCTATTTTCAACAATCTGTGTCTTAGATTTGTTCAATTTGTATCCCGAGATTTGACCGAAACATTCAGCCTCTGCTTCAATCTCCCTAATGGCGGCGGAGGGGGTTAGGTGTCAGAATGGCAACGTCATCGCATACGCAAGAGTTTTTATTGCGCAGCCGTTTATATTCATTGGCGGAATCTGTGGATTCTGTTCCAGCCTACGCAGATAGGGATCCAAGTATAATGCAACCAGCAGGGGGATGACGGGCAGCCCTGCCTAGTCCCTCTACAGATCTTGACTGCTGCTGAGTATCCCCTATTGACCCTAATCTTAGCCATTGGGTTGATATACAGGGTCTGTATGGTCTTGATAAAGCCCTCCCCAATTCCACTGCACCTCATGGCTGACCATAGGTATCCCCAGGAGACCCTATCAAATGCCTTTTCTGCATCTAAAAACAGCGCTGCCATGGGGTCTCCTAGGGTACTTGCTGCATCAAACATGGTAATGACCTGCCTGACGTGCTGTGTTGTTCCTTTTCCTGGGATAAACCCATGCTGGGAGGGACTAACTAAACCCTCAACCACCCCTGCTAGTCTTTTAGCTAGTATCTTTGAGTAGACCTTGGCGTCGGCGTTCATCAACGTGATTGGGCGGTACGAGCCTGGTTCGGTTATGGGTTTACCTTTCTTTGGTATTACGATGATGTTGGCTGCACCCCAGGACTCAGGGATGGATTCACCCTTTTGTGCCATTGCCATGATATTAAACATGTCCCCTATGATCAGTGTTTGGAATATTTTAAAAAATTCCACCGGGATCTGGTCCGGCCCTGCTGCTTTCTCCGAGGGAAGACTGCCAAGAGCAGTGACCAGTTCCTCTAACCGGAATCCAGCATCTAACTCCTCCTTTTCAGTTACGGAGAGCACCGAAGTAGGCACCTCGCTCAGATATTTTTCTATCTCTTCCGTGCTTGCTGATATGTCTGAGGAGTAGAGATCTGTATAGAACTGTTTAAAGACATCCCTTACCTGACCTAGCTCTGCTACCATATTTCCTTGATTATCAGCAATTTCTTTAATATCTGCTGAAACTACTCTCTGCCTAGTCCGCGCAGCTAGAATATGTCCCACCCTTTCACTGAGCTCATATGCATTCTCCCTGTTAGCCATGTATTTCTCGGTCGTCTTTTGGGCAACTCCTTCCATGGCGTCTGCTCTAAGCAATATTAGTTTAAGGATGTTTTGTTCTATCGGGACCTGTTGTTGAATAGCTACTGCTAATTCTTCTTCTGCCTTCAATAGGTTTAGTCGTATTTCTTCTGTCTTCTGTTTCTGTTTTTTTTTTGCGGACAATACAAAGCTTAACGTCTCCCCTCTAACACTAGCCTTAAAGGCGACCATACTACCCCTGGGGGTGCCGTCCCTCTATTTATATCCCAGAAGTCCTTGATCCATTTAGTCATATACACCCAATATCCATTATCTTGCAGCAGCGCCCTTTCAAAAGTCCATTGCACCTCTTTTTTTATGGGAATGCCCTAGTCTTATCGTCAAAACCAATGGACTATGATCAGATATAATTCGGGGTTGTTTTTCAATTTTTGATTCAGCAATTAGACTATTTGAAATTAGGAAGTAATCGAGTCTGACCAGCACCTGGTGAGGAGCGGAGAAGAAAGTGCTACCATCTAAGTTCGGATGCCATCTTACCCAAGGATCTTCCAACGAATTATGAGTCGCCATATCCGGCAGTGCCCTAAACATTTTCCTTTTCCTGCCTAGATATTGTGAGCCTGGCTGCAAGAATGAACTAATTGGGTCATGCAGATTAAAATCACCGCAACATACAATTGGCTCAGGCCATTGTGCCAATTCCACATCCAGGTACTGAAATACGTCTGGATCATCCTCTGTGGACCCATATATTGTAGCTAAGGTGAACGTCTCCCCCTGTAAGGCTATCTCGATCAGCACCCACCTCCCCCATTGATCTTTTTTCCTCTTTATAATTGTCACTGCTCCTACCCAGCACCGCCACACCTCTCGTTTTGGTCCCTTGATTTGATTTTGCCATAACTTTGAAACCTAATTGGCCCAGCAGGTGTGCGTTGGTACCCTCTATGTGGGTCTCTTGCAGACAAACCAGATCAACGTGCAATGTTCCGAGTAGTGCTGCTACCTTGAACCTCTTTTTTTGCTCATTGAGCCCACATACATTTATCGAGGCTATTCTACATGCCATATAGCTATAGTACTTTCGACCCAATGCTGATAGTTGTCTGTTTTATCTTTATTTTGCTGTATATCTTGTGTTTCTTTCCCTACCCAAACTAGTAATGCCAATAACAAAACACCATATCCTTGTGCAACATTTCTGCCCTTTCCCCTCCATCCCCCTCCCACCCCTGCTGTCCCCCCCTTTCTCACACCCCGTGCCCTACCCTCTCTGTGCCCCCCCTCCCCACCTCCCCCTCCCCATTGAAAGGTACTGGGTACAAAGTTCCCAGGTGTGGTTGTCAGTTAGGGCAGTACGTGTCAGACGTACCCCGTGACCCGGAATCAAAGAGATGTATTCCCTACATCTTTGGTTCATAAATAAAACCTCTGCCTTACAATATAGGTTCTACTCAATATCTACTTATTTTGCTGGCATGTGAGAGTTATGTCCTGCGTTTTAAGTTGTTGTCGTTTGTTTATTCATTTGCTATTTGCCAGCTTTCTGATTAGTGTTTCCCCCGATTTCGTTCAGATAGGATTCTGCTTGCACTTCACTGGTAAAGGTTTTAGTGGTGCCTTTATAGATTATTTTTAGTCTTGCTGGGTTTTGAAGGAATATCTTTGCACCGTTTTGTTCGAATGGAGTAATCAACTGTCTCATCCTCCACCAGCGTTCTACAGTTGCATGAGCAAAATCTGGGTGCACGAAGAAGGAGAAGTCGTTGAATTCCTTCTTCCTTGAGGGCCTCGCAATGTCATAAATGGCTTCTCTTAACCTAAAGTTTCCTATGTTGACCAGCATTGCTCTAGGAAACTGTGCTGGCTTCTGGCTACGTTTAGGGAATGCCAGGGGGAAGCGATGTACCCGTTGAAGTTCAGTGTTCATATCCCAGCTTTCAAGCTCCGGAAAGGCTGTCTTTACCAGGTTGATCATATACCCCCTCGGGTCATCTCCCTCAACTCCTTCGGGAATACCTAGAAAACGAAGATTGTTCCTCCTGCCTCTGTTCTCGAAGTCTTCGAATTTTTGCATCAAATCCTTGATAACTCCTTCATGTTCTGCCCCTTGCTTCTGGAGTTTACTGAAGTCAGACTCTAAGTTTTCGGTGCGAGACTCTACAGAGGCCATTCTGTTCGATATTTCTGAACATGTTTGGTCTACTTTTTCAACGGCTCCTCGAAGTTCCTGGATAGCAGCATGATTCCTGTTACTATCGTTCTTAGCGTCTCTGTGAAAATGCTTGATTGAATTTAGAACTTCGCTTAAAGAGGGCTCCCTCATTTTTTGCATATCACAACCCTCTTCATTTGGCAATGGGCTGCTTTTCTGTTGCTCTTGCCAATGTTGGCTATGTGATTATTGTTCTCTTGATACCCTTAGGCGGCTACTCCTGTGTTTGCCATGCTCCGTGTTGCCTCCGGGATCTGTGGTTTCTTCGCCGGTTGATTGATGGTGCCTTCTATGCCTTGTTCTTCTTTTTCCCCATTCATCTTTTTTCCCTTTGGAGATAATATCTTGGGTGGATGCCCGTGGCACGCCCAAGACAGTGATGTCCGAAGCCTCCAAGATTGTTGTCGATAATTTGTATGTTGCACTCAAATCAAATCAAAACATCTTTATTCGGTTTCCATTTTTTTGAAAGCCATAAAAGTACATAAAAACATATTAGAAGTTAAAATAAAAATTCACACACATTTTTTCTATTTCGATGAAAAGATTTTTCATCAGTCTGTCTTATTTTTAAATGTAGTATTCAGTCACTGTTCAAAGGTTCGTTCGGTGCCTGACACACAATTTGAGAAACTGGGCGATAGATTTTGCCATCAGGTTATTATCCAAAAACTGTAAGGCCAAATAGGCCGGACGACATCTGCGGATCTTTAGAACCTTTATTAGTGGTATGATCCACTTCCTGCGGAATGGTGTATAGAATTTACAAAAAAAGAGAACATGGATTGTGGACTGTGAAGACGTTGAATCACAGGGGCAGACAGGGACATTGTGTGACCAGTCATTTTGGTTGGGAAACAAAACCGTATAGTGATATAAATTAAACCTGAAACGTGTGAGAAGGTATCTTTCATATTGAGTTAAGTTATACTGAAGATATGGTTGCATAGTGGGGACAGATTGGATTAATAGACATTGCTGAACTGAAGGCTTCCCTATTTCACTCCGCATCCGCAGTTGAGATAGATGTGACAGACAGAGAGATTTTAGTTCTTTCTTTGATATGTCTGTTATCGATGGAGGATCATCGAAGAATCTTACGTGTCCAATGTCTGTAAGGAATGTTTTTACATAGACCAACCAGCTGATCTTTTTTGTATTTTCGAGTTTCATACAGTCCAAGACTATTGTTCTTGTAAGCTGACATTGGTCCGTTGCCCAGATTCTACGCCACAGCATAATCGGTTGGATTTTGATGATGTCAGAGATGTAATCCACACCGAGTTCGAGATGACACCCATATGTAGTAGTACTTTTCGGTACGGCGAGTAGAAATCTTAGGAAAGAGTTTTCAACTTTTTGGAGCTGGTCTACATTTGCCCCTCCCTAAACCCCAGCGCCAAAAGTTGCTGTACTGAGGCATTTGGCATTGTATATTTTGACCATCTTGGTCGGAGGTCTTTTACCGAGCCGGAGAGAGAAGGCCTTTAATGCGCCGTATGTTGCACTCCTCTCTCCAACCTCGGCACCCTCTCCTTCCTCTTCTCGGACACAGTGCTGTTTGACTGTGTGCAAGATTTTCCTACAGAGTCTGAACCAATAACCAGAACATGTGCAGTGTTTTTACAAAATAATGACCTGGCACTAAAATACACGTGCAGAGTGTAACGTTTGCAAAGCAAAACCCCCTAAAATGTGCAAACAAGCTAAAATAAGAGCAAACTAAGTGGGCCCTAACGGAAACACACGACAGAGAAAGTAGTTTAGTTCCACGTCAATGTCTCATCACCTCATTCTCTGTTATTTTTCTTAGAAACAGGAAATTGGAGGTAGGTTACTAGTCGGTCAGTGTTTTTGGATCCACGGATTTTTCTTTTTACTCAGAAGAGTTACTGATGGTGTGTTTCTTGTGGTCAGGAACTGTGCCTGTGAGAAGGAAGGAATGGACCATGTTAGTTATGTTTGCTGCTAGTGAGTGGAATATTTATAGAGGAAATGTGGGGAAACATCAGCCCATATGAGATTTGGATGCTTTTGAGCACCTGCCTAGTAGTTACTTTTATTGGTGTGAGAAAGGATAGTGATACCTAGTGGGTACAGCAGCAACAACTTTACTAGCCAAGCAATCTGTCAAAATACACGTCTTTCAAACACCAAAGGCATTATATAACAGTAGAGCCCATGTTTTACCTTCGAACGGGTGTCCAGAACGCAGCACATTATCCAGTACTGAAATGCTCTTCTCTTTAACCCCTTCGATGCTCATGACGGAACAGTTCCGTCATGAGGCACAGTGGAGCTGTGCTGATGACGGAACCGTTCCGTCATGACCACACCCATTATCATTATAGTTCAGCACCTGAGGGGAATATGTCTAGCAGCGATGAGATTAATTGTAAATATTGTGTTGAATAATGTAAGTTGGTGACCAGAGCTAAGGCGAGGTGGTTTACCACTATAAAAAAAGGGTGATAGGATGGATAGCATTGATATTTCTCATTCTGCATTCTTTGTACTAATGCTCCTGTGTCTCATACAGTGCGACTGATGAGAAATACAACTGCACGCGATGAAGCTGGCGTTTCTCGTTTCTTAGTGTGTCCCAGGCGGCGCATTGTGCAGCTGACGGTGATTTAGAGACTCTGCAGTGTTCTGTAGAAGGGAAGTGACTGCAGAATCTCTGCAGACTGCATTATTACCTCCAGAAGGTAACTGGGGATATCTGGCAGTGCCTTCCACGCCTAGGTCCTCCCATTCCAACTCCCGGCCCCAAATGAATTATATCTTGGCTGTAAATGTGTATTATCCTACAGTATTGGTGAGATATTATGGAAGCTTTAGTTGAGTGAGTATTATACACACAAATTAATGAATATGCCGGTTAATAAAACAATACAATACAAAACGATCAAGTGATTGAAGTGCAGGACATGTGACTTGTGGTGATAAGTGAAAAAAGTGCTGTACATATACTATACAAATAGGTAACACATAAGACCAAAGGTTATGTTGTACTGTCTGTTTCTCAATGCATGAATACACGACCCAGGTGTAGCTTTGTATTAGGATCAGGAAAGCTGCATGGACTAGTGTGACTGCCGCTTTGTATTGTATTGTTTTATTAGCAGTCATATTCATTAATTTGTATGTGTAATACTCATACAGTACAATTGTCATTCTTGATCAAAAAAATATTTTGTCCTTGTGGTGTGTTCTGCGTATCCCAATTTGGTTCTTTAAATGTGACATTGAACCTTTTTCTTTCAATAAGTTTATAATGTTTACTACTAAAAAGTGAATATTCTGGATATATTTACATTGAACAAAGAAATTGTTACATTCCAGACAGAACCACTTCCTTATATATCATACATACCCAGGTTCTGAGGGACACAGGATTACCCCATTATGTCTAATGATGAAGCATGGTTAAGCATGGCGTATGTGGGATGTCCCGCCCCAGGACCTCAGAATGGCAGGTCAGCACCCCACACCAGAATCGTGACAGGGCTGTGCATTCCCAGACCATGTGGAGGAAGGTGGCCTCGGCTGAGTTGCAGCGGAGGCAGGAGGGAGAAGAGGTCATCCCAGCGCGCCAAAGCCGATACCGGGTAAAATATGCCCTATGGAGGTATTTGAATTGTATGGGTCGAAGACGTGCTGCTATGGCTGCGTCGTGTGGGGATTCTAAGGCTTCCACCCAGTCATCTTCTTCAAAGGGACCCATGTCACTCTGCCAAACCTCCTTAGTCCTATGGAGAGTATCATGGCTATGAATGACCAGAGTGCGATACAGGGCTGTGATTTTGTGTGAGCCCATCTCACCCATGAACACCTTGGCCTCAATAGGGCTAAAGTCAGGAATTGTTTCTCATTGTGTGAGATATGGGGAAAAGGCATGATGAAATTGGAGATATTTATGGAATTGGGAATGGGGCATTTGGAAATCAGCCTGTAATTGTTGGAATGATTTGAGATTCTGGCCCCTAAGGACATCCTCGATCATAGAAATTCCAATAGTATCTTATCCTGCGAACCCAAGAAGCTCAAGCAGCTGTGGCAGGAGACCATTATGCCAGAGGGTAGTCTCCTTGGTAAGTTTACCTCACCAACCAATCCTACGCAGGGCCTGTTGCCAGATTGCGAAGACAGTCCGGGTCATGCGTGGCAGCGCACAGAGCACTGCATTGGAGTAGAGTATCATATTGAGTGATTTGGGGTCCATCAGCCATCGTTTGAGCGCATAGGCTGGGTCCTGCCGGTCCCCATACCACCAGTCATTAAGGACCAATCTGTGAGAGGCCGCATAATACAGTTGGACATCTGGGGTCACGAGGCCCCCATCGTAGGTGGACTGAACATGTTCTCAGGCCGACCCGCTCAGGGCCCCCACCCCAGAGAAAATAACTGAGAGTTGAATTCAATTGTCGGAACCATGTGTACGGTATGGGGTAGGGGATAATTCTGAAGTTGGTAGAGCAGGTATGGTAGCGAAACCATCTTGAAAATGGCCAACCTGCCAAGCAGCATCAGGGGCATAGACGACCACGTGCTCACCTGTTCCTTAATTTGAGGCAGCAGGGGCGCTACATTTTTAGACCAAGAATCTGGTTGGGATGACAACAAGTGCATCCCGAGATATTTAAAGCCATCAGGCACCACAGTCACCCACTGCGCCCAAGCCCCCAGCTGATCGTTCCTCCGCAGGGGCCAAAGTCAAGACTTCTGTGAATTCATAAAGAGGCCCGAAGTTTGGCCGAATATTCCCATTATGCAGAGTAGCTGGGCGTGTAAAAAAGAAGATGACTTCATCAGCATATAGCGCTATACGATCGGACACCTCGCTCGACCACTCGTAGCCATACACTTGAGCATCAATACGCATCCAGGCCGCAAGCGGCTCGATGGCTAGGGCGAATAAGTAGGGGGACAGAGGGCAGCCCTGTCTGATACCCCGCCCAATGTTGAATGGCTGATAGACCGAATCAATGACTTGCATTGAGGCTGTGATGTCAGTGTAAAGGAGTCGAATGTATTGTTAAGTCTAGGTCCTATGTTTAAGCAGGTGAGGAGCGCGAACAGATAGGTCCAACTTAGGGAATCAAACACCTTGTCCATGTTGGCCAGAAGAAGCGCAGCCGGTTCATCTAACCGGTCCATGGAGGCAATCGCGTTATGCACCCGACTGATGTTGTGTCGAGTTGCCCGGTTGGGCATAAAGCCTGGCTGATCGGGATGAACAAGCATAGAAATATGTGGGAGAATGCTATTGGCAATGATTTTGGCAAGGAGCTTAGCCTCAACGTTAAGGAGGGAGATTGGTCGGTAAGAGGCATGGAGCTCGGAGGGGTCGGCCAGGTTTTAGGAAGACCACTATCTCGACATGATCCCAGTCATCTGGGAGGCAGCCCTCATCGACCGCTACTTGAAGGCCTGCTAGGTAATGTGGTGCTATGTGGGATGAGTATTTCTGGAAGAACTCACATGGAAACCCGTTGTTCCCAGTGATTTGCCAGCATGCATGTCCGTAAGAGTAGATAGGACCTCGTCCACGTTGATTGGACTGTTTAGCCTCGTCCAATAGGTCGCTGGCGTATAGCTACTGGGCAATGGGAAGTTGGCGACGGGCCGCCGCCCCATTGGACTCCCGACTCCTATGCTCCAGGTCAAAAATGTGTGCTTCCGAATGAACCAGCTTCTCTCTGCACTATTGACGGCGCGCGGTGCAGAAGGCAGTGTCCACCCCCCACAGTGTTGGTTTCATGGCCTCCCACAGGATCCTGGGGGAAGCTACTGTGCCAGTATTGAGGGATAAGTATTCAGTAAGGGCCATGTACATTTGTTGATAAGTGTCGTCCTGTAGCAACCATGAGGAGAGGCGCCAACGGGGCGGAGACCGAGCCGGGCCCAGTCGCACCGCCAGCGATATGATAGAGTGATCAGACAGACCTCTGGGCAAGATCTCAGCCAGCTCTATTTTGTGAACGTGTGAGGGAGATATACATATATAATCGAGGCGGGAGAAAGAGTTGTGAGTGGCAGAGAAATACATGTATTCATTTATAGTAGGGTGCAACTTCCGCCAGTTATCGACCAAACCGAGGCCCTCTACTAGGTGATTCAGTTTGGATTCCTGCGAACCTATTGATGGCCCCACAGAGCAGTGCTGCAATTTTGCTAGTATTTTTTAAACACTGTTGTATATACAGATCAGCAGAATATTTTGGAATACTGGGTTCTTAAGGTTCCTTTGAATTGTGACTGCGATCTTGAACCGCTCGTTTTTCGTTTTTATTTCAAAGAGTTTTATTGATATTTATAAAAAAAGAACAAAGGAAACAATGTTATGATAGTATAGCAGGGTACACAATAAACAACTTAATAATACATACTATAGGTGACAGTGCAGCACTAAGAATCCATAATCAAACATAGTTTAGCATACATATTTGGCTCGCAGGATTCAAACGCATATTTGGGCGGGTGGCCTACTGACCATGTCTGTGTGCAAACTCCATCCCAAGCCCAAGTAAGGGGATAGTCTACTAACTATTGGAGGGTTATGGGGGCTTTGTCTGGTACAGTAGCTATCAAGTGACTCACAGACTTTATTTTGTGGTTTCCTGGGAGAGTTCTGGAGAGTGGTATTATCTGATCCTCTTAGGTAGGTAATACAGTTCAGCCAAGAACGGAAGGAGGTAGCTGCATTTTTCCAGTTGGACAATACCGACTTAGAAGTCGAAGTGCATAGCATGTCCACTAGAACTTTCTGCAAATGGATTTGGGGGTCTAAAAATCCCTGAATTAGGGATAGGAAGTCCTTTTTAAGTCGGGTCCCACAAAGAGTGTGGATAAAGTAAAAAACACTATCCCAGAAAGAAGAGACCACGCTGCAATGAAAGAGTAAACAGCAGTAAATTACAGTTCCAACATGTTGGGATTACTCTAAAAGCCATTTTATGAAGCTGGGCCGGTGTCCAGAATGTCCTATGTAGAAGCCAGTACTTCGTTTGGGAGAGTGAGGGGAGATCTTGTGGGTTATCCCTGATTTCCAAATTTGCTGCCAGTTATCTGATGGGATGGATCCATGACTATCCCATTTTCTCATGACTGCCCCCGTGATGGATGTGGATTTTGGTTTTAAAAGGGGGTAAAGTTTGAAGGATTGGTGACCCGACTTGTTGAGGTAAAGTATTGTCTTAATGATGGAGGCATCTTTGTACGGGTAACTTATCTTGGACAAACTGACTTTGAGCTTGAGAAAGTCATAAAGATCTATGTCTAGTAAGTTATATTGTTGTTGGAGTTCTGCTTCCGGCCAGTTATAACTGCTCTACTTTCCTGGAGTAAGAGGGAAAACATTTTGAATATGTAGAACAGGAAAAAGAAGACACACTTGTGCAATAAAACACTGGAGCAATAAATGCAAACGGTGTATTCCTGAGCAAAGAAATAGTGACCAGTTTCATTGTTTTAACCCCTTCGAGGCTAATGACGAGCTGGGCTCGTCATGGCGCTTACCTGCCGTGCGCGGATGACAAGGCCAGCTCGTCATAAAACAATGAAAAACAATAATCCCCAGCGTAGGACGGGAAAACGCCTAGCAGCCATGGGGTTAACCTGATTCTGTCTAAATTTGCATCTATATCAGCGCAAGACGACAGTGACTTCTTTTAAGTTTTTTTCTGGAAAAACTCCTCACAATTCATCTTCTAAAGCAACCAGAATTTTTGAAGTTGGCAGCTTCCAAGGAAGTGTATGGTATATGGAATTGCAAGGTAATCAGTATTGCCTCATCCGTTTTTTTCCAAAGCTTAGGGTAACCACTGAAGCAATGGGAAGCTTGAGGGAAGACATTCAAGCCGTACTTTGAGCATTTGGGTGAAGCATTTTTGCTACAAAAACAGAAGCAAAGCTTGGGTGTAAAGGGTGGGACAATATTAAAACATCTGCCAGTTCTGAACGATGATGGGATGTTGTAGAGAATGGTATGGATTTGGAGGGCAATTATGAGTCATCCAAAGTTTTAACTTTTAAATGGTATAGATCCTCAAATATATTTAATCTCTGCATTGCTGGTGTCCAAGATTTGAAATGTGTTTTTTATTAGTCCCACTTTGCTGTTATATTGCTGCACCTTTATGAGACCCCTGTTCTCAAAATATCAAGTTAGAACGACAGTCGATTCCATACAGGTATTATTTTCTCCTACTAATGAAATGTCCTGTCCTCGATATTTTTTATTTAAATGTTTTTCAAATCTGATTTGAACTTTTTGATAGATTTCTACATTTTTACATTATGATATTGATTATACCATGGTGGGTTATTGATTTTATGGTATTACTGTTTATGGCATTACCTTTTTGAGTTATTATGTATGTATAATATTTTTTTTCATGTGTCCCTCATTGGAGTTCCAAACATGAATAAATACACTTTGACACTTTGAGTCCAATAATGAGTACGTGAAGGCAATGCGAGTTTTAGAAGAAAATGATGGGAGACGTTTGAATGCTCTGGATGAGAGAGACACATTCGTCTTGAAGGGAACAGAAGCACAGTTAGAGTGTAGAATAGTATGTGGTGATGCTATGAACACTTGCATCAACATGCACATTTAGAGATTTACAGGAGGAAATTATTAGAGATCTACTTGTGAACCAAACAAACAATATTAAGATACAAGAGGAATCGTTTTATTGCAGAGCAAAAAGCCTAGCTGAACGAGTTGAAAAAAACATCTAATGTCTCAAGGGAATGAATCCTTATGACTTGATATGCGAGAGTAAAGATAGAAACTAAGGGTGTGGGGGGGTTCTGTGGGGGGTGGGGGGGGGGGGGATGCAGCTTCCAAAGGATCGGGAGGAAAAGAAAGGAAACTGGTCGCCAGTAAAATTAGTGATGAGGGTAGAAGTTATATTCATGCTAATTGACCACCATGTCCAAGGGATGTGTCAGGACCTGCATTCGTAACAGTGGGGGATGGGAGGTTTTGGGCATCCTCCAACAGGTCAAACCCATAATGACTCCTTGCGGAATTTCCGAGGGCAACCTGTACTGTCATAGGTGACTTTTTCCACTGCCATATAGAGGTCCAACCCCTTCCCCATTCTTGGATGATGGGAACTAGAGCTACCCGCCACTGCCTTGCCTCGTCACATTTAGCAACCACCAGACCTAGGGCGCTAAAGAGGAGTTGGGATCGTGGAGCGTAAGTGGCCTAACAAAAGTTGAATGAGGACCCACCTGCAAAGCACATAGAAGTGGGGCCCTCTCTGGCCAGAGACTTGCAAGTGCCACAGGGGGGCCCTGGAGCTTGGGCACCGCGGGCCATTTGTTAGAACTCAGCAAACCATCATCTTCAGCTGACCTGTCAACATCATTTGGGATGCCCAGGAGGGCAAATTTGGCGCCTACCGGGAGTGATATCTCCAGGACAGTCCAAAGCTCCTCTATGAGTGCGTTCCATAATACCTGAATGTTTGGGCACTCATGCCTTATGGTGTGTATAAAGTCTCCCCTGGCGCTCAGACAAAGATTTTTAATTTTTTTAACGCACAACCCTTAGCAGGTCATCTATCATTAGTCTGTTTGTATAGCGGTTAACTTTGGTGTTTTGGCTATGCTGTGTAGAATTTAGGAATACATATAGTTGTTTTTTGTATTAGTGAAAGGGGATGTGTTGCATCTTTGTTGATATTTTCTTTAAAAATATTTTTGTATAAACAGGTCAGCTGAATATGCTGGCATGTTGTGTTCTTACAGTTCCTTTCAAATGTCCCCGACAGGTAGAGCCATTCCTGACCCTAAGAGCCGATTCCTCTCTGCGGTGGCTGTACTGTATGGATGGCCTCATACTAGGGAATACATAGTATTTCACATTTCCACGCGTTCAGATGATCTCTTCAGGCAGTAGAGCACCATCCTCCATTGACGTGACCGTGCAGCTGCCACGTTACTTACTGTCACTGTGCCATGGCCATTACTGCTGCTGTGCTGTGGTACCCACACAGCCATTCCAGGTCAGCATCATCCTGAGTAACTGCAGTTATCGGGCTAGTTATATAATGTGCTTTCTCCTCCACAACACGGCCGTGACCAGGATTACTGACGACGTATTGCAAAAATTAGTTTGTACACTAATAGGTTATGCCTAGGTTATTTTTCTGGTGGAACCTGGGTATCCTTGCCTTACTCAACAGTTTGATAAGGAGGCGTGCAGGTTCTGATTTGTTACTAAATGATGTGTGTACATGTTGGTATCCAGCGCCTGGATACCCTCACGGGTGACAAGTAGCGCTCTGCAGATCTACTGATTGATTGAGTTGTTAAATAGCTAATAAACAACTTCCCATCATTTTATACTTCGCGAATATTGCTGTACTTTGTTTCTCCAGAATGCTGTGCTCCTTTATATCTAACTTCCGAGAGCTAGGTATTTTCATCAGGGGCATGTTCATTGATCCTTGGCCCTGACTTGGATCTCCTTTCACTCCACAACTTTTCGAATGTGCCTTCCTCTGCGATGCCAGGACTTATGCTCAAGTGCATAATATCGCTTGCCCTCGCTCTTGTTAGGATGAGAAGCATAATACAGATGTTATTCTGTACAGCGACTTTAATAACTGACCATATACATTTTTTCTGGACAATATTTTGTCTTGTGTTTGATTACACATGTTGGGTTAACTTACGGGTGGCCCGGGTGTCAGCTGCGAGTTCAAGTAAACATCTGACATCCATCTTCAGCCGTTCACTTCCTAACCAGCGTTTAATTTCTTAATTTAAGTTCAGGTCCATTAAATGTAATGGTTTCCAATCTTTCCAACATTTGAGTTTACAGCCCATTAAATGGAAAGGACTCTAACTTGTCCTGCATATATGGTAAGAATGCTCCAGACAAGGCAGAGTGACCCTAGATTAGTCTCTGCAGTTGCTCAGGATTCCAACTATTGCTTGAAGGATTAAGTTGAGTTCATCTCGGATGTATGACATTATAACGCATGCTTTTACAACGCATGCTGTTACAACGCAGGTTTTACTACACATACCTTTACAACGCATTGCTTTGGGGGTGCTGGATAGTGAATAGTTTAATTTACTATTCCAACTCCAGTCCCCGTGGACACTAGGGAAGGTGTTGGATAGTAAATTAAACGTATTCCCTATCCTCGAGCGCCCCCCAGTGTAATGCGTTGTAAAGGTATTCGTAGTAAAACCTGCGTTGTAATAGCTTTGCGTCGTAAAAGTTTCGTTGTAAAGGATGTTTCCCGTTCATCTCACGCCCTGCCGTAATTGATTTGGGATGGCCCTATTCCTTTGGATTTTAACTCTGCCAACAAAAGTCTTCAGCGTTATCTTGGTTGGGCAGGTAAACACTGACCGCAGAGGTGGCCAGTCTGCTTTGTTTTGGCCCCTTACATACCCTCTGGCCTCAACCCCATTCCCTTAGTTTCGTCCGCTGTGGGGAGAGCACACTGCCTGGTGTTTTCTACTACTCAAGTGCAGGGACAAACTTCCTTTGGTTAGGAAGCAAGACTAAGTTACTGTCACCTTGTGGGAGACTTGGCTAGTTGCAATTCTTCTAATGCTCCTCGATCCTATCTGAAGCTTGGAGGTGTTCACCCTGTCCCCTTATACCCCAGTAATGCTGCTGGTCACATTTGCAAAATATGCATAGCTTTATATACACTTGTAATGCGGCATAAAGGTTTTTTTCTTTTTATTTCACCCTACATCCTACTGTTAAAATCCTCTTTATTTGTGAGAATGGTCCAGGAGTGAGTTACATGTAGGTCTCTTAACTGTTCACCATTAATCCTTCCATTGCATAATGAAGTGTGAATGTGAGGTTCTTTAGTGCATTGAAGCTAGTTAAAAAACGCCAGTAAGAGCCAAATGCATTAGCAGCAAACGGTTACCTCTTTAAAAACGAGCATTGGCAAAGCCAATAGGTCTTTTTGGCAACCATTGCACATCTGTTGACTTTGTAGTGCTTTTCACTGATGCTATTTAAGATCCACAAAAAGAGGGAGGGGAAAATGTTTTTGCCAATGTTGTGCTGCATTGGCAAAAAACAGAAATCGAGATCATGTGTACATGCCAAGTGCCATCACACATGGACTTATGCGATTCTGTTGCTGCAACTTTCTTGGCATAGTAATGAATTTGCAGCATTTACCACATAATCTATTATCTGCTGCATATTCTACAGATTTTAATAAAAAAACATTTGTTTCTAGCTCCGATCAAAAGTTACAAAAAATGTGGCACCATATGTTCCTGTGCAGTGGAGAGCATTTCGCAAAGGTTCATAGCTCATCTTTAGTAGCTTTTGCAGCATTTAGTTGTTAAATAGCTACATTTGAGGTAAAATCGTTGCCCAAACAATGTTACCATGAGTGAAAATGACAAAAAATGAAATAATGCTATCACAAAGTGTGCCGCATTAAGCTGCATAATGTACCTTTCCTTGCCACATAATTTAGTCAACCCTGCTGCATAATTTGGTTTTCCTTGCCACACAATTCCAGTGGCCCAGCCTATATGTCTTGACGCTATAATGGCTGAGTGGTATGACCTATTTCAATGTATGTATCACCATTCATGTACACACATGATGGCATGAAACAGCTACCATTTTTATTTTGAGCCTAGGCAGCACATGTGCTTCGAGGCATGTTGTAGCTATAGTGTGGGCTTGATGCACCTCCCATCTTTTCCATTCATTCCTTTTCATGCCTTCATAAATGCTTAATTAGACCCACCTTTTGGTATTTCGGACCCTCCCAGGAGATGGCCCCTGCTACTCTGTTTTTTTTATATAGGTTCCTTTCTGCTCACTATATTTTTATGTTTGCCTCAGTTTCTGTATCAGCAAAGCACCCACTTCACAGATGCCACTCTTCATGTTTTGGACGGCATTTGCATCACAGGTTTAATTATTGTTTTACTTTCGAGGCTGCACACTTTTTAACTACACACCCACTTCTCTTTTTACCATTGTGGTGTGTTTTCCGCTAGTGGAAGCCGCACAGCTTTCATTGTATTAACAGAGCACCGGTGTAGCTTTTATTTTATGAGAACGGTGGCCGCTGCACTTTCTCCATGAGGTTTGTTTGTTTGTTTTTAAATTTAAAAATGTAGCGTGTGTTATTTTGTAGATGGATCCAATGACGCTGGGTCGTCAAAAATGCAAAACACCCCCACCTGTTTCCGATGATACCCATAGCTTCGCGTGGGTCGAGTAAGCCTGCCAGTGAGATTGCGGCCCATACCTGTTTACAGAAGGAAATGAGCAGCAGCTGCATAAGGGTCTTTTGTAGCGAACTGGGTGCCGGCCAGTTCTCAGGTCTTCACCTGCATGCGGAACTCAGTGACTCCTATCATGCCATTAGGAGACACTTGCCAGTCCGAATACCATTCACATTCAGTCATTACACATTGCCTAATTTTCATGATTTCTTTGCAGTGTTTGCACCTCACTTGTTTTAAGTGGCCATGTAATGAGTACAGAACGTAGATGCAATATGCTTGTTAATGGCATGGTTCCTTACAGTGATCCTACAACGTGATTACCAATTAAAGAAGTTTTGTTGTGGTTCAACAAAAAATAGCCCAACTGTGCCGCTCCAAGAAGGAGGGACTGGAGTGCTGTGATGTAGGCATAAGTGAGCACTGGTGGCTAGTTGCTTGTCATGTTTACAATGTTGCTTTCCACCCTCCCTTTTTGCTTGCCCATGCCCCCACCCCTTCCCCCTCTTTCACCCTAAAATAAAAAAAACTATGATGCAGCACCAGCACTGGCCGCTGCATATTGATTTTTTTTTGGCACAGAAAAATGTAGGATTGGGTGCGCTTTCCTCAGGTGGAAATTGGAGTATCTTGAGGTCTGTGTTATAGCTTGGTTGTCAAGTGGCCTCATGTCACTCCTAATACTTAAACTAGGCACTTCCTGTCTAAGCAGTTAGCGCATTGCTCTTTGGGAGTTGTAGTCTGTACTTTAAATAAGAACAGATTAACAGACGTATTAGATCAGGTGAACAGAACTATGGCTTCAACTTCCAGAATACCCTAATTTGATAAATAACTATCCAGGACTCATCATATATATCGTTATTCGGTCATTTGTAGAAAAGCCATCAAAGTATAAAAGGTTTCCAGGGCTCAAAACAAGCTGACTGAGTGACATGGAGTTATGATAAACCTAGCAGTATGCGGTGCAGAATAGTCTTCATATTTAATTAGCAGGAAGTATTATTGGTATGAGTTTACACAGCCTTCTGTGACTCCTGATTTGTAGTTATGTCCTTTGAAAATGAGAAAAACAGAACGTGGTGGTTGGAATTTATTCAACTCAACCTCTGACAATCACTTTGACTGGTTTCTAGGCCATTATGTTTGGTCATTGTGCCACCCCAGACAGCAATCAATGTTATGCAGATATACCTAAACTGCAGGCTCAGTGTAATTAACAATAAATGCAATTTATTTGAGAACTCCATCCATTACTTGTGGTACTATCTAGGTGAGGTTTCTTTGAAAAAGCCTAAACCTCACTTTTAGTAACAAAAACCTACTGCTTGCTAGTGACCACTCCACGCAGCGTCACTCAAAGCAATGCCACTCCACTCAACGCCACTCTGCTTCACGCAGCACCACTCTACTCTATGCCACACCACTCCACACAACTGTACTCCAATCAACGGCATGCCACTCCACCTACCCCATTCTACTCAGTGCCACCCCACTCTACTCAATGCCACTGCTTGAAGCACAATTCCATGCAACTGCATTATTCTTTATGCAACTCCCCTCCACGCAAGGTCACTCCACTCAACTGTACTCAAGGCAACTGCACTCCACTCTATGCCACTCCACTCCATGCCACTCAACTCTACACAATGCCACCCTATGCAGCACCATTCAGCATGCCAATCCATGCAATGCCACTCCGCTTCACTCTATGCCACTCCATGCAACTTCACTTTACACCACTCCACGCAACGTCACATCACACAATTGCACTCCACTCAATGCCGCCTCACTCTACTCAACTGCACTACACGCAACTGCACTCCACTCTACAGCACTCCTGCCATATCTAATAAGAAATGGCGTTCTTGCTCTCTGCCCGAGTGATGGCTCACTTTAGACTGCATTGTACCAACGTGCACACCCTTGAGCTTGGGTGCAATCATGTGGGTGATATCAGGCATAGGTTACCTGCTGGAAGCTAGCCTTCCATTATAAAATACTATGCATTGGCAAAATGTACCGCTTTTCTCAACTTGATGTGTGCCAATACAGTTCAGCAAACATGCAAAGTTGGAAAAGTTAGGAGAAAATAAAACTTTTCTCCAACTTTTCTCCTACATTGCACAGCCTCGAGGAGACATACTTTTTCACACAAATCCCTTTCTACCATTATTAGTAAATAGCTATTAGCATTGAACTTCATAGGTGGTTGCAATGGAAAATAAAACTTTTCTACACCGGGATACCACCCTTGAGGAGGCATACTTTATTTGATGCAAATCCCTTTCTACTAATGAGAAGATAGGGATTTGCGACAAAATACATGGGTGGTTGCATGGGCATGTATCGCCCACGGTATGCAGTCTTGATGCAAATTAAAGCATAGTGCTACTTTCCAGCGCAAATCATGATATCTACTGTAAAGTAAACCTCAAAATAACACTATGCGCCGGGTAACCCAGCGCAAAGTGTTAGTAAATCTGCTCCACAAACTCAGGATTTGAAAACATAACCTAGTGGTTGTGATTATCTATTTAGCAGTCCGGGGGCAGACCGGAACATTCAGAGAAAGGCAGGAAACTACAGTAAGGCACCCTGCAGCGGGGATTGCAAGGGAGAGCCTTCGGGAAGCCAGACACCAGGCAGAGGCCCCAGGTAGAGGCAACAGCAGCAGCACCCCAGAGCAGAGGCGACAGGAGCCAGGAGGCAGGGAGCAAAAGGAGGCAAAAGGAGCCATTGGAGCCATTGGACCTGTTGGAGCCGTCTGGGGCTTGTCCAGAGCCAGGAGATTATTAAACAGAAGAGGGACCAACAGAGAGCCTAACAGAGGGACCATCTGGCAGAGGGATCATCTGGTAGAGCATCTAACAGTGACTCGGGGGGGGGGGGGGGAACAGAAGATTGGAGACAGCAAACCAAGAACTCAAGACCCCTGACCCTAGCAGAGTTGCAGGGTGACTCGTTTCCGCGGCGAGAAACCAGCGGGATTTGTGCAGGAGGCACCGGCAGCCCGACCCCGACACTCCGCCCAAGCCTAGATCCAAGCCCAGGCACAGCAAGAGGCGTGACTTTGTGGAATCTAAGCCTGTAACGCTACTGTGATTGCACGCTGCAACAGGGGCTCTTTCACCAGCGTTTCTGCCCGCCCGCCCGCCTCCTGCTCACCGGACCTGCTCTGTCAAGCCTGCAACACCGTGCGGAGCGCGGAGCAGAACTACAAACCCCAGCTGCCCTAGCGGCATTTGCCGCGTCAGTTTCGCGCCAGGAGGCGTAGAAATACGGCGACATCCCCGTCTCGCGGGACGCGAGCGGGACGCCCGGAGCGAAGCCCGGGCAAAGGGCGGGCCGTCCGAGGTTGGCCAAGGTTGGGTTGGGCCTGGTCTCTTGGTTTGCTGTCCCGAAACCGACGCTTCTGCGTATCTCCTCATCCTGCTGATTGCTACGTAAGTGTTATCAACTTTGGTTGTGTATAAGGAGCATTATGCCTCCTAAAAAGCTAACTACTCCTAGCAATTCTATTGAGAACTATCTGGTACAAGTTGTTGAAAAAATTAACAGTGACAGAAGAGCGTCTTTGGGAATAGACTCATCTACCCAATCACCTTTTATCGACATCGAGGCAGATGATCCCTTTGGCCTTCAAATTAATAATAACACTAATTGTGCTATACTTGACTCATTTCCGGATACTATCATCATACAGCCTAGTGGTCCTGTTGCTGGCCCTGAAGACCTTAGCGTCAGCGAAGTACTGACTGACTTAACCACTAGTCACGATCCCTCCACCTCCCCTCCAGCACCCATCCCAGGGAAACGGGAGTGTCTCAGGTCAGCTAAGAACAAAGTTGCAAACCTCCCGAGGAAACATTCAGAGGAAGAGGAGCCTGATCTGACTAATGAGGCTTATGTCACACTCTCAAATGTCCAATTTAATAAACTACTGGCTCTGATGGACACTAAAATCAAAGGTGTGGTCAAACCCTTGGTCAGTAAAATAGATAAATTAACCTCTGAGGTTAACCGGCTGGAAGGTCTACTGCAAAAAACCATGGGTGAGATAGGGAAACTTCCGGAAAATGTCTCTGCCAAGATAGAGGAATCTCTAAACAAATCAGTAACTACAGCTATCAGTGGTCTCATCCCTACCCCTGTATTAAACCCCCTAATGGTAACTAATAGTACTCTTCCTGGTGATTCTCATATTGACCCGATCCCTGCTCCTGTGGTTGAAGACCCATTTACTGAAAAAGGGACTTTCGAGCTTGTGGTTGAAGCATCCCCATTGGTACTTGTTCTCGCTAATGTTCCTCCCTTGGCTCAAGGTGAGCGGGAAACAACATCTTCTCTAATAAACAAATCCTTATCATGGCTAACCAACAACATGGTAATCACTCCCTGGGGAAAGCAGCAACTTTCTGAAGAGCTCGTTAATGCAAGAAGGGTCCAGTGGATCGGGGACAGGGTGAAAAAGTTTAAAGGGGAGTGCGTCGTCCTACACTTCTCCGACCCTGGGGTCTTGCCTAACATCTTACCCAACATTCTACCACCACAAAGGCGATCAACCTCAATAGTTCCATTGACTTTGGACTTCTTCTATCCTAGAAAGGGAAGTGGCCCAAACTCAAGTATTTTGAGAACCAAATGGAACATTGTGACTAAGAGGGGGAGGAAGGACGTCGCTTCAGTGGACTGGGGTTTGGGGTTGGAAAATCGTTTTTCTGCATTGTCTAACTTAAATGATTGCGATTGACAACCATCCATTTGTAACTCTATCCCCTTGCCCCTCTGTGGCAAAAGAACTCCTGATTCAGATAGTAATCTAATAACAAATATTACTCAGGGGTTTCCGACCGATGATTTACCAGGACCATCCAACGTCATATCCTTTAATCAGGTCACTGGGGGTAGGATGTTGCACAAGCCTATTACAAACCCCTGTTCTCTTGCAACACCTAATACAGGGAACCTTTTGTCCTGGAATGTTTCTGGAATATCTTCCAAAATGGATTGCGCTGATTGGTTTGAATTTATTAATAAGTACGACCTTTGTATTTTTCAAAAGACTTGGGCGTGCGAACCTATTTTTGCATTGGGGTATGTAAATTTTCATGTTCCTGCTATTAAGGGACCAAAAGGGCGGCCGATGGGGGGCCTTATCAAATGGATTAGGCAGTCTTTAAAAATTGCTGCAAAATGTGTGGAGCTTGACCAAAAGGATATTCAGCTCATCAGATTGACTAGTGATCTATCCATCTCCATAGATATTTATAATATCTATGTTAGAGGTGGTAGCAAGGGTAAATCTGAGGTTCTTTTGAGTCTTTTTAATCTTCTTGAGACACAATCTGCAGGGAAAAACATTCTAATTGCAGGTGATTTAAACCGTACTTTCGAACCTCTCATCACTGGCGACTCTCCTCTGGGAGCAGAGGAAGACAAGCTTTGGGACATCCCCACACTAGATTCCCCACCGATAACTCGGTGGACGGCTGACATCCTAGGCCTAAACGCTATGTGTCTGGAGCACGGGCTACGAGCCCTGAATGGCCGAACCCAATCAGATCGTGTTCCCGCCATGACGTTTAACAACGGGCGAAGTAAAAGTCGCATTGACTATGTCATTTGTAGTATATCGATATGGTCATCTCTCAGTGACATGGTAGTAACAGCTAGGCCAGAAAGCGACCGTGACCCTCTATGTGTCTCACATAATTGGTGGACATCTAACGTAAAAGCTCCAAACCCCTGTGACCAACTTGTGCTCCCGACGATCACTTCATCTAATAACATGCGTAGGTTAAGGTGGTCTGGTGTCAAGACAGATCAGCAGGCCCTGGAAAAGATAGGAGTAGTGGCAGACCACGCCATTTTGGCACTGGAGAATATTGCTGGGTCTTCACAGGGACATGAAGACATCACTATAGTTCATACGACTCTTTTTAATGAAATTCTTCTTAATACCCGCACATAATACTAGGGCCCGTCCACATAAATTAGCAAAGTGGTACAATCAAGATTGCAGGGCAGCAAGATTTAAATTAGGAGCCGCAATCAAAAATAACAATCTGAGTGAGATTCGGTCTGCCAGGAAGCACTATAAAAACTGCATTGCCAGGGCAAAAAGAGAATGGGACGAAGACCACTGGCAGAAACTGAGATGTGCAAGTGAATGTAAACATTCTAGACTATTTTGGCATATTGTCAAATGGGGCCACGATAGATCTCCAGAGACTCCCAATAATAATGTCTCTCATGATGCTTGGGTTAAATTTTTCAGCGAGCAGTACTCCTCCAGGGATCAGTACGTTAATAGCTCTAGCCCAACATATCTGTTCGCAGACGAAGACATCTTTGTGCAGAGCGAAGTCCTGACTGCCCTGAAATCTGTGCATAGGGGCCGAGCACCGGGTATAGATGGAGTCCCGGCGGATGTCTTTTTAAATGACACCGACAGGTGGAGCAAGTACATCTGCCTTCTACTAAACCATATTGCTAGGGGCGCTGAAATCCCGGTATCCTGGCGGGGTGCTGTCATTATCCCAGTATATAAAAAGGGGGATCGTGCCCAACCTTGCAATTACCGCCCAATCAGCCTAATTGACACAGTACAAAAAGTGGTAGGACGTGTAATCATTAACAACTTGCTTGATTGGGCTGAGGAGCAGAACGTCTTATCTCCTTTTCAGGCGGGGTTTCGCAGAGCAACCAGTACTGTGGACCAGGTCTTCCGTTTCCAATTGATACAATGGAGGACCGTGGTCCTGGGCGGATGCAGTCTCTACGCAGCTTTTGTTGACCTACGGGCTGCATTCGACCTGGTGCCGAGGGCAAAATTGTGGGAGGTGCTGGCGGCTCTGGGGGTCCCGATGACCATTTTAACTTTGATCATGAGACTCCATGAGGGCACTTATGCTAAGATCCAATGGGGTGGTTACGGCAACGACACCATTGACTTCCCTGTCGAGCGTGGGGTTCGACAGGGCTGTTCAATGGCACCGACATTGTTTACTCTTTTCATAAATGGAATTGTTCCCCGCATGCAAGCTGAGCCCGTAGATGCTCCCTCACTCGCAGGTGCAAAAGTTCCTATTTTAATGTTCGCAGACGACACCTTAATTTTATCAAAATCCCCTAGCGGTCTGCAAAAGGCACTGGTAATTTTTGACAAATTTTGTAGTGACCATGGCCTGGAGGTAAACGCAGCTAAAACAAAACTCATGGTATTTAATCCTTGTAGGAATTTTAAATCCAAAATATCCATGAGTGGGCGTTGCCTCGAAGTAGTGAATTCTTTTACTTACTTGGGGATCCACATTTCAAACGATAATAGATGGAACCACCATTTAAATCTTGCAGTACTAAGACATAAACAACTGGCTGGTACCATCATTAAGGAGCACAGCAAATCCTTAACCAAACCAATTAAACCTCCATTAATCATATATGAGGCTAAGGCAATAGGGTCAGCATTGTATGGTGCAGAGATGTGGGGGCAAGAAAACCTTCAGGAGTTACAGACGTCAGAGAATAACTTCCTCCGAAAATTAACAGGCACCCCACAGAGCAGCCCCCTTTTGCCTCTCAGATATGACCTTGGCAGGAAGGAAATCTCGGCAATGTGTAAACTTCGACCGATATTATATTGGCTTAGAATCTGGACCACCCCTGAGTTGTCACAATACGCAGAAGGATTTGCTGATGTCATCAAAGCAGACCGATTCCATAAAATCAGATGGTTTAGATCACTAAAAAGAGCACTAAGTGAACTAGGGTTAAGTGAACTGTGGTCCGATCCAACCGGGTCATCATTCCCATCCAAGTTGTTCATAAAAAACCTTTTCTGGGAACAGGCTGAAAACAAGAGTCTCTTTAGCAATAATAACGGGTCTATGACGACTGCTTTCCTTGAAGCTAAACTGTTTCCAATGTTTGAAATGTATTGGGACCTTATAACTAAACCAATGGACAGGAAACTGTTTTTTCAAATGAGGGCTGGCTCTCTACCGCTGAGTAATTTAACATCAAAATGGAGAAATGGAGGACCAGCTATCTGCCCAGTTTGTGGGGAAGGCAAGGAAACGTTGGGTCACTTCTTGTTTGCCTGTCATGCATATTCTGCTCCCAGACGTGTTTGGTTGGCTCCCATGTGTAGAAATCTGGGTACTAAAAGCAGCATGGTAGCTCTACGCATTGTTAAATCTACCGCCTTAAACTGGATTATTATAGCGACTGCCAAGTACTTGGGGTGGGCGTGGGTAATAAGGCAGAGATTGCTAGTAGGGTGACTACTCTCTGCCTAGCTGAACAGAGACTGCTAGATTATCTATTCTCTGTTCCCATGCTAGGTGTCTACCTGCCGAACAATTTTTATATTGATCTTTAATTGTGATACAGGAACGTTTTTAAATACGAATTTTTACCATATGGACTTCGCACCTTTGATTGTATATAACAGGATGAAATGTAATTTTAAACTGTCTTTTTAACGTGTATCGTGCTTAAGTCATGTCTGACTTTGTAATTTAATTGTATTTTATTATGTGTTAGTTTGTCTGCTTTTATGAGTAATACTCGAATAAAGCACTTTTGAATTAAATTGAATTGATTATCTATACTATTAAAAATATATTAGCCCCCAAAGAAACCCTAAAAAGCAGCGGTCTTCAAACTTTTTAATGCCACTGGCGTCAAGTGGTAAAAAAAATCAGGGCCCCTTCTCAAAAATGTTCACAATTATTTTATTAAGCTGGCAGTGTTTAAATAGGTATAGACTTATTTAAACATTGCAGTTAAGTTCTAAAACTAAAAAGCGAGAAAAAGGTAAGTTCATAAACCTATGCCTTTTAGTTTGCATGCATCTCCTTGATGCTGGTTAATAGGTCACTGTGTTTATATTCAAATTATTGTATCTTGTGAACTAAAAGTAGCAAAAGTATCTCTGTAACAACAGAAGTAACCCACTGAGCTATCAACATAAAATACAGATCTGAGATGAGCATGCTGCAACATTAACCCTGTAAGCTACTTGCAGATGAGTCAAAATTCTGACTAGCCAAATAAGATCTCTCCACCACTCGCAGTAACCACAAGAGTTTTCTTGTCTTGTTATCCCATGAAAAATTCTGTGAATACAAAAATTTCTGCAGGCTGCTCTTGTCTGGCTTCCGCCTGGCACGCAATGGCGGCTTCTCGAGCTTGGCCCCCTCCGGTGCGACGCACAGCACAGGTCGCACCGCCTAAAGCGGGCACTGGACTCTCTTCTCTCTTGGGTGTGCATGTTTGTATTGGTGTTTCGAAGAAGAAACGTGCTCTGCTGTTCTAAATCTCAAGCTCGAATCTTTCTTGTTGCATTTAAGTGCAGGCACCGCCATCTAGTGGTGATGAGGGTGACTGGAACCATCGCAGTGGAAATCAGCAGGAAAAAAGCCTCGAACCTAACTAGCGCAGCAGTTTGAAAATGGGGAAGAGGTATTTAAAGTCTGGAGTAGGGAACCATTCCACGCCTTTTCGCTGTCGGCGCCGCAACCTTGGCAGAGAAGAATCCCCAAAGCACGCATCCTTGATCTCATCTCCTACATAGCAAGGGGTTGTATACGCCTCCGTGTGCGCGCACCGCCCTCTGGTGTGCATGAGTAGTACTGCAATGTTGGTAACGACGTTCATGAAACAGAGCACTGGAATAGTAGGCCGGCGCGAGTGACCTTTTCTTTATGAAACGATGAAAAGCGGGAAGGATTCCCCTGCCAGCGTACTTATAATTATACGTGTCTTCATACAACCGAATGCAAAAACCACGTGGTGAAATATCGCCTGCTTATAATACGTGGTCATTCGTGTGTCCTGCACCTTCTGTTGCATCGTGCTGTCATCGGTAGTAATGCACGATGCACATTGGCTTTATGTCCAGTATTGTCATCTACCACACTATTTTGTCCACATAATTTACTCTCGGTGTAGTGTCCAGCGGGACACGTAGTTTGTTCCCATCCATTCCCCGAGGGCTGGTCTTACACCCACCACACACTGCTCAGGTGACCCTGTCAATAAAGGGCACGAGTGCACGTGGCCAGTGATCTGCCCAGCATACCAGTATTCGTGTCGTTATCTATCCAGCACGTGGGCCTAGTGCCCAGAACACCACACCCAGAACGGGTACAAAACGCGACATTTGGCGCTCTTTATAGTGTAAACATTCTTTATTAAGCAAACAAGCAAATCATGAGCCATAGAAAGCTAACTCCCTCCCACGCAGAGAGCAGGTACAGCTGTTAGAGATGTTTGCAAACAAACGAGATTACGTGCAGTTGATTTGGACATCAACAGTGCAGCAACTCAGAACTTCAGGCAGAAGTCCCCCTGCCCTCTTTGCATGATGTGTTCAACAAGGCCGAACGTTAGATAATCCTTCTCCAATCACAGAACAGATACAGCACTTGTAGTGAATATTTCCCTTTAAAGACCATAGGTACAGCTGATATTCAGCAACTCCGTCATCACTTACGTACAGAAATGGTTTCTTTTAAAGAAGAACAGTGCAGGCTGCAGTCAAAACAGACAGCAGAATTGTAGCCTTCACTTACACACAAAACAAGGAAATAATTTAAACTACAATGCAACCAGAGCACCTGCCATCCAGTAGCAGTAACCTATACTTACCTCTGTTTGTTGCCCCACCTCCTTCTGATGACGGGACAATGCAAGCTGCAGCTTGCCGTGCATACACAGTGCATGTGCAGCACAAGCAGTAATAGTACAACTTCCCATACATGCAGCTCAGTTCTGCATAGGCCACACTAATGAAAGTTTCACTTGCACACGCTCAACACACATCACAGCTTCCTTTGTGCGCATGCATAGCAGGTGTTCTGCAGGCAGCAGCAATGTAAACTTCACTGGCACGTAGAGAAGATAGAAGCAGTGTGAGCAGAAGAGATACCTTATGTACGGTAGCGCGCTACTTACATTTATCAAATAAACACACACACACAGACTTACCTTTTCGCCCTTTAGGTTGTTCACTCTCCCCTGCTTCTCTCTCCACAGCGCGGGGACACGCCGAGATGGCGTCACCAGGCGCTTTATAAAATCCTTTATTATTATTATTATTTTCACAGTAGGTGCAATAAGGCTGCAGGAGTGTAAGCGTCAGCCACATAAAAACACAGCACAAGCAACCGCATTGCAAGGGTCCACAGCTCATATAACAAGTGCTGCAACAGTTATAATTTTGCACACACCCATGTACAGAAAATGCATCTGCAGACCTCATTTCTCACACATCAAGTACAGGTAGCAGCAGTGTGTGTGTTTCTCTTGTATACAGCAGGAACTGCATAGGCTGCAGCAGAAACCCATTTCAAGGACACATACAAAAGATAAGTATCAAGGTACCCGTTGAGATGAACGTCATCCTTCATGAACCTCCCCCCCCCCCCCCTAAACTTAAACACACACGAGCAGGTACTGCAGAGGCATCTGCATGCAAACACATTACCTTCAGTGTAAGCCCACTCCCGCACCCGCAGACATATACTGCCCCATAAGCAAGCTGACACACCAAGACTGAAATGGTGGGCTTAACCAAAGTGCTCCAGCATCCCTTCAACCTCCTGGAACCAAACAAATATTCCAGGCTATAAACTGCAGAGAATAGATCAAACCAGTCTGCTTCCCTTGTTGGTCACTCTCACCCCAGTTCTACTTATAGTGTATGTATTGTGAATGCTGAGCTACGTCTTTGCAGTGCCAACATTAGATGGTGTGAAGCATAGCTACTCAAATGTTTCCACTTTTTATAAAAAGTGGGGAGGGAGCAGTGGTGTTACACAAAATGATGAGGCTTCTGGCAGAATGTGACGGCCCCCTGAAACTAAGTCACATCCTAAATGGAACATCACTAGGTCCCAAACCGATGTCACAGCCGTGTACTGCATTCAGCAGTCAATATTTTTTGAACCTTTTAACATTTTAACAATTCTTGAATACTGTTCTCTTTTTAATCCTTTAGTTCACCACTTTTTTGTGCACAATTACACTGATCCAATCCACACGCAAGGAAAAGAGGCCATTTTCCAGATTTCTTATGTTTAAGATGGGCCTTCCGAACCTTCTTCAAAAACACATAATAAAGCCAAGTTCAGACCCAATGCATTTCAAGCCAGCCAGGCTCTTCGTCAGGGGTAACTGTAAATTACAATATACATCAGTATTAATATGACATCCATTTTATCATGAACGGTTTATTCTGTGTCTCTTACTGTCATTTGTTCGTTTTAGTTAATCATGGACTATGCTAATGTCTCCCACGTTTTTCCAAACGCGCTCATTACATATTGCTCACCCCCGAATATTTATTTTTAGATGACCGGCATATTTAACATCCCAAAACACATGCTCACTTGCTCCACCAATATCAATGCTACGGCTTCCCTTTAGTGCACTTTTCTTCTCCCTCCTCACCCTTAATACAACTGCACGTTCATTCATGTGTGCTCGTGATTTTCAAAATGCGCACATAATCTCCTTCCTTCCCTAGTAACTAGTTATTCTATCAAAACTCTCCCGTTTTAACCCGCCTCCACTATATTAGTGCGCTCCTATTTTCTAGGAGGTTTCTCACATACCTGCTAGCGATCCTTCATGGTATTAAAAAATCCGTTATCCTCCTTACTCCAAAACAAAGCAGTCCTACACTGCGCGGTTTGCCTGATTTTTAAACCCTGAACTACGCCCCTCTTCACTCGTTGCCTCCCAAGATTAACCTCATAGTGATCACCTGGTCTCACAATACACTCATTATCGCTTGGAAAACTAAAGAACCCATAATGCAACATTCCCGTGACTGCTCCACTCAACGCTTCTATCGTGTGCATGCTTATGACTTCATCAATGTTCTCGTGAAGAAACCTGCTTCAGTCATCGTAAATTAAACATTTTGTAAAGTAAACATTCTCCGTTTCATACAGTTCTGACTTTTCCAAAAATAAACTCGCATTTCTGAACGCTGATTTTCCGCCTTGCATGTGAACTCCAATGCCCTTGACAGTCATTTCTCTTGGTATTCGTTTGTGGGTGCAAAACCCCGAGGGCTGATTTATGTAAAACATGATGGGTGGAGGGGATGCACTCCTGCTTGTCCATGTTCTCCCTGAGTTCAACTCCAGATATTTTCATTACTATTCAACTTTTGGCGTGCTCAACGGAAACATGCTCAGCCCAATCGTCACGTATTAAACTAAGTCACATCCTAAATGGAACACCACTAGGTCTCCCTGAAAAACTCCCATAGGTCCTAAAGCTGCAAGGGCCTGTGTTATGCCTTCGAGCGGTAGATCGACGATAGACGATGGACAATGGACCGTGGAGAAATATGATCAATGCTGCTTGTATCTTGCTACAAATATGGTCTGTTGCTGTTTTATCCCTAACCTTTGAGGAGTACATTTCGTGTTCCTAATATGGATGTAAGACTGTTCCTTGTATGGACATAGATACCTTGTGTGTTCCTTATATGGAGAAGACCAAAGTGGTGCTTTATGGGAAAAATACATTACATTGAGGCACCACCTTGGACCCACACCTTGCTCGGAAGTGAGAAACCTTCGAATCATCATGAACAACAAACTAGACAGGACTGCCAAAATTAACACAGTGGCCTGCTTTTGCTTCAGCACGCTAATGATGCTGGATAAAAAATCAAAATCTTTAAGTTGCTACCAGAAAACACCAAGAAAACAATCACCCACGCCATCATCAGCAGAAAACTAGACTATGGGAACACTGAAGCAGGGTAAACCAATGAGCTCACAAGAAGACTGCAGACCATCCAAAAGCTAATCCTTAGCTAAAACTCTCAGTCCAGCTAGTAGACCACATTGGTTGATGGTCAGAAGAAGTTGCTTTTGGTTTGGAGGCCAGAAGCCTGGCGCAAACTGCCCAGTTTTCCACTGGACATTTCCCCTGTGGACTAATGCCTTTAGAGGCCGGATTTTAGGGCAGGATCTGCCGAAGGCGCTTCTGCCAGTTTCTCCATGTTCCCCAGGTAATTACACCAGACATGAAGGCTTCAGGAGAGAGAGAGACGAGAGAGCAAGGAGCAAGGAGGAAGGTAGCAGGGCTGGCTTGAACATTTTTGCCAGAGCTGTTTTTGGTTCTTTGGCAGCTGCCCCACTTTCAGGAAGCACAGTGTAAAATGTATGATGAGCAGTCTCAAAGGAGGAAGGTGTTCTGGATAACAGAAGTAATTTGCCTTGTACTTCCTTGTTTTGCAATTAGAGTCATTGTGTACAGCCTGTTCATGTTGTCTCATTTTCTGCATCGAGAAGAGTTTGTTTTTTAATCTTGAAGGTGAAATTTCATGAAATGTTTAATTGAACACCTTATCCCACACAACTTCTTCTTTGCCAGTTTATTAACTGGTTCTTCCTTGAAAATGATATTAAGATTGCATTACCATCTTACACTTGACACCCCTCCCCACTAAACTTCCCAAAAAGTAAAAATCAGCCAGCACACTGCGACTATGTCATCATTAGTTCGCCCTTTTTGGCTTTACTTCATGTGGAACCAACAATGATATCATCAACAGTGATTAGGAGGATCTAAGTTTAGGGGAATTTCATTCCAAGGGGAAATAGTTTTATATTCAATAACACGTAATAATTCACAGCCATTTGAGCCCGGCATACAATTATATGCTTAGTGAAGTAGGTGTGAATTTCCAACCTTAGACGGCGAGAGCGTGAAATGGTTTGCTAAATGACATTTGAACAGCAAGTAAATCTTCTCTGTAACTTTTCCTGTGCATATGGACTACGTCTCTAGATTTTTAAACTTATGTATCCATACAATTGTATTTATATGTAGTGCTTGGTGCTTGGATTAACCCATTTAGAACTGTGCACAATTTTGGTAAATTAAGCCACTAAAGCAAAATCACAGTATTTTTTCAAGTTGAGAGAGTTAGAATTGGAAGTGTGGGTGCGCTATTGCTTAGATAATCTGCATGATTGTTGCACGCCTGATTTGTCAGTTAAAGTGTTAACTTCAAGAACTATCATACAAGGTGACCCTATACATAAGATTCAAAACAGTATTTCAAAATGCATTCAATACAAAAGGACGGCTTCAAAAATGGAGTTTGAGATTAGAATTTTAGGAAAAACCATGAACGTTTATTAACATTTAATAGTGCACTACTGAAAAAAGATAAATGGGAATACAGAAATAATCATTAAGAAACCTAGGATGTCTTTGCCATGAAGGCCCTCAGGTGCAAGAATAATCTAATAATCAAAATCAGGAAAATAGACTAAGTCTCCAATGTGCAGCAAATCAATAGAACATTGGGTAGCATTCCTAGATGCCCAGGAAGGAGTCTGGCTCACCCTCAAATTCAAAGGTTTATATAGTAATTTTCAGCATAGGGAATCATGGAAACTGCAGAGTCAGCTTGGTGTGAGCATTACCACAGCAAATCACATTTCATATTTCTAAAAGCGTCATTTAACCCTACCACCTTCTCACTAACCTACTATATCAATATTGATGCCCCTCTTCTGACTAATGTAATCTCCTTCGACACCGCCACCTTCCCGGAGAGCTGGAAGCACGCCGAACTCAGCGCCCTACTAAAGAAACCTACAGCGGACCCCACGGAACTCAAGAATTACCGCCTCATCTCGCTCCTCCCGTTCCCAGCCAAAGTCATCGAGAAGACCATCAACAAACAGCTGGCCGCCTTCCTCGAGACGAATGGATCCCTCGACCCCTCACAGTCTGGCTTCCGAGCCAACGACAGCACCGAGACCGCCCTCATCGCTGCCACCGATGACATCCGAGCCCTGATGGACAACGGAGAAACAGCGGCCCTCATCCTCCTAGACCTCTCCGCGGCATTCAACACTGTCTGCCACCGTACCCTAGTGCAGCGCCTCAGCAACGTCGGAATCCAGGAGAAGGCACTGGAATGGATCATCTCCTTCCTCGACGGAAGAACACAGAGAGTCCGTCTACCACCGTACAAGTCAGAGGCCACCGAAGTCATCTGCGGCGTCCCTCAAGGATCCTCGCTGAGCCCCACCCTCTTCAACGTCTACATGAGCCCCCTCGCGGCCATCGCACGCCAACACAACCTCAACATCATCTCCTACGCTGACAACACCCAGCTGATCCTCTCCCTGACCAACGACCCCGCCGCCGCCAGAACCAACCTTCACGAAGGGATGAAAGACGTAGCCGAGTGGATGACGACCAGCCGCCTGAAACTGAACTCAGACAAGACGGAAGTCCTCATCCTGGGTTCCTCGCCCTCCGCCTGGGACGACTCCTGGTGGCCCCCCGCCCTGGGCAGCGCACCCAAACCGACAGACCATGCACGCAACCTGGGCTTCATCTTGGACTCCTCCCTCACCATGACCAGACAAGTCAACGCCGTCTCCTCGTCATGCTTCAACATCCTGCGCATGCTACGGAAAATCTTCCGGTGGATCCTCAGCGAGACCAGGAAGACGGTCACCCAGGCCCCCGTCACCAGCCGACTGGACTACGGCAACGCCCTCTACGCCGGAACCACCGCCAAGCTCCAGAAGAGACTCCAGCGGATCCAGAAGGCCTCAGCCAGACTCATCCTCGACATCCCACGACACAGCCACATCTCCGGACATCTGAGAGACCTGCATTGGCTCCCCGTCAACAAAAGAATCACCTTCCGCCTCCTCACCCACGCACACAAAGCCCTACACGATCAAGGCCCGAGCTACCTCAACAACCGCATCAACTTCTACGCTCCCAAACGACATCTCCGATCAGCCAGCCACGCCCTCGCCGCCGTCCCCCGCATCCGAAGAACGACAACAGGAGGAAGGTCCTTCTCCTACCTGGCCGCCAAGACCTGGAACTCCCTCCCGACCGACCTGCGCCTGACCCAAGACCACCTCTCCTTCAGGAAGAAGCTCAAGACCTGGCTATTCGAGCAGTAGCAGCACTCCCCCCCTTCCCCCCCCCCCGCCCCCCCAAGCGCCTTGAGACCCTCCGGGTAAGTAGTGCGCTCTATAAATGTCTGTGATTGATTGATTGATTGGTGGTCTCAGAACAAAGTAGTTACATAAACAACAGAAAACCGTTGTGAGGTAATGCAATCAAGTGAGTGTGCTGGCTAGAAGAGCCTTGGAAAGTAGCAAAAGGCTTCCTTCAGTGAGTTATTCAAGAACAATCTGTCCTACAAATAAACAGTGCACATCTTGCTGCATGTTTTGTCAAGAGAGAAATATAAACACAGAAGGAACATCATGATACAACAGTCATTTTGAACAAACATAGTGTTGAGGCCTAACGGAGGCCTAGTTTGGTGTAACTCAGAAAATACATTAAAACACATCATAATACTTTAATTTCAATTGCAATAGCTCCATTTTAATATACATATGAATTCAAATGTAAAACAAATAATATTAATGTACGTCTTAGCTCAGTTGTGAAAAACGTTCGAAAGAACCATGTCTTGTGTCTCCACATCTCATCACCTAGCAACAGGGCCACAATTCCTGCACCCTCCTAAACCTGAAGTGCATCACATTGGTTTTCATAGGTGCTAATGAAGACATGAACTAACCAACACAATATATAGGTTCTTCAAGTACAGGTGAATGCAGTCGTTGTAACTGAAATATCTATTCAATGGACTCTGGCACACTGTGTCGAAGTGCACAACAGTAGGCCATGCTGTTAACCTGGCCTGTTAAATGTACTACTATGGCAAGAAAAACCATAAGTTGTACACAATACTCTTGTTGCATGGTGAGAGATAGGTTAGCCTTGAGGCGTTGACATACAGCAAGTGAAAAACCTATTATGTGATCACATTCCAGTCTGGGCCAAAGCCAGTAAGATGCCCAAGTGAGTTAAATATGTACTGCTGACATCAGCTGTGATTTGCAGGCCAGAAGTTTGAACCTTCTCAAGGCCGTTTCAGCCTTCCAACTTCCTGGGTCAGTAAATTGTGTACCATGATATTAGGTGTTAGAATCACCTGTTACGTACATAGACTAAGCTTGGCAGCAGTGTTTTATTAAACTATGCAAAAAATAAGTTATTACATACGCTGACCCTAGGACACAGAGACAATCACAAAAAGAAGGAAAAAGACACAAAAACTATGACTGAGGATTGAAACCGCCACCCACATAAAAAGAATAATTTCTGTGTAAATATGAAGAATGCTAGAACGAAGAAACACCTATGGCAAACTCAAAATAAATAAATCATAATGGCGAATTTGGACTGCAGTGGAGACAAAGCACTCTAGACTAGAGCATCCCTTTAGTGACGTGCCCGGCGTTTTCGACTTCCTCTTCCTTGCCAGTCATATGTCTCCCAATCAGCAGCTCTATGAGTGGAGGTACTAACACTTTAGCTAGGGCAGTAGTCTGTGTTCCCCCTTTGGAGATAGATAGAAAGAGGTCACTGTTAGAGGGTCTTTATAGGGGGAAATGCCCAGGGTCTTTCGTTCTAGATATTTTATTGTAAAATTCTTCATAATATCTACTCAAGCCCAGATCCGGAAGCCCTTCAGAAGGCGAATTGGCTTTTCAGAAAAGCTCTAGTGGTTTTGTATCTTTGCATCCCCATCTGGCCATCTCACTGAGACGATCTGGAAGGCACTGCTTAGTTTGAGCAGTTGGTTGCAGGTGGGGCCCACCTGAACTTATTTTTGTGAACCAGCACTCATTTTTCGTCATCAAAATTTCACGCAGAGCAAAAGAGAAAAACACACGGGAAAGAAGGAGGAAGAGAAAGATAGAAAAGCAGTGACAAAAGGAGAGGGCAGGGGGTGTCTGGTGGGGGATGAAAGAAGTATGAGGTGGAATAAAGCTGTGCAGTCTTTGGTATAGAGTACATGATATTTTTACGTGCTGACTGCAGGTTTCTGAGCACAACTTCGGACACAGTACTAATTATTTTTAAAATTTGGCACTGCTGGGAGGCTGGTGGACCATTGGCCTTGTGATCTGGTGTTTTAGAAATATACCTAGCGGAGCCTTGGTGATCAGGTGGTTTACTTGTGACACTAATATGTCCAATACTCAACATTCTGCATGCAACATTTACTGGGTGGTCCAAGGAAACCAACCTTCCATGGTGCGAAAAGGAGTCTTCAAAGTACCAGAACTTTCTATAAAATCAGATCCTTCTGAGTTTGTAGGGATTGCCAATATAGGTCTTGAGGTTTTCAAAGATTTATCTATGCCGTTGCAAAAACCTGTAAAACACACTATTGGCTTAGCTGAAAACCATATTTCTAGGTTTGCACACCTGTGGTGAAAAAAGTCCTTATTTGTTTGTACTTCACCAAAATGTTATACATCAACCAACAGGTTGTTCACCGATAAGCGTGTGCTTTAGAGTGCCGGATATGTGCTCCTTAACACCACTTGTGACTAATCTAGTTGGGGTTTGCAACCATGTAAAGAGGCTGCAGTGACTACATTCATCACCTGTGAGGAGACTCTGCATCTAAAGATAAGAGGCTTTCTTCATAAAGTGAATGAACCCATCTGTATATAAGTTCATTACTCAGGAGAATTAATTGCTTCAGATGCATGTTCTTGAGGGGAATAGACAATATCCTCATCATGCTGGGTAGACATGACTTTGAGTTGTACGTAGTATTACGGTCCTCATTTTCTTCCCTTTGTCTTCTTGATCAAAAACTCTTCAAATTCTGTAGAAGCTCTTTTTGCAGGATCATCCATTTGGACTCCAGTGTTTTTAGGTCTCGCCTGCCAATGTGCTTGCGCATTGCTGGCGAGATTATAGTAAGGGCAAAAGAACAGTCTACCAGAACGGCGGATTAGACACAGTTCATGTGAGACAGGCGCGTGCACACTCCAACTCCACCCTCAAACTCCACCCTCAAACTCCACCCTCAAACTCCACCCTCCAGCTCCACCCTCCAGCTCCACCCTCCAGCTCCACCCTCCAGCTCCACCCTCCAACTCCCTCCCTCCAACTCACACCCTCCAACTCACACCCTCCAACTCACACCCTCCAACTCTCACCCTCCAACTCCCACCCTCCAACTCCCACCCTCCAACTCCCACCCTCCAACTCCCACCCTCCAACTCCTCCCTCCAACTCCACCCTCCAACTCCACCCTCCAACTCCACCTTCCAACTCCACCTTCCAACTCCACCCTCCAACTCCACCCCCCAACTCCAACTCCACCCCCCAACTCCAACTCCACCCTCCAACTCAACTCCACCCTCCAAGTCCACCCTCCAAGTCCACCCTCCAATTCCACCCTCCAATTCCACCCTCCAATTCCACCCTCCAATTCCACCCTCCAATTCCACCCTCCAATTCCACCCTCCAACTCCACCCTCCAACTCCACCCTCCACCCTCCAACTCCACCCTCCAACTCCACCCTTGTCATGGTACCAGAAACATTCTACCAGCTGAAAAGATCCTTTTATCAGCATGTCAGTGGGGAGACTTTCTAATCAATCTTTCTGTTTAATGAACATCTGGATCCGAATAGCTGGGGTCCATTGCCTTTCTCCTGTGTAAGGATGTGTTTGTGTTTCAATGTTAAACATGGATGGTGCCTTCCAGGTTCGCCTACATCATTTGTTTACCCTGGTTTCAAAGAACATGTCCATTTTGAACAAAGCAGAACTTTGGCTGGTCAGGCTTCCTAGCTGTCCCCACAAAACAAAATAAATACTGGTCCCTTTGAGTCTTCAAGTTGTCTGTCCTCAGAGATGGCCTTTGAAGTCAATGCTAGAAATTCTTGTATTTGGGATGGAGTCTTTGCTGGTGGCTGTTCTCTCTGAGGCTGAGGTCAACTGTGGATTCCTTGAACATCTTATTGTTGTGACAAGGATGCGAGAAGAGGTGCTGGACTGCACAGCGAAAAGAGGAGCTGAACCCAGTTTGCCTGGTGGACCCACTCAGCTGATTGAAAAATCTGCTTGGGGGATGTCTGAGCAGGCAGAGACTGAAGAGCCATGGGATACCGGCAGTGCAGTTGGTTGGCTAATGACCGAATGCAAACACTGAACATTAATTGGGTCCTGGGGTTACAGGTATTCTTTTACGCATCACTTCTTTTCACTCTGCAATACCTGCATCATGCTCAGAATTTGGAGGAAGTCCTATGTCTCTCTCGTCCAGTCCCAGAAGGGCTGTTACAGTGCTTTGCCTTGCAGTATACCAGCTTGGCTGGGTCCTTTTTGCTTCGGTTAATAGTGTAGCATCATCTCCCTCCCTAGTTGTTCCATCTCCGGAGCTGTTGTTGATTGGATCTCCAGGTGGACCCCGATTGCAAAAACCGGGTCCTACTTTGGACAGTTGAAGTCTTTGGGTTCAGTGGGTGCCTCAAGTCCTGCAAGTACTCGTGTCACTGTAAAAGCTTGACTGGACTAGCTTTTTTTGGTTTTGAGATGGGGCATTTAACGTTTGGTACCCCAGTGGATACTGAAGTTGGTGCAGACTTACTACTAGTACTATTTTTACAACCATTGCAAGAACTAGGAAATGTGGCCTTCACTAGTCTCCGCCCTAATGGGACATGAATTAAAGACTCCCAGAATGGATTTGCACCCTAACATCACAGTTTAGTTTTTATTTTGGTGTCATCACTGTTGTCAAGGATTGCTGGACTTAAAACCCAGCTATTGGGGCTTCATCGGAGTGAACTATGAAGTTTACACTCTGAACTTGAGTCCAGACTGATCATACTCATTCTTGCTTCATTGTGTAATACTGTAGGGCATCTTTGATCCGTCACTGTGAGTTTGTTTATGAACATTTGAATAAACCTGAAGATAGCTGAGAGCGTACGAACACTGACCTGTAAGATCACATTGGTCAATGGGCTAAAAGTTTCTTAACCTAGTGTGTAAATACTTACCATAGTCATAAGGGGAATGTACAATTTGTAATTAACTTTTAACCTACCAGACCTACCTGTTAAGAAGTAATTGTCTTATTTGAAATTATAGCACTTTGAACATACCTAACCTACCTGTTAAGAAGTCATTGTCTTATTTGAAGTCATAGCACTGGCTACACATTGGTTTAGACATAATGTATTTGAGTATCTTACCCCTACCACATCTTATGCTACTTCTTGACTGCCAAGTGACAAAAGGGCATAACTGGGTTATCCAGTTAGAGTGCAACAGTATTGGTGGTCTTGGGCGTCCGGTTGAATACTGCACTATCCATGACCAGTACTGCTGAGTAATAACTGAGGAAAATGCTTTGCTTGCTCCACTTGTCCTGTCAATTCCTCAACTTGCCTACTTGGTTCCTGAGAGTTTGTCATCACCACCTCTGCCTCGTTGGGGTAGATCTGTCCTCCGGACACGCAGCCATGAAAGCTTCTACCAGTCAGGAGAAAGGAACAAGTGGCTGGCCTTAAGTTACTGCACTATAGAAAAGCAGAAGATCTATGTAAAATGCCATTCCAATGCATATCATCCATCGCTCATGCATATTCGTGGATTCCTGTAGGGATTATCTTGCTACAATTGGGGGCTTTGGTGAGCCGTCTTAAACATGTATTTATACAAATGGAGCTAGAGTTCTTTGTGAGTCTGTTCTGTCTCAGATTTGTGTATCTCAGTGTGCAGGAGTGCTAAACCTTTTGGACCGAAATTCTCTAGTAACATTAAACAGGTGAGATGAACCTCTCCTTTACTGGAAGTTGTCAAACAGGCCAGACAACTTACAAAGCTAGAAGCTGTTTTGGCTAAAGAGTATTCTGTCTAAAACAGAGTAGTTCTCTGTTTCGCACTTCACTATTTACATAATCAGATGCAGAAGTCTGCCCACAGACCACAAAATGTATCATTTTTTTGTTTTAATGTGTTTATTGCATTTAATACCAACAATGCTGCGTTATGAAAAATCAGAGCAAGTAGGTTTGAACAGTCCTATATAAAGCATGCATATGCAATCAGGAAATGGAGTGGGAAGGGGGGGGTGTAGAGGAGTGAATGATTTTTTATTTTTTTATTTTTAATTTTGCTCTGTTTTATAGAGCGCAAACTTGACCCGAATCGTGTATCACAGCGCTTTACATAGCACCAGTTGCATAACATGAGGACACATTCATTTTTGTTAGGCACGGTGATGATGATGCATCAGTGGCGGAAGGAGAGGCATCATTGCATGTCAGTGACTAGTGTAATGGTCCATCCTACAAGTGGGTGCAGGGCAGGTGGTAGAGGAGAATACCGATGATCTGCCAGAGGCAGTGTCAGTAGTATCAGAGTATTCCGTTAGTAAGTAGGTGCAAAGTGCTGCCCAGATATCCTTAAGCCTGGAGGTGGGGGCTGCAAGGAGGCATATATTTCCCTAGTAGTATCACAGTTTATCATATGCCTCAGCCAGTCATCTGTGGTGGGTTGTCTGTTACAGCCCCAAAAGAGGATAAAAGCATTGTTTAGCCAATAACTACGCCATGGCGGTGAACCGTCTGTAACCAGGGCTCAATGGCATAACATATCCCAGCAGGGGTTCAGGGTCTATGTGTGTTCCAGCATAATGGAGATCAATACGAATATGGCCTGCCAGTATGCCTGTATAGTGGTACAGTTCCAGGTCAAGTGGACAAAGTCAGCATAGTATGCCGCACATTTGGGGTATATTGCGGGATTGTGAGGGATCCAGTTTCGCAAAGGATAAAGGTGTGGTGTATGCCATATACAGGAACTTATAGTGGAGACGTTTGTGCCAATTTGGTTTGTGAGCAACGATATTGCCATGTCGGAATGGGGTAGGCGAAATCACGCTCCCAAGCCACCCGGCTGTAATGGTCCGCACCGGTTTCAGAGCCAAACAAGAGTGATATAGACAAGAAATAAGCTTGTAGTTCTCTGTTGTGGATATCAACAGTGTCAAAGGAGAAAAATCTGTGGGCGCCTCGTAGTATTTGGGCAAAATGTCAGACTGTGCTGTGTATCAGGAGGAAACAAAATTGATTCCATCCGAGACAAAAACAGTGCGGAGATCTAGTTTGGCGTTGGTTACCCGTAGTGCATAACTGGTGAGTCAAAAGTGAACTAAGGTTTCTTGTGTCAAAGGGAGCAAAGGTTTATTGTGAAGTGAAATGTCTGGTGAATAGAGAAGGTCAGCGCCCAGATATATAGGGAAATTGAACCACACCCAGCAAGTCGTAGAAAGAGTGTGTATATCAAGACCTCAAAGTGTATCTTTATTTTTATTTTACATATTTGGAACAAAATAAATATAGAAATATATAGTTGCATTGTGGCACCTAAGAGCACTAGGGAGATGTGCGTTTTCAACCTAAGATGGTGAGCGAGTATAGAAGATATGGAATGAAACAGGCCTACAGACCTATAAAGACTTCCTTTGTTTCAGATCATTCCTATGAAACAGCGAGAACTCGATAATCTGGACCGCAACAAATACATTTGTCTTCCCAAAAGGCCCACTGTGGCCCTGCACTTGCTCATCAGGCTATCTAATATTCAGGAGAGGGATTCAGATATATCCTCCCTTCCCCACCCTCAGTCTCTGCCTAGACATGGTCTGGTGCTTTTGGAGGCATTTCTGTACTGATCCAAATTGCAGAGTGGCTACTTGGGATACTTAGCACATATTTTGCGTTCTCTCAAAGCTCAGTCTGGCGAAAAGTTTTGGGTAAATAGTATTAAGGACTTCATACTGCAGCCTCTCCTACTATACATCATGTTTGGGTTCATCCCACTGGTAGTGCTTAAGGGGGTTGTTCATAAGTGCAGGTAAGTGTTGCACCAGGTAGCAACTCCAGTGCTTTTAGTCGTGTTTCATTGAGTCGCATCGCTCATTCTACAACCCTTGGCTTACTCCTGACTATAAAAGATTCCCACCAGCAGGCAGTGAGGAGAGTAGCTGTAGTGAATGCGGTAGAGGGAGACAGACACAAGTGGGGTCACACATTCTGAAGCTAGTTTTTTCTTAAAGTGCTGTATGGCTGAACTGGATGATGCAATGGCATCAAACCTCTTGTAGGTATGATTGAAGGTTCTGAAGGATTAGTCTACAGCTTTTCCCATTGTGAGTTGTATTATTTGTTATACTGAATTAACGACGACACATGTACGTTCGGGACAGCACATATAAATGCTAATCAGCGCAAAAGGTAAGCAGCGGTTTTTCAAACATACGCTAAGCACTGGATAAGGTAGTATTTGAAGTATTTCAGAAAGAAGCTCGTTAATTAGGATAAAATCATCTGTGGGAAGTAACAAAGCCATAGATCAATAGATCATCGACCTCTCTTCTGATTGGCCTTCGGTAACTCTTTCATGAGTCTCTGTACATTGTTAATCATTTACTGTAGTAAAAGGCACAGGTCTGTTGGGATAAAATGCCAAAGATTTGAAGTGTGGTTGCATCTGTGACATCTTGTGTTATGGTGTGTGTAGTATTGCTATAAACTACAATTGGCTCCGTTGGGTAGAACCAACAATTTATTTTGTGACCACAATATATTTTTTTAAAGAATACAGATGTTAACTCAATTACTATCAGATGCACAAAATCAAAATTCATGATCAGCAAATAGTCCTCTTTATCTTTTTAAGTCAAAATTGACTTTTTTATTTCATATATCAAACTATTCAATATTTAAAAAGGGCTGACCAACAAAAATAAACATATAATTAACTTAATCACAATACAATCATAAATACACAAAATCTCCGTCCTATTTTGAATTTCAACAATAACCAGTAACGACAATAAATGTACGGTTACAGAGATTCAGGACATGAGAGAACACTACGTCGATGTTTCGACCCTGATATCAGTGTGACTTAAGAGACATCAAGTATGGTCTGTGTGTAGTACGGCCACATGACACAGCAGATTTCGGACATTCGTCATTCTCCCAAACCAATTGAAATAACACTTAGACAGTCAGGAAATGTTGCATTCTGAGAATAACACAGGAAAAAGTTTCACAACCCATTATTACTCCGACCCATGAAGTGCAGCCATTTTGGGGAAGATCTTTTCATTCTCATATCTGCTTCCTCATCCCACTCTATATGATATCTCTGTTTTCCTCTCTCCAAATCCCCGTTTTTAATCTCCCCACCCACCACCACTTTGAGGTGACATGATGGTCTCTCAAAGTACTCTCAAGAGCTCTGCATGGAGATCTTGAATTTACTAACAAAACGCATATCACAGCACTGATGAGCCCTACAGCAAGGCCACCCATGTATGCATTCTGCTTCTGCCTTGTAAAAGGCTTCATGTAATCATAGTCTACCATCTTTAATAGGGTTAAAGCCAGCTCTGAATCTGAATATTTAATCCCTGCCCCCCCCCCCCCAACTGGCCAATTAATTTTTCACAAAATCTATGTACATTTTTAACAAAATCTAGGTAATTGTAAAAGTTGTAATGGTGTTAGTTAACTTAATCCTGGAGTGAAAATCCCTAGTGCCTGGTCCCTCTCCGAGATAGCAGGGCAGTAACATGTTGATAAGAGAAGAGAGCATGGAGATAGGAGTGGGTGTTACTGTGAATTTGTTTTTGAAAATGTTGTATCTTACGTAAAGTTGAAATTGTTTGGTATTAGGAATGCGTGACATAAATGATGATCGAGATTTAAGGGGACATCTTGTAACACTATGATACACATTTACTTAATTCATGACTAGTTGATATGGGGTTTGGACCCCAGAAAGAAAGGTAGGAATATAAAGCCTAATTCCCAGGAGACTATAGATATGCATCTGTTTATTTTGTGTTTATTAGATACACAGTGGCAGCTCCTCCGCTAAGGTAGAGGATTGTTTCCCTACTACTTTTCAGCAGTGTAAAAAAGTGGGAAAAAAGAATACAATTTTATCATTTTATTTTTCCCTGCTGAGACGCCGAAGGAGAGACGCGGTTAAGAGGCAAGTGTATTTTTTTTCTTCACCCCCGCCACCCCCAATCCGCGCCAGCAGCCACTGTAAATGCAGCATAAAAGTTACCTTCCACTACATCCATTTCCTAACGCCAGCCATGATGCATTTTTGATGTCCAGAAACACTTGAATTAAATTGACTGCAGTCAGTGCACTACATCTCATTTGCTTTACACCCCACTGACTCGACGGGCTGTACCCTGGGATATCCAATAAGTATTCAGGGTACAAAACCAGACACACTGGTCGCACCGCCCTAAAGCCGGCCCTGTTTACCGGCTTGGGGCTCATGACTCGAACTAAAAAGAATAAGACTGAATGTAGATTCACAGATCTGTCCGTTCTCTTAGCTAATTGATTGTTATGTAGGCCAAAGATGCTGCGCAGATAGCACAAGCGAGGAGACCGCTGATAAAATGAGAAGAGACCGAAAGCACAATTTTGGGAACGTACATGGCCGGGAGGAATAGGTCCAACCAACTTACCAGATGTAAATGTAAATGTGCAGGAATTTATATAGCGCAAATCCCCAAGCGGTTTCTAAGCGCTTGCTTAGGGAACCCGTCCTGGTATTCCCCTGTGAGATAACCCCGGCAGGGTATCCGCAAGGTGAAAGCCAGGCATCCCGCCGCGAGGGTCCGTTGTGGAGATTAAGCAAGCTATTGCCCAGAGTCGCAGAGTGTGAACCCGTGAATCGAGTAGGCACCGGAGCGAGAATTGTTGAGTCCATGGACATTTTAGGACTCAAGACCCCCCCGAGCCAGGAATTGAACCCTGGTCCCGGGCTGACCTCTGCTTCCAGGTCTGCCTCCTCTAACCAGTGAGCCACACTTCTCCACCATCATGGTCATCAATACTTCAGAAATTGATCATTAGTAATGAGGATTAGCCAACACGATTAGGGAAGACAGAGGAGAGCCGATAAAGAGTGCGCACAGAACACCCTAGGCATTGACATGTCACAACAGCTTACCAGTTGTATTAGTAGTGTTTGAAACCTGGCGCTAAGGCGCAAGCGCCTGTTGGGAAAACCGATGGCTGCAGGACTAAGAAATAGGGAACTTCATCCACTGAATAGGATTATGCTGCTGTGAATGTGCTGCACTGTCACTCTCACATGAACAAATATGAGATAAAAACTATAAACTCAGCGAAAAACTGAATGGTGGAATTGGTTAAAAGTGAACAAGTCTCACTCATTTCCAATTTAGGCATGGCGTCTGAGGTTACATGAGAGATGTCTGACCTTGATACTTACCTATATAGTAAGGAGAACATGTTTACTGTTTTCATTTGTTAGAATATATTTTTGAAAAATGCATTTCTGATGCTGTCCTCTACTTCTTTATTAGGGTTCTGCAAAGAAAAGTGCAAAAAGAAACAAAAACAGTGAACTATAAAACCTATTGCACAATAGGAAAAAAGTGATAGTGACAGTAGTTCATTATGAAAGGACATGGGTAGGAACTGAGATGCGCATATTAGGATGGCTGGAAGGGATGCCTCCACAGACAGTTACATCCGTGGGTTATCTATCAAGGACATCATGTGAGATGGTGAACGAGGCCAACCTATGACTAACAAAAAGAGACCCTGGGCAAATAGGAGCTGGATCTGTGCAAACAAGGGCCTGCTCTAGGCAAATGAAGGCTGGGTCTAATGTAACGAGGGCCAGGCCCTGGATGAATAAGGGCCAGCACTGGGTGAAATAAAAGCTGCTTGTAGGTGAATAAAGACTGGCAGTGGATGAAGGTATGCAGCGTTTAGAACGCAAGCATTACCACGGAATACCTTTACAACGCGGGCGTAACAACGAAAGTTGTTACCACACATTGCACTGGGGGGCGCACAAGGATAGTAAATGATTTAATTTACTATCCCAACACCTTCCCTACTATCCACGGGGACTGGTGTTGGAATAGTAAATTAAATTAATCAATTTTGCGCCCCCCAGCGCAATGCGTGGTAACAACTTTCGTTGTTACGAACGCGTTGTAAAGGTACGCGTTGTCAATGTATGCGTTCTAACGTCATACATCCCATGGCCAGTCTCAAGCTAATAGTAGCCTGGTCTAGTTGAAGACGGGCCTGCTCTGTTTGAAGACGGGCCGGCTCTGGGTGAAGACGGGCCGGCTCTGGTTGAAGACGGGCCGGCTCTGGTTGAAGACGGGCCGGCTCTGGTTGAAGACGGGCCGGCTCTGGTTGAAGACGGGCCGGCTCTGGTTGAAGACGGGCCGGCTCTGGTTGAAGACGGGCCGGCTCTGGTTGAAGACGGGCCGGCTCTGGTTGAAGACGGGCCGGCTCTGGGTGAAGACGGGCCAGCTCTGGGTGAAGACGAGCGGCTCTGGGTGAAGACAGGCCATGTCTAGATAATATTGTCAGGAGTTGGGCAAACAATTACTGCCTCTGAGTTAAAAAGGGCCCACTGTTGGTGACTAAAGGCCGGCTCTTTGCAGTACCAATTGCAAGACTTTAAGAGACTGGAACAGACGTAACACATTGATGCTGTTATACCCAACCCCCTCTTCTTAGGTTGCTTGTCTATGCTTATTTCCTAATTATTGTTCCATTCATGCTGCCTATTGAACAACAGCATTTATATGGGTAAGCACTATAGCTAGTGTGACACCAGAGTGCAGTGGCAATCCATACAAACATGCAGGGATTATGCCTTGTTTATATTTGTGTACAACTAAGGTGTCAAAGTCGATTCCTTTTTATCGTGTATATGTTTCTTTCCAACAATTTTGGTCAATGAAAAACATAATTTCTATTTTCATGCTCATCAGTGCTGTTAATTTACTCACCACTGAAGTCCTGTTGAATCACAAGATGAATTGGGGAGAAGTGACACCTCTGCTGAGTAGAAGGAAGGACCTGAAAAGAGAAAATAAATATTAATATGTAGCAAAAAATAGAAACCTGTAAAACAATGGAAGGACACATTCCATTCTGATTAATTGAATGACAAAGGCTAGAGTACACCGCACAAAACTGTAAAAATATAGCACTAAAACCCAACATAATCACTGCACAGACCTTTAAATGCGGGGCAGGATTGGTGAGATTTCACAGGAGTAGAAGGCAGGTGTATGTAAGTGTTGCCAATCCTCCTGACTGAAATCCTGGCGGTACGGATAGGGAGGGATGCTGATCACGGGCTCCATCCAGGCATTCAGTTGGGTGAAAAAGGTTAACCCAGCTCATTGCTGTCCCCAAATACTGTACCGGAGTACATGCTTGGCCACCCATTATCTTACGCCATCTTTTACAGAACTAGACAACTTCATTCTCTCGGCCATTGCATGGTAGCTGCAAAGACCTTGCATGCTCCTCTGGAAGCAGCTAGTGTAAGTGAGAACGTTTGTTTTCACTCCAGACAGTACTGCTGACATCATGAAACTGAGGCATCATGTAAGTGCCTCTCCTGCATACATGTATGCCCTAGCTCTCGTCTTACCATAGACTAGCTCTACCACAGTTAGTGCTGCCTCAGTTAACACTCCAGCTGTGGTTTACATGGCCTCCTTTCAGTTTTGTGAGATTCAAAGGAACTCAGTCTGTCACTTTCCAGAGTTGTTTGACATGCAGAGGTTCTATGGGTTCAGAGGCAGAAGGCATACATCCTTTGTAAGCCGGGGTGAAGCGCCAGTACCACCAAAAGAGTGGCATGTCAGTTTCATAGAGTACATAATTGAAGGGAAGCAGTCCTTCAGTCACATAGTGCCCCAAAAGCAGGCAAAGTATCTGTCGTCAGTATACAGAAATATTGGGCAACATTGGTACCAACTGATACATTCTAGAAGACGGCGATAGACGGGGGCACTGTGAAGAGCCTGTTACTGTAATTATTTGCTAGTAGTATGTCAGATTTCAAGCAAGGGCATCAGGCAGGATACATATCGGTAGATGCTTAGAAGGAGACCACCAAACCGGATAGGCAGAGGAAGGTGCTAGGTAGGACTTAAGGTCCATTGACACAAGCAGAAGAGAGTCCCTAGTAAAATTCATGAACATCAAGCATGATACGTGTCCAAAGTGGCCGTCGAGCAAGATGAAGTTGGCTTAGTCCCTCGTTTATAGTGCAAGGAGAACTGTGTGACCACGGGAAGGGTGAATCTCGAGAATTGTGTTCCCTAGAATGCTAGCGTGACCAATATTGGTTTCAGGGAAGAGGAAAGCTCAGCTCATTGGCCTTTTGGGTCAACTGTGTATTCAGGGATGCATACTGTGTGCATTTAAAACAAAGGTGTGTGGGTGCCCCTTGTGGTATATTGTACATTGTGTCAGTGATTGTATACCACTAAAGTTCTCCAATGAGACTACAACCTGTGTACACTACAGGCTCTGTGCACCCATGTTTTGGACCACCACAGAGGACCCTCTGACACAGCAGACTTAGGACAGAAGTTTAGAAACTTCCTCAAAAGGGTTCTGGATCAACACTACCTCCATGCGCAAGCCTCTTTGAGCTGTACTTTGCTGACTTTATAACTAGCATCGAGGTGCGGATGGAAAGTCAGGAAGTGGGACACAGGGATAAATGCAAATCCTAGACTGACAACTGGTGAAAAGAACCTAAAGATGTGACACCTCCACCCACTCCATCTTGACACCCATAGAGTGATTCAGGGGCAACGATGGCACTGATTTCGAGACTCTACCTGAAGACCGAACTTCTGGGGTTGCCTGGCTTCATGTGCCTGCTCAACACACTAAAACCATCCTAGTCCTCGAACACCAACGTTTGCAGTCAGCGGTCAGTCATCTCACCTCTACTCAGAGAGGCAAGAGAGATGTTGACTCCACAGCTCCCAACCCCGTCTCTCTCCATTGAAGTGAAGACTACTTTCTCTAGGTCTGAAAGCCTTCACTCAGAACTTTTACATTGCAACTGACAGAGAAAGTATCATAACAAAGGATTCGACAAAGAATTTAATCTGCAGGGGAAAAAACTGTAACACCGACTGTACACCTGCAAAGTTTGAAGAACGAAGGGAAAATGATTATTCACGCTCTCTGCAAATTAAATAATTCTCTTGACAGCCCAACGACCACAGCCATTAGTAGGGTTCTTACAGCAAAACTCATGCTGTCCATCAACTATGCACAGCGAACGTTCCCGGGCATGCTGTTGGCCGAACTAGACAAGTTTCAATGTAAGGGCTGTAGGCACATTTTCCAACTGCCCACCTACGCACCAAACATAGTGATTAGACTAGAATTCGTTCTCATCAGCCAAAATCTCAAGTCCTTGGCTGTTCTGGTGCAATACTTCCACCAGACAACAGTTGCAGCCGAGCATACAATGAAGAAAGTCCTGAATACAATGTTTATACGAAAATCAATCCATGGCACAGGTACCTACAAATGGCGGAAGAAAAGCTCCAACTCGCTGTAGAAAACTGGGTGCATAGCCCCAACAACTACCCAACCATCAAAGTCACCATAAAAAGGCAACTACTCCTCTGCTCACAAGAAGCCGACATCAAGATTCTATGGGAACAGAGCACACAGGCCTCACTGATATCATCTTATACTACCAAGTCAAGTCGCCAGCACCTGAAACAACAACTGGGAAGACACGGCTTTAAACTAAGATTGTGGGCAAGACTGGTGCCTCCTCCAATAAGAGATCTGAAGCCTGGCTGGAAATCACTTAAAAATATCAACCATTGCAGGCTGTGCAACTAGAAAATGAATCATTGGTCCATCTAATATGCTGTTGTTCAGCACTTCATGGGCTCGCCGCACATTCCTGAGGTCAATCTTTATATAACACGGCACACAAATGGTCACAGAGTCTTTACATCTTTTATTTTCTTTGGAAACAGCGTCCAACATGGCCAAATTTGGCAAATGTATGCATCTGACTCAGACATTCCTAGAGAACAAATTACCGGGTACCCTGTACTCACCCTCGGACTGTGCCACATCTTTTATTTTCTTTGGAAACAGCGTCCAACATGGCCAAATTTGGCAAATGTATGCGTCTGACTCAGACATTCCTAGAGAACAAATTACCGGGTACCCTGTACTCACCCTCGGACTGTGCCACATCTTTTATTTCCTTTGGAAACAGCGTCCAACATGGCCAAATTTGGCAAATGTATGCATCTGACTCAGACATTCCTAGAGAACAAATTACCGGGTACCCTGTACTCACCCTCGGACTGTGCCACATCTTTTATTTTCTTTGGAAACAGCGTCCAACATGGCCAAATTTGGCAAATGTATGCATCTGACTCAGACATTCCTAGAGAACAAATTACCGGGTACCCTGTACTCACCCTCGGACTGTGCCACACCCCACGGCAGCGACCTGGCCAGTGCAAATTAGCATAGGGCTCAGACTGTAATTTCCACGAACTTTCATATCTTCGCTTAATCTTAAATTAATTGAAACTGATTCATGCTTGGGCAAACATTTCGATTGATTGTTTAACTACCTGAGGTTTTGAATTTACTTTGCCATTTCTGTTACATTACAGAATTTTATTTCATTGAAATAGGGTCAAATATGGAACAATTCTTGGTTGCTTGTTTTAGTACACTGGAGTTTTTAATTTGTCCTGTTGTCATTCTTTTGTAATGGTTTTTGGAACTATACAATAATCTTATTAATTATTTCATTACCCTGAAGCAGCTAACTAGAGAGTGCAGTGAGTGATCAAGCTGAATGGGAAGACAGACAAGAAAAAAAGCACTCAGACTTTCAAATTCTAAAACACCTCATATTTTTTGTTTAATTTGGTGAAAAAACACAGCATGACTTTCCTTAGAATTTTGCGTATGATTTACAAGAATATGGGGGAGGTTATTGGGTGGGGAAATAAGAGTGGATGCGGGACATATCTTGGGGGGGATGGACGTTCAACAAGCCCATACCATGAGACGTCCCCCAAGGATCATCGCTAAGCCCTACATTGTTTAGTCTTTGTGTTACCCCTATGACTTAACTTGTTCAATCTTTGGGCTTCAGCTGGTCGCCTATACCAATAAAGCATGGATCGTTATTACTTTTAAGGAAGAGTTTCAATCTACTACTGATAATTTCAGGCACTGTATGTCAGAGTTTCTCTTTGGATGACTACTAATTGCTTGAAATTGTATGGAGAAAAGACTGAGGTTCTTATTTCTATTGGTACCCTTTCTGTTTGGTCATCTGGTTGGTGGCTGCTGATCTGGATCTGCTCCATACACATGCCAATTCAATAACAAGCTTGTGAATAAAACTTGATACCACTCTTCCCTTCTCTGCATGTGTAAACAAAGCTATAGCGCTTATTACTCCACACTTTAATGTGGCCTATATTGACTTCCTATTCAGAGGTGAGCTACCATTAAGGACCTGTGTATATGTCATAAAACCCCGGCAGGCAGAGGTCTGGCATCCTATACCACACTTCGTTCTTCTTGTGAACAACCGCTTTCCATTCCCAAAATAAAAAGATTGTGAAGTGGCAGGAGATCCTTCTACTTTCGAGCTGCTAAACTTAGGAATGATCTCACACTTAACATCTGATTAGAAGCGAACTATCTGATCTTCAGAAAGAAAAAGAAAACATAGCTGTTTGGCTGATTTGTGTTATCATGACTTACTCCTCAGCGCTAGGATGCCCTGATTTGGGTATTTGTTGTGCTCTAAAGATACATTTACATTATAGAATGATAATGGGTACATATGGTGAGTGTGTGGTTAAGGGAAGTATGCAGATAGGGTGAGAGTGGATAGAAGTGAGTGGGAGAAGGGATTGAGAGCATGGGGTGTTATTTAGCATTGCTCATTTAACATTGGTGCCTCTTAAAAATGTGGTATGGTACCTGCAGTTTTTGGCATGGGAGCCATTGACACTTACTTTAAAAATTGCACCTGAAACCCTAAACGTGGAAGGTTTAAGCTATTTAAAGAGAAGCAAGTGTTGGCTTAGGAGAGTATGCCGGTAAAGATAGTGTTGGACTTGGTTCTTTCTGCAGGATCATCCCAAAACATTTTACCTTCACCCTCCTATTTTCTGAATCTGTTTTTGTTGGCTGGTAGGACTCTGCATACTTCACTAATGCTAACCAGCGCCAAAGTGCTTGTGCTCTCTCTTTAAAACATGGTAAAATTGTCTTACACCTTGAAGTATTTAGTAAAGTGGTACTACACATACCCAGGGCCTGTAAATGTAATGCTTCTGGTGGGCTGAAACACTTAAGGAGCCCATTAAACTTGTCTCAGGCCTGTCATTGCAGCTTGTGGATGAAGTTTTAAACTGCCATTTCAACCTGGTAAAAGAAACATTTGCCAGGCCTAAACCTTCTTTTTTAATACATATAAGTCACCCCTAGGGTAGGCCCTGAACAGTCCAGACGGTAGACCGCAGTGTATTTAAATAGTAGGATATGTGCTTTTATGTTTTACATGTCCTGATAGTGAAAACCTTCTTCATTTGTTTTTCACTACTGCAGAACCTACCTCGCCCGTAGGATAACATTGGAGTTACCTATTACATTTTACTAAGCTGTAACTTCCACTTAGGAGCAGGTAGGCAGATTGAGTTGGTTATCTAAAGAATGGTAATTCAAACCCCTATTTAATGGTAAAATCTGATTTTAATCACAGTTCTGAAAATATCACTATTAGAAAGCTAGCATTTTCTTGTCCTAACCTTTGAGTGCTCTTCAGCCTGTTCCTGGGTCACATGACTAGGTGTAGCTGGCAGTTGGTCTTCGTGTATTGCAGGATGGACCACTCTGAGTTAATGCAGAGGAGAGGCTGAGGCCTACCACACTTTCACATCATAAAGGCTCTGCCTGAGCGCTCTCACAAAAGGTTTTTCCCTAGTCTTTTGCGACCCCAGACAAGATGGGGCCAGGACAGGGAGTCAGGGGATGCCTGACACTTCAGGGATCTGGAAACCTCTAGAAGCTCCCTCTGCTTCATAATGGGCACCAGACATAAATATTGGATCTCTGACCCCCAACTATTTAGTACACTTCTGGATATATGGATGCTGGCAGAAAGGATGACTGCTGTGCTGCTGAAAGGAACACCACTCTGCTGGACTGCTGCACTGAAGTACTGCTGCCCTGGTGTGTTAACCTGCTGCCCAGTTGCCCTCATGCCTGGGTGAGGAGAACTGGATCTGCCTCTCTAAACCCAGAAACCCAGAGTGACTCCCATGACAGTTGGCTGGCCTCCTGAGCAGAATTCTCAGAGACAGAACAGGCTTCTAACAACCGTAAACCTGGCATCTGGCTCTGCCATCTGTGAGTCCTGCCCTCCCAAGTGGTGCCATCCTAGCCCTGGATCCTTGGAAGTGGGCCTGAAGGTGGTCTGCCAAGCTACCTGTGGATTAAGCAGATCCAACGCATTTCCTCCGCAGCATGGAACATCTCTAGCAGAACTGGTACATTGCCTTTGCTGTTTGACACATCGCCCTCGGGACCGACGTATAGCCTCTGCTGAGCAGATTTCCTCTACACAAGAACTTCGCCTCAACCCTTGCAGCCTAACGGAACTGCAATTGCATGACACATCTCCACTAAGGATGTCTTCTCGCCCAACACAGCCCAACACAACTCCCGCTGTGGGACGCATCTCCAGGCAAGGACATCGCCTCACCCAGCTCACCCCCTGAAACTGCAGATGAATGACGCATCTCCTATCCTGGACCTTGCTCCACCTCTTCTGCGCGATGCATCATTGACGATAGACCTCACAACGCTCTGCAACCAGGATTTAAGGGACTCTTGTTCAGTGGGCCTACTGGGTACCTGTAGTCAGCCTGCGCTCCATCGCGTTCAACCTAAACTTGTGTCATTGCCCGGTCCAGTGCACACTTGGTTCTTTGTGGGGCAATATTCACTGACATTTTTAAACCTGCATATCTCTGTTCTACTCATTGGATTTTTGTTTTGTTCTTGATTTATTTTATTAAAATTGACTCTATTTTTCCAAATTGTTTGGGATTTTTAGGTCTTGCCAACGCCGCATGCATGGGCTGCATAGGAGGAAATCTTTAGGAATCGATGAGCTTTTTTGGACAAAAGCGTGCACGCTTTGCATTGGTTTCATTGGCAACGCGTGCACGTTTGGTGATTCCCTTGCAGGAGCGAGCTTTGGCGACATCTGTTTGTAATTAACTTTCAAACAGATTGTGCCCCTGCTCGCTCCCGCAAGGGAAACGCTTTGTGTGCTCTCGGCCGCACTCCCCCACCCCAACCATTTGTTATTGCTTTCTGTCTCCTCAAAACGTAGTCACTTGGCACACATTGCGACGTTCCCACCAGTGCTCCAGATCCATTTCTTCCGGACCCCAACTCTGGCTGCATTGGCAACGTGTCTTAAACGTGTTCGGTAGTGCCCTCCTGAAGCGCGCAACAAGCCTCTGTGACTGCCTCATCACTGCCCAGGACGACCTCCAAACTTGCTTGGTATGAATTGGGGGGGGGGGGCTTTAAGCCCATGGCACAGGACCCACTAGTCCACTGGGTAGCGACCCCCACCTCAGGGTTGCCACCCTAATACCTCCACTTCTCGATGTCCCCACAACGCTGCTGATGACTGCCTCCACACTCCGGCTACTGCTGGTCAAATTTAATTTCCTCTGGGGTTCCTGGTTCAGGATGAAGTCAGCAGCCGACAAGTGCGTTGGTCCTGCCCGCGAATCCGGCATCCACCAATGAGGTTCCATGTCCTGCAGCAACGAAGGTCTGGATGACGAGGTACCAACAATGAGAGGTCAAGGTGGGCCTTCCTTCCCCTTGCCACCTTCCTTTATTCTGGCTTCACCCCAGGTACCTCACTCCAATTTGGGGGGGTTCAAACCCCACTAACCAAAAGCCTGCCCACTTTTTTCCCAGGCTCTCAGCTCCTTTTGCGTGCTTTTGCCTTAGTGCCTTGGCAGTCCCTGCCCACTGGAGGCGTTCCTCACGGGTCCTCCAAGCTCATGCTCTGCCTTACTGGGCCGCTCCATTTTCTCTCATTTACATCCCTGTTTGCTCACACAACAGGCAAATCTTTTCCCAAATACATACTTCTAAGAATTGTTCTTAATATGTGGAACTAAAATGTGATTTGTTTCATGTGAAAAGGGTTTCCACGCAAAAATCAATGTGACCGCACACCTATCATTTACATCTTTGACGATAAGTTAGATGTCACATTTACTAGTCCTGAAGTTCTGATTTGTTTTATTGTTGTACCTGTCCAGAGCACTGTGCATGCTGGTGGGGTTTATTTAAACAATATGTGATACAGGCGGGATCCGGCAACTTGCAGTAGTAAACAGAGGCTAACACCATAAACATTACGTGGAAATGAAAGAGGGTTCTAAATAAGGTCTAAACCCCAACCCCTCTTCTGCAGCAACTAATACTTGGCCCGTCTTGAACCTGATAGAACTAAAGTCCAAAAGGTCACATACTGATTCCTCTGCTAAACTCATTGTGGTTCTTTTGTGTCCGTGGTGAGTTATTTGCCGGCCATTCTCAAGCTGGCTAAAAGTTTCCCAAATACAAGGGCTTACTTTATGAGAGAAAGGGAAATGCCTAATTAGATGCCATGGTAAAAAAAAAAATATTGAAGTAGAGCAAAACCAAATACTTTCATAATGATCCCAAACACTGTGTGAACAGTGAACCAACTTTTATTGCTGAACAAAAAAGCAAAGGCATTAAATCAAACCATGCTCTGTGTGGAGACTTTTTTCACCAGAAAGATTGACAATGTGGGAGCTGCTACTGCACTCAAAAGACCCGGTATTCAGATCAAGTGAAAATATAATGACAGATTTGAAAGGCAGCAGTGCCTATATTTCCGAATACACACGGGGTTCCGTGCACCACCCCTCTCCTACTTCAAATTCATAAATGATAGGAGCAATAGCAGTCAGCTTCCTCTGTGTGATTCTGAAGACTGGTGAGTGCAAATTACTGCTTTTTAGGTCGAGCCTATGGCAGCACTCATATGCTGCATAGGAAATCGACCTATTGGAATCACTTCAGCTTTTTTCAAAGCGCGTGCATGTTGTGCTCACACCCTATTAGCCTTTGTGTCTGGCTTCAGTGCGCAATTGGCAAAAGGCGTGTGGATGTCCTAGCTTCTTTTCAAAGGTTTACTCCCAGAGCGTTTTGCTCTCGGGATCCAGTAGGGGCCACCTGTTTAGGTCTTGCCATCACAGCTCGCATGCGCTGCATAGGAGGGGACCTCTTGAAATCGACCAGCTTTTTAGGCCAAAAACAGGCACGCTTTGCATTGCTTTCTATTGCAACGCTTGCACGTTTGGCGTTTCCATTGCGGGAGCTAGTCTGTTTGTAATTATCTTGCAAACAGATGGTGCCCCTGCTCGCTTGCGCAAGGGAAATGCTGAGCGAGTCTCGCTCGTTTAACTTTGAAACGGAGCGCAGCGCCGCTTCACAGACACCGCGCTCGGTTTATTTATATATTTCTTAACTTTAGCACCGAGCGCAGCACCTGCTTCAAGGACACCGCGCTCAGTGTTAAAGTTAGGAAATATATAAAGAAACTGAGCGCAGTGTCCGGGAAGCGGCGCCGCGCTCAGTTTTAAACTTAAGCATTTGTAAAGCAATCGGACCTATTACATTGCAAATGCTTGTTTATCACTGCGCCGGCCTCCGAGGGGCAGATGTGCCTGGTGCTGCGCGGGCAGTTCACAACGAGCTCCTCTGCGGCCTCTGGTTCGCCGATACTGAGGGAACGCGAACACTTCTCCTGGGCGCCTTAATCTATACTCACACGAACAATGTGCCCCAGAATGACTTTGAAATCTCACTCGAGTGTTGATACATTGTTTTTTGCTTTACATTGTGCTTGCTGCCAGTCCTACAGGGCACTGACCTCTGGGTAGTGGGAAATATTAGCTTGCCTATTAAAGTTGTCCCTTCACAGTTGTTTTATTGGGTCAGGAAATGACAATATTATCAGGCCAAGCCGTGCTTTACATCCAGTTTAGATGGTTTTGAGCAGCAGAAGCATTATCCCTCTAAGTACCCGACGCGGTGTGCAGGTGCCCCCTCCCACGCGGTGAGCTGGTGCCCACCATCCCGCCTGCCATGCTCTGTTATCTGCGTGTGTGGGTTTTAGCAGTGCTAAGGAGCCCGTCGTACAGCGAGGGCTGGAGGACCTCAGTACTGCAGCAGCTCTGCGGGCTGCAGTATGTTGGGGCGAGAGACCTCCATTATGAGATCATTGGTACCCACAATGCGGCAAGGAGGAGGACTTGCCCATGCCTTTCTTTACCCTCCTCCAAGTCTTCTTTCTACTTGGTGCTGCATTCTCTCTCCAAGTCCCTATCTTTTCCTTCTCTATTTCATTTCTTCCGGTTTCCGATCGATTCAAACTCTCCTTGCTCATTCCCACCTTCCCAATCTTAATTTCTCTCTGTCTTCTCCTCAACCTTCGGTTTTTCAAATTTTTACACATCTTCTCCTATCCATGGACCTTCTCTTCTTTTCATCATTCGTTTAATCTCTTGCCAGTTCCTATCTCCCTCTTTTGATGTCACATTATCTGTTACCCGATGCAATTTACTCTCGCTAATGTTCCTCTCATCCTCCTTTCACCCATTTGTGTCAACTGTCTCAAACGTTTGTAAACGCCTCTCTTCTCCCTTGCCCCTGCGGTCTCTCTCCTTCCTTTCTTTGCATGTCTCCTCTCCATCAACTTTCTCACATGTTTTCTCTCTCCCCTTCTCCCTCACACTTCCCCATTCCCACTCATCCCTTTTCCCTCCTTCTCCATTCTCCTCTACCCTACGTCCCATGCTCTCCCGCCCACATAGGTGTCCGTGTTCCACAGCCTTCTCTCCTCTCGCCGTTGCTGAGACGGGTCTGGGGTTCTCCACGCTCCGTCTTTGCCCCCATGCTGGGAGCAGGGGTATGAATCCAGCAGAAATCCTCAGGTCCACACAATCCCCTCTGCCGCGACCTCAGCCTAATGCATCGTATCCGGCTTGATGACCTCCAGCACTGACCGGGACTCTGCTTTTTCCAGTACGGACCTCCCTGGGGACCAGCGGCATCACCCTGGCAACCAACTCCAGGGCGCCTGCTCTGATCTCTGTGCGCCCCTCCCCCCCCCCGAGTGCGCCCTTTACCAGCCAGGGTCAGAAAGGTCAAGCAACCTCATTTTCATTCTTAAGATATGTCCTGGGTTGACCAGTTGGAGTAATTAATATAAGGGAGGCAGGAGTCAGCAGGATGACACGTGGCCACCTGGTGAAAGGTGTTAGACTTTCGAGTGTCAAATGTGCTTTCCAGAAACGTGGCAACGTTTTCTAACAAGCATTTGCAATGCAATCGGTCTCGCATTTACGCAAGTTTATGCTATCGGCAATGTAAATGACAATGCCTTTTATTTGTTTTAAAAAGGGGAAAAAAAAGGTCTTGTTATTTGCAATGCCAAAAATGCATGGCTAAACTTATAAGGTACTTAAACAATGTGGACGGGCCCACTATGTGTATGTAATTACTTTTGTCACTGTTTGTGGCATGAGCTTGGACCAATTAGGGGTTGTTAAAAGACCCCTCATACATCAACCTAGTTGGTGTCATGCTTCATCATTGGGGTTTCAACCGGGCGGCCGAATGCCCCCCGGTTATGCTACGACGCCTGATTACAGCAGAGCTGGTGTTGGTGCGCAAGTGTGATGTGCTGTGATATTCTACATTTAAAAATACCTCTGAGAATCCTTGCCTTTATTTTTAATGTTGGCGACTCAGGATGTAGTTAAAGTATATGTGGTGCAACTATTTAAGGAGTAATTACCTATAAGTTGGCTTATGTGTGGCAGTCTAAATGTTTCAGACCCCGCTGTGTGATTAACGGGGCTTTCTTCAGGACCAGAAAGGTGATTAGTGAGTGGCGAAAGGTGAATGTAGCCACGTGAAAAACCAGTGTGGTACCTACACACGTACTAAGGTGGTGGTAGACAAAATGCCGGCGTACTCACAGACACTTTAAAAAAGCAAAAAATTCAATGCTAAGGACTTTTTGACAGAAATCGGGGCTCGGGGGAAGAGGCTCATCCTGGATCCAATTTGGTAAAGAAGAATCCTCGACTGCAAACCTAATTATGGTCCCCCATGGTCCCAGCTGGTGCATTATAAGGTCCCAAATGCGAGATCTATTGGCTATGCCAATGCTTGTTCTTGTATTGTTTTCACTTTATTACTGTTTGAAGTGTACATAAATACTTTACACATTGCCTCGGAGTTTAGCCTGAGTGCTCTGTAACAAGCTACTAGAGGGTTGAGCACAGATTAATTTGGGCTTTTCGTGTGACTTTAGCCTCACAAGGATTGTGTTTGCTCCTTGAGTTGGGGTTCACCCCCCTCAACCAGTAACCTAATTTCTTACAGACAGGATCTATAAAATCCCCTTCTACATGGGGCCTCTGATATGGGTTTTCCCATCTTCATCCGTGATTGTCCATGATGTTGATTATCCTCCATCCCCCTGGATGGGCGTGGAGCGGAACCGTTGGCATGGCCGTCACTTTAGGCAGTGTGTCAATGATGACTATTTTCTTCTTTATATGCTTAGAACAAACGAAGCAGAGTACAAAATAATCGAGTGTTTCAGGATTGTTTACATAGAGAACACCCTTTGGCTGACCTTGGTGGAAAGAGGGCAGCTCTTTTATTTGAGACCAAGGACAGGGGAGGTGGTCACTGATAATGCTATATAAGGGGCTTTATTTAAAGGTGCATTTTCAGTTCTTTTTGGAAATTCAGAGATGATCTGTAGCACGGAGATTGGAAAGCTTTATTTTGCTTCTTATATTTTGTGCTAGTCTTTTTTTCATTTTTCGTTATTTCACTTCGCTGGTGATTTCTAGCACTATAAAGCAATTTGAGATTGTCAGGTTTCGTGATAGGGTTGAGACTGCATTGGCCATTTTAGCCTTTTAAGTGGTGTAGCGCATCTTGAAGATCCTATGGGTCTGCTGGGCTAGTAAGTGCATTTTTTTGTGGTGTTTCATATTTCTGCTTTTACTTTTATGAAGAGAGCTGCGGTGTGTGCAACACTTTTCGGTGGGACCAGCATTGAGTTGGGAACATAATGGAAGAGGTCGCTGTCATCGTCTGAGGCAGAGGACAAAAGGCTTAATGTGATTTTGAGGACCGTGTTTAGTAGGTAGGTGTTTGGGATGGCGTGAAAGCATTTGAAGACTTGCCCAAGCTGATAAATAGCTTTCCTTCTTTGTTGAATTCATTTCGCATCCCCATATTTGATTTAACACAGACTTTGTTGTTTTTATAATTCCACTTACGTTTTGCGGTTGCTTTACGGTCAGCTGCTATTGAACAGCATGCCAGCAATAGCTCAGGCTGAAGTTCGGGATAGACTGCCTCTTATAATTAGGTTTTAGCTCATTTATTGATAAATATTTAGCTTATGCAGTTTCTTTGGAACTTGACCACTTGAAATCTGAAATGTTGTCTGGGCATCTTGTGTAGTAGCATTCTCATGTGCCTCAGGACATTTTCTCTGACCTCCTCTTATCTGGCATTTTTGGTCATTAAAGAAAGCAGGAGTAAAGGATGTTCGGTTCTGCCATGCTTGTTGGTGCCTCTTCACTCTGTCAGTGTATGCACATATCGGGCAGTGTAGGAATGGCTTGGTGACTGATCGGGACAACCTGCCTAGTTGGGTTACCCTGAGTCTTTTTCAGTCAAAGTCATCGATTACAGCAAAAAGACTTCAATCTGGGTCGAAAAACACTCTAACCTCTTAGTATTCTTGTTTTTTCAGTAGCCCCAGAGGAGAAATCTTGCGTCTCCAAATGAATTCTGTAAAGGAAAGCCTTTGTTTGCATCCCTCCTTGAACATATTAACTTGATAAATTACTTTACCTTTCCTTTAAATAAGAAGAACGTTAAATGTATAATCTCTGTCCCCACTCGGCTTGATTGTGTGACATCATACCCTACCTCCTGGCCCGCCTGCTAAGCCTTCTGGCACGAGAAAGACAAAGAGGTATGTACCTGTGTTTTGTCCAGCTTCTTAGCATTCTGGTTAGGGAAAGAGAAGACCTTTTTCTCGTACACTGTCTCAACGTGTCTCTCTCCCTTTGCACCCCATTCTACCTGTGCTCTATCCCTTCGTTCTTTTCTCAGTTACACTCAACCACGCATCTGAGAATGCTTAGTCCTCAGGGTCTGTCTTAAACATTCTTTGTCATATTGTGGCACCCGCAGAATCCATTCCTCTGGTCTATTAATCCAGAGATCACATGCACCCCTTGCAAATCACCCATCCTCTGGCATGCTGGGAGCAGCTGTTTTTCAGTAAAGCTGTATGCTTCTCTGTAAGATGCATCGGCAAATAGAGCACGTGAGTAAAGTAGGGTCAAAAGGTCCACCGGGAGCTGGCTGGTGAAGGGGTTGAGTGTAGGAACCACCAGTAATGACATGAGAAAGGGGACTCTGCTGAGCCTTGGTTCTTCAAAGATGAGCACACCCGTCCTCCTGATCCACTGTTCCTCAATTCCTTGGCTGGTCCCCTCTCTCCTTTTCTTGATTTGGTATTTATTGGAGACACTATTATGGGACTACCCTTTGATCATTCCCCTGTCCTGGCAATCTGAGCATTTAAAAAACTGGCAGCCATCTTGGGTCCCTTATTTGTACCTTTACTAATGGAACTGTTTCTGTCTGCCTCCTTTGGGGTCCCAGTCATCAACCGACCTGAATAGAGTCAAGCACTGGAATTTCAGATGCAGTACTGATAAATTGTCGGTCTCCACCCCGTCATGATTGATTACATTTGTAAAATTTGGTGTAACCTCAAATGTTTTTTTCGCGCTATCTCCGACTGAGTCCTTACAGAAGAATTGCATGGGAAGATGAGAACAGATATGTTTTCAATTTTTTTTTTCAAGAAAGGTGATTGTATTGCAGGTGCAGCAAAGTAAGAAGTTGGCTCAAATAATCCTTGCCAGGTTAACAAAAGGAGCGACCGCCTACCCTAGCTTCATAAATGTTAGTGATGCTGAGCAGGTTAGGATGCGAAAAACTACCGCAGGCAGCAGGCACTCTGTAAGAGCTAAACATTGCTCCAGGTAGAAGGGTCTTTTCAGGAAAAACCTTCTGTGGCTGGAGCAAAGTGTCTTGAAGATTGAGCCCTTTGCAATAGGGAGCTAGCGAAGGTTCACTAGAAGCTGAGCAAGAAATGAGTGCTGAGAAATTCCTTAAATCAGTCTTGAAGCAGAATTCTGCACCTTTTGTAAATGAGAAATTAGAATTACGGAAGGCCTGAGTTGAGTTACCATAATCCCAGCAAGAAATAATGATGGTTTGCACCACTAGATTTCTGGCAGTCAGGAAGGAGAATGTGTAATGTTTCATTGAGCAACCGGACCCAGGAGACTACATTGCAGATGATTTGAGAAGTGAAAGAGAGCTCGTGGTCAAGGAGGAAACCAAGACTTTCGACTCGTTCAGAAGATACAGGAAGGGAGTCTAACACAGAGGGCAACCAAAAGGAGGTCCACTTAGGGAAGACCGCCAAAGTTCATCTCTCTATGTTTTTTTGTAGATTAACTTGACAAAGTTATTTTTCATGCATGTGGAAACTTCAGAGAGACAGTGACAGAAGTTAGATTGTACCATTCATGACATCAATAATTTATCGTAATGCAGTATGGATGTCTTTGGTCTGATACCAGCCAATTTGAGTATGTTCGCACCATGAGAGGGAGCTCCCATAGGAAACCTGTATGGGTTCCAAACAACTATATTGGTATGGGCAGGGATTTGATGTCTAAAATAGAGGGAGAATGTTTGTGGAGACTCGGCTCAGGGTAGAAATATTGACAGTGATGCCAAGCTATCCCTGAGAGAGTTTGCACCGCACCACAGTAAAGTTTTACTTTTGAGAAGAATGATCTGGGTGTGATTGATCATCGGAGCTTTGAAGAAGAGTTTGTTGGTGATGCGGCGAAGGACTTAGAAATACTGGAAATGTTGATGTGATTTCTTCCAAGTTGACAGGTTCATACTTATTAGCCAATCTTGGACATGGGTTTGTCTGATTCTCTTGGTATCTACGATCAAATGAGTGAATGGCATTCTTTTAGATGGCGAATGCCTTAAAATAGGAGGATGTTTACTCCTACTATCAGTGGCATACTGATGCACTTTGACTGTTTTACACAGGGATATTTCTGAGGGGCTCCATGTCGAAGCTGAATGCCACCAATGAGTATAATAAATACGGGGGTGGGGAGGGGGGGCAGTGGGTAACTGGAAGTTCTTGAAATCAGGATGTGGTCATTTGGACAATGCGGTGCAGTAACTGCACGATTGAGTGCTGATTAAAGTACACCCCCCCACCCCCTCCAAACCTCCCTGATAGTTACTGAAGCAAGTGGTGGGGTTTTAGCAGTGTGTGGTGCTTTAATGCTCTTGAAGAAGACGGCAGATTTCAGTATTTGGGGTGGTATTGAAACTAAAGCAAGCCAAGAGGGAGGAACTGGTTAGCTTAAGACCGATATGAGGAGGCTCAGGACTCTGGGGACAGAGCAGTCATATGGGGGACTAAAGTTTAGCAGCTGCCCTTATTGCCCTCTCAAACGGAGCTTCCTTTCGTTGTAAGAAAGTTGGCCATGGAGATAAAAAGATCCTAGGAAAGGAATGATGAGTGAAGGAAGACTGTTCGAAAGAAATTTGAGATGCTCAGTATCTTTTGATATGTATGAAGCTGGAGCTCAGTGTGGTTGTATGTGTGGGACTAGAGCTAATTACACACTTCAGGGACAGTGAGGATAAAGGACCCCTATGTGCAGCCTCTCAGCCTTAGACAATAAACACTATAGGTACTTAAATCCTACATAGCAAGACCCTTCCTTCTGGGTCTTCTTATATCGGAGTATCCTTAGATGATGTAAACGGATGCCTCAGGATAATACCACCTTGAATAACTCAACCAATTGTGGGAGTTCAAGATAATCCTGTATCTGTGTAGGAGCTAGGATCCAGTTGTTAAAAATACCTTGCCGTATACCCAGAGTATAGATTCTCTTTATTATTGGGTACCCGTGGTATGATTAAAAGAAATAATTATGGAATTTCTCCTGAATATATTGATTCAAACATCCATGCAGATGTTTTTGCTTGCCTCAAGTGCTTCCGAATTGGCTAACTAACAGCTAGCGTGGGAGAGGTCCTCCAGACGAGCTCGAGACTTTTCACCACACACCAGGAGAAAGAACAGATTTCAATTGAGGATTCGTGCTTCGGGCGGGCAAAGCAAGCAGTCGCATGAGAAGTCTTATATTGGAAGTAGCTGCGAGAAATTGATGTTCCTGAAAAGTTGTTTGTCAATTGCTGAATTTTGTGTGAAAGTCATTAGTTCATTCAAGAGCTTTTAGGGTGTCTACAGTGTCGGCAGAACTGCTACTGTGATACCTTCTGCAGGGTCTGGGGCACAGGCAACCTTTGGGAAGTGGTACAAATAATGGAGCGGAAGCAGAGGCAGAAAGTTTGAAGGAGTAGGGCGGTATGATGGGAGGGATGGGCCACAGATTGGGAAATGGTGCAGATGGATGAAAGGGGTGGAAATGAAGGTCAGGTGGACGAAAGAGTGCAGACACAACAAACTGAGGGGTTTGGTGCAGTAAGTGGGATAGCCAAAGCAGTGCAAACATGAGGCAACAGGGGCTGCAGTAGAGTCAGGCGGACATCCCTGCTTCCCTCTGGCTTTGAAGACCAAGTTAGGGTGAAGCTGAAGACCATGGATTTCCCCTCAGGTCAACAAAATACATGATTTGAAGACCGGATTGGCAGGGCATGTTCAGCTAAAGACAATGAGACCATGACCACATTTGGCAGTATTGGAGGCCCCTTGCTTGCCCCTCAATTAAAGAGAGAACAGAAAAAGAAAGCCAGGCGTCTTGTTTGCCATGGGTTTCAGGTGGCTCCCTTATCTAGCTTCCCCTTTCTTCTCAGGTAATAAATATATTTGTTCATGTTAATGATAACACGTCATGATTTATTTAGAGCCTACTGACGTACATGTCCTATGTCGTAGCGCTGTGAAAACAGTGTACTATTATCCAACTCAGTGGTACTCGGTGTATCGACCTTAGCAGGATTAAAGACTGATTGACCATGTCATAATGTTAACCTCGCACTAAGATTTTAGGAAATGCCACCCCCAGCCTGCAGTGTGAGACCTGGGGTCCTCCGTCATTGATGGAGCATTCCATCTTCTGCTTTCCTTTTAGAGGTCTTTGCAGCCAGGAGCATCTGCCCAGTTGATTCAATTAAGGTAACCAAGCACAAGTCCTATAGGGCAATTGTTCATGTATTGAATGACCGGGCTTACTGGGCTTTGCCGTACCTGCTCACCTTTGCTAAGTGCATTCATTAATATTTAGAAGTTCGAGGGACAACATTCATAGAAAAACAGGTTAATGTACCTCAAAAATGTGGACTGTCAACTAGCTATTTATTGTGTTAAATAGGGATTCTTTTACATGCATATCGTTCGTATAGCGCCTTAAAACGGCTAGGCGCCACGTGGCGCTACGAAAATAAAATAAACAAAGCCAAGAGTGTTTGCTGTGTGTTCCCGAGCCCCGGGCATTGCCACAACATTCAGTGCTTCCCATAGGTCGGCGCCTCGACTCCGGGCCCGGACGTTTCATCGGAGGAAACACTGGGCAGCTGTTAGTTCCGCAGCAGCCTGCCCTGGTGTGGGTGGAGGGGGAGGGTTTCCTCTCAGGGCCGGCCCACACCTCACCGCATTAAAGGGCCCTCTGTAGGCCCTCTTGCAGGGGCTGTCTGGGCCGCTCACACACCAGCACTTCCTGTTTCACGTCCCCCTTCTCTTTCGTGGCCAGTTCAAACACAGCACAGAAGTTTGCTGTGCGGCTGGAAGGGGAGCCCAGGCACACCGAAGGAAGTCGGTGCAGGCTGCTTCAATCCTTCTTTTTTTTTTTTATTCCGCTGAAGCTGCAATCAGGAAGTGGTGCCAGTCGATGCGTTTTCTCTGCTTCCCCAGCCTGTCCGGTGTCTGTCAGGAGTGCAGTGACAGCACATGAAATGTACACAGTCTTTAGTCGTTCGTAGAGGCCTGCAGCGCAGCTTGGACCAGCAGCAGCAGGATTTTGGGGCATTTTTCTTTCCACCACTTTTTTTGAACGTAGCCTGGAGAGGCAGAAAACAAAGAGCACGCCGCTTTCTGGCTGGTTTACTTCGCCGACGGCTACGGGTGTCCACGTTGCTCGGAAAGAGGATGAGTCGACGAGCGCCCTCCAGTCTCGGAACCTGCCATCTGTAGAGCTTGGCCCTGCGGCTGGCACCGAGCCGCCTCTGGAGAGACCCCTGACGCATAGAGGATGGCTTTTTGGCGCTCCTGAGATTGGCACATGGGAGCCGGACTATTCCCGAGGTCGGCAACTGAAACTGGCACCGGCCTGGTTCTGAGGCTGGCATTTGAGACTGGCACGCGCCATACACTGGGGCTGTGATACTCCTGAGGCTGGCACTTTGTACTGGCAGCTTATGGGGATGCCAGGTGCCTGCTCTTGAGGCTGACACTTGAGACACCCACTTGCTTATGGTAATGCCACCTGTTTGCTCTCGAAGCTGGTAACCGAGGCTAGGCTGCTGAGACACACACAAGACTGGAATTGTTTCGAGGCTGGCACTGGGCGACACCTTAGATTGTCCTGCTCCTGAGGCTGGCACCTGAGATTGGCCTGCTCCTGAGGCTGGCACCTGAGATTGGCCTGCTCCTGAGGCTGGCACCGGACGGCTCCTGAGGCTGGCACCCTTGGCTTGTGGCTGGCACGGGACTTTCTGACGAAGACCGGATTGGCAGGGCGGGCAGCTTCCAGTCCTACAGCTCCAGTGCCACTTCGGATGTGCTCGGCTACGGTGCCTGGTGGCTGAATTCTAGCAGGCGGCGGCCACTTATCGCATCAGAGGTGCAAGAAAGCGGGCGCTTCAAAGTGATTTTCGGGGAGTGCGTGCCAGTACTCCGCGTGCGCTGCACGGAGGGGCGCCTTCTACTTCTCACAGGATGCGATGCTGCACCCCTGAACAACTCGCTGTATAGGATTGAAGGTCTGCCCCTGCCCACATTATTAAACCCAGTCATGGAGGACGAAGAGGAGGCCATTGGGCTCCTGGACAGAGTCCTGGAGGAGGAGGACGTGTTTCTGTTGGATGACTACGAGATCATCGTGATGCCCGCGAGCCCCCTGGAGCTGGACTTCCTCCTGCCGGGAAAGGTGGGAAGACGTGGAGCCGCTGCTTTTGTTGTTCATGTTTGCAAATAATGTTCATGCCTAGCAGCTCTGTGCGCATTGGAAGGATAATGTGGTCATGTATGGACCTTGCTCGGGGGTCGGAGGAGGGTTGGGGGTTGTCGAGAGAGCGACAGCCTGCACTTAAAGGTGATTGCTCAGCGCGCGCAGTAAAGCCTGTCTTCTTGTTTATAGGCGGGGCTGTTGGTGCCAAGCGTAAGCCTGTTGCTGCCATGGCCGGCGGGCTCTGGAAAACTCGTCTCATGGTAGATTTGTTTTTACCGGTGCCAGGAGCAGAGGGTGCGCCTGCTGCTCGATTCTCAGGGGATTAGTTCCTTCGGAAGGGAGTTTAGGATGAACCAGAGGCCCATTTGTGCACCTCAGCTTGGCAGACACAGTCCTGGGCAACAGAGCGCCGCCTCTGCCCCCTTGGTGTGGTGCCAACACGCCGGTCTTCTTGAACACAACACGTGCCTCTTGCAGAATCAGGCCGCAGCTTGCGGGCCCTGCTTCTGTATTCAGGTGTGACTCACACAGTACTATGGGCATGGCTCGGATGGCGTCATACCTCGGTGCCCTATGGGCATAGCTACCTCTCTGAATGTAGCTCAGTAAAATACAAAAAGAATTATTGATGGACAGAATGTTGAACATTGTCATGCGTTCACCCCAGTACAGTACAGAGATCTGGGCCTAAATCCATTGTCACTGGACTCAAGCTAGCCTGGTTGATGTCCCAAAACCGGTTCCAGGAGGCTTGTTTCCGGTCCAGGGAGAACCTGGTTTGGCAGTCGGTCTGGACTGTTTCCACGAGGAACAGGGTCAAGACTGATTTGCATATGGCTGGGTCCAAACTGGAGTGGCATGGTGAGCGACTAATTCGACCCAGATGTTTGTGACTGGGGTGAAAGTTTACATTTTCAGCATTCTGTGCATCATTTGTTCATTTTGTACTTTTGTAATTCAGTAAAAGCCAAACCTAGCTATCCGGGTTCAACGTGATTTAGCCTGGCTGGGTTTATGACTGTGCCTGGTGACCTATCAGTGCTTCTGACTCGCCACCGTGTACTTCTACCACCAAGCTGCAGGGGACACTTCTTTTACTCGCCATCTTACTTTTAATCTCAGAAACTCATTTTTAAAATGATTTTTATCTATGACGTTAAGACCACACAGCACACCTCATCAAGGCCTTTCCCTTTCTATTCCGAGTGCTGTGCATAATCATGTCCATTACCAATCCATAACGAGGACTTTATCGATCCACTGGCAGCTTAGTTACAGCCCTGGCCTTCAGCTGCTGATCCAGTAGTTACTGCCTCCTTCGAATAGTTTTCATCTCTGCCAAACCTCTGAAGGTTCCACAATCCTTATTTCACCTCGGACTCCAAATCCATATATTCACATTTTTCCTAATTCCTCGTCTCTGTATTTTATCTCCCGAAGGCCATACATGTGCCTCTCAAGGGACATATCTTTGTGTTCATTCCTTTAACCATCCTTTTGTTTCTTTAACTCTTTTAAATCGCCTAATTCTCTGACCGTTTCGTCTCAAACATACACTCCATAGGAAGGGACCGGTCAGCTGAGAAGCATTTATGAAAATAGGTCGGAATTGCGTGTGTGTATATATACCCGTAAAGCCACAGATAGTCTCCTAGTACCTAGCCTAACAGGTGAACCAGAGAAAGTTGTTCTGAATGATAATAAACCCTCTTTCAAGTTTAATACCCTTTGTTATGTTAACAAAGATTTGCCTAGTGCTGTATATCCATCAGCATGGCCTGATTGGCTGTTGGATAGAGGCTATTCAGCGGTCTTCTTCCTGCTTCTTAATGCTGAGTCTTATTTGCACAACTCTCCCTTCCCTTCTCTCATAGATGCCTCCATTGATGGGTCAGGAGACTGTGCTCAACTGCCTGGACTATTGAAATCCTCTGTTTTTGTGTTCCTCCATTTCTTGGATGCAGCGGATTCAAAACTCTGCTGCTAGTCTTGCACCCCAGCTTCCTTTGCGTTCTTCTGCTTTCCTTGTCTTACATCCTGTGCATTAGCTGCCTGTCGCCAGGGGGGTTACTTTTAAGCACTTTGTATAGTATTTAATGCTTACCATTGTGATGCTCTGTATATACAGCAAGAAGTTGTCATCACAATCCTAGCCGCACATTGAGGCCATCAAAAGCTTATTTACTTTAAGTTCTCAGGGCTCAGCTTTGTCGCGCAGGTGTCTATGCTTTCTCAGCGATTGTGGTCAAAATGTTGAATTCCACGCCGAAGTTTGAATGCCATCAATCAACTGTTGTCATTTATGAAAGCATTAAAAATGTGGCTTTTTTCTCACTGATTTAATTTGCAGTCTGTTAGGTTGGAGATTTATTTATTCTTTGAGCCGCTTGCCTTTTGAAGTACCTGTCTCGGCACCAATACACCTGTATAGGTAACAATAAATCCTTTTTATCTTATGTTAAATTACATTAGACATCTTTGTGCCCTGGTCTCGAGGATTCTGTCAGAGACCATGGAGTTAAGATGTAAGTAGCAACAGTGCAATGAATCCTTTTTACACCCGATTGTGTTACATAACATTAGATATCTTCAAGCCCTAGTCTCACGGATTCTGTTGGAGTCCATGGAGTTGGGTCATAAGTAGTATTAATGCAGTTCATATTTTGTGTATGTTTTTGGTTGTAGGAATGGTTAGTGTTTGATGTGTGTGGACCGATATCTTTACCAGTATGCATATGTGCCATGGGAAGGATTGGCTTGTGGAGTGCTTTGCTTGAGATCTGATTATGTGATAATTGAGATTGGCATCTTGTTAGGGTCAAACTATTCTTTTCAGTCTAGCTGGTCGGCTGGGTGTTGATTCAGTGTATGCGGTTTCTTTGGCAGGTGTTTTGTTTTAAGAAGTACTGTTGTGAGCTCTGTGAGGCTCGAATATATGGTGCTTCTGAGCTGTTAGATGTGTGTCTGTTCTGAATAATGTGTTTTATTCAACGTTGTGATTTATTTATCATTATTGCAGGTACAGGTGTGCAGTCGACGAATAACCAATTGTATGGAACATCTGAGCTCTGTTGCATGTGTGCGCAGTGTTCTATCTAATGTGTTATGTTGGGTGTTGACTGGTGCTTGATGTGAGCATACCTTTGTGTGCACAGCGTTGTCTAAGTCTCACCCCATCCATATTTCTGTGCTGTCATGTGGAGCTATGGGGAATGTACACAATTGTGTCTACTTCTTGTACACACAGTTTTGTGCTTATTGGTAGCAGACTGCATCCCCCTGGCGTGCATCATGCATCATCTTACCTTGACATTGAGTGTATTCATTACCTCATAGGAAACCGAGTCCACACTTAAAATCAAACCCAGCAAGAGCCCTCACTTGGGCCTCTAATTGCAGCATTGCCTCTTTTGGATTCTTAGCCCATTAGCGATTAGTTGAAATGAGTATTCCTTAAATACCTATTTTCCCTAACTTTTTTGCACCATACACCTCACCTGTGTATTTTAGACCATGACCTAGGATAACAATTTTCGCTTTTACTTGACTGAGGCATAACAGTTTTCTTTAGGATATCTGCTCCTTCGTCGTTTAAAGTTACTTCAGAGACAACTAAACCTGTACACTTGTTTGTGATTTCACTTGGAGCCCCTTGGTGTAAAGCAATGCAATTATATCTATCCATTTATAAACCTGAGTGTCCTACACGGTTCAACAATTAAAGATTTAATGTCTGGGTATTTAGAGCTCACTTATCGGAGCAAGGAAAGGTTGAGTTCTTAAGCTGGCAGATGTGAAAACTCTGTTTTCCCTCTCCAAAGACCTGAAGAGGTGGTGGAATAGCTGATGGTTCACCATCTCAGCTGCCAGAGACCTGTGGACGCGGTGAAGTGTGGGTGATGCTGTGGCGCTGCTTCCGCTCTCTCACCTGACTGGTGCAGGCCACTGCAGACCTAAGAGGGGATTCCTCCATGCTGGTAGCAGCTGCATAATAAACTTAACAAAATGATGGATAGAGTACTGAAACCTTTCAACCACAAACCCCTACTCAAGAGATCTGGGTTTAAGCCATTGTTTGCCATCGTTCTTTCGCTCACTTTGCCACCCCAGTTTGGACCCAGCCATATCCTAATCAGCCTTGACCCTGCTCTTATGGAAGCAGTCTAGCCCGATCTGCCAGGCCGGGTCCTCCCTGGACCGGAAACAAGCATCCTGAACCAGTTTCGGGGTATCGCCCATCATCAGCCAGGCTAGCTTGAATCCAGTGGCACAGCGAGCAAGGGACCCACGTCTGCGCATACCCTTAGCCACTTACTGCGAACATAGTAAATACAACAAGATGATGGACAGAGTGCTGAAGCTTTTCAACCAGTCCAGAGATCTGGGTTGAATCCATTGTTATTTTGCTCACTATGCCACCCCAGTTTGGACCCAGCCATATGCAAATCAGTCTTGACTCTGCTCCTCTTGGGAACTGTCCAGCCCGAACTGCCAAGCCAGGTCCCCCCTGGATTGAAGACAAGCATCCTGTATGGATGTATAATCTGCATTGTCGGCACATCAGTCTCTATGCTGGCTGTGACTCTAGAGTCACTTTCCGCATGGTATCTAGTTACCGCTTTGTCATTCGGAGCACCTGCCCTCATGGTGGGAGTGGGATGCAATGCTCAGATGGAGGCAGGACACTGTCCGTTTGCCATATTTTTTTACAGCTAGGTAGCGCTCCTGACATAAGGAGGGAGAATGACTGATTACGGGCTGCTTATGCTGATGTTGGGGGACTGCTTAGGGTGGTGGGGAAGGCTGTAGTACAGAAGTTACATACGTTTAAACGTGGGATAGTGTGAACTAGTTGGAGGCTGATAAATTAAGCCAATATTGTGCTTTACACATCCATGCCCACCCTCCCCTCTTCAGTAGCTGACCCATGGTATCACTTTACTTAAGAGTGTGGAGAAAGGGGGTTCCTCTCACCTCTGGTGTCTGAGTTGCATCATAGGCAACTTTACCTTCACGTTTGTTCTCTGTTTGATATTTCTCAAAATGCCTTTGTAAAAAACATCCCCATTATTCCCAATTACTCTTCTGTAAATGCATTTTGTAAGGGTTCAGTGGGAATTGGAAGCTGTTACACAGAACAGATATTTCTGGCAGCAGGTGTCAAGTGCTTTGATCAATTCATTGGTTTTCTACTGCACTGACGTCACAATGTCTGTGTTTGCATTCCACAGCTTCCCCAATATATTTTATGGTTGTCTCACAACACCTCTTCGAACCCCTAGCCTTTTTTGTACAGGAGGACAAGTCGGGAAGGGAGGGACGGCAGTTTATTTAAATATACAGTCACAAAAAAAGTTAAAGTGTAGTTATGGTCCTCGTTATAACACATTACATAAAAAAAGTTGTGTATCTAAACACAGTTCAAGTGCAGTTATGGTCAAGGACTAAAACCGGAAAACCATTGAACGTCGCAAGTAATGATTAGGACCCTAATCCATAACTCTCACAACATCAAATGTAAACTATAACTTGCACACCAGGGGCCGTATTACAGAGTTCAAGTTCAAGTTCAAAGATTTGTATAGCGCACTACTCACCCAGGGGGTCTCAAGGCGCTTGAGTGTGGGTGGGTGCTTTATTTATCGAATAACCAGGTTTTTAGCTGCTTTCTGAAGGAGAGGTGGTTCTGTGTAAGGCGGAGGTGGGTGGGGAGAGAATTCCAGGTTTTGGCTGCTAAGTAGGAGAAGGATCTTCCCCCCCATGGTGGATCTATGGATGCGCGGAATTGCGGCGAGGGCTTGATTGGACGATCGTAATTGGCGGGTGGGGGTGTAGAAGGATAATCGTGTGTTGAGGCATTTGGGTCCTAGGTCGTAGAGGGCCTTGTGTGCGTGGGTGAGGAGACGGAACGTTATTCTCTTGTTGACGGGGAGCCAGTGGAGGTCTTTTAGGTGACTAGAAATGTGAGCTTGACGGGGAATGTCCAGTATGAGTCTGGCTGAGGCGTTTTGGATGCGTTGGAGTTTTTTCTGTAGTTTGGCTGTGGTTCCGGCGCGATCGCTAATTGTCGCTGTGCCCTAGAGTATGCATCTGACGGCATTACAGAGGCTTGATCTATAATGCACCGTGATGTTGGAGTAGACTTTGAACTCTGTGTTTATGTGCATTTGCGCGCAAATTGTATTAGCGCACAGATGCAAATGTACGTAAACGCAAACATACTTGGGCGCACTGTGACAATTAGCGCTGGCGTAATCATCTGTAATACAGCCCCAGATGCACTGCTCATGACTTCACCCTTACAAAGCTGGACAGAAATTTGCTAGATTACTTTTTGAATGTCTTTCTTCTTAAAAGTTATTAGTACTTTTTGATAGGCCAGCATAGCTATTTATAAGATTTAAAATAGAGGTGCGATGTGTGTGTGATTAAACAGTTGGGACTGCTACTGTGTTGGATATATATATGTACACCTGGTGACCCCAGAAGGAAGAGATGCGATGTAGAGGCAATTCCGCCTCTCTGTGGATCGGTTGCTGAGCCATTCGGAGCCTCGTAAAAACGCAACCTGGGCGTTTAAGGTAGCTGCGGCTTGGGGACTCGAGGGAGTACTATTAACTCTATAATTATTGGAATGGAGGCACGCTCTACTCTTGAACTCACCTGCCAGTCACACACTTGAATGGGATGTCGTCTCTAACCTTTAAATCCCTTCGCTGGAACGTGGCATTCTGGGACATGCAGTCCAGTAATCTGGTGAGAACTGCACGTTGGGCAGCCCACTCCGGCCGGAGTGGGAGGAATTGAGAAAACAGCCAATCAAGACTGAGCCGGACATTCATAGCAGTCCAAGGGGAGGAGGCGTGTTCATTTCAGCAACTGTGGGCATGAGAAAGGCCTCGCTGCCGAAATGCATTTGCCTGTTGCATTGAGAATAAAAGCTGCTCCCTGGAACTTCCCCATTGTGGCTTCTATTTTCTTTTCTACAAAAGAAGTATATATATATATATTCATTCATTCCACAACACGTTTTTCACCCGTCGTTGCTCCACTCGTTACGGGTGCTTCCTCGGCATGTGGTGAAACACGATGTTACACTCCCAACACTGGTTTGAAATTCTACCAAACAGTTTTTTTTGATTGCACACAACAAAGCCATCCAAGGGGTCCAAGTAGTTTTAAAGTATTTATTTTAAGCGCTTCCTGCAGCCAGTTTGACAAACGGGTTTCAGCGTTTCCGCCTTCGTCAGTGTCAATCTGAAACTTTACTCATTTTGGTTTAAATAAAAAACACAATTGCTGAATTAATCAACATAGAAAGATTCCGTGCACTATTTACAAGTGAAAACGAAAAATAGAAAATGGACTTCAACCTTTCAAAAGCGACGGCCATCTTTGAATGGTACACATAATTTTTTTCATAGTTTGGAACATTGCGAGTAATCCCAGTCTTGCAGAACATGTGGTGTTTGAATTTTGTTTCTGCGCATTATGCTGTTCTCCTTGCCCATTCAGGGCGGAATAATTTGAATAATGGACAATCGCCATACGAACATCAATTGAGTAATGGTCATATACTATATCAGCAGTGTGTCTAAGGCGATAGAGATGTTATCTACACCTTATAAGATTGTTTGGAATATTGTACCGAAAAATGATTTTCATTTCAATTGACACAGAACGAAACTGCAGTACATGTCACAATTATGTGTACCATTCAAAGATGGCCGTCGCTTTTGAAAGGTTGAAGTCCATTTTCTATTTTATGTTTTCACTTGTAAATAGTGCACGGAATCTTTCTATGTTGATGAATATTCTCTTTTTCACAGGGAACGTAGTGCTCCAAACATACCACAATCTGCATGGGCAGTCCCAAACATAAATGCAGTGCTCCAACATGCACGTAATAAATTTAGAGATCTTTCTCTCCTTGCTATTGGGTAACTTGTACGTGTTGCAGTTGTTACTATGCTTGCAAGCTTTGCACATGCCACATTTGGAAAAATAAAAACACCCGTACCCAATGTTCCCTCTTATTTTTTTCCTCTGTGTGCGGCAGTCGAGGGTCTCTGTGCGCTGCAACCATGGCTATGTGCGCCAGGAACCAAACCGCGCGTGTCTGCGGCGACAAATGGCACTCAAAACGTTTACTTTAAAAAGTGAAAAGATGGTGCATTTTCACACATACAGCGCCACAATAAGGGTCTTATGGGCAGTTTGCAAATGTATTGTATTGCCTGTATTTTCATTGTTGTCGGTGACTGCTGTTGTCTGTCTTTCCCGCTGCCTGTACGTGGTCCGTGCCCCTTTTTCTTGCCTCTGTTTCCCTCGCTGTCCCTGTGCTCTCCCTGCTCGGTCTTTCCTTCTTTACCCCTCGCTGCCAGTGTCTCTGCCCAGTTTTCCCTTCTGTTCCCCTCGCTGTCCCCATGCCTCTCTGCCCGTTCTGCCTTCTGTTCTTAGCTGCCCCTATATTTCTGAGCTGCCCCTATATTTCTGTATTCTGCCTCTGTGCCATTAGTTTTTTATGCCCGTCTGCCCTCTGTGCCACTCGTTTTTGTGCCCCTTTTGCCTTCTGTTCCACTAGTTTTCCCCTCGTTTTTTGTGCCTTTCTTCCCTCTGTTCCACTTGTTTTTTGTGCCTTTCTGCCCTCCGTTCCACTGTTTTTTTGTGCCTTTCTGTCCTGTGTTCCACTCGTTTTCCCCTCATTTTTTGTGCCCTTCTGCCCTCTGGTCCACTCGTTTTTTGTGCCTTTCTGCCCTTTGTTCCACTCGTATTTTGTGCCTTTCTGCCCTCTGTTCCACTTAGTTTTCCCCTAGTTTTTTGTGCCCTTCTGCCCTCTGTTCCACTCGTTTTTTGTGCCTTTTGCTCTCTGTTCCACTACCTTTCTCCCTCGTTTTTTTGTGCCCTTCTGCCCTCTGTTCCACTGGTTTGTTGTGCCCTCCTGCCCTCTGTGCCACTCGTTTTTTCCCATGTTTTTGTGCCCCTTTTGCCTTCTGTTCCGCTCGTTTCCCCAGCCGCTGTGCCATCTGCGGCCCGCCCCCCTGACTGCCCAATGTGGCCTTTTGTTAAAGTATTGCTGTTAATCAGTGTCCCTTCACGGGCTCTGATTAACAGCAATACTTAAACAAAAGGCCACAGTCTGCCCCGTGCTCCCACATAGCCACAAGCCCCACCAGCCCCCCGCCTCCTTACCTGCACCCCTCACGACCGATCCGCCGCACCCCATGGAAAAGTGCATCATGTTCGTGCCGCTCGCTTTTCCGGCGGCGTGACTCTCTCCCTCGACGTCCTGTGTGCGCGCTCCACGCGAGGCGGTGCACGCGGATTTTAGGGGAGGTGCATGCGCACGCCCTAGAGGGAACGGTGCCTATACCCTTTAGCCACCTCTGTTCCCTGGCTCGTTGGAAGTGGCTGTGTGTGGGTATCTCATGAGTGATCTAGCTCTCCTATAGGTGGTGCTTGTGTGGGATCCCACTAGGGAATTGAGTATGGGTTCTGCATTCAAAACTGCCTAGTCGTTGTTCATCAGTTTCTTGACCTCATCAGACCTATTATTAAAGTTCGTGATGAACCTTATTGTGTTATAATTTTCAGTTTTCTTCTTGCTGAAAAGGAGATTTTCTCTCTTAAGGGATGTCACCCTGTTTTTAGCTGATTTAAATACCTTATCAGGGTATCTCTTGTCCTGGAATCTGTCAGTCATGGTGCCACATTCTGTCTCAAACAGTCACAGCTGCCACCGAAAAGTACAGGTGGGGTGGGGGTAGTTATATCAATAAAATTGCTTTGCTGGCTGCTGTTTACGTCGAGCTCTGTCCTCTACTTGTTCCTGTAGAAAAGCAGGGAGCACTCTCAGGCTCCCCTAAGCCAATCACGACGCTGCTGTCACCATGCAAAAAAAAAAAAAAAAAAAGATGGATGTAGGCCCAGATCTCTGTACTGGGGTGAATGTATGACATTGTTCTGCATTCTGTCCATCAATTGTTGTTTTTGCATTTGTCACCCCGAGTGGGATGGGTATGCTCAGATGTGAGTCCCATGCTCTCCACACCACTGGAGTCAAGCTATCCTGGCTGAAGAAGGCTGATAGCCAGAAACCGGTTCTAGGATGCTTGATTCTGGTCCAGGAAAGACATGGCTTGGCAGTTCGGGCTGGACTGTTCCCATGTGGCACAGGGTCAAGGCTGATTTGCATATGGCCATGTCTGAACTGGGGTAGTGTGGAGTGCAAAAAAAAACGATGGATGTAGGCCCAGATCTCTGTACTGGGGTGAATGTATGACATTGTTCTGCATTCTGTCCATCAACTATTGTTTTTGCATTTGTCACCCCGAGTGGGATGGGTATGCTCAGACATGAGTCCCATGCTCTCCACACCACTGTAGTCAAGCTATCCTGGCTGAAGAAGGCTGATAGCCAGAAACCGGTCCTAGGATGCTTGATTACGGTCCAGGAAAGACATGGTTTGGCAGTTCGGGCTGGACTGTTCCCATGTGGCACAGGGTCAAGGCTGATTTGCATATGGCCATGTCTGAACTGTGGTGGTGTGGAGTGCAAAAAAACGATAGATGTAGGCCCAGATCTCTGTACTGGGGTGAATGTATGACATTGTTCTGCATTCTGTCCATCAATTGTTGTTTTTGGAGCTGTCACCATGACAGCAGCGTCCTTATTGGTCTGAGCTCCGTGGTTCGGCACTCAGATGGGGGTTAAATGAGCCTGTGCATGTTCTCCACAAATGGTTGCACAATACAGCCATTGGAGAACATGCATGTACACTTAAGTGCCCCAACCTTTCCTCCCCAGCTTGCTGTGACTACAACCCAGCCCCTCCCCGCAAACCTTCCTCTGTAAGGAAAAATGCAATTATAATAATGTTGTGTTATCGTTCTATTTTTTCCACTGCTCAAAGAGCAGTGTGCAGCGCTCCTGCGCCGTAGCGGAGGAGCTGCTGCTAATTTCAAATATATCTTTATTGGAGCAGTTTCTTTTGGTTCAAAGGATTTCGCTGGAGCAAATGCTCCATTTGATGTTGATAGGGTGGTAGCCAGCAGTATGCTCTTGCCAGCTATCTCTTTTCTGTTCATTCTGGTAGTGAGTTGTCCATCATTTACCGTGAGGCAGATGTCAAGGTACTTTAAGCTGGTGTGGATAATCGTATGTGTAAAGCTCCGGTTAAGGTTGTTTTTCTGTAAGGTATTGACTAATTCTATGGGTAGTCTTTCCTCTCCATCCCATATAATAAAAAGGTCGTCAATGTACCATATCCACATAATGATGTAGGAGGTGAACATCTCATGCTCCTCTGTCCAGACCACTTGCGTCTTCCACCAGATATATACATAATGCACTTGCACTTTATTAAATAGCTCGATGTTAGCTTGCGACACGAGGTACTTCAGTGTTTTATACCCATCCTCCACTATGTGTTCCATACATGAAATTTGTATCCGCATTTATAGCTTTTAGATGAACCATCGAAGGTGGTATTTATGTTCTGGAGTGAGCATGGTAAGATAATGACCTTTTTGCACTGTTTACTTGTACACTTTAGCGAATGCCACCCTGGGGAATTCTTAATTTGGAAGAATACCCACGTATTTTCGCATTTGCACCTTATGTATACTTAATGCACAAGCACTTTTTTCATTGAAATCTTGAGAAAAGTGAGTATTCATTGGTTCTTTTAAAATCATGTAATGAACTCTCTACCCTCATCATTCTATATATAAGTTTTTTAGGGCTTGCGCCTGCGTTGCAGTGCGCAGCACTGCTTGTGCAGTGCGCAGCACTGCTTGTGCAGAGCGCAGCACTGCTTGTGCAGAGCGAGAGCCCTTTTGTTTGGGGTTTTGAAAGCTGCCCACACGCTTGTGCGTGTGATCAAGATTTCTCCCTCATGCATTGGCTTTCGCGGCTTTTTTTTATTTTTTAAAAAGGCACATGATTGGGCAAAGGCAGGCGCATGTCCCGCTTTTGTAACGCCCATTCCTGACGATGGCTAGCACGCGCAGCAGCGTGCGCTCGACTTGCTGCCGCGCTCCTTCCCCCCGTGAACCACTAGTTTTGTTTTTTATCTCTGAGGGTGGTCAGCATTCCCCTCCCTCCCCCCCCTAATTTGCTTTTGCGGTAGTCCGTTGTTTGACTACTTTCTCTTGTGATTATATGCACACCACCTGTTAATAGGACTTTTTTTTTACATTCTTATTACTTTAAACTTTAATGGCTATTGTATATGCTTACAAATGTTGCTGAGTTGTCAAGGTCAGAGCTGCTGGCTTTGCCAGTGCTTGTTACCTATTGCACTCGGAAGGCAGCATGGATGCTGATTTACAAAAATGCCAGAGGAATACGCGTACCTGCAAGTAGATGTGAAGCCTGCATTAACTCGCTCGAAGTCATTAAACTGGCCGGCGACCAGTCCTGGCGTTCTAGTCAAACACAGCAATGCATGCCTGGACTTGTAGTTTCGCATTAAAGTATGAGCCTCAAAGTACCACAATGCTCATCACCAGCACTGGAGCTATACACCTTATATCATGTGACCCGCTGAAGGATCTGGTGGTTATATGAATACTTAAAAAGCACCAAGTGCAAGTCTCACAGCGCTTTCAAGTCTGCGCCTTCAAAGATGGGCCCCAGGGGTTCAGCCTCCTTCAGGACTACAATGGGATTTGGCTCCTAAGAAAGTGTAGCATAGCGCTGCTCATCTCAGCGCCAATAAAGTGGGACTCGAGGAATTGGGCGTCGACTCCCCACCCCAACGAGACAGAGGGCGCTTTTAGGAGTGGTGCATTATTCTGTGACGCACAAGTGACGTCGGCGGGGTTTGTTTTAGGTCTTCCTTCTGTCTGCCTGGGAGGCGTGCCAGGGCGAGCAAACAATTAAACCTGGTGTCCAGGTACTTATGTGCTGCCCAGGGACAGGCTGATAGCAAAGCGCCCGAGCAGAGCAGGCAAATAACCTCATGAAAGTACCACTGTTAGGGCTGGAAGGAGCTATCACTACATTAACGTGCGGCATAATACAGCTGTCGGAGAGGGGGGGGGGGGGTATATGACATACTAATGTTTCAATCTGGCACATAACCCGCATTCCATCCTGGCCCTGCCGTCCCAGACGATGATACACCCAGGTGTCTTTAGGACTGTGACATAGCGCCAACTATACCGGTTGCAAGGCGCTATTATATGGATAGAAGGGGAAAAAAGTTGATAAAGAGATTGATAGAGCTCCCATATTTTCCATTTCCACACATGAGTAGCACGTCCAGTCATTTTCTTTACATTCTAGAGTTCCTGGTTTTACAGTGGGTTACACAGGACAACAAATCCCAGCATGCATCTACAAGTCTGTACTGGAGAAGCAACTGAGGCATGGAGCTCGACAACTTAAGAGCGTTGAAAGATTGGTGTCAAAACTTGCATTCAGGCAGATACCAGCCTAAGTTCACTTATTTGTTGAGGGGTTTTGTCAAGAGCCATGCGTCAACTTGCAGCAACTTCGTAGTGCTTGAATATCTAGGCACGAAGGTCATGCGTAGTGAGAGCCCAGCCTCTGACTGCCCCCAGCCACCACCATCATGGCATCAGCACCTCCCTCAAAGCTCAACACTTCCGCTTCGAGGAGTCCTTGGTTCGGATCGGCCATCCCCTCTTGATTCGGTGTATTCCAGTGTCTGGGACACCAGATCACCAGGGATCTTCCGCCTCAAATCTTGACTTCTTTGAGAGCTCACTCGAGTTTCGTGCGTTTGAGTAGCTCAATAAGGGAAGATGTTATCTTTGAATTCTGGGAGGTGTAGTTTTACCTGTATCATTGTAAATTCTGGATTATAAATATCAGAATGCAAACAAGCATTTGCAATGCTACAGGTTTCACATTTACGCAAGATTGAGCTATTGGCATTGTAAATGGCAATGCCTTTTATTTGTTTTTGTTTTTGAAACATAAATAAAAGCCATTGTCAGCTTAAACTCGTTGTTATGAGACACTACCATGATGTGGCCGCCGCTGTCTTTAGTTATTACTCGTTATGTAACACCTCAGATTTGGTTTACGGGCATCTTTTAGCGCTGTACATTAACGTACCTTAAAAGTTAAGTTTTTACCAAACCTGCTCAAAGTCATGTGGTAAACCGAGACCTCAGAAGCTGAGGCACTCTAGGTTTTATGGGAAAAGCTTAGGCGCTCTAATTTGTGTCAGACGGTAAAATAGAGAGAAGCCCAAAGGCGGGGTTTGGCACGAGTCGAGTCGGACAAAAACACGAACCTGGTTTTGGATGTACAAAAAGAAAACATATGCTCACTATTGGAAGCAGGGCCGGCTTTAACACTGGTGGCGCCCTGTGCGCAAATGTCTGATGCTGGCCCTCCCAATGACCACCTCTGCCACAGATTCCCTCACTAGCACCCTTTAACAGTGCCCCTCAAGTCTCCATAACCACGGTCTCTCAGATTCATTTAGTTTTATAGCACCACTCAGACCAGTGTAAGGTGTCAGAGCACTTTACATCACACACACATTGCACAGAGACAATCGGATGTGTGTAAATCAGTGTGTTGGAAATGTTACACCAGACAGGACTACAAGGTGTAGGAGTGACATATCATCTACACTAGTAGGTAATAAAGTTTATGAGTCCTTTGTCAGATTCTCACCTGAGTTTCTGCGGAAACGCCACAGAACTGAAGATAAGGTCCGCCACTTCACCCAATCACCTATTGTGCCTGGCTACAACCAGGGCAACAATGGTAATCCGGGGAAGAAGGGAAACAAAACAAGGAAAGGAAGGAATGAAATCCCTCGACGTCTTTATCACCACAGTATTCTTCTTCATAAACAAAATAAGCTAAAAGAAATGAATAACAATTAGCTGTAAACAATATACTTCTATCGATAATATTCAAAAAAGCCCTCTATGTCTTTACCTTAACTTTCCCTTCTTCTGTAATAATAATGAAGGTATGAAAAAAGATCTGTTGAGGCAAGTGTCTGTGGGTGCAAAGAGCATAAGGTTAAGTACATTCAACAGGGCCAATAAACCATGTACTGTTCTACTAATTAGGTACACTGCCCACCTTTATTTGTAAAATACTTAGAGACTAGCGAAGTCCTGTGGTGACCTTACAGACGTAAATAACAATCTTCTGAAAAAGTGCTCAATGGAGGAACCCTGTACCTGTGGGTTATTGGTTGAGGCAAGCACTGTCATAATCAGGAACTCGGATAAGAAATAACATAAAGAGCAGCCATGGGCGTCCGCAGAAATGTTTCCAGGGGGGGCAAAATTTTAACTTCATCACTCGCCTTCCAGGGCGGGGCAACATTTTAACTTCCTCACTCGCCTTCAAGGCACGTTTAATGCAGAAGGCCCATTGCCATTCTTTATGTGATGATCAGCAGCAGAGAGAATGACAATGGGCCTGTCCACAGTCTGCTCGAGGTTGGGGAGGCTGCAGCCTCTAGAGTTCAAAGAGAAGTGCGAGAGGCCCCAAGTGAGAGAACATTTAAACTCCTGGGGCTTCTCACAGGGGAACAGCCTGCTGGAATCTTGAACATTACGGACCAAAAGGAATGGGACTGGCGATCCAGGGGGGGGCAAGCGCACCCCCTTGCCCTCCCCTGCGGACGCCCATGAGAGCAGCGCGAGGGGCGCTGTTACCATATATACAATCCTCCGTTGTTTATACAGTGGGAGGGTCAGTATTTCCAAGGGCTAAATGGCACAGTAGCCCTTATGCCCAGCCAGTAAGCGGTTCAGTCAGGTCCAAAGTCCGGCTGGCCGACGGAACCAACTGAAGAAGTCCGGCCAGCCAGCGGAACAACAACCACTCTGCCCATCCCGCCGATTAAACAAGAGTACCGGAAATCCCACCAGCCGGTGGGACTTTGAAGTCACAAGCTTTGGGAGTTCAGGCGGAGCAGGGCTCCCAGGAACAATTTCCACAAAGGTGCGAGAACGAGGTAATCCCGAACCAGAAAGCAGGGGGATCGAGTGAAGTCCAGGAAATGTCCAGTATACATCAGCCAAACAGGAATTCCGACTGCAAGAGCAAACAAGGAACCGACGGAGGGGAAGTGCGGGACTCGACGCGACCCGGAAGTGAATCCGAAAGGCAAAAAACACTAGACCGCAAAGCGCTGAGACCAGGGGCGAGTCAAGTTTTATGCTAGTCTGACCTCCTCGCGCTTGCATATATTTCGGCCGCCATCTTTAAATGGAGTGCTCCCGCAATGGAGCGCTCCGGCAATCGTGACATCCTTATTCTGGAAAAAACACAAATTCAGAATTTAAAACGTAACATCATTGTAAGGGGTTTTCTTTAGTAATAACAATTGTTTTGTACCCAAATGAACCCTTTTCACAGGATTAGGATGATGAAAGACTGGGCAAAACAAATATAGCTCTAACATATGCCTTGCAGTTTGCATACAACTCTTTGATGACAGTTACTAGCTCAATGTTCTATATTAGGATTTTGACTTATAAATGAAAAGTTACAAATGAAGCTTTCTTACAGAAGCAGTAACCCACTGACCTATTTACATTATATGCATTTTGTTGTATGCATAGTACACGTTCTTAGCAGCAGGCATTTTAACCCTATGTGCTACCTTAGGATGAGTCAAAACTTCCACTAGACAAACGTGCAGTCTCTTTCCAGTAAGACGAATAATCACCTGAGTTATCTTGACATTTTAATTGATACCTGGAAATTGCTGGAGGCCAGGATGGAGGCAGCAGGTGCTAATATACTTGTAAAAATTACTCCCCCCCCACCCCCTCTACCCCCCCACCCCACGTCAGCGCCTGGTGCAGTCGCACCGTCCTAGAGCCGGACTTGACTGGAAGGATTCTTGTAGCAGGGGCGGTCGCCAGGGCAGGCACAAAACAAACTCAAGGCGGGACAAATATCTACAATTCACCAAGGAAAGGAATGGACTGTTTAAGGGCAGACCAAGCAACCAATTAAAAAGTGCTGGCCATGTTCAATGCCCACAGAAGGATTACATCATGCCTCGCAGAACAGCGCATGCACGCTGCCTCTAAGCTCGACCTAACAAGGAAGGTATGGTATTTGTATGACTCATTAGCACCTGAATCGTCACCTCCTGTTGAAACTCTTAGTTGACTAATTTTCAGGTCTCCCCCTTCTTCGAATTTGGACTATTAAATTTGTGCTGGCTGGTTCCGGCTAACTTAAACACTACACAATGGGATTAGCTTATAACTATCCGTTGGTGGTCATGTCTGAAGGAGGTAAACATCCGTTCCTGTCATCTCATAGGAAACTTGCGGATGGCATGCCCTTTCGTTGCTGTGTATTTTTTATGAGAGCAAGTTCTTTGCGAATTTTTGCTCTAGTTCTCGCTTATAGGAGGAGTGTTATTGCTTGGAGTGTCTTTCTTTTTTTTTTTTTTTTGAAAACAGATTTTATTGATTGCATGGTAGGAACATATCAAGTAATTCTCTGACATCCAGGACCTCATTCAAACAACGAAACACTCTATCCCAGAACCGCTGGAGAACCCTGCAGTCCCACACTGTGTGCAGCAGCGTTCCCACTTCTGTGCTGCACCTAAGATCATCAGGGGATGCAATCAATCCCGCTCTCCAAAAGCGCTGTCTGGTGTAGTACGTACGATGAAGGTACCTGAATTGTATCAGTCGAAAGCGTGTGGAAATGGCCGCTCCCCTGGGCCCCTCCAGTGCCTCCACCCAATCCTCCTCGTCTAGTTCCCCAACATCCCGCTCCCACTGGGTCCTGAGATGGGCAAGGTCTGAGGCGCTGTATCGTACCAGGGTTTGATATATGCGGGATATCTTTTTGTCTGGCAGTTCTCCCATGAAAACTTTGGCCTCAATAGGACTAAATTCTGGTATGTCTTCCACTCCCTGAAGATATGGGGTCAGGGCATGTCGGAATTGGAGGTATTTGTAAAATTGGGCGTGTGGCATTTTAAACTCCTCCCGCAGCTTGGAGTGTCTTTCTGGCTTCATGTTTGTGAGATGTGTGTAGTTCATCTGGTGGTTGTACCCAGAGTTTAAGTGGGTGCTAGGTCTCTTCGTCCTATGGAGGGCTGTCAAAAAGCATTTGGGGTGGCTTTGTTTATAAATACTGGGTTTTACACGGGGGGGCACAGATCTGAAAGAGATGCATGGGACCACAAACAGTGGCACCACAGTGAAGAGGTAGTGTAATGTCTTGCTGCATGACGAACTCTGGCATTATTTCAATGATAGGTGTAAACGCTTCATCGAGGTGCATTTAGCCAGCGGTACCTGCATCACAGCACTTATTTGTCTAACTTTTAGCCATGCTCCACAGCAGCCGCGCTGCTCTGCAACATGACTAAAAGACATTTGCAAAGCTGACCCCTCTGGCATAGCCAAAAGGTATTGACTTTGTCAATGCTTGTTCTTTAATATGCGTGCCACAGTGTAAGTGGTAAAACGCGAGGAGGTGGTAACGTGCAGCAGCGTGCCCTGCAGAATTGCATTAAGTCCTGAACTGAGGGCAATCACTGACAGACACATGGTCATTCCCCTCAGCATGCTGTAAACATACCCTGCATTGTGCTGTAAGGCTGAGGGTGGATATCCCTTAGCATAAAAGTGCAAGACCTGCTAAAAAGGTCAGCCATCCAGTGATTGTTAAAAGTCAGAAGTTAGAAAAGGATATACCATGAAGTATGCTTCTGACTGACCCTTTAATTATGAGCTTTATCTTCTGAGAGTGAGCAACCAGATTCACTCTGTTACTCATGCCATACCATCACATCACATCACATCACATAACAAAACATACTATACAATGACAAACCATACTATTCAGAAATACAGAATAACAGGAATACCTCTTTATTGCAACCAACACCATGCCATATCATACTATTCAATGACAGATCATACCATACCATACCATAGTGTACCATAACAGCCCATACCATAGCATACAATGATGTTTACAGATGAAAAAAGTCTCCCCTTAACTAGTGAGTTTGTTGCCATTCACAAACTCCTATCCGATCCGTCCCCTACTTTGAAATGGTCAGAAGTCACACTGGGGAAGTAGCAACTTTAAATAAAATGAGAGACAAGGTTGTACAACTAGTGTGTATTCTTCCAAACAGCATTGAGTGCTAACACTTTTAAATTGCACATCTCCGACGGTATAATACAAAAATCCACTTCACACCACATAATTCCACAACTAACAATTCCAATCCAAGCCACATCATTCCACTGCACAACCTATACATCCATAACACATGGATAAAAGACATTGTCCTTTACAACACCAATAGCTCTAACTCAAGTATATGCGAGCCCTATTGCATTTCCAATGCTTGTTTGTTTATGCGTCAAACAATTTGAGGCAAACACCCGAAGAATGCATTGTCAATTGTTAATCAGACGGATTTGTGAATGTTTTAACAAAAAATTATTTTCATTTTGAATTTGCAGAAGATTTATTGATCGAAATAATCTGACAGTGAATGGGTGTTGAGTTTGTTTTCCATGGCTGTTATTACAGGAAACCATGTGATCTGCAGGTCCGGTATTTTAATTTGGCAAAGCAGTAACGCTCGTTGTGTTAGCAAGGCAAAGATGCCGAAATGCGTTACAGCGAAAGAATAAATGCAAAGAAACTTTAAAGTCCACACCTAGTTTCGGTGTCTAATTTCTATTTTGGAATTGGAGCTGGTGTGTGTATATGTGTGTGTCTTGGTGTGTATGTATATATATATATATATATATATATATATATATATATATATATATATATATATATATCTGGTGGGAGAAGCAAGTGGTCTGGACAGAGGAGCACGAGATGTTATACATATGTATGTAACTCCATACACCTGCCTTCCAATGTAGACAGACTCCAGCACCCTCAAGTTCACTGTCAAATGCGGTTTATTGGCAGAAAAAACAATGGTGATGCGTTTCAACCGCCGTAGCTGCCTTTATCAAAGCAATTGTGATTGCCATCTTTTTTCTTTAAATACATGTTCCCGGGCCTACCACAGGTCTTAAAGTGACAGTGCTAATACATTTAAAGTGACATAGTGCAATCCCGATTAAAGTGACATGTAAATCTCCGCCTTATACTGTATCTAATTCAATTCATTGTGATTTAGAGAGCTTTGTTATACATATTGTTTTAAATGATATATCACACATAACAAGTACCTGGGATAGCCACTTATAAGATTCTTAACTGGCTCTTGGTGTCGCCTACAATGTATTTCTGATTTGACAAGTAGCTGATCCAGGGCAAGTGTCCAATGTGACCCACTAATGACAGAACCTGTGTTCCTTAGAGGTCTAGTTACCTTCCCCAGTATTGTGCACCTGTTGCTCATTTCGATTTTCCTCAAATATGTCATGTCCATGTTTGATTCGCGGCAAAGATTACAAGTATATTCCAATAATCACACTTATAAAAACTTAAACAATATGTGACCCTGTGAAAAGCATTCACCAACAATCTATTAATCATGGTCTGGATTGTACTGGGAAATAGAGTTATATCAGTGCCATATTAATAAAATCTGTTAATTCAATTTATCCCTGCGGGCTACCGGCAAACAGGTGGGAGACAAATTCATTACTTCTAAAGGTGACTTCTGGGAAACAAAACCTCACAGCCTTACAGATGGACATACAGGTCTTCTTCACTGTTGAGGCCCTGTTGCATTTTCGTGTTGAATCTCATGATGTATCTTGATTCTAATTGCCTCAGAAACCACTCTCTGTTGCCACCTCTCGGTCTTACCGACACTTGACATAGCATGCAATATTCTAAATTGCTAATGTCACTGTTGTGTACCTGCTCAAAGTGTCTAGCAACAGGGTACGATTGGTCCAGGTGCTTGATGACATGAATGTGTTGCAGGATGCGTTGGTGTGCTTTTAAGATGGTGCTCTCTATATAGAGTTTGTGACTGCTGCATCTCAAGACATATACGGTATATTCACTCCTGCAGGTTAATGGTTTTAGGATCTTCCACTTGGTATCTGTAAATGGCAGAGGTACCTCAATTGTGTTTACCCCAAACTTGAATGCCTTACATTTGTGACAGCACAAAAATCCTTTGCTTCCGCTAAGCCAACCCTGCTGTTGTTTCAATCTGGGGGTGTTATTGGTGTCATTCCTCATTGATCTAGCATTCCGGAAAGTTAAAAGTGGTCTTTTTTAAATTCTAGGGACAAATATATGGTCACTACTATTCAGATGCCAATGCTTTTGAAAAATGACACGGATCTCTTGATGTTGATTGCTGTAGCCCATGATGAATCCTATGGCTAGCCCTGAATCAGTCTGTGTGTGTGTTTTTCTTCTGTGAAAATGAGCTTTTCTCTGGGACTCTGATTGGCTTTAACCTTTGCTGCATCCAACTTTGCCTTGCTGTACCCTCTCCTTAAGAACCTCCCTGTTAGATCAGTTTGTGCAGCTTTGAGCTGTTTTTCCTCTCTGCAGTTTCTCTGCATGTAGAAATTTTCTGCATAGGGTATACTGTTTTTTAACTTTGTTGGGTGGAAAATATGGGCATGCAGCACTCTGTTTCCAGCTGTACTCTTCCTAAATGTCTTAGTTTGCAGAGTCTTATTCACCACATAGATAGTCAGATCGAGGAACTCAACCTCTTTCTCACTTATGTATGAGGTGAATTGGAGATAAAGCTCATTACCATTCAGTCCCTCCACAAATTTCATGGCAGAAGTTTGATCTCCATGCCATATGAAGAAAAGATTGTCTATATAGCGCAACAACAGGATCACATTCTCAAACAGTTCAGTGGCAAATTTCTTTGCGAGCACCTACTCCTCCCAACAGCCCATATGCAAGTTCGCATAACTGGGGGAAAAACAGGTGCCCATAGCTGTGCCCCTCATCTGCTGATACAAATCAGATCCCAACATAAAGATGTTATTGCATAAACACCACTTGAGCATATCCAACAGCATTTCTGTGTGGTTGTATATTATTATTGGCCATGAGCTTAGAAGTGTTGTGCTGCCTTTAATCCATCTTGATGTGAGATGCTAGTATATAGGGATGTCACATCAAGTGTGATCATGATGTCAGCCCTTTGACATCCTACATTGTAGATCTTCTTCAGATAGTCAATGTCCCTATTGTATGACTGTAGCTTTTTAACTGGGACCTGTAGAAAATAATCCAGATATTTGGAGGTGTTTTTGAAGAGACTTCCTATGGCCGAAATGATGGATCGGCCAGGCGGTACATCGATGTTTTTGTGCACTTTTGGTATCAAGTAGAAAAAAGGTATCACTAGATTCTCTACTTTTAGGAATTTTAATTCTGCCTGTGAGATAAGACCTCCTGCTCTCCAATGACTTAAATCCGAGTAAAGGTTAGTGGTTATCTCCTGCAAGGTGTTTTTGTCTACTTTGGTATAGCACAGGTGGTCACTGAGGTGGCTTTGTGCCTCTGTCTGATACATGGCTAGGGGACACAATACGACATTACCCCCCTTGTCTGCTTGTCATACCACTATGTCAGGACGGGAATGTAGGCCGAAGCCCGTGCAAAGTTACAAATGGGTAAATGGCAAAATAAATGTGGGATAAAAAAAAGTAAAATGCAATTCGCTGATTTAACTTGACACATTCAAAAACCTGCCTTGTGTATTGTACAACATAACTGTTGAATTTTTAAAATGCACCTGTTTGTCTTAGCAGTGGAAATAAATGTGTTCCAATAATACGCGGTCTAAAGCAACTGTACTAATAAACACACATTCATTACTTCATTTCAAAGGTCAAATTCAAGTTGATTGCCACAGCAAAAAAAATTTAGAAAAACACTGATTATTCCCTCACAAATTGCATGCAACAATTTAAGAAGAAACAACTCTCCTAGTAGTCAATATACCTCTGCAATATGATTTTTACCTTATTGCACACATTTAGTCCCTTGAATCCTGGTTTGGTTAAATACCTTTTATTAAAACAAATATGCATGAAAATATGCCATGGCATAAAGAGTCTATGTAGCTGCCCAGAATGTATTATGGTATTTATTACTGTTGCTGATGGAGTCTTCCCCTCTAAAGTCATGGCCCCTCCCCACACTCAACAATGGTAATAGTATAATACACTCTGCACATCTGTCTGATATAATATATATATATATATATATATATACAGCCACACACACAGCGGTAAAGCCCATAGAGTACATTTGTTGCATCATTGGCTGTAAAGCTGGGTTAGCTTAGCAGGCACAGTTGTGAGAACTGCTACTATAAATTGGGTGTAAGTGGAATTATTTGCGAGAAATATTATTTTTTGGGGGGGAAAATGATTTTACAATCCACTGTAGGGAATTTGGAGTTTCTTTATCAAAAGCAAGACCTGCCCTTTAAAAACCTTGAAAAATTGAGCAAATTCTAATACAGATTGTGATCTCGTGAGGCCTGTTTAACCTGGCAACACTGTCTTTAAGTGGCAGCAGTGAAATTCACTATTGAATAGATTAGATTTTCAAAAAATAATTGCTAATGAAAAATAGAATTCTGATAATATGTATTATGTATGCACCTAAACAGATTACTCAGTGGCAGTAGCAACTGTGTTGTTCTAGTTGAGTCAGAATTTCTGTGGGAATATGGTTTTTTTGGTCTGCTAGAAAGGTTGAGGCCTCTTGACGAATCTTCACAGAACTTAAAAAAAAAGGTTCTAGCAGGTCCCAGTGCGGCTCTCATGTGTAGTACCATGGTGTGGAAATGTGTAATATTTTACTTAGCACAAGCAACAGCCATTTTTACTGTGGTGTCCATTTTGTTTCCTTCATAAATTCTTTCGCACTCTGCTGTTTGCCTTTTCACTCTGCTTGTGCCATCTATTTTAGTTGACCTCATGACATGGCTGAGCAATGTACGTGATGGGGGTTTGTTGCTGTTAGTGCACCTGGTCTTAGATGTTATCTGTTGACTGTTTACTGCTGCCATAAGCATACCTGACCCCCTCCCTATTTGCTGACCAAGTAGTTATCCATCTGCCCTTGTTTGCTGATAGCTATTTGTAAACTTGTTCCTTCCATTTCTGTCCACATGCTTACATTGCCAAAAGAGAGTATATTAAAGACGATGGTCTGTGAGTTCAGGGTATTTCCTCCTGCAACACTAGAGAGTTGTGTGGACGTGGTTCCACTCATGAATGATTAATAAGCTTGTTATTTTATTTCAACTCCAGTGCTGTTCTCTTTTCGTTAGTCTTTGGAACCCGTGGATGAGGGGGTGACCTGCACCAGTGTGCTCACATTCGGGTACATTTCCACAATGGTACACTGTTGGGAGTGGTGCAGTGGGGCAATGCAAACTTCACCAAGTGAAACTTGCATGCATGGTCCTGCTGTACCAGGGAAGTGATGCTTGGGCATCATACCCCCCAAAAAAACCATTAGAATGATAATAGAGACTTGTGAGGTGGGGGTGCCTTGGGGATTGTTTTCAAGACCTGGCCTGCAGCCAACCTCACACCATGCACTGTTGTTTGGGAGCCTGCTGGGAGTTGGGCGTGAGGTCATAAGTAGTTCATTGTGGGGGTACAAGGTCTAGATAGCTCAGTGAACTGTAACGGGCAAATATGCGTATATTGTTATATATACCTGAACTGTGAATGCGCCTTTAGGTTTTTTTAATTGTGTACTTTCACTTTTGACACTCCTACAACAGTAATGTGATATATTTTTGTTGTTTATGTAAACTCCCTCTACGCCGTCACTTGCATATCTCAGGATATAATCCTTTCTCCCATGCAAGCCTGCCTGCTCTCCTCCTGGACTCTGGTCACCACAATACAAACACTCGGTTAAGGTATAGTACAACTTCTGACTTTTCAATCAGTTTACCCATTCACACTACTCCACTTCTTAATCTTGTTTTTATGCAGAACACTGCACATTTGTATCTCTTATCCGAGTTTGAGAAGGGGCTATAGTAATCTGATTGAGGACTTACTTCGTTCCAGGGCGGTGCAGTATTTTACTGGTAGGAGCCTATCTCCTATGCCTGTTTATTTATAGGTAGACCTAGTAATCTTGTGTACTCTTTCCTGCTTATCGGCCACTTCTGGGTTGGACCGTCAGACTGGTTTCTGGATTCAGAGCGAGTTCCGATCCTAAACACACTATTTTCAAGTTGTTGTATTGTTCAGTTGTGGGATAGCGCAGAGCCTTAACCTTCTGACATTGTTTGGTCCATTCTTTCGATCTTGTGGAATTATTTGCAGCTCTGTTTTCGGTTACCTGGAGCTATTTGATTTGATTTTTGATAAAAATAAGGTAATGGAGCAGTTTCATCTATTCACAACAATGGAATTTGTTTGTTTTATGTATATTTCCTTAGGAACGTGAGTGTGAATATAATAAGCTCCTACTGGGTTGCCTCGATGGCAGCATCATTTTGTGGTTTGAATGGGATGAAGGAATCGAAGGCCATGTCTTGGTTGAGGAGGTTGCTGCACTTAAGAGATTAGATTTGTGAGCTGGTTGCAAGCCTAGAAGATGTAGGTGAGGGAGAGGGATTCTTGGGGCAATCCACACAAGACCAGTACCATGAGGTGCATGGTGGACATGGACTAGAATTTACAGAACTGATCTGCAGAGCTTCAAGTGGACTGTCTCCCCTTTTACTGGTAACCCCCAGTAGTTCAAGTAGGCTGCCGTCCATTTCATTGGCGAATCCTGATGCATGTACCTCTTCCTATTACTTTTTTCTAATGAGTATTTTTTTGTGATCTGTGTTTTCACACACACAATCATACATGTTCTTATGCACCAAAGACAAATAGCCTTACGTGGTAATACCTTTCCCATTTTTTTGTAAGTTATATTAACTACGCGTGTAACGTTCTTGTAAGCATGCCAGCTTTCTTTGGCATTTGAGTTTCTGAATCAATGCTATGTCACTGTTTTTCATTGTTAATTATTTTAAAATGTACGGTTTCCAGTACTTACTGGTGGTTCACACTTTTCATGTTGAGAGATTATTCCCAGCAGGTATTTGGCTTTTTATATGGCTGAAGTAGCCCCTGCCTTTTTTGAGTGACTGTATTCTTAATTTCTACGCTTCAGAGGTCCTCTTCCACACCAAGTATCTAGCCACGTAGCACAATTCACTCACTCTCTAGCTGAATTTTACCTGAAAGCGATCAATCAAAAACACTTGCTAAACATCGCCCCTTGTCACCCCTTCTACATCCACCCATTGCTCCAGTAGTGCTCACCCTGTTAGCGCCTCACCTGCCCTTGTGCAACCCTTTTATTCACTTTCTTGTGTTCAGTATAACTTTCCTTCTTCATCATTTGAATGATAGTAAGATTTCTGATGTTTTCTAAGCCTCATGTACACCCTCTACCCCGCAGGGTCTCCCTCCTTCCATGTAAACAAAGAGTTGAAATACCCGTGTCCTCTGGTTTCATCAGACAATTCTGGTTTGATTCAACTAGTACAATCACTTATTCACCCTTTTCCTTGTTGGATCTCCATTGTTGGTTTTATTGTTTCCTGCTTTCCATCCATCCTTATCTTATTTGTACCTGCTTTAGCCATTTAAACCCAGAGGTACTTGGGTATATGACCGTGTAAATTAAAATATTTAGGCCTGCTTGTCATTCACTCCTCCCATGGTTTTATCAAATACATGAATGTGTCCCTCAGTTGCTTCCCTTCTTAGGATTCTCTTTTTCTTAAGCTTTTTTCGGTGCCACACATCTGTTATGTTGAACTTTTTCTAAGCAACTGTTTAATTTGTGTATATTCAGTGTACAGATGCAAAAATGAATGCATCTGTGTCAATTTCCAGTTCTCTATATTCTGATAACATTTCTCCATGTCTGATCATGGCAAGAATCTTTTGTTTGTATTGTATTTTTTATGATTACCGTTATATATGGCTCCAGCCTATTTATTTTGGATACATGTAAGGAAATCGATCGACTTTGCATGGTTTGTCCTATTTTGAACTCTTTTTTACTTCTTATTTTTTACGCTGGGGTGGACTATTGTCTCTTCCCCAAATTTAGAGGACAAAGTTCCTTTTGCTGAGTTAAAACTGAGCCATGTCAAAATATTTCTAATTAGTTCATTATAAGCAAGCAATTTTACTCTATGCAGAAGAACAGTTAAGAGGACTATGATACAGGCTAAATCATCACCCTGTCTTGAACCACTCGGACAGTTAGATGCTGTATTGAGATTGTGCAATTTCTTGTTGCATACTCTATTTCACTGCATTACTGTGAACTCAAACCAGTAGTGGATGTATGGGAACTTTACACGGATTGGTTTAGGGTCACTCAACAATATTATGGCAGCTCCCATCTTAAGAATTGCTGCTTGGCCCTGTGGCTCTTCATACAACACTTGAAAGAAGATAGCACCCCTCATCCACAAGAAGATCTACTGTGGTAGCAATCCATGATGCTTACTCCTACTACAAGATTTGAATCTCTTTTTGCAAAGAATCGTTGCGGATGGGGCAGGGACAATTTGCGGACCCGGCCACAGGGATATTTGAACCAGTCTCTGCTGGGATTCTGCCTACTTTCATGGTGATTTTTGTTGGGAAACTGCAAAGGCCTTGGATTTAGAGGAAGTTGACCGAATCATGTCAACCAGGTGCTAAAACTGTGGTCCTGAAGACCTTTTGATTTGGGTCTGATGGTCATGTAAAGCTAATTTAAGCCTTACTCTTTTGCGAAAAAAAAATCATAAAACAATGCGTTGCTTGGAAGGAGACCTCAAACCTTTGTGTTTTTTTGGGTGCCCCCAACAGTTTTATCAATGGCTTGGTACTGTAAAACTCAATGTCCAATGTTTGAACATTGCTAGAACTTTGAAAACTCATTTCTATAACTCCTCTTCAGAAGTTCACCATCTCAAGATTGACTGTTGCTCAGCCCTTCTGGCTTGTTTAAAGCACCTCGGTGGCTGCCTGTTTCTTCTTCAATAAATTCTTAATGTACTACTTCTCTAAGGTGGCTTTTTGATACAGGAACTTCATTCTTGTTGCTTGGCTCCTCCTCCCTTTCGCTCACCTTTGTATTCATTACTGTTTTACTATAAAGATTGTTTTTGTTTTTACCATTTTAAAGTATTTTCCTTAATAAGCCTTGTCTTTTTCTGCTGAACTTGATTTGAGCCTTTTTAAGTTTTAGATTTCTTATCTGCATTGCTATTTCGCCGTGCTGTTAATTATAACAACTCGTGCTATTTATATGAGGATAAGCATGTAGGTTTGGCCTAGCTACCCAAAGTAAGTTGATGAACTCCAACAAAAACCTGGTTTAGTTGGAGGACTAGAGTGCGGTACATAGTTTGAGACAATCATTTCTTAAAATATTGTGCTCAAGCCTTTAGTCCAGAAATATGTTTCCCATGTTTTTTAGAGTAATCTGCTGCTAAATTCTATTTTAAAGTCCATGGCAGCTATGTTCTGTCTCCAGAACAATCTGAAGATCCTATCCATTTCTATAATAAATAGTTTTTCTCTGTTTCTCTCCTTATGCTTTCTGTGCCTCGTCACTTTAAATTGCTCTGTGTATCTCTGTTTGCAGATGCAACTCATTTACCATCATTTTGCATAGCATTTTTTCTAGAAATGACAGAGTTTCTTCCGTCAACATTTTTTCTCTTCTGATGATATCTTATCCCCGCTACTCTGGTCTTCCACATCTTCCTTTGATGCATCCATTCCTCAAGCAAGCAAGCCTTCACAGAGCTTCCCAGACGTTCTTCCTGTCCTCAACCTGCAAATCTTTCTGCTTCACTTAGTCTGCTCTAGTTTTCTCGTAGTTTCCTGCAACACTTTGATACTCTGTCTCTAAGAATTGCACAGGCGGGTAAAAAATCAACCTCCAATCTGTTTGATATGAACTCTACCATCAAATTAAGATTAACCCTCTACTTGATTTAATCTCGCACAGCAGCTGAGCATGATTATTTTTCCTAAAAATGTTTCTGAGCTTTGTTTTCATAATCTCTGTCTGCTGGGTGATTTATATTGAATATAAATGAAAAGAAGTACTTGGGCTCCTCTTCACACTGACTGACTTCACTTTTGTAGAAATAAACAACTTTTTCTGGACTGAAAGACAGAGTACCCGAACCACCAGGACAGTTCCAATTGCATGTGCTCTCAGGATTCCCTGTTGAGTGGCATCATTAAAGCCTGTGGTCCCGTCTCAAGACATCTCATTAATGGTGATGGGGTTCCACATTCTTCATATTCAGGATTGCCGCTCTTATTATGATTAGCACAATGGGCAGTTTAGAATATAACTAGCAGTGGGTGACCTTCAGCAGTAGCCCAGGTTCCTGATAGTTGAATCCGGCATCTCAATTGCATGTTGTTTTTGAAGGTCGGCGTGGTCTACAGGGATCGAAAAGCAAACCTAATATCTCGTACAAGCTCCATAATGCACCAACCAACCATAGCTTTGTTTCTGATACTCTTCACATTTTTTTAATGGGTTATGTTTTTCCTATAATAAGCATGATTTGTCTCTCTTCAGACCCGCCTAAAGGATTATGGAGTAGTGTTTCCCTGCAGCAGCATAATGTGTATTGTTTTACCCTAAAAAGCAGTATCGAAAATGCATGCAATACAATTGATACAAGTAAAGTCTTGAAAGATTAAGCAAATCCAACCTATTCTGCCTCTACTTTAGCCACCCAATTCCCCCCGTCTCCACCACACTCCGCCACCAGCGCCAAAGAAGTTCCAGAGTGTGCTCCGTTCAGTCAGTCTGCTTTCTAGCTTTGGTTGGAGGCGGGAAGCCGATCAGGCGACCTTTATGGTTGGGCGTGCATGTGCTGTAGTTGCCTATTGAGTGTTGGACTTGTGAACTGATAAGTCAGGGCTGTGTGTGGAGGTTCGTTTGGCACCTGAGTCGCATGTTTTTAGCGAAGCTCTAGGTGATATGAACGCATGCTAGGCCGCAGCGAGGCGTGCCACCCACGCTCATTAAAAAGTGCTCCAGCCTTCACTTAGAGTTCTTTTTTGTGCGCATTGTAATATTCTTTTGTTATTATTGTCTAGTTATTTTGCAGATGGCTCCGTATTTACTGATTGTAGCAGGTCATGGAACTTTCAGACAAAACTGCAGCTCTGGGTTCACTTAGGAGTGAGTCATTTGCAGGTTTGTGGTGGTGGCTCACGCACAAATGCATTTCTGCTTTTTTGGTGTAGCGTGACAGCCTACACAACATTTTGTTATCAATTCTTTAAAATATGCTTACGAGTGGGCTTTGGGTTCCGCTCAGAGGCGTGATAATCTCACAGCTCCTGGTATTTGCTTTTTGGTGTATCATTCCGCCTCCATAAAGGGCTTCAGCGGAAATGCATGAGGGACTATTTTACATCTGAAAAGTATAGGCCCTTCATATGAGAAAGGTTTACACTTCTGCTTTAGGCAAACATCTGAGTCCGCTGTAAGCATTAGTTACGGAGCTGTGACTATTTCTGTCGTGACGAAACCATAAACCTTCGGTCAGTTGTGATGGGGCACATCATTGAAGCTTTGAGACGTGCTGGCGCCAACATTTAAATAGTGAATTGAGCTTCAATGGGTTATATATCAAACATGGACATTCTTAATACTGGTTAAATCTAGGACAGGTTAGTAAAGCTGCGACTGGTGCTTCAGTCAGCAGCTCCTCATCCTTGGGGGTGTTTCAGCAGAGCCCTTATATCAGTAAGCCACCGCAGAGTGCCTGCAGCAGCCTGGCCTAGGCCATTATATGTCACATGTTATGCTGCAGCCAGAGTTTGTGTACAGTAGACCGTGTGACTCTTCTGTTGTATGGCCCATATGTGTGGCATGTGGATGACATGAATAAAAGTGCACATCAGGCTGGCGACATCTGGGCTCGTCAGTAAACTAGGCTAAATGTAAGGCCTTTCACCTGAACGCCTGTAGCATTAGGTAGCTGGTGAAGGCTAAAGACAGCGCACCCAGACCCCGCTGAATCATTGGGATCCCTAGCCCAGCCAGTAGCGATGCTCCTTTTAATTTAATTTTAATTAAAAAAACATTTGTAGAGCGCGGCGTACACCTTGCGGTTTCTTGGCGCTGGGGGTTGAGTAACTGAGGGAGAAAGACCAGGAAAAGAATGAGATAAGTTTAGGCGGGGAAAGCCTGGCAGAAGAGGAAGGTTTTCAGATCTCTACGGAAGGAGAGGTAGTGGGATGCGGAGCGGAGATGGTCTGGAAGTGAGTTCCAGAAAGTGGGGGCCAGAAATGAGAAGTTAGACCCGCCCCACTTTTTGCGTGAGAAGCGGGGGATCTGGAGAAGAGACTTGGAGGAAGACCGGAGATCTCTTGCGGGGACATAAGGTTTGACTAGTGAGGAGATGAAGGCGGGGGCAGTGCCCTTACGGGCCTGAAAGACCATGCATCCGATCTTAAAGAGGGAGCGTTGTTTCACGGGGAGCCCATGGAGCTCCTTTAGAAGGGGAGTGGAGTGGTGGTAGCGTGGAAGACCGTATACCAACCGAGCCGCCTGGTTCTGGATGGTTTGGAGTCTGCGCAGGCTGTACGCTGGAATGCCATGATAGAGGGCGTTGGCGTAGTCCAATCGCGAGATTACCAGGGCGGCTATGATGATCTTTAGTGCCTGGGGGGAGAAGAAACGGGAGACAGAGCGGATAGTTCGGAGAGTGAGGAAACAGGAGGAAACCACAGAGCTGATTTGTGAGTGAAGAGTGAGCTGATTATTGATTTTGACACCCAGTGTTTTGACAGTGGTAGAGGGGGATGGTGCCGGGCCAAGAGCGGGGGGCCAGAAAAGAGAGTTCCAGGGGCTGGATGAACCACCAGTGAGAACCAGCTCGGTTTTGTCCGGGTTCAGTTTAAGATGGTTGTGGTTCATCCAGTCCCTGATAAATGTCATAGTTGACTGGAAATTAGAGACCGAGAGAGAAGAAGGGGATAGATCAAAGATGAGCTGGAGGTCATCCGCGTAATTGTAGACAGTGACCTCCAGCTGCTGGAGTGCAAAGATAAGAGGGAAGATATAAAGATTGAAAAGTAAAGGAGAGAGAGAAGAGCCCTGGGGGACCCCGCAGGTGACAGGGAGAGGGGTGGAAGTGAAATCGCCTAGTCGAACCGCCTGGGTGCGGTCCCTCAGAAAGGAGGAGAGCCAGATCAGAGCTGATCCCCCGATGCCGGCCGCCTTGACACGGGAAAGTAAGATGGTATGGTCCACCGTGTCAAAGGCGGCGGAGAGATCAAGGAGGACCAGTGCCTGGTGGTGGTTGTCATCCATACCCTTCCTGAGGTTGTCTAGGACTGAGACTACGACCGATTCGGTCGAGTGCCTAGGGCGGAATCCTGCCTGAGTGTCCTGCTGTTTTTTTTCTCGTTGTTGTTAGGGACAGTATCCGGATTGGTTGATTTGGAAACCAACCTTGTGAGTAGCGCAGGTGCACTGAATGATAGGGAGCATGAATCAATCGCAACCGCAAAAGGGGCAATCACACTATGACATCGCTGATAATTGCCATCACCCAGAAGCAAGTTTGAATCGTTGCAAGGCAGACTCGGAATCCCACCCTCCGACTTTGGCAAATCGGATACCATAAATAGCGTAGGAGTACCATCAGTAATTTACAGCGCTTAGAAATAGAAAGAAGTATGATGTAATGGCTGAAGCACTGCCCTCGAGTAAGCACGCACTAACGTGAATGGAAAACTGAAGCATGCACCCACGTTTGTAGTTGTGCAAGACAGTTTTTGCTTCTTAAACACACACATCTATGTGTGGGATGCTTCTTGTTAAAGCAGAATGGAGTACTCCCACTCTGCAGTATACTAAGTCAGGTGGGCCAGCACAATTGTGCAGACTGTGTGGAGAGATTCCAAGACATCCTTCAGAAGAGTAACATTTCATTAAATGCATACTTGCCCAAGGGTCTGGATGAAATCTACTTGCCCTGTATACTAATCCACTTGTCCCATTTGATGATATGACGGCAGAAGACCCATTATGGCATTGAACTCATTATAGAGCAGCTCTGATAATAACCTCTTTGATCATGTCAGGGCTCATGTTATATCAAGGTTTGGGAGAGGATGTGGCACAGTAGCAAGAGCTGTTGACTCAAGAGCTGGGCCTCTGGGTAAGAGTCTCCGCGTCGACGCAACATCCTGTGATTTTGGGCAAAACACTTAATTTCCTCGTCGCCGTGTACAGCGCCTGGATACCCTCATGGGTGATCAGCCGCGCTACATAAATCTACAAACTAAACACAAGGTTGGGTTCTAGGAAGACTTGATCATCCCATGTCTGATTTTTACCAGACGCTAAGCTGGCAAGATTTCCATTTCTATCAAATTGTTGAACATTCACAGGCTCTGTTTAGGTGAGCTTTTGATCAGATCAGTATGCCAGAGTTCTGATTAGTAGAGAGTTCAGCGTATACAATTATTCTAAATGTGCTGTTGCTCTCTCGCTCTCCTTAGGTTCTGGGAAGCGTCTTGTGAATTGCTTTGGTAGATTTACTTTAAGCATTCACTTGATTTCACAAAATGTCACTGTAAATAAACCTAGATTATATTTGTTGTCCAGTACCTTGATACCAATTGAGGTACAATAAGGCCACTCCCAATCTGAAATTCTCCGCTTGAGCTGATCGAGTACTTCTTGGACATAACGTTTCATCTCACTGTGCCTCAGTTTCCTTGTTTACCCTTATGCTAGATCAATACTGTGTTTATAACTAGATGAATTTAGTCTTGACAGAGTCAAAATGTTCTAGGCCCGAATTTCAAAGCTGATTACACAAGTAAGCTTGACTTTTGCATGCAAAAGTTGGTTTGCACTCATAGCAGCATTTTGTTGCACAAAGAGTTTTGTGTTACCATACCTACACAGGGGGTCTTGAAAGGAGGTGGAAAGTGCCAGGATACCTTATTTAAGTAACTGTGTGTGCTGAGGTACAGTTAATAATAAAGTGGTAGTTCCGGTGATGGAATGCCGTGCGAGTTTTAGCAGACCCATAGAGACACTTCTAAAGGGTATTCACCAACTCCTCTTCAACCCTTTCTCACCAAGGAAAAGGGTTGGAACTGTACTCCTGGCAAGAACAGGAGTAAAACGATATCCAGGGTGGGACGCTATCACCTATTCCAAAACATTAGCTGGGGATGTTGGGAAAGAAGTGTGTGCATGGGAGGAACATCGTTTTAACAACTACATTTTTTACTTAATTTACAGTTTTTCACATGAACAAATACGTCTGTAAATATTTTCTCATGCATAAATGGAATTCATAAAAGTTGGCTAGGATTATGGTTCCCAGGCCTACTTGTGTAAACTATTGTCCGTTCTTGAAAGTTGTAAACCTGTCAACGCCACATCATCGACCTGCTGGTGCTCTTTTGTGGTTTTTTTTGTTTTTTCCACATTGCCCTTAATAGTTTTTACACTGGTTCGCCGTTATTTTTTTTGTTTTTTTTAATAGCATGCTTGCATGCCGCAAACATGTTTTATTAAACAAACCTTAGAGAAATGAGTGAATTTGACAATAGTTTAGAAAACCTGCCTTTAACTCTCATATGCCATTTCATTATATTTTGAAAAGAATCAGTTGTTTCCATTCTTCTGCGAGTGTTTGCATGAAATATTTCCAGGAGCATTATTAGCAGCCACAGTAATTACACTTTGCAGACGTGCACATATTTTCCTATTGTACCCGCTGTCAGTAGTGCATGCTGAGCTTACAGCTCTCTGTATATCCGTGAGCGCTTGCACTATATTACAGGCGTGTATTAATGAAATATATATTCATTTTTGAACATCTCATACATATAGATGCATAGCGACGTTGAACTTTGGCATTCAGTGCAAGAACGAACTAATGATCGCTCAGAGATAACATTATTAGTTGCCAAGGATTGCTCCATTTTCTCAGAATGCACCGCCAGTGTACATTGATCACCTTTTCCCGACCCGAGGGAGGAATTACCACTTCTGAACTCGAATGCTCCGATTTAAGAGATGACTCGGAAATCTGCATCATATATATTCAGACTCCATCTAGAAATGTAGGAGTATTTTTCCAATTTGGCTGTCCACATATAGATCAGTCCTGGGAAACGCCTGCCATGACGCATATTGATTTACGCGTACACCTTGGGTCGAAACTTTGACACTTCTTGATCAGTCCATGTCCAGAGTCTCATCACCCTTAAACTATGAAGAAGGGACTCTAAGGGTGCATGTAGAACCATATGTATAATTAGGATGGACTCATCCCTATATGTATTGTGTATATATTGCTGTAACTTGTACATTTTGGCTGTTTTTGTTTACAGCACGCATGCACTTTGTCACATGGCTCACTTAACTCACGTTATTTATGTTTGTTTTGCTATTTATATATGTGACAGTCCTATGTAAATGCGCTACTATAAATAACATACACAACATTGAACAAAAATATTGTCTGTGGTGTGTTTTGCCTTTCATTTATATTCATGTGGCTCACTGTGCATTATTTGCTGCTTTTTTTTTTTTTTTTTTAGTTTCAAAAGTGTTTTTATTGAAGATTTCAACAGGCATATATTGAGACATCTCAGCAAGAAAAGCAAGCACAAGGCATATATAGCGGGCGGGACAGACCAGCATGTCTTCCCTAGTACGCCAGAACAAGCAAAGTACATATGCCCAAGAAGCGGTTCGACATTGTGCGTATAAAGGGCAAGAGAGTGACATAGGAAAACAACAAGAACCACAAACTCCCTCATCCTCCCCCTTAGAACCCCCCACCCCCCTCCCCGACCAGTGTGCTCTTGAGCGTCAATGTGACCAGCAATGTGCCGCAGAGGTGCGGCGTGGCCAAATGTAAAGTCACCGAGAGTCATCGGTGGCGCTGGTGAGGCGTAGGACTCTAAGGTATTTAGGGCATGTAATTTCATTGAACTCCTTGGACAGGAGAGTTAACAAAGGAAGCCACGCCTTTCGAAAGGCGTCGGTTGAGTTAGTGAGAGTGGCGTGGATGCGCTCCATCCCAAGGGTGAACCAAAGTTTGTGGAGCCATCCCGTGTGTGTAGGCTTAGTCGTGGACCCCCATAGTGACAATATATGCTGCGTGGCTGCTTGCATGGCGATGCCCATCTGCCGACCACGCAGTGATTTTAAGGGGAACATTAATGCGTTGGGCAGGCCTAGCACAGCGTATGCAGGGAACCTCGGGATCTCAGTCTCGAAAGTGGAGTCGATCTCATCCAGGACCAATTTCCAAAAATCTCCCAGTTCCGGACAGTCCCAGAGGATGTGAGTCAGGGTACCCTTCTCCCCGCACCCTCTCCAGCATAGTTCGCTGCACGTCGGGTTACCTTTGTGTAATCGGACTGGGGTAAGGTGCCAGTATATGGCAAGTTTTACTGGTGTCTCCCTTGCCTTAGTGTTGCGCGTGGTATGTGAAGCTCTGTAGTATATGTACCCCCATTCTTTGGGTGACAAGGCCCTCCCCAGTTCAGCCTCCCAACGTCTTTGGCTTGGTGATTTAGCCGGGGCGGGTGGAGGTGTGAGCATTTTATAGAGTTCGGAAATGAGGTGTTTGTCTGTAGTTTTAGTAAGCAGCCATTTCTCGAAGGTCGTCATGGGGCGGCTCACTAGGGCAGTGATTTCAGGGTTAGTGAGCCAGTGTCGGAGTTGAAGGTATTGGAAAATATGAGGATGTTCTATACCATACCCTTGTTTAATGTCCGCGAAGGGAAGAAATCCCTGCAAATCAAAAAGGTCACCTGCAGCTCGACATGCCGTGCCTCGCCACTGAGGGAACGCGCCTGCGCCATCACCCGGAGGGAAGTCAGGGTTGTCTAGGATGGGAGTAAAAGGGGTGGGGAAAGTGGTCAACCCGTGTCTATGTGCCACCCGATCCCATACCTGTAGAGTTGTGCGGGTGATAGGGGACCGTAACATGTATCCCGGTTGTTAGAACTGGCTATTTCTGGTAGGCTAAGGCTGACGCCAACGCCAGGCAGAAACCACCATTCTAGTCAGGGCAAGGAAGTCACACGCCAAGATAACCTCTGCTCACCCCCTTGGTAGCTTGGCTCAAGCAGTAAGGCTAAACTCGGAGGCAATGTGTAAAGCATTTGCGCCAGCGCACAACAGCAACAACATACTAGGCACACCACAAAAGAGACTCCACACAAGGTTATTATAAAAATAACTTTTGTATTGTAAAAACACATCAGATAACATCACACATATACATGGTGCCAACTGGCACGGGCAATATTCACAGGGATTATGTACACAAGACAGGGCCACAAGGGCCACTGTCATATTCAGATATAGCACTTCTAGATAAAATGTAGAATATCAAATCACTTCTAGAATAAAGAATAAATGTAACATAAAATAATAATCAAAGATAACCACCAGTAACCACTGGTAACAGGAACCAGGACCTTACTAGGACCACCTGTACTAAGAAAGAAGAACCACCTAAGTATCACACAGCATTAGGGGTCTAAGAAAGAATACATTACTCATGATGCAATAAACCTACATTCAGAGGAGTAGAAAAGACAACCACCTAAGAATAACCACATTTAGGGGTATAAACCAGAACACCTTACCCATGATGCATGAACACATTCAGAGGAGTAATAAGGAGAAACACATGATGACTAAACATTCAGAGGTGTTAAGAATAGAGCACATGATGCAATAAAATCACATTCAGGGGTGCAGCGCAAGAAGACACATGATGACTAAACATTCAGAGGTGCAGCGCATGGAAAGAAAGACACATAATGCATAAACATTCAGAGGTGCCATAACATAAGTCAATAGCGCAAAAACACACAGTAGGCAATTACTATTTAAAAGCATAGAAATCACATTGCGCCTACACTACATAAGCCACTACCTGTGGCAGTCCCTAGGCCAACTGGCCTTGTGGGGCAAAGATGCCCTGGGTCCAAAGTCAGGGCGCCCTGCCATGCAGCGCCAGTCCAAAGTACAAAAAGCCTAAACGTGGCAGGTGCCCACAAAGTGCTGGGCACCTGGGCATCGCAATAAAATAAACTGCGACAGGGTCCTCACTGACCCTTGGGCGCAAACTGCGCCATGCTGGAGCCACACAGGCTCTGGGACACATACACTGTGCACGTTGGAGCCACACAGGCTCTGGCCAACACTGGTCAAACGTTGGAGCCACACAGGCTCTTAAAAACACATATGGCCCCTCTGAGCCACACAGGCTCTCTCAGACTGCGGGGGTCGTTGGAGTCCCTCACGGGGGACTCGAGCAAAAGAAAATGCGGCAGGGAGCCCCTCAGGCTCTAAATAGGCCAAAATGCCCCCACGAGCCTCTCTCAGGGCTCAAAACTGCAAATGCCCCTGGGGAGCCTCGGGGGCTCGAGCCAACGGTGGGGCGACCCACTGCCATCCGGGGCCGCCCTAGTTGCACCAAAGTTAATTATGCCCCGTCGTTGGAGTCCTTCACGGAGGACTCGAAATCACCACATGCCCCCTGCCCCTCTTGGGGCTCTCAAACGTTGGGGCAACCCGCTGCCAATCGAGGCCGCCCATGAAGCCTTCATGGCTTCCTTCAAACAAGCAGCGCGAACTCGCGCTACTGCGGGGGGGGGCGGACACCGGCAATGTGTCCCGGCGCCCCTCCCCTGCTCCATTCTGCCCAGCCCCAGCCCAGACTCACCGGGCTCTCCTCTGCGGGGCTCATCCGGGCGGCGGCTCCTTCTTCTGGCCAGCGCGGGGCTCCTCTTCCACCACGGAGCCCCGCCGGCCCGCTCCGCCGTTCTCGGCCGCTTCTCCTCTCGCTGCCGGCAGCCAATCCCAGCGCGGCAATGGGGCGGGACTTCCTCTGCAACCCGGAAGTCCCGCCTATGGTCAGGCGAAACGCTGCCTGACTTCCTGTGCGCGGCTCGGGCCGCGGCGGTGATTACGGGGGCAAATCGAGGGCTGGGCACCCTCAAAAGTAATATAAAATAGTTAAGCGAGGTAGGCACTCGCAAAGGGCGCCATAGTCGGGGTGGCACCCGCAAATCAGATGAGAGTGCACACGAAGCACTCGGACAGTCACAGGGCAGGAGCGCTTCCCCCCACGGGATAACCACAGCGCCCTGCCATCAATCAGGTTAAGAAAGCGCCCACGAGGCGCTGGGGAGCCCAGAAAGCACCAAAACGCCCCAGAAAGGACCCCCACAACAAGGAGGGTCCCAGCAGCTGCAGGGCATTACAGGTCAAGGCTTCCAGGGCCAAAACAAAGTCCAGCAAACAGTCCTCAAAGGTGCAGCCAGGTAGGGGGACAGCCAGGAAGAGTCCCCCAGCAGTCCATCAGATGTCCAGGAGCTGGAGATCCCCCTGAGCCCCAGCAGCAGCATGCTCCTGGCAGATTCAAGTTGAAAACAAGAACAATTTGGAAGGGGATACAACCCCTTCTTATACAGTGCAAAACCTTTGAAGTTCTTTGAAGTCCTTTGAAGCAGGCAGTGTGAGTACCAGCTGGACTGGTTTAGAGGGAAGTCCCCTTCAGTATCAGGGACAGAGGTGTCAGTCGCCCAGCGGGAGGTGGAGCCAGCTTTGTAGTTACACAGGAACAGCCCTTCACTATCAGGTGCCATCTCCTCCCACTTCCCTGGCAGCAGATGCTGCCTTTCATCCATGGGCTGACTCAGACAACCTCCTGGGCTCTCCAGCCCCTGTCATCCTCAAACCAGACAGTCAATCCACAAGCAGGCCCATGCACTCTGGGCCAGGCTCACCAGCCAATCACACGCTAGCAACAACCTACACAAATATGCCAACTTCCAAAAGTAGGACTTCTAGACTAGACACAGCCATGTCGCATACATCATTTTGCAGCATTCACTCTCACGAGTTGATACATACCAAACTCGCCCCTGCACTCCCCACACATCAGGAACTACCATGGGCATACATACTCCCCATTCATTCCTATGGGAGGGCAGGTCACTCACCACACATACAGAGAGCTCATGCACTTTACACTGTACCACAGTGAAAAAGTGCGCAGAGGCCTAAAATCACCAACACCAGGTTCCATAAATAGGCTAGGAAAACGCAAAAAGTCTAGGGGTGAACCTGCCTAATGGGCCGGGTCCAACACCGGTCTATGGTGTTTAGCTAGAAATGGAATTCTCCACAGCGGCGTTCGCGCCATGGCCCTGTCCTGGAAGAGCCATCTCTTCTCTGATTCGGGCTGGTACCATTCCACTAGGTATCGAAGCTGGGATGCCTGAAAGTATCGCAAAAGATTCGGGACGCCGAGACCGCCTTCATCCATGCTCTTATACGTCAGTAGTTTGTGAAGTCGTGCTCTCTTCCCTTCCCAGATAAAGCTAGACAGCAAGTCCTGCAGGAGTTTCAGAGTACCTGCTCGGGGTGTAATTGGGATCGTTTGGAACAGGTATAAAATCCGCGGCAAAATGGACATTTTCACTGCCGCCACTCTCCCCAACAGAGAAAGAGGTTGTTTGGACCATCTCGTCAGGTCCGATCGGATCTGGGTAGTGAGAGTGGTGTAGTTGGTGGAAACTGTGAGACCTGTTGAGGGAGTTAAGGTAATCCCCAAGTACGGTATTTGGGTGGCCAACTGAAGGCCGCTACCGTGTTCTATTGCCGGGGCCCGTGGACGTGCATGTTGCCTAGAGGTAGGATTAAGGATTTGTCGATATTGATGCGGAAGCCAGAGACCGCTCCAAATGAGGCAAGTTCTTCCATAAAGGCGGGTATGGAGGAATCAGGGCGGTTCAGGGTGGCGATGACATCATCTGCGTATAGACTGATAGGATGGGGCTCACGTCCGAAATAGATGCCCTCGATCCTTGGGTTGTCCCGGACTCTCTGTGCTAGCGGCTCGATATACATTGCAAATAGGAGGGGGGAGAGGGGGCACCCCTGCCTGGTGCCACGCTGGATCTCGAACGGGAGTGAGTGCAGGCTACCCAAGCGGACCTTGGCCTGCGGGCGATGGTAACAGCTCGCTATGCGTGAGCAGAATCGGTCGCTAAGGCCAAACCGGCGGAGTACATGTTGTAAGTAATTCCAGTTCATGTGATCGAACGCCTTTTCTGCGTCGATAGCGAGCAGCGCAGAGTCCGAGGTCTGAAAATGCGATTTGTCAATAAGGTGGAGCACCCGTTTAGTGTTATCACTACATTGGCGGCTAGAGACAAAGCCAGACTGATCTGGTTCCAAAATACCGGGGAGGCACGGGCCAAGGCGTGCAGCAAGGATACCTGTAAAAAGCTTCAGGTCAAGGTTTAACAGAGATATAGGACGGAATGCGGAGCAATGTGTGGGTTTCTTCCCGGGTTTCGGCAGCACCACCACCTCAGCGGCCAACATGTCTTGAGGAATAGCACCCACCTCCTCAAAGGAATTGAAAAGGCGGGCAAGCACCGGGGCCAATTGACGGTTAAAAAGCTTGTAAAAGCCTGCTGAAAAGCCATCCGGCCCCGGGGATTTGAGCTGGCGCAATCTAGATACAGCAGTTAGGACTTCATCCTGGCATAAAGGGGCGTCCAGAGCCTCCGCAGTAGACTCGGGGATTGCGGTGATGGCCATCGTGGCTAGATAGGCCTCGATGTCCCTGGACGAGGTCTCCTCCTCCCCGTATAGGGAAGCATAGTAGGAACGAAATGCCTCGGCTACCTGGGCGTCGTCAGTGAGCACCTCACCGTCGGCACCTACCAAAGTATTGATTTTGGCCCGTTGGGTCTTGGCTTTTAGAGCGCTAGCCAATAAACGACCTGTTGTGTTTCCTCCGTATGTCGTAGGCGGAGAGCTGCAAATTCCGCCCTATCAATATCTAGACTAGCTAATTGGGCCCGAGCTGCTCTTAACTGTTTCCACACACGAGGGGCGCAGGTGCGGCTGTGAACTCGCTCCAGCTCCGCTACTTGCGCCGTGAGGTCTTCCCGTTTGCTCTTGCGGTCTTTGGCCTCCGCCGCAGCAATAGCTATGAGTTCGCCACGTACAACCTACTTCAGAGCTCCCCAGAGAGCTGTCACCGAGACGTCAGGTGTGTCGTTGGACAGGTAGTTATCAATGCATTCACCAATGCGTTTAGTGACATCCGGTCGTTGTAGCAAGGTTTCGCGGAGGCACCACGGGCTTCAGGGACGGTGGGCTGCTCGGAGAGTGAGGGAGAGTTCCACTGCGTCATGGTCAGAAATGGCCGCAGGTACTATGGCAACCTCCTCAAGAATCTTAAGGAGGTCCTATGCCAGTCCTTCTGCAGGAGATGTGTCTGTTGTAGTAGGCAAACATCCGCTCCAGAGTTTTCCAAGTAGGAGAGAACAGCTCTCTCCTTGATCGGGATGTTCAGCCCTTTTACATTAAGCGTTATAACCTTAAGAGTAGTGTCTGTCATTGCGCAGGGGACATGTGATACAGCGCAGAGTGGACTATAGTCGCTCTATAGGAGCAAGCGGCGGTATATGGCAGGTTGTGTATGACTCGGTCTCTCAGGGTATCTGGTCGCGGACATTTTGCGTGGACGCGTGACCCATGTCGGCATCTGCACACCGGTGAAGTATCTCTCGGCTCAAGGACAGAGCTAGCTTGGCACACTGGTCCCCACCCTGGATCCCTCCCTAACCCAACATTCCCCCCCGAAACAACCCATAGCCACCAAAGTATGCAAGGCAGTACACATAGATAAGAATGGTCGCGGGCGGTGGCTCTGTAACAAAACCCCCTCCTCCCCTCCCTTTCTCCCCCCCCCCCCCCCCCCCCCCCCCACCCAGTCCCAACATCCCTGAAACCTGTAGTCCCAATCCTGTCGAGTCACACAGGATCGTGGTAGAGAACATTGAAGGGGTCATCTCCGATGGCGGCTTCTCCGGCCCCCCCACCCGACCCACCCGCCGTTGGGGCAGAGCATTTGCGATGTATAGTCTCCCTAGCAGAAGTGGTCATTACTCTGGGGAGGAAGTTTCTTTGGCCACCTCCGCCACCGCAGTCTCATGCTCCCAGGAAATGACAGAGGCATCCGGCTTGAGGCGCCGGTATGGGGATCGTTTGTGGTGCACAGTCTGCCAGCCCCCTCTGGAAGAGCCCTGTGAACTCCTGAATACCGGCTCAGTGTCAACTTGGTCCAAACCCAGGAGGTCACACGTGTCTTTAAGAGACCGCAGCTGTTGCAGTCGTCCGTTCCACTTAAATATTATCCGGAAGGGATGGCCCCAGGAGTACGGAACCTCCTTCTGCCGCAAAAAGTCAGTCACTGGCTTGAATTCTTTCCTTTTCTGGAGAGTAATGGAAGAAAGATCCTGGTAGAGGGCAATGGAATGACCCTGAAATTGAATGGGTTGGGCTCGCCGGGCTTCCCGGAGGATCCGTTCTTTCAACGGGAAGTCCGGAAGGAAAGCCAGGATGTCCGGTGGTGGGGCCAGGGCTCTACGGGGCAATCCCACTCGATGTGCCCTGTCCATGCGGATGGGAAAGTCTTCCGCCTCCCCCAGGATGCTTCTGAAGAGGGCTTGCAGGTATGCGGCGACATCAGCCCCTTCGTCTTTCTGAGGGACCCCCCGGACCCGTATGTTGTTGCGACGGGAGCGGTTTTCAAGGTCCTCAGCGTGGGCTTGGAGGTCTAGTTGTTGGTCAGTGAGCCGCAGGACCTCTTGTTGGAGTTGTTCAATTTCGGCACTCCTGGTTTGGTCAGCTTCCTCGACTGCGACCACTCGTTCACCGAGGTCCTCTACATCGCGCCGGAGTTCCTTAACTTCTCCTGCAACCTCTTGCTTCAGAGATTTGAAGTCTTCGCGGAGCGAGTTGAATAACGTCTCCAAGAAGGATTTGGTGATGGGCACTTGGTCGTCCAGGGCCGTAGGTGGTGTTTTCCCCGTCCCGGGGGACGGTGGGTCTTTGCTAGACCTGGGCTGTGATTTAGCCAACAGTTCAGGGAGAGTTTGTGACCCCTTCTTGTTTCTTTGTCCCGCCATGGCGCGGGGGGACGTGGGGCCCCGACAGGCAGTAGGGCAATAGAGCGTGGGTAATGTGAATAGAACAGAAAAGAACACCCTGCCTCGAGATATGAAGGCCCTAACTAGAGGGTCCAACAAATATATATGGAGGGGTGATTAGCCTAGGAGTAGACACTACACACAACAATCACAGGGTCAATCCAAATAGACTCTACAGATCATGTTAGAAATATATATATTTTTATTTCTTTTTGGGATAACAAGGATATAAAAGGTACTTTCGTATCACAAATACATTTGAAACATAAAAAAGACAGACATAGATGTAGGGGCAAAAACGAAAGGGAAGATAGGGCTACATTAAGACCTACCCAGTACCAGCCACACTTCAACCACACTATCTCACTTACTTCAGTCTCTTCTCATTCTCTCATCTTATACCATTCACCTTTCATTCTTCCATTCATTCTTCTAATCCTGGCGGATACAACACATAGATGGTTATTGTGTTGTATGGATCGGTGTGTTGGTCCAGGTAGATGATTTTTACTACGGGTCCTGATGTAGTTAGGACAATAACCGTATTCCTGAAGACACAAGCCGACGCGCGTTTCGGTGACAGGCCAATGAGGCCACACCTTCGTCAGGGCTAGGGGCAGTATACTGGGAGGGACACAAGAGTAAAATCTGTATGATTGTTTATCTCTGCAGTTTAGAGATCACAGGCGTCTGATAGCAGCGTGTTAAACAGGAGCGCCACTGTTTTTCGTTTGCATTGACAGGACTCCAGAGCGATACAGGTCCGGAGTGGCCGGCATGTCAGCGCTGTGTATGTTTCAATGCCACGGGATCACCTGAGTTCCTAAAAATGGTTGGCAGATAGCAGACCTTCTATGAGTCTGCTGACTTTTTCTCAACGGGGTTCCAATAACTTCTATACTCTATTAACTTCCACCGTGGAGATCGGGCTGCTGCAGTGCCTTCTCTGCTCGGTAGACTGCCACCGCCGAACACGGGCTGAGGCAGAGCCTTCTTCTTGAAGACTGTTTCGTTCCGATGGGGTTCCGCCGACCGCGTCTGCCGGCCTACTGCTGGAGACTGGATTCTCTAGAGCGTGGGTCCCCGAGGGGGACAGTGAGGCGGCGGAAAAGGGGGCTGAGGGTATGAAAGTGTCCAGGCGGTCACCCCCGTCGATGTAGGGGGAAAGGACCAGTGCCGTAGGTTAAACACACATCAACTGGGGGAGCAGAGAAATGGTGCCCACCTGGGCCGGCAGGCACCCCACCCAGTGAGAGACTGAGGTGTAGGGAGTGTGGCCTCACCACCCTGTGAGGTGCTCCTGGGACGACGTCCAGTATCATGCAGTGCTGGCCCACACAGATAGCCTTTCACCGGAGGCTCGATTGTGCCCCCCGAAGTTACCCCGCACCCTCCTCCACTCTCCTCACCTGTGGCAGCACAGCGTGCTTGGGTTCGCTGCTCACCAGGCAGGTCCAGCGTCAGGGGAGCGGCCTGTCGATTCTCCAGGGCTATGTAGCTATGCCCCGGGCTGTTGGGGGCCACCAGGAGACGTAGGGGGGCGGTATCAGGGGCCACGCTGGGTGTGGGTCCTTTCAGGTGCTCAGGCCAGCCCCCCGGCAGGGAACTCGAGGCGGGCGGGGAATAGGCCCGAAGCCGGGGCCTCGATTTTCACAGCCGTCGGCTGGGCCCCCCAGGCATTCACTGGACCGCTTGGACGGCGGCTGCTGCTCCCCTCAGTAGTCGTGGCGGCAGGGGAGGGCGCACAGCGTGCCCCGTGATGGGGAGGACAGCCCGGTTTATCGCTGGTTGCGCTGGCGGGCCGCTATGAGAGGCGCCGATGCTCCGTTGGTAGGCCCGAAGCCGGGGCCTCGCGTGTCACTGCTGCCGGCCAGGGGAGGCCCCAGGCCCGGGTGGAGGTGTCGGCGGGGCGGGCAGTTCCCGGAGGCTCTGTAGGTGCAGCGGCGGTGGCGGAGCCCGGCAGGGTGCCGCTGGGTGCACTGGAGTGCCCGCACCCCTGGAAGGAGCTGCAGATCGCCGGTGACCGCCAAGGGAACACTCACTCGCCGGTGCGGCCGCCGTCACAGGGCGCCAAGTCTCTATCTCTAGGCGGTTCCGCCGCGGCAGTCACCGGGGGCTGCGGTCGTGTGGCGGAGTACACACAAGCAGGCAGTCTTCCTTCACCCCCGTGTGCAAGTTGGGGAAGTTTGTGACAATTTTCGGCGAAATGGCGGGATCGGGCAGGGAGCTCCGGAGACCTGCGTCCGATCACGCCGCCATCTTAGACACGCTCCCCTTATTTGCTGTTTTTAAATAATACTGCCACTCTTCCAACCATTGAATTGATCTGTTTGCTAAGCAATTGCGTCACCCGACAGAACGCATTGTAGATCGTTTAGCCTGCCTTAGCAGTAGGTGCAGCTCCTCCGCTAAGGCGAAGGAGCGTTGTCCCACTGCTCTCAGAGCAGGGCCAAAAAAAAGAGATAATAATGTAGGCATTATCATTACATCTTTTGCAGGTTCGGGGCTCGGTTAGGGCAGGGCTAGTGGGACAAGGGGAGGAGTGGTTTACACACTCAATGTGCGCCTGACTGCTTGGCCGGCCATCTGGGCCCAGTCAAGCAGTCATGCACACTTTGCATGTTCCCCACCAGGCTGCATTATACAGCCTGGTGGGGAACATGCCCAGGCTCCCAATCCTTGTCTGAGCGCTGATCCATGGTGCTCAGACCAATCACAATGCTGCATTACAGCGTTGTGATTGGCTTAGGGGAGCATGGGTGCTTCCTAATTGCGGGACAGCAGAGAAGCGTAATAGAGACATGGCCGGCACAAGAGGTAAATGGTATTTTCTGTTCTATTTTGTCCCCCCGCTCACACCCACCTATCTACCCTCAGTCCCTGCCAGTCTTCTTTTCCACAAGCATACTACACTCTGTAAATTGCCAGCCTAAGAGGTTGTGCTGCAGAGGGTTGATTCTGCTTATCTAGAGGAAAAAATAAACATGAACACTTTATGGCCTTGGCCCCAGACAGTATATCCTGGGTGTCGAGTGATCAGAATTCCCTCACCCTGCATTTGAAGAAGCTCCTGAAGAGTATATTTCATGCTGCCAACAGGGTTATTTTGTCAAATTATTGAAAGTTTGTTTTCATCGATTATTTATGTGCATTTCTTGTTTTTTTCTGAGGAAAACGGTACTGTGACACTTGCAGATTTTGGAGCTGCCCGTTAGCAAAGTCAGATAATAGGTTGGCAGAAATGTTCATTTTAATAGAACTTTTAGAGTATTTGTATTTATTTATAACTTGCTGGAAATCTTGCGCGTTCATATCACTGCCAATAATCAGTGTCATTCATAAACTCGAAGGCTATGAGTTGGTTGATAATGGAAGGTTGAACCGGTCAGGTGATTGAAATCCATGATTTATGGTGTCTGTTTTTCCTCCCTCACTGGCAAGTTGTAGAGCCCGGGGGCAAAACTCGCAGCGTTTCACTCTGCGGAAATACGCTGAGTTACATGAAAACTCATCAAGATTCTGCGGAGCTCTGCGATCGGGTGGAAACTGTGCCCGGAGCTTGTTCCTTGCTGCAAAATCAGTGCAAACCGCACAACACAGTGTGCCAGAGAGCGCTGCTGCTTTACTGCCGCTGAGTAGATTTTCTACTCGAGCAGCAGCTTTCTCACCGTGAACGGTCACGATTGCCTGCATTGAGTAAATCTCAGTGTCCCCTTCTAGCTCCCGAAAATTGTGCCAATTCTTGCTTGTGCTGGCCAGCTTACCATTGATGAGCCGAGCGCAAGAAGCAATTCCGCCAGGGCAGAGTTTGCAGAGTTTGGCCGGAACGCCACATCACAAGCATAACGTATAGCGGAATTTATTGCCCAGCCCTAGGTATAAGTTGTCTGTTAGGAGCAGAAGACAGAAGTGTAACCTCAGTTATTGACAAGAGTGCACAATTTTATATGACTTTCTGAAATATCCTAGATCTCTTAAAAGCCAAATCGTAACAAAAAATTCTCAGAGTTAGAGTTTAATAAAATCAATTGAAGCAGCCCTCTCGTAGAAGAGGTCTGTGTACAAAAGAAATGGTCAGAGCCTTAGTTACTTCATGCTGGAATGTAAACTTATAATTACAGAAACATACTTCTCACTTTTTCGTCCAGTCAATTTCTTTTTCCCCGATCTGGAGCAAAGTTATCTTTTTTTCATTGTTTATAATAGTAGTTTCCCTTCTCTGTTTAACTACTGAGACGACTACAGAAAAACTTTAAACGACACATAGCTTAAAATATATGTTCTACTTATCACTTGAGATTAAGTAGACTTTATAAAATGCCATGTATAGATACTTTTTCTTTTGGGAGTCACAAAATCACTTATTTCGTTATTTGTCAAGGACTGAATACTGTGACGGTCTGACACTTTCCTTCTTGAGTTACTGAATAAAGGGTGATTCTTTCCATTTGTCATGGTACCACCCTGCACATTAATAGTACGTGTGAAAGGTGTCAAGCATCTCAGTAGGACCAATCTAACAGGAAGGAAAAGCTAAAAAAGTCCCAAAACATTTTTATCAATATTCTAACTTTGATTAAAGATGATGATTATGGGGAACTAGATAAACCAGGCACTTACCTCTCCCTGACATCAGGAAAGACGATCGAGTCAAGCAAACACATCAGTAGAATTTCCAAACTGAATTGTGCCTGCAAGGAGCAAAAATCAGGGACAAAAGTAGTAGTAAATGGACAGCTAATGCGATGGAAAAACAAGGAAACAAATGTGTTGCGACACATCCACCAGTCGTTAATGCCTCCTTTATATATAATGCAAACAGGAACTGACATCACTTTAAAAGACTCTGCTTCATTTTGGATTGGAACAGAAATCGCTTGACCAACTGCAATCTTGGATGCCACTTTTATTGTTTATTTACTTTAAAGGTTTTGTATAACGCTGGCTAGACCCGGAGGTATTAGAGCGCTTTACAGATGCAAAGGAAAGGCAATACAGTGGTACAGTAATTACATGCAAATGCTATCAAGTGCATAGGAATTTTACCATCAAAGAACAGGAAAAAGGCAAAAATCTTCGGATTAAAGGATTAAATAAAGTTAGATAAAATAAGGGAGGTATAACCTAGGGGCACACAATAAAATATAACAAAGAACCATTTGTAGAGGTGAGAGGGGAGGGGTAACATAAGAGAGGACAAGACAACTAAGCAAAGTCATGAGAGAACGTGAAACAAAATACTTTAAGACAAGAATTTAGAGACGATAAAAAAGATGAGACCAAGGGCAAAGGCAGGTGTAAACAGTAAGGAGAACACAGGGGAAACGAAAGGTAAACAGGTTAGCAGAGAGATGGCCCGTTCAAGTGATCAAAGGATATCAGGATCTGAAAGAATTAGGGATGCAAGTATTTATTGAGGAGAAGTCGTTTAAAGTCTCTTTTGAAGCTGAGGTAGGAGGGGTTGCATCCAAGGTCCCTAGGAATGGCATCCCAGATGCTAGGTGTATTTCCTGAGAAGGAACGAGTCTGGGTGGATTTCTTTTTTAGTAATGGGGAAATAAGGAGTAGGGCCTTAGAGCTTCTCATCATTCTGGTGGATCCCGCTCTTGTGAGTGTATTAGTTAAGTAAACCGGAGATTGAGTGTGAAGAGCTTTGTGGGGGATGCAGCAGTCTTGTAGATGAATCTTTATTCAATGTGGAGCTGTTTAAGGGATTTGAGGGCAGGTGTGATGTGTTCAAACCGTTTGCAGATGATAATAAGCCTGGCAGCCATGTTGGCAACGGCCAGGTGAGATTTAGGGGCTCCAGTGAGCATAGCGTTGCCGTAGTCGAGTTTAGAGAGGACTAGTGATTGAACGACCCAGTTAAAGTCATCTTGTGGGATGAAGGGTTTGATTTTTTTGAGGTGTTTAAGAATGAAAAGAGCTCCCTTGGCTGCATTGTTGATCTGGTCCTTCAGAGTCAAATTTTGGGCCAAGATAAAACCTAGGGATTTTGCCGGGTTTGACAGATTGAGGGGACAGTTAAGGGCATTGAGGTCAGAGATCCTGCCTTGGATAGAAAGATGGTTTCTTTTGGGGGAGAATAGAATGATTTCTGTTTTATTAGGGTTCAGTTTTAGATGGTTGGAGTAAAACCAAGATGGAATCTTTCTTAGAGTGCTGTTTAGATGAAGGACATCACTGTGAGATTTGATTTTGTAGTAGAGTTGCGTGTCATCAGCGTGAAGGTGATAATTAATCCTGGCTTGTTTCAGAATGATAGTAAGGGGTTCCATGAAGAGGTTCAAAAGAGGGGGGGAGAAAATTGAGCGATTCAAGTAAGGAAGAATGATTAACTGTATCAATTGCAGCTGAGAGGTCGAGGAGGGTAAGAAGGCTAGCCTCTCCCTTTTATAGAGAACGATGAATGTCGTCCGCAATGTTCAGCATGGCGGTTTCGGTACTACAACCTATCCTGAAACAAGATTGAAAGGGGTCAAGTAAGTTGCATTTGTCTATGTGGCTGTCGAGTTGAAGTATGGCACATTTCTCCATGGGTTTGGCTAGGAGTGGGAGGTTCGAGATGGGACGGAGGTTGCTGGGATCATTAGGGTCTACCTTAGGATTTTTAAGAATGGGATTGATTTGACCAAGTTGAAGTAGTCTGGGACGCACCCAGAGGCAAAGGTGGTGTTAATAATTTTTGTCCAACATGGGGCAATTATGCGGTTAAGGTTATGTACTAGCTTTACTGGGAGTGGGTATTTGGTATGGGAGGTCGGTATCAATTTCGCAATGATATTAAAGATTTAAAGCTCAGTCATGAGTTTGAAATTTGACCAGGAGGCGTCATTTTTCAATTATGTGTTAGAAATGTTTTCTCCAGAACCAGTTGGAGTAGATTGGTGAAGGAAAGGTTTGGGAGGGCGAGTAGAAGTGGATGGAGAAAGGGGGGATGTTAGAGAAGTTTGGGGATTGGTAAAGGTCAAAATTTGCAGGAAGGATTGATCAATTTTTACAATTTTGTCCTTGTAGAAGTTGGCAATTTCCTCACACCTTTATTTAGAGGCCATCGGTTCAGGAGGGGCAGAAGAAGTTTGTCTTCTGATTATGTTAAAGAGTTCTCTGGGTCTATTTTTAACATGATCCAGTTGGGCACGAAAGAAGGATGTTTTTTGCATTAAAATGTGCTTCTTATATGTTGGTCTGGCAGATCTGAGAAGAGCTAAATGAGAAGGCGAGGGGTGTTGTCTCCAGGATCTTTCTGCTAGTCTAAGTTGACTTCTTTCCTAATTAAGGTCCGGATTGAACCAAGATTTGAATTGGATTGCTCTTTGTTGTTTTAGTTTAAGCGGTGCGACTTTGTCAAGGACATCAGAAATAGCCTTGATGAAATGTTCAGTAAGCTCATTTGCGTTTTGTGAGTGCGGGAGAAGTTGCAGTTGAACTTGAATTTTTGACTCGAGTTCCGTTTGGGGGACTTGTTTAAGGTTTCTAGTCCATATCTTGGGTTTGTTATTCAAGACTGGGTGAGGAAAGATGTTGGTCAAGATATTAAAAAGAATGAGATGGTGGTCTGGACCAGTCAATGAAGATGATGTCAGTGAGGGAGACAAGATCAGTGTTAGTGATGATTGCGTAGAGAGTGGCACCTTATATATCTGTAGTTTTGTTGGAGAGTTGCTTTAGGTCATTCATCTCAAGATGGTTAACGAGGCACCTAACAGTGGGATCATCAACATTATTTCAATGAATGTTGTAATCTCCTAGAAACAAATTATCTGAGTCAAATGGAAAAATGAATAAGAAAGTCAGATAACTCCTCAGCAAAGGGTAGTAGCTCACCTGGAGGGCGGTAGATATTATGCAGTCTGAGAGGAGGGGAGCCTTTGACAGTGAGTACAACCCTGAGGTATTCAAATGTCAAGTATTCAGCTTTCTTCAGAGGAGAGAGTTGAAGCTCAGTTTAGTAGTTTATGGTTAGGCCACCACCTGCTCGGTCTGTCCTGTCTAATGATTGAATAGCCGGGAGGAGTGAGTAGGTCCAGGATGGGCATAGAGTGGTTATTGAGCCAGGTTTTACTGAGGAAAGCGATGTCAGTAGCCTCTCTTAGGATGGTTTCAGAGATCTCTGTAGCATGTAGTGCTGCAGATCTGCAGTTAATGAGCATGCAAGAAAGAGGATTAGGATTGTCTTTGGCTGATTTGATGGTAAGGATAGTGGTGAGTTGCGCAGGAGGTCTAGGTGACTTAATAGTAGAAGGGATTCGGTTAACGCCCCCTATAACAGGGATGGTGGAGTAGGGGAGATGATTAATCGCCTGAGACTTAGGGAGATAGGATTTGTTAAGGGTATTAAGGTCAACAGTAGAGAAAGGGCAGACAGCGCGGTAAGGCCTGTGAGCCCATCTGCAAAGGGGGATGGTCGGCCACTGGGCATGTTGAGAGAAGTTGGGAGAACCAGTGGGAGAAGTATCAGAAGTCTTTGGGTGTGCCCGGGAGTTAGGGTTAGAGAGATCCCCTCTAAGAAGAGTTAATTCTGTAGCCCGAGAATCGAGTTTAGGTTCAATTCTGTTCAGAATCCATGCTATAGAGTTAGGGGGCATTCCCACAGAGAAGGAGGTGGGGGACGAAGTTGGGTCTGTGTTGACTAGAGAGGGAGATCCCCCAGAGGGAGGGTGATCAGAAACGGGGGAGGGAACCAACACATTGGGCAGGAGGTCAAAGACATTTGGACTAGTATTTAATAAGCTCTGAGTGATCTGCTTAGAGTCATCCGTACCATCTGGGGAAGAGTTAGAAGAGTGAGAGTAAGAGGGAGTATTCAGGGAGAAAACCTCATCGTATCAGTTGGAATGGATTTAGTTAGAATTCGAGTCACTAGACAAAAGAGGGGAGAGCAGTAGGAGACCGAAAAGAAGGCAATTGTTTAGGATGCATGTTTGGAGGTGGAACTGGGAAGAAAGTAGGGACAGGAGGATATCGATTGTTGATAAGAGTAGGTGAGAGAGCAGTCAGTCGTGGGAGAAGGGGGGCTAGGGTCCTATTCTGAGTAGACAAACCAAGTCTGAGGTTCTGGGGATGGCTCTCGACAACAAGGGTGAAGGAGTATCGCTAGGAGGGGAGGTATCAATTCTAGAATTCAAAGAGGCGGGCTAGGGTGTGGACATTTTCAGTTTTAGGGGTACACTGGTGCAGGGTCACCTTCTCGTCCACGGGTTCCAAAGACTAACAAAAAGAGATCAGCACTGGAGTTGAAATAAAATAACAAGTTTATTATTCACCCATGAGAGGGACCACGTTCACACACCACTCTCAAGTGCCTCAGGAGGTAGTACACTGAATTCACAAACCATCGTCCCTTTTATACCGGTTTTCTGCATTGTAAGCATGTGGACAGAAATGCAAAGAACAAGTTTTAGAAATGGCTATCAGCAAACAAGGGCAGACGAATAACCACTTGGTCAGAAAAGTGGGAGGGGGGCAAGAATGCCTTTGGCAGCAGTAAATAGATGACATCTAAGACCAGGTGCACTAGCAGCTAAAAAAAACAGCACGTACATTGCTTTAGCTGAGTCAGGAAGTCAACTAAAATAGATAACAAAAGCAGAGTGAAAAGGAGAACAGTGGAGGATGAAAGAATTACGAAGGAAACAAAATGGACATCACAGCCAAAATGGCTGTAGCTTATGCTAAGTAAAATATTACACGTTTCCACAAGGGGATGGGCCCAAGTATCTATGAGGGGCATGAGAATTATCACAGATAGAATTAAAGAGGATGCCGATTTGAGAGGGCAGAGACATCAGTAAGGAGGGCAAGGCAAAGCAGTGAGAATCAGATGGGATGATAGGAATACAAGAACCAGTTAGGCAGGGCATTAATAAGGATGACTGGATAGGAGGGGGAGATGAGGCTGATCAGGGAGAGTGAGTAGAGTCACAGGGGAAAAAGGCAATTGGGGTGATAGGGGTTTTTGGCCCAATTGAAAGAGCAAATTGGCCATATTACTGAACTAGCTGTCAAAGATGTTGAGGTGGGGGTCAGATGGTTGAATAAGAATGTTCCCAGTCCTGAATATTGATATATTGATTTCCCCATTGAAAGAAAGGGAGGGGGTGGTAGTCTGTTTAATTCCATACAGAATTTTGATAGTTTTAGTCATAGGAAGGTGGAGAAGGAATATTTTTTTCCATTTAGCCGGGCGTTTGGAGTAAAAAATAAAGTCCGATTTCTCCATGGAACAAGAAAGGCTGTAGTAGGTATCCACTATTAACGTTTCAAGTGGTGTTTCAATAATTTGTTAGAAATTTTTCTTGGTGTTCTTAGAAATATTTGACGGATATAAGATGCTCCAGGAGTTAGGGCTTTGTTTAGCGAGAGCAGGGTCCGGGGAATTATAGCGGGACATTGTTGGAGACAGGATTAGAAACGAGAATAGGAAGCAGTCAAGACAGGGAGGATTAAGTTTGAAAAACATTGTATAGGGAGATTTCGGTTAGAAAAACGTTAAATAGGGAGAGTATCAACAGAGTACAATAGCACACAGGTAATATGCCACTGCCACACTACTGCCTTCTAATGCACGGTGCAGACTAATCATTCAAGAAGGAATCCCAGGTTTGACATCTTTCATTCAATGCAGAACTCCTAAGTCCCTCTGTTCTCTGTCCCGCCTGATACTCCTTGCTGGTTGCATAGCATCCTTCATGATGACTGAGCGCTGGAGCGGTCTAGGCCTCTCGGACACCCAGAAACGCATTGAGTGCAGCATCCTGCATCATGATGCCTCACTGCTGGATGAGCACTGAACCTTCCTTTCAAGGCGCGCTGTCTCTGGTAAACTCAAGACCTAAATCTAACACAGTTGAACGTAAAGGTATGTGTAGCTGGAACCATAAACTCACTTCTTGATTCAACTGAATTTTCCCCTAAAATCCTCACATAGAGGGGCCTTCTCACCAATTTGCTGTATGCTGGTTCCATTCACTCCTCACAACCAGAGCCACTCTCCGTCTCTCATACCTTCAATCTGTTGGTAGCCCGTCAGTAATGCCTCAAACCCTGCACTGTGTAAAAGTAGAAATTTCACCAGGGAAAATATTTTGTGCTAAAGGATATGCTGTCATAGTCGCAATATTTTAATGGTTCAAAAATACCCCTTTCCGATTTAATTTTTAAATCAATTGCTTTTTTGTGAGTATCTTTTATTTTGTTTTAACATTCCCTATTTCCCTCTATTTTTCACAATGCTGTGAATTGTATGAACAGGTTGCCTCTCTCAAGCATTCTTGCACTGGCCCTGAATGGTACGTGGGATGTTAACTGTTTGAGTGGCACGGTTAGGTGCTGAGCAAAAATAAAGTTAACAAGTACATTTTGAGGCTACATAGAAGTAGACATTTCAGTGCGTTTCATTCTGTTATTGCGCAGTGCACAGCCTAACCAGAAAATAGTTACTTTTTATTACACCGTAGAACTCTGTGCTACTCTTGGGTCCTCGCTGTTAGTACTTGGTTAACTCCTTAGACATAATGAGGCTCTATTCCGATTACCTTGTGCAGCACTTGACTACGGTAGGGCTATACTCCTTGATGTATAATGGTGTTTCTGTTGCTTGCCGTCAATGGCCTGCACTATTTATACTGTTATAAGGATATAGTTACATTGTTCACAGTGTAGGTCTGCTCGGACTACATTGTATTAGTATAGTTTTAGTGATTCTCTTCCCCTAGGTTGCAAAATATTTGCTTACGTTGCGGCCCAATTACACACCGGTATACTGTGATGTGCCGGGATACATGATCTTACAATGTTAAATGCTCTGCGCTCTGCTTTACTAGGCCTACTCTGCAATGGCAAAGTTTCATACTCCGCTGCACGGGGGATATGCCACTTTTACACGGATCAGTGCCTAGCTACAAAGGGGTACACCATAGGTGCATTGTTCAGTGCCAAGCCACACTGGCAGCCCTTAGAATTCTTGCCTTTTTCCCGGCTGCGGCTCTTTGTTATCCTCTAGTGTTGATCTTCTCTTCTTCTAGTGCTGCCCCATTCTTTACCACCTCCAGGGAATATTTAAGTGTGTGCACTGCCTGCAGACCAAGCACTCTTCACAGTTTTGAGGTTTAATATGGAAGGTCGCTTCAAGGCCTTTGCTTTTAAAACACCTTGGAATTCATGTAGAAGGCCGCGTATTAACCTCTTGTTTCCCTCTATGCAGCTTCTCAAGTCTCAGCCCCCCGCTTGTATGCACACTTAGATTTTGTGTGCTTTGTTGAATACATCTAATGTAAGCAGGCTGCCTAACCCTGAAATTGCCAGTGACAGCAGCAGTGACTGTCATTGCCTGCCTAATCCGTGAGCATTCAGTTTATCATAATCTACGGTATACGTGATAGTGTGCTCATGAATTGCTGAAAAAGATACCATGACTTCAGAAATAGTGTATAAGCACTTGTAGAATTTTCCATTGACTGCCCACGTGCTCCCATCGCCCTCCCTATCCTGAGTCCCTATTTACCTTTATTCCATGTGCTTCTCTGCTCGCCCACCATCTGTTGTCAATGTGCTTTCCCTTTACTCCACACTCAGTTGTCTATGTGCTTATCCATTGTTCCTTTGCTTGTCCTTCTCCCCTCCCACCCTCAACCTTATCTCCCTCCCTTCCTCCCGCCTCATTGCCTTGACCCCTGCCCATTCCCCGTTCCCATGTTTGGTTGTATTTTCTAATTTTATTTATTAGTGTTATCTTGAGTGCATTTCTACAACCTTTTTTTGTTTTAAATATATAAATCCATCTCAGATTGGTAAATAAAAATAAAGACGTTCCGGCCTCATTTTGTAGGCGAGCACACCTGTGTTAGTGCGAGCCTACATTATGACGCTATGCTGTACAGCATGGCTAAAAATCATTGCCAAAGCCAATGAGTCTCATAGGCGAGGCCTATTGGCTTTGCCAATCCTTGTCTAATGTGAAAATGAGGACAGGTAGAATTTGCCAGCTTCTGCAACAGAGTAGCTAGGAAAACAGTTCAGAATCAACTTAGCCAGTCCTGCCTTCTTTAGGATGTCTTCTTTTAAGACCTTGTGCTAATTTTGCATTCGGTGTTGCCAGTTTATTTAACTATACTTTCAGATATGAATATGAGGTGCTGTGGTGGAAGTATGTTTTGTTTGCTCAGCAGCTAATAGAATACTAAAAATGTTCTCTAGATTCTATAGGGTTGGTAGATTTTCGAATGTCGAGTGCTCACAATGTAAAAAGGCAACGGGATCATGGACTTTGAATGATGTGCCAAAAATCCAACTTTACATACCTAATGATCTGACCATCCTCTCGCCCTATACGTTCACTTGCAGAACATTGTTGTGTGCGTGAAGAATGGTAAAGCATTCCTTTTCAGCACTTGAGTTCTGTGTGACTTTGGCAGTAGTTTTTTAGACTGATTTAATGTTGTCATTAATCTCCACCAGTTAGTTGGCGTTTCCGGTTGGCTTTAGAGATACCAGAGCTTTGCTTCAACACACAAATATGTGTTTTTCTGCAATATCTCTTCTTGGTGTCATCAGGTGTCATCAATACCTTCCCCATGCTTGATGACAAAATGCGATTTTGATTTTGGAAATAAACCTATCTTGCTTGAAACTGGCTATAGATATAGAACAAAATAGTGAAAATTATATGCTCTTGAAATTAGAGGAGTCAGGTAAATGTATTTATAGTTCAACATAAATGGGGTCAATGTCTACGAGAAGAATTTCACCCCACCTTCAGTGCATTTTAAAGTTTATTTTTATATAATCAAACGATGTTACTACCTGTTTACATTGCATTCATGTAGACTATTAGAATCCAGAATATAAAGACTGCTTAGAACGGCCCATCAGTACATGTATTTTGAGTGTGGACATTTTGAAGAAATAAACTGGTGTCTGTTTCATTTTTTAGAATTCAGAATTCTGTCTACTGCTTCAATCTCCACCTGCCTGTGTGTTTCTTCTGGGTTTTCGCATTCTTGGGACATTTGCTTTATTTTTTATTTGGCTGTGCACTTTGACTGATTGAAAAATCCTCGTATGTTTGTGCTGTTTTAAAATAGTACCCTTTCTGCGATTCAGTGCCTCTTCTGTAATGTAGCAAAACCAAAGGTGATGGTTGACGGAGGGTTGAACATTGCAAGCACTCACCCCCAGTCAACTGATCTCGGTTTAATCCATCCTCATTCTTTAGCTCACACCGCCACCCCAGTTAAGACATGGCCATATGCAAATAAGTCTGACCCTGTGCCTCATGGGAAAAGCCCAGCCCGAACTGCCAAGCCATGTCTTCCCTGGACCAGAAACCAGCATCTTGGGACCGGTTTCTGGCTAATCAGAGGTCATCAGCCAGGCTAGCTTGAATCCAGTGGCAAAGTGAGCAAGGGACCCACGTCTGGGCATACCCTGCCAACTTAGGGCAAACAAAGCAAAACCAAGGGGGATGATGGATGGAGTGTTGAACATTGCAAGCACTCACTCTTCTGTAACGTGGCACTTGTTAGCCACACTGTGAAAAGCCATGCAGCTGCCACTGAATGGTACCAAAATGTGGCAAATTCTCAGAACTGAAGAAAGGCAGGAAGCCTGGTAACTAATGAATCCTTTGAGGCGAGGAAAAGAAAGGCAAGTGGTCCCCTCCCTGAAAAATGTTTCCCAACTTGAGTTCGGTGTGGGAAGGCTGGGAGCTCGAACAAAAGCCATCTTTCGTCTTACTTTTAGAAAATTATATTCTTTTAGTGTATCAGTTGATAAGATTCAGACAAGTAGGGTATGAAGTCCTGCACGAGTAGACTAAATGAAAATACAGATTTGAGAAATCTCTTTTATGAGACGTGAACTTTTTTTTGCCTTCTAGGTCAGTTTGTATTAAGGTGAATTCATATTTAAGCTGAAAGAGGAAACCCAATTAAAGAATACAAATGCTGGAATCGGACCATTGAGTCTGTTCCAAAAAGCCCTACTGGGCCTAACAGTATGCCAGGGAAGGGTGGAAGAAGTCTGAAAGGTACCTGATCACAGTGGCTACAGGTAGTAGTTTGCAGGGAAACTTTTAAGACACTATTTCTCTAAGGGACAGGAATTAGAAAATAGGAGGGCTTGCGTCTTGGAATTACAGCTGATCCAGGAAGCATTTATTCCATGAAGATAGATTGTTTTCTGTAGAAGGGCTGCCGGGCAATGTCCAGCCATAAAATCAGTTCCCTGGAAGCTAGATAGTTTTCTGTATAAGGGCTGCGGGGCAATGTCCAGCCATAAAATGCTTTCCCCGGCAGGAACTAAATGAATTTAGTAGTAAAGTTTTAAAACATTATGTGGGAATTTTGGGTTATTGCATAGTTGCTACCCACCAGTGGTATAGTACTTCTGCCATTGCTACTATTTTTCACTGTCCTATTGGAAGTTGAAAGAGGAAGGAAGACATTCCACCCCAAAATCACAACTTTTTGGCCTTGATTGCCAGAATCAAAGCACTCTGCTGCCTACTGCAAGCGCAGTGAACTGTGCGATGTGTGTGCGTCTTGTTAGAAGCCAGTGGAGCTTTTGAAGTTGACTGACCCCAATGTCCTAACTGTGCTCCATGACTTCTTTCCTTAAGGACTGGGAGAAAAGCATGGAGGAGAACCCTGCAACAGTATTCAAAGCGGTCAGTGTCTGTAAAGACCAATCACATGTGCAAGAGCTTAAAAGGAGTTTTTCCAATCTTTCTACTCCAGTTACTGCCTTTGAGTTTAACTCCGCTAAGTGTGGTGTCAAGTGAGTGGGATCAAACTACTGATTCAGACCTTCCAAAATCATCAGCTTGACAGCAGCTAGCGTGCCACCGGCTCTTCTGTTTTGAACGTTGGCACCCACGTTGATGCCCATCACGATTTAGGGCTACAGGTTAGATTGTCAAACTCAAACCATCCTCATTGTCTTCAGCCAAGCCTTAAATATGCTTTGATGACGGAGTGCAGTTTCAACTTGCTTGCCTCAATTGGAACCACTTTGACGCAGCTTGACTTGGTGGATTTCTTGACTGATTTTACATAAGACCTCACTTCAGCTTCCCATGATCTTAAGCACCAGAGATTCATCTCTGAAAAGCAACCAATCTGAATCCAGCTTGAACAACGATTTAGATAACTCTGTTTTTTCATCCAGTTACCCATTACCCTAGATAAAGAACTCTTGACTACCTTCCTCCTTTATTTCTTCATTCAATCTTTATTTCGGCCATTGGCCATCAAAGATATACAGTAAAACATATGTAATCACTATAAAATCAACATACATAATCAATCAATGCATACTTCTACAGTGTAAAACCTTAGAATTGCGTGCTAATAAAATTACATTTAAAACTGTAGACCTTAACATTAGGAAGGAGCCTGCTTCTTCAAAATACGGGTGCGAGTGTGCCAGACATTGGTGAGGAATTTTGCTAATACAAACACAGTTAGGCTTGAAGCATCGGTTTTTAAAATTCTGTACATTGGGAGGTACTCCCTACAACCCAGGTTTCTAATCAGTGGTAGGAGCCAATATTTCCTCGCTGCCTTGTAAGCTGGGCAAAACAGGACCACGTGTAGATCGCTTTCCTCCGCACCAGCACAGGCCGGGCACTGCTTAGTGGAGGGGGGTGATGACCAGGAGCTGGTAAAAGATCGTAGGGGCAGTGTGCCATATCTCCATTGGAGAAACAGCTTCCTGGCCAGCACAGGGGAGATGGCGTCTAAAACCCTCTCCAACCTGTACGAGTCCTTACTTTGCGCAAATACAGAGGTTAGTGACCCTTCGCCCTGGCTGTCTAGGGCCATGGCTAGTTTTTGTTCGTGATAAGCGATGGCCAGAGCTCTCTTTGAGATGTTTAATGAGGCATTAGCAGGGTTGAACCAGAGGTCAGGAAGCCCCAGGATCATACAGGATTTTTGGATATATTTTTCTTTATTTTGTTCTGACACTATTTGAAGATTAGTACCTCTGATCCAAATTTGATAATTTTGCCTTTCTATGAATGATTGAAACTAACTTTTATCTGAACTTTGTTTGGATTTGAAATGTTGTTGGTCTCTTTTGACTGTATTGATGTGTGAATAGTGATGTGCACCAGTGCACACCACAAGCCGCTTGCCCTAGAGTATGCTCTGTGAAGAAAGATATCTTATGGGACAGCCTCTTTACTTTAGGCTGCTGTGTGGTAGAGAATAGACCAAAAGAACAGCTCTTTACTAATGAATAAATGAACAAAAATGTATAATTCTATATTTTGTTTATCTGTACAGCACTATATTACATGCATTGTTGATATAATTGGTCTATTTTTTATGAAATTATAAATGTCTAGAGTTAGGAATAGAATGGGAGAAATGAAGACTGATAATGGAAAATTATAAGAAAAAGCTGTGAAAGTTAGATGGATGTTTAATGTTTCCCCGAAGAGTTGATGAATTTGTTGAAAAAGAGTTTTCTGTAGTTTGGGAACCAAGAAAAAGAAACGTGAGTGTTCGCAAATCAACTAGAAGTCTTGAGCGGCTGGACATAGTATATCAAACTGGGCATATAGTCGGATGAGTATTACACATAGACGTATGATGAGCAGTAACATTGGGGTCTAAACATTCATTATATTTGTGACACATGTTTACATACTTAACAGGACAGTTCTGGGTAACCAGTTTGTCTTAGAAGGGTGGAGGGGTTCATCAATGGCAAATGACACATCCTTGACGTGATCGGAGAACGTGTCTGGTCAGTGAAACACAGACATTTCAATCCTCTCTATTTTGACATGAATTATCTGTAACGGAATAAAGATCTATAATCTGTGAAAGAGTGTGTGAGGGAGGTGAGGGTTCTCTGGGTCATTTGATATGGTTTGTGAATAGTACTGAGAACCTTGAATAAGATTCTTTCCTTCGTCTGGAGCAAGTGAAGTACTTTTAGGGCTAACCTGATTTGGTCTCTTTTTTTCTGAAAGTTCAGACCCATACTAGCAGCTTTGTTTTGGGGCCTTTGCACACGCTTAGTGAGTTTCTTCTGATGTCTGCTGTAGAGTATGTTACAGTAAGCTAGGCATGCCACCAAAATGGTTCATGCCAGCTCATCTTAGTGTCTCATTTGGAGGGGATTGAGACATTTTTGGATAAGAGAGACCTGAAAATAGAACTGCCTGAACGCTTTCTCACTTGGGCAATATATGACCACTTGAGGGAAATGGACCTCAAAGTGGTGGGTATGGTAATTGGCCAAAAACCAACCTAAATAATGATATGACCTCGATTTACGCATAGAAATTGTTCCTTTCACCAAATGACTGTGTGATTCAAGCAGGCGATATTGCTGTCCTGGTTTCCTGGCCCATTATTTAGGTGGAAGTATATTTGGGTTTGATCCCCGTATATCTGAAAGTTTACCTTACATTGCTCTTGAATCTGTGCTGATGGACAAATGTTGAACAACAAGCAATATAGGGGAACTTTCCGACCACTCCGCATGATATGAAGTAGGACGATTAACTTGCTCCTATTTTGACTTGGTAGTGTGATTAGAAAGCAAGGTCATGATCCATTCCAAAGCAGTTCTAGACAATGTGGCCCATTGCTCAAGTCTGTGCTGAAGTACCTGGTAGGCTATGGTGTCATAGGCTGCTGAGGGCTTTATGGGAAAAGAGTGCGCTTTTTTATTTCATCCGAGGAGAGTAGGAGCTCGTCCTATTAAATCCAAGGCTGATTCTCTCCGCCTCGTAGGACTGAATTTTACAGGATGATCAGTTTGATGTATTCCTGAAGTGTCTTGTCGCCTCCATTTCCCGAATCTTGTTCAGAGCAGGTGACAATTAAGTAGCCCTTAAGGAGTGGTATTACGAGGGCATGCTTCTGTGATTTTGAAACCATTCCCTTCACTAGTAAAGCATTGATCGTGGATACTGGTTCTGTTTCGAAAAAGGGCAGGACTTGTTTTAGACATGCTACTGGGTATTCTGCTGCGATAAAGTTAAAAAAACTGTTATTTTTGCTGCAATTGTTGATCGAAATAAGCCAAATGTAAAAGTAGGGTGGGCTGGTAAGGTGATGGAGCTAACATAACTTTCTGAATTGCTATTTGTTTCATTTCTGACTACACTGTAATTGCGGTGTGCTAGAGTTAGGCCATAATTACCTGTAGAGGTATTGATTTTGCGGTAAACTTCACTGCTTACATTTTTGTGGTTGTTACAGTGTAATTGCACTCTTGTTGCTTAAAATGCCTATGCTCCATTGTAATTTTGATTTTCAGTTCTATGTTACATTGTACTGCCCTTTAATTACATTGTTTCATTCACCTACACAGGCTCTACAGTATAGTGTGTTGGCCGATGCCTAACTAACTACACTGAGTTTAGTGGAACAACAGCAGCTAAACCGAGTACTACTTTAGTGGCTCATAAATTTACAAGATACTGTGCAGTGTCCTGCCAACTTAGGGTCACACTTCAGCTTCTCTTTTTAGGCCTGGGGTTTGACAGCAAACCTGTCAAATTGACCTTATATTATCCATATACATTGCAATGCCTTTATCCGCCCTTTCACCCGCTGGCTTTTTGACCATTAACTTCAGCCATAGCTATATACATGCTTAATAGTGTTTTAGCTCCGTCCAGTCAAGTAGTCAAAACTAATTTAATACTCTTAGTTGCTTGGTTGTATCCTTCCGCCTCCACTCCAGTGCTTACTTTGAGCTGCACGAGGAACTTCTTTACATCCACGGCTCGTTCTGCCCTGGCCGGCCTTCTCCCTCCCCCTCGTGTCTGGCTCTAATGTGTGAACGCTTTGGAGTTGCTAGCCCTTTGAATGCCTGCCTGACGTGACATCATGCCCGCTAATAACTGGCTTGTGGGTGAACAGCCAGCCATCAGTCCCAGTGACTCTTCATGTCCTATGTATAGACTGAACGGCCCTACTGTGCGATATGTCTGAAAAGGTCTCCGCTGTTTACCGACCTCACGACGCCCAAGGCTTAGTCACCGGAAGCTGCGGTCCAGAGCGCAGTTGAAAGCAATGGCGCTATGTTGACAGTCGCTGAACCTGCCTCTTTCTTGGCTCTGCTCCTTCCTATTTTGACCTCTCTGAGCCCCCTTACATTATTTTTAAATCCTATGTTGATTCTCAGATTAGTGCATGGAAGGGAAGTCGATATCTTCTCTCACTCCTGCTTCATCACAACACTTCCTTCTTCAGTCTGTTTATTTTCAGTCTCTTCTGTTTCTCTGTAGCGCTGCTTTCGCAAATGCCTTGCCCCCTGGGTGCTTTGAATATTTCACTTGGAAAGAATGGCAGTTTTCTCACAGAACAAGTCCCTGCAGCTCGTGCCCCTAGGACTATGATTCGAAGATCAGCTACAGTGATTTATTTATCCAACTTGTAAAGCGGGCATTGCACAATTAAGGCGCTTGAGAGAGTGGTGTTTGAAAGGAGATTTAAAAGCATAAGTGGATTTTTGCTCTAGTTGGCTCTGCTGTCCTTCAAGACTAACATTGCCAACTCTTAATAGTTTTCACATTCTGTCACAGCTACATTTTGCAGTAACACAGCCAGCGCCAAATGACATACTGATGGGGGCTGTGTCTATCCAGCACCACACACTGCACTTCCACTGCTGAGGGCCAGGTTGCATGCAAACATTAGGCGGTGGACAACCATTTTTTGACCTAGTACGATATACAATCGACTTTTCTTGCTGCGCTACACATACACTTCTAAATACAGTGAGCTGTATTCCCTAAAAATCACAAGTTACGCAGAAACAGCCACACACATGACTAAAACTACAGCATGCCCTCACATCCACAAAAGGAAAAACTCCTCAATCATGCGCACTGCACTTATATGTACAGCGTGGCTCTGGATTGAAATACTGCAGTGCTTTCGAGGGACTCTCATGCTTGAAGCTGCGCTGTGGACAACTTTCCCACATTCATGGTACAAAATAAACCGCAACGTTGTACGCAACATTCTCACATGCACACAGTTGTCCTCCTCTAACAAGATCCAAAATCGTCGAGAACATGCAAATGTGGAAAATAAACTGCAAAATGTTGATTGAAAAAAACATTGTGTCTTTTGGGCAGTTATAAGACCATAGAAATCCACATCTTGTGACAACAGCCACTGGCTTATGAGGTTTGAGAGTTTCCTTGGGTTAGTTGCACAGCAGTTTTCACTTAAGATGGTGTTCAGCCTTTTAAAGATCCTGGGGGAAAAAAGCAGCAAATTCTCACTTTTTTAATGTAACCTACAATTTAATTTCAATGGTAATTGAGAAGCACAGTCCTGTGAAATTTTGCAACAGATGGGGTGACCCCAGCCAATAATTCACAGACTGTCCGTAAATGTACCCTAATATCTGTTGTCTGTTATTGATGCTTCAAGAGACGACATTTGTCCGTCTCAGCCTATCGGGCATTGAGGCGTGCTTCTACAGCAGTCCTGTCTAGAGACCATCCGGAGACTCTGTGAACAAGATTCAGCTGTGCAGGCCTGACCTGGGCAGATTGTAGAGGCCTTGAACCCTGGGGCGTAAATTGGTCAGTAAGATGGGCGTGGGGTGAGCTTCAGATTATCCCACAATCACGCTGGCATATCATGTTAATCATTATATGAGAAGCAACGCATTGGGGGTGGGGGGGACTTAATAACCATTGGAAAGGGAAAGGAGTGGAGATGATGAGGGGTACTTAAAACACAGTATCAGGTAAAATAACCACGCTTTAAGACCTTCCAAACAAAGATGTGTGTGTGTGTGTTTTTGTCTGAGTATTTAAACATCCCAGGTCATATCCAACAGAAACCTTATACCCGACTGAAAGCTACTGTACCCAACTATCTCCTAAATAATGCATTTATTAGGGTGGTGTAACACCACAAATACCCCACTGAAGCTTCGTCCCTGCTCTAACCAGAGAGGGGCCGTGCAGGGGCGTGTGTTTGTAGGCAGACAGTGATTTTTGAATTCTGGCTTCAAGTGAGAAGCCTGCCAGGAAGATTGTGTTTGTTTTGCTTTAATGCCAATATCCAACTTTGTTGTTAGGCATTGTATGAGATTAACATGTGATTTGTGTGTTTATTTAACACAAAGTACTATTCCTCTGACAGAATTGCTCAAAACACTGTCCTTTGGTGTTACACAAGGTTGAGAAAAAGAAGCCAGCATTGTCAGTGGCTAACATGCACTACGTGCACTCGGGAAACCTGGATTCACCTCCCAGCTGTCCCACGTGACTATAAACTGTGTGATTTAAGTAAAATCACTTTACTTCACTGAGTATAATCTACTGGATCTTCACGTTTGAGAACACCTTCAAGTAATTCAGTCAAGAAGGTCTCTGTACATAAAGCAAACTTGTATATGCGTTAATAGCCTGTAATGTTACGTCACCTATAACATTAATTTGGCCATGATGCAAAGGACCCATAACAGTTGGTTCACGTATGTCACTCATGGCATGGTTGTCAGGAGGGACATATATTTCATGTTTTTAAGTTGCTGTTTAGAAACTTTCACTTCAAATAAATGTCAATGCAGTGGTCTTTTCTAATAGAGTACATTGAAATACATTCATATGTTAAAGAACTACTTTTTAAAGAAATTAAAACACATTTTGTAATGTTTTGCATGGTGTTTGTTGTATAATTAACATCCCGGCTCTGCTGGAGCTTTGGATCTTACGGATGAGTCAGATCACTGGTTCGCCTGAGACCTGGCCCGGAGTAGGCTTTTGTCCACGGCCCAATGTTCCAAGGGACCCAGCCGCCGCCTGCCCTCCACAAACCTCTCCAGCAGTCTAGTGTGCCGTCAGGCTTTAATAAGGGTGTGTGCTGCTTGTTCAGTTGGTAAGTGTGCGTCGTCTGTTCCTGACCTCTCTGATGAGACTAGTCTGCAGGAATGAAATGCTTTCTGATGCTCATAGCGTGCCCAGCGTATCTTCTGTTTAGCCATTGTTTCACCTTGTTCTTCTCTTTCCTATTTGTCCCCTTCTTTACAATGATCCTTTCCATCGTTTGCTGCAGATCTCCCATCTGATCTCGACTACAGCTTGCTCTTTGATTCTCTTTTTCTGGTGGTCCGGGCTTCCACTTCTGAGATCAATGTAGAGTCCCTGGCACATACGCTTATGCAGCAGTAATGCATTCTTGGGCCTGTTGGACCACAAGCAAGTTGTGTACACTTCACATCCTGACTCGAGGTGTGAGACTGTCTCCCACCATATGTTCTGCCTTGTATCTGCCATGCAGATATTGTCCAGAGAGTTTACTGGCCCAGGATGGCTCAATAAATCTCTGCCTTTCATATTTCTATGCTTTCATTCTCTGTGCTGTCTAGGCCAGGGAAACCTGCACAGGCCGGACACCCCTATCTACAGCTCCAAAGGCACATTTGTTACTGGCTCTTGTCTGGTTGTCTGTTGCCATGACCATGAAATATATTGCAGCTAGCGCTGCCTTCGCACGATTAAATGCAGCTTGCCTAACAACCCTGATGACGGAACCAGTTTGGGGGGCCATTAGGCCTGCATGAGCTGCTAGTGCCTCAGTCGTTATGGTTGAGTGACTTTTCCACTGATATGCTGTGGCTCCTCAGACTATAGCTTGGCTAACTACAACGCTTCTGCACTTAACCTTCGGGATGGCGAGGCAGAGCAGCAACCGGCTTTTCAGGGAGGTAGTTCAGCACTCGACAATCGGCCAAGAGACACAATTAAGTTGATGGTTTGGAAAGGTCTATAGCCAGTGAATTTACTAAATAAACCTAACTAGATAAATACAACTCTAATTTATGGCCCACTACACAAAGACTTTTCACCAACTACGTGAATAGGTTTTTCAGTTTTATTATTCAAAGATATATCTTTTTAAATATATATAGCAGTTTTTTTTATAGATTAAATTAAGCTCTATAGATACAGTTTGATATATTTCTTAATTCAATATTTTTGTGACAACATTATTATCAAAAATTCATAAAAAACATATAATACATATTGCAAAAGACGGGTCACCTGATGAAGGCTGCCAAGCCGAAACGCGTGTAATGTGCTTATCTACCTCTTTGCCTCCATCGTCTTTCTCGTCTTATGCTCATTGTGTGTTTGTTATATGTTTTTTATGAATTTTTGATAATAATGTCTCAAAAATATTGAATTATTAAGAAATATATCAAATTGTATCTATAGAGCTTATATTTAATCTATAAAAAAACTGCTATATATAAAAAATATATATATCTTTGAATAATAAAACTGAAAAACCTATTCACGTAGTTGGTGAAAGTCTTTGTGTAGTGGGCCATAAATTAGAGTTGTATTTATCTAGTTAGGTTTATTTAGTAAATTCACTGGCTATAGACCTTTCCAAACCAGTAATTCTTCCCTATGTATAGCTAGTGCATTCTTATATAGGGGTCCCCTACTTCCAAAACAAACAATTAAGTTGATGTCCAGTACATATCTTTACAAGAATAAAAGCACTTTAAGCTCACAATTATACTAAATACTACTCGCTTCAACAAACACATGCAAGCCTGTGTCCCCATACACTATCTCGTGTAGGTGCCACACTACGTTGCTCCTTTTTGGTCAACCAGCACTCCCCATAGCATTCTCCCTGGTTCTGGTTTCCCAATGTAGAGTAATCAAGAGTAGCAAAATTTGGTCCCCACAGTTCAAATGTGCTCTGTCTTGAACTCTCAGATCAGGGGTAGGCCCAAGCTTAGATTAGCACGATTCATGATTCAGGGGTTAAAATGAAAACGGCAGCTTACCAGTTTTACATACAGTTGGACACTTCCGGTAGGCAAAAGGGAAACCTGCCATATACCATGCAGGTAACCTACCCATCCCAAAGAAATTGTCACAAAAATGTCAGAGTGGAAAATGATACATTGCCATCACTAGCTTTATCTGGCACACGCACCCCTCTACCTACTTCTTCCATCAAATAAAAGGGACAAATAATTTTTACAAAATTCAACTCCACTTATTTTGTCCTCCTTAAGCTGAGTTGGAACTGCCACGTTGTCCGCCTTGACTTGCAAGGTACAAATAGACCTATGCACATTGTGTAATATATACTGAGAGGTTGCTGAAAAGAAACCCATAGCTCTGAGTGCAGTGTTATATTCTAGGTGAGCGCTCACCCACTTTAGCAACGCCACTGGGCACCCAACACCATAATCCCCACTGCACCCCCATTTCACATAGCGCCGTCACACCTGGAGGAAATCTTTTTCTACTGTGGGATATCATGAAGAATAATTTCCAAAGTTTTCCTTGTTGCCTTATATCACAGTCAAGGATAGAAACTTGCAGTCTGCCTAGTTCGATACCTGCTACATAGCCTTTTAGAAGCCCATTTCTTGCATGCCTGCCTGTCGCACAACTCTGCCTATCCTTATGAGTTGGAGAACTTTTTTATACTGCATTTCTTTTGTGTTTCTTCGCTTTTCGTCTTTTGTCGGGGGCATTCTACAATGTGAGTAATGGTGCACTGTGCAGCAAAGATATGATGATCAAGAGATATTCATGGGCTTTTTCAAATTGTTATATTTGCTCCTTTCCTATCCACGATTATTCTTTTAGATTTGACCTTTAATGGAGGGCAAGGTGGGCCAAATGTTTTCGTTAAACTTTTATTAATTAGTAGCAGGAGAAAAGGCCACTTACCTTAACATTTCCCAAACTGTTTGCCATGTTTTTAAAAATGTTTAGAAACCTGATCAAACTTTCGCTGTTACTTTCTCTCCAAGAACGATTGGGTAGATTCTACTAATGTGATAGCCTTGACACTGTGCTCAAGAGCATCAGTTTACTCTTTACTACAAGGAAATATTGCGCCATTTGAAATCAGCAATCCACAAAGCAATCGCATACAGAGCACAGTGAATACATAGTGCTATATAAAACTAATAGTAAATATATTTAAAGATTAATTGGTATACTACGGCCATCTCTGATGAGTTCATAAAATTGATTTTGTTAGTTTTTGTCCTGAATTTTGACCCTTGGCGCTGAATTTTTACAGTCCTACCCATAATTTGTCTCCATACCTGGTGGTCACCCCAACTACAGACCGCTCCAGCTGTCTGTTGCAGGCAGGTTTGTGTACTATACTCCACAGAGCCAATCCTTGCTTAGGATTGGATAGATTTCATGTCGGTCTCTGTTGCCTTGCTCTTACTTATGGTTGGTTTTCCTTACTTTTTATATTTGACTTTTATATTTGACTGTACCACAAGAGCCTTTTAGTTTAGCCATCGATAGATTCGTCATTCATCCTGCTCCTAAGGCAGCACTGCGGAGCCAGCTTTACACAGCTCCACACAGCTCCAGTGGGCATTAGAAAAACACAACAGAAATATGGAAGTTTATAAAATCGACCTTGAGAGGCATTAAAGACTGCTTTAAACTTCCTTTTGGCAATGCCAATCTGTCTTGCTTGTATAGAAATGTGGGCAACATTGCTTTCTTGGCATTGCAAATGCTTGTTTTCTCCTTGATGACCATCAAACCATTACAGCACCATCGTACTCTTTCTTTATAGGCAGCTACTCAATTTGTTTAATCTTATTTGTTCAGTCTAATGTTAGCTAAGACCTTTTCATTCAGCCAAAATTATATTTATAACATGCCTACTGGGCTTTCAGTCAGCCCTCTACATCTTTTTACATCCATTGATCTGCTATTGTTATTCTCCTTTAACTTCCTCTTATTACAGCATAGAGTGTAGGACAGTGAACCATATCAATTCAGTCATTGGCTAACTTCATTGTGAATGAAAGCATTTTTTCCCTATTACAAGGAACACTACCACCCACAAAGTACTCCCCTTAAGTGCCAGGAACTACTTTGAACATGTGTGCTTTTTGAGACCCAAAAAACAAATATATATATATATATATATATATTACGTTGATGAGGGCCCAGTAGCTTCTCGACCATTAAAATCTTTTCAAAATCCATGACACAAAAAACTAATATTGACAAAGCCAATGGGTTGGGAGCCAATTGCAGACCTATTGCGTTTTCCAGTCCTTGTTTTAAATTACTAAAGCACATCGAGGACATTATTTAGTAGCTGTATGTTCCCGTTATAATAAGTGTTTATGTATACAGCTTTTCATCAAGGAATCCTTTGATGTGAACTGCGTGTTGCACCACACAGGAGCCCGCCAACACAATTTATGATGCTATGTAGGGTCAAGGCTGTTACCTGTTTACTTCACCCATCGAGTGAAATGGTGGGGGAAGGCAGAGACATTAGTTTAAGGGCCTTTTTATTGGCAATATGGTTTGTTTTGATCATTTTATTAGTGGGTAAAGGAAGGAAGGAGGATTAGCGTCTATGTTTGGGAAAAAGTAGCTTAATATGGCGGTTACATACAGGCAGTGCTTAATTTGAGCCGGTGGTTTCCAGTGCTCGGCAGAGCGCTTAATTCTCAGCAGCAGCAATTATAACAGTCTGCCAAAAGGTGTCACTGTTTGGCTAATTTAGACACGAGCACAACAATTATTTAGTATTTAAACATACATTAAAAATTGCTAGTACGTGCTGTGAAAGTCATTCTAATAGTTTTGGGGGCCTGAAATAGTCAGAATTGACGCACTTGTAGGAGTGTGATGGTTAGTGGTTGTGTTGTTACTGTAATTAGGTGGTGCAAGCGGAAGTGGCCTCCTGACCAGGGCTTTGACATTTATTTATTACACATTAAGCACTGCCTACAGCTCATGTATAAGACATTGTTAACACTCCAATATTTCCCTTAATGATCTCAGTTACATAATGAGACCTGTTCACCTGTTATGGACTCTGCATGATCCATGCAAAAATCTTCCCCTTTCCTGCTTCCTTCAGGCCCCTTCCTTCCCCATGAGTGTGACAGAAGGTATTCTCCACCTTGCACAACCAAGATTAATAGTAATTACTCATGGGAGGCAGGGGGGATTGGAAGCACTAGGACGATGAAGGGAAATCGAAGGTGATAATTACATTTACTTCCTCAAACATTTCCTCATCCAAGTTCTTATATTTTTAATATAGTGCACCGAGTCTTCATCCCCATGATCCATATAGACATGTTCCCATGAAGTAATCCATTAAAGAAATTGCAACACTACAGTAGTTTGAAACCTTGGGGAGGCCCATCCATTCCACGCCTAATTGTGTAGTGAGAGACAAGGGTGGAAGGCGCCTCCCATGTTGTGACCCAATAAATGTTGCTGATGGGAGCACCCTCCGTCCAGGAAGCAGACCGACAACCCAGCAGGTCCGGAGGCTGGAGGTCATGATAGTGGGCTCGGCTGCTGATGCTTCCCTGACAGCTGAGGTCTCCTCTGTTACCCACCTTGTCATTTTAGGTTGAAAGCATCTCCTGCTGGAAGATGGACAGTAATATTTATTCTAATCATTGTGCAAAAACCACCTGAACTGACACTCACTGTTACCCTTTAAAGCCAGATGATGCTTCTGGTTCTTAAATGCCCTATTAAGGATTGCTTCCCGCTGGCATCCAAAAAACTGCTTCCCCTTGGCATGCAGTTCTTAGGGGTTGCTGAGATAAAAATTGCGCCTATCAGTGACTCTTTTAGCTAAAGTAAAAGAATCTTGATTTACATCTTCCTTCCAGACAGTAAGTCAGCTGCGTTCTTCCACATCTGTGATGCACTGGGCACTGCCAGGGTATCCTTATCCAGTTCCAGTGCTGAGTGCATGACATACAGCGATACAGGTTTTGGGGTAGTCCGCGAGAAGCTTTATCGGTGTCCGAGCTCACTAAGGACTAGTGCCTTGGTGTGTAGGATGCGTGGCTGCCGAAGTCAGTCGGCTTCTTCTAACAAGGAGTAGATGGCAGTAGAGGTGATGGAGACTGGCTCTTGCAGTACAGATGTACCACGGGCGGGCAGATCTTCCATACAGAAGAACTGAAGTAGAGTAGAGTGAGACGGGGCAAAGGGGAAGAAGATTGAGAGAGGTTAGGGCTCAGTAGGTAGGCATCCAGTTACAAAGAAACATCGACTTCCAAGAGATCGTTCAGTGGCAACCAGCAGCCTACAAGACTCCTAAGTAAATGAATAAAGTAGAAATAGTTTGGCGTCAGGTGGTTAGAGAAAGGAGACAAAGTTGGGTCTGTTACCAGCAGGAAGGTGGCATGAGAAACTCTGAGGATATCCTGTTCCTTACTGCAGTGTAGTAGATTAATCTTAATTGGCTGTAATTAAGAATAATTGCTGCTGGAATTTTTAATGCGCCGTCGTATTTATTTTTTAGGGCTGTAAAATTATTACATCAGTGTCTGAGGACTGGGGAGAGGTCTGCACAGTCTAGGAATGTTATGCCCTTCAGCCCTGGAAATTGATTTTAACTGGTACAAGTCTTAAGATAATGGTATTTACAGGCCACAGCTCAACAAATGGTTAATTCATGCATTGATGCAGGATTTTTAAATGCAGGATTCTTAAATGCAGGCACCACAGCCTCCGGAGTGGAAAAGTTTGTATAAATTGTCCAGCAAGTGTGCAGATCAGTGGAAATTGAGATGCAGCACCAGAGTTTGTTAAATTAGGCACTGCAGCTTCAAAATTGTGTGTGTGCTGTAGCCTCAGTATTGCAGAAACGATGTGCTGGTGGCCAGCCTCAATGCCAGGGACAGAGCTAAACCACTCTTTGCCCCTATGGATTCTAGTCCTCTTCAGAGCCATAATTTTTTTCTTTTTAAAAGCCTAGAAGCTGTTGTAATCAAGAGAGGATCCATGGTTAGCAAATGGTGTCACCCCCTCCTCTCTTCCCTACTTGATTTAATTTTGTTTCAGATCTACAAAAGAATGTGGCCATGAACATTTTGGCTAGTGACATGGGACTGACTGCATCCTTCTTCCAGGCGATGGATATACCAATGCATCCAGTGGCAAGATGGCAGTGGGGGTGGAGGTTCACACATTCCAGATAGTCCACTGTTTGTCTCTCTGAACCCACAATCTCAAACCACTCGTGTGTATGCCAGGTAAATAAGACATGCCCCCGCCATAACACTCCTCTGTTCTCCAATTATCTGACCAGTTTCTTCTCAAGGTACCATTCTACCCTGGGAGCATTGTCTGGGAGCACGTTGCCCTCTGTTGTTCACTCGGGTGTTGGCTGTGCATGGTTCCCCCCTGGATGCTGTGGCTTTCGCCCTATTCAATTATGTGTTTCTTTTATTGTTTTATATAACTATGGGGTGCGGCCTTAGGACACTTTGACCCCATAAACATGTGCTATGTAAACAAGTGTGGCTTGTGTTGGCTTTTTTCTCGGTCTTCAGTTCACGCCTGCTTCTTCTCTGCCCTTCTGTCGGGATACCTCCGGGGGTAGCGGGTGGTGTCTGGAGTTCCAGGAGCAGTTGACTTACATTTGGTAAAACTTTCTCAAAGCTTTCAAAGTTTTGGATACAGGCTTTGATTCCCTGCCGTACAAGTCACTTGCTACAGAGGAAAGTCGTGCGATTTGCTTGCTTCCAGGTGCTGCACGTTTCCCACTGGGCCATGTGTTTTCCAGATCCTGACTTTTGCCCTTTCTCTTTACTCCTAAGTGCCCTCTCGGGGCCAAGGTAAAAAGTACCTGCTTAATATCTGCCGACGGGACTTTGTTGTACTCACTTTGTAGACATCTGCGAGCCTTTCACATTTCAAGGCGCACCTGCGACCACAGCATGTCTCTGATCATTTGTATGTGAGGAAGGAGAATGCACAAATGATTCTCTTCCTTTTGTAACCCAGTCTTGGGACCTTCGTCGTTCGAAAGTTTTCTTTATTGCAGATTATCCTTTGAGAAGCTAACAGCTGGATTGTTCATCAACTAAAATGATGCGAAAAGCCCTCGTGTAGGTGGAATGTGCCTCAAAGCTCTAAGTATTAGGAGTTGGAAATGTTGTTGCTAGTAGTATCAGTAGTCGTTTTGCGTGGGTATTTGGTTTTAGTGATGCTTAGTACCGCAAACCTTGAAAAAGTATGGATATTTTAAATTCTGGCAGTTTTGATTATTTTTTTTGTCTTCAAAGTTTTAATTTCTTTGAGTGAAATGTTTGCACCTTCCAAGCTGGCACAATCCCCAGTGTTTTAGGTTTTCCGCCTGCTAGGAAACTTTTTGTATGTTTTGAAATAGAAGTATGCATGTGACCGGTGCACACCTGATACCCCAATTAAATGCAGTGCTTTATTTGTAAAATAAATACATAAACTAAAAAGTGTAGGGGCCCAATTTTTCCTTAGCAGTGCATCACTAGTTCTGCCAAATGCCAAACACAAGCGCAGCCTAGTCATAATGAATGTCTTTATTCCACCCCTCTGTGCTTCTTCTCTCTCTATCACACCATAGCAGGTTCTTCTTCATCTCTGGTTCCCCAGTTCACTGCTTTCTTACCTTTGTCTTCTTCCTTCCTCCCCTCAAATGTTACATATTACAGCTTTATAACCAACAGGAAATCCTGGGAGACCCAATACATACTAGGGTTTACTATCTATGACTGTTGCCCAATCTATATCTCAGTACATGGATGTGGATTGCTAACCTGTAGCTCTTGTAGGGGGGACCTATAAGACCACTTATCCTGGCTACCTACAACGTGTGCCTGTTGTGGGTGGTTCTACCTTTACCCTTGAGCAGAGTCCACTGAGCATTTACCCTGGCTGTATGTAAACAGCGCATACATTTGGGTTGTCTCTAAATAGAATTTACTGTGGTTGCCTTTCTCTTATGCATGTCTGTGGGTTGCCCCTCCTTCACTCCTAGATGACCTGTTTAGATTTTTTACCTTGCTTATCTATAACCAGCGCATGACTTGGTTTCATCCTTCGTCACCCCTTTGTAGCCTCTGAAAAGCTGTTAGCATGGCTGTATGTCTCCTGTGCATTGCTGTGGTTTACTGGGCCTCCCTCATGGGTGGGTCCTTAAGATTGGGGTTCTGGCCTCTCTGTATTCAGTCCTAGTCTCTCGTTCGTGCGACCCTCCATTCCGGTTGCTGGGTGCTCGATCTTGTAGAGCATTTACCCTACCTGCCTGTAGGCAGACCATACTTGATGATTGCTCACCTGCTCCTTCTGGATCACTATATAGAGCGTATATATGACTGCCTGTAATAAGTGCATGTTGTGGGTTGCTTCGCTTTTACCCCTCAATGGAGTCTATGGAGGATTTACTCTAGCTGTACGCAAGCATTTGGAGCACCTGTGGGTCCCTCATCTGCTGCCCCTGCTTGTGGTGACTTTACATATCATCTGGTTTGACTGCTTGACTCCAGTACATGCTGTGGACCGTTCCTGTTCCGCTACAGGGTGGAACCTGTGTTAACCTTTTTCAACAAGATACAACAATAATGTAATGTAAACTCCATGCTCTCAATTCTTCGCTCCTCTTCCACCCACGACGTGCTTAGCTACAGCAACTTAAGTCCGGATAAGAGCACCAGTCGGGGCAATTACGCACAACATGGAAATGCTTCCGAGAGAGGCCACACTGGAATGCAACATTGTGCCTACCAAGCCTTCTCCCACAGTGTCGCATGCTACCTGCCTGCTAATGAACTTTGATGCCTATTCCAGTGTATGAGGTGCTATATAAATGCAGCTTCAAAATAATACAATGTAGTAATTTATTGTTAATTTGTTAAACACCGTGCAGTATGCAAGTAACTCTTGGAAACATTTACCTAAAACTTATGGGTATCTGAGTGCCTGCAGTACATGGGAATTAAATATTCGAAAGGATGTGTAGACTTATTTGACAAAAAAGGAAAACTGGCAACTACATCACAAATTAATGAACCTGTCTTCAGTTCTAAAACCTCTCCATTTAGACATTCAAATCTTCCTACAGTAGTTGGGCTGCTAGGGAAAGTGAGATCAAATGTTTGTGTGAACAATACAATAACCTTTTAATTTGAACGGATGCTCGAGCACTGGATAGTATCCAGTTGGCTACAGCTAAATGTAATAAAAAGACTTTTCATGTCTGATCGCCATTGTTTTTAAACAAAGAAGCTATTTCTACCTAACTTATGCTTAAACCCTTCAGGGCTGATAAAAAATGATGGAGGTTCTTTTCCCTTATACCCTAAAGGCTTCATTATGACGTCTCTATGATACCAATACAGGTGCAAACAATATATTGCACCTGAGCTAGGATCACAAATTGTTCGGATTTAATGCACCCAGAGCTGTTTTCCTTGTTCACATTTTGTCAGACTACCACTTGTCACAAAGTGGTCAGGGTCAATTGGGAGGGAAGAGGCAAAATGTGATATCATGATGGACACTTCGAACCACAGATTCCTCACCTTTCGAATATCCTCATGCACAAGACTGATCTGGAAGACTCTGCCCCATGATTGGAGCCACAAGTAGGTGCTACCCAAGCTTGCTGCTATCAGTTCCTTTCTTTCCCCACCTTCGTACATAGTTCCAGAGCTAGCTCCTACTTTTTCTTGTTTGTTGATGAGTTTTTTTTCTTTTTTAAATTCCTATCGAGTGTGTAAGGGTAAATGTCTCTCCCAAACACTACACGGTTTAAGCATTGTAGGGACTGTCACAAAGAAATATCTGTGACCGATCCCCATGAGGTGTGTTTCTGGTGTTTAGGATCCGGCCAAGACTCCAAGCTGAACAAGGAGTGTTTCCTGATGTACCTGAAAGTGATCCAGAAACCCAAAACCTAGCTGTACGTCGCCAAGCACCAGAGGAAGTCACAAAAGGGTTGTTCCTTCTCGAAGTCAAGGACACAGACCCATTCCTGATCTTGGGGCCGGTCCCATGACAGGTCGTCATCTCAGTCCAAGTCTAAAACTAAAAAGACACTCAAGAAGTCCAAGCGGTTTTTGTCCCAGCGACACCACTCTTCGTCTGAGAAGTCGCAAGGATATCAAGGTGCCCCTCTCTCTCACTCATGGTTCCCATCTTAGGAGGTGAATTTTCAGTTGATTCCTGTGCTACCCAGATTTATGTGTCTGTCGAGATGCCACAATAGGTTGTGCTGTTTAAGAAGGCCTTGTTCTGAGTCTTTGGCACACTACAGGCTCCCTCTGTCGCAGATTTAGGCCCCATGGATCCACAGAGGCCTTCAGTCGGCTAACCACCAGCAGGTCCGCTCTCAGCCCAGTCTGTGTACCTCCTAAGTGCACTTTGTAATCGGACTCTGGTGCCAACTCTGCAACAGGAACCCTTGTCTATGCCAGTTCTTGCCACTTTGATGCCGGTGGAGGATGTCGATGCCATTGCCCTAATCAACTTTGAGCCAAATTTGTCTCGACCTAAACTGAAGTTAATGCGAGAGGTCAGTTCCTAAGCGCCTGGCCCCAATGCATTCTGACACTGATAGGACAGGGCCTTTGCCTAGGAACTGTCCTCCAGTGCTTTAACAATTGTTAGGATCACGCGTTGACCAGAGCCACCCAGCTTTTGCCGATGATGGTGGGGACGAAATCTCCACACAATTTTATTTATTTATTTTGTGTTTTATAGAGCGCGAACCAGACCTGAGAGGTTATCCGAGCGCTTTACAGTAGAATCAGGGGAATATATAACTAGGGGGTAGGGGACTCCGGGGATAAAGGCACAAATAGAAACAGTATATGGTAAACCAAAACAATCATAATAATCGACTACTATACAGGATAAACTAGAAAAGTAGTCTCATCACCCAGAGGGGTAGTTCGAAGTGCAGGGTGGGTAACATAAAGAAGGCAGCCACAGTAAAGTTCAACGATGATAGGTATAGTCAGGTTGAGGGGGTGATTGTAGTGTGAGCTTTAGGAGAGGAATTTGCCCATTAGGAAAGATTTGGTCTCTTTTTTTGAAGTGGGCTACAGACGGTATCCTTCTAATGGTGGGTGGGAGTGTGTTCCATATTCTTGGACGGCCCCAGAGAAAGCCCGAATGTATGTTCTTTTTTTCTTGAAGAGTGCGGGTTGGAGAAAAAGGGCACTGGCGGACCGGGAGTTTCTGCTTCCTCCAGATAATACAAGTTTCTATGCGAGAAAAGCAGGGGCCTTGGAGTAGAGGGCCTTGTGGGTGATGCAAGCCAGTTTGAATTGGCTTCTGTCCTCGAGAGGAAGCCAGTTTAGAGCTTTAAGGTGGGGCGAGATGTGGTCAAACTTCTTAGAGCCGGTTAGGAGTCTAGCGGCGGCGTTGAGGCAGGCTTTCAAGGGTGCAAGAGAGGTCTTGGGTAGGCCTGTGAGAGTGGAGCAACCATATTAAAGTCGAGAGATGACTAAGGCCTGGATAGCTGCTTTTAGATCAGGAGGGTCGAGAAAAGGTTTCAAGTTTCGTAGGTAGTTCAGATGAAATCTGGTGGTTTTGGCCATCGCGTTGATATGGCCCCGCATGTTCAGGTTGCCGTCTAAGGTAATTCCCAGGGATTTAGCAGAGTCCACGATGGTAGGAGAGCAGTTTAGAGCTATGATAGTCTTGGTCCAAGCTTGAATGTCTGTATTGGCGTTGGGTGGCGAGATTAAGAGAAACTGTTTTTTTGGTTTGAGTTTGAGCTGGTTGTATGTGAGCCAGTGAACAGTTAGTTTTAAGGCCTCATTCAGGGAGCGGATATCCTCTGGAGAAGAGATATTGATGTAGAGCTGTATGTCATCGGCATACATGTGGTAGGAGATATTGGCAGTGTGCAGCACCTCTGAGAGCGGTTCGAGGTACAGATTGAAAAGGGTAGGGGATAAGGTTGATCCTTGGGGGACTCCAACTGTGATCGGAGATGGGGCGGAAAGATTGCCGTTGATCAGGATTCTCTGTGAGCGGTTCTGGAGGAAGAATTGGAACCAAGCCAGCACCATGTGTGCCATCCAGGCCCTTCCTAAGATTGAGGCGATTCAGGAGAATTTCGTGGTTAACCGTGTCAAAAGCAGAGGATAGGTCTAGAAGGATCAAGATACATGTTGTGCCATGGTCAAGGGCTTGAAGGGCATCATCTACAATGTGGAGGAGTGTGGTTTCCGTGCTGTGCCGAGGTCTGAAACCAGATTGCAGGTCGTCTAGAAGGTGGAAGTTAGAGATGTGTTGGCCTAACTGTTGCTGAACACATTTTTCCATCACTTTAGCTAGAAGAGGGATGTTAGAGATGGGTCTGTAATTGTCAGGAGAGGTAGGATCTAAAGTGGGTTTTTTAAGAATGGGGACCACCTGGCCGGCTTTGAGAGAGTAAGGAATAGATCCCTGTAGGAGAGAGGAGTTGATTATGGTCGTCCAGGCTTATTCCCTTATCCCTGCCACAGGAGAGTCTGTGTAAATTGCTATGATTGTTAGATGGGTGGCCGAAGTCTTGGATTTACAGTGGTCTTCAGTTGAGGTAAAATCCAAAGTTATCACTGAAGTGTTGCAACCTTGACAGTGATCGTCTGAACCCCTACTGCTGTTCAATGTGGCGCTAATCGACACCCTCATAGGTTCTTTGACAAAACTCTGCACTTGTCCACCCATAAACAGGCTGGTGGCATTTTGCGTTCCTAACGCAGTATACCACTCTGGGGAGCCTGGTGGCACAAGCCTCCACTAGCAGGGTTAACCCTAATTATTTTTCCACTAATCTCCCAGACAGAGTTTCAAAGACCTGAGGCATTAGGAAGGAGAATGTTTTCCCCGCTAGACTGATCTGAGGGCTAAACAATGCCAGGTACTCCCATGCACTATGGGACTCTGTTGCTGAGATCTCACCTCTAGTCCTGGAAGGCTTCCTTGCCAGTTTGGCACAGGCTATTTGAGATGGCCAGGATGTTGCAGAGTACTTAATCCACCCAGACCTGGCCATGACACTGTTTAGGCAGAGCGATTGGCACTAGGATGGTGCTCTAGCTCAATGTGTGGAGGAGAACCACAGGCTTCTCTGGTGATGTTCAGGCATCATGCCTTATGACAGCTATTGCAGGCGATTATGGTGAGTCTGTCCCATCGCGCTTTAAAAAGAGTAGTGCTACTGCACACTCCCCCAGACTTTCTACACCTACAAGGCCGTATCCCAAACAATTTCGCCCTCGCATTGGACTTTTAGTGGTTTCAGCTTAAGACCGCATCAATGCCCACTGCCAAAGGCGGCTCCTCATGCTTTTTCGCAGTGCGAGAAAGCAAACATAAAATGGTAGTAGCTTTTGGTTATTACCATTTCATGTTTCTTTGCGCTTTGTGGGCAGGTGGGTGGGCGGAGCTGCCCGGGCAAGGCAGGAGTGGTTTTCCCACTCCTGAGTGCTCATAGACTGTTTAGTCAGCCCTCTCGGGCCGCCCAAACCAGTCATGCACACTCTGCACTTCTCCATGCAGGCTGCTTTGCAGCCTACATGGAAACATGCCATCCTTTACAGAACCCTAGCTGGGCGGCGTCCCGTCGTGTGATTAACTTAGGGGAAGAGGATGAGGATGCCTGCTTCTTGTTCTTGTCGGAGGCAGAGAGAGCAGGAGCAGTGAAAACGTGGGACCCGGGCCAGCGGAAATGTAGGTTTTAATTTTCTTTTATTTTTATAATTGACCCCTTCATACTACCGGCGAGCCATTCCAGCTGCTGTGGCCCACGCCTAAGCAGCAAGCACCTTAATCCTTTTCGGGATAGGGTATTTCGTAGTCATTGTCCATACCAGTAAGGACAGCAGACCTCCCAGTACCCGTAGCCGCTCTGGCAGCAGCATACATGGTTGGCAAGCCATAATATCAGAATGACTTTCAGAAGACCAATGGTCCATTTTGCTATAGGAAATTTCAGGTTCTTTTCTAGAAAGGAGCTAGAGAGGGGGTCTCGGCTTTAAAGATCGGAGCTGGTTGTTATTACCATTATTTCCTTCATCCTTTTTTAGGATCCCTATTCCTCAATTTCTTCTTGTGCAATGACAAATTCAAGATGCTCACTCTGACCCAGGTTCTATCTGCCGAGGAGACTGGATGATGGTGTTGGATCTGCATGATGCCTATTTTCATATCCCCATCCTTCAGGCCCAAAGACCCTACCTGTTGTTCTAGGTGGGTCATGATTAATTTCAGTTTGCCGTGCTCCCTTTCTACTGCACCAGTATCTCTCGGGTATTCATAAAGGTGATGGTTGCCGTGCACCGTTGGAGGTTAGGGATACCAGTTTTACCTACCTTGACAACTGACTATTGAATGCAGACTTGCTACAATAAGTCATGGACCACCTCCATACATTGACAAATCTATGTGGATTTCTGGGGTTCATGATCAATGTGCCGAAGCCACACTTCTTCACAGCAGCTCCCTTTCAGTGGAGCTATCGTGTATATTGTGGACTCTCCGGCCTTCCCTCTGGAATGGCTAGTCCTATGATACCGATGTTTAAACCTCTGTCTTAGGTCTCAGTGAGTATGGCTCGGAGGCTTCATGATTGCCTGGACTCTTGCATCATGCTTGTCGAAAATGCAAGTTGGCATATACAGGCTCAGCAGTGGGATCTGAAGTCTCAGTGGGCCCAACCACCAAGGCTATATGTCGGATTTCATCTAGGTTTTGGAGGAGACTGAAAAAGATCTGGCTGCTGTACCACAATTGGACCTGTGTTAGACCCCTCACCCTACTCTACCCAGAGCTGATGGTGATAACAGATTGGTCACTGCTCTGTTGGAGGTGGGGATCTGGGAGAGGCGGAGATTAGAGGACTCTGATCTCCAGTTGAGCCTGGTCTCCATAGCCACCTATTTGAGTTGTGGGCCATTTGCTTTTAAGTTGAAAGCCTTCCTTCTGTCTTTTAAGGGGAGTCTTTTTCAGGTAATCATGGACAACACAACCACCATGTGGGATTGCAAAGAGCAGGGCAGTGTTGTGTCCTGGGCTCTGCGCCAAGAGGCTCTGGCTGACCTGGCTGAATCAATAGGGCACCACCATGTAGGATCCTTAAACTCTGTCCTGAAATAACGTTTGTCTTAAAGCTATTCCTTATTCTTTAGTTTTAGTAACACTTGTTGTTCTAGGCCCGCTGGATCTTAGAGTTAGATTGTATACAAGGCCATGTGATAGTTTGTTTTGTTATGGAAACTTCATAAATGGGTCAGGGAACTTGCTCCTTCACAGAGTGCTTGTGCGCAACAAGGAGATTTAAATGATTTATCGATGCACAGAATCCGACTATACATTGAAGACTACAATGATCATTTCCCTAACCCAGGTTTAAAATTGTGTCTAAAACCTCAAGAACAACTTGACTTTAAAAACGAAAGAGAACAACAGCGGTGTGTTTGTTTTTAGGTTGAGTAGTCACTGTGATTTTGTGAGATCATTTTTGGTAGTTTATTATTTTAGGACTTAATCACGAGCGAGCAATTGTTAAAACATTTTCTCAAAGGAACATATGTTTAGAAAGCATTAGTGTTCTGTGAGGGCCTTCAAAATGAAACTCGAGTTTCACCCACATGCAGACACAGAAGGACTCTCTGCATCTCTCACTCAACTTTTTCCATCTCCTGTTGGCTCCCTTGACTCTGATAGATCAGGTACAGAGCTGGCTCAGAGGATTCGTTTTACCCAGCACAGCACAGAGGATGGAGTGGTGAAGGAACATTACCTCAAGTGTGTTGTGCATTTGCTAAGACGTCTGACTCTTTTACCATGCCCTGCCCTTGCTAGACAAACAATCGTAGGTGCACAGGTGATATAGACAGTACAGCTACTTAGCTCCTTTCCAAGTTTGAGAAAGGAATGGGGTGAGGCAGAATGAAATGATGTTGGCCACTCCGCTTGCCTCACTTCATAGCATTACTACAAAGTTCTATAGTGGCAACTACTCTGTGGGTCCTTGAAGTGTTCATCTGTAACGCTGTGGTGCACTAGATCTTATCAAACAGACTTTGGTAGCTTCAGGCTCTGACTCTAGAGTCCATGATGGGACTATTTGCAGTGCCATGCAAGCAAGTCAAGGCGCTACAAATTCATTCTGTGGGGCTTCCAGCTTCTTTTTGTATTTAATTTCTTCTGTTGCTCTGTACGCCTTTGGTAGTTCCCATGTAGTGACATTGGCTATGCATTGAAAGCATAACTGTAAAGCGATTGTGATACCAGTTCTTGGGGCTGTAGGAGTGTCTGTTGCCCCATTGGCTGTGCGCTTCCAATCTACTGCCAGCTTTGCAGGTTCATGATGGCTCTAGGTTCTGTGACTAATTCGATTTCTGGAACTTTTTGGGTATAGAAAATCTTGACTTGCTTACATGTTGATTTATTTATTTTGTTCCCTCTATTTTGTCTTCAGTATTGAAACCCACCGATATTCTGGGGTTGCTATTCAGGGCACCCACCTTTAGGAACCAAACTGACTCAGTCACTTTATGGGCCACGTACCAAGATAAAACAGTAACGTCTTGAGTTTGCATTCAAAAGAAACATGATTTGGTATGTTCTGTACCTCTAAAAGGTGATCTTTTACCCCTGGAGGAGCAGAAAATGCCCTTGTGCTTTCTTCCATTCAAACGGAGGTTGCATCTTGGAAACCTGGCTCCTGATCTGCCTGGTCTGAAATTTAAGACATATCCGAGGGCACTAAGGTAAGACCTTCCCCTGCAGAATTTGAAATGCCAAGGATTCAAAGCAATTCAATATAATGCATTATAGCTCCTACGAGTGAGACTCTAACCTTTTGAGGGAACAAATGAATTGTTTTCCCTCCAAATGCAAGATGGAATCTTACGGGTCTTAACGTATGTGCTAACTTGGAGTTCCAAGTAGGCTGCTAGAATTTTGCTATGGATCAATGATACATTTCTTTACAGACCCTTATGGGCATTCTGGTTGGCATAGTGGGGTGTACATGCCCGCTCTTTTCCTATGATGCAAAAAGGCTGCCTCTTGCTATAGGCCGGACTTTGCCAAATGAAGGAGGAATGGCAGTATTGTGTGAGTGCACGCTATTATATCCATACCAGAAGGAAACCCTCATCCAGTTGCGTCAGTAGGTCACATAGTGTAAGCCTTCCCAGGTCTAACCTTGTACTTCATGCATGTCTTATAGTAGATTAAGACTTCACAAACCTAAAACTATAGTTGCAATACTATTAGCTATAGAGACTGGGTTATGGTGGAAACGTCTGCTTGAATCCCTGCACAGTGCTCTGAGATGTGACTTGAGGGAGTCAATAGTGTTGAATCGACATCTGTTGTAGGTTTGGGTATCACGCCGACTTTGACCAGTTGGGTTAGAATTGGGATAATTTGTTTAGAGCATACCTGTAGTGTGCACATGGTATAGGAACTTGGAGCAACAGATACCAAACAGGCACATTATTTGTTACAACTGATCCAAAATGAGTACCCAATCGATCACTTCTTGGAGAACATGGAGTTGAAGCTTTAGCTTTGTTTTGTCAATCATGCACCTATGTATAGAGGGGAGGTGCACCTTTACACATTAGTAGAGGGCAGATTAATTCTTGCTACTAGAGGGCAAACCACACATGCTACAAGAACGCATGTACAGGCATGCATTGCTAGAGTGCTACTCCTCCCCACACACGCTGGTAGAGGTGCCTCCCCCACACATACATGCACATACTCAGATCGCAGATGTTGCTGGAGGCCAAACCTGCATGCTGCTAGATGGCTATTCCACACATAAATGTAAATGCACTGCTGGCAGGCTCGCACGTGCTGGCAGAGGGCAAATTCACATTGACTTATTTAATATCATGATGCTGTCACCGTAAGAACTGTGATTCCGTTTCATTTACATGCCTTTTTTTCCTTGGAAAGATGCAAAATTTGCTTCATTGTGGGTCTAGTGACCTTTCTGTATGCAAAAGTGTGCACCCGCTGCACAATGCAGAGTCTTTGTGGGTTCAAGGCCCAGACAAAGAACAAAAGAGGCCGCAGAAGCATTTGTCCCTTAGCAGGTGTTCCTGTGTGAGATGTGACCGCAGCTTTGTACATAACTGTTTGCATTTTCATCTACTGATTTACTTATGCAAAACAAATTCTTCATTGCATGTTATGTTCATTAGCACAATACAGTAACGTCTTACACAGTTCTCACTGTGTTAAATTCACATGATGTTCTAGGTGCAGAGAACCGCCTCATGTTCCATTAAGAATATAGAAGCCAACCTCTCTATTTTATGGTGTTAGTGTTACAAATAGAGCTTTTATTTCAAAGAAAAAAAAAGTAATTTATCCCAATTTCTCTGACCCCGGACACAGTGATTTACTGGCTGTTCTGCGAAGTTCAGACACTTAAGATCACTTAGGAGAAGATGTTCACGTAACTTGTGCCCTGTTCCTCCCACAGTAGAGACACATGTCTGTGATTCTCCTGGTGGCAGAGATGGGCTGTAGGCTCACTGTCAGAACTCAGTGAATTGTTTCACATAAGGGGGCTTGAGGAGATTTAAAAACCCGCAAGTGTTGGCTCCTCTACGTCCTAAATCGCAACACAAAAGTAAACCCTTGGGTCTTCTGTCAAGATTACTAGCCTCGCAGATAAAAGGACCACCAACCAGGAGATTTTCTTTCTTAGGATGGTTTACCTCAAACACCAAGCGTGGCATGCTTCATAATTGGGGAACCTCCTCATATGGGTGACCCAGGGTTAGGATTAAAAAAGAGCGTGGCACAGTGGGACAAATTAAGCCTGCTCATGTGTCGCTTTAGGAACAGACACGGAGGACAAGGGTTGCCCGTCGCTCCTAATCAAAGGAACACATTTAAACTCAAGTTTCCAAAGGCGATTAACAGGCCTTGGAAGACGATAGGAGGGTCGTGTGAGGAGGCGGAAGGCCCCTTGGAGTCACCCTCCCCTTTTTGATTGAGATTTCCCCATGGAGCCCCGTGCACCAGACACCGGAGGAATGGCATCCAAGATTATTCCTTGTTGAAGTGACCGGATCACTAGTAGCATGCGACTAGGACTACCGTGCCACGAATATATGACCGGGTGGAAGCCCTACTAAAGCTACACACAGATCTTCTAGTTAGTCCAGAGGAAGGCCCCACCTAGACGGTTATAATATCGCACATTTCTCAGGGGTCGAAACGTCAACGCTTTATTGCCAAGTGTTGATGATCACCCAGGATAACAAAGAAATAATTTAATTAATCGCTCACTGGGTTGATCTCTCATCTTTTTTCAAAACTTCGCACTGTGTTCAGATATCATTTTTCTTTGTAGCATATGTCCATGTATTTTGTGTAATGTGTCGTGACATGTAAATATTTAAATGTTGGTGCTCACTCAAGTATTAAATGTCATAGCAGAAGAACTGTTCTGTGTGTATGTAAATATATGTATTTAAATTAGCTTGCACTCACCTTTCTAAATACTGATATAATAAATATATTGTGCAAAATAATAGAAGAATTTTGCGTTTTTTGGTTTGGACATAAGGTGTAATTTGCTCTTTCATTTGGTGACTGTTCTCATCCGTTTGGAGAGACATAATTGTATAAAGGTCATTTTTGATTTCTAAGAGTGACAGAACCACTTTTCACTTATAGCATTTGTCACAAGCGGCCTCTGTCCTAAGAAAATCCTCTGTCCTAAAAAAGAATTCTCCTTATTTAGTGGTCGCTTAATAAAGAAGGCAAGTAATGTTTCCAGGCCCAAGGGTTTTCTTTTGTGGTGCGAAGTCATCGAATGCCATTGGTGCGCATTGATTAGGGATATGTTCAGGGTCCCCCAGCTCTGGCACTTCCAGATCGTAAAGAATCTCTGCACCCAAGCACAGCTCTCCAGTGACCTGCAGAGTTGACGCCACAGCCGTGCCCTTCATCGGGTAGTAGACATTGTGCTTGACAGGCAACAAGAGAGTGTTTGTAACCTAGAGAAGAGCATGAGGTCTTGAATCTCAATTAATGATCTTCCATTCTTTTTCCTTAGGGCGAGAATGACTCTGAGAAGGGTCTGGTGATGAGAAAGCTTGTCCTGTCTGGATTCCTAGCCAGTGAAGAGATCTACATAAACCAACTGGAAGCCCTACTTTTGGTAAGTATAGAGCTTGAATCCCTGCGCCCTCATTGGTTCAGGTTTGGACACCCGTCTCCCCTTCAACCTGGCTGCAGAGAGATCTGAGGACGCAAAATCATTAGGTTTTGTGTACCATTGTCCCATGTATTTAGCGCCACTAGGTGTTGCTATGTCCTACTGCCTGGTGTGCTGCCATTTCCCACTGCGCTCACAAGTGTATGATATTGGAAGTGAAAGCACTAAAGAGGGTGCTGGCTGGTGTATAGTGATGTGTTAACTGTATCATATTTATTTGTGTATGTAAAGTGGTCCCCTACTCTCCGGCCATGAGTTTCATGTGAAAACAATTAAGGAACCAAAACAAAACATACGTCACATTAATAAGTGCATGGGACCCCAGTACATTGACCCCATACCGGCGTGCATAATGGAGACATTTCGGACCTCTTGATTCTGTGCACCAACAGGTCAAAATCAAGGTTGTTCCCACTAGTAATATTGAGGTGAAAACAAACTTCCAGACCTGGGGTTCAAATTGCAACCGGGAGTATTAAAATATTTAGGTATAGTAAGTACGCACCCCAGAGACACTGAGATGACCTTAATGCTGGGACAGGCATCAGAAGGGTGAAATGCTCAATCATGTTTCGGCAACTTACCACTCTTGATGAAGGCCAAGTGCCCTTGGCAAAGATGATCATACTCCCAGGTTACTGTGTTTGTTTCAGGGAGTGGTATGCCAGCTACAAGATCACTGTTTAAAAAGATTAAAATGTTAACTGAATGGAGAAGTGCTGGCTCGGAAACAGGGTTTGACTAAATATCAGAGACCAGAGGGGCTCTTCCAGACTCGAGTGCTACTATGTTGTGGCACAACTTCATTTTCTGTGGGGATGGTTGGACGAGGCTCCTAACAGAGAGAAGCCTTTTTGTTAAAATGCCTTTGGGGATACTCTTTTGAAATGTAACTATAAGTTTCGCAAGAGACTGTGCCTGAAGAATGCACTGGGGTCTGGCTGATGTCCCCGTTCAAGGGTTGGGTGTCAAAGAGGTTGATGAAGTCCACTGCAGCCTCAGTGGAAGCTGAGGCCTTGGAACTTCCAGGCTCCCAAAAGCTAAAACGAGAATCATCTGAGGCTTTTTGGATACAGGGATGTTGCTCAACAGTGGGAGAAATGTTAAATTTGCACTTGTTATGTTTATGCACAAGACCTACTTGACTCAGACACTGCTTCATAGAAAATCTGATGCTACTTTGAATTGTCGAATTTTCTACATGTGGTATGGAAGTACAGGCAATACAGAGCTTTGGGAGGTTTGTTTGAATTCATGCTCTAGCAGTGTATACCTGGTCGCCATCCAAAACCAAAAATAAAGAACATGCAGTTAAATATATGTCACTATTCCAGGTGACATTTACAGGAATTGAGGCCAAGAGATCTGAATGTCTAAAGTCGGAACTAATAATAGGTTATTGAATGGCTTGAGTATTTAAAGAGAGATATCCGTAGCAATGAATGGCAACCAAGACGATGTCCTTGTAGCACCCCAAGACTGAAACATATTGACTGACAGCTGAAATGAACTGGGATCATAGCCCACCTCAGTTGAGCTGTAACGCCTGAATAGGTCGGAATATATATATATATATATCTATCTATATATATATATATATATATATATCAACAATCTTCACCTCTTCCGAACACACGACGAAATGAAGACACAGACCCCAGGCTGTCGGCAAGGCAGATTTATTATTGATCTCTCAACGGGCGATGTTATATATATATATATATATATATATATACACACACACACACACACTGCAACGCCTGAATAGGTCGGAATATATATATATATATATCACCTACTGGCGGTCGCCAGTAGGTAGTTCTAGTTAGGATTGTTTTCCATAGGGAAGCCGCAACATTCTATTGGGAATAACTTTGCCGCCGGTTGAGGAATCTGCCTGAAAATTTCCTGAAATTTGCCTCGCTGCGCTCCGCTCCTTTCCTGAAGGTTTGGGGGGAATTCGTCAAGCGGGGGCTGAGATAAAAGGGGGGGTCCCAAAACGTAATTTCCATAGGGCAGTCGAACTCACTTTTAGCCCGAACGGCTGAATGGATTTCCACCAAACTTGGCAAATTGTAGGGACTGGTAGCCCGATGTGCCTTTGCTATGTCTCAAGATATGTGCTCCAGTGGTTCAAAAAAATATATATATCCATAAGCGCACCCCGGTACCAGCGTTTACCAGCGCGCTACGCGCGGAAAGCTGATTGGCTGTCAGGTGTCTGTCAACATTCCAAACAGTCCGGTGCGGCCGCCATCTTGTGTCTCGGTAGGTTCGAGACACAAGAGGTGGCAAAAACAAAGGGGGAAATTACCAAAAGAATGCAGGGTAGACCCCCCTGACCCCCTAGGTTTGATATGGGGGCCATAAAAGTGCCCCGCGGAGCAAAAAAACCATCTTTTTTTTTTCGATTTGCGCCAGGGGAGCGCCAGGTACGCGCACCGGGGAGCGTACCGGGGAGCGTACCATGGGGAAAAAAGAATGACAGAGTTTTTAAAAAATGTAGCATTGTTTTATAAATTGGAGGTAGTTCTAAAAAGAACTGTTTTTTTTACTCTATTTATTGTTTTTTTGAACATTTTGTACTTTTTTTGGCTTTTATGAACAATTTTATATTTTCTTTAGAATTTTTATGGGGATAAACAAAAAACGGGGAATTGTAAACGGCTCAACTGGAGCAAAAAAAACCAGGAAAAAATTAAGGTTTCTTTGGGCACTTGTGGTTGTCACCAGCACGGTTGATGAGTTTAACACTTTGCTCACCATAGCAAATTGTACGCCCACAAAATATGCACACTATTTTGAAATTTCCAAACTGGGTTTGGATGTTTGGGACCATCTCCCTTGTCTCTGGTCCCGATAAAGTGGGTTGGGTACTTTGGGAGGTGCTGGGAGAAGATTGGGGAGGGTTTCTGGTCAGTTCTCTGACCTCTGCCGCACTATAGTTGTTAGGGTGCCGGCGTTTCATGTGGCGAATCATGGTGTTGTTGCCAAAAGAATATTTTTTGGCAGAGTTCCCCCTGGAAAGTACAGTGCCACAGATCAGATAAATCACCTTTGGCGCATTTACTTTCTTTTGGCCCCTTGGGATTTTAAAAAACTCCCAGACAATGTGCTCCTTTGGCTTGTAGGGGGTAGTACCTTCTGGCAGGTAGCGCCGCCTCTCCTCCTCCTCCTCCTCCTCATCTCCTCCACTGTGGTGTTGTGGTGGTCCTTGTGGTGGTGGTGGTGGTAGTGGTGGCTGAGATGCTCCTGCTGCTGCTGCTACTGTAGCCATTTCTCAGTACAAATAGGTACGAATAGCTCTGGAAACAGGTCTTCCTCACTCAAAGTACAAAGTGAGAATGAGGAAAAAAGGGTGGGGGCTTTCATCATTAGGAAAACAAAACTGTCCTGAACCAATGAAAAGTGTTATTTTCAGGTCACATGACCCGGGCTTTCATCATTTGGAAACCAAAACTGTCCTGAACCAATAAAAAGTGTTATTTTTAGGTCACATGACCCGACGCGCTTACGGCTTATGTAGCGTGTTGGTATGCGCTTGGGTGCTTCCGGGTACGCTTACGCCGTGCGTATCACGCGGACGCGGCTACGCGATACGTCACAATGATGTTTTCGTTCGCGGCAATAGCGCTAACGGGATGCTCACCGGTACGCGCCGCTAGACTGCGCTTACCGGTGCGCTCACCGGTACGCGCACCGGGAGCACTCAAGGGCAAAAAAAATATACATATACAAAATATAGTATTACAAAAATATTCAATATATGATTCATTATAAAAAATATTATATTTGATAGCAATAGAAATTTGCTATTAAAAAAACTTTGAAATTCACTGAAAAAAACATAGGTTTGAGGCCCTATATATAGTTAGGAATTAGCATTTAAAAACCTATGAAATTCACTGAAAAAACCATAGGTTTCACACCAGTTATAGTTAGGAATTTGCATTTAAAAAACCTATTAAATTCACTGAAAAAACCATAGGTTTGACACCAGTTATAGTTAGCTGGAAATTTTAATGACATAAAACCATTGAAATTCCCACGTTATAGTTAGTTGGACTCACTATAACTTGCGCGCCTGCAATGCACTGCTGATGACGTCACATATTACATCACTCATGACATGGTCAGTGGCATCACTCATGACATCACTGATGACACCATCCTTGTGACAGACTGACAGACCTCCTTTCAGTGTAATGTAACCCTTGAAACACATATTCAAAAATAGAAACTAACATTTTCCAAAAAATGGAGATACCCATACCAGTTACAACAACCAATTCAGTAATTCCACCATCTACATACACATCCACTCATTCAGCAACAGTTCTATATAGTCACTCATACATATACTCACTCATCATATGTAGTGATACACATATACATCCTGTTACACACTGACAGTCATCCAAAAGTTACTCACACACATCCTCACACATGAAAATAAACTATTGAACATCCATTTATTTGCATATACAGCTATACACACACTAGCACATTACTTCTAAGGAAACTTACACATACTTACACTCTTAAACAATCACTTATAGAAACAAATACTTATTTAAGCAGGAACTCTTACAATCTCTCACTCTCACATATACTCACTTATATACATCAATACTCACATATACTAGATTAAAACATATGTAGTTACTGATAAAGACACTAGTGAGACAGTCATTCACTCACTAACACACACATATAACACTCATCCACCCATACAGTCCTGCACATATGCTGTCTTCAAAACACATAGAAACAGTGAGTCAGTCATTGATGCATCTATGTGCTAAGTAATACCCCCACCAAACCATACAGACACTCATACTGATACTAAAAAAAAACATCTAATAACCCGTAGACACACACATGTAGCTACTCACCAACCCATGTAGCCACTTATACACAAAGTGAAACACTGATACATATATTTAAATATTTAAACATTACTCGCTAATATATGTATTCACTAAGATACACTTAATTAGCCAGTTAACCAATCAATTAAAAAAAAACATCCATTTAGACACTTATTTAAAAAGTATTCTTCCATCGACCTTTACAAATACATATATAAAACATATTTATTTTACAGAAAGACACGCATTCACTGGATGGTGTCATCAGTGATGTCATGAGTGATGTCACTGACCATGTCATGAGTGATGTAATATGTGACGTCATCAGCATTGCATTGCAGGTGCGCAAGTTATAGTGAGTCCAACTAACTATAACATGGGAATTTCAATGGTTTTATGTCAGTAAAATTTCCAGCTAACTATAACTGGTGTCAAACCTATGGTTTTTTCAGTGAATATAAATATATATATATATATATATATATATATATATATAAGCAGCCCGTCCCGACGTTGTCCGGGTATGAATTGCTGCCGGCCAGTAGTATATTGTTTTGTAGGATTTCGTTTTGATAGCATTTCTTATCTGTGACTGGCCTGTGAAACGCTCCGATTCACAGTGCACTGCTGATGCACTTAAGAGTGCGCGTTCAGTGGTGTGTGAACTCGAGTTTCCCTACTTTATTTTTCCTTGCAATATTATATAGCGCGAACTAGACAACATGGCATGAGCACAATTTACATTACAGAAGAACACATTAATTTGTGGTAGGCACGGGGAGACAAAGAGATTTGCCTGGAATCACAGGATGTTTAGCTGATGCCGAGATTCGAACATAGCTCCCCAGCTCTAAAGTTCGCAATTCTAGAATTTGTGGCGGGAGGTGTGTATAAAAGTGTATGTCGTGCTGGCCATCACTGAGAGAGACCTGTGCATTTTTCAAATGGGTGGTGAAAAAATATGAGTATGTTGCTGGAGATGTGGGCCGCTGTGCCACCAATGTACTTACCGGGGAAGGGTAAACACCCATTATTCCGCAACTTTCTTTCCACATACCATCACTCCGCATACTTTCATTACAAAAGTACCATGACTCCGTAATGCCATTATAACGCATTTTATATGCTTTTACCACGTATACATTTACAACGAAATTTGTTGTAAATGCATGAATGGTAAAAGCATGTTTTTGTTAATGTTTGGATAAGGTAAGTATGGGTATAGGGGTATATGTTTTGGGGGACTGAGGTATATGTTTAGGGGAGTTTGGGTATTTTAAGGGTTCAGATATATTTTTGGGTTATGGGGTATAGGGATAGTTTTAGGGTTTAGGGATAGGTATGGGTTTTGGGGTACAGGGATATTTTTAGGGTTCAGGGCTAGGTTTGGGTTTTGGGGTATAGGGGTATTTTAAGGGGTCAGGGGTAGGTTTGGGTTTTGGGGTACAGAGGTATTTTAAAGGTTCATGGCTAGGTTTGGGTTTTGGGGTACAGGGGTATTTTTAGGGTTCAGGGCTAGGTTTGGGTTTTGGGGTACAGGGGTATTTTAGGGTTCAGGGCTAGGTTTGGGTTACAGGGGTATTTTTAGGGTTCAGGGGTAGGTTTGGGGTACAGGGTTATGTTTAGGGTTCGGGGCTAGGTTTGGGTTTTGGGGTACAGGGGTATTTTTAGGGTTCAGGGGTAGGTTTGGGTCTTGAGGTACAGGGGTATTTATAGGGTTCAGGGCTAGGTTTGGGTTTTGGAGTACAGGGGTATTTTTAGGGTTTAGGGATAGGCTTGGGTTTTGGGGTACAGGGTATATTTATAGGGTTAAGATAGATTAGTGTTTAAGGGTGTTGGGGTATTTTAAGGAGTAAGGGTGGGTTATGATTATGTGGTGCAGGGGTATTTTCAGGGAGCAGGGTGGGATTAGCACACTATATGAGACATGGCATGAAGGGCAGAACGTACCACACGCCCCCAGCACAATGCAGACATGCCCACAAGGGACTACTTTGCTGGCACGGTTCTTTTACCTTTTAAATGTATATGGTGGGCGTCTGCATAGCCTATGTCCTTCTGCTGCAACTGCCCTTTCCAACGCTGTATTGGGTGTTGTGATTGGTGCTGTGGTTCCTGAGATTACCCGCCTCAAAGGTTTGGGCTCTCTCTTTATTATATTAGTATGGTTATGGACATATATATATAATATATATTACCTACTGGCGTTAGCCAGTAGGTAGTTATAGTTAGGACCTATTACCCATAGGAAATCCGCAACATTCTATTTGCAATAACTTTGACGCCGATTGACGAAATTTTCCAAACTTTTGGCCAGCTCCGGTCCGCTCCTATCCTGAAAGTTTCACGATGATTCATCAAGCGGGGGCCGAGGAAAAAAGGGGGGGTCCGAAAACACGTTTTCCCCATGCAATTTCCCATAGGACCTTTAGCCGCAGCTACAGCCCGAACTGCTGAATGAAATTAGACCAAATTTGGCAAAGAGGTAGTTCCTGGTTCAGACTCGTGCCTTTTGCTTATTTGGTGTAAATCCGTTCAGTAGTTCCTGAGAAAATGACAGTTAGTCATTTATATGTATATGGGCGCGGTGGATCCGTGGACCTATCCGCGTACCCTAAGCACAGCCTACGCGCACCCTGCCGTGCACGAGCGTGCATTTTAATTGGCTGTCAACACTCCAAATCAGGAAGTGTTGGCAGCCATCTTGTGCCTCGGTAGAACCGAGGCACAAGAAACCAAAGAAAAAACGACACAGAAAATACCAAAAGGGGACAGAGTAGAAACACCCTGACCCCCTAGGCCTGCTCAGGGGGTCCCACAAGGACCCCCAGGGCCAAAAAAAGCATTTACATTTTTTTAAAAATCGTCGAAATTCGCGCACCCAGCGCCAATTTAGACTGAAATGTTTTTATAAAAAGAAGTGCGGGCTCCCATGCATCTTTGGTTTTTAGCCCCTAGAGGGGCCAAATCCCGGGGGCAATGGACTATATGTAAAGGGGGCCCAGAGGAGCCCCCCAGCCCCAGGGACTGCCACCCCCCGGGGCTTTTTAAAATTATGTACGGGGGGCTCTCAGACCCTCCAGCCCCGGGGACCGCCACCCCCCGGGGCTACTTACAAATGTTGGAGGGGGGCCGTGCAGCCCCCCTCCTGGAGTCTTGTACAGACCCTGGGGACCGCCACCCCCCAGGGCCAGCTCCTGCAGTGTCCTGGGGTGCCCACCCCGGGACACTGCCATTTGCAATGACAGGGCGGGAGCCTCGCGGCTCCCACCCTGGCATTGCAAACTGCTTTCCTATTTGGAAGAGAGAGCAGGAAACCGGCTCACTCTTCCAAATAGGAAAGCAGATTGCTTTTCCATATGGGGAGCAGCTGCTCCCCATATGGAAAAGCAATGCCGGCTCCAGCAGGAGGCGGGGAGCCGTCTGGAACTGTGGGGGGATTGGGGATTGGGGACCCCCCCCCATGGCACCCAACGAAGAGGGCCAGCCCCGCGGGGATGGAGTCCCTGGGGCTAGTAGTGGCCACAGGAGGAGGGCAAGGCTGCCCCCCTCCAAAATAATACTTTTTTTTTTTAAAAGGACCATGCCCCGGGGGATGGGCTCCCCGGGGGCAAATTATGGCCTTGAGAGGGGGGCCTCGCGGCCCCCTTCCCGATATATATATTTTTTTAAATAAAAATTGGGACAGGCCCTGGGGTCCCCAGGGCCAAATAATTAGAAAAAGAAGGGGGGCAACACAGCCCCCCTTCTTTACATTTTTTTTTTTTTTAACCGGTTCGCCCCCTCCTTGCACCACTCTGAAAATGCGTCCCCTGGCACGTTTGCAGAGGGGGAACGCATTCCCCTTGAATACTGGGGGTCCCTGGGGCCCAACTAGCCCACCAGGAACCTCAAGTATCCGCCAGGGGGCTGCGTTGCAGAGAGGTATTCTGAGGCCATGCCCCTTTTTACACCTCTCTGCAACGCAGCTCTGTGGCGCTTACTGGAGGTACCTGGTGGGCTAGTTGGCCGCCAGGGGACCTCAGGATTCAAGGGGACTTAATTCCCCAACTTAAAACGCGCCACGGGGCGCGTTTGCACAGTGGTGAAGGTAGGGGGTGGAGCCTGAGGTGATATGTGTGCAAACACGCCCTGTGGCGCGTTTTAAGTTTGGGAATTAATTCCTCTTCAATCCAGAGGTCCTCTAGGGGCCAACTAGCCCACCAGGTACGTCCACTAAGCTCCAGGGAGCTGCGTTGCAAAGTGTTGTTAAAAAAGGGCGTGGCCTCTGAACACCTCTCTGCATCGTAGCTCCCTGGCGCATACTGGAGGTACCTGGTGGGCTAGTTGGCCCCCAGGGGACCGCAGGATTGAAGAGGAGTTAATTCCCCAACTTAAAACGCGCCACAGGGCGTGTTTGCACACATGTCACCAGAGGCCCCACCCGCTTCCTTCACCATTGAACAAATATTCCGCTAAAATCAGCCGAACTACGAATAACGATTTACTCACCTGTTATCAGGAGAGAACCCAGTGCTGCGTCTTTTAGCCCAGCACTGACCTTGAAAAGTAATTCTAAGCATACTTACTAGTAACTTGTATCTCCTTCCATAGGAATCCATTGTGTGGTTTTCAGCAGAAAAGTTTCTAAGTGTCGATTTTTGAAACGTACAAATATTCCTCTAAAATCAGCCGAACTACAAATTCCGATTTACTCTCCTGTTATCAGGAGAGACGTCAGTGCTGCATCTTTGAGCCCATCACTGACCCTGAAAAGTAATTCTAAGCGTACTTACAAGTAATTTGTATTTCATTCCATAGGAATCCATTGTGTGGTTTTCACCAGAAAAGTTTCTAAGTGTCAATTTTCACAAACTAATAATATTCCTTAAAAATTGCCTGTACGACTTAAACGCATTCTTTCGACTGTTTACAAGAGATGCACCCGTGCTGGAACCAGGATCCACCATTGAGTAAGACAAAATAACGTTTACACTACTTACCTGATAAGTGAACTTCCTCCCATAGTATCACATTGGTGATTCTATGTGAAAAAGTTTTGAAGTGTCAACTTTTAAAATACAATAATATTCCTTAAAAATCACTACTGTAACTAAAACGTTTTTACTCAACTGTTTACAGGAGATGTCCCAGGACTGAATCTAGGATGTAGTCCTGTGGTTAGAAAAGTAATCCAAAAAGTAACTAATTGCATTTAACTAGAAATTCACATTGAGCTCAATGTTGCATTGTGTCTGAAATTGTGTTGCACATTACAACAACTGTAACTACTGTACTTAAAAGTCTATTACCTATTTGCAAAGTATTTAAACTAAAGTACTTCATTCTGAGAAAGTATATTTTATAATGTAATGTATAATGTAATTATAATGTAATTTAAAAAATAAAATATCTAAAAATAGTTTAAAAAATGTAGTAAATCAGTATAAAAAAAATAGAATTAATACATTTAAAAATTGTCATTTACAAAACCTTTGAAATTCACTGAAAAAAACCATAGGTTTCAGACATGTTATCGTTAGGAATTCACATTTAAAAAACCTTAGAAATTCACTGAAAAAACATTAGGTTTTAGGGGTGTTATAGTTAGTTGGACATTTCACTCATAAAAAACCATTGAAATTCTCCCGTATAGTTAGTTGTACTATAACTCGCACGCCCGCAATCCACTGCTGATGATGTCACATATTACATCAATCATGACATGGTCAGTGACATCACTGATGACATCTCAAATGACATCACTGGTGACATCACTGATGACATCGTCACGTGACAATCTGATACATCTTAACATACACTAGTATAACCTTTCAAAACTCATTATAAAATATGGAGTACCATATTTGAAACCATTGACACACCAATACAAGTTTCTAAAAACCCACTCAGTGATTCCTACATCTGCACACACCTCTAAACACTTACCTATAGATTCACTCATACATGATAACAAAGATCAATAGAACACTATTAAATATACTTATACACCTACATCAACATTACACACCAGCACACATCCTATTTACTTATGCAGTCATCCTACTCACTTAGGCAAACAATTGATCATACTTATATTTACTAAGCTACACACTTACACAAACACCACTGTATTTATTGATATATATAGTAACTCATTATTAGTGTGTTATAAAATCACTATTACAAGTATACAGTTATCCATACATCACTCATACAATCACTGAGTCTTATGTATACTTATTTATATACCGCAACAGTCACATACACTGCCTTTTATATTTCTTGGACATGTATCATTGAAAATATATTTACTCATCACCACACCCATAAAGAGAATCACTCACGCAAACAACTGTTTCCACATACAGTCTTAACCTCATATACCTACTAAATCAACTATTTACACATCTTTGGACAGTCACACACCTCCCACCCAACCACATACACATTCATTCACTATCCCATACAAATATTCACTTAACCAATTAATAACTAATATAGACTTTCACATAGCTAGTAACCAACGTATGTAGTAGTTTACACAACAAGCGATAGAGTGATACAGGTATTCACACAGTTTAATCACTATCCCATATATTTAGTGAGCCACTTTAAATTCTTCATTTTTTTAATGCTAATTCCTAACTATAACATGTCTGAAACCTATGTTTTTTTCCATGAATATATATTTATATATAAAAGCTTCGCCACCAACAGTTGTCTTTCATAGACAAAAAATGACGATAAGCGGACCCAAGGTTCTTGGTGCCAATCAAGGTGCATTATTTGTGCCCAGCAAGTCCGCCATAACGAGTTTCGACCCCCATTCGGGTCTTGATCACATGACGAATTCCGGAAAGAAAGGACGGCATTTAAAGTGCGAGTAACAGGAAATGACAACAATCTGCAAATGCATAGACACTCTAAAGTTACTTAAAGCAGCATTAATGTCTCGATACAAAGGGCAAAATTGTATTCATAATGTAAACATTCACGGGCAATAAGTATATAATAATACAAAGGTTAAAAAAGTATTGTTTCTTTTAAAACCCAATGAATAAATAAATAAATAAACCCCATTGAAGCAATTGATGAAATTAATAAGTGATCAGTTTTAATGACCTGAATTAGCTTAGCTTATATTACTGATAAAGTGCCATGCAGAATTGTGCCCAAGTGGGCCAATAGACTATACTGTCAATCATGTCAATCCTGTATATTATACCTTGCCTGTCCTAAAAATGTGTAAAAAAAGTGTGAAAATGTTTTAATAACCCTAATTAAAAAAGGTGCATGTATTTTTTCTTACATTTTATCATCTTCAATACACATTACATTAAAAAGAGGAGAAACCTTAAAAATCCTGTTTTCTACGGTTACACCCTGTATACACCAACACAGTCATGTCCTTATAAAGTGTAACCTTGGAACCTTACTGCATATAAAAGGGACTTAAAGGCAGGTGTATAGGTCCTCGCTAGCATTCAACCCAGCCGGGTTCTTGATATTGAGCTCCAATATATACTGTGTCTCCAGGAGTCTTAATTTAGCCTCTCGATTACATTTGAGTGGTAACACTGTATCAATAACAAAATATTGGAGGTAGCTCGGATTCCCTTCATGGCTTTGCTCGAAATGCCTGGCGACAGGGTAGGCCTGATCTTTACCACTGATAGCTCTAATGTGCTGGAGTATCCGCTTGTGGGCAGGTGTTAGAAAGGGGATCTTAGAATTGGTCGAGCGAAGTCGAGAGGCCTCCTGGCGAGGTTCCTCCCCTAGGATCGTACAGACGAGCAATCCCTCCACTACAGATGGACACCACACAAGGATAGATTCTTAACGTTTTTATGAACAATTAAGGCAGGTAATCATAACGGTACAGGTTCAACTGGACCAAGGGGTCCTCTCGGGTTTAGTCACTGAGGGAAGGGGGTAGCGGGACAGTCTTGGTACCAGCCTGGTACGGGGATACCCTTCGCTCAGCTCTCAATCCTCGAGCCGGGGAGGGTTCCTCCAGGTCGTGCCGCTGCAGCGCCAGCGGGGCTCCAAGGATGGTTTCAACGAAGATGGGCCGCGGCAGCACCAGCAGGGCTCCAAAGGTGGTTTCAACAAAGATGGGCCGCGGCAGCAGGGCTCCAGAAGATGGTTTCAACTAAGATGGGCCGCGGCAGCGCCAGCAGGGCTCCAAAGGTGGTTTCAACGAAGATGGGCCGCGGCAGCGCCAGCAGGGCTCCAGAAGATGGTTTCAACGAAGATGGGCCGCGGCAGCGCCAGCAGGGCTCCAAAGGTGGTTTCAACGAAGATGGGCCGCGGCAGCGCCAGCAGGGCTCCAAAGGTGTTTTCAACGAAGATGGGCAGCGCCAGCAGGGCTCCAGAAGATGGTTTCAACGAAGATGGGCCGCGGCAGCGCCAGCAGGACTCCAAAGGTGGTTTCAACGAAGATGGGCCGCGGCAGCGCCAGCAGGGCTCCAAAGGTGGTTTCAAAGAAGATGGGCCGCGGCAGCCCCAGCAGGGCTCCAGAAGGGGGGTTACGGGTTTCGCGTGGATGAGTTCGTCTCGGGGTCTCTCAACTCCAGGATACAACTGCCGACCTGCTCTAGGGCTGCCCCAGATATAGGTCTGGTGTTCTTTGATGTCCGGACCCTCGCACCTGGGGGGTCGGAGGGGCCGGGATGAGTGTGTTCAGACACCCAGCAGGGGGGTGGAACCAGCGCCCAGGGAGGCCGGAGGCGATCGAAACCAGGCGTCGCTGGACGGCTGGAGGACCATCGAAACCCTTCTCCTCATTGTTCCGTCAAGTGGCCGCTTTACCACCTGGTTGGAACTTGGTGCCTCGATGTCGGGACTTCATTGGGTCCACGGCCGAGGTCGGGCCGAGGCCACGGGGCCTGGTCGTGGAGGATCCAAGATGGAGTCGGGGTCTGAGATGGTGGTCCGGGATAGGGGTCGGACCCGCAGAGTGGGGCGAGTAGGGGTTGCCGAGTTCTAGAGAGGGGGAGAGCCGGCGGTCGCCCGGAGGGCGGCTCTCGTGAAGGTTGGAGGGTGTCGCCCTGGGCCGGAGGACAGGGGTTGTCGTCCCAGGCCCGCCATGCGGGAGGAGTGGGACCACGCCACGAGGCCGGGTCCAGCACACGTCCCCCCCCAGCTGAAGGCAGGGAGAGTCACCCATCCTCTTGGGTACTCTCCTCGTCGAGGCGGAAGAAGCGGGACAGGCCGTCTGCGTTGGTGTGGTCGCTGCCGGGGCGATGCTCCACCGTGAAGTCCATCCCTTGTAGGGAGATGGACCAGCGCAGCAACTTCGGGTTCTCCCCTCGCATCTGCATCAGCCACCGCAGGGGTCGGTGATCAGTTTGCACCTGGAAGTGGGTGCCGAAGAGATAGGGTCTGAGTTTCTTGAGGGCCCACACCACGGCGAAGGCCTCCCGCTCAATGGTGCTCCAACGTTGTTCTCGGGCCAGCAGCCGTCGGCTAATGAAGGCGACCGGATGATCAATTCCTTCGGCGTTGGCTTGGGAGAGAACTGCTCCGACACCGTGATCGGAGGCATCCGTTTGGACTATGAATTCCCGGCTGTAATCGGGGGCCTGGAGCACGGGAGCGGTGCACATCGCTGTCTTTAGGGTCTCAAAGGCGGTCTGACACTCGGGGTCCGGTGAACCTTCTGTGGCTGTCTCTTGGAAGTGAGTTCCGTGAGGGGGCTCACAATACTGCCATAGTCCTTTATGAAGTGCCGGTAATGCCCAGTGAGCCCCAGGAAGGCTCGGACTTCTGTCTGGATGACCGGGGGTTCCCAGGCCAGGATAGCGTTGATCTTGGGTTGGAGGGGGGCCACCTGGCCGCTCCCCACTTGGTGCCCCAGGTAGGTCACGGAACCTTGGCCGATCTGGCATTTGCTTGCTTTTATGGTCAATCCGGCCCGGCGGAGGGCTGCCAAGACCTCCCGGAGGTGTTGGAGGTGTTCAGCCCAGTGGAGCCTGTACACCGCGATATCGTCCAGGTAGGCGGCGCTGAACTCCTCGAGCCCCGCCAGCACCTTATTCACCAGTCTCTGGAACGTGGCGGGGGCGTTTTTCATCCCGAAGGGCATCACCCTGAAGTGGTAGTGGCCATCGGGGGTGGAGAAAGCGGATCGCTCCTCGGCGCCTGGTGTGAGTCCGATATGCCAGTAGCCGGAGGTCAGGTCGAAGGTGCTCAAGTAGCGGGCCGCCCCCAGGCGGTCGATCAGTTCATCAGCCCGGGGGGTGGGGTGAGCGTCTGTCCGGGTGACGGCGTTCAGCCCCCGGTAGTCCACACAAAATCTGAGTTTGGGGGCAGTGCCAGGGGCGGCGGCTTTGGGGACCAGGACGACAGGGCTGGCCCATGAACTGTCGGAGTGCTCGACCACCCCCAGAGCCAGCATTTTGGACACTTCAGACTGAATGCAGGTCCGAAATCGGTCGGGAACTCGGTAGGTCCGGTGTCGCACAGGCAGGCTATCCCCGGTTTCGACGTTGTGGACGCACCACGGGGTGACTCCGGGGGTGAGAGAAAATAAATCGGCAAATTGTCCCAATAGCTCTTGGCAATCTCAGCGTTGTTCTGGGGTCAGGGTGGAGGAAAGGTTGACTCCTTCCACGGAGCCGTCCTTTTCGAGGGCGTTCAGGAGGTCTGGTAGGGGTTCGGAGTCGTCTTCAGCTCCACTGTCGGTAGCCATCAGGAGGCTAAGTTCTGATCGGACAAAGTGCGTTTTGAGTCTGTTGGCGTGGAGGACCCTGAGGGGGTTCCTAGGGGACTCCATGTCCACCAGGTAGGTGACGGGGCTCTAGCGTTCCACCACCTTGAAGGGCCCAGTCCACTTGTCCTGGAGGGCACATGGTTCGACCGGGGACATGACCCAGACCTGTTGGCCGGGCTCGAATTCAATAGAAGAGGCATTTTGATCATACCAGCTTTTCATGTCTTCTTGGCTGGCTTCGAGGTTGGTCTTGGCAAGTTCCTGGAACCGCCGAGTCTGGTTCTGGAGGGTCAGGAGGTACCGGTATACGTCGGGGGAGCATCTTGGGCGGTCACCTCCCAGCCTTCTTTGACCAGGCTTAGGGGACCCCGGACGGGGTGCCTGTACAATAGTTCGAAGGGGCTGAATCCCAGGGACTTCTGAGGGACCTCCCGATAGGCTAAGAGGAGGCAGGGCAGCAACACGTCCCACTGGCGTCGTAAGGGTTCCTCCAGGCCCATGATCATCCCCTTGAGGGTTCGATTGAAACGTTCCACCAGTCCGTTCCATTGGGGGTGATAGGGGATCGTAAATTTATACGTGTCCCCGCATTGCTGCCACAGCGACTTCATGGAGCGGGAAATGAAGTTCTTACCCCGATCACTGACGACTTCTCGGGGGAAGCCCACCCGGGAAAAGATCTCCATCAGCGCCCGGCCCACCACGGGAGCCATCACGGTCCGGAGAGGGATGGCTTCGGGATAACGGGTGGCATGGTCCACCAGGACGAGGATGAAACGGTGACCTTGGGATGTTCGGGTCTCCAGGGGCCCTACGATGTCGATCCCCACCCGCTCGAAGGGAGTGTTGACGACTGGGAAAGGTTGCAGGGGGACCTTGAGCTTTCCGCCGCTCTTCCCGCTGGCTTGGCAGGTGGGGCAAGTCCGGCAGTGATTGATCACATCATTCCTCATCTTGGGCCAGTAGAAATGGGTCACCAGGCGGCTGTATGTCTTGTCCTGCCCCAGGTGCCCGGCGAGGGGCACATCATGCGCCAGATGTAGGAGAAAGTCTCTGAACCGGAGGGGAAACACCAGCACCCGGCTGGCCCCCAGCTCAGCAATCTTCTGCTCACTGTAGAGGAGCTCGTTGTCCCAATAGACCCAGTGGGCCCCAAAGGCATCCCCGGTGCTCTGAGCTGCGGCTTGCTGTCGGATCCCCTCGAGGGAGGGACACGTTTTTTGCTCTTGACGGAACTGTTCTCGAGTGGGGCCACCTTCTTGGCGCCATTGGGCCAGTTCCGGGAGGTCGCTGAGCGGGGCAATTTCTTCACAGTTGGGCCCCGGTGGACCGGGTTCAGGGTCGGTGTCTTGGGAGACGACGGGCGGTGGAGGCTCGGGCCATTCTTGTTCTTCGGTTGAGGCGACGGCTCGGGCAGCCATGGATCGGGTTGTCGCACAGGCCCACTCGGGGAGGCCTAGCATCCCCAGATGCTCTCTCAGCTCGACGTCGGCCCAGGGGGAACTCTCGAGGTCGTTTCCGAGGAGGCAGTCTACGGGGGCATCGTCTCGGATGGTCACTTTCAGCATGCCCAACACTTCCCCCCCCACCCCATTCAAAGGGGACGCGGGCCATCTGGCACAGACTCTCGGAATTATCCGCTGACCGTACTGGGCACAGTACATTGGGCAAGATTTGATCCGGGGTCACCAGGTGGCAGCAGACGGCCGTCACGCTGGCTCCCGTATCGCGGAGGGCTTCGGCCCGGTGTCCATTGATGGTGACCCACTGGCTGTACTTCTGAGTGTTGGCTGGTATTGGGGCCCGGGGGACCATGTATCTTTCGCCCAGACATACCAGGGACATGGCGGCGGGCTCCCACTCGGTCTGGTCTTGGCCAAAGTCTTCCTCTTCACCCTGCTCCTCCCCCAGGGAGGCGTCGACGATCTGGCGGTTTTGCGGACCGGTGGTGTTGGATGGCTGGTTTCTGGGACAGTTGGGGTCATTGGCGTAGTGACCGGGTCGCTGGCATTTGTGGCAGATAAGGTTCGAGCGGGGCCCCGGCCGTGCTGGGGGGGCTCCCCTTCCGAACAGGGGAGGTGAAGTGTTGGTGGGGGGCACCGCGGCGGTGTCCCTGCCCCTGCCTTGGCCTCCTCCTCCGCCTCGCTGATGGTGGGATCGCTGGTGAGCTCGGCCCTAGCCTCCCATCAAGTTCCGGGGAACCCGGGTGCTTTCCCATCGATAGGCTTCGATGGCGAGTTTCTGTGGCTCGGTCAGTTTGCTGTCGAGGAGATGCTGCCTGAGTTCGACAAAACAGTTGTTGGAGAGGTGCTCCCATACAATGAGGTTGAACAGCTGCTCGTAGGTGGTGACCTGGCTGCCTTTGATCCACCCCTCTAAGGCTCTACTATAAAAGTTCACATACTCCACCTAGGTGGTACCGGGGATCCTTTTGCAGTCTCGGAATCGCTGCCGGTACATCTCGGGGGTGAGCCCATAGCGAGTAAGGAGGGCGGCTTTCATGTGTTCGTACGAGGTCATCTCGGCGTCTCGGAGCTGTAGCAGGGCGTCTCTTCCCTCATTGACGAACCTCCCCCACAACCCGGCACCCCAGTCTTTTTGCGGTACGCGGTGCGAGGTCATGGCTACCTCGTAGGCCTTAAACCATTGCTGGATGTCGTTGTTTTTATAGTACTCTCTGACGACATCTTTGGGGATGTGGACCTTTGTGTCTTCAGGAGGAGGGGTGCTCCGGCTCCCGGAGGCGCCAGTGTCCCCATGTTTAGCCTTAATTTTTAGTTCCTTTAACCCGCGCTCATGCTCGTACGCGAGCTTCTTCTCTTCCAAATCCCTCTGCCTTCTTTTCTCTTCCAGGTCTCCCTGTAGCCGTAGTTGCTCAAGGGCTATCTTTTTTTCGGCCAGTTGTAGTTCTCCATCTAAGCGGAGTCTAGCCAGCTCCAATTCGTGGAGCCGGTTCCTCTCTCGTTCTCGGGCATCCTTGTGGGATAGGCCCGTGTTTCTTTCCTCCGCTGGGGTTGCGATGTTCTCTGGGTGCACATCGGGGATCGTGATGACTTTGTTCTGGGGTGGCGTCGCTCCTGTCTCCACCCATGTTTGCAGGGCCTGTTTGAGATCGTCTTTGGTGCTTAGTCCACTGGTAGCGATGCCCAGGTCCTTGCAGAATTTCTTCAATTCTTTGTGGCTGTAATCTTCTAACCGTTCCATCTGGAACTCTGAGGTCGGTCTGGTTTCCTTGGTAGTCATGGTCGTAGTGTGTTTCCGTTAGTAGTGGGCGAGTTACTCTCTGTACGATCTGCGTCGGCTCGGATCGCCAGCAGGGCTCCAAAGGTGGTTTCAACGAAGATGGGCCGCGGCAGCGCCAGCAGGGCTCCAGAAGATGGTTTCAATGAAGATGGGCCGCGGCAGCGCCAGCAGGGCTTCAAAGGTGGTTTCAACGAAGATGGGCCGCGGCAGCGCCAGCAGGGCTCCAGAAGATGGTTTCAACGAAGATGGGCCGCGGCAGCGCCAGCAGGGCTCCAAAAGTGGTTTCAACGAAGATGGGCCGCGGCAGCGCCAGCAGGGCTCCAAAGGTGGTTTCAACGAAGATGGGCCGCGGCAGCACCAGCAGGGCTCCAGAAGATGGTTTCAACGAAGATGGGCCGCGGCAGCGCCAGCAGGGCTCCAAAGGTGGTTTCAACGAAGATGGGCCGCGGCAGCGCCAGCAGGGCTCCAGAAGGGGGGTTACGGGTTTCGCGTGGATGAGTTCGTCTCGGGGTCTCTCAACTCCAGGATACAACTGCCGACCTGCTCCAGGGCTGCCCCAGATATAGGTCTGGTGTTCTTTGATGTCCGGACCCTCGCACCTGGGGGGTCGGAGGGGCCGGGATGAGTGTGTCCAGACACCCAGCAGGGGGGTTGAACCAGCGCCCAGGGAGGCCGGAGGCGATCGAAACCAGGCGTCGCTGGACGGCTGGAGGACCATCGAAACCCTTCTCCTCATTGTTCCGTCAAGTGGCTGCTTTACCACCTGGTTGGAACTTGGTGCCTCGATGTCGGGGCTTCGCTGGGTCCCGCGCCGAGGTCGAGCCGAGGCCACGGGGCCTGGTCGTGGAGGATCCAAGATGGAGTCGGGGTCTGAGATGGTGGTCCGGGATAGGGGTCGGACCCGCAGAGTGGGGCGAGTAGAGGTTGCCGAGTTCTAGAGAGGGGGAGAGCCGGCGGTCGCCCGGAGGCGGCTCTCGTGAAGGTTGGAGGGTGTCGGCCTCGGCTGGAGGACAGGGATTGATGTCGTCCCAGGCCCGCCATGCGGGAGGAGTGGGACCACGCCACGAGGCCGGGTCCAACAGCAGGTAACTTGGTACTACCAACATACCTAAACCCAGACGGACACTCCAGCACATAGACTGCATATTCAGTCTTACATGTCAACCTCTTCGTAATCAAGATGGGTTCCGTTTTGAACGGACTGACATAATGGGTCTTAGTACACCCGAATTTGCACGCTTTACAATTAAGACACTTCCTGAATACCTTACTCAACGCCATCCAAGTGGTGGGAATAGACACTGCAGGGCTGCTGCTCCCCAATGAGCTGCCCATGGAAGAGGACTTTCTGAATGTGAGTGCTGGTTTACTGGCAACTAGGTACCCAATCACTGGGTCTCCCGTTACCAAGTTCCAATTCCTATAGAATATCTTCATGAGTTCTTGGTGCTGTCTACTGAATGTCAAAATGATGCAGGATTGTACATTAGTGGTCACAGCAGCTTTAACCGACTGTTTAGCTTTTGGAATCCATGCATCTTATCTAGACAGGCTTCTCGTTCTCATAATAGCACTGTCAAGCATGTTGTGTGCATAACCCCTGGCCAAAAACCGCAACCTACTGGCTTCCTGTGCTAACTCACACTCTGAATCAGAACTGCTTATCCGCCTGATACGCAGCATCTCACCATACGGGATGCTGCGTATCAGGTGGTGTGGATGGTGACTTGTCGCATGCAGAACTGTTACCAATGGTCAGTGTCCTATACACTCTAGTGGCCAGGCTATTATTTTCTACATGCACCTCAACATCTAAAAAGCAGATTGATCTAGCATGGATAGTTGATGTGAACTGTAAGTTTAAGTAATTGTTATTAAGCTCATCAACAAATTGATTTGCACTAGTTTCTGAACCCCTCCAAATTAAGAATAAATGATCATTGTACCTAAGGTATACCATGACATGCTGTTCCATAGGCGCTCTGTGTTGTCCCATCAGCACCTGCTCCTCAGAATGCCCATTGTGCAAACATGCGAAGCTGAGGGAGAATCAGGCCCCCATTGCGACTCCCCTAATCTGATGATAGACTTGATTATTAAAGAGGAAGAAATGTTGTTCCAAGCATGCCTGTACCATAGTTAACAACATCTTATTGTGTGATGAAAAATTCATAGGGCGCCTGTTCAGATAGTGCTCCAGTGCCTGATAGATGTATAGAGAGATGATACATTAAGAGTCATTAAAAACATGTCAGGACTCCATACCACATGCTCAATTTTACGTAAAATGTCTTAAGTGTCCTGTCCTGTACATATGATGTCAACCCCTTGGCCCAATCTTGAAAAAAATAATCAATATACTTGGAAGTATTCTCCATCGAGCTGTTTATGGCAGAAATAATTGGTCTTCCTGGGGGGTTTTCAATGCATTTGTGAACTTTTGGTATCAAATAAAAAGTGGGGATGACTGGATGTTCTTTTTTTAAAAAACGATATTCTTCATCAGATATGAAACCCCCACTTTTCGGAGCCAGTAATTTCAAATACTGGTCGTTCCACTCTGCTTTTACTACATGGATGTTACTCTTTTTATAGCATGCAGGGGCCGCAAGTTGAAGTTCAGCTTCATCCATGTAAAACTGACGCGGTCATAGGACAACATTGCTGCCCTTGTCCGCTTGTCTGACTATGATGTTCTGGTCAGATTCCAACTTTTTCATTAACAGCTTATAACACAATATTTTGATTGCTAAAGACAAGATGTACTTTATTGGTAGCAGTATACAATTCTTGCTTGACCAGTTCGTGATATACATCCAAATTATCGGCAGCATAATGGAATGGAAGACCGATTTGGGTTTAAAGGGAGTTGTGCAAACCCCTATATCCTCCGCCAATGATGATTCTATAATGCACGTTTCTCCCTCTTGTTAGTTTTGTAGGGACCAAGCATATTCAAATACCATACGATCACCAGCGGTCAACAACGAGGGACTTGTAGAAGTCGCAGCTGTTATTTTCTTCTTGGGTTGCAGACAATGGAATTTGCTTAATTGAATTTTTCTTACGAATCTGTAAGTGTCCATACCTACATCAGCATGATTGAAATTGCACGAGGGACAGTATGACAATCCTAATCCTACGACCGCTTCCTCTGCCGCTGACAATTTCAAATTTGTTAGATTAATTACTGCGTTGGAGTTTTCTTGGACCGTATTCCGATTCTGGAATCAATTCCATCGGCCCCTTGCTGCTTTTTTGCCCACGCCTTTGCTTTCTTTTATTCATTTATTCTTTATTTTGATACACTGTATCATAAAAGTTACAAGAAGAGAAAAAAAAATCACAGCTTTTACAAAGAGGCTTAACATCATTACGCAGTCATGGGTTGATATAAGTACGGACATTTCTAATCATGAGGGGGAGGAATCAATCTTAATTAAAACCATACATAAATAATTTAAATAATTTAAAAGGCACAATAAAATCATTGTTTTAAAAATCATCAATTCTTTAGTATATTGGAACTCAAATGAATTTCAAAGTTTTTCACCAGCTTTTTTCCTGCGGAAATACACTGCTAGCAGAAACCTACTGATACCAAAAACAAAGACCTGGCGCGTGTCAGTTTTAAAAATTCTTTCTGCAACTCTGCACGATCGCACACCAAATATTTAAACAGAGGGGTTTGATCCATCTTTTCCTTGGAGTCCAATAAGCAGGACAAATGAAAAAGACATGCACAATATCCTCCCTAACTTCCTCACTGCATATGGTACATTTATCATTACTATCTTTGTTCCACTTTGCTAAACAGCTTTTTAGCATCAATACTCCATATCTAAATTCTATATATAATGTTTTAGCCAAAGAAGGAATAACTTCATTCAAAAAAGTTTCAAAATTCGGGCCCGCCTTGAACAAAAATAATTCTTTAGTCAAGGAACCATTTGTTATATCATTGGTTCTATGATCGTTCATGTAAACCCCAAAAATTGCTTTTAAAATCTTCCTCGACCCCGGCATTAATGCAGATGGATTACTCCAGCAATGTGATAGTCCAACCCTCTCTAACCATGTTCTAGTATGTTTAAACCATGTGATGCAGTTAAAGGTATCTAGATCTTTTATCTCCACCAGAGCCTCTCGATAATGTAGGAACTCTGGTGTTGTCCAAATTCTAACCCAGAACATGAAGCGTCTAAGTATAGCATGATGATCTGTACTCTTCATGTTCAGATCCAATATCAGCGGAATTGTGGGAGTGCGTACTGGTACCTTTAGGAGGGCTCTATAAAATATATCCTCTTTCACCTCAAACGCCTTTTACAGGACGAGCCCCACAATTCTGCCCCATATAGGGCTGCCGATTGCGCTTTGGCCCAAAACACCTCGAGTGTAGGAAGCACAGCTTTGTTAAGGCTGTTATTATGTCTTTTTAGTATTGGAAGAGTGTTCTGTATTAGTAGCATCTTACTCTTTTCAATTTGTGATTTCCACAGCATTTTTGAGTCAAGTAAAACACCCAGGTAGCTAAAGTTTTGAACATATTCCAGCTTTTGATTATTCAAGGCCAAGTTTTCCCTAAATGAACTATGAGGGTTTATTGCCATGTATTTTGTCTTGGCAGTGTTTATCTCTAATCCTTTTTTGCTACAATAAAGTTGGAAAGTGTTAAGCAAAGATTGTAGGCCCTTAGAAGTTTGCGATATTAAAATGGTGTCATCCGCGAAAAGTAGGGCCGGAATTTTCTCACCCGCCAAACTCGGCGCATCGTTACTACAATTACTTAAAAAGGAAGGAATATCATTAACAAATAAGGAAAACAAAGTTGGTGCCAGTAGGCAACCTTGGCGAACTCCCCTTTCTATTGGGATTGATCTAGTGAGTTCGCCACCTGGGCCCCACCTTACCTTTGCGAAGTTATTGTGATGTAATCTTATTAGTTGAACTAAGAGGTGGGCCGGTAGTCCCTGGCTATCAAGTGCTTTCCACAACAAATGCCTGGGGATGAGATCAAATGCGGCTCTTAGATCGACGAATGCCACATACAGATGGCCTTTTTTTAAATTAAGATATTTCCAACAGATACAGCAAAACCTGAATACTTGGTCTATAGTACTAATTTTAGATCTAAAACCCTCCTGGAATTTATAAGAACCTCTCTTTCATCAATCCAGACATTAATTCGATTTAAAATGTGCCTGGCATACATTTTTTGTAAAACATCTATTAAACTGATTGGGCGATAGTTCGCTGGATTGCTCCTATCACCCTTTTTAAAAATACAAATGATTTCTGCCCCCCTCCACGTGTCCGGTATATCCGCTCCTGCAGCAATAAAATTAAACAAATAATTAAGATGCGGCCCCCAGACGCCCATATCATGCTTATATAAGTCGCCGGGAATCGTGTCTAAGCCTGGAGCTTTACCAATTTTAACAGAGTTGATCACCGTAATAGTTTCCTGGATGCTAAATTCTAAAATACCTTCGCTAGAGTTAGCTAATATCAGATAATCTCCCCTGGTACCAGTCTCTGGGGCTGCATATAACTTTGTGAAGTGGTCTATCCATGTCATTTCATCCAAATAGACTTCTCTGGAACCCATTTCTTTCCTAATTCCATTAGCAACTATTTTCCAAAATGCCATGAGATCCCTACGTTTTGCTGCATCCAGCATATCTGACCAGATTGCATCGTCCCACACTGTTTTAGCATTGTCTAATACCTTCTTATAGCTGTGTCGTGCTTACTTGACCTTAGAACTATTGTTCTTATTTTTGATGGCATTAATTAATTCTGTTTTAGCATTACGACATTCTTTATCATACCATGGTTTCCCCATTGGCTTTTGATTTCCTTTCTCTGTATTTGCTTTAATTTTCTTAGTTAGTAGGGGAACAATTCCCTTAAAAAAAACCTTGTGTGAATCTAAACATGTATCTCCTTCAATTACCATTTCAGAGATTGTGTAAATACCAAAGGTCCTTGCAAAAATGGCATAAATATTTGCCAATTTTACGTCATTGTCCAATGTATATGCCCATTTGACTGCACGACGATTATTTCTCATTATTACATTGTCAGTGCACGCCAATGGGATAATATCACAATTCAATGGACTAGGTATTAATTCACCCTTTAGGGTTAATTCAAGTGGCCGATGGTCACTCTCTACACTAAACTTGACCCTAAGGTCAATCACGTATTGCCATAAATCAAAAGATAATAGTAGATAATCTATTTTACTTTGAGTGCTATTTCTACAAAATGTGGGGACCATCCGTATGTCCGAGGGGAGACAACCATTTCATGATCTTAAGCCATGGGTCATCATTAAACTCATTATTTGTAATGCTAATGTTGTACATGGGACATGTTTTAAACTAGATAGTACAGAAATCTCATTGGCCAAATCTTCATCTTCGTAAATAGCCTCTAGCCCCTTTATAGGCTCGTAGTTACAATTAAAATCTCCTCCTATAATTAAACCTATACCCAATTCTACTCTACCTAAAATGGAATCCAATTGATCGAATGTAACTGACTCTTTTGAGACCAAACCTGGCCGGTTATAAATGTTATATATATATATGGAGTACCCTGTTATCGTTAGTCACTATTTTTATACCTAGTATATCTGGGGAGTCCTCTATTTGTTTAATACTTCCCTTGAAGGTAACTTTTGTCCAAATGCCTAAGCCACCATATGTCTCAAGAATCTTACAACGAGTAAGAATGACCCGGGGCACCCTTGGGCACAACCAGTGCTATATGTCAGTAAACACAAGTAGTCCAAAGTAGAATTAATTTTTTACTCAAATGAATTCTGTAAGTTCTTCAATAATTTTCCAATATTCCATCATATTAACTTCATATGGTGAAATCATGAAGGCATATCCATCATTAATTATCCATGGTAGGTATATGAATCAACATCCAAAATATGTTAAATCCCAGATGCATTTTGCGCTGGAAAGCGCTTCTTCAGGGGGTCTGAAAGTTAAACAGGAAATATTTGTAACGATACTGATACTCAGGAGCGGGAAAATGCAAAGGATGTTTGTGATGAAAGTGATAAACATGCGTGAGGTAATGATGTGGCTAGCCAAAAGTGCATATCCAGGATAAAAATCAGGAGTAAAATTGACATTCAAAGAACAACCATGAAAACAGTGTCTATGGTTACTCGAGCCGGGTGGAAAGCAAACGAAAGTGCAAAGGATAGTACAAGTGCAAAGGTAATAAGGTTTACATAAATTCGAGGGTGAAATCAGGAATAGTAATGGAGGTAGCAATAACACATGACATCCCAATAGTTAACTCAAGTGTGAGCACGGAAAAAACGGAAGCCGTAGCAGAGGCTGTGGTAGCATGGAAACTGACCGAATCTGTAACCCGAAGTGCAAATGTAAAATAAACGTGCAGTTTAAACGAACTAAAATGATCCTCACCCGATAGATGTTGAAGAAGTATACACCGGTAATACAGTGGTGCGGAGAAAGCCAGGTCCCGGATGACCGCAAACCCGGAAGACGCCGCGCATGCGCAGTGCATAGAGATATTCCGAAACGAAACCAAACATAGAAGAAAGACCCTCCGTGTGTAAACAACCTCGAGCTTCGTGAAAGAAGACAGCATACTTTGAGCCCGAGGGCTAGATTCTAGTAACGTGGCTACTTAAGAATGGTGTGTGCACACTATAACGTGAAGGTAAATAAAAAGGAGAAAATTAATAAAGAACATGGTGGAGTGTGGTACCAGGGGAATAGAGTGATCCTACCAGAGGTCTAAATATATTAAAGGAATACATGAGGAGTAAATAGGATAAACGATGTATACAATGGTAAAAAAAGCAACAGTAAAAAAAAATACGGTATAAAAACAGTACATGATGGTCAAAGAAAAAGGTAAAATAATAGGCAAAATCATACTGGTCACAGCTTATAGAGAGATCAAAAAACTCGGAATGGAAGTAAGTTCAAATATCAATAGTTCATAAGTGGCAACTAAATTCTAATCTTTCATTTAGTCCTTTTGGCTGTGAAGCCTGCAAAAGATATATCCAATAAAGTTCACGCTGTAGGAGGTGTTTGCTATTATCTTTGTGAGGCTTTTTTTTCTACTGTTTCCAAGATCAAGAACCGGATTTGGCTGGGATTGTGTGACTGTTGTATGAAGTGTGCAGCAATGTTTGACTTTAAATTCTTTGTACGGATATTGCTCCGGTGCTCATTCAACCTTACTTTAATTTTTCGCTCGGTTTTGCCAACATACGGAAGGCCGCATGGGCATTTAATCATGTACACAACATTACTTGTGTCGCAAGTAGCATTCACTTGAAGATTGATTGGAGTCCCTTGGGTTGAATGGGCCACTGTGGGTCCAAGTATTATGCTACTGCAGTGGCTGCAGTTGTGGCACGGAATTGTTCCTTTAAAAGTGGTATTGATTGTGGTTGTTGGTTGTTTGATTTAAGGCTTGTATGGTCTTGGTGCGTTGATACGCAAAAATAGGAGGCCTCTCAAAGATGTGATTGAAGTCCATTTCTGATTGCAGTAGTGTCCAGTGTTTGCAAATCACCTCTTTGATTTGACGTGAATGAGTAGAGTATTTAGATACAAAGACTGGTCGAGTGTCTTGATGTTGAACTTTACATGCGGGTTTTAGTAATTCTTCGCGATTTTTGAGTTTTGCTCTGTCTTCCGCAATAAGTGTGATTTTTTGGGGATAACCACGCTGGTGGAATTTGTTGATAATTTTGGAGCTGTTTTCTTTGTACAGATGCTCTGTGGATGCAATGCGTTTAGCTCTGAGTAACTGAGAATAGGGTAGGTGACGCTTGAGACTGGGTTGATGAAAGCTTTTATGGTGCAGGTAGTCGTTACGGTCTGTTGCTTTGGTGTAGATGGAGGTTATGAATTGATTGTCACATACTCTGATGAGTACATCCAAGAAAGAGATTTCAGTCTTACTTAATGTGTGAGTGAATTGAATACGTTCATTCACTGTGTTGAGTTCATTGATTGCAGACAAAAGTTGAATCTCGTTGCCCTGCCAAACGAGGAAAATGTCATCAATGTACCGGAAATATGCACACAAAAAAGGTTGCCATTGGGAATTTTCGAAGAATAATGTGTTGTTCAAATGCGTACATAAAGAGGTTAGCATATGCTGGAGCAGCACAGTTTCCCATGGCTACTCCAGACAGTTGAAGGTAGTGTTGGTTATCAGTGGTTTTGAAGTAACTGTGATGTAGAATGAATTGCATTAACTCCATTATAAAAACCTGAAGCTCCAAGGGTTTATCTGTTTGCACTAAGGCAGTCTCCAATGCTTCCAACCCCAAATTGTGGGGGATTGAGGTGTACAGAGCATTAACGTCGATAGTACACAAGATGATGGATTGATCAGTGGGATATACTTGATCATACACTTGACACTAGCTTGTAAGTGTTTGTCAATATAAGCTCCAGAAGGTGCATGTATGGAATTGGTGGTACTGACAATAGGTCTGAATGGCGGTTGTCTCAAGTTTTTGTGGATTTTAGGTACTAGATAAATATACGGTACCTGCGGATAGTCTTTGATTAAGAATCTTCTGTCTCTGTCAGTGATGGTGTTGGAGGATACTGCTGCGTTTATGATCATGGTAAGTGTCTCTTTGAAAGTGGTAGTGGGATCCGAGTTCATCAACATGTATAAGTCGGAGTTTTGTAGATGTTCTTGGAGACAATTGAGGTAGTATGTGGAGTCCAGCACTACAATAGCTCCACCTTTATCCTCTTTGCATATCGTGAGTGACTGATTGTTAGCAAGTTGTCGGAGAGCGTGCCTCTCTCGAATCGTTAAATTGCACTGGTTGTTTTTTCTAGTGCTGAAAAGCGTGTGTAAATCTTGTTGAACTGCTCGTTCAAATACATCAAGAACCTTATGGCTAGTAGGGGCCATAAAATTGCTAGGAGGACATAAGCCCATAAGCGTGCCTTTGTCATCAGTATTTTGAGGTACACATATATTGTCGAAAAAATGTCTCAACCGTAGTGTTCTCATGAATTTGTAAAATGATATGGAAATATCTAATTCATTGGTTTGGTAGGTGAGGACAAAGTTCATACCTTTTTGTAGGACTTGTTCTTGTGCCTGGGTTAAAGGACTTTGTGAGATATTTACCACTAAATTCTGTGACTTCTGGTCGATTTGGCTGGTGGAAGCAAATTGTCTCTGTCATTTGGACCTCCTCGATCGTCTATTGGTTCGGGGCCTGCATCTAAAAAAGGCTCCGCGGTGGTGGTGGTTTGGGAGGTGTTTCTTGATTCGGTGGTACTTTTAGAGGTAGTTGGTTGTTCAGATGTTCTACTATCTGAAGTTGGAGGTTGTTGCCGTGGTCTGCCTCGTGGAGGCATTTTGCGGGTAGAATCTTCTGAGGATGACGTCTCGCCATCTGTTGATTTGTTCGGTTGGTTGCGATTTTGTCTTCTGGCCGCGTATATCTCGGCCCATTTATACACTTCACCTAGTTTGTAATCGACGGTGTCGCGTTTGAATTTTCTCAGTTTTCTTTCATTAATTTCCTTTATATATTTATCTAGTTGGATATTGATGTCCTCTAGAGTTGTTGCTAATTCTTCTGGTGTGATTTTTTGACTGAGTTCGTGTTTTAGTTGTTTAACCTCACTTTCAAGTTCTTCTAAGAGTTTAGATAGCTCTTCAACTATTAGAAGGATGAGATCGAGCGAACACTTATTTAGTATTCCATACCATTTCTCAGTGAAACGTGGATTATTTTTGCACAGGGTTGATTTAAGAGGGATTCGCAAACCTCTGGGAATGCGCTGGACACGATGATATCTGATGAGTGTCGAGGAATGGAGCCTCTGATTGATCTCTCGTTTGGCTGTGAATAGTAGTTGGCGAATATTAGCTTGCACTGAACCGGTACTTGATGCAATGTATTCTGGCTCCTGGATCAGTGAGTATATCCTGTCAGTATCATTGGTGGTAAATTCAAAAGTATCTGCCTTGTTATTAGTTAAATTAGCGATGTCGGCGTATGACATGGTTTTGGGTGCACAAGCGGTGTGAGCCAGAGGGAAGTATCAACAAAGGGAAATTGACCGCTGCACTCCAATGTAGTTATGGTATTCTATATGGTAAAACCGAAAGTACAAATCTTGTAGGTGCACCGGGTGTTCACCTCCTGGATCCTGAGGTGCTATCAACCAACTGTCTCAAGAATCTTACAACGAGTAAGACTGACCCGGGGCACTCTTGGGCACAACCAGTGCTATATGTCAGTAAACACAAGTAGTCCAAAGTAGAATTAATTTTTTACTCAAATGAATTCTGTAAGTTCTTCAATAATTTTCCAATATTCCATCATATTAACTTCATATGGTGAAATCATGAAGGCATATCCATCATTAATTATCCATAGTAGGTATATGAATCAACATCCACAATATGTTAAATCCCCGATGCATTTCGCGCTGGAAAGCGCTTATTTAGGGGGTCTGAAAGTTAAACAGGAAATATTTGTAACGATACTGATACTCAGGAGCGGGAAAATGCAAAGGATGTTCGTGATGAAAGTGATAAACATGCGTGAGGTAATGATGTGGCTAGCCAAAAGTGTATATCCAGGATAAAAATCAGGAGTAAAATTGACATTCAAAGAACAACCATGAAAACAGTGTCTATGGTTACTCGAGCCGGGTGGAAAGCAAACGAAAGTGCAAAGGATAGTGCAAGTGCAAAGGTAATAAGGTTTACATAAATTAGAGGGTGAAATCAGGAATAGTAATGGAGGTAGCAATAACACATGACATCCCAATAGTTAACTCAAGTGTGAGCACGGAAAAAACGGAAGCCGTAGCAGAGGCTGTGGTAGCATGCAAACTGACCGAATCTGTAACCCGAAGTGCAAATGTAAAATAAACGTGCAGTTTAAACGAACTAAAATGATCCTCACCCGATAGATGTTGAAGAAGTATACACCGGTAATACAGTGGTGCGTAGAAAGCCAGGTCCCGGCTGACCGCAAACCCGGAAGACGCCGCGCATGCGCAGTGCATAGAGATATTCCGAAACGAAACCAAACATAGAAGAAAGACTCTCCGTGTGTAAACAACCTCGAGCTTCGTGAAAGAAGACTGCATACTTTGAGACCGAGGGCTAGATTCGAGTAACGTGGCTGCTTAAGAATGGTGTGTGCACACTATAACGTGAAGGTAAATAAAAAGGAGAAAATGAATAAGGAACATGGTGGAGTGTGGTACCAGGGGAATAGAGTGATCCTACCAGAGGTCTAAATATATTAAAGGAATACATGAGGAGTAAATAGGATAAACGATGTATACAATAGTAAAAAAAGCAACAGTAAAAAAAAATACGGTATAAAAACAGTACATGATGGTCAAAGAAAAAGGTAAAATAATAGGCAAAATCATACTGGTCACAGCTTATAGAGAGATCAAAAAACACGGAATGGAAGTAAGTTCAAATATCAATAGTTCATAAGTGGCAACTAAATTCTAATCTTTCATTTAGTCCTTTTGGCTGTGAAGCCTGCAAACGATATATCCAATAAAGTTCATGTTGTAGGAGGTGTTTGCTATTATCTATTGTGAGGCTTTTTTTCGACTGTTTCCAAGATCAAGAACCGGATTTGGCTGGGATTTTGTGACTGTTGTATGAAGTGTGCAGCAATGTTTGACTTTAAATTCTTTTTACGGATATTGCTCCGGTGCTCATTCAACCTTACTTTAATTTTTCGCTCGGTTTTGCCAACATACGGAAGGCCGCATGGGCATTTAATCATGTACACAACATTACTTGTGTCGCAAGTAGCATTCACTTGAAGAATAATTGGAGTCCCTTGGGTTGGATGGGCCACTGTGGGTCCAAGTATTATGCTACTGCAGTGGCTGCAGTTGTGGCACGGAATTGTTCCTTTAAAAGTGGTATTGATTGTGGTTGTTGGTTGTTTGATTAAGGCTTGTATGGTCTTGGTGCGTTGATACGCAAAAATAGGAGGCCTCTCAAAGATGTGATTGAAGTCCATTTCTGTTTGCAGTAGTGTCCAGTGTTTGCAAATCACCTCTTTGATTTGATGTGAATGAGTAGAGTATTTAGATACAAAGACTGGTCGAGTGTCTTGATGTTGAACTTTACATGCTGGTTTTAGTAATTCTTCGCGATTTTTGAGTTTTGCTCTGTCTTCCGCAATAAGTGTGATTTTTTTGGGATAACCACACTGGTGGAATTTGTTGATAATTTTGGAGCTGTTTTCTTTGTACAGATGCTCTGTGGATGCAATGCGTTTAGCTCTGAGTAACTGAGAATAGGGTAGGTGACGCTTGGGACTGGGTTGATGAAAGCTTTTATGGTGCAGGTAGTTGTTACGGTCTGTTACTTTGGTGTAGATGGAGGTTATGAATTGATTGTCGCATACTCTGATGAGTACATCCAAAGTATGCGGTCTTCTTTCACGAAGCTCGAGGTTGTTTACACACGGAGGGTCTTTCTTCTATGTTTGGTTTCGTTTCGGAATATCTCTATGCTTGCGCATGTGCGACGTCTTCCGGGTTTGCGGTCAGCCGGGACCTGGCTTTCTCCGCACCACTGTATTACCGGTGTATACTTCTTCAACATCTATCGGGTGAGGATCATTTTAGTTCGTTTAAACTGCACGTTTATTTTACATTTGCACTTCGGGTTACAGATTCGGTCAGTTTGCATGCTACCACAGCCTCTGCTACGGCTTCCGTTTTTTCCGTGCTCACACTTGAGTTAACTATTGGGATGTCATGTGTTATTGCTACCTCCATTACTATTCCTGATTTCACCCTCTAATTTATGTAAACCTTATTACCTTTGCACTTGTACTATCCTTTGCACTTTCGTTTGCTTTCCACCCGGCTCGAGTAACCATAGACACTGTTTTCATGGTTGTTCTTTGAATGTCAATTTTACTCCTGATTTTCATCCTGGATATGCACTTTTGGCTAGCCACATCATTACCTCACGCATGTTTATCACTTTCATCACGAACATCCTTTGCATTTTCCCGCTCCTGAGTATCAGTATCGTTACAAATATTTCCTGTTTAACTTTCAGACCCCCTGAAGAAGGGCTTTCCAGCGCGAAATGCATCGGGGATTTAACATATTGTGGATGTTGATTCATATACCTACTATGGATAATTAATGATGGATATGCCTTCATGATTTCACCATATGAAGTTAATATGATGGAATATTGGAAAATTATTGAAGAACTTACAGAATTCATTTGAGTAAAAAATTAATTCTACTTTGGACTACTTGTGTTTACTGACATATAGCCTACTCGTTGTAAGATTCTTGAGACATTTGGTTGATAGCACCTCAGGATCCAGGAGGTGAACACCCGGTGCACCTACAAGATTTGTACTTTCGGTTTTACCATATAGAATACCATAACTACATTGGAGTGCAGCGGTCAATTTCCCTTTGTTAAGCCACCATATGGCCTTCCTCTCTTTGACGGGACTGGAGCTAAAAAGAAACTCTTATAACCTACTCTATGCACAATCTCAGTAGCCCAAGTTTCCTGTAATAGGCAAATATCCCCATTTTCAATAAATTCGTTCCACCCCGATCCCTGGTATTCTTCCTCAATCCTGCAATATTCCAGGAAATTATTTTTAGACCACGGCTAACGTTTTGGTTGCGACATATTAGGGATTCTTCACCAGAATTTAAAACCATAATACTTGAAGGGAATGCCTCATCACAATTATTATCCCCACTTTCGTTTCCCCTTCCTAAATTGCCTAAAGTCACAATAAGCCCTGGATCTAACCTTTCTTCTTCCTTAGTTGGGCTATTCAGTACAGTAAGTTGATGTAGTCAATCCGCTTTCTTTTATTACATTTTCGTCTCTGGCCTCGTTTACAATTAGTTCTTTGGTTTTGCTGCTAGTTGGCCCACGGGGTCTTATTGTATTCCATCGATCTTGGCACAGGCAGTTTACCTCCTGTGCTAGGGATAACTTGATAAACCCCAAGCCTTGTGCCCTTGTGGTGTCACCTTCGGGATCGCTTTCAGTGGCAGAACTCAAATCTGAGACTGAGATGGACATTGTGGTAGCCTCACTGCTTTTTCTCTGGGGCAGTTTGCTTGTTCACTCTTTCACCGCATCATATCTGCGAGCGAACATGAAGACCTGTCTATTTTGATAGTCCGCCTTATCCCTTTCAAATCTAAAGGCTTTCCTTCTTTTGATGACATCCTCATCTTTACTCAATCTGGCCATCATGTCTTCCCTCATTTTTTTCATCTGCTCATTCATTTCCAGTTTTCCAATTTCTGCCTCTAACAGTTCAATTTGGGCTTGTAATTTGGCGCAGTCACTTTCCCCATACTTTACCAAGATGGCCATCAATTTACTCGATGATTCAAGATTTGACTCTGCCCACTCAGCCAGCATTCTGGGTCAGGATTTTCGTAGCTGAGTGCCAAAGTAATTTGCAATCCTCTTGGCACTATTCCAACTTCCAAGTAGCGGGATAATGACCTCTGCTCCCACCCCTTGGACTGGTCTGAGTGCATGAGTTTTTTCAGCCTCTTGAACATTTCTCTAGTGGTGGGACTTCCTATTGTATTGGTATTGGTGTATTCAGTAGTTGCCGACCCCCCAGCCGGGAGCCGTTAAACATATTATGGGCTGCCTCCTCTCGATGACGCAACACGTCTGTGGACATATTTGCTGTAACGTTGTGGCAAAATGTCAATACACGATTGAATGGACTGGTTGCTAGCGTCCTGAACAGTGTCAATGCTAGCACCGTGCACACTCCCCACTAGAAAGTCCGCGTTGATCCTACCGTAGCAAAATGCCTGAGCTCGCTCCGATCAGACGACACAGGTTGCGCTGACTTCTGCGTTTCAGGTAGGTCGATCTGCAGTTCCTAGGGGCTCTCCACAGCTTGCTCCTCGCTGGAGTTTTGTAGTTTAGTTCCGGGTGACCAGAACCAGCTGCTTCCTGCTGCCGAGCCCAAATCGGGACAGGGTTCCGCTTGTACCGCTGAGGCAACTCAGTACTAGGATACAAAAGCTTCGCCACCAACAGTTGTCTTCCATAGACCAAAAATGACGATAAGCGGACCCAAGGTTCTTGGTGCCAATCAAGGTGCTTTATTTGTGCCCAGCAAGTCCGCCATAACGCCTTTCGGCCCCCACTCGGGTCTTGATCACATGACGTATTGCGAAAAGAAAGGACGGCATTTAAAGTGCAAGTATTGCATAGTACATAGTAGGACCAGTAGTCTGTAACGACTGATGATATGTATATTACAACAGCAGTGTTCGGCCTCTATGTGTTTTCTGAAGAACTAGCGGGCAACCTGAGGTTTGTCTTACATTATTCCTAATGTCTATAAAAGTACTAGGATTTCCAAAACTTTATAAATAAATAAATAAATAAAATAAATGACATTACATTATTAGTACACATGCCATGTTGTCACATTGTACAGAGGGGTTTTAGAGTCATGAATGCGGCTACAATATACAGATTCCAGGGTCAATAGGGCACTAACCAGCCAACATTTATGACTCTAAAACCCCTCTGAACAATGTGACAACAAGACATGTGTACTAATGATGGTCCTACTATGTATTCAAGGTGCTACATACCATTACATTTATATAAGACACACATGTCCTATACTGCTTATTAAGATGCAGGACATTACTACATTACAGGATGGGCGTTAATGAACACTGAATGCTATGAATTCCGCGAGTTGATGTTGATTTATTGATCAGCAATTACGATGTATATAACTTTGAGCTACCTCAAGTTGGTGTCTCACATGTTAATTTGTCATACATAGAGTGACTGTAGATTAATGTAGTAACACACAGATCAACATCAGTTGTTACAGACTCCTGGTCCCATAATGCATCTATTGTGCCTCATGTTATTATTCACTTGTTCTATGCTGGTAATTAGGATGCAGGACCCTATCACATTACAGGGTGTGTGATAATAAGTACTGAGTGCTTGCAAATGCATTTAGCGAGTTCATGTTAATGAATTTAACGTAATGTACGACATATATAACTCTGAGCCACTCCAAGATTGCGTCTCTCATTAAAGTCCGCTTTTGATGACTATGAGTGCAGTCTGATGGGAAATGTTTTTAAGCACAAACTCTATGAAAAAAAAGTTGTGCGAACAAGCGCTCCGTGGAGCGCGAAATGCATCACAACAAGGTTTATGATTACAATAAACCTCACAGCTTTGGCTTAAGAAATTGGACCCTGTGTTTTATTTGGAACTGAGCGCTCGTCGGTACTCCGTTTGTGTGGGATGGATATATATATATATATATATATATAATATATATTTATTGCTTTACAAAGGTCTCCGGTTCGGCAGCGCACACAATAGCAGTGCATTGTGAGCTCGTCCGCTTCCTGGTTTCTCAAATTTTTCAAGCCATACGCGTTTCAGTGCTTCCTTGCACCTTGATCACAGGCAATTGATTCTCTCTGCAGGTAAGAAAAGACACGAATGAGCCAGCATGTTTTTGTAAGTGGGCGTTACCATTCGTTTTAATTAGCATTGCATGTTGGGCTTTGTAGTCTCTTCATTATTTATTAAGATACCTTCAGTAGGTCCCGCAGCAGAAAATGATTGTCAATATTGCCAAAGGACAGTATTGATGTGTTCCATGATCTCATTGTCAATGACCTAAAGCAATTAAATCATACTGTTCATAAAAACAGAAAAGAAAGAAATCTGTTCTTTAAAAGAAAAGCATACAATGATCTAGTTAAAAAACTGGAAAGTAATCAGGAGGTGGTTGTCAAAAAATCTGACAAGGGTGGGAACCTTGTATTGTGGCCTAGAAAGGATTATGTAGCCGAAGCACATTGTCAGCTAAATGATGTAAAATGTTATGTAAAATCCAATGCTAAAGAGTATGATAAAGCTAAACATGTATTGCAGAAATTGTTAGCATCGTGGAAAAGACAAGGCCTTATCTCAACAGAAGAACACAAGTTCATGGTTAATGAGTTTCCTGTACTTCCGGTCCTTTACCTAATTCCAAAAATACACAAAAATGTTTCCCCAATCCCAGGTAGACCGATTATATCGTCCATAAACAGCTTGGGAGAGCATGTAGGCCAGTATATAGATTTTTTTCTACAGAGCTTGGTGATGGCATTGCCAAGCTATGTAAAAGATACTGGAGATTACTTACAGAAATTAGACAAATTGTCATGGTCAGAGGACTTGCTTCTTATCACTCTAGATATAGAAGCGTTATATACGAGTATAGATCATGAGCAGGGATTGGCCTCGGTTAAACATTTTTTGGAATCTCGGTCCAGTACATTATATGAACTTAACAAAGTGGTGCTGGAACTCATCAAATGGTGTCTTAATAATAACTATTTCCTGTTTGATAAAGATATATACAAACAGATGAGAGGAGTGGCGATGGGGGCCTGCTTCTCCCCCAGCTACGCATGTTTACATGTGGGCTGGTGGGAGGAGCAGGTCCTCAAAACCGCCTTTCAGGCGGAATATCAGACACACATAAGATCATACCTCCGGTACATAGACGATGTGTTCATACTCTGGCAGGGGAGTGAAGAAGAAGCTGTTCGCTTTATAAATAAGATTAACAATAACATCTATAATCTTAAATTCACCTCCCACATTCACAAACAGGAAATTGAATTCCTTGATGTTAAGGTCTTTGTCAACAATGAAAAATTTGAAAGTACCCTTCACAGAAAAGTGACTTCTGGTAATATCACCTTACATGCAACCATCTCTCATCCGAAACACCTCATTGCTAGCATTCCGTATGGAGAAATCCTATGGATAAAACGTATTTGCAGCAATGAGGATGAGTTTAATAAATGTCAACAAGAGCTGGTTGACAGACTTAAAGTAAGGGGGTATTCAAATAAAATCTTACAGGATGCCATTGATAAGGCCAAAACTAAACCTAGAATGAGCCTATTCGCTCCAGATAAAGATACCTCATCGGTGCCTAATACTGCTGTTATCTCCCCAAGTATTAATACTTCAAGACTAATCACCACCTACAACAGGGAGGAACGGCAGATCAGAGCTATATTGAACAAGCACTGGCCAGTAGTGCTAACAGATAACATTCTTCGAGATAGAATTGCAGTTAAACCTGTTATTACATTTAGAAGAAGTAGCACCATGGGCACAGTATTGGACCGAGTATCACCTGAGGTCAAAAAAGTAACTACTTGGTTGGCACCAAAGAAGAATTCATAAAATGCACGTCATGTCGTGCTTGCAAATTTGGTTGCAACATGTCAACTTACTCCACACCTTTCAGTTCCACTCCTACTTCGATATCGGGAAACTACAATTGCAAAACCGAATATGCTGTATATGTCCTGACGTGCACCTGTGGGCTTAGCTACGTGGGTCGCACGAAGCTACAGGTGCACGTCAGGATTTTGCAGCATATAAGGGCCATTCTCCACAGTGACGCAACATATCCTGTTGCGAGACATTTTAAGAAGGTACATGCAAATAACATCAATTGCTTGTCTTATTTTGTAATAGACGCTGTGGCTAAGAAAAGAAGAGGGGGCAATAGGGAGCGCCAACTCCGTCAGCTTGAAACCAAATACATTATCGAGCTTGATTGCAAATGGCCCAATGGTTTGAATACCACTGAGGATATGCGCAGCTTCCTGTAATAACATACTTTAGCTGCAATATTGTGGTTCCCTATGACAAGTGGAGTTGTATGTAAATAGTTCAATGAAGTATGTCCTTGTGTAAATATATTAACTCTCTGATTTCACAAATCATTTTTATCATATTTCGTCTTTCTCTCTTTTTGGTTTCTCAAAATGTATTTATTATATACATAATCAAATGTTTTTAGGATAAAGGTGGCTGTTGTCAATTATGCATGAATTTTAGAAATTAGATTCATCTATGTTTTGTGAACAGATGGTTTGACCTTAAATTAGCATTTGATTTGTTGAGAAATCAATACTATCTACAGTAGCACTTTATATTCACATATGCACTTTTGCACAGACCTTCTCCCACTTGTGCTTACACTGGACAACCAGAATTACAAAGAAAATTGGTCTAAAATTGAGACAAAAATAGGTACATGTTGTTATGTACGCAGGACTCATAGGTCATACTGGTTGAAATGACAATAAGCGGATTTATCCGGTAATATTACAGTATTGGTGCAGTTACAACGTAGGCAGTCTTGGATTTATCCAATGAGAACTTTTTAAATGATTTGTATTTATTATTTTATGAATACTATGACACTCAGCACTTTATATGTTTTAGATGTTTTTAAAACATGTGTATATAAATCTAATGTGTCGTATTATATTAATCTGCCTCAGTAGTCTAGAACTACAAAAACGATCAGTGTAGCAACTATAGTCTGTTGTTAATGCCCATGATCATGTGACCTGTGATGTCAGAAACTGGGAGTGGTATTACTTACTTTAAATAGTAGATGGTGTTTTTTCACTTTTGACACGTGAACAAGGGCTTACGGGCTTGAAACGCGTTGTGTTTGGGTCACTTGTAAAATAAACATCTTTGCCCACTTGAAAACCTCGGAGGTCTGTGTCTCTTTCCTCGCCTGTCTGCTGTGGCGGAAATCATGAAGTGGTTCGAGTTTCCAGGAGATATATATATATATCACACACACACACACCATATGTCACAATTATAAGTGCCCCAGTAGATGGACCCCGAATCGACTGGCATAATGGAGGCCTCTTGTGTCTATGCCCTAACTGGTCAAAATCAAGGTTGTTCCCACTAGGAGGACTGAGGAAAAAACAAAGGACCAAACCTGGGGCTCAATTACAACCTGAGTATTATAATATTTACACATAGAAATATGCATGTTTGGTATGTTTATTAAAATATTTAAACTTTTTTAAAACGCTTGTACATGCAGAGTTTAGCCACACCGATTCAGTGAGGAAGTAAAGTTATTTTATGGGGCTTAAGCTGACTAAAACTTTATATTTGTTAAATTAATCACCAGTCATATATCTTGTACTCTATGCATAGCCCTGGAATCGTGAGAAGGTGTTTACGCATATATTGTAAGACTTCTTAGCATCAGGGCTTCATTATATTTATTCGGTGACTTTAGATGTGACTTAAGGTTGTCACACATGCCACAGCGGGCACAAAATCTCTAGATCTGGCTCTAGCTTGAACCCCACTGTGCACTTTGAGCACAGTTCTCTGCTAGTCATTCCCCACAACCTTTTTTGAAGTGACAGCGGCTTGTTAGCGTGCAGGAGGGTGGACTTGCGGGTGCGTGCCCACAGGCTTCAGAATAATACTTTAAAAGCGAACGATTGACAGGGCAGCAGCGGCTTCCTGCTGTTGCATAAAACAACCGGAAGACTGGTTTTATGTCCAATTCCTAATCTGAGCCTTTCTTCCTCTTTCATTTTTACTGCAATTTTTTTTTCAAGTGGAAGGCTTTATTTTTATTTAATTTATAGTTGTCATTCTTTGAACAGAAATTTGCATTTTTTCAGTGATTCTTTATCTTTAGCCTTCAGTAAAGTCCAGCAGGACAGGTTTGGGTTGGTCACTGTGATGGGTCTCATTGATATGCTAGATGATTCTATAGTCAGCTTCCCTCACTGGAATTGGATGTCTATATAGCTCACCGTGCAACTGCTGTTTTGGTTCTGAGTTTTAGGAAGATGTTCAAAAATAGCTGCATCTCGTCTTTATGACCGATTACACATAAAAACTAATGCTGTGATTGAGTGTAAAGATGTTAATTGGGTTGTTGGGAAAGAGAGATTAAGGCGTATGCCATTGGCTTCAGAAGCGGAGACAGAGAAATCAACTATTGTGTATGCTACGGGTCCTTTGAACACCGGATACTGTGCCAGGCAAGAGGAAGCTTCACTTTCTGAGCCACAGGAAATGCTCTTGCCTCAAACAGTACAGATTATCTGTCCACAGTCTGTTACATTAACTGGATACCATGCTAGGGTTCTGACAACTAAGCACTGCATCTCCCAAAAAGATCAGTACTTGACAACATTATATGCCACGCATGCCCTAACATTATGAAATCGTCTCTGATGAAATACTTCTTTTTAGCCAGATGCCCAGTCAAAATCACATGATGCCTCTGAATAGTTGAGATGAGTGATTGCTGTCATGCTCAGGTGTCTTAATGCATCTTTCCAGCCAAGACTGTAGATACCCCTCCAGACTTGATGAGAACTTCGGTCCTCATAAGTGAGATACCTGATGTCCCTCCCCCTCAACTGAGTACCAGTGGCAACTAATACTTCACGGGGGTGCCAGGGGAGGAAGGGTTGGGTAAATAAAATAAAAAATAATAATAATAAAAAAACGTGTGCAGGCAGGCAACTGCTGCTCGGTCCTTTTCGGCTCCTCGGTCGACTCCTGGAGCAGGAAGCACACAGGCTCCCAGACTCCCCTAGGCAGTCATGACGTTGCCTTACAGCAGCATTGTGATCGGTCTGAGCACCATGGTGTGGTGCTCGGAGAGTGACTGGGGGCTGTGCATGTTCTCCACCCAGGCTGTGTAATACAGCCGGTGGAGAGCATGCAAAGTGCGCATGGCTGTTTGGGTGGCCCAAGACTGCCGACCAAACTGTCATGCGCACTTAGAAGTGCACTCCACTCCTCCCCCTGCTCTGGCCAGCCCTACCCCACACCTAAGCAGAACAGAAAAATAAAATGATAATAACGTTGCATTATTATCATTTTATTTTCCTTTTTTCAACGGCTCACACAGCTGTGGGGCGACACTCATCCGCCTTAGCGGAGGAACTGTTTAGAACACTTGTTTTTGTGAACAGTTATCATTCTTGCCTCTCTTGAGCTGAAATGTCAGAAACAGATGAGATGAAATCATTGGTAGGATAGGGTGAGAAACTAGAGGCTGAATGCACTAGAGTCAAACTACCATAATACCTAAATGAAGCGATTCACGGAAGTGGGTGGAAAACTTCCAGTGTTGACAGCATTAGCCAACCTCCATTTTTTAATTCTTTAGGAAACCAAGGAATTTCAGGAATACATCAGAGCAATGTGATGTACACAAGAGATATTAAACCTAAGGCCCAGACAGTAGGTATCAAAAATGGTTTGGAAAATACTCGCAAATAAGTGTAACAAAAAGAACCTTTAAAAAAACTGGCTGAGATTAAAGTCCATTAAGCATTTTACTAAACAGTCAAGAAGATACAAAAAGAAAAGACCATGAAAAGAAGAGCCTTTGTAACATCTGCATTCTCAAGAGGCTTCAAAAGAATACGGAACCTCTGACAATGCTGAAATCCAGTCAGGCAGAAGAAGGTCTGAAGGCTTCAAAAAGGACCGTGGAGTTCTGAGCCTGGAAAGCCGCACCCACCATTAGATTGGGACAACATGGGTAACTCCAGAGGCACTTCCTTCATACTGTAGGCGTCTGTCCTCGGTCGGCAACAGATGGTTAGGAATCTTATTACAGCGGCTTGTGGGGAGCTGAATTCAGCTATGGCACTGGCCCTCTCTCAGCAAAGTAGTACTTGGTAAATAAAAGGCAGGCTTCCAGGTACTTTGTAGATACCTCAAGTAGAGATATCCACATGCTCGAAGGAGTCACCATTTCACAAATCTTACACGCTGGATTCCAGTAAACTAGCGACTTTCCAGAAGGAAATATTCTTATCCCCGTGTTTTGGAGATGGACTGGTCCTATGCTGGATTTTTTTTTGACCGTTAGCAAGATTTCTGCTAAGCTTTGTCTGCAGTTTCTTAAGGAAATATTCAGATGATTCAGTAAGTTGGTTGAAAGTATGGCATTTTACTGGACCGCCTCTAACCTGAATTAGTGATATATATTGACATGCTTCAACTAACCAGGGGGAAATATTCCTTTCCATATCTATTACCCTGCTTATAGCACAGATTTGGCTTCGTGAATTCTCACAGGATTTGCTTTATGGCTCTGCAAATCTCATGTCTCATTTCATGTTTGCTACTGAGTGGTTTTTCCATGAAGGCTTTCTCTGCTTTGGCAAGTCGCAGCAGAGAGTCTCTATGACCAGATCACTAATTGCCCTTTGTAAATCTAGCAGAAGGTGTGCACAGATGGCAACTCTGGTGCTACCACCCTCCAAGTGAAATGAAAACATTGTTTAGCTCAGGACCTACCCGAACATTCTCATGCCCCAATCAGGGCTCTGTTTTCCCCTGAAAGTCAGGAAATTGGCCTTTTCCATGATTCCACCACGTGCTTTCCATCGCCTCCCTAAACAGAGCGCCTAAAAGATGCATGCAACCTCCTTTCCCAGCCTATCCTCTGAAATAAAGGAAGGCAGAGAAGTGAAGGGTGACAAGGCATCTTTATTATGGTAGCACCTTGACTTTCCTTTTTTCTTGCTACACAGACAATTGTACTTGGAAACCTATTAACTGTAATGGTCCCCCACCAATGAATTACACGGTGTTTGAAAGCAAAACAGCACTTTCCCAAGTTCCAAAAAGGAGCTCTGCAGAGTCAGGTTGGAAAAGTCAAGCCGAAGGGTCCTGGTTTGGACTTTTTGCAGACTGGCTGACACGATGCCAGTGTTTGTACACTGAAAAGCTATACTTGTTTGGTTTAAATCTTGGTGCTACTCATTGTAAGGTACATCTTTGGCACAATCTGTTCTTGTTTAACAAAATATTCTGCAAACTTGTGTGCTTTTGTATATACTTTACTTTTCCGTTTATTCCATTTCAAAGAAATTCAGTTTGAAAAAATGTAGTTTTGATCATTCCAATCGGATGTATGTCAGTACAACGCGATCTTTTAGATCGCGGTGCTTGAAATCGCGGGCATTACAACGCAAGTCGTTACAACGACTTGCGTTGGAGGGCGCGGATTTTGGAATATTATAATTTTATATTCCAACACCAGTCCACGTAACAGTAGGGAAAGTCGCCATCCAGCGCAAGTCGTAGTAACAACTTGCGTTGTAATGGCATCGTTGTAAAGGCACTGCGGTGTAAACACCGCGCTGTAAACGATGCTCCCCTTCCAAACTTCAGCTCAAGGCCACAATATCATGCAAGGTTCATAATGGTGTCCTTTTAACTAATGCAAATATAGAGAAGGTATCTGCATAACTTTTGAGCAGACCCATTTTTCATGTGCTCGGCTACACTACCAAAGAATATAACAAAAAAACAACCAAAGTGTCTCCCTTTATAGTTTTCACAAGGTTAACCATCACCATGAATACATCTGCTCTTCTACTCCTTTCCTTAAGTTTTCCTCCATTCTGTTTCCATTTTTCTTTCTCTCTCATTTTGTATTTATAACCTATTTGTCTATAGGTGTATGGGGGTAGATCCTTGGATGAGTGTAAGTGATAGATAATATCGGATTGGATGAGATACTGCTTGGGAGTGTTGCTGTATTGCTTGACTTGGGAAAGCTTTTGTCTGGTGTACATGTAGCACCTGATCTTATGAGCAGCCATTGAGCGAACATGGCTTGTGGCATGAGATTGATCCTCCTGGTCTCAGGGGGTGGTATCAGTAAGAAAGTTTAATCTGAAAAGTTCATAGTAGAGGTAGAGGTTACTGCATGCTAGGGATGGCCCCTGGAAGCCCTAAGGGCTGGACAGACCGGTACCAGGCTGACTTGATCCTCTTGCTTTCAGATTTCCTGATTTATTTCTATCTGCAGTTGTTGGTGTAGGCTGGTGCTGCCCCAGAGTCAGTATTTGTGCTCCAGTCAAGAGAGAAATGGGAATTGATGCATGAGCGATCACCACGGTACGCCTAATGAGCCATGTGTAAGAATAGGGTAGATTGGGATACATTCCTGCATCCTGGGTTGGTGTTACTTTTTTTCCGTAGGGTTTCCCCACATGAATCACTAGAATATCCTGTTATCGGACGCTCATCTGGAAAAAATTGGAAGTCTATTACCTCCTACACTAATGGAATCACAGGCTTGGTCTCTGTATCCATGTACAAGTCTGTCACCATTGCTGGAGATCGTGAGGTAGCTCCCTGGGATTAATCAGGATGGTGAAGTATCAATTTGCAGGGATTGTGTGTACAGTGAAACTTCAAAATTTAAAGGGCCTTTAGGGCAAGGTTGAATGAGGTGAGTGATGCACCCCGGGAGATTGATTTGTGCGATCCCAGACTATCTGAATGACCAAATTGTCCGCATTGTAAATAATATACAATTCCTGCAGCCTGCGAGATGGCTACTTTGGTGCAATCTGTATCCGTATATAAATTGAATGAAGATGAAAATATTGATCTACCCATATGCGTCAGAGTATTTATTACTACACTGGGCATGTTCCAGTTCCTGAGACTGGTGTAATATACATTAGTTGAGAATGGAATGACCTGAGGAGTCTTCACATAAACTGCGCTAATTCAGGGTTTCATTTGTGCCTCTTGCATGACCGAGGCCCGCTAGGCATTTGTTGCTCCGGTTGTTGCTAAAAACTTACTGGTACCCTGTTGCTCCGTTAGAAAGACATTGGCGATGTTCTGTAAAGGATTAAATGGGCTATTGCAACAAAATGGAGAATGCCCCCCTGTGGGTTTGCTGAGTAAGGGCAAATCCTGTGAGCCATTTCACTGCCGCTTACAGTGATCTTTAATTGGCCTTATCGTAGAGAGCCCCCTCCATTAGGATTGGTTTGAGCTGATATCAGAGTCCCTTCTGAGGGCTCCTTTAATAGCTCTATGATGGTGTGATATTCATTGGCGTAGCCCCACGGCGGCCGTAAGAGGGGGTGTCGCCCCCCCCTCCTTACTACGCCGCTGGTGATATTGACTACAAGTTGGTTTACAACCCAGTATGCCTACTGACGCTTATGGGGGGCACTGTTTTTCAAAGCGATTGGGAGATTGGAGGATTGCGTAATTCAACTTGACTGATAGAGGTTTCCATTTTTCCTCCACCAAAACGACGGGTTGTTAAAATTGAATGATTGTCTAAAATGAAACCAAATACCTAAATGTAGGTGTGAAGTGTACAGCAACTTAATACATACATTAACACAGGTAGTTAATCCCAATTAAAGGAGGAATATAAATGGGTTTCTTGTTTAAGTGTGCCAGCTGTAGAAGTGCCATATTAGGACACAATATTGCTACCTAGAAGAAGTAACCCTTCCTGAGCTATGTAAGTTAAGAAAAACTACTCCCACCAGATTGTAAAGGACAGGCATTGGAAGAGTGAACTACATTTATTACTTATTATTCAGGGGATAGTTCTCAAGTCTGAGTATGACTTCTTTATAATAGCACATTTAGAATTGGAGCCGTGCCAAGAGACACTGTAAAGTCACTTATCCGATGCCACGCCAAGCTCATATTCCTGAGTTGGGGGAAAGCCTCAGTAGCATCTGGGTTTAAACCTTGGTGGATCATGTTTGTCTTGGACCAGTAGATCAGTCCTAGGCTCCATGAGCTGACAGCGCATCTTCTCTGATCCGTGTCTTAATGCAGGAACATTTAACTACCCTTCCACATATAGAAGACCGCCCACATATTTAAAATCTTTTTTGTTTCTTCTCCTGATTGAATTCTATGTGTCCTTTTGTGTCCTGCTGCTGCAAATGATCTTTTAGTTCACTGGTTCCCTGTGTCTGTAATTGTCATGACATATGCACTTCTGCCAGCCGTGTAATGGAGAACACAGGGACAGTCTCCATGGAAGCAAGCAGGAGCTGAGGGCAGACATTCTCTGTATTTAGAAAGGGGGCCAACGGTCTATAACTTTTGTCTCACATTGGATCAAAGAATACTGCACTATGATTGTCTGCTTTCCCCCCTTCAAACATTTATCCCACTGGGAGAGTGAACATCATCCAACATCCTCGTGTCATATCAGTCTTCGATCCTGCCCATATATTGACCTCTGTAAGCATAACTGTATTCCAGGCTCTTTGTCCAAATGTGACTATGCATGTGTAGCCCTTCCCACATTACTGGCACCTGTACACCAGGCGTTCTTCCCAGATTTCTATTACTGATATTTTGGTGCCCGTGGTTGTTTTCCTGTGAGTGATCACCATTTGTGTTCGAAATGTCACTATTATCAAGTCATGTTTGCGTGAACCCCTGAAAATGAATGATGACTTTGGCTGTGTAATGCTCTTTTTTGATTTATTGAAACCCGACTTTGACGTGCTCGATCTCATATATATAGCGGTATTCGGTTGACCGCTCTCCATTATCAATGCCAGACGATTCGAAGCCCAATATTAAAGAAAATCGTTATTATTGGTAACTGACTCTAAAGTCATTCCAGCATAGTTCTGACCCCCATACATAGATCAGAACCTCACAGAAACCCAAAGCTCACACACTAAGACCCAGCAACGTGATCCATGTCCAGTATCTGCTCACAACACGGACTTTGAACCCAACTCATGGATTCAACCATCAGAACAAATCAATCAGTCCGCACCAGAGTCAGCCTTTCTCTTTCTTTTTGTCTGTCTCTCTCAAACCCCCATACCATAGTATATAAATCTAACTCTTCTAAATAACTAAACACTGGTGAACACCCTACTTGACCAGCAGCTGACATCTTAACTCCCCAAAAAAGTAACGATCGAACATGCACACTAGAAGTATAGCAAAGCCTCGGTAAGCTGAGCACAAAATGCCATCCTTTTAGTGTGCAGCCTAGGAGTGCAGGAAGGATGAGCACTGAGCTAAAGACAAAAGCAAGCCCGTGGTTGCATCCATCTAGGTCCAAGGACATGGCTCAGTCCATGCAATCAAGCACATCATCACCAGGATCCTACTGAGAAAACAAAGGTGATGAGGCTACCAATCAGGATTAAATGATCATCCAATATCAACTTTTGCCCAGCCGCTTGCATCATCACAAAATAAGTGAATAATTACTAAGTCCTAAATTCTGAGACAGTTGCGGTATGCCTCCTCTGAAGAAAACCAATTCAGATCCAAAGTTTATTCACCAATACAGACTTGCCTAGGGGTAAGAACGTGGAAAACGAAGAGACTAAAGAATTCCATAACTTTGTAAATGGTGGACAGGCGGGTTCCTACCAATGTGGGGAGCAGAAACTGCTTTGTTAATTTTTGGGATGACAGAACACAGTTCTTGAATAAAGAAGATTTAATGTAGATAGGTAAACGACCCCCAGAGACCACCCTCTCATCAGGGAAGACCTCTAAACGAGCACAGTGAAGTTTCTAACATATAAAATATAGAAAGCGTTGCTTACATATCAGTGAAGTAAAAATACCAATATAACCGGAGAAATTGCAGAATGGAAATAGAACAGTATGTTGTTGAGTTAAGACGTTCTATCTGGCCTCACAGGCTTAGAAGAAACCATCAGTTGTAATATTTGCAATACTTTAGTTCTTTGGTTGCTGATCCATCATGATTAAATAGCATTTTTGTATTAACTTCTGTAACTCTAAACAGACCTGCAGTTTTTTAGTGACCCTCCAACATCAGTGGGTATACCTTCCGCTAAGACATCCGCCATAAGCCGGCCCTGATATATATATATATATGTATATATATATATATATATATATATATATATATATATATGTATGTATATGTATATGTATATGTGTATGTATGTATATGTATATGTATATATATATATGCATATATATGTATATGTATATATATATATGTATATATGTATATATGTATATCTATATATCTATATATGTATATGTATATATATGTATATATATATATGTACATGTGTGTATATATATATATATATATACACACACACACCCACCACCACCACCACCACCACCACCACCACCACCACCACCACCACCACCACCCCTCCCCTCCCCCCCCCCCTCCCTAGTCGAAGAAGGTGTCATCTTGTATCTTCCAAGTCTGTTCTCTCAGGTTTCTGTAGCATATTGTGAACTAGTCTGGCGCCGAAGGGGGGGGGGGTGGGGGGGTATTTATGTTCTATATCAGGAGCACATAGTCCAAAGCATTATAATGGTCCTTTATGTTATTTACTCTCCATTGGATACGTTTGTTCTTTCTTCTACTTAATATGGCAGTTCAGCAATCACTGGCTTTCTAGAGTTCTGGTGTCAGACCTCCTTCCTTTCAACGTAGGGCACACCCAGGGCCTTAAATGTGTGTGATCTGTCTATAGTTTCCGGGATCTCAGAATTTGTCTAAAAAGGATTTCACAGACCGTTCCTGCTGTCTCGGTTCTTGATAGCTGCTGTGAACTGATTCATTACCAGGGTCTGCCAACCTTCAGAAAATCAACTCAACCAGTCACTGCTCCCGCCTCCTATTTGAGGGGCTTCCCAATGTACTGTGCACAGGGTCTGCTGTAGCAGATAATCACAACCCATTATTATCACTGTTCCAAGGTTGTGTGCTGGAGAACTTGCCCGCCACTCATCCTTGTTTGTAAATAGTTCTTATCCTGGCCCCAGCACAAGTACCACCTGGGGACACCCTGTGGCTTTAGTAGCTTGATTTGACGACTCCGCAGTCTCCAAATGCTAGCATCTTTTCTTTTGCTTCCAATGGGATAACACCCTTGCAAATATAATTATACCTGCAGTAGAAAGGTTACCATATAGCTCCTTTGAAATTTTAGTTTCATATTTAATAGTTTATCTTTAATGTATTTGGAAACAGAGGACATAATGACTGAGACACACAATTCGTTGTATAGGAAACGCATATGAAGCATGCTGTAAAAAATTATACATTCTAGCTTTGGGCAAGGTTGAGACCAGCAAGCTGTGCAGCCATGCAGTTTCTTTTCTTAAGTGTGTCCCTTTTAGCCACACTTCCATTCGACACTGTGCTCATGCCACTGCTCTTTTGCTTCACATGTTTGTCACTCTTTTTTTGATCCCCTCACTTTCTTCTCATTGCAGCCAATAAAGCCGTTGAAGGCCACGGCAACCACGTCTCAGCCGGTGCTCACTGCCCAGCAGATCGAGAACATCTTCTACAAGATCCAAGACATCTATGACATCCACAAAGAGTTCTATGACAGCCTCTGCCCCCAAGTGCAGCAGTGGGACAACAAGGTGACGGTTGGCCACCTCTTCCAGAAGCTGGTAAGTTCTGGACCCTAGGTCTTCATCAGGATTGAGTAGCTAATTCAGTTATCACACAGTGCCTGCCCGTGTATCACTCCTCACTGAACAACAAGAAGTGCACAGAGGCCACCACTGAACCATCTGAGCTCCAGGCTGACTGTAATAACTTATTTTAGTAAACCATCTCCATGAGCAGTGTGACTTTCAATCCCAGAACAAATGTCTTCAGGGTTATTTCTGAAGTGACTGGGGTGCATAGTCTGTTATAAGCATTTATGCTAAGAATGTTGTTGGAACTGGGGTCACCAGCTCCCCGAGGGTAGCATGGCACGAGCGGGTAGGCATCCGAAAGCTTATGTGTAAAGCGACCATACAGCACATGCAGCCACTGAGACAGTAAAATGGGCACGCAGTGAGTGACACCACTCTAGTTAGTTTGTATAAAAAATTAGATAACTTTTATATAGAGCAGAGGCAGGGTAATCAAAAATTACAGTATCAATTACTTATTAGTTTTCCTTTCAAATACATGTATTTCAACACTTGGCAATAAATACTTAGAGGAATAAATATTAAATATTAAATATTAAGTAATAAATAACCACAGGCCTGACCTTGGCCTTGCTTCTTATCAGCACCTGTAAGGAATGCAACCAAATGACATTGCATCATATTAGTTCTGTAGGCATATTACCCACTTCTCACCAAGCAAGGGTGAGCATTTCACAGCAGCGAACATGTAAATAAATAACTGAAGGCTTCCAGTAAATGTGGTACTACATGGGAGAAAACATTTCATTAGGTATTCAATAACCCGGCACCCCGTGAAGGGGAGCCTCTAAGGAAGCAAGAGTTCACATTTCCCTTGACCAGAAAGAACATTTCATTAGGCCTTAGATAACAGGGCAAATCATTCTTCAGGCAAGACCAAACCTTTTCATCTTGCCAGGGGGAACCATGCATAAGGCTAGGGCAAGCAATTCCTTATAGAACTATAGGCTTTCCTGAAACATGGCATTGAGTAGGAATAAGCATTTCCCTCTGCAAGAATAAACGTTTCAAGGAAACTCAGGCAACCTGTGAAAAGGTGCATTTCGCTAAGCATATAACTTGGCTATGCATATCAAACATTCCCTCAAAGGTTGGGCAACAGCTCATTATGCAAAGCTAACATTTTATCAGGCAAGCCAACCCTTTGTCAGGTAAAAATAACCATCTCCATATGTGAGGCAACCAGTTCATTAAAGAATAGGAAACAGGTCATGGAAAATCAGACAGGGGTTAACTCAGGGCCCAACTGTGGGCACCTCCTCAACCTGGCATTAGGCTGAATTACAGCTCTCTGGCAGTAGGGCAATTTTAGACATTTCCTTCGGTAACTGAGGGCATTCCTAAAAGGCATTGCACTAGGTAAGATTAAACATTTAAATAGTCAGAACCAAGTATTTCAATAGGCCCCAGTAAGCCCTACATCAGGCTGAAAATGAACATTTCATTAACCTCATTCACCGGTAACGAACATTTCCTAAATCAGGGCTAACCAGGTCAGCAACTTGAATAAACCTTTCCATTTCAGTTGTTAAACAGGCATTCCATTTCCTCCTATTTAACTTCTCATTGCGTCAGACCTGTTCGAGGCATGTGGACTGCTGAATTCATATCTGTGCATAGATCGCCGCCTAGTGTTGGGTCCGGATGATTGCACATTGTTGTCCTGGAAGAGTCTTCGAAGTATCACGAGATAGGTGGCTCCTCCCCTGGACTACAGTGCGCATGGGCATCGACTCCATCCCCAGATTGTTTTTTTCCGCCATTGGGTTCGGATGTGTTTCGGTTCCCTCTGTCGGAATCGATAGTTGTTTAACTTCTTTTACTTGAGACCAAAAGGTCTTTAGGACTCGCATCGGTATTGTCTATCGTTCGGGATCGTTTGTTTCATCGACGCCGAGCCAACACTGCCCTTCCGCGTGCTTTCGGCGCGGACGGGCCTACACGACGCTCCAAACTAATTTCATCATGGAACGAAGTCCATTTAAGAGGTGCCCGGTGTGTGCCTCGAAGTACCCACATATCGACGTGCACCCAGTGTGCAATAAATGCTTGTCGCCGGACCACGACGAGGCCAAGTGTATGGCCTGCTCCAAGTTCCGGTCGAAGAAGACGCTTAAGCTCCGCCGAGCTGCAAGACTGCAGGCCCAGCGATCGGCACCCCCTCCGACTGACATCTTCGACACGGAGGATGTCGGCGACGACACTATCCAGGATATCACGGAATCTAACCCGGCGTCGGAGATCGAGGAAGACTACGACGCGGAAGATGAGGATTTCGATGAAGTCGTCGAGGAGGTAGGGGACGACGACGGGGCCATTGCCACCGTAGAGGATAGCTCGGAAGAGGAGCTTCCTCACACTGACTACGGGGCTAGCCACCATTCTAAGGCCCAGGCCGAGGGATCGCCTTCGGGCCTTACCCAAAGTCTTGATTCCCGTCCCACGGCTCTGCCTTCCGTCCCGGCCACGGACATTGATACGGCACCACTTGCGGTACAGAAACCGAAAGTGAAACCATCGGTCTCGACGCCGGACGTATCGAAACCGAAAGCGCAAGTCACACTGGTTGGGTCGAAGGCTTCGGAGGCCTCGGCGCCGAAGAAATCCAAGATGGCCGTCGAGCTCAAGAGCCACGCCAAAATGGCCGACCAGAAGACTACGGTGTCGAAGCCGAAGGTGAAGACGTCCGACGCGGCTGCGTCGGCGCCGAAGTTGGTTGACGCACTTAAAAGTCGCATCGATACCAAGAAGGTCGACGACCATAAGAAGGCCTCAAAGAAGCGGCAGGACGACCCCAAGTCTATCACTGCCCCGCTTCCCATCGACAAGGCCAAGGGGGCAGCTGCGTCGGCTCCGAAGACTGCGGCCTCGGTCGCCGGCCCAAAATCTGCTTCAGAAGACTCTCTCGAGCCGGTGCGTCCCTCCGCCTCGCTCACTAAAAAGGTCAACGAGTCCCTTCAGCGTATTAGAGAGGGGACCGCAGCAGTCGAGCCGCAGGGCACTGCGCCGCCCAAGCCTCTCCAGAAACCGGCGAAAGCGCCAACGCCGATTCTGTTCATGTTGCCGCCGAAGACGGCGCCGAAGGCTTTCACAGCGAAGCCTGGGGCCGGGGTGCCCTTGAAGTTATCTTCGACGCCGAAGGCATCGTTGGTGGTTCCAAGCCCGCGCCACCAACAACTGGCAGAAGAAGAGCGTCGAGAAGTGATCATCGACGCCAACACAGGCAAGCTCTCTCTCCTTAAAAGGAAGATCACCCCTGAACCAGCTTTGGAGCATTTCCAAATCCCACTTAAGAAAAAGATGGACTCTGCTGGTGCCTCTGCCCCTTTGGAGCCTGCATCACCCCAAGGCCATGAACTTTCACCCACTCATTCTAATGTTGAGGAGGGTGATGGTAACGACGAGGATGAGTATGCCTATCCAGTCTACTCAGACCCAGAGGATGTGACTGAGCCTTGGTCTGCTGGTGGCGACCCTTGGGACCCGCATTCAGGACAGGAGCCTCAGCTCTTTTCAGCAAAAACTTCCCCAACTGAGGACTCTGCAGCTTTCAATGCTCTAATTGAAAGAGCGGCAGCCAACCATGACGTCGATCTCCATGCTGACCCAGTAGACGTCGACTTTCTTTTTGACACCTTTTCAGTCGCTGAAAAAACTGTAAAGACTTTGCCAATGCTAAAAGGGGTGTTGAAACATGCGCCAGAGGTCTTCAAGGAGCCCACCCGAGCAAGAGTCGTCAACCCACGTATTGACAAGAAGTACAAGGCAGCGCCCACTGATCCAACATACATCAAAGGACAGTTGCCTCTGGATTCCTTGGTTGTCTCCAATGCTTGCAAAAGAGCCAACTCACAGACTACGGGTGATGCTCCTCCCCCAGACAAGGAATCAAAAGTATTTGAGGCTTCGGGAAGCGTGTTGCTGCGCAGGCAGCCAACATATGGCGCATATCCAACACACAGGCGCTGCTTGCGCGTTACGACAGGGCACACTACGACACTCTAGAGGCCCTTCTACAACACCTGCCAGAGCAATATAAGGAAGCAGCTGAGATGTTGATACAGGAGGGGAAGCTTATCACTAATGCTTCAATTAAGTGCGCTCTGGACGTGGCTGACGCCACCTCAAGAGCGATAAACACTAGCGTTCTACTGCGTAGGCATGCATGGCTCAGAATATCCGGTTTCAAACCAGACATTCAAACTACCATCCTCAACCAAACTGTCAACCCAGACCACCTGTTTGGCCCAGAAGTTGATACCACCCTCGAGAAAATGAAAAAGGACACCGACACTGCTAAGTCTATGGGTGCCTTGCAGTCCTAGCAGTTTCGGGGTGGTTCCTTTCGTCGCTCCAATAATAGAGGCACCTCGAGGGGTCAAGTGTCACAGTCAACGCAATTCTATAAGAGTAACACCCAACCCTCCTATACCAACAAGGGTCGGGGTGGATACTGCGGCAACAACGTCAAAGGCAGAGGACGTGGTAATAACAGCTCCAGGTCCTCCACCGCCAACAAACAGTGACGCCTTGTCACTGCCCCCGACCACGGTCGGGGGGAGACTCCAGCAGTTCCTGCCCGTGTGGAAGTCCATCACCACGGACAGTTGGGTCAGATCTCTTATCCAATATGGTTATTGTCTGGAGCTCACATCCACTCCACCCAACATACCCCCAAAGAGCCGTCCTATGTCCGGCGAGCACTTGCACTTGTTGCAGCAGGAAGTCAACGTCATGCTGCAAAAAGGAGCAATAGAGCTTGTGCCCCTGCAAGAAAGAGGTACAGGAGTTTACTCCCTGTATTTTCTGATCCCAAAGAAGGACGGATCCCTCAGGACCATCCTAGACCTCAGACCTCTCAACTTTTACATTCTGTCAGAGCATCTCCATATGCTCACGCTGCAGCAGGTTCTCCCACTGCTTCAGCAAGGGGACTTCCTATCGACTCTGGACCTCAAGGATGCGTACTTCCACATTCCACTGCATCCTTCTCACAGAAAGTACCTCAGGTTCACCATTCAAAACCAGCGCTACCAGTTCAAGGTTTTGCCTTTTGGGGTCACCACAGCGCCCAGGGTTTTCACAAAGTGCCTGGCGACGGTGGCGGCGCATCTAAGACGTCAAAACATCCACGTCTACCCCTATCTGGACGACTGGCTCATTCAGGCGGAGTCGGCCCAGCTGTGCGCCGCCCACGTGTCCCAAACCATTCACCTTCTGCACGATCTGGGGTTCTCACTGAATTACCCAAAGTCCCATCTCCAGCCCGCTCACATACGGCAGTATCTGGGTGCGACCATAAACACTCTGGCGGCCACAGCACAGCCAAATTCAGTGAGAGTCAACAGCATTCAGTCGCTGATCCAAAGATTCAGACCTCAGCACTCGCTTCCAGCAAGAGTGTTCATGCAGTTGATAGGCATGATGGCCTCCTGCATCTCCATAGTCCCACACGCAAGGCTACATATGCGTCCGCTTCAGGAGTGCTTAGCACGTCAGTGGACTCAGGCTCACGGGCAGTTGAAAGACCTAGTGTTGGTGAGCGGTCGGGCATACAACTCTCTGAATTGGTGGAATCCACGAAACCTTTGCAAGGGCCGACCGTTTCAAGAGCCTGTGCCGCAGATTATCCTGACGACGGACGCTTCTCTCCAGGGATGGGGAGCGCATGTACTCCAATACACTATGCAGGGACTATGGACACTACAGCAAAAGAAGATGCACATCAATGTACTAGAACTGATGGCGATCTTCATGGCCTTAAAGGCATTCAAAGTACATCTGTGCAACAAGGTCGTGTTGATCCGGACGGACAACATGACGGCCATTTACTACATTCAGAAAAAGGGGGGCACTCACTCTCCGCAGCTGTCTCATCTGGCTCAGAGCATGTGGAAGAGGGCCATTCAGAGGAACATTTTCCTCATGGCAGAGCATCTCCCAGGCAAGGACAATCAGATGGCGGACCTGCTCAGCAGGCACAGCCACCAAATGCACGAGTGGGAGATACATCCATCAGTACTCCAACCGTACTTCCAAAGGTGGGGTCATCCAGAGATAGACCTGTTCGCCACAAGGGAGAACGCAAAATGCCAAAGCTTCGCCGCCAGGTTCCCACACCCTCAGTCGCAGGGCAATGCGATGTGGATGAACTGGTCAGGCAGATTTGCGTACGCTTTTCCCCCAGCACCTCTGATACCGCTGGTGGCGCGCAAGCTCAGGCAGCACTCGATGACTCTCATCCTAGTTGCTCCAACGTGGGCTCGCCAACCATGGTACACCACGTTTCTGGAACTTTCCGTGGTACTGCATCAAAGGCTTCATCTCACACCCAGCCTTCTGACGCAGAGCCATGGCGACATTCAGCACCCAGATCCGCAACAGCTCAACCTGGCGATCTGGCTCCTGAAGTCCTAGAATTTGGCTACCTTAACCTTCCTCCCAATTGCATGGACATCATTCGGGAGGCGAGAAAGCCCACTGCTAGAGCATGTTATGCGGCAAATTGGAAGCGGTTTGTCATCTATTGCGCAAACCACAACATTGATCCACTGCATGCTTCCATTCAGAACATCATCTGTTACCTGTTCCACCTATAGAAGTGTAATCTGGCATATACTTCCATTCGCATTCACCTGTCTGCGATGGCCGCATACCTCCAAAATAGGCAGCACCTTTCACTTTTCAAAGTGCCTGCCATCAAGGCATTTCTGGAAGGCCTCAAAAGAGTCATTCCGCCACGGACTCCACCAGCTCCGGAATGGAACCTCAATGTGGTTCTTACAAGGCTGATGGGTCCTCCCTTTGAGCCACTACATTCTTGCGAACTTCAGTTCTTAACATGGAAAGTGGCTTTCCTGGTAGCAATTACATCGCTACGGAGGGTTAGTGAGCTGCAAGCCCTCACAATCCAAGAGCCTTTCTTCCAAGTTCATTCAAACAGAGTAGTGCTCCGCACTAACCCTAAATTTCTACCCAAGGTTGTGTCTCAGTTCCACATCAACCAAACCATTGAGTTGCCGGTGTTCTTTCAAAATCCAGAGTCGCTGGCGGAGCGGATGCTCCACACCCTTGACGTTAAACGGGCCCTTATATATAACATTGATAGGACCAAGGATTTTAGAAAGAATAAGCAGCTTTTTGTTGCCTTTGCGCCACATCACAAAGGTAACCCTATTTCCAAGGCTGGTATTGCCAGGTGGATCGTGAAATGTATTCAAATCTGCTATGCAAAGGCAAAACGCACTCTTACAATTCCACCGAGAGCCCACTCCACCAGAAAGTTGGGGGCCTCTATGGCTTTCCTTGGAAACATTCCCTTGGAGGACATATGTAAAGCAGCCACATGGTCTACCACACATACCTTTACTAAGCATTACTGTGTAGACGTGCACTCCAAACAGCAGGCAGCTGTAGGGCAGGCTGTTCTCAAGACACTTTTCCAAACTGCTGCAGCTGGCACGGGCGGCCGCCGCTAATGGAGGGACTGCTATGTATTCTATGCACAGATATGAATTCAGCAGCCCACATGCCTCGAACTGCAAATGCTACTTAGCAGTATGCATCTGTTCTTGGCATGTAGGGCTGCTGACATTCATATCGCCCGCCCTCCTCCCCGGCGCCTGTAGCAGCTGCAGTGTTCACATATCATTTCATGGCATGGTCATCATTCACTGAGTTTCACTCCATCTTGGCCACAATGGCTAAAAACAATCTGGGGATGGAGTCGATGCCCATGCGCACTGTAGTCCAGGGGAGGAGCCACCTATCTCGTGATACTTCGAAGACTCTTCCAGGACAACAATGTGCAATCATCCGGACCCAAAACTAGGCGGCGATCTATGCACAGATATGAATGTCAGCAGCCCTACATGCCAAGAACGGATGCATACTGGTAAGTAGCATTTGCATTTCATATCAATCACTGGCAGGCAATGCATCAACATTTCTCTAAGGAAGAATAGCAATATCAGAAGGCATTACATTTAAAAAGGCAATAACAGGCCCCTAGCCAGGGTTTAACTATATCACTCTCAGGCCCAGATGTGGCTGATAGGCCTCTTTCCCAGTTCACAGTACTGGCAGGGGCCAATTCGGGCCAACAGGGCCTAATAACAGTGTTTCGCGGGGAGGGGCGCGCTCGGGGCGCGCTCGGGGCTTCCTGCCCACCTCCCCGGGGGTTCTTGCCTCTTCGGATCCTCGAAGAGCCCTCGCAGAGGTTTCCAGTGAGGGGAGAGATAGCGCCTGGGGCACAGCGCTTTGTCCAGTTCAGCAAGCTGAGGTAAATTAGGCAGTTCAAATGATGCAGGACAGCAGTTCAGGCAGATATAGCGCTTCAGGGTTCTAGCACTTCTGCAGGCAGTTACAGTGCTTGAGCCTCAGGCCATTCAGTCAGGCTAGCCGTTCAGGAGGCTAGCGCTACACAGAGATAGCGCTTAGCATTCACTTCAGTGGGGCACTTTTCTCAGGACAGGTAGTTCAGGGTGCTAGCGCCAGGGAATAAGAGCGCTTAGCCAGCAGACAGTTTATTTTAGTTGGAAGCAGGTCAGAAGGACCAACAGGACTGGCCACCCAACAGTGGCAAACCAGCAAAAGGGGTCCCAGGTGGCGTCGGGGAGCGCGGAAAGCGACACAGCGCCAACATCTGGTTGTCTTCTCAATAGTCCTGTGGTGATTTGGTTTCTTCTTGGCGCTTTGTTTCTTGCGCCCTTGTAAATAGCAGTCTCTGGGTTCCTTGAAGTGGGGGGGTTGGAGTTGATGGCTGGTATCAAATCTCCTCAGCCGGTCTCCTCAGGTGGACTCTGGGTTCCCCTTCCGCCGGGCCAGATCAGGGGGTAAGTTCAGGATTCCTCAATACTTGGAAGGCAACACCTAAGCCCTGTCACTCCCAGTATCATAGGACCCTAACTAGGCCCCACCGCCTAAAACTCCTGCGTAGGTTCTTTCCCAGGTCTGTGCTCCCTCAATCTGACAGGAAAGTTTCCCTCCCTTCCCTTATATAGTGCCAGTTGACAGTTGGCAGTGGCAGTTGGTGTCACCTCACCTGTTCCAGAAGGTTCTAGGAGGTTCCACCATTCTAGCGATGGGCAGGCTGGCAGGCTAGTATAGATACATTGTCTGAGGGTTCTAGCCAGCTCCTGGCTACTAGAATGCGCCCACAAAGACCGCGCTGCAGTAGCAGGGGTCAGTGGCAGCCATGTTAGGGGAAGGAAGCACCTGCACCTTAACATTAGTTTGACATTACACAGGGCTTTCTCCATTACACAAAGCCTATACATTTTTGTTACAATGGGTGGCATCCTAAATCAGGAATAAAAAGCGAAACATTTCTGGGAAAAGGGCCAAGTCCTACAAATGTATTCTCAATGTTTTTTTTTTAATCGTGGTATTTTGAACTGTACAACGGGTTTACTATCGGAAATTAGATAGGTAAGGAGCTGCTTCTTTAAAGTGTCATGCATTGCATGAAAGAAAACATTTAGTGGTTTTAAAGATAGGGGAATAACGTGTTAGCCAGACCGAAGAAGTTTTAAAAATTCGAAAAAAAGTGTACAAGCTTGACAGTTAAGTGCAATTGATTTTAATGTATTCAGGTGCTTAGTGCTTCTTTGGTTGTGTTTTACTGTTTATCTATTGGCTTTTTCTCATTAGAAACTATGGTCCTGATTTTATCACTAACACATTTGTGCGTGTCCACAATGACTGATATGAATCCAATCTATTATAGGAGAATGCAGCTTCGTTCTGCACTCAAGAAGAAATTTTGCAGGTTCTGAGTAAATCTTTAGAGAATGTGCACTGTTTTACATGTCAAAAAGCAAATATTTGTTTTTGACAAAATATTTAAGAACAAATGATGCAGCAGAAGTTAAAACATAATTAAAATGTGTAAAGAGCAGTTATGATTAAAATTAAATCTGGTGAAATTGAACCCGCAAAATGTACTTAGTCATATAATGGATCTAGCCAGACAGGGATACTGTAGTGGTATTGCTTCGCCCATTAAGGCTATCTGGCAGCTGCATTCCAAAAAGCATTGAAGAGTTCTGTACTGAATTTCAATAGTCTCGAGAACTTTGAAGTGCTCCCACCATTGACGTATTTGCAACTCGCCCCACTGTCCTTGGCTTGTGTCCTGATTTTTACTAGATACCTGATCTGAACATTCCACAACAAGCACATTTGTGGAGCGCACTTCACCCTTGTGGGATCTCGGTTTTTAAAAAATATATATCTTTATTGGCATTTACATATACAATTGCGATTCTTCTCTTACCATGACCAGAGAATCTGGATTTCCTTAAAGACACGGAGGCTAACTAAAATAAAGCTGAAAGAGAGGGCAGTACCAGTAGTGCATAAAACCCAATCTATTCCACTTCGCATGAGGAAACCCTTGGAAAGGGAGTTGGAAAAGCTGGTCAGTCAAGGAGTCATCATGGAAATTGAAAGCTCAGCGTGGTTGGCTCCGGTCGTCATCACGACCAAGGATGGAGGAAAGAACATAAGGCTCTGTGTGGACTTGCAAGACCTAAATGCCAACATACTGGTGGACAGATATCCCCTCCAGAGGATCGGCGAGGTGTTGAGCACCATACAGGGGGCGAGATATTTTAGTGTTTTGGACCTTTCCTCGGCCTATTACCAGATAAAGCTGTACCCGGAGTCACAGTCTTTGACCGCCTTCACCAGCCCGTTTTGAAATTTCAAGTTTCTTCGGATGCCTTTTGGCTTGGCATCCGCAGCGGCAGTCTTCCAACGGGTGATGCAGCACATTCTAAAGGACTGCAGTAAAACGATGTGCTTCCAGGATGATATCCTGATTTATGGAAAGGACAAAATGGAGCATAATGAAAACATCAAAGTAGTGTTGGAGAGACTTAAGGGAGTCGGTTTCACCACCAGATTGAGCAAGTGTAAGTTAGGTGTGAGTTCAGTGGACTATGTGGGTCACACCATCTCAGAAGAGGGCATCAAACCAAAATGTGATCTGGTAAAGGCGGTGAAAGATGCCCCCAACCCCACCAACAAAGAAGATGTTGTGTCATTTCTAGGATTGGTGGAATACAGGGCGAAATTCATCAAAGACTTTGCCACTATGTCACTTCCTCTGAGAGAGTTAGTTTTCCCATCGGAAACTGCTATTTTTTTTTTACTATCAAGAGATGGCTTTCAAAAGAATAAAAGAAACGATCATTCAAGCACCCTTCATAGGGAAATTTAATTCGGAGAGAGACATCATAATTTCAACGGATGCAAAACAACAAAGGTATTGGAGCCACCTTAGCACAGAGGGTGGAGAAAGAGTTAAAGGTGGTAGCATTTGCGTCGAGAACGCACACCGGTCCTGAAGCAAACTATTTGACTGTGGAGAAAGAGGCCTTAGCCGTTTACTGGGCCATAAGGCATTTCAAGTACTATGGGGGTCATTAGGATCGCGGACAGACTGGAGTCCGTCCGTGACCCCTGAGTAGGAGGGAACGTCCGCATGGGCTGTGGAGTTCCCTCCTGTGCAATTAGGATGTGACCGCCACCCTGGCGGTCACATCCTCTATTTTTAACATTGTGGCGGGTGGAGCTTCAAGCTGCACCCGCAGCAATGTTAAAAATGCACGCATTGCATTTGTATGCAGAAAGTGGCAGGCACCGCTCGGTGCCTGTCGCTTTCTGCATACAAATGCAGGGGGGTACCATAGGTACCCCCCATGTGCACCCCCCACTACACCTAGGGGGCCCGCAACGGGCCCCCGCAGTGCAGTTACACATGCTTTTCCACGGCGGAAAAGCCGCCGTGGAAAAGCATGTTCCCAAGCACATCCTAATCTGGCTGACGGTGTCTGAGAGACACCGTCACCATATTAGTGCTTTTCCGCCGCGGTTGTAAGCCAGCCGCGGCGGAAAAGCTGCGGACCTAAACCATGACCCACCAGCCATCCTAATGTGGCGGTGGGTCTTAGTGGGTCCGCAGAGGATTTTCCGCATCCTCCGGGCCGGCGGTGGCTTCCGCCGGCCCGGAGGATGCGGAAAATCCTCCATCCTAATAAGCCCCTAAGTGTGGGGCGTTCAATTCGAGGTACATACTTATCACAAGCCATTGGTGCCATTGTTCTCTAAGAAGAACATGGAGGACATGACCCCACGCATAGCTAAATGGGTATTAGGCCTACAAGGCTACAATTTCAGAGCGGTGTACATACCAGGACAACAAAACAAAGTGGCGGATTTCCTATCGAGGGCACCTCTCGACGGAGAAGCAGAGCAGGAGATGAACGAAGATACATTCCAGGAAGATACAATCCTGGAGGTAAGCCTGGTGGCCGTGGCAAATAATGAATGGGAAACACACATGTATAAAGATGAAATTTTGAAGAGGGTGATAAAATATATTGTGTCCGGATGGCCGAACAAATGTAAGGAGCTGGAAATGGAAATTCAACCATATTGGAACGTCAGGGAGGACCTTTCTGTGGAGGAGAAGTTTATCCTAAAGTCAGGAAAAATGGTTCCCCCGGAGGGGATGAGGAATCAAGTAATTGACCTCGCCCATGAGGGTCACCTGGGCCGCAGTCTTAGCAAAGCAAGGCTACGTGCAGATTATTGGTTCCCTTCTATGGATCGTGATATGGAAGACAAAGTGCGTGATTGTTATGCTTGCTGTTTAAGCGACAAATCGAAAGTGTCAAAACACGCACCCCTAATGGTATTTGTTGGTGCTAATAGACTACTACTCCAATTGGATAACGCTCAAGGAGGTACTCAATGTCAACACAAAGACTTTGATCAACTTCTTAAAAGAAGTGTTCTCGAGAGAAGGCATACCTACAACAATGATAACGGACAATGGCGTACAACTTGTCTCGGATGAGATGAAAGGGTTCCTAAAGGATTGCGAGACTACCCATGTCCAAACGCCTTTATATTGCCCAAAGGCAAATGGAAAGGTGGAAAGAGCGAACCGCATGTTGAAAGAATGCATACATCTGGCCAGCAAGTCAGGGAAAAATGTAGAGGACGCCATCATGGACATGTTATGGGCGTATCATACCACCCCAAATGCCACGACGAGGCACTCACCGTTCGAGCTATTGAGAAGAAGGAAGGCGGGCTCAAAGTTAGCTCCCAACTGGATGGGAAGAAATGTTGAAGTGGAAATCGATCAGGAGGAAACAAGTAAGAAGATCGAAAACAAACAAAATAAATACAAGGAATGGTACCACAAGAAATGGGGTACAAAGCAGAAAGACCTCAGGGAAGGACAGAGTGTGTACATCAAGAAACCCGATAAACTAGGGAAAAGCGGAGACGGATACTATGCCCCGGGTAGAATAAGGGAGGTGAAGAAGAACATTGTGGTCATGGAAGATGGGTAGATGTGGAGTCAAGACCAGGTGGTACCGGTCACAGTTAGAGACAACACACCTGGTGCAGGCAGGTTAGAGGAAGGGAACAGTAGGCAGGAGACGGGGCAGAGGAGGGAGAGCGGTAGGAAAAGGACCTCTCCGCACTGGCACAGACAGTACAGCATGAGTTGAGAGTACCCCACGGGGCCGAACATCTAGTTTTAGTATGTAGAGCAGAGGTAATATTGTGGTAATCAAAAAAAATGTATATTTACTTGTGGTGAGGGTCTTCTGCGTAAGACCTTTCTGTTTCAATTTCATCCCTCCAGGAAATGTTATGTTGCAAGCTTAGTTGTTCCCCTCTCCACTTTCTCCTCATCGCATTTACTTCCTCTTGCTCTTTTTCTTCTCCCATCCCACTTCTCCTTCCCCTTCTCTCAGTTCTCCCTAGGCAGGATGGTGTGTTGTAACTTATCCCTATAGTCCGCTCCTCCTTTACCCTCCCCTGTCTCTCCCCCACTTGGTACACCCCATGCCCCACGGTGGAGGCTGCATTAGAACGTTGAGCTGATTGCATTGAGCGAGTCACCCGACAAGCTGGGGACCCTTTTCTTCTTGATACTTACAATAAAACAAATTAAGAACCTAGCTTCTGGACTTCGTTTATAACACTAACATTATGCATTATTCTTTTAATGCAACTTCTAGCAGCCATTTTAAAGTTATATCACAAAGCAAAGCTCTAGAATGTTCATATGTTATGATGACAACAGGAACACACAGATCTGCCTCTTTTAAATGCAATGAGAAAAAAAAGGTAAAGTTCTTCTAAAGGTAAGGAAATCCAAGAGATAAAATCGTGATGGCAAAGGCTTCTCCTTAAGGCAATGAAGAATTCCAAGTAGAAAAAATGTGTGATGTCGAGACTTGATTGAACTCTATCTTTATGAGGATCCCATGAAGTTGAATTATCTGAAAAAGGACAAAATATTAAGAGTTGAACTTAATGCCCTAAGTAAAGGGGGGAAGAGAATTGGTGATAATAAATAGTGCATAATAAAGGCAAAATACAAATAAAAACTGAGTTAAATTCTTAACAAAACATTAACATAATATAAAACTCTGAGAACAAGACAAATGCAATAAATTGAATAGATGTTAAAATCCACTCCCGAGAGGGAGGGTTGGGATAATGTTAGCCTCTATGTCTTTAATGAAATCCAGATTCTCTGGTCATGGTAATAGGAGATTCGCAATTTCATTACAAGACCGGAGGCTACCATTATGCACGTTGGTAGTCTAGTAAAGCTACGTCAGACATGTGTTCGACAGGTCTGCAGTAATGTTTTGCAAAGATATAGGAACTGGACCACTCTGCTGCCTTAAGAATGTCATCTAACTTACCTCCTTTCCAAAAGGACTGGCTAGCCATAGTGCCTCTTAAGGAATGTACCTGAAATTTTGGAGAACAATGCCTGCCAATTGTATAGCCAGTTTAACCCATCTAGCTGTGGAAGAAGACAAGGCAGGTTTGAAGGGTTTAACAAAGGAATTAGAAGTTGGTTTACACCGGGGGTGCGATGTTGGTTCATCCTTGAATCATGCTCCTTCATACAATCTATCACACACAGTTTTTTACAAGCATTGAACCTTGGGTAAAAAATCATATCAGACATTGTTTTTGTTCTCTTGATAATTTCAAATTTGACCCCGAAGTAGTCCTAATATCTGTTAGATATTTCCAGTCTTTTAACTTCCGAAATCCTACGGCAGGATATTAGACATAGGAGAGAAGCTAACTAAATAGAAAGTCTTTTATTATCAAGCGAGTTATTTTCGGGCCAGTTAGAAAAAAGGTCATGCAATAATTTTATGTCCCATAGGGTTTCGTATGTGACCCGCAGAAATGGTTGATCTAAAACAGTTATTTGACCTATAGGAAATTGTTCAACAAGAAAATTGGCTACATGCATAATAGGAGCCTCCACGGAATCCAGTTTCCTTTCCAAGCACCAACAAAACCATCTTTTCCTAATGCAGTTGTATCTATAATGTATACCACGTGCCCATGATTCTTAGAGGAGAGAAGAAGCCTGCGCCGAATGCCCAGAGATTCTATTGGTTCGCCTGACACTTTCCAGGCGAGAAGGTTCAAAGTCCTGTTCTGAAGAAGGGGATATTCCAAACAATCTATGTCTCTTAGGAGGCCTGGTGAAGCTGGAAGTAGAAAGGATAATTTGTAAGCTAATTCCAAGATCATTGGAAATCAGGTGGCCAAAAGGGTGTTATTAGGACTATTGAAGATTGTTCCATCCTCAACTTCTGAAGGACTCGCTGGATCACTGCAAAGGCGGGAAAAGCATATCCCCGAATACCTTTCCAAGGTTGAAGAAAGGCGTTCACTGCCAGCGCACACGGGTCTGGCATGCAGCTGAAGTATCTGGGAAGTTTAAACGGGAGTCTGCTCGCAAAGAGGTCTACTACTAAGGGACCTCAAAGATAATCTAGACTCTTAAACACGTTTGGGTTTAGTTTCCAGTCGGTGTGATCTACGACAAACCTTGAATTCAAATCTGCACAAACATTGTTTTGACCCAGAAGGTTTTCTGCTCTTAACCACATTTTTGTGTTCCAAGCAGAACATCCATCATTTTTTGCCCCAGGTTGAAGAGGTCTGGTGACCTGGCCGACATATTGTCCATTTTGAGAATGACTGACCTCCCCTGAAGGGATTGTTTGAAACTCATTAGGGCATAAAGCCCGACGGTTAACTCCAGAAATTTTATGTGGTGCAAACTCTACGAATAGGACCATAAGCCTCCTGTATTCTGATAGCAAGTACCCCAGCCTTGAAGGTTGGCATCTGATTCCAGCACAAATTCCAGAGAAATCCCAAATATGACTTTGCCATTCCATACATCCAGATTTTCTAACCACCAAGTCAGTTCTGTCTTGGCTTATGTGTCTATGTGAATGTTGTCTCCGTACCAAAGGCCAGATCGGAGGGCTCTGCCCTTCAACTTTTGAAGGGCCTGATAGTGCAAAGGACCCGGGAAAATAGCTTGGATTGATGAGGATAGGAGGCCCAGGAGTCTTGCTAGTTCCCTTAAGGTTACAAGATCGAGTTTCAGAACATGACGCATTTCTTTCCGAATCTTGGAAATCTTTTTGTGAGGAAGTAACAGCATAGACTTCACGAGTTCTACTGTGAAGCCCAGGAACTCTAGAGACCTTGAGGGAGTCATGATGGATTTCCCCTGTTTATAATAAAGCCTGTACTCTCTAAGAATTCTACAGTAGTATTCAAGTCTTTCAGAATTTGAGAGTGGTCTTTAGACATGATGAGGATGTAGTCTAATTCGATTATAAGGCGGACACCCCTTTCTCTCAGAACAGTGGTAATGGCCTTCATAATTTTGGTGAAGCACCTAGGAGCAGATGATCGACTGAAAGGGAGAGCTTGGAACTGATAAAGGTGGTTGTTACACGCAAATTGTAGTAAGGATTGGGATTCTTCTGCCATTAGAATTGTGAAGCAGGCATCCTTTAAGTCTAGTTTCACTAACCAGTCTTTCTGAAAGCATGTCCCTGAGGAGATGGATACCTTCCATCTTGAAATGATTGTAGGTGAGAGATTTGTCCTACTTTTCCAACCTGAAAATATTTCCCAGGAAATTCTTAGGTTCCCAAGGGACTTCTCCAATCGATCGCTTCGTCAACATAGAATTTACAATAGACTTGCTCTAGAGTCAGATTTAGTACTTTGGGTGTTATAACTTGATTGGGTTTTTCATTGAAATTTATTTTGAAACCCTGAACAGTTTCTAGTACCCATGGATTGTGTGTAATTAGTTTCCAGATGTGTAGGAAAAGTTTTAGGCGACCCCCCACTCTCCCTGCTGAAGAGGAAAGATGAGGAGAAAAAGTACTTACTTGAAGTTTTAGAGGAGTTAACGCCTCTGGTTTTGAAGCCTCTTGAGCGGGAGGAATGTCCTCATTGAGGGTAGAAGGAAGAGTTTGTCTGGTAGGGGCGACCGAATCCTCTTTGCCTGAAGTATGGTCTTTGGTATGGGCGGCCAGCAGAGAGACCCCTTCTGCTGGCCCTAGCAAAAACACTCCGATTAAAAACTATGTGCATGTTAGCTTGCGCCTTATTCAAAGCTGTGAAGATTGCCACGTATTTACCCAGACCCTTGATCATGTCCTCCCCAAAGAGAAGCCCATTGGGATTGTTTGATGGTTCTTTCTCTGCCATGTCAAAGAGCTTGGGGTCGATTTTTGATAAAACAACTTTCCTTCTCTCTGTATTGATTGTAGCATTTGAATTACCAAGGAGGATTTGGGTACTCTGGCACTATCCTCTTGATAAATCAATGATGGGGGAAGAACCATTAAATATAGCTCTCCTCAATTAGGTCGATCATTCGGCATAAAGGGACAAGAATGTCAAGCATGCAATCTTGACAGTCTTTGAGGGAGCGCTCTATTCCTTTCCTAGGGTCCCTGCCCATTTTGGATAAGAACTTGAATGGGGTCCAAATTAGGGGTGAGGCAAAATTTATCTTGGACCATGGGTCTTGGACATTCTGCCTTAAGGATATTCCTTGACTCTCTTTCAAGGGGGCTCCTTATCCACCTCTTGATAAACTTGGCCACATATTTTTAGGGCCACCATGGAGAACTACTAGGGTGTTGAAAATTATCGGGGAAGAACATTTCCCCGCCTAAGGGATCAAAAATAATCTCTTTTGAGGAGGAGGGTAGTTCAGTTTCCGAGATATCAAAATCTTCATAGTTATCGACTTGATCGCAGTTAAAAATATATTAATCCAAGGATTCCGTTGTAACTTGTTCGTCATCAGTTATGAGGGGATCAATTAGAGCACTTGGATATCAGGTACTTTTTTAAGAATGTATGATGTTACGATGCATACATTTACAATGCATGCCTTTACAGCGCAGTTTTTACATCGCAACATCCTTTACAACGCATTCTTTTACATAGCATGCCATTACATCGCATTTTCAGAAACTACCTTTACAACGCATACCATTACATTTCATGTAAGGTAAGTGTTGGATAGTATAGGGGTAATAATTTCTATTTTAACTCGAGTGAGTGCAACAGTAGGGAAAGTGTTGGATAGTGTAAGGGTACTATGGGTTGTAATGGTATGCGTTGTTATGATTTGCGATGTAATGCCTGCGTTGTAGTGTCATGCATTGTAATGACATGCGTTGCAGTGACATGCGATGTAATGACTGAGTTGTAATGACATGCGATGTAATGACTGCTATGTAAAGGTAGTGCGATGTAATGACTGCATTGTAAAGGTTGTTTCCCTATTTCTTAATGCAGTGTTTCCAACACTGTAGCGCTGTGGTCTGCAGTGTTGAGTTGTAGGGGACCTTGGTTTGTGTGATCTAAGATTTTGGCCAGCAAGAATCTAGGGTTTTGGTTTGGTTCCGTCAAGAAAGTCCCCTCTGTTTTCACTCCCTACAGACATTGTGCCAACCATTGCAGTTGAGCAGCCAGCTGTTAGAGCTCAAAATCCGGCACTGCTAGGCCTCCTCCGCAGTAGGGTGTCGCATAATCTGGAGCGACACTCTCCACCTCCCATCGCCCCAAATTAAGTTTCTCATCAGGGAATTCAGGTTAGGAAACCATCCCGAGGGCATTAGTACTGGCAAAATAATATAACAGACTGGGTAAGATGACCATTTTGGTTAAGGAGACTCTAGCCATAATACGGAGGCGCAGTGCACGCCAAAACGTCACATTAGATCTAAGCGATCTAAGCGCTTTATCTAAATCACCTTTTCTCATGTCTGCCAGTGAGTTGGCAATCTGAATGCCCAGGTATTTCAAAGTGTCCGATGCCCAGTTAAGATATGCAGGTAGGTCGGGACTCATCCGTGATCCAGCCAGTGGAAACAGGTATGTTTTGTGCTTATTGACACGCAAACCTGATAGCCTCTCAAAGGTCTCAAGGAGGCGGAGAGAAGTGTCTGTGCCTTTTATGGTGTCACTCAAGTAGATTAGTAAATCATCTGCATAGAGAGAGATAGTGTATGTTCTCCCATCTATATATAGGCCTATACCCTCCCCTCATGATGGAATAGTTCAGCCAGGAGCTCTATCGCCAGGGCAAATAGGCGTGGCAACAGTGGACATCCCCGTCTAGTGCCCCGTGCCACCCGGTATTGTGGTGAGATGTTCTTACCCATCTTAACCCTTGCCATGGGGCGCGTATACAATAATTTCACCCAGTCTTCCACTAATTCCAGGTGCCTCATGACCTCCAATAGATAGTCCCAGCTCACAGTGTCAAAGGCCTTCTCTAGGTCAACTGACAGAATGGTGGCCTGCTGCAGGTTCCATGCCTTTGGATGGTAAAGCACAGAGTACAGTCTACGTAAATTATACGAGGTACTATGGGAGGGGATGAACCCATTTTGATCTGCGTGGATTAGGCTCTTCATACGTGGAAGTAACCAGAGCCCCAGTACTTTACCAAATATTTTAAAATCAGTATTGGGCATTGAGAGAGGTCCTTCACCCCAGCGTCTGGGGCCACAGTCTTGGGGAGTGGAATCACCAATACATCTTGCGTGGTTTCTGGCAGGTGGCCAAGCTGCAGTGCCTCTGCATACAAGGACACCAGTCTCTGAGCTAGTTTGGACTCATATTTCCAGTACAATTCTGCAGGAGTACAATCCAAGCTGGGGGTCATAGAGGAGATGGCTCTCCGAACCTCCTGTAGATTCACAGGTCCCCCCAACTCCTCCTCAGCATCCGCATCCAGGGTGTGGAGAGTCAATGGGCCTAAGAAAGCGTGGAGGTGGTCACAGGAGGCCCCAAGTGGGGCAGCATAAAGGGTCTCGTAATAGCTGCGAAATAACTCATTGATCTCTTTTGGGTCATATACAGTCTGGCCAACTGTAGTGTGTACATGCATAATTGGAGTTCCGCAGATTTCTGGTTTAATCAAACTCAACTGTCTTCCCCTCCTCTGCTTGTACCCTCTCCATGTATGGACTATAATCATAGGATCTTAATCCTTCCAAAGTATCATTGTATTGCGCGTGCTCGTCTTGTATGCATGTATGGGCATGTGCGTCTTCCCCTTGAATGTTATCTAATGCCTGCAGTTCCCCCTCCTTATCTAACAGTTCTCTGTGGAGTGCTCTACGCACCCCTACAGCTTGCCCCATGCAGTGGCCCCGCACCACTACCTTGAACGCCTCTCACTTTGTCAACACAGAGGAGATAGTATGTTTGTTTTTGACAAAGAACATGTCAACAAGGGAATGCAGGGCAGCACCAAAAGGTACATCCTCCAGGGTCAGGGGGTTAAGCAGCCATGTAGGGATTGGGGGTCTCCCCCATGCGGTCGGTAGGTCAGCAACAAGAGGCTATGATCCGAGAAGGTCCATCCTAGGCACTCTGTGTGGGTAATAAAAACCAGTGAGGGCAGGTGAACACCAAAAGGCATCTAATCGTGTATGAAGTTGATGCATTGGGGAATAAAATGAGTACTCCTGAACCCCCCATGTTGAATCCTCCAAATGTCTTTTAATCCCCCATGGGCCATCCATTCTCTCAGTCCAGCTGCCACTCGATGGGAGGATGAGATCTATCCAATATCACATCTGACATTCCATTACAGTCTCCATCTAATATCACCTGGCCCACCATCATGTCTGCTTTACGAGTGGAAAGGTCGGTCATAAAGGCCCTTTGGTCTTGGTTGTTTGCTTATATGCAACCCAACGTGATGTCTCGTCCTAATAGTCTCCCCCTAATAAAGACAAACTTGCCCTTTTTATCTATAACAGACCGCGTTAATTCGAAAGTCACCCCTGGTATGATCCAAATTAATGCCCCTCTGTCATACACTGAGAAAGAGGTGGCATAGACCTGTCCTCTCCAGGGTCTGCGCAATTTTTCAACTTCAGTTTTAAACAGATGCGTCTCCTGTAGGAGCGCTATTTTCACCCCCGTCTCTTCAGATAGTTTTGTATATTATTACGCTTGGACATGGAACCCATTCCCCTAATGTTCCACATAAGGAACTTCAGTGTCTGACAGTATGGTGCCATCAGAGGCTGTATGGTCCATCCCATTTCCACCTCCTCCCATCCTGCCCCCAGCTCCACGCAGAAAAAGGTAATCACCATGTACAAGCCAAGTCTCACACAAACAAATAAGAAATAAACCAATGGTCCCACCATAGACCAACTCCCCAATGCCAGGACAGTGTGGCAACGGCCGCCCACCCAAACCCTTGAGACCCTCACGGGTGAGTAGCGCACTCTACAAATGTTTGATTGATTGAAACCCTTCATATATCTCCAAAAACTAAGCAAGACCCAAACCAGCTACGGTAAGGTCGTTCAGGGGGTTGTGACTGTACTTAGTGTCCCACAGATGTTTGTACGGTGCGGGGTGTTGTGGAGTGCACTGACCTTGAGAGCAGTCCAAACTGGGCAGCTCAATGGTCCAATCCATCGGAACTCCGCCGCCTCCGGGGGGGGAGTTAGGGCACGTGCTGCATTTTTTCTCCTCCATAGCCACTTCTATAGAATCTCATCTGCAGTGTTCGGGAGTACCTGCGGCATATTATGGCTATCTCCCTTGGAAGAGTCAGAGTCCGAGCCCTCTATGTCCTTCACAGAGCGTGACTCCGCTTCCGATGGAGTACCCCCCCACCCCTTGCGCACCATCTGCAAGCCACTGCAACAAGGGAATGCAGGGCAGCACCAAAAGGTACATCCTCCAGGGTCAGGGGGTTAAGCAGCCATGTAGGGATTGGGGGTCTCCCCCATGCGGTCGGTAGGTCAGCAACAAGAGGCTATGATCCGAGAAGGTCCATCCTAGGCACTCTGTGTGGGTAATAAAAACCAGTGAGGGCAGGTGAACACCAAAAGGCATCTAATCGTGTATGAAGTTGATGCATTGGGGAATAAAATGAGTACTCCTGAACCCCCCATGTTGAATCCTCCAAATGTCTTTTAATCCCCCATGGGCCATCCATTCTCTCAGTCCAGCTGCCACTCGATGGGAGGATGAGATCTATCCAATATCACATCTGACATTCCATTCCAGTCTCCATCTAATATCACCTGGCCCACCATCATGTCTGCTATACGAGTGGAAAGGTCGGTCATAAAGGCCCTTTGGTCTTGGTTGTTTGCTTATATGCAACCCAACGTGATGTCTCGTCCTAATAGTCTCCCCCTAATAAAGACAAACTTGCCCTTTTTATCTATAACAGACCGCGTTAATTCGAAAGTCACCCCTGGTATGATCCAAATTAATGCCCCTCTGTCATACACTGAGAAAGAGGTGGCATAGACCTGTCCTCTCCAGGGTCTGCGCAATTTTTCAACTTCAGTTTTAAACAGATGCGTCTCCTGTAGGAGCGCTATTTTCACCCCCGTCTCTTCAGATAGTTTTGTATATTATTACGCTTGGACATGGAACCCATTCCCCTAATGTTCCACATAAGGAACTTCAGTGTCTGACAGTATGGTGCCATCAGAGGCTGTATGGTCCATCCCATTTCCACCTCCTCCCATCCTGCCCCCAGCTCCACGCAGAAAAAGGTAATCACCATGTACAAGCCAAGTCTCACACAAACAAATAAGAAATAAACCAATGGTCCCACCATAGACCAACTCCCCAATGCCAGGACAGTGTGGCAACGGCCGCCCACCCAAACCCTTGAGACCCTCACGGGTGAGTAGCGCACTCTACAAATGTTTGATTGATTGAAACCCTTCATATATCTCCAAAAACTAAGCAAGACCCAAACCAGCTACGGTAAGGTCGTTCAGGGGGTTGTGACTGTACTTAGTGTCCCACAGATGTTTGTACGGTGCGGGGTGTTGTGGAGTGCACTGACCTTGAGAGCAGTCCAAACTGGGCAGCTCAATGGTCCAATCCATCGGAACTCCGCCGCCTCCGGGGGGGGAGTTAGGGCACGTGCTGCATTTTTTCTCCTCCATAGCCACTTCTATAGAATCTCATCTGCAGTGTTCGGGAGTACCTGTGGCATATTATGGCTATCTCCCTTGGAAGAGTCCGAGTCCGAGCCCTCCATGTCCTTCACAGAGCGTGACTCCGCTTCCGATGGAGTACCCCCCCACCCCTTGCGCACCATCTGCAAGCCACTGCTTGCTGCTCTCTCTCCTTCCGTTTAGGAAGGACTCTGTTTCTTTGAAATATTCCGTACAGGTCATCTCCTAGATCGCTTACCGGACCTCTGGCGCACCAGGGCCTGTCCCCATGCCGCCTGGGGAGTTCCAGTTTTGTATGTCTCCAAACCATGCCGCTTGAGGGTCCTCGCAGAAATGAGTTCTACCATCCAAGACTATGCGAAGCCGAGCAGACAAGATAAGAGAATTTTGGAGGCCTTCAGCTCTCAAAGCTTTCTGTAATAATAAGATGTGTAGTCCAGCCAAGGTCGTTTTCATGCAGATTTATTTAGGTAGTAAGTTGTACAAAGCACAAGGTAGTTTTCATGTAGGTTTATTTAAGTAGTAAGTTGTACAAAGGATGAGCCCCACCTGGAGCAGCCTCTATGCTGCTCAGCCCATCACCAACTGACTCTAGCACTCCAACATTCCAACTCCAACCTTCTCACACACAGTCATCCAGGCTGAGAAGCATTGTACACTTTCTTTACCGCTAAGAAAGAAGCACGTTTTTGCTGAACATCAAGGGTGTAATCAGGAAATATAGAAACTTTGCTATTATTCACCTGAAAAGGGCCATCCGAGCGGGCCTTATGTAACAATATGTCCCTGTCTTTGTAATGTAGGAGTCCTGCCACTACCGGCCTTGGCTGTTGGCCCGGGGCCGGCAGACGTGCCGGAACACAGTGAGCTCTCTGAAGGGTGTAAAACTGTATCGGGCCCTCCGGCACAACAACTGTGCGGAGCCAGGGTTCTAAGTAAGCCATTATGTCACCATTTTCGACCCCTTCAGGCAGGCCCAATATATGAATATTAATTCTTCTGCTGCTCCCTTCTCCATCCTCTCCCCTGCGTTCCAGTGTCTTGACTCTGTCCGTAAGTTTCACCGCTTATCTGGTCAGTGCTTGGTGCTCTGGGGATAGCTCCTCGAGATTCGTCTCCACTATTTTCACCCTTTCATTAGGTTTCTGGTGTTCTGCACGTAGAAGGCCCAGCCCCACCGATACCGTACTTATATCCTGTTGCAGCGTCTCTTTGGTATCAGATATTGCCTCTAGGATTTTAGCTAGTTGCTGTTGTATAGTTGTAGAGGATCCTCGATCTGCTGTGCCTTCAGAGTACCCTGGGCTTGTTCTCGTGAATCCTCATCCAGTTCAGGGGCAGCCTCCGCTGTTTTCATTCTCGTCTTGTCCATCTTCACTACTCGGAGATGATATCAATTTAAATTGTCGTTGGGGCGGTCTTATAACGGTCTCCAGGAGTTTCTCTTACAGCTGTGCCCCAGTTGTATATCGTGCCTTTATTCACCTCCGCCCGTCGCGTTCAGGGGTGGGGGGGAGGGTGGCGGCGCCAGCATGGGGCAGTCATGGATCTCTTACCTCACAACATTCTCTCTGTTTTCCTCCCTGCCCCTGTGTGGCCCCCGTGCCTCAGATATCTCGTCTCTCTTAGGTATCAGCCAGAAGCGTCACTACTACTCCACTCCAGTACTTTGCCTAGGCCTGTGGGCCATCACAAACTCTCCCAGTGTGGAGGGTCAAATGTCTCTCCCTCCCACAGCGGTCACCATTTCTCTGGCCAGGGCCTTTCTGTCACGCCGGTCTATCTTCCAACCTCTCTGGTCACTCAGTCCCAGAGACTCCCCAGTATGCCGCACTCTGTGCCCCTTGGGCACAGAGAGCACTGGGCAAGGCAATTCCAGCATCAAAGGGGTCTTCCTTGGTGGGGTCGCTCCACCTTTATGTTGTAAGGCCTAGTACGCCCGGTCAGTCTCCGCAGAGGTACGGCCCGATCCAAAGGGCTGCTCCGGTTTCCTTTCTCAAACTTCAGTGCAGGCCCAGCCTCCCATGCACTTGTTTCCCCCTGGGCCATGCTCTACTTTGGGCAACTGCGGCGGACTCGCTATTGATGCAGTCCCTCAATGGTGGTGGCAGTGGAAGCTCGTATCTGTGAGTGGGGTAGGGCAGCCCTCCAGGTCCGCTCTTGGCTCTGTTAGTCTCTTCGGGTCCAGACCCAGCACACGCCAAGATCTGAACAACTCGCAGCTGCCTGTGCTCACTGCCAGAGTCGCAGTCCCACCCGCTCTCCAGAGCTTACATAATAGCACTCACCACGGCCGCCTCGGGTCTGCAGCAGTCGGGTATTCGCCTCCGCGGGGCAAGCCCCCGTTTCTCCAGTTCACTGGTTTCCTCAACAGGGGGAAGACACCGCCGCAGCCAGACGAGACGAGGCCGTCACCCGGCCCTGCCCCCAGCCTCGCACTTCTCATGGCAGTCGGCCGCGGCCCAGCCCAGCCTTTGGTCTGCTCTCAGGTACTCCGTCACGGCTCAGCTGTCCTGCCACCATAGGCGTCAGCGGTCCCCTAGAGTCAGCGCACACCCTCCAAGTGCATCGGGCCACCGGTTGCTTTATATTTGGCCGGATTAATATTGGGTCGATGCGGAGCTCCCAACTCATACGTCCGCAATTACTCTGTCACCCCCCCCCCCCCTCCAACTCTTGTGGGGTTTCTTGATGGTGATGTCGACGGCTGACGTTTACCCTTCTCAGTAGTGCTCACTATAGGAAGAATGAAGCCACTTGAGGATTCAGTCGACCTGAATGTCAAAATTCAGCCCTAGATCTAGTGGTGGGCGGGCCTCTGGGCCATGAAGGTGATTGTCCAGGCCATCGATCTAATGTGGTTCGGTGGCTTTGGGATGAGTTCCTTTATTGTAGGATGCTGAAGTCAGTGAGTTTGCCCTCTGTGCCTTTGTAAGGTCAGCCAGTGTGGAACCTGAATGACGTTAACGTCCTGGCACGGGTGACTCATGCTTACGAGGTAGGTCAGCTCAGTACCTTATAGTTAGATAACATGAAATTGGTATTTTTACAGCACCTTTGTAGTTTTGTTAACTTGTTAAATATCTTCATAACAGAAGGCATCTTATTTCTCAAACCTTTCTGCAACAGTAAGAGAGGCCTTCGTCTGTCTGCTGTGAGATGTCACCACAGTTAATCTAAATGTTGCTGAAAATGTCAAAAATAAAATACATGAGATCATTTTAAAAAATGGAGTTGGGAATATCCCCCATAAACAATGGAGTTGTGAATATCCCCCATAAACACTAAGGGATCTGTGCATGCCTACTTGTAATGAAATTATGGGGGTGAGTTTATGTTCTGGTCTGTGTGTTGCCTCTGGGCTTCACTGAAGCTGGGCTCTGGGTGCCCTGTAAGCATGCCCCCCTCGTTCACTAGTTGGACTTTCCATGGTATGCAGTATAAAAGATCTGGCCATTTGAAATCTCATTATGTATTGAAAAATTAGGCCTATTTCTTTCACGGTCCTTTTACTGTAATTGTATCTTAATGTGCCACAAGTTGGACGCCCCAGATCCCCTCTGCCAGCTTTGTTGAATTTCTACTTGAATGTATTGAACAGATCAAGCAACCGTTTTAGACAGTGCTCGGTCACAAAGAACAGGCAAAAGAGAACATATGATGGAGATGAAGCACAGACGTGCAGGGTTGTGTGGAAGAAAGGTGTACTTGCATGTTTCCAGTTGGGAGAAGCATGTGGGTGGAGATAACCTCAGTTGCAATTTGATCCTGTAATGTGGGGCTAGTGAAAAGAATTGTTGATATGAGTGGCGTAGTCTTGGGAAAGTGTCCTGCCATGGATTATACATGGGTGATGGCGCTATAGCTTGGCGTCACATTGGTCCAGCCCGAGTGCGCTTGCATGCTGGAACGGAAGTGCCCATGTAGCAGTCACCAGTGTGTCTTTCTTGTTTATCAATAGCCAGACACCTGTTAGGCCTCTGACTCTCATGCCACTGTCCCCTGCATCTCCTCTTTACATTGTCCAAAAGAAGCGATAAAGTTCCTGCTTGACAGAGGCACTGATTAGACCAAGAGGTCGAAGTAAGCTGGAATTAATGGGAAATGAGCTACTTCAGCTATTTCTATTTTTTCTAGTTTATATTTCCACTACTTTTATGTAGCCACTTAATCAAATTTTGTGCTTTGGCTTTCTGTATTTAAAACATACCTTGTTCGTTTACAATTGTTCTTGATATTATCGAAATGGTAATTGTTTCACAGGTGCGCCATGTTTTTCAATCCCTCTACACAATGTTGCTGCAAACTTCTCAGTGGTTCTTAACCTTTTGACTTCTGTGGACTCCCACTGAATCATCATTGGAATCTGGGGACCCACACTGAGCCTGGGACCCCCGCCCAAGCATTTTCAATAATTTGAACTGCAAAGCGAAACACAAAAATACAGAAATAAGCAATCGTCATATACACAAATGATCAAGTATGTTATTTAATTCAGAAATACAAAATTTTAATTTTAATTGGAAAGTTGGAGCTTTTGTAAATCACTTGAGGCCACTCATCGTCCATACAATAGTCTGTTTGTCACACTTGCGCCGCTCTCACGAATCTGAGGATCCTGACAAACTTTAGCCTCCAATTTTAAATTGCTTCACATTTACAGGATGTTTTAAAATGTTTAATTTGACATCTTGCTTCTTCATGCATATACACTGTATTATTCTTTTAATAATCTTCTATTTTCGAAGAGTAGCGGACCCCCGCAGTAGGCTTTGCGAATCTCCGGGGGGTGGGCGTTACGAACCACTGCTTCCTTTAACTCACCCCTGCTGCAACTCCACTGCTTTTGTTTTAGTTTACCTCTACCTTTGTTGAGGCGAGTTATGTAGAATAATACTTCAAATTTCTTCCCATGTGCAGAGCTCCGCCTGAGTCAGTCGTTCCAGAACCGTCTAGGCGAAATAACTTAACCAGTCTGTGAAATATTTTCTGCAGGTCGCTGTTTTGCCACGGGGTGGCGCCAAATAGCTTTGTAAAACGAATGTATAATTTACCTTTGCAACCACAATATATTACTTCCTTTCTCGTGGTCCACACTCTTCTCGCATCTCCTCTTTTCAGCATCCTGTGATGTTGCCCCTTTTGCCTTCTCTTATATGTAAGAATTCGTTCACTTTAAAGCCCGGTTGTTATCACCGCCTGCATAAATGGTAATCTTCACTCGCATGTGTCTAAAACTAGGTATCGATTTGGGCTGCAAGCCGGATTGAGGTTTAAGATTGTAACTAAACCGTATATTTCTAAGTATCATAAACTGCACTGTTTACCAGCTCGCGAGTCGCGGGCGAGAGACGCGAGTACATGGAGAGGATAAGAGGGTCTGATTGACAGCGAGGCTAAGCAGTGAGTGTGTCTTTGGAGGAGAGCAAAGATTCGAAGAAGAGTTAGTGAGGTGAGGAAGAGAAAAGGGTGGAAGAGGGGTAGAGAGGCAAAAAGGAAAGAGAATAAAAAAGAGTGGGTAGGGAGATGCAGCGGGTGAACGCTGACGGAATAGAGTAATGTGGAAAAAAGACTAGAAGAAAACATAAGGTTGAAGACAGAGAGGAGGGTCATGTTAAGCAATACCAAGAGGAACAGATGGGTCGGAGACCGAGCCACGCGACTCTATAAGGTAACTACTTGCGCATCCTTAAGGCAGGCGACGCCGGTGCCTGCCGGGCCGGGCCGGGGTGACCTTGGCTCACCGTCCTCCAGTGACGTGCCTGTCCGGGATCCGTCTGTGACCTTTCTTTCCGAAAGGGATCGCGGCCCCATGTCTGTGGTTCCAGAGGCAGTTTCCCGAGGGAGGGAGTCCATGGCGGTCCCGGGGCCGGGCTTTTCATTAAAAGCGTAATCAGAGCCATGCTGCGAGTCGAGCGCATGGCCTCGCTATCCTCCAAGGGGGCGCGCGCTCATCAATTTATCACAAGCCTCCGTGACCAATCAATAGCCTTGACAAGGGCTGCTATTTCTGGCCTGTGCGTAATTCCACTCGTCTGTGCAGAGAGTGGAGCTAAATGGCGTGAGCCCTGATAACGGGGTACATACAGTTGAACGCTTGAGAAGAGGCGTTCACGCTGCACTTCCGGGTTTTAGTGTGCAGGGCTCTACTGCCCGTTGACCTGAACCTGTTCGACTTCCAACGCCCCTTCAATCCCTGAAAAAACTTCTTTGACTTTAGGCCAGCATTTGCTGTCTTTATATATGTCATTTAAACTTTTAGCTGAGCGCTATCCTAACTGCATAGGAGCGCGGGGCCTCTAGCATAGCACGGTTCGAGGCACTGGGTAACCATAGAGTTTCATCAGGGCCCACGTCCTACACAAGCATTTGCAATGCAATAGGTCTCGCATTAGGAAAGTTTGATCTATTGGTCTTGTAAATGACACATTTTTTATTTATGTGTCGGTTTTGAAAATAGCGAAATTAATAGCTTTGTCATTTACAATGCCAATACTTTTAACTTTTGCAAATGTGACACCTATAGCATTTGTAATGCAACATGTTTTGTATTTACGTGACTTAGATGTATTGATTTAAACAGATTTTTTTGAGTTTGACATTCTGAAAACATACACCTTATACATGTGGTCATATAGTGTATAGCAAGCTTATAAAGTCCAATCAACGAATGCGGACACAGTAGAACATTGCTTCACCTTTACCACTTCTGCACTTTCAGCGTGCAGTGCACGGCCTTTCCTGAGTCAAGTGCTATACCTTAGTTGACTAGAGGCACATCCCCGCGAGACTCAATCTGATTACTACTCACTCATACAAGGCATAATTGTCTTTCACTCAACAGATCAGGCAACCGAAAAATCAACCCCCCCCCAACTCGAGCCCTCCCATCCATGACCTCTCTCCCCTCTCCTCCCCTCCCTCCTCCCCTCAGACATGCTGCTTCCCTACCAACATGCGTGCCGCTCTTAATGTATTTCCACACACTCCCAGTAAAGCCTGTGTCAGTGGCCCAAATTCCACCCGGGAGAATGCATCCATTCAAGTGATCCCTCCCCCCATCACCTTGGTCATCCCACTATCTGCAGCTAAGGTCCCGCGTAGCCAAGGGGCGCGTAAGACCAGAAGGATCAGTCCTCTTCGTCAGTTGGGTCCTTAAGCAGAACTGTCAGCGCTACCCAGGCTCTTGCTGTTTCCCATAACTTGTCATTGTCAGTTCTTCGTGCTAGTTGGAGCCGGAGGGTCTCCTCGCAGTCCGCCCACTTAAGAAATTTTCTGAGCCAGCGCCCCGCATTGGGGCCTGTGACCGCTTTCCAATGGCTAGTAATTTCGCGCTTAGCTAGAACCAGTCCCAGATCCAAGAACCTGCTGGTAATTTTGTTGCGGGCAGTGTGGGGGAACCAGTGCAACAGGCACACAGCCGGAGTATTTTGCAGGTCCCTCTCCGTTACCTCTGTCAAGTTGGCCATTATCCCTCCCCAGTACCCCTGGAGCAGAGGGCAATCCCAGAACATATGCATGAACCCTGCATCTTCCAGTCTGCATCGTGGACAGGCAGCGCGGGAGCCGAAGAACTCATTAAGTTTGGAAGGAGTGAGGTACGCCAGATGGAACACATAGAATTGTATGAGTTGGAATCTTGCGTTTCGGGAACACTTCCATACTCTTTCCATCAGCATTTACCAAGGTTTAGACTCGATGAGAGTTCCTAGGTCCGCCCCCCACTTAGCACGCAATCCCTCCAGCGGGGTCCTCAAGCCCTGTGTCAGTCTTCGATACAGGCACGTGACCGCCTTAACCCTACCTGCAGAGGTGACCTAGTATTGGCAAGGAAGGAAGACCCGTGGTTCCTCCAGCCCTCTCTTCCAATGTTTGCGCACAGCAGCCGTCACGGCCGCGTGTAGGAGAAAGTCCTGAGCAGGCAGTTCATGCCTGTCTACTAGATCTTGAAACGGTAGGAGTGCACCATCTTCGTATAGATCCCCAAGGATAGAGATCCCAAATTCCTCCCATTCATGGAGCCGCTGCCAATTCCCCCCATGAGGAAGTTCCATGCAGAACCATATCGGAATCTCAGGCGAGTACGCCGGACTCCCTTTATGGCGTCGTAGGGCCCTATTCCAACAGAGCCTCAGGATTTAGAACTCCTTGGGGACCGCCCCCTCTCGCACCGGAAGACGCAGGAGGATCCGCACCAGGTGACTGAACTCTACGTCCCGGCCTCTTTGAGCTATCTCTACGCCTAATTTCCCTGCCAATCTTTGAGTAAACCATTGGAATTGGGCCGTGTGGTAGTAAGCCCCGAAATCAGGCGTTGGAAAGCCCCCCTCCTGTCTTGGGCACATCATGGTAGACAGTGCCACTCTACGCCTCCTCGAACCCCATAAGAAGCTCGAGACCATGGAGTTGAGTTGGGCAAAGTACCTCCCCGGTATCCAAAGAGGCAAAGTCACAAAATAGTAAAGCAACCGGGGGAGGGTTATCATTTTTAGTTGTGCCACTCGTCCCGCGACCGACAAAGGTAGAGACCCCCAGAAGTCCATGTTGTTCTTGGTATTTCGTAGGGCCCGGCCTAGGTTACCCTCAAATAAATCAGAGGTGTCATGGTAAATCCTCACCCCCAAGTATGGTAAGCAGCTGCCTTCCCACCTCACGTCAAGCCCCTTGGGGGGGGGGGGGGGGGGGGGGGATCACCATGGTCACCACGCATCGGGAACAAACAGGTCTTGGCCCAGTTAACCTTGAGTCCCGCGACTTACCCCGGTCTCTCTAGCAATTTCCGAGCTCCACGAGGCGCATCAGTGTTATCGGCAAGGAACATCAGTAGATCGTCGGCGTATAGGGCAATATAGTGCATTCGACCCAGCATCTCTAGGCGCCTGTGTGTTCCCCCATCCGTGCACGCACCGCTAGGTGCTCCATTGCCAGGGCAAATAGGAGGTGAGACAGTGGGCAGCCCTGTCTCGCCCCCCTGCCTACAGCACATGCTGCCGAGATCACCCCCTCGCCCGGACCCTGGCCGTCGAACTGGAGTATAGAATCTTTGTCCATGCCACAAACCCCTCGCCCAGGCCGAAGGCCCTCAAAACCCGAAACGGGTACGGCCACTTTGGGCTATCAAAAGCCTTTTCGATGTCTATGGATAGCACACATGCCTCCTCACCTCCGATCGCCGATGCATGCAGTAGCTGACACAGCCTCCTAATATTCACCTCCGTGTTCCGGGTGGGGGTGAAACCAGATTGGTCCTCGTGCACCAGAGCCGTCATGTGCACCATCAGGCGATGTGCCAATATGCCACTCAGGACCTTATAATCAATGTTTAACATCGCGATAGGGCGATACGCTGTCCGGTCCCACTCCGGTTTCCCCGGTTTAAGGAGCGGGACAATCACCGCCTCCCTCGTCGAGGTGGGCAGATAGCCAACCTGTTTTGATCGATTATAGAGCGACACCAGCCGCAGGGCCAGCTCATCGATATAAGTGACGTAAAACTCTGACGGCAGCCCGTCAGTGCCTCGGGTTTTGTTCTTAGCCATGCGCTTAAGGGCTCCCCGTACCTCGCCTACTTCAACCGGCCGACCCAAGCTTTCTGCCTCCTCCGCTTATATCTGAGGTAATTCTATATCTAGGAAATTCCCTTCTTCCAGTTCCCTGGGGTCTAGCGCACTAGAATACAGCATGGAGTGGTAATCTAGGAATTGTGTGTTGATTGCCTGCTGCCCAAAGTGGGCCGTCCCCCTCTCATCTCGTAGCTCGAGGATCGGCGTACCCCTGTGGGCAGGGTTCGCTAACCAGGCCAGGAGCGCCCCTGACTTAACGCGCTCCGCATGCGCTCGCACCATGTAGGCCCTACAATCAAAGCAACGCAGTCTCTCCACTTGTGTGGCCAGCTCCTCCTTTGCCCTTAGTAGCCCCTCTTGCATGTCCTCCCGCCCCGGTCTCTCCCTTTTCCCTCTCCCGAAGCCGCTGCTCCGCCCCCTGTACCTCACTCAGTAGAGTTCTGTGAATACCTACTGCCTCACCAATACACCGTTAGCGAATCACCGCCTTGAACGCATCCCACTCATTATGCAGAATGGAAGAGGTGCCCACGTTGTGCCCGAAGTAGTCCTCTATGGCTGTACCTATGGTGGTTCGGAAGACCTGATCTTCCAAGGCTTCTGGCCGGAGACGCCAATTAGGAATCGCCGTTTTAACCCGAACCCAGTTTAGGGCCACCAGTAGGGGGTTGTGATCAGAGGTCGTTCTGGCTAGATCCTCACTCATCGTAACCAGCATATAGACGTCAGGAGAGCACAAGACCGCATCCAACCTGACATGCAGCTCATGAACTGCGGAAAAGTAAGAGTAGTGTCGCTCTCTGGGATGATGGGCCCTCCAGCTATCTGTAAGCCCCCAACTCCGCTGCCAGTTCCGCCAGTCTTCTGCTATTCTACGGGAAGGGGCGTCAGGGAGAGGTGGATGGGAACGGCCCAGGTCTACGTCTGTTACACAATTAAATTCCCCCCCTATTAACACAGGACCTGTTAGTACCCCCGCCAGCTTCTGCGATAGTTGTGCGAGAAAGGTGGGTTGATCGACATTGGGGAAGTATTTGCTTCCAGCGTAATGTCCCGTCCATCCAGTCGCCCTGTGACCACAGTAAATCTGCCCTCTGGGTCAACACCTGCCTCACACATTGAAACGGTACGCCTGCTCTTACCCAAACCAGTGTACCCCTGGTGTAAGCTGAGTAAGTGGTGTGAAAGACCTGCCCCCTCCAGCGGCGCTGTAGTGCCATCCCCTCTGCTTTCGTCAAGTGAGTTTCCTGAAGGAGTGCGATCTGTACTCCCCTCCGTAAGTATGTGTGTATTTTGTGTCGCTGACACATGGTATGCATCCCCCGGACGTTCTAAGCCATAACTTTAAGGCCTATGGAGGTGCCCATGGATCTGCTGTGTGCACACCTTTGTCTAACCCCCCTAGCAGCATGTCGGACCCTCCCCCATCCCCCCTAACATGTTAACTGCCCCCAACTCCCACTCCCCAAGACAGGCACACAAAAACCGGTTCCCATCCAAACAAAACTGCTCAGAGGCATAACTGCAACTAGGAGGAAGCTCTTGGCTCGCGCGCAATGCCCCCAGAGCCCCACCCCCTGGGAAGAAAACCCGTACAGCCAGTTGAAACCCCGGCATTCCTGAGGTCATCATCGGTCACGCTGCCCCACCTATGAGCGTCTCCCAGGATCAGATAGCGCACCACCCCCTGCATCATACATCTCGCATATCCTCTGCAGTCTCGTCACCCAAACATTCCGTCAGCTGTCTGTGGTGTGACATTCGGCATCTCCACATCTGAGAGACCCTGGGAGCTGCCAGAACCTGGACTCCCCGTTCCACTCTTCGCTGTATCTGTAACAACACTCGACGGGCTGGTCGCTCCCTGACTAATTCCCGCCACAGCCCGGACTGCCTTGTCCCACTCATTTCTCTGAGCCACCGGGGAAGTTGGGCTCCCCCTTGGTGATGCAGTCGCCTGCCGTTCTCGAGGCGAGGACACCCTTGGGGTGCTCACTGCTGCACCATCCCGATTCTCCAGCCAGTCCCATGCTGCCTGCGGGGTAAGGAAAAAGTGGGTCTCCGCATCTGCTGTCACCCGCAGACGTGCTGGGAAGAGCATGGCGTAAGGGAGATTGAGCTGACGCAGCTTCTTCTTGACTGCTAGAAAGGAGGACCGTTAACGTTAACCCTCCCTGGTGTAATCCGGAAATATCAACACCAGACTGTTCCCTATTTTCCAGGTTCTGTTGTTCCCGAGCCCTTTGCAAAATGAAGTCACAATCTCGATAATGCAATAGGCGCGCCACCATTGGTCGGGGCGGCGCACCAGGTTTGGGCGGACGGGCTGGGACCTTGTGCGCTCGCTCCAGCGCATAGAATGGGGAAAGGCCCTCTGGCGCAACCTCTGTCCGCAACCAGTTCACCAAAAATCGGACCACATCTGGACCCTCCTCCCGCTCCGGAACCCCCACTATGTGGAGGTTATTACGCAGCGAGCGGCCTTCCCTGTCCTCCGCTCGAACTTCAAGGGCCTTGACTCTGTGCGTCACTTCACTTAAGGAGCGTCGTAGGGCGGTCACCTCATCAGGAATGCCCTTCATGTTGGTCTCCTGCGTCGCCACTCTCTCCTTGAGCTTCCTATAGTCGTCTTTCAATAGGGTGAGGTCCGTTCCGATGGCGTCCATCCTTTTCTCAAGCGCTTCGTGCAAAGCCACAATAGCCTGCATTATTTCACCCAGGGTAGTGTCCCCGGGCTGATTCGGCCACCATCTCTCAATATCCCCATCTTTGTCTTCCGTGTGTCGTTCCGACTCATCCAGGCGCAGCACCTCAAAGCCCTTTTTTCTGGACGCACGACCCATTGTTGTGGGCAGATACTGTCAATGGTAGCCGTTCCGGAGGGAGCCCGCGGCCGCACTCCGCAGCAACAAGGCAGCACCACTGTCAAGGGCCCGCTCTGCAAGTCCCAGCCCTAAGCGCCCTTCTGGGCCTATGCAGGACCAATGCCGTGCGGGGATACTCCCCAGTAGGTCTTCCCAGCGCAAAGCGGTCCGGCCTGAAGCAGGCAGTGCAAAGGTGGTACCGTCTGCTATCCGCCTATCGAGAGGGGGGCCCCCACACTCACACCTCAACCACCCCTGTCACAATATCGCCACCAGCGCTGGGGTCCCTTGATACCTCACGGTAGGCCGATGTCCTCCCAGGTTGCAGGGGTTATTTGGGTACACTGTCCAGGGCCGTCTGCCTCCAGCCAGGTGGGTCGTCTCTGATCATCCGCCAGGGGCCCTGTGGAGAAACACCTGCAGTGTCAGTGGCCCTCGTCACCACCTACCCCAGTCAAGGGCCCGGGGCACAACTCAAACCGTCTCTCCAGGGGGGCCCTCTGTCAAGACCCGAGTCGGGCCGCAGGACAGCTGCAGTAGTGTAGGTAAGGCCGCCAAGTGGCGCATTCACCGACTCCCCCACGTAATGCTGGGTCACTCCATAATCCACCTCGGGGCACGACACAGTGAGCAGCGTTCCCTGGTCGATGTCAGGGCTTCCACAACCTTCAAAGGGCTACTTGTGGGGCCCACAGCAAGGAGAGTTTGCGCTGATTGTCAAATGGTGCCAGTCCTGTCCCGGGCGCCGCCATCTTAGGGCCAGGCAATCGGGGCAAAGCAGATATGAAAGTACAACCCCCGCCCGACGGTGTAAGATGCCTCCTCACCACTGGTGCTGACAGGAGCAGCAGTCCCTCCTCTGATCCTAGTATCAGGACCCCAGCTCCTCCGGGGCGGCCGCCAAGCTCAATCGCCGCTACCTCCGCCAGGCGCCAGTCCCACAGGGCGAGGGCGCCATCTTGTCACCCGAAGCTGTGGCGTGCAGCATGGAAGGTATGAAACCCCGTTTTTCAGCCCCTTCTCGCCTCCACCGTCGTCTGTTTTAGCACTCAGGAGGGGCACCGGACCTTCATGCACCGAATGCGGCGCCAGGTTTTCAAAATTGCTGGTCAGGATCGTTGTTTACGGAGGGCAGCCGCGGAGGAGCTCTGGAGCTCGCTTCTGCCTACATCAGTGCCTAAGCCACGGCTTCCCGTGACTTAGATGTATTGATATTACAAATAATAATGGCTTTTAATTTTTTAAAAATAATTAATACTTAAATAAAAGTTATTGTCATTTATAATGGCAATAGCTTAAACTTTTGTAAATAACTTTTGTAAAGAATATGTTCAGTGTATTTTATTGTTATGAAAATCCAAGAACAGAAATTAAATATTAACATCTTTTTGTCACATTTGTAATAAAGCTTGAAACATTGAGAGAACATATTTGAACCAGTTGTTGTTGAATAGTTGCACAGATTGATGCTGTGGTGGCGCTGAGTGATGTTGTGGTGGTGACGAGTGATGGTGTGGCGTTCAGTGATGCTGTGGTAGCGCATAGTGATGTTGTGGCGCCCCTGAGTGATGCTGTGGTGGTGAGATAGAGTGAGGGCGCTAGATAGCTAGAGGGAGGGCGAAAGATAGAGTGAGGGTGATAGATAGATAGATAAATAGAGTGAGGGCGATAGATAGATAAATAGAGTGAGGGCGATAGCTAGACCGAGTGAGGGTGATAGCTAGACCGAGTGAGGGCGATAGCTAGACCGAGTGAGGGCGATAGCTAGACCGAGTGAGGGCGATAGCTAGACCGAGTGAGGGCGATAGCTAGACCGAGTGAGGGCGATAGCTAGACCGAGTGAGGGCGATAGCTAGACAGAGTGAGAGGGCGATAGCTAGACAGAGTGAGAGGGCGATAGCTAGACAGAGTGAGGGCGATAGATATATGTGTGTGGTTGTGTGTGTGTGGATTTGTTTGTGGTTGGGTGTGTGGTTGTGTGTGTATGGCTGTGTGTGTGGTTGTGGTTTTGTGTGGTTGTGTATTTGTGGTTGTGTGTAGAACGTGACATCGTGGCATGTGATGTCGCATGTGGCATCACAGGAAGTGAAATCACAACCCATGACATCAGATCTTAAGAGCTCACATATGTTTAGCAGGTCTATCATGAGTTCTTTTGAGCACATTATAATTTTTACCAAATTAGATTTTGTATTGGGGTTGTGCAAACATATTAGTGCACCCCAACTCAAAATTCAGGCCTCAATTTATCGAGAATGTTTTAAAACCTTGCCACAAAGAAAATGGCAACGAGGAGAAATGTTGCAGTAAATCTGTTCTGCTTAATTGGTTGCAATGTCTGTATTTTACAATAATAGCTTATGGAGTTAAGGCACCTGCTGCAGAGATCTCTGTGTGCCAGCTAAATCTCAGGTAATAATTGTAATGGTAAGATAACTCTGAAACATAAAATATTGGCTGGATAGGTCTGGGTTTTGCCTAGTCCTAGTTTTGAATCAAAGTAGCATAGAGGGTAATCTGTCTCACACAAAGCACAATAAGTGACACACAGGTGACAGATTTTTATTTTATGTAAATGGGTAAGTGGGTAACTGCTTTTAAAACAAAAACTTTTTGTTACCTGCAGTTCATAAAGTGTAATCCTTCTAAAATAGCACAGTGAGCTATGAAGCGGCTCCTACATCCACCCTCGCTGTCTTATATAACACATCCTTATATTTATGTGCACCCATATGATTTATTGTCAATGTATAATCCGTAGGTGTGATGTAAACCGGTCTGACACTCTGCATTGGGGTGAGTAATGCAAAAGCGCTATAAAAGAAATAAAACAAAGTAATGGTATTTAAATGATTTGTGTAAATACTGGGTTGACCAACACATCTGACATTCTTACAGTGTACGCATGTCTCTTTTATACAGAGAGTGACCAAAGTCAAAAGTATTTCTCTCCTAAGTAGCTGTGAAGTGATTAGATGTGTGCCTTTGTTTCCCCTCAATTGCATCTAGATGTGAAGCTCCCGATAGCTTCCAGCCAGGATACACCAACAAAAAGAAGTCTAATGGCCCCTAAACTCCGGCTTTAGTTATGGGTGAAGCTGGAATCTCATGAGCCCTTCCTTGCCTCCACGTTGCTGCTCGGAACAAAAGCAGTAAAGGTGCAGGCGCTGCTGAAAGTGTCCTAGTGTCAGAAAACTGCACCAGGAAGAGTTCAGCATGTTTCTTTGAATTCTGGGAGAAGTAGGGAAGGAACATGGTACTTTGCTGAAAGTGCCCAGCTTTGCAGTAGGGTAGACCGCATCTACCCTCTGAAAATAGTGTGTAGACGGCATCTACCCTTGTCCACCCTTAACTCAAGCCCAGAGTTTCATACACATTGTGCATTGTACGTTGTACATTGTGCATTGTGCATACCTCTGGGTGATAATGCGCGTTATAAATTTAAATTACAATACAGATATTACAAGTTCAGTTTTACGAAGGGCGGGAACTGGGTTAAACAAGAGGACTAAGAAACAAGTTAAAAGCAATGGAAATTCACTGAAAATCAGCAAAAGAGAGTATGCACAGGCTACCTATTGCAGACCTTAAGTGCTGCTGAGAAAGCCTGAGCCTTCACCTTAGACAGCTGAGATTTAGGAATAGTCTGTTTATTGTCAGGGTCTGGCTGGAGCAGAAAAATTGGCTAGGCACAAGAATAGAAGTGGCCCCAATTAGCGAGCCATAGCTTAAAAAGTGAGCCACGTTTATGCAAATCTGGGCAGTTCTGAAACTGTATGCTGCGTTGCATAGGTGTTTTTTTCCAAGGTTAGAGAGGCTGCTTGCCTTTGTGTTTGCTGCGAGCAATGTCTATGGTAATTTTTAGGGAGCTTAAAAACTAGACCATAAAACAGACCCACAAACTGCCAGAAAACAGCCCACACAGTGATGTTTCAGATAGGCCTCTCTAGTACTGCTACACGGTCTTACGACATCCAGGCTGTGAGCCGACTTTGCCTGAAACATAGCACCGTTCTTGCCCTCCCATGACTTTCTAATTTACAGCCTGATACATAGATTGCCTTTTATCTGATGGAGACTAACTGGAGGAGAACTGGCTTAACGGCCGTAGCTGCCAACCTTAGAACTAGAGATTCAAGTTTGAGTTCCGACGTCTACTAAACATCCTGTGATACTGGGCAAATCACTTACTACCCCCCATCTAATAAACAAAACAAAAATATTCTGAGCTTCTGTAATGCAACCTGGTGCTCCTATAAAGCACTCTAATTCCCTTAGGCCGAGTTTGTGCCTTGTAAAACTGGAAAATAAATGAATAGTCCAATATTAGAGCAAGGCAGTAAGTGAATCAAAACAGGTGTGATGATATTCTGCTGTTATAAGCTGAATTGCAGAGTAAGATATGCTTTTCAAAAGGGCTAGTGAAGACGCTTACGGACCAACAAAATGGATTTTTCTGTTGCCTGACCTGGAAATAATCAAAGATCGGATCACTGAAAGAAGAGGTGACTGGGGCTGAAAGTCTGTTTTTCTTTAGTAAAGTGAGTTGATTGAAGCAATATGTATGGGAAGATTTGAGTCTTAAAGTTTAATTTCGAATTTAGAGGAAATTTAACGATTTAAAAGGACACCAGTGAGGGAGTGATGTCTCATGGTAGCGTACCAGTCTTGAACCTGAGAATGCCAACGTGATTAAGAAATATGAAAATAGCCTTGGTAGGATTGAGTTGTAAGAATTGTAAAGACATTCAGCTCTCAAATGCGCTCAAACAGCCCATCAGACAGTACACATCTTCCAAGGACTACGCCTGAAGATGTAAAAGTGTTGGTTACCAGCGTGCTAACAGATGAAAGTGTCTATTTTGGCTACCAAATCTCTCAGTAGCTCAACACATTTTGTTTAGCCAGCACTTCTGGTGGACCAACACGCATCAAGGTTGTGGGGTAGACCAGAAGGAACCCATCAGGACAAAATGGGAACATACTTCCACAAATGAGAAGAATCACTGCAGGGCATGGCCTCTATATGCCCATTCAAATGTAAATGTCATCAAAGGGGCCACCTAGTGACGAGTGGCCCAGTTGCTCTCAAAAGCCCAGAAGACCTCGTCGAACAATGCATTTTTGTTTGGGATTGTTAGTGATGCAGTACTGGCATAAAAACGTTTTTGCATCTTCACTGAATGACCCCTTTAAGCAAGACCCAAGTGTTGACCATGTCAAAGGCTCTCAAGTGATCCTGGTTAAAGAAGAGATCAGCCAATCCCCATCTTGCATACTCACAGCATCATTTACAGACCAGAGCACTGATTGCTCAGTGCCTCAGCAAAGATGGAAGTCAGACTGATTGATGCGAACTACGTTGGGCCATGAAAAATGAGCAGAGGTTGGAAAACACCACCCCGTAGATAACTTAAAAAAATCTTTTAAAGGAGAATTAAACTGACCTTAGATATGAAATTTCTGTTGCATTCCTAACCTGTGTTGGAAGCACCCATTCTTAACCCCTGACGTTTGCTTTGAATATAGTGGCAAGCATCTGCCTGAGTTTGTAATGTGTGGAGTGTTGACTTGCTACAGAACTTTCATGGAGAAACTTTCAGTCTCACCATTAAAATCGCAAACTTTGTCAAGAGGGTAGACTATTATACGTTCAAGCGAGGATTAGTGTAATATCAAATAACTTGTAAAAAGTGCCTTTCAGCTGTAAATGGACCAGACGAATTTTCTGAGTTGTCTGATTTCCTACTAATCCTACAATTGTACGCAGGCTTTGTAAAGAAGCAACCTTAGCTAATAAATGTGGTTTTCTAGATTTCCCTCAAAGTCCATTCAGCCTATGGAGAAGAAATTGACGACCTCCAGAATTTTTCAACCTTTGCAAAGACAAGCAACTTCATTCGCAGTGTTAGTGCAAAGCTCCAACTTTGAGAACACAGAGAATGGCTACATAGCACCGATAGAACAGAGCCAGTAATTTCGTTCGCAACTTATTCCAAGGGCATGCAAGAGGATGTTTGGCTGTCTCATTTTGAAAAGGGGCCAGAGAGATGCCAAGCCACTAAATAGGAATGGCACCCCAACTGCCAGAGCAATCTTCTACCAGAGGTTGTTGGTTTGTCTTGGGTGACTCCTTGGAAATAAAATGGTCAAACATAATATTTAATGTGTTTTTAATTATATGTCTTCGTTGCTTTTTTAGTGGTAAAAGCAACATGAGGAGGCTACTGAGTCGTGGTGTATAAAGGCAGTAAGTAGACTTTTGCAGTAGGTGGTGCCTGACCGAAAATGAAACTGTTTCCACCGTTGAATTGGTTGTGAATAATATCTGAGATGCCAACACTGATGGGCTCAGTGTTTTTTTCCAGTCAATCTGTTCAGAGCAGAGAATGTTTCTTGCACTCTAATAGTTCAACGTTGGACCCTGATACAGGCGTCATCCTTCCCACGGTGATGAAAAGCCTCTCGTGTGATTCAGGACTGTGTCCTGTAGTGGTATCTTTGCAGAAGCGGAGCAACAGTGAAGTTGCTGTACGTCAGTGCCCGGGCCAGGCTGCTAAAGCAGGAATGTGCTTCAGAATTTGATGAGCACCCGTGTTGTTTTATTTCAAGTGACCGTTCACGAACGCAAACTGGAAAAAGATTCACGTGAAGGCACCTTAGAATCCTTCTCTAAGACACAGTGGCTGGGAATTGGCCACAGGATGACAATGGCAAATGGACAACTGTCTTAAGTCTGCTGCTAATGTAAAAGATTGATCGCATGATGGACCACGCAATGAGTAAGCGGCCATTCAAGTGACAATATCCTCCAGAGCAGGAAAGAGCTACGTGGGCCCGAAACTCTACCTTACTGACCATACTTACTGACCATAACTTGCTTTGTCCAAGATGATGTTGTCCTGGCATAAATTATCTACATGTTTCCCTCTCAAGGGAACTGTTCTCTCTGAGATATACTATAAACAGAATGACTCGAGGACAAAGGAAAGATTTGTAATCCGCCCGCTTGTAATTCGCCATTGCCTCCGCTCTATATTCTCCAGGCAGCTAGCCACTCTTCCTGAACACCTTCCATATTCACATTTACACCCTTCTCCCACTCTGAACAACTTTCATCTCCCAACTTATGGCATCCTCCCACTCTGAGCACCCTTCGTGTCCACATTTACGCCATTCTCCCACTGTGAACACCCTTCATGCCAACCTTTGCCCCCTAGTCGTGTGTTGGTAGGTAACAGGCAGTTGACCTGGGCGCTGTGGATGGGCAGTCTCCTTGGTGCAGATTCCCCAAGCAGGGGGCTGTGGTGCAGTGCTCTGTGCTGGGCTTCCTTGCTTGAACTTCTCCAACTGAGGCTTTTTAAGTTTAGACAAATCTTGCGCATATAGGCAACGTTGGACTGAGTGATGCTGTGGTTTGCGCAGGACCCCTTGACGGTCATTTATTCTATTGGTGGAAGCGATTGCCAAAATCACCTTAAACATGTGTGCGTCGGCAGCTGGCAGTGTGTGCAATGGCGGCCTCTCCTTGCACATGCTTTCATGAAAAGGCGCTTCTGGCTGCGTGGTTTGACCCCGGCTGTCAGTAGTGCCACGGGTGAAGCGAGCCCCCCTATGCACCCCAGTTGTAGATATTTTTAATCTCAAACTGAGGACGGGGGCCCGCTGTTTTGGGCCCCAGGGTACCCTGGCTTGCCGCAGTTTCCCCCTGTGCGAAAATAGGCCATTGTTTTTGCCAACGGTAATATTATGGTGAAACAAAGAGACGAGGCACAATAACGGGCAGATCACTTTTGTGTACCTCTGATAGACGCAGAAATGGGTTACTAGGCAACGGCGGTATCACGGATACGGCCCGTCGCCCCGACCACAGCTGTGTGGGGTGTGAAGGTGATGCGTACTGTGGTCTCGGCTCTGTTTCACGCATGCGCGCTGCCGACCACCAGAGAGGCGCAGATGCTGCAGACACCACCTGCGGCCTGCTGCCGGGGTGGGCGGGATGCAACTCAGCAGTTCTGATACTGCCACCCGTGCCTTTTATCGCCGCCATATTTGTTAATTAGCCCATGCCGATGCCAGTAGCAATTTTTGTTTTAATTTGTTAATCTCTTTTTGCTCCTGGTAGAGATTACCACCCGTCCTTACGCACAATGATTCTTTGCAGACACGCACTGTATTATCCCGGCCACTACACACACAAAATACTCGCACACACTATCTCTCTCTCTCCTTCCTCATGACCGTAAACACTTTGCAACACACACTTCTGTTGCTTCACATTTAGTAAAATTGTATACGGAATATCATGGTTTTAGGTGTGAACTATGACTGCGCACTGGCATTCTTGCACAGTCGCACAGCCGCTCTGCCTCACAGAAGAAGGTTTCCCAAGTGATCTCAGTTGACGCAGTGTAGTCCTTTAGCCTAGGTTGAGTTGTTACCTCCATGTGCAGGGCCGTAACTCCCAGGAGTAGCATCAACTCCCCGCTCACCCACGCCAGACTGGGATGCACTGTGATGCCTTATCTTAGCTTCATTGCTTAGTTTGGGCCACTGCTCGTAGATGATTGACACCAGTACCCGTTTTTGAGAACCAGAGGTTTTTTTTTAATTATCGGACTTTGACCTAGACCAATAGAGAGAGAGGCTGGAAAGGGAGATGAGGAAGCTAAATATACAACCAGCATTGGCAAAGCCAATGAGTTTTGCCTATGCAAGAGTTATTGGCTGTGGCAATGTGTTTTAGCCATGTTATACATCAGTGTGACTGCAGTTCAGCATGGCTAAAAGTTAGTGCAGTGAGCTGGGGTAGTTTGGGGTATAGTTGAGTGGGATAGATTAGGGTAGCGTGAGGTAAATTGGAGTGGGTGAGATTGTGGTAGATTGCAGTAAAGTGAGGTAGATTGAAGTGGAGTTGAGTGGGGTATATTGGAGTGGGAGATATTGGCATGTTCAATTGGATTGGAGTGAGGTGGGTTGTGATATATTAGGGTAGACTGGGGAAGATTGGAATGGAGTTGGGGAGATTGAGATAGATTTGGGTGTAGTGAGGTGGATTGGGGTAGATTGGCATGGGCTATATTGGGCTGGTGTGGGGGAGTTGGGCACATGTGGAGTGGCAAGGATTGAGATAGAGTGAAATGGGGTAGAATGGAGTGGGGTACATCTAAGTGGAGTGGGGTAGATTGGGTGGATTGGAGTAGGATATATTGGAATGTATTGGGGTACATGGGGTAGATTGGAGTGGGGTAGTTTGGAGTGGGGTGTTTTGTAGTGGAGTAGATTGGGGTGGAGTGTAGTGGGGTGGATTGGATTGGATTAGGGTGGGTTGGATTGGAGTGGGGTGGATTGCATTGGATTGGATTGGAGCGGGGTGGATTGGATTGGAGTGGGGTGGATTGGATTGGAGTGGGGTGGATTGGATTGGAGTGGGGTGGATTGCATTGGAGTGGGGGTGGATTGGATTGGAGTGGGGGTGGATTGGATTGGAGTGGGGGTGGATTGGAATGGAGTGGGGGTGTATTGGAGTGGGGGTGGATTGGATTTGATTTGGAGTGGGGTGGATTGGAGTGGGGTGGATTGGAGTGGGGTGGATTGGAGTGGATTGGAGTGGGGTGGATTGGAGTGGGGTGGATTGGAGTGGGGTGGATTGGAGTGGGGTGGATTGGATTGGAGTAGGGTGGATTGGATTGGGGTGGATTGGAGTGGAGTGGAGTGGGGTAGGGTGGGGTGGATTGGAGTGGGGTGGATTGGAGTGGGGTGGATTGGAGTGGGGTGGATTGGAGTGGGGTGGATTGGATTGGGGTGGGGTGGATTGGGGTGGGGTGGATTGGAGTGGATTGGGATTTAGTGGGGTGGATTGGGGATGATTGGGATTTAGTGGGGTGGATTGAGATTTAGTGAGGTGTATTGGGATTTAGTGAGGTGGATTGGGATTTAGTGAGGTGGATTGGGATTTAGTGAGGTGGATTGGGATTAAGCTGGGTGGATTGGGATTAAGCTGGGTGGATTGGGATTAAGCTGGGTGGATTGGGATTAAACCGGGTGGATTGGGATTAAACCGGGTGGATTGGGATTAAACCGGGTGGATTGGGATTAAGTCAGTTGGATATATTGGGGTACATGGGGTAGATTGGGGTGGGATAGTTTGGAGTGGGGTGTTTTGTAGTGGAGTAGATTGGGGTTGATTGGAGCGGGGTAGTGTGGGGGTGGGGTGGAGTGAATTGGAGTGGGGTGGATTGGAGTGGGGTGGATTGGAGTGGGGTGGATTGGAGTGGGGTGGATTGGAGTGGGGTGGATTGGAGTGGGGTGGATTGGAGTGGGGTGGATTGGAGTGGGGTGGATTGGAGTGGGGTGGATTGGAGTGGGGTGGATTGGAGTGGGGTGGATTGGAGTGGGGTGGATTGGAGTGGATTGGAGTGGATTGGAGTGGGGTGGATTGGATTGGAGTGGGGTGGATTGGATTGGGGTGGATTGGAGTGGATTGGATTGGAGTGGGGTGGATTGGATTGGAGTGGGGTGGATTGGATTGGAGTGGGGTGAATTGGATTGGAGTGGGGTGGATTGGATTGGATTGGATTGGGGTGGATTGGATTGGATTGGATTGGGGTGGATTGGATTGGATTGGGGTGGATTGGAGTGGGGTGGATTGGGGTGGATTGGAATGGAGTGGGGTGGATTGGAATGGGGTGGATTGGAATGGAGTGGGGTGGATTGGAATGGAGTGGGGTGAATTGGAATGGAGTGGGGTGAATTGGAGTGGGGTGAATTGGAGTGGGGTGAATTGGAGTGGGGTGAATTGGAGTGGGGTGAATTGGAGTGGGGTGAATTGGAGTGGGGTGAATTGGAGTGGGGTGAATTGGAGTGGGGTGGATTGGATTGGAGTGGATTGGGGTGGAGTGGGGTGGGGTGGAGTGGATTGGATTGGATTGGGGTGGATTGGATTGGATTGGGGTGGATTGGATTGGATTGGGGTGGATTGGATTGGATTGGGGTGGATTGGATTGGATTGGGGTGGATTGGAGTTGGGTGGATTGGGGTGGATTGGAATGGAGTGGGGTGAATTGGAGTGGGGTGGATTGGAGTGGGGTGGATTGGAGTGGGGTGGATTGGAGTGGAGTGGGGTGGATTGGATTGGATTGGGGTGGATTGGAGTGGGGTGGATTGGGGTGGATTGGAATGGAGTGGGGTGAATTGGAGTGGGGTGAATTGGAGTGGGGTGGATTGGAATGGAGTGGATTGGAGTGGGGTGGATTGGGGTGGATTGGATTGGATTGGAGTGGGGTGGATTGGATTGGAGTGGGGTGGATTGGATTGAATTGGAGTGGGGTGGAGTGGATTGGGGTGGAGTGGCGTGGGGTGGATTGGAGTGGCGTGGGGTGGATTGGAGTGGGGTGGGGTGAATTGGAGTGGGGTGGGGTGGATTGGATTGGAGTGGGGTGGATTGGAGTGGGGTGGATTTGATTGGAGTGGGGTGGGGTGGAGTGGGGTGGATTGGGGTGGGTGGGGTGGATTGGAGTGGGGGGATTGGATTGGATTGGATTGGATTGGAGTGGGGTGGATTGGATTGGATTGGAGTGGGGTGGGGTGGATTGGATTGGAGTGGGGTGGATTGGATTGGAGTGGGGTCGATTGGATTGGAGTGGGGTCGATTGGATTGGAGTGGGGTGGATTGGATTGGAGTGGGGTAGATTGGATTGGAGTGGGGTAGATTGGATTGGAGGGGGGTAGATTGGATTGGAGTGGGGTAGATTGGATTGGAGTGGGGTAGATTGGATTGGAGTGGGGTAGATTGGATTGGAGTGGGGTAGATTGGATTGGAGTGGGGTAGATTGGATTGGAGTGGGGTAGATTGGATTGGAGTGGGGTAGATTGGATTGGAGTGGGGTGGATTGGATTGGAGTGGGGTGGATTGGATTGGAGTGGATTGGATTGGAGTGGATTGGATGGAGTGGGGTGGATTGGAGTGGGGTGGATTGGAGTGGGGTGGATTGGAGTGGGGTGGATTGGGAGTGGGGTGGATTGGAGTGGGGTGGATTGGAGTGGGGTGGATTGGAGTGGGGTGGGGGGGAGTGGATTGGAGTGGGGTGGATTGGAGTGGATTGGAGTGGGGTGGATTGGAGTGGATTGGAGTGGGGTGGATTGGATTGGATTGGAGTGGGGTGGATTGGATTGGATTGGAGTGGGGTGGATTGGATTGGAGTGGGGTGGATTGGAGTGGGGTGGGGTGGATTGGGGTGGGGTGGAATGGATTGGGGTGGAGTGGATTGGGGTGGATTGGGGTGGATTGGATTGGGGTGGGGTGGATTTGGATTGGGGTGGATTGGATTGGGTGGGGTGGATTGGATTGGATTGGATTGGAGTGGGGTGGATTGGAATGGAATGGAGTGGGGTGGATTGGATTGGATTGGATTGGGTGGGGTGGATGGGATTGGAGTGGGGTGTGGATTGGATTGGTGTGGATGGATTGGAGTGGGGTGGATTGGATTGGAGTGGGGTGGATTGGATTGGAGTGGGGTGGATTGGAGTGGGGTGGATTGGAGTTGATTTGGATTGGAGTGGGGTGGATTGGATTGGATTGGATTGGAGTGGGGTGGATTGGATTGGATTGGAGTGGGGTGGATTGGATTGGATTGGATTGGGGTGGATTAGCTTGGAGTGGATTGGATTGGAGTGGGGTGGATAGGATTGGATTGGAGTGGGGTGGATTGGATTGGATTGGAGTGGGGTGGATTGGGTGGATTGGAATGGATTGGAGTGGGGTGGATTGGGTGGATTGGATTGGAGTGGAGTGGGGTGGATTGAATTGGAGTGGAGTGGGGTGGATTGGGGTGGATTGGAATGGAGTGGGGTGGATTGGGGTGGATTGGAATGGAGTGGGGTGAATTGGAGTGGGGTGAATAGGAGTGGGGTGAATTGGAGTGGGGTGAATTGGAGTGGGGTGAATTGGAGTGGGGTGGATTGGATTGGAGTGGATTGGGGTGGAGTGGGGTGGGGTGGAGTGGATTGGATTGGATTGGGGTGGATTGGATTGGATTGGGTGGATTGGAGTTGGGTGAATTGGGGTGGATTGGGAATGGAGTGGGGTGAATTGGATTGGAGTGGGGTGGATTGGATTGGAGTGGGGTGGATTGGAGTGGAGTGGGGTGGATTGGATTGGATTGGGGTGGATTGGAGTGGGGTGGATTGGGGTGGATTGGAATGGAGTGGGGTGAATTGGAGTGGGGTGAATTGGAGTGGGGTGGATTGGAATGGAGTGGATTGGGGTGGATTGGGGTGGATTGGATTGGATTGGAGTGGGGTGGATTGGATTGGAGTGGGGTGGATTGGATTGGAGTGGGGTGGATTGGATTGGAGTGGGGTGGAGTGGAGTGGATTGGGGTGGAGTGGCGTGGGGTGGATTGGAGTGGCGTGGGGTGGATTGGAGTGGGGTGGGGTGAATTGGAGTGGGGTGGGGTGGATTGGATTGGAGTGGGGTGGATTGGAGTGGGGTGGATTTGATTGGAGTGGGGTGGGGTGGAGTGGGGTGGATTGGGGTGGGTGGGGTGGATTGGAGTGGGGGGATTGGATTGGATTGGATTGGATTGGATTGGAGTGGGGTGGATTGGATTGGATTGGATTGGAGTGGGGTGGGGTGGATTGGATTGGAGTGGGGTGGATTGGATTGGAGTGGGGTCGATTGGATTGGAGTGGGGTGGATTGGATTGGAGTGGGGTAGATTGGATTGGAGGGGGGTAGATTGGATTGGAGGGGGGTAGATTGGATTGGAGTGGGGTAGATTGGATTGGAGTGGGGTAGATTGGATTGGAGTGGGGTAGATTGGATTGGAGTGGGGTAGATTGGATTGGAGTGGGGTAGATTGGATTGGAGTGGGGTAGATTGGATTGGAGTGGGGTAGATTGGATTGGAGTGGGGTAGATTGGATTGGAGTGGGGTAGATTGGATTGGAGTGGGGTAGATTGGATTGGAGTGGGGTAGATTGGATTGGAGTGGGGTAGATTGGATTGGAGTGGGGTGGATTGGATTGGAGTGGATTGGATTGGAGTGGGGTGGATTGGAGTGGGGTGGATTGGAGTGGGGTGGATTGGAGTGGGGTGGATTGGAGTGGGGTGGATTGGAGTGGGGTGGATTGGAGTGGGGTGGATTGGAGTGGGGTGGGGGGGAGTGGATTGGAGTGGGGTGGATTGGAGTGGATTGGAGTGGGGTGGATTGGAGTGGATTGGAGTGGGGTGGATTGGATTGGATTGGATTGGAGTGGGGTGGATTGGATTGGATGGAGTGGGGTGGATTGGATTGGAGTGGGGTGGATTGGATTGGAGTGGGTGGATTGGAGTGGGGTGGGGTGGATTGGGGTGGGGTGGAATGGATTGGGGTGGAGTGGATTGGGGTGGATTGGGGTGGATTGGATTGGGGTGGGGTGGATTGGATTGGATTGGAGTGGGGTGGATTGGAATGGAATGGAGTGGGGTGGATTGGATTGGATTGGATTGGGGTGGATTGGATTGGAGTGGGGTGGATTGGAATGGATTGGAGTGGGGTGGATTGGATTGGAGTGGGGTGGATTGGATTGGAGTGGGGTGGATTGGAGTGGGGTGGATTGGATTGGAGTTGATTTGGATTGGAGTGGGGTGGATTGGATTGGATTGGATTGGAGTGGGGTGGATTGGATTGGAGTGGGGTGGATTAGATTGGAGTGGATTGGATTGGATTGGAGTGGGGTGGATTGGATTGGAGTGGGGTGGATTGGATTGGATTGGAGTGGGGTGGATTGGGGTGGATTGGATTGGATTGGAGTGGGTGGATTGGGTGGATTGGATTGGAGTGGAGTGGGGTGGATTGGATTGGAGTGGAGTGGGGTGGATTGGAGTGGAGTGGAGTGGGGTGGATTGGATTGGAGTGGATTGGAGTGGGGTGAATGGGATTGGATTGGAGTGGGGTGGGATTGGATTGGAGTGGGGTGGATTGGAGTGGGGTGGATTGGGATTGGAGTGGGGTGGGGTGGGATTGGATTGGAGTGGGGTGGATTGGAGTGGGGTGGATTGGGATTGGATTGGAGTGGGGTGGATTGGATTGGATTGGAGTGGGGTGGATTGGATTGGATTGGATTGGAGTGGGGTGGATTAGATTGGAGTGGATTGGATTGGATTGGAGTGGGGTGGATTGGATTGGATTGGAGTGGGGTGGATTGGATTGGATTGGAGTGGGGTGGATTGGATTGGATTGGAGTGGGGTGGATTGGGTGGATTGGATTGGAGTGGAGTGGGGTGGATGGATTGGAGTGGAGTGGGGTGGATTGGAGTGGAGTGGAGTGGGGTGGATTGGATTGGAGTGGATTGGAGTGGGGTGAATGGGATTGGATTGGAGTGGGGTGGGATTGGATTGGAGTGGGGTGGATTGGAGTGGGGTGGATTGGGATTGGAGTGGGGTGGATTGGATTGGATTGGAGTGGGGTGTATTGGATTGGATTGGAGTGGGGTGGATTGGAGTGGAGTGGAGTGGAGTGGAGTGGGGTGGAGTGGAGTGGGGTGGAGTGGAGTGGGGTGGATTGGAGTGGGGTGGATTGGATTGGAGTGGGGTGGATTGGATTGGAGTGGGGTGGATTGGATTGGAGTGGGGTGGATTGGATTGGAGTGGGGTGGATTGGATTGGAGTGAGGGTGGATTGGATTGGAGTGGGGTGGATTGGATTGGAGTGGGGTGGAGTGGGGTGGGGTGGAATGGAATGGATTGGGGTGGAGTGGATTGGGGTGGATTGGGGTGGATTGGATTGGATTGGATTGGAGTGGGGTGGATTGGAATGGAATGGAGTGGGGTGGATTGGAATGGAATGGAGTGGGGTGGATTGGATTGGAGTGGGGTGGATTGGATGTGGAGTGGGGTGGATTGGATTGGATTGGAGTGGGGTGGATTGGAGTGGAGTGGAGTGGGGTGGATTGGATTGGATTGGAGTGGATTGGAGTGGGGTGAATGGGATTGGATTGGAGTGGGGTGGGATTGGATTGGAGTGGGGTGGATTGGATTGGGGTGGATTGGGATTGGAGTGGGGTGGGGTGGGATTGGATTGGAGTGGGGTGGATTGGAGTGGGGTGGATTGGGATTGGATTGGAGTGGGGTGGATTGGATTGGATTGGAGTGGGGTGGATTGGATTGGATTGGATTGGAGTGGGGTGGATTGGATTGGATTGGAGTGGGGTGGATTGGATTGGATTGGATTGGAGTGGGGTGGATTAGATTGGAGTGGATTGGATTGGATTGGAGTGGGGTGGATTGGATTGGATTGGAGTGGGGTGGATTGGATTGGATTGGAGTGGGGTGGATTGGATTGGATTGGATTGGAGTGGGGTGGATTGGGTGGATTGGATTGGAGTGGAGTGGGGTGGATTGGATTGGATTGGAGTGGAGTGGGGTGGATTGGAGTGGAGTGGAGTGGGGTGGATTGGATTGGAGTGGATTGGAGTGGGGTGAATGGGATTGGATTGGAGTGGGGTGGGATTGGATTGGAGTGGGGTGGATTGGAGTGGGGTGGATTGGGATTGGAGTGGGGTGGATTGGATTGGATTGGAGTGGGGTGTATTGGATTGGATTGGATTGGAGTGGGGTGTATTGGATTGGAGTGGGGTGGATTGGAGTGGAGTGGAGTGGAGTGGAGTGGAGTGGAGTGGGGTGGATTGGAGTGGAGTGGGGTGGATTGGAGTGGGGTGGATTGGATTGGAGTGGGGTGGATTGGATTGGAGTGGGGTGGATTGGATTGGAGTGGGGTGGATTGGATTGGAGTGGGGTGGATTGGATTGGAGTGGGGTGGATTGGATTGGAGTGGGGTGGATTGGATTGGAGTGGGGTGGAGTGGGGTGGGGTGGAATGGAATGGATTGGGGTGGAGTGGATTGGGGTGGATTGGATTGGATTGGATTGGAGTGGGGTGGATTGGAATGGAATGGAGTGGGGTGGATTGGAATGGAATGGAGTGGGGTGGATTGGATTGGAGTGGGGTGGATTGGATTGGAGTGGGGTGGATTGGATTGGATTGGAGTGGGGTGGATTGGATTGGAGTGGGGTGGATTGGATTGGAGTGGGGTGGATTGGAGTGGGGTGGATTGGATTGGAGTTGATTTGGAGTGGAGTGGGGTGGGGTGGATTGGATTGGAGTGGGGTGGGATGGGATGGATTGGATTGGAGTGGGGTGGGATGGGATGGATTGGATTGGAGTGGGGTGGGATGGGATGGATTGGATTGGAGTGGGGTGGGGTGGATTGGAGTGGAGTGGGGTGGATTGGATTGGAGTGGGGTGGATTGGAGTGGGGTGGATTGGAGTGGGGTGGATTGGAGTGGGGTGGATTGGAGTGGGGTGGATTGGAGTGGGGTGGATTGGAGTGGGGTGGATTGGAGTGGGGTGGATTGGAGTGGGGTGGATTGGATTGGAGTGGATTGGAGTGGGGTGGATTGGAGTGGGGTGGATTGGAGTGGGGTGGATTGGAGTGGGGTGGATTGGAGTGGGGTGGATTGGAGTGGGGTGGATTGGAGTGGGGTGGATTGGAGTGGATTGGTTTTGGGGTGGATTGTTTTTGGGGTGGATTGGTTTTGGGGTGGATTGGAGTGGGGTGGATTGGGGTGGTATGGATTGGAGTGGGGTGGATTGGAGTGGGGTGGATTGGAGTGGGGTGGATTGGAGTGGGGTGGATTGGAGTGGGGTGGATTGGATTGGAGTGGGGTGGATTGGATTGGAGTGGGGTGGATTGGATTGGAGTGGGGTGGATTGGATTGGAGTGGGGTGGATTGGAGTGGGGTGGATTGGAGTGGGGTGGATTGGGGTGGTGTGGATTGGAGTGGGGTGGATTGGAGTGGGGTGGATTGGAGTGGGGTGGGGTGGAGTGGGGTGAACTGGATTGGAGTTGATTTGGATTGGAGTGGGGTGGAGTGGGGTGAACTGGATTTGAGTTGATTTGGATTGGAGTGGGGTGGATTGGAGTGGGGTGGATTGGAGTGGGGTGGATTGGAGTGGGGTGGATTGGAGTGGGGTGGATTGGAGTGGGGTGGATTGGAGTGGAGTGGGGTGGGGTGGGGTGGAGGGGGTGGGGTGGAGTGAGGCCTGGTTGGTGTGGAGTGGGGCCTGGTTGGTGTGGAGTGGGGCCAGGTTGGTGTGGAGTGGGGCCAGGTTGGTGTGGAGTGGGGCCAGGTTGGTGTGGAGTGGGGCCAGGTTGGTGTGGAGTGGGGCCAGGTTGGTGTGGAGTGGGGAAGAGTGGTGTGGATTGGGTTAGATTGGAGATGGGTGCAGTGGAGTAGATTTGTGGAGTGGTGGAAGTGGATTGGATGGGCATGGAGTCGACTGACGTAGAGTGAATGTCTTAGCGTTGCGGGACGTGGAGTGGCTTGTCTTAAAATGGAATGGCTTGCTGCAGAGTGTAATGGCATAGAGTGTTGGAGAGTGGAGTGGTGGGTGTAAAGTGGCGTGGCATAGGCTGGAGTATACATGTGGAAGGGCACTGCCATTACAGACAACACATTTTCAATTACAATAACCTTTTGCACCGACATACAGTTTTACTGCTCACAAGCTATGTGGGGACATGTCATCACTTAGTGTATTGATGTGTTTTGTTCCTATTCTAATAATTGTTTCCACCACATTTCAGTATTACAAAAAATGTGCTTCATTTGTACTTAACTAATTCTGAAACATCTACACAGTTATTTTTTTTTGTGGCCGAGAAAAAATATCATCCTACAACAACCTCTCCTCTCACATGGGTACTCAGCAGGATTGTCACACAAATTATCTCTTTTAGAATTCAGAGAAAGAAAGTAAACATCAAGCTCCCTCGGAAGATGGAGTCTGACCTCTGTCTTTCAATGAACAGCAAATGTGACAAGAGAACAATATTTAACCCCTTGAACGCGTGTGGAATTCCCCCGTGGTGCGGGAGAATTCCACCCGTCCGCGATTCGGACGGCCCCTGGCCGTCTGACACACACGCCCACAGTAATCCAGTATCAACTCTAGTCAATGCGAAACCTATTGCATTGCAAAGGCTTGTTTGTCAAAAGCCTGTGCCGTGCTTTCAATTTAATGTCGGCCGTGCCCCTTTCCTTAGACAAGCCACGTCTGAGAAAAGGGACGCAGCCGCCAATAAAGTGAAAGCGTGGTATGAGGCGCTTTTACAAAAAAAAGCATTTGTCCAGGTGATAAAGTTTTTTTTTTTTTTTGTAAAAGCTTTGAGAAAGTGCAGCATGGGGCAGTTTAAAAAAAAAACAGAATAAATGGTAAATAAAACAAACCTGCAGCTGCGTTCAGCGGCGCAAATAAACCAAAAGACGCGGCTGACACATGCTATGGGAAAAAAACAAAAACGCTGTGAGAGAGCGTGTCCTGCCATTTAACAAAATACTGCTCAGAGGCTGTAATTAAAGCCTACAGAGTAACAACACAAGTAATGGGGGGTGTTGCCATGGGAGGTTACAAAATGAGACAATGCAGTACTAAGGAGGGACTACTAAGCCTATTGAAAAATGAAAAGACACAGTTTCCAAGGGACAATGACACAAGTCAATGAAAATTATGGGCACAGACTGGGCGGAGCTACAAGTCCATACCTCAATACAGCATGCCTCTCAGAGCAGCGCATGTGCTGCCAGGCTTGACCATAAAAAGAGGTTCTCATGGGAGGGACAAACTCGAACTGGATTGCTTAAAGCAAATAGACAGCAAGCTACTGGGATTTATGAACTACAAAGCTGATAGTAAGCATTGGGTGAAATGCATTTCCAGGGAAGCTCTCAGAATGCCCACTAGCAGTTGTAAGCGCACCAGACAGCTGTGCTGTCTGGTTTCAACCTAAAAACAGAGATATGCGGAGAAAGGGGTGAAAACAAACACTCAATATACATTTTTAGCCAGGAAATGTAGGGTGGTGGAAGTAAAAGGCACAAGGTGGTATTTTGGTCAGGCAGCCTTGGTATTTGGCAACCACAGCATTTAGCAATGATAGCCAGGAGGCCTTTAGCAAAATGTTGGCCTTCTGCATTAATGTTTATTTTTCTAACAAATTAAGCACTGCCTTACCCCCCCCCCCCCCCCCCGCCCCCTCGCCCCCCTTCTATCTGTGTACTGATGGGAGTACGCTCAGGCTGAGGTGTTTTTAAAAGTCCTAATCACTTAATGTATGTGTGACTTTTTGTCTACCTTTTTGTGTATTCAGTTGTCTTAAGTGGGGCATTGTCTATTTCATACCACTGTGAGCTGCTCATTACACAGTGTGATTCAGTGTGAGTTTGGGTTTCCACTCTGACTACGGTGCTAGTAATTACCGCCTCGGTTGCTGCTCGCGAGACAGCTTCAGGTGACATGGCACACCCCAAGAAACTCAATGCAAGAATGTTTGTGAAAATAATACAGGTGTTCATAACAATCATCAACAAATACTTTACTGTGTTTTGCCGTAAGAAAGTACATTATTAATTTGGGTGGGTGACTACTCATCGTAAGGAATAGTCATACTCTTGTCTGGCTGAACCCTTAAAGTCACTAAACTAACCTGAACTCAACACCCGGTAGCTCTGGCACAGATCAGAGAGGCTTAACTTAGGCCAATGCGTAAAGTGTTCATGCAGTATCAAAACTGTTGTTAAGTCAGACTGCAAAAATCCCAAGCCAAATTAAAAATGTGAGTAAAATTAACAAAATGGCATGAAAATGACAAAAATTCAATAAGGGGAACTGGAAATATGCACTTTAAAGACTTAACGGAAGAGAGCAGCACAAAGTGCCAATGATTGTCTATGGTTGCAGTAGACCGGGGCCTATATGAAGTTTGAGGCTGACCATAATGGAGCATACACCAACCAGCTTCGTCCTGGTTAAAAGTTTTACCTTCTGATGTAGTCCTTAAAGCCCCAATCAACCACAGGAGTAGACTTCTAAAGCTCCCCAGGACCTCAGGGGAGGCAGCTAGACACTCGGAGCGTGTCCACAGAGGCTAACAACAGGGACTAGTCCAGGTCCATTTGCCAATGGTCAGCTGGGTACTACCAGGAAAAGGGTTCTTGTATCAATCAATCAGTGTTTGTAAAGCGCAACTAATCACCTGTGAGGGTCTCAAGGCACTGGTGATCCATCTGGGCTCTGAGGTTCAGCCAAAGAGCCAGGTCTTGAGGTCTTTCCTGAATTGGGTCAGCAACGGGGATTGCACGAGGTGGAGTGGGGGGGGGAGGGGGGGTGTTCCAGGTCTTGGCGGCGAGAAAAGAAAAATAACTTCCTCACGTACTGGTCTTGCGAATCTGTGGGATGGCGACCAGAGCCAGTTGGGTGGAGTAGAGGTGTCTCATGGGTACATGGAATGAGAAGCTGAGGTTCAGGTATATTGGTCCGGAATTGTGGAGGGCTTTGTAGGCATGTGTAAGGAGTTTGAAAGTGACTTTTTTGTTGACCAAGAGCCAATGGAGTTCTTAAAGGTGTTCGGTGATGTGGCTTTGGTGGGGGATGTTGAGGACAGTCTGAACGTTCTGTAGTTTCCTGAGGAATTTCTGGGTGATGCAGTGTAGAGTCTGTTGCCGTGGTTGAGTGTGCTTCTGATGAGCGCTTGGTCGACCGTGTTTCTGGATTCAGTGGGGATCCATCTGAAGGCTTTTTGAAGCAGGCAAAGCATGTGGAAGCATGATGAGACTGCATTGATCAGGCCGTTCTTAGTGAGCAGGGAGTCCAGTATGATACTGAGGTTCCGTGTGTGGTCTGTGGGTGTGGGGAGGAGGGGGTTGCTTGCGCTGCGGGCAACCAGGAGTCATCCCAATCAGAGGTGGTGGCCCCAGGATGAGGACTTTGGCCTTGTCCAAGTGGAGCTTGAGGTGGCTGTCTCATCCAGGTGGCAACGGTCTTCATTCCATCGTGGAAGTTGTGACTGGTGATAGTTGGTTCGTTGGTGAGGGTGTAGCCTATATTATCCTTGTACCTTGAATAGGAGCCCAGCCTCATGACCCTTGGAATCCATGTCTTTGTCCTGGGTATGAGAGGAGGCAGGTCCAGCCCCTTTGGGGTTCCTCTCAGGTCACAGAAAGCAAGTCCAGTCTTCTTCTGGTCTTTTGCAGGTCCATGAAATATTCTGAAGCAGGTGCCTGGAAGTTCCACATTTAGGCCTGGCACTAGCTAGTGGGTGAGAATGACTCCGGGTTGAACTCTACTCACTTTTGCACATTTTCAAGTTGGAGAAAGTCTTCAGCCACACTAAACTTGGATACTGAGTGCTATGTTACTGTGTTGAGGGTGCTACGGTAATCCTAATGTCATCCCACATCAAATTCTAAAATCTAGTTTGAGGCTGCTACTGTACCCACAAAAAAACCCAGGGACAGAAGTCTGGTAGGAAAAAAGAAGAGTCTTTTGGCAACAAGCCAGGATCCTCAAGATTTGTTTTGGCACCCTCTTCTCCTGCCTGTGTTCTCTAAAGGTTATACATAAACCCAGGAAACAGAAGTCTGGTAGGACAAAATCAGAGTCATGGAACAACCTGTCAGTGAATATTCTTGGCATCCTGTTCTCTCCTCCTTCAAGTGTGCCCCAAGTGTTTTATGTGAACCCAGTAGACCTGTTAAGCAGGCAAGATTTGACAGTCTAATGTCAAAAAGGATGTCCCTGCATATTTTGCAAACTTCAGAGGAGTCATCTCTACTTATACTGGTTAGCCTATTTTTTGCTACTGGGAGGTACTTCACAACTGCTCACATCTATTCAAGGTTAAGAGAGAAACTGGATAAAATGTTTCAAAAATGGATTCCAAACCCTCAAATCCACTTGCACAATTTCAGATGACCTTAGCCACTGGTGCAGCTCCTACAAAATGTCCTTCCTGCCTATAGCACCCTTCATGCAAAATGCCCAGCAGCACTTGAATACCAAACAGTTGCTCCTTCTTCCGCAACATCTTGCTCAGCAATTACAACATAGCCAATTTCTTATCCTCGGGTAACCTCGCTTCTGTGGTAACAGAAATAATCTCAATACCAGGAAAAGTCAGAAGATCCCTCTCTTCCTACCTCAAGCTGTGCCCTTACTGCCCTTATAACTCTGTCCCCACCACTTGCTATTTTAAAACTCAACTGGCCTATCCTCTGACACCCAAACTGTCCCCACCTGGCATAGTGATCGATGTGCCTCACTTATCCAGAAAGAGACTCCTATCTTCCTTCCCCCTACTATCTACCTTTTCCAAATGCCACTGCAAACTATTCGATACAGCTCCTGCTGTCTCCTGAACTTTCCCACATGCCTGAGGCGCGCAAATGCCTGCTTCTCTGGCTCCATTGAAGAAAGAGAAATTCCCATTGATGCCGCACCCTCCTTCTACCCCACCGGTGCTGTGCACTCCTCTGTCCTTTAAGGCCAGATGTCTACTGGATCTCTGTACGACCACCTCCTGCCCATTGTAGGACAGCGAGCCATTTCTTGGGGAATCCTCGGCAGAAGTCTGGTGATATCCCTCGTAGCCACGGCCGCCTGCATTTCTGTGACTTACTTGATACCTTTCGTTGTCACTAGGTACAGGTGCTCCAGGCCTTTGCATATAGCCATGCAAAAAAAGCCTCATGAACTCAGTGATGTCTTTGTGACCTTAGAGGTATCAAGCAGTCCATGGAATTGGGCTCAGTAATCAGATCTACACAGATCCCTAGTTTTGGCTTTATTCCTTTCTAGAGGTGTTAATCGGTTACTAATATAGGGATCAGACTAGCCCGACACATTTGCCTTTCTGGGAAGTTCTTTTTCATGACTTCTACTATTTTAGACTGCTTCTCCACTAATAAATAGGGAGGTTGGTACTTCTGCATTTTCACCACTTCCACATGTGACAAATTCAGATTGTAGTTAATGCTTGTTTGTTCATTAAAGTCCTGTAACTAGCAGCCTTTCTACCTTTGCCAGTGAATAGTGTGCCAAGATGGCATCTTCAGCTGCTTTGATGAACTTTAAGCTGTCTGCCGTTGCTTTCAAATGCTTTATAAGCTGGTTCTCTGCAGAGGGGACTGTCAGCTCAGGGTCCCATGTGCCACTGCTAGACATGGCTGCCGCTGTGTCTTTAGTCGCATTTCCACTTTTCAGACCTCAGACCTCTGCTGCAAAGCTAGCCTCTTTCACTGGATGTCGTTGTCTGTTGTACAAAGGAAGGTCGCTTTCAGGATGCTGGTCCCACACACTCGCTCATACTCTTGCACACTTGCTCACTCTCTTGCACATTGTTGCACACACTCACACAAGTGCACACACTTAAGTCTCACTGCTTTACTTCCAGAAACACTCGCTCCTCTACCCCGGCCTTTGTGTCCCACAGTCACTATCCTGCGCACTCTAGTGGACCCTCACACCCAAAGACTCACAGCTCACTGATCGCGCCGAAGGTGCACCACACAGCGGTGCCTCCTCTGTTATGACGGCGGCGCGTCGACCCAGCTGCCAAAAAAAAATGAAACGATAAACCCTTGTTTATTATTGTTTTATTTTTTTTCTCTCGGAGCTGAGGCTTGGGGGCTGGCGAGGGTGAGGACAGGCTGGTGGAGGAGTGGTTGCACTGCTATTCAGTGCGCATGGCGTTCTGGCCCGCCGTCTTGGGTTGGCCAAACCGCCATGCACACTGAAGCGCTCTCCAACTCGAGCTGCTTTGCCAGGTCAGAGAGCAGGCACAGGTTCCCAGTCTAACTGGTATTTCAAATCATCTGTGCTCAGGCTCATCCTGATGCTACTTTCAGCAGCGTGAAAGCAGCGTCCTGATTGGCCACAGTGCACTTTGGAAGCCAGTGGTGCAGAAGCAGCTACGTTTTTTTATTTTTTGGTTGCCCCCCACCTCCCCTCCCCCCCACTCTATCAACACACTAAAGTGCCCCGTTGAGTAATATACTAAGTCCTATAGCTGGGCTGTACAATAGTTTTTTATTTGCTGATCTCATGTCCGCGACCTTGCTTGGCCAAACGAGTGACCTTAGTAGCGGCAGCTGGTGTTTCCAGTGCTTGCAATTGGTGCACTGTGCACGCCAGCGATTACAGCTATGTTTGGTAGATGAACTCTATCTAGTGGCCTCTTTCTCCCCTTCAGACATTTCTAAATGGTGACTAGTTTAAGTCCGCATGATTTAGCAAGAGGAAGCACTTCTGCTAAACGTGCCCATGAGCTGGAAATCACCCTTGTTCGTTTTTGTGTTTTAAAACGCACTTCCTGTTGGACATGGTATAGTAGTAGATCCTCAGCTGCACGAGAAGCATGCAATGTAAAAAGCAAGCTACCTTTATGGCGACTCTTTCGCCTAATTCCTGGATTCTCAACTCTGACTGGGCCTGAAACTGCTGCTCAAAGTAGATCAGAGATGTGTAAGGCTGGTACAGCGCATGCCTGGAGCTGCATCTACAATGCTGCACCTTTCCTTGCGAAGATGCCCAACTACTGCAGTTATTTCTTTAAAAAGGGCCAACAGTATTGACAGAATTATTTTTCTACCAATAGATTCTTTGTGTCTCATAGTACCAAGCTTTTTTGTAGAATCCACAGTATTACAAGCATCCATCAAAGCCAATAGGTCTCATCTCTGAGAAATATAGGGTTTTCCAATGGTTTTAGCAATATGATACATTGCATACTTTACTTAACTAAAGACTTAATTTGTTAGCGTTAGTAAACTCTTTGCTTTAGTGAAACTTTGTATTGAAATTGACTTTACCAAGTATTGGCAAAGGCAAGGTACAATTGAGTTCTGGTAGAGGAGGGTGCTCATTATGGGACACAATTGAGAGCTCTGGAGCTGAGGCTAATGGTAGCTTGAGTCCGTAAACCATAACAGTGTTCAGATTGCATGCTCATCCAATCCTTGACCTCCACCCAGAGCTCTGAGCTTTCCTTAGCTCTGATGGAATGGAATGTGCACGGAAAGGATATCTTCCTTCAATCACTGGTAATACAGGAGGTAATCCATCTAGCTTGGATGGCATAGGATATATGCTTGCCTACATCAATATATCAGAGTTGTGTAAAAAAAATCTGATCACAAGAATGCTGATCTTTGCTTATACCCAGAAAAAAGTTAAATACCTTCAAGATGAAACACGATATGTCATAGGTACCATTGGTTCCAAAGAAAACAAGATATGTATCCGAGGGAAGCGAGTTTTAAATATAAAATAGCTTGTTTTTATGTTACGCTTCATATAGCATTGTTGTAAATTTTAAGCGCAGTCACAAAGTGTTCCTATTATCAAATGTATTGGTAGTACAGCCAACTCACTGAATTACCTGCTGTTGTCTCATTGAGTATCAAGTTTGTGGTCAGGGATCCCCCCAGCCTCCTCCTGCACCTCAGAATATTGCACTGTTTCCTATCCAGATTATTTCATCTCCATTGTCAGAATGCGCAAGGACATCTCTAATTTCATGTGCCTCCTGTCTGACTTCTAGCATTTCCTGCCACAACGTCGGTGCTCCCAGCGGCAATCCACCCTTATTGGCCTCCTGTCTGAGGTCTCCAGTGGGCCTTCTGACATGGCAGCTGCCCCCCTGTGGTCAGGCAGCCGGTCAGTCTCCACACAAAACACTGAGGTTGACAGAGCTGACCAATAATGTTGTTGGTTTCAGTGATCCTTAACACTTGCATCCTACTGAAAGTGCTTTCTGGTGCAGGTAAAGAGTTCCCAGGCCCTTTTCACCAAGCGTGTGAGGTCGGCCGTCATTCAGCTTCACATAACTTAACAAACTTTGCAGGCACTCTATTTACCTTGAATTGTTCCGCTGAAGTGGCGGCTGCTAACTGGCCCACTTGAATAAAGTTCCTCTATTTTATGCATGCACATAACCTTACTCTGACATCCTCTGCTTGTGTCAAGTGTGTGTGTACATATCTAGTGTGTAACATGTGCGTGGTGATAAGGTGTGTGTATGAATATGCATGAATAATAGTCTAGTGGATCTCTTTAGGATGCCCTTGGCCTGGTACAGTACAAGATGGAGAGGGAGGACTATACTCTTGGATAGTGGAACTGTATTGATGGCATTCTTGTAGCTGATAGGGGTGATCGACATATTGGAGTAAGGAGGATGGGGACAGAGCTATTATTAGAAAATCCATGAGGCCTTTTGTGAGAAAGCAGCTGCTGATTAGTCTTCTTGAGCACTGCCATCTGGTGGATGTTAGGGGTGGAGGGCGGCACTGCAGACTCTGTTCACGGAGGTGAGGAGGCCTCTAGGTAAGTCCTGCCCCTTTGAGTGTCCTTGAATGCTCCTTATGTTGGGCTGATGATATCCAGATACAGAAAGCTCACAGCTCTTTGTGTATCTGTTGTGTGGGCTCCAGGTTACAGATCGCTTCAGTTCTACCTGCTGTGTGAATATCACACTACAAAAAGGTTGTGTCTGAGGAGGATACTTGAAAGAAGAACCACCCCAAACTCATTCTACAGTTTCAATGGATGCACAACCTCTGTCCAGAAGCTGTATCTAAATGTGAGACCCATACTACCCCAATTTGATCCAGTTTCAAGTTGATTATCACCATGAAACGGGCGCTCCCTAGAGCTCTTGAAGTACTGCTGTGAAACCAGGCCTGGTGCCTAGCTGACAGCTAGTCTCTCAAGGTGAAGGGACATCACCTACAGTCTGTTCTTTCTAATCGAAGAGCTATGTATCTGTCCTGAAGCAACTGCAAACCTGCCTCCTGAGAGAGTGAAGGAGTCGGCCTAGCAGGAGGAGAGAGGCCTAGCGTGTTCCCAGTGACTGGGCTGTCCAGCGATAGACTGCTGAAGAGTGAGCAAGGCATGACTTGTGGGCCCCCCTTGTCTCTCAGCCCAGTTCCAGGTGGGAACCACAATGCTGGGCTTCGGCCTGCCTGGTATTTATTCCTGACTGTGCCCATGCTTCGAGAGATCCATTCTCTTCCTACTCCGGCTACTTTCTGGGGTCTTCTTATTGCTTCTGTGCTGAATGAGGGTCCACATACAGGTTCCTAGGCTACCTGCTTCAGGCTGTGGTCCACCTGGGCTATCTCCTCTTGTGTGGTGTGCTAGGCAGGGGCATAACTCAAGCCCCTGCAGCCGATTTGATGCAGTTGGGTTCTCAACCCTTCAGGAGCACCAAAATATTTGTAAGGGGCCCTATTCTATCCCACGCCCAATGAATACCTGTGAGATATGGGAGACTCAGGCCGTTCTTCACATTCTGCAGATGGTAGTGTTTTGTGTTATTCCACTGATGCTGGAGTGAGGTTACCTTTGCTGATTCCATATGTTCTCTTCAGCTTCTTAGTGGCTTCGCGATTGTTCCCCACGTGGTTGGATCTCGGGGTATGCTAATTTATGCTTGGGTGGCCTTGCTGGGATTTTGGTAGGGCCTCTGTCTTTAGATTCAGGGAGCTTTTCTTTTATTGCTCTCTTCTGGTGGACTTTGTCCTGGGTTCAATCGACCTCTTGCTTGTTTACTCTGGGAAGGTTTCTTTGAGGGGTTGGCTCTCTGATCCCCGGAGAAAGTAAGCTCTGTCCCTTGACTTCCAGGTTGGTGGCTCTTTCCTTTTGGCACTCCTTACCCTCTTAGATTTTTGCATCTTCCTGTGATTGTATTTTGCACTCACCTCCAATTTGTGTCACTACTTTTTTTCTGACCTGCTTTTGGAGTGGGTAACTTTTTGTGCACCAGATCGTTGGGCTGGATACTCGATGGTCCCATCTCAGTCTCTGCAATTCCTCTGGTGGGCTTGTTGATTTTCTATGCACATAGTTCCTCTAATGCTTCTCTTCCAGTTGGGCCAGTTGGTGAGCTTTTGGCCTCTTCCCCTTCTCTCCGTTTACCCTGGTGTGCTTGTTCTTACTCTGTACCTGTGGTTTATTGCAAGACCTGATCTTGCCTGTGGTCAGTCCTGCTCTCCTCCCAGTTGAAGTTTGTGGGCTTCTCCCTGTAATGGGTGCAAGGGCCTTCTCTCTGGTTGGGCCCTTGGTATGTGCTTTCTTTATGGCTTCTAGATCTTTGACGAGGCACCACTCTGGCCTGATCTGGTACGTGTTGGCCCTTTGGTGTCTGAGAGTGCTCCTCTAGTGGTGTGATGGGTCATAGCCCTCACCTTTCTAGGCATAGGCTTGCTGCTCGGGCTGGCAATGGGTGCTTCTTCTAGAGCTGCGGCCTTGTTTGTCAGGCTGCCAGGTTGTCATCACCTAACTATTTTTTACGTTTATCAACTAAATATTCAAGGCCTCCTGTAGGCATTGTATTTGCATGCGGTCTGTTCCCTTGTGAGTTAGGGTCCCTGTGTCCTGGCCCCGTTGGGTATCTGAAGCCATGCTGCCGGCTTTGAACATCCTTGCATACTTACATAAGATGAAGTGGTAATGTCCCAGTTACCTACCTGTAGTCTTAATTGCCGGGTCCTGGTCTTGAGCTTCCTTCTGAAACCCTCGTCTGTTCTGGTTTTCTGTAGGTTTTGGGGTGGTTGGTGCTTGGTATCAGACCGGCGACTTCTGTAGTGGTTTGGAGTCTTGTGGGTGAAAGGATCCTGCCAAAGTCATAGAAATGGCATAAGAACGACCTTCTCCAGGTGGAAAAAGGAAAACGTATTTATTTCCAGTTAGGAAACAGAGGGTATTGATCGCAGATGAGACATACCTTCATAGTATGAACTGCGACGAGGTTACGCCTAATAACAATTGCGCATTCAGAAAGCAAATAGGTCTGGCATCTTTGCTTCTTTGTTGATCTGTAGTGTGTGTGCGTTTTCGTGTAGATGGATTCGCAGGTCAATGCAAGAATGAATCCGTGTGTAGATTAATGAGTTTAGGCGTGGCTACCTGCATAAGTGGAAGGATGGGTGCATGAATAGAGACATGAATATTTGAGTGCGTGCAAAAATGGATGAGTTCAAGAATACATTTGAATTGGGTGCAATACATATGCTTATTTATAGGTACTGATTGTAGTTATTTTTTATAGATTGGGATTTAAATAGGACAAGGCACATGAGCACTTTTAACTCTTGAAGACATTGGTGTTCCTGCAGTAGACAAAGTCCTGTTGTTTTAATATTTTTCAATGGCAGTGAGGCTAGCTGGCGGTGACAGCTGAACCGGGTGCCGTCTAAGCACCTTCGGTCATGCCACAGCTGTGGTGAGGGTGGACTGGGCAGCTGTACCTGGCGCGCAGCCCTTGGTTGGTGCTAAGTATGGATTGCACTCCCTCCCTTGTGGTGGCCTTTGGTGGGCCGATGGAAGAACAAGGTACCGGTCGTCCTGACCCAAATATACACACTGAAGCGTAAATCAAGGATAGCAGCACTGCCAGCTGCATCACATGCACCCCACTCCCAGGTGCAGCATGACTGCAGCGAGGGCATGGTCCTGTCAACCAGTGCGACATGGCCAACATCTTCCACAAACCAAGCATCTCCTCAGTAGATGGTCTCAGAGCCTTCCTACTCCTGTCAGGGGATGCGGAGGGGCCGCCCTTCCACGCCACAAGAAGCAGTAGGTGCAGAGCCTTGGAGAGTACGGGGACAGTCTTGGGAGTAGAACTTCTTTCTTCATGGATGCCAGGGGTGGGGCTAGCACTGCTTGAATCAATAAAGTTAAAGGAGGCCCCCTTAACTGTCAACTTTGGGACAGGGGAGATAGCGTAGGAAACCAAAGAACGTCCCACAGGTTTACCACAAAATGGGTAGGAAATGGAATAGTACTGTATAATGCGTTTTACAATATTTAGCAATACCAGTCATATACTTCTACTGGTTACCAAAGCATAAAATACAAATCATAAACACAATGTTGTACTCAGAAGACCACCAGAAGCTATAGATGTAGCAGCAATAAAGCACACAATACGTCAAATGTAAAAAACAAATCAGAAAATAGTGTTTTAGAAAAATATATATATTTTTGTCAATTTATTCAAAGAAGCACATTATCAGCACAATTACAACAAATCGTTAAAAACCATACAAGTAGTAAGTTATAACATTTTATAAAAAGATTTTAAAAAACATCACATAAGCATCAGGTTAAAAAGTTCGAAGGAACAGGGGTCGACGCGGCGTTTCGGTTACAGGTAAATAGACAACCTTCTTCAGGACCAAGTTCTAGAAGGAAACATATAATTACTATTCTTTGCAAACCCGATTTTTCATACAGAGTCATTTTCTAAAACAACATTTTTTCTTAAGCTCTAGCATTTTGACAAACGGTGCAGTTATTGCACTTTGAAAAATGGTGAAAGAGGTGGTTGGTTGTTACGGTATTGCTAAAGTGCATCGCGCATTAGTACTGATACCATTTCGTGGGTCACTATGTTGCCTATCATAGTGATAAAGGAAATCACTTATGTGGGTAGGTGTTACTCGTATTCCCCACTATAAGGTTACCTTGCATGATTAATGTTACTGGGAGTGCCTGAATTCTTATCTAGGGCACTTGGTGAATCGCAGTTTGTATATTTGCGAAAGGGGATAGCTTTTTTTACTGTTGTACCCACTTCAAAAATTACCTTAATAATTTAAGTAGCCTCCAAATAAATCCAGGAGGGCACTGAGCCGGTTGTATGATCCGGTAGTGAACTGGAAAAAGTTCTCACTGTTATAGTATAATTCGTCGGGGTATCTGTAAATGGCAATGAGGTTATGTTTTATATTTATGCTCTATGCATAGAGAACGTAAAGTAGTGATGAGTCAAAATTATGAATTGAAAATTACTACCTTGAGATTACATAGGGATAACCCTTGTTCTGGTAGTAGGAGCCACCGATATATATTTCCTGTGTTGCTGTAAATAAATGCCCCTATTAGTTTATTGCAAGTAAGGAGTAATAGTCAATAGTCTACTAGTCTTTTTCGATACATAGATTAGACATTTGTACTCACCCAGATTTCAATGACTGGCAGTTGTGTATGATACACGTGTTTTTCACTATGCTGGTATAGCAGCTATTTAACATTCAATTCGTGGTGGGCATTGTCCTGCCACTGGGTCTTTGGGGATAAATTAAGAGAAAGTATCTTGTTAGGGTTCCAGTCTAGCTTACTATATGTTAAAACAGCTTTGTCCAAAGTGATCTCAATAGTTGGACTTGGAGTATCTAGTTGTATTAATGATGAGTTTTTAATAATCTAATCTCGCTGTTTTTCATGACCTTGGCTTTTATTACCTATTGTGCACATGAACCATATGTTACAGGCACCTCTTTGGTGAATGTTATCTCGCTATATTTCTTGACCTTGACATTGTGCGCATGAAGCAAGCGGAGCAGGCCCCCTCAACAGTAGTTACCTTAAACCGTTATCCAACATGTATTATTCATTGTTGGCATTTATCTAATAAGTTAAAAACCTTGCCGAATTCTAAATAGAGGAGCGTTGTAGCTGGCATGCAATCGGCCCATTAACTTTTATAACAGTTACTCCTTGTTGGCATATTAATACTTATCTTAAATAGCAAAATAGGGTTAAATTAGGGCAATGTCATGACTGGGACCTAAGTGTGCCCAGCGTATAGTTAAAAAGTCTAACAAAGCGGAAACCGGTTCCGGCGTTTCAGGCTTAATCTCCTTACCTTAGGCTTGTAATTCGGCCTCCCTGCTCCCACTCCCGTCACCGTTCGTCTTCTGTTTTCGTCTAAGCGAAGGTATCAGTGGAGGCATAGGGAAATCCCTATTTATGCTACGCGGACGCTTATTGGGCGGTAAGAGCTTCACGTCCCAATTGGTCGGCGTGCTGTCACGTGATGTGGCTGCGTCGTTTGTTTACTTTTAGACACTATCGGGAAAAGTACTTAAATATTGTTCTCTACATTTAATCTCATTAAAACGGGGCTATTATTTATGAACGCCCTAAACAGGAAAGAATAGGGTCTTAATATTATACGGGCATCGATAAATATCCAGTATTATCGCGCCGTGATTTTTATTGAGGGGATTTGACTAAATACAATCCTCACGTCCCCATTGGTTGGCGTAATGTCACATGATGTGACTACGTCATATGTTTACTTTTAGACAATATCGAGTGAAATGCTCAGATGTTGTTCCCTCCAGTTAATGTCATTGGAACCGGGTTCTGGTTTACGAACGTCCCAGCCCGGGAAAAATAAAGTTTATTATGTTTATGGGCATTGGTAAATGGCAAATTTAATCATGCCGTAAATGTTATAGAGGGGATTGGACTGAATTCAAACGTTATTGAGACACAGATACGTGTCGAAAAAGTAAACTGAGGAAGAGAACAATGAAAACATTACCAATATCAGTGTGGTGGAAAAATAAAAAATAAAAAATAAAAAAACTGTTATTTGCTAAGTACGTTGTTTTATACGTCCCTAGAGGGTATGTTAAGGATAAGCATGCGAGATTCAACCTCGTGGAGAGAGGAATGATTATCTATTAGACGCATACCAATAAGGCAAATCTGAATAGGTACAACGTTCACTTTGTGTCTGAAGGTCGATTAACCAATAAGAAGATCTCATGACATTACTGGTTGTTATATTATTTTCTCCCAGTCTTCTCTGCTATTAAGACCGGCACGGACACTGTTGCATCTAGACATAAAGAATTGCTCTCGTCTTTTCCTCTTTTGTGTTAGGTTACCTCCTCTGGTACCAAGAGTGACATGTTCCAGGCAGCACCAGCGCAGATCTTTTGTATCATGCTTCGCTGATTTCCAGTGCTCTGTTAGAGGGGCACCTATCTTATTTGTTCGCAAGGCGGATCTATGCTCGTTTAGCCTAATTCGAACTTCTCTTGAGGTTTCTCCTATATAGATTAAATTGCAGGGGCAACTTATTAAGTAGATAACGCTGGTCGTTCTGCAGTTCATAAAACTCGTTGGTTTAAGTACAGTGTCTTTGATTGTGATTGTATTACCACGAATTATATTTTTACAGTTGGTACAGCCCGAACAGGGAAAAGTGCCCGTCGGCATCGGGGCATTATCAATACATGGTTGCTTGATTGTGTTAGGTTCCCTATAGGTATGAACCAAGCTGTTTTTAATGGTTCTGTTCCTTCTATAGGAAAACATAGGTTTGGGCAGTTTATTATTTTGTTTATCTGTCACAAGGTGCCAATTCCTATTGATTATGTTTTTAAGTTTATTGCTAATGGGGTTGTAATTTGTTACAAAGATAATAGGTTGGTTGGTTTGCTCATTCTTTTCTTTTGGTTGGAAAAAATTCTCCCTATTATAGTATTTGGCGCGTTTGTATGAGTGTCTGATTAGACGTTTAGGGTAACCTCGTTCTAGAAATTTTGTTTTGAGGATACTAGCATGTTTCTCAAAATCTTGAGATGTTGTGCAGTTTCTCTTGAGTCTCAAGAATTGCCCAAACGGTATGTTGTTAACCTGGCTGGGTGGGTGATTACTTTTATGATGGAGCATTGTGTTTTTGTCGGTTGGTTTGGTGAATAATTCTACGCTCAGTGATCCATTGGTGTTCTTAATGATCAGGTCAAGAAATTCGCACCTGTCATTGTCTATATGGGAAGTAAACCTCAAGTTGTTATCTCCTAGGTTGAGCCATGTGATGAATTCTCTAAGTGTCTCAATGGGCCCCGTCCAGATAAAGAAGACATCATCTATATAACGGGACCACATTGAGACATTTTCATAAAATGGTGATACCATATTAAAAATGTGATGATCTTCAAAATTAGAAACATACAGACATGCCAGACTGGGGGCACATGTGGCCCCCATGCTCGTCCCCTTGGTCTGTCTGTATAGTTGTCTATTAAATAAAAAAAGGTTATTCTTTAATACTATGGAGATGCAGTCAATAATGAACTGTTCATGGGTATTGAGATCCCTATCTTCTTGGCTGAGCATAGCGGTAATAACTTCTATTGTGGCATTTTGAGGGATGTTCGTGTATAACGATTCAATATCTAGTGTGACTAGAAATTGAGAATGGGGGTCAAAGGCAATGCCTTCTATTTTTTGAATGATGTCTGTGGTGTCCTTTGTGTACGCTTTTTGAGATGTGACTAAAGGTTGTAGGAAAACATCTGCGTACTTGCTGAGGGGCTCAGTCAAGGACCCAATGCTGGAGACGATCGGTCTCATGGGTGGATTCTGGATGTCCTTATGGACTTTTGGGAGTCCATAGAGAGCTGGGATGATAGGATCCTGGTTCAGGAGGAAGGAATATTCCTCGTCACAGATAACATTGTCATCCCTTGCGTGTTTGAGTAAGTCCGAAATGGATAGCTTTAAGGATGTCCATTCATCCATGTGAGCTAATTTATAGTGCTCTCTGTTGGCTAAGAGGGTCAGCATTTTGGTGTTATAATCGGGGGTGTCTAATACAACAATGCCACCCCCTTTGTCTGCCGGTTTGATGGTCAGATCAGTGTTATTCTGTAGTTCATGTAGTGCCAGATTCTCATCCTTGCTGAGGTTGTGACTAATCCAATGTTTCTGTTTGAGTAAGTCGTCAACACTCTTGTCTATACTACGCTCGAACGCTTCAATGTCTTTCGGAATCATGGTAATATTAGGGGTCCATACTGATTTGTTTTTAAGACCTGATTTATTATTGCTGGGATGTTTCTCTTTGTCTTCGAAGTATATTGCTAGCCTAACTTTCCTGAAAAAGCTTTGCAGGTCTCTCTCTAGTGAATACCTATCTATGTTTGCAGAAGATGCAAATCCTAATCCCTTTTCTAATAGGGTGATTTGGTGGATGGTTAGTGTGTATTTAGAAAGATTTATTATTGGTGCCTTATTGGAGGTAATTAGTCCCAATGCTTCTGACTCCGCGTATTGGGACGTCGTTGGAACTGGGGTTTCGCACTGTAGTTCCCTCGCCCTCGGCCTCTCCCTTTCGGCTGACCGAAGTTCTGTTGGCGCTGATCCAAAAAAGGAAGGCTACTAGAGCTAGCTGTGTTAGGCGCTTCCCTCTCTTTGGTGTTACTATTGTCGTTTTGTTGTTCGTTTTCCGAGTCCGAGCTCGTATATGAGGTATCGAAAAACCTTACTCTCTTTTGGGAATTGCGCGGTTGATTCTGCCACGGTCTCCGTTGTGGCTGATTTTCCCTACTTCTCTCGTAAAAATCTTTCTGTAAATACGGATAGACATGCTCTGGGTTGTAGTTAGAGATGTCTTTCCGGAGTTTATTACTCTTTTCATTAGATAGATAGTCATTGTAGCTGGACACGTCTTTTTCTATTTCGTTGTGGTAAACCTGTGGGACGTTCTTTGGTTTCCTACGCTAGCACTGCTTGGCCAGTGTCCTGTGCACACGGGCAGCTTTCGCCAGCGGCACCCGAATTGTGGTATTGTGGCAAAGAATGGCACAGGATCAAATGAAAGAACTGAGACTAAGTAACATCTGCGACAAATTATAAGTATGTAGCTGGATGCCTTCCAATAGCTTACATTGTTGTCCTTGCCTCTCTCTCTCTCTCACACTCTTTCTCTGTCTCTCCCTACTACCCTCGATACCTCCGTTTATTCTCTCCTCCTAGTTCTCTTTTCTACATATCCCATCTTTTATTGCCTCTCCGTTTGTCTCTCCCTGCCTTTCATGATTTTACTTTAGTTGCTTCACCCTGTCTACTACTTCCTGTTTCTCTCCGTATATTTCTTTATCTACCTCTTTAGCTTTCTGTCGTTCTCTCGCTCATAATTCTGTTTTGTACTCTCTCTCTCCTGTCTTTCCCTGTCTCCCCCTATATTTCTGTGACTCTTCCTGTCCAATTCTGTCTCTTCCTCTCTTTCTGTATTTCACTGTCTCTGCTATTCTCTCATTCTGTGTCTCTCCCCTTGTCTTTCACTCTTTCTCTTCACCCCGGTGTCTTTTTAGGTTTCGCTGGGGGACGGAGCCGTTAGGCTCCTCCTCCAGAGAAATCTATTGAGTACAGTAAGCACTATGGAACACGCTCCCCCGTCCCATTGGCTAGCTCCATAAATGGAGCCTAGCCATTGGACGAGGGGCCTGTCCATCAATGCCGGACCAGACACGGGGGCGTTCCCGAGATTCTTTGGCTTTTGCCGACGTCACGCGACGCCGGGAACGCCCCCGAGTCTCCTCCGGCCGGGCCGTGCTTGCTGCTGTCCTGGGCATCGTGAGTGTTTTTCCCCGGCACGTTTCCCGCCTCCCTCCCGCCGTTCGTGTTCTCTCCCGCCCCCCTCACGCCCCCTGTGTCCTCTCCCGCCCCCTCCCGCCGTCCGTTCCTCTCCCGCCCCCCCCGTGTCCTCGTAGGTGCTGCCGCCATTTTTTTTTAATCCGCGGCTGCCCACGCCGCACTTGTGCCAATTTTCGTGTCTCACGCCCCCTGTGTCCTCTCCCGCCCCCTCCCGCCGTCCGTTCCTCTCCCGCCCCCCCCGTGTCCTCGTAGGTGCTGCCGCCATTTTTTTTTATTTTTTTTTAATCCGCGGCTGCCCACGCCGCACTTGTGCCAATTTTCGTCCTCGTTTTTTAATCCGCGGCTGCCCACGCCGCACTTGTGCCAATTTTCGTGCCACCCCGCCTTGCAGCGCAAGAAGAGAGAGAGAGAGGAGCCGGCGCCCGTGCCTGACGGTGGGCGGGGCCGGCTGTGACAAAGAAGAGCCTCGTGGGCTCCATTTCCTCTTCCCCAGGCGGGAGGAAGCTGTTCTCCAGCTCGTGGGCAGCGATGTGCAGCTTGCTCGGGTGTTCACGCCGCCCTGGGCCCTGCATGCTCACGGAGGACGCTGCTGGTGCTGAGTGAGGTGACTGCCGGTGAGTTCAACCATACAGTGCCGATCGCACCCTACCCGCCTGCTCTGTGTTCATATGACACTATCCCTGCTCTGTATGCCTTTCATGTGTCGATGTGCCTGTTCATCGCTTGCCTTCTGTGTTATCTACGTTGAATCCTGCCGGCCCTGCCTGCTGTCCTTTCTTTCTTTATTTTCCCGTATCTTACTTGTTATTATTTGCGATCCTTTTCAAGCCCAAAGGCAGTGCTTTTGTATGAATTGTCTATTAAAAAGCCCCTGAATCCTACTCTGTTCTGCAATCCTGTCAAGTAGCCTCACACCAAATGTGACGCATTTGGCTACTGCTAGCCTTTTACAGACATCGCTTCGACGCTTTGCATTCTGGGATTTGTACTGTAGATTTCCGTTATAAATATGGTCTTACACGTTGGTTACAGGGATTTGACCTTGCGGCGACATAGCTGTCACTTCACATAATAAGGCTGTTGTTTATTATTTTTGGGGAGGAGAGTGAGAGGGTCGAAGCTAAAATAGCACTATGAATGGTGTTACTTGTCGACCTACAGCGTGAAACTGCAAGTTCCAGCATGCTTAGCGATGAAGCCCGAAAGAGCAGGACTGGTCGATTGAATTCCTTATGGCAAATCACTGTTAGTTGAATAAACCCATTTCACCAATTCTTTCTGCTGTTAATCGCCCTTTTGCGTGTGAATTGTGTTTCCTGGAGGGTAAACTCCATTTCCATATGTGTACTGTATTATTTTCAAAGTGAACACTTGTGTCTTTCGTGTTGGCAGGGGACCCATTTTTAAACTGTTTGCTTGTTGTGTACAGAAAAAAAGAGTCGAGCAAATTATAAGCAGAGATAATTTGCAGTGTTTGGCTGGCTGTGTCAGCGGTTGTTTGCCTTTGTTGCTCGGTATCTGTGGCCTGCTGGAGGCCTGGCCTGCTGGATATTTGGCAGTGCACCGGACTGCTCTTGAGAGCTGCATTCCTGGAACATATTTGATGCAGCTTCTGCTGAGCAGGAAATGCCGGGATAGCTGATCAGAACGTGGATGTCCAACCTCACGCGTGGAGAGGAATACTTTAACTGTTGAGCATCTGAAATATTCTTTTAGAGTTTTCTTGCTTTTTTTTTTTTAACAGAAACCCACGTGTACTTTTCTTTAGGAATGCTGTCTGCTGAATGTGCACCTAAAGATGTTATGTTGTTGTGGTTTGCAGATTCGTAGAGCCTGCCATCACCCGATCTTCTCTTTTTTATTGGGTTTTATACGAATTCATGCCAGCCATCTGTTTTAAACTGTATTCCTGATGTATTGCTGGTTGCATATGCTTTTATGATTGTAAAAAATAGAATACAGCTTTTTGAATGGATTGGAGTCAGCAGTTTTGACATTTAAGAGAACAGGATTATGTAGACTTGGCAGAACAGCAGTAAATGCTTCAAGCATTTCTGACACATCATGTTCTTATCACAGCTGACTAGTGATGTCATCACTAGATTGTAATAGGTAGGAAAAATAGAGACTGGATTCTTTAGATGGACTGCAAGCTCTCATGTATAGTAGTGTTACTACACTGTCCTTAAATGTGCAGCTTTAGTATGCATGTTCTCTCTCATAGCAGCTTGACAGGTGCTATCAGAGCTAGACATGTCCTATTCTTTTCTATTCACATTGTTATTCTGAATCACTCAGACCTCAAGAAAGCACAACGTTGGTTCTCCGATGACGTAAAATTTAAGAAACTTGCTCTGCGTCAAGCTGAACATAGCCTTCGTCAAGAGCAGTGGCTTCAAAGGACAGCCCGGATGGGGGTAGGCGAGGGCGACATGCCCTGCCCTTCACAGTCCATGGGGTGCCTGCCATCCAGAGATAGGCAGGGAACGGTAGCCTTCATACCACAACTGCCGCTACAGGAGAGAGAAAACTGGACACTATTACCAAATCTACTTGAAATGCCTGTTGACTCAACCCCAGACGGATCTTTTCTTTGGGAGTCCGACCTCTCGCCCGTTTGTCCTCCGCCGGCTTCTGCCACAAATATTTGGCTGTTTTTCACTTTTCTCTGGCGCCCGTGAAGCCTGCGCCTATTGGTAGATTAATCATTCTTTTCGAAGAAATTCGCCCCTGGGCGCATTTCTTAAATGTTTCCCAACCTCTGGGCACACAGAGGCAGCCGGCTCACGAGCGTGCATGTGCGCAGGCCGCTCTCAAAACAGGGTGTGCCAGTACTAGCCTGGATCAGGGGTACGAGATTGCGTGAAGATACAAGCTGAGGTGAGCAGTAACCCCCCCCCCAAACCCCTCACCCCATGTCCCCCCCCCCGTCGGAGCTGGGATCGAGAGCCTGCGGGCGTGCGGTCTAAGTGTGGAGTGGGCTAAGGAACTGCTTCTGGAGGCCACACGAGCGCCTCGTTGTGCAGTGAATAAATAACATATAAAGAGCCTGGGCCTACGTGAGGTGCACTGGTCCTGCCAGCAGGGGGAGTCTGGAGCTGGTGACTGCCGCCGCTGCAGTGAAGGCGGGCCCCTGTGTACCCAGTCCCGGAGGTAGTGAGTGCGGCGCGGCCTAGCCCCAGTTAATGGTGGCAGAGGCGGATGCAGGCCGGGTGCGGGCGGCGTCCCGTGAGCTGCAGAAAGGTGATAGGGGGCGTGGGTGGTGCCGGAATTCACTGCGTGCGGCTCTTGGGATTATGCTCTGGGGCTCTGTGTGTGGGCGTCTGGCTCTGTGTGGGCGTCTGGCTCTGTGTGGGCGTCTGGCTCTGTGTGGGCGTCTGGCTCTGTGTGGGCGTCTGGCTCTGTGTGGGCGTCTGGCTCTGTGTGGGCGTCTGGCTCTGTGTGGGCGTCTGGCTCTGTGTGGGCGTCTGGCTCTGTGTGGGCGTCTGGCTGTGTGTGTGTGTGCCTGGCTGTGTGTGTGTGTGTCTGGCTGTGTGTGTGTGTGTCTGGCTGTGTGTGTGTGTGTCTGGCTGTGTGTGTGTGTGTGTCTGGCTGTGTGTGTGTGTGTCTGGCTCTGTGTGTGTGTGTCTGGCTCTGTGTGTGTGTGTCCGACTGCGTGTGTGTGTATTTGTGTGTGGGGCTCTGTGTGTGAGCAATGCCAATAGCTCTAACTTTTCCAAAGGCGAAACCATTGCATTGTAAATGCTTGTTGTATCTCTTGCTGTTTCTCTTTCTCCAGTCTCTCTGTCATTGTCTTTCTCTGTGTCCAAGTCCCACAAACTGTCCAGCCACCTGGAGGTACCGAAATGCCTGGGCCTAATGGTGCCCCGCATCTGAGAGGACACAATTGTGCTGTGGCCACAATTGACTGTGCAGTTCCACGAACAGAAGTGCATTGATGGCCACAGTCCGCTCCAGCATCTGCGGGGACACATGCGTTTTGTGGCAACAGTCTGTCCTGTCATGCGAGGGGGCAGAGGTGCAAGCATCTCCTGTTTTACCTCCTGTGGGGACAGATGTGCATTACGGCCACACACTGTCCCTCGCCAGTGGAGACAGAAGTGCCTTGTTGGCCCAATCTTTGAAGCATCTGCGGGCTTAGGCATACCACGTGGGGGCAAACATGTCCTAGCATGTGCAGGGATAGTAGTGCGTGTAGGTCCATTCTGTCCCTGCATCTGCAGGAAGTTTGAGGAGTGAGGCATGCTCGGAAGTGTGTGTCTGTGTGTCCCTGTCCGTCCGAAACAGGGAGGAGGAATGTAGGCGGAGGAGACCCATGATGGAGTACGGATTTGTTTGGTCCACAGATACAATGTTAACTCCTAACATCAGCTTTAGTTTCCAAAGTCTTCAAGCGTCAAAGAGTGTTTCAGCCCTCTGGTCGCCCTCCCTGCACCTCTGGCTACCAGGAGGACGGTAATTTAGACCCCACGTCCCCAACGTGTGTAATCTGTGTTTCCATGGAGCCTGCCGGGCTCTGGGACAGGCATGGGGTTGGATGATGGGGGAAGGGAGGGTTGCTGCACGCACCCTGGCATGTTGAGTGATGGAATAATAAGCAGGGTCCTGTTATCTCTCTCCTGCAGGCTAGCCAACTCAGCGTCTACAAAGCCTTCGTGGATAACTATAAGGTGGCCTTGGAGACCGCAGAGAAGTGTCAGTCCAACGACCAGTTCAAGCAGATTTCTAAGGTGAGTGAGGCCCCCGAGGAGGAGGCAAGCATGTGCGAATGCCCGTCCGTAGGTGCAGGAGAGCAGTATGAGAGGGTCATTCCTTAGGATGGTGGAATAGCCACCTCTGGAGGGACCGTAAGTGATCTAGGAGACGCATGTTACTGTTCGTTGTTCCAGATGCACCCACTCGCATTGTGTGTGCTATCGGCAGGCTTTAAGTGGGATGAATAAACTGCAGGGTCTCTCGAAGGGGCGTGGCCAATACAATTAAGGGCGTGGCTTAAAACACTTCAACTAAATGTTTGTGCTTAGCATAGTTTGCCGCCCGACTTGTATTTTGCTGTTTCTGTCATTGCATCCAGATATATAATACAAGTCACATCATACCTACAGCAAGTCAGGACTATTGCTTTGTCAATGGTTATTTGCATAAGAAGCAGAAACTATGACTTGTATATAATATTGAAAAAAGGTTCCCATTAAAGTCCTGGTGACACCACAATAATGTTGTTGCTCCTTCGTTTCAAAAAGAGAAGGAAAATCCAGAGAGACAATGACTCTTTAAAACATTTCCCTTCCCCTACAACCTTCACCTGACTCAGGCCCCCAAACCCCTATTGGGCTCACCCTGCACTCACACAGACATCACTCACCCTGCACTCACATAGGCATCACTCACCCTGGACTCACAAAGGCACACTGGTCAACTTTCACTCACACAGGAAACGCTCACCCTGGACTCACACAGGGACACTGCTCACTGCTCACCCAGCACTCACACACACATCACTCACCCTGGACTCACACAGGCACACTGCTCAACCTGCACTCACACAGACATCACTCACCCTGCACTCACACAGGCACACTGCTCAACCTGTACTCACAGAGACATCACTCACCCTGCACTCACACAGGCACACTGCTCAACCTGCACTCACAAAGGTCAACTTTCACTCACACAGGCATCACTCACCCTGGACTCACACAGACACACTGCTCACTGCTCACCCAGCACTCACACACACATCACTCACCCTGGACTCACACAGGCACACTGCTCAACCTGCACTCACACAGACATCACTCACCCTGCACTCACACAGGCATCACTCACCCTGCACTCACACAGGCATCACTCACCCTGGACTCACACAGGCACACTGCTCAACCTGCACTCACACAGGCACACTGCTCAACCTGCACTCACAAAGGTCAACTTTCACTCACACAGGCATCACTCACCCTGGACTCACACAGACACACTGCTCACTGCTCACCCAGCACTCACACACACATCACTCACCCTGGACTCACACAGGCACACTGCTCAACCTGCACTCACACAGACATCACTCACCCTGCACTCACACAGGCATCACTCACCCTGCACTCACACAGGCATCACTCACCCTGGACTCACACAGGCACACTGCTCACTCAGCTCTCACACACACATCACTCACCCTGGACTCACACAGGCACACTGCTCAACCTGCACTCACACGGACATCACTCACCCTTCACTGCACTGCACTCAATAGGTTTCCTTTATTACAGCCTGTCTAGGCCTGACATTGCCTGGTGACAGACTACAGTAGATAACACCACGTCTGCTGGGGCCTCTGAGCAGGTGGGGGTGCTTAGCACAGACCCGAGAATGCAAGCAACCTCCCCACAGACACTGGCATTATTGTAGTTGTAGGCTGTTAGTCACTGCATGCGAAGACGTTCAGCAATTGCCCCCAGCTGTGTTTGCGCCCCGAAGACTGACATCATTCAACCACGATCTGTTAGAGTCAGGAAAACCAAAACAAACATCGACAAATAAGTTTCCTGGCTCCCCATGAACTTGTCTCCAAAAGGTAGTAATGGGCTAAAATCTAAATGCGCTTTATTTTCATCTGGTATTCCATCAAAGAAGAACCTGTTCCCCTGACTCACCCTCTCCCCCCTCCAACTTTCTCTCTCCTCTCTGGGTGTGCTGTGTTACTAGAAGCCCTTTGCAGATGTGTAAAGAGAGGTTAATACCGTTAATTTGCAGCTTACACACGCAAATGCTTTTCACCTACAGCAAATATTGATCCACTCTAAGTCCGTTTGTGTGGTTTGCACGCTTCAATTTGATTTCACACACACCCTTACAATCCTTGCTTCTCTCTAGTATTCACAAGCAAAGCATTGACAATACTTTGCAGCTATTTCTCTCTTCACCCCTTATGGCTCCCAGAGCACTTCACAGCTGTAGTGAGCTCCCTACATGCTTTGCTGGCATACAAAGCTCTTTCCTAAAACCCCACGTATTTTTCCTATTTACCACCTAGCTTGTCAATGCTATTTCGTACTTTGGATTTTGAAACCATTTGTATGCTAAAGCACCCAAGTAAATACTCACTTTTCTTCTTTTGACTAAACGTAACTTCTATATTTCCATTTAAAGCAATAATACGACGAGACAAACAATTCGATTCAGCAGAGTAACAGAAACATCTTTGTACCTACAAATGTAAACTAGTCTTTAGTTTTACGAGAAAAACTGGTGCATCATTTCCAAAAATGAAGCAAAAAGGAGAGTTAACATGCAAATTTAGTTTAACAGATGATATGGCGGTGTTAAACCTCAAACTTCTTGTTCCAGACAGACACCAGCGGGGGTACCTGGCTCGCCTTGGGGTAGCTAAAATGACGATTCTGTTGGGACTTTTCTGGAAGGGTGAAACTAAGTGAACACCTCCTTCGCGCTGGGAACCGTCTTCCCCAACTCTTGCAATACTTGCGGTCGTGCCGTGGGGGTCGTCATGTGTCCTTGCTGTTGTTAGCCTGGAACAGGTTATCAACGGGGATAAGCAAACAGACAGAAGTGTGCCCAGAACGGCTGGCAGGGCCGGGAGACGTCAGTCAGGTCGGTGTCAGGCGTAGTGGGCGGCCGATTGCCGAATCACTCCCAAAACTCCGTCTCTAGTCTTTACATAAATCACCCACCACCAGGAGAACTCTAGTCTTAAAGCAACGTATGCTTATATTAGCCTGGGTCATGTCGCGCAGGGCCGGGGGTTAAAATGAAACATTTTAAAATTTACCAGGTCCGCGCCGTCTGTGCTCCAGGGTCCAGGTCCCATTGCTGTTGGCGCCTAGCCGCCTACAGGAACATCCGCCGATCCTTCACAGCCAATCCTGGCGCCTTAGGGCACAGTTACTCTCTGCCCGCCCAGCCCATTAGAATACGGAGGCTTGAGTCTTGCGCCAGCCACAGCAGGCACTAGTGCGCATGCGTGGGCACGGAGAAAAATTGGCCCTCCGTCCCCACTCATGCGCACTTGTGCTGCTGCCCCTGGTGTGACAATGCAAATGCCTGTCAGTTAGCATGACGGGGTCGGGCCGCCCAGGTGGGCGGTCCGACGTCATGCTAACTCACAGGCATTGTCATGATGCATCGATCTCAGACTGAACTTAAGTAAACTGACTAAGAGTTCAGTTTACTTAAGTTCACAAAAGCCGAGGGAGCTGCGGTCCGGACGATTGGTAGGGCAACGCCCCAGCGCCCTTAATGGACGCACCGCCACTGGTTCTGCCCCTTTGCTGTCACTTAGGAATGGTGAGCACTAATAAACTGCTTTGCCCTATTGAAAACTGTTATTGATTTAAATTTCTTTTTTTTTTTAGGAACTAAAAGTAAAAGGACCCAAGGATTCGAAGGAGCAGCCAACATCCGTCACCATGCAAGGTGAGAGCCGCAGCTGTTCGCAAGCATTTGTTCCATGCTCTTCTTCCCTGCATTTCCCTGTGCCAGTCTCCCTGCGCTCCATTTTCATCTATGTCCTCTTCCCTCTTTGTATTTGTTTTAGTCATAATTACAAGAAATCGTAAACCTGAGATTAGATGCCAAATATTTTAGCTCTTTTGTTACAATATACCCACAGATAAACAAGGTCCCTGCGGCAAAGTGTCGTTACTGGCCAGTATTTGTATTCGATTTTAAAATTTGACATTGGTGTTTCAAAGCTTAAGACTATTTCATTTGATTTGTGTACCAGAGTTGTTCATTTTTTAAACTCCTCTCTCAGTTCGCAAATGCGAGCAGTCGCGGTTTAACTCCAGGTGGTATTAAAGGGATAAGAACAAAAATATAGTAGGACCAGAGCTCACACTTGATAAACTCAATATTCAGATAAGCTGTCGTTTAAGATGGTCTCTTTTAGAGGAGAGGGATTTAGAATGACACCCCAGAAATGCACGATGTGACTCCTGGTCCTCCTGCTCCCCAGCGAACATCTTCCGATGTCTCTGCACATACAGTGTGTCTCCACAGTCACTAAGTGTCATGTGAAGTTATAATGGAAATGTGGCCACCGTAGTTGGGCTTCGCAGGGCTAGACTATGCCTGTGAGGCCCTGGGGAAGGGATCCCTCTTCTCTGGTCTCATAGTCCTGGTCATATATGTGAGGCCCAGCAAAGGGAATTCTCATCCCCTGGGCCTCGCAGCACTAAAACATGGCTGCAATTCCTAGGTCAGTGCCCCCCATGGGTCTTGCAGCATTACACCATGGCTATGTAGCCCAGGAGCGTGAGGCTACTTCCATGGGCCCGCACTGTCAGATCATATATGTGAAGCTCAAAGAAAGTTCCCCCTTTCCTTGGGCCCTGCACCTCTGGATCATGGTGGCAGAGCCCAGTGAAGAGGACACCCTCTTCTGGGCCTGCAGCGCAACCAGTGATGCGAGGCCCATGAAAGAGGGCTTCCATACACTGGGCTCTCAACGCCTTGGCCTCGCAGCGCCAGTCCATGGGTGTGAGGACCCCTACCCTAGGTCTCGTAGCGATGATGCAGCATTATGAGGACATACCCAGGGGCCCCCATCCCCTGGGCTTTGCAGCCATGATCCGGTCCTCCTCAATCATGACTGTGAGGCACAGTAGAAGGGGGGGTGGGCACCCTCCTCTGGGCCTAATTTATATTTCCTCACAATGCTGGAACCTGACTGTGTGCATGGGTCCATGTCAGGGGCATAACTATAAGTAGTGTAGCTGGTGCAGTGTCACTGGGCCCAGGGATGTTAGGTACCCAATGTACCAAAATGATGGTCGTATTTAGCTGTGAGCCTGTGGACTAAGGTTTACTTTGCAGTAGGGCCCATGGCACCCGTACTGTGCTACTTGCCTCTGTTCCATGAACCTTGAATCTGTGTTCCAGCACTGCGAGGCCCAGGAAACGCCTTCATCACACTAGACCATGGCTATGAGACCCCTCTGAGGGGCGTATCTCTAAATAATAGAGCAAGTACTGTGGCACTGTGACTGTACGGGGTATGGTCCCAATGTACACAAATTATAGCTGTAATGGCAGTATTTTACAGTATGCTAGCGGGCGGGGTGGAAATTGGTTCCTTGCACCAGGGACCATTGCACCATTCATACATCAGTTGCTCTCCACTCTTGGGCTCAAATGCCTGGTCTGCTACTGTGCGACCTAAAAGGGGTGAGGGGGCGCTATCGTGGGCCTTGTTAATCAGGGCCATGGCTACAAGACCCATGGATTGAGGATCCTCTGAGGGGTGTAGCTATCAATAGTGAAGCAGGGGAAGTTGCAATGGCGCCTAAGGGTGTTTTCGGCCCAATTTACCCACAATATGGGTGTAGTTTGCGTCCAGCGGGTAGACAGGAGCACATGGGTTAGTTGGGTGTGGGGGGGTAAGAAGTTGGCCTGGCATATGTTGTCCACTATTCTTATGGGCACCTTGCACCTGTCCAAGCGACCATTATTGATGGTAGGTTTAAAGACAACCTATATAGAAAGCTATCCTAGTGGTAGCTGTAGAAAGCAACCTTCAGGCTAAGTCGTGAAGGAATGTAAAGCAGCTTGTTTTACCAGTCTATAATTTCATGAATGACCAAATGAAAGGAGAACCACACCAGGTATATATATGTAAAATATATGTATTTATTCTAAACACATCCCTTTAGTCTCTTTATGAGGCTAGAGGCAAAAGTATATTCAGTAAACTTATTTAGCACACAGTAAATTAGCATAGTATACGTTGATCCCTAGGGGCGTACCAAACCATCTACTAAGAAAGTGGTATAAGAACCACGACTGACATAAATACAAGGCCTAGAGCCTTTAGAACCGCTGGGGCCACTAGGAGCCACTCAAGGTAGTGACATAGGGGACCCACGGGGGACGCATTCAGTGTCTAAACACAGCCGTGAATCTCCATTGACTTCTATGGGGAAAGTCGCAGTTGGAAATTTAGAGATTAGGGACACTTGACTTGGAGCAAACCCCTTTGGAACTAGGAGGATCTAGAGTCAACACCTACGGGAGCACCGGAGTACTCGAGTTACCTCACCCAGGGAAGCCGGGTGCATAGCTGTCTTTTTGTGTCAGGTTTCGTCATCTATTTCAATGGTGAGCTGCTGAAAAGTGCTGCAGGCGACCAAGTCGAAAGTGTCCGGGTGGATCCAAGGGGGGATCGGAGATCTGAAAAACTGAAAGCAGAGGGGACAGAGTCTGGGTAACTATCCAGTGACCAGGAAGGCGATGAGAAGATGCCAACCGATGTCTGGCGATTTCAGGTGAAGAAGGTGAAGCTCTTCAGCCTCGAGAACCAGGAGGCGTCGGGAATGACCAGGAGCTGGATTCGAGCTGTCCCACGTAGGGTGTCGAGTGCTGTGGTGTCGGTTTCCGGATTGGACCCAACAAGCCTTGGCAACAGAAACCCATGCAGAAAGCAAAGATTGGCTTTGGTGCAGACCAGCAAGGTCTGAGGGACTCACCCTTTGGAGGGGAGTCAGGGCACGTCTGGAGCAACCAGGAAAGCCCAAGACACAGAAGTTACCTTCGTGGGGACCCACCAGTCGACAGACCAGGGACCGCGAAGGGGCCTGGAGCAGAAATGCTAGAAGTGGGCTTACGGAACACTCGTGGAGTGTAGGCTCGCAACCTTCGGTGCAGATGGTGCTCGGGGCTTGGACTACAAGTAGCCCAATGCACAACTTCGGGAAAGCTCGGAAAGTTGATGCACTTGCAAATGTGCATGTTGTCCAGGAGTTCCGGTCCCACTTCACTCGTGAGGGCAGCAGGTCTCAGCTTTGCTGGGATCTCGTGTCGGCCTCTGAGAAGTATGGAAGTCCTTGTCCTGAGTCACAAATCCGTCGAGATCCGGCAGGAGCCTTGGAAATGCAGACCCGCAATATGCTTCTTTTGCGCCTGTTTGAACAGGTGACTTGACCCCAAGGGAGATTTTTCTGCCTTCTGGTCAAAATAGAATGTCCAAGTTCCAGGAGATATGTTGCAGGGTTTCGTCCAGGTGTAATCTGAAGTCCTAAGGACTGGGTGCCTATACTTATACTAAGATAGGGGGTTGGACATACTCTGGGGACCCACCTATGGGAGGATCTAGGGAGGGGGGTGGCTACACCCCTTTCCCTTTGTCCAGTTTTGTGCCAGAGCAGGGGCTGAATGCCCCTGCAACCGGTTTGAACTGGGATGTGCGCAGGGACACCTAGTGTGCCCCCAGCACTGTCTGAAAAGCATTCTCTGAATGCACCCACCCAGCCCCAATACACTAAAGCCTCTCTGGGAGGTGGTTACACCTCCCTGTGACAGGAAACCTATGCTGGATGAAACTCCTGCCGGAGTTTCATCCAGCAGCAGGAGGCCAGACCCGTGTCTGTGGCTGCAGCATCCATTTTGTGGTGCTGGGGCTCTTTTAAACTATTACCGGTTAGGTCAGTGTGTACATGTCTCTCCCTCTAGAAGGGTGGAATTCTACCCCCACCGCCAGGACTGGCGGGTGGGTAGGATTCCAAAGTGTTTGACACCAAACACAACATGTTTCCATGCAGCCATTCCAAAGTTAGCATTTGCCGCGAGGTTATAATGCACTTAAGAGTATATGGTCTGGCTGCATCACAGAACAGCTTCAGAGAATAGATTCCGAAAGCTGCAGAGGGGTCCTTCTCATGCATGGGCACCCTCTCACACAAAACCAAGCACTCTGCCTTCAGGATTGATAAGGCCTGCCATAGGAGTGGTTTATAGGATTATATGTGTTGGTGATTAAGGTAGATATAGGTTTACCTGGCTTTCCCACTTTCGTTGCACACTGTTCTGGAGGTCAAGCATTCAGTGTGTTGTGCCATATTATTTGTGGAGCACAGTTATTATGCTAAGCTTCTTGGCACTAAACCAGTGCAATAACTGGCCTAAAAAGGTATAAATGACAGTTATTGGTTAAAAAGCTAGGTCTCAATGGCTTTACTGAATTTACGTAAAGTATGTTGTCGGGAAAGGGCTACTGGGGGAGAGATCCAGGATTCAGCATTCACGGATCTGTCCCCAATTGTAACTGTTTTCGTAGTACAGTTAGTAAAAATTGAACAGTGATTGATGATTGCTGAAAAAGTTACAATGTGAAGGTTAGAAAGTTCGGACAGTGATTGTGTCAGAGTTTATGTCCGATACGAAGTGCCTTCAAGGCATCTGTAGTTTGAATGGTAGACAGTGGAGGGTTCTTAAGAATTGTGCAATATCGTGAGATGTCTAATGTGAGGCAGCCAGCTGCATATTTTGCATGAGGTGAAGTTAATAGAGAAGTTTTTTAGGATGGCTAAATAAATGGCCGTAGTGTAATCCAACCTAGATAGAATCAAATGTTGATTCCTCTTACTTGCCAGTTTCATCGGCTGTAAGTTTCTTCAAGATCTAGAGTTCGCCAAAGCACATACTGGACACTTGTGTTTCGAGTGATAGATTGGTGTTGAGATGGTTGTCCTTTACATATGTATATGTCCTCCGGTGTGTTTGGAGCAGGTCATGAACCATGAATCAGATGCTTTGGGTTTTAGCAGCACCTTGCTTTTGGTAGGATTTAACTTCAGGGTGTTAAAAGGCCTCCACTGGCATATAAAAATAAGGCAGGTGATCAGTCTTTCCATCTTGAGCAAGGTTCGTGTTTGTATCAGAATAGACCGGCTAACTAGGATTCGAGTGTTGTCTACATACGTAAAGAAAAATAACCCAGGAGTTGTGGGAGGGTGGATTAAAAGCCAGTGGGAACAGGACATTGCTTGTGTGTTGAATGAAAAAGTGGTAACTTTGTGATCTGCTGATGGCCAGATAGAAATGATGTAATATGTTGATGGCTTGGCCACCCGGCCTTAGCCCAATTTCATCTAGGGTTGTTGTAGAGTAGAATGGTTTATGGTATTGAAGGCTGATGAAATGTCCAAAAGTACAGTGCCCCAACAAGTCCATTTTGAAACGGTCATTGAAGAGCATCCATAGCGAATTGGTTCACCACTTCTGTACTGTCTTCTGTACAGACTTGAGATTGGACAGTATCTTCAAAATTATCATCTTCGACAAATTACTGGAGCAGATTAAAAAACATTTTTTCAAACAATCTGCTATGGAATAGCAGACGGAAAATTAGCAGAAAGTCGTTGATATCTTCTTGTGGGTTAAATGTGTTTTTTTTTCTTAAATGGCTCTCCCAGTGGCATTCTTCATATCGAAGGGGGTAATACTTTGTCCAGTAGAAGAATTAAATAAGACAAGCAGTTGTATTTTGAGAGAAAGGAAAATACGTTTCATGAATTTAAGTGGGTGTAAGTCAGTCAAACGACTGCTTGTAACAGCATTATCCAGATCAGCCCCGTTAATTGGTGTAAAAGAGTTTAAATTAATCACGATTTGGATGGTGTGAGTTGCCATATAAAGGTTATCAAGTGTAGGAACATTTTATTTTGCCTGTATGTTGTTGGATATTGGTTTCATCTTGTTGAAGAATAATGGTGCAAGGATATTACCTAGATGTCTGAAGTGTTATAAGCCAGCTGAGGAAGCTTAAGGTGGTTGTAATTCTGATACAACATTGAATAATGTTTAACAGGGTCAAACACTGGGAGATGTGATCAGAGAAGCTGCTTTTCTTGGTTTACCTAGTTTAGATTTTTATTTGGATAAATTCTATTCTTTTAGTTATAGCATAGTCTTTACAACATTGTCTTTATACTCTTCACTCTTCCATTCTGAGAGATTTGAATTTGCTGGTGAAACAATGATTTTTTTATTTGTATGGTTATATGCCAAGAATTTCTGTTGAAATATTTACTCTTTTATTCTGCTGAGAAAAACAAAAAGGGATTGGATGAATGCTTATTTAACCTAGACACCGGTCATTGTGTGGGCAGAATTCTAATCTATATTTTGTATTCACTGTGTTGGTACTGTTAGGGGCCAAACTTATGCAAATCAGTCTTGCTTCTGCTAATACAGGAACAGTCCTGCCATGCCAGTTCCCATCTCATAAGAAACACAAGCATCCCCAGATTGGTGTAATCCTTGTTAGGCTTCATTACTGAGGTGCAGATTATGTCCACTGGCCCAGTGAGCTATTGAGACCTCATCTGGACATCTCCATTACATTCAGGGAGTTTCACTGAGAAGAAAAAAAGAAGGGTAGAATGCTTGAATTAATTTTATTCCCTGAAAATTATTGTAGTAAGCCGTCCAGTCTGTTGTTGCTTTGCCTAGTGTGTTACATACAAGGACCAACCATATACAACTCAACCCTGGTCCTCCGATGGAAAGCATAGAAAAATTACAGATTTTGTACCTCCTTTATCCAATATTTGTTCTGTCGTAGACATGAAAATATAGGCCATCTAGGTAAAATATTGACCACGTGCAACCCTAGAGGCCTGGCCCTCCTCCATGTGACTTTGTAACTATAGTCCAGCCCTGGGAGTCTCAAAGAAACTGGCCTGTATAATTGCATTTGGACATGTGTTGCAAAATTGGAATAATTTACCATTTGCATGTTATCTCAAAGCTGCTAATTGAATGTGCATCATTATAATTTACAAATATAATGCAGTCTGGATCACAGGGATATACTATTAATTGTATGAGAACGGTTAGAGGCTGCAGTGGTCGTTAATAGGAGTTTATAGCCATGACTCAGGGCACATAGCATTACATTCTTTTAGCCTACAATTCATTGCATTTTGGTAGTTAATGGCATTTTACAGCGCTTGAGTGATAACTTCAAAAAATGTCAAGATTTTTGTATTGTTTTGTTTAATTTCATATTGTTTGTGCTTAAATATCTTATGTGGCACACGCCACATCTTGACCTGGGTATCTGAGAAACCATCTTTGAATTTGAACCCCTTTGCCACCCTCCCTTGCTCCCCCTCCCCTTTTAAGGACATCCTACATGTTGCATCACACCTCATTAGGGCCTAAAGAAATAAGACTATACCACCTCTCCCTGATGGAACTCCACAGACTCCCCTTGCCAGACCTGCCCACCTTCACAGACATACAACCATCACTAATTAATTTCTTTTGGTTGTTGTTTACAAAATTGTTTGGAGTTGATGTTAAAGTGGTGAATCGATGTGGTGAAGTGATATGTACCCCTTTTCACTTCTTTTTTGCTTTTTATGTATGTCTCCCCATACTTTGAACTGAAATTTACTTTATTGAATCTACATAAAAAAATTTTGAAGAACAGAGTCCACAATCTCTCCGTGTTTCCTTTGCCTTCCACAAGATTGGTTCCTATCAGAGTAAATATGTGATACCTGCTACACTGGAGTTTGATATTATTGATACGACTCCCAACTGATCTTAAACACTATTCAAACAAATCCCTTGTAGCATTTCTTTGACCTCAAATAACCATTGCCCAAGCCTACAAGGGTTTATTGGGTTTCCCCTGGTACGATCACCTTCAAAACTAGCTGCATCCTCTACAAAGCCATCACAGGGCATACCAAAAAATCTGAAAACAATGTAATACTTGATTACAAGTATAAGCTATCCAGTGTGACTAATAGAATGTATTTTCACTTAATAGAACGTTAAAAAACGTACTTATTCTATTTATGTTTTTCGTATATCACCACAACAGGAAAGCTTCCTCTTGCAAATTCACTTCAACAATGTCAGATGACGTTTTTTGTGCTATCACAATGTATTCAAATTAGAGCAGCCTCTCACATTCTTTTTGTCAAGAGCTATAAAAATTCTAGAACTGCCCCCAAGTAGTCAGTTTGTGTTTCTTCTCTACTCACTTGTCTTTGCTACTTTCACGTGGTCTCGAAGTTTCTTCTCTTCTGCCCACTGTACTCTGTCTTCATATCTCTTGTGTTTTTAGACTCCTCTCTGCATGTGTCACTGCCTATGTCTCCTATATGTATATGCTGTTTTGCTGTTTGACTTTCTCGCTTTTATTCTGTGTAACCTCTCTCTTCTCATTCTTTTCTGTCTCTGATTCATTACATCACCTCACATTCCTCATCACAACTCCCTACCTCTTTTCTTTTTCACCATCTGCCTCCTCTTCTCTTAGTTTCTCTTTATCTCACTTCTTTATTTCATCTTTAACCTCCTCTTGCTCTGTTTGTGTCATTCCCACTTTTCTTTTATCGTATTAGTGCCCCTTTTCACCATTCTCTTACCTTTTTCCACGTCTCGCCTTCTGCTTTCCCTACCCTCTCTCTTCTCCACCCTCTCACCCCTTCTCCACCCTCTCACCCCTTCTCCCATTCAGGCTGCCTCCATTGCTCTAAACTCTTCACTCCCTCTCTGCCCCTTTCGGCTCTACTCTTCCCATCTCTCCTTCTAAGCTCCTCTGTGTGCCTCACTCTCGTGACCCTCTTCACCCCTCTTTTTATGTGGTGTCCTCTCCTTCCGAGTCTCGCGCCCCGCTGTCATGGAGCTCAGCCAGGGCTGCTGGTACCGACGGTTATTGATTGTGGCACCTTCAGACACGGATTCTGTGTGCTGCTGCTGAAGAAACACTGACATCGAATCCCCTCTTTGAGATGCGGAGCCCGTCCGCCCGCCCGCCTCTCGCTCGCTCCCCCCACCCCCCGCGGCCCCGCCTCCCTCCATTGTGTGCCGGCCAGAGCCCGGCGCGCGCGATGGACGGAGCGCACAGAGCTGCACGCGCCCGGCCGCCCCAGGGAGCCTGAGATGGAGATCCTGCTGGTCCTGAGGCTGTGCTGTAACTGCACCTATGGTAACGACCCCAGCCTTGGCTTTCACGGACCCTCGCTCCTGCAGCGACGCCTTTGGTATTGGTCATTTTCACTGAGAGTTTGGACGGCGAACTCCGGGAGGCTAGACCCCTGTGCGCGCTGAAGGGATCCTAGAGGACAGGGCTGAAGGAGAGGTTTGCTAAGCATTGTTTCTGCGATGTTACTGCTAGTACTGGCAGCTGTGGGAAGCAGCAGCGAGGGGGCGGGGTTTCTCCTATCCTCTCTATGCTTGAAAAGGATGACCAGGTTGCATGGCTTGGATCATTTCTGCTGACCTAGTCATTTAGGTCCTGCAAGTTTGCACCTAAATGACTAGCGCCAGCAGGTGTGCACTGGACGCTTCCGACCGGGTACAGGCACAGCAGCCTGTTCGTACTGCCCACCTCTCGCTCTCTTCATTAAAGCAGCGACGCATCTGGCGTCAGAGGCAATTTTGTAGGTTACTTGTGTATTTTCCATATTATGTTTTTTAATGGGACACCTTTTAATCAGTGAAATCGCGAACACTGTACAACTCCGCAGTGTCGTCGTTCGGATAGTGATGCACCTACAGACAGGTGCCACGGCGCGAGACTGGAACCCACCGGAGCTGTGCACTGTTAATATCTGGTACAGAAGGGGGTGTGACGTGGCAGATATCCGACAAACCCCAGATGTGCAGTGCGCTCCACTGTATTGCAGGACCCTAGGAAACCAAGGTCTTTGGATGTGTTCTCACCGCCTCTTACATTTCTTTAATGTCTGTTTTGGTAGACGTCCTGCTTCGATAGAGGAAACTGACGTAGTAGTTCTGTCTGTGGTGCAGCTTGTAAGCGCTAGTGACGCTGTACGGGTTTCCAGCCGCTGTCGGAAGCGTCCCCGGCTGGCGGGAGGATGCTGACTAGGAAAGCTGTCCAGCAGTGGCTTGGCTAGCACGTTGGCTAGACACGCTCTCTGGCGGCGCCGGCGCGTGCCAGTGAGCTCGGCAGGAAGACCCTCAATCAAGGTCACGGAGGGACAGTGTGGGGCAGGGTTAGGGGCCAGAGAAAAGCCAGTAAGTCTGGCGACGGCTGCCAGTAGTTAAGCTTTGTCATAAATTAAAAATATAGATATATTTTTGGTGAAGCTGCAGGGCCTTTGTCAAAAAGAAAATCTAAACGTAAAAAATGTTCGCTCTCAAAAACCACACATTGCCCTGGTAGACCCTGATAATGAAGGGGGCCACTTTTGTGTGTGAAGGTGCTCCTTGTGGAAGGGCAGAATGAAGTAGGCGGACCCTCTGCCCCAGCCTGGGCTGAATACAAGTATGAATGACAAAATAACAGACCAGTGAAGAAAGAGGGCTGGTTGAAAGCCCTTCTGGCCGACTATATTATGCCTATCATGTTAGTAAGATCAGAAGTTCTTTGTTATTGCCAGACCTAATAATGAATGGGATCGTTGTGGGAAAGTGTGGTGCAGGAGATTAAGTTCCATTGGCTTGAAAGGCGCAGGTGGTGGGTAAAGTGAGTTGTTTTGTTGAAAGTCCTCTGTGTTCCAGGTCTGAGAAGGGAGAGATTGGTGGTGCAAGATAACTTAGTGAGGCTATGTTACTCAATTTTGTACAGCTTGCATCTGCCACTGGTATGGGCATGTAGAGCTGTGGGCTTTGTGAAATGATATTTCCGTACGACATTGGGATTTTTGGAGCACGAAAATGCTTTATTGCAGAGATCTGTTGATACTTTTGTGTTGGCTAGCTCATAGTAAGTATCTGAAGTAGTAGAGAGGCAAGGTGTGGACACCAGTTTGCAGTATTTTTTGGGTGAAATCTGCTTGTCTAGCGTACCAGACTGTGGGCTCGTGCTGTTACATTATGCCTGGTTTGCTGTAGCTCTTGCTTGCATGGTGTGTGTGTGTGTGTGTGTGTATTGGTTTAGTATATAGAGGCTCTGTAGGTTATGTATTTTTTGGTTTCAAACTCTTTGAAGCACACGGTTGCTTTTACTTTGTGCTGGTTAACTGCACTGTATGTAGTAGGCTCTATACAAGCCTGGGTCCGAGTTCTATTGCATTTGCTAGGATGTGGCTGGTGCCCTGATTGTTACAGGTCATTGGAGTTTTAATAGTTATGTGATCGTTTTTAGGTCGAGCAGACCTACCCTCAATGCGTGAGCATTGAAGGTGTCTGCTTCAGACCTATTGTGGCCCGTATTTAGGAATGTGGACAGCTACCAGACGCGCGCTTTGACAAGGTCAGATTTCACCTCGGGAGCGCGCGTCTGAGCTGCGCTTGCGCGGAGCAAAGCTCTTGCTCACACACAGACACAGGCAGCCCCCACCCCTCTGCATGCACGCACGCACGCGCACACACACACAGGCGCGCGCATGCACACGCAGGCATACGGCACACATACAGGCACACTATCCCCTACCTCGCATTCTCTCTCAATCACACACAGTCACGCATGCGCACACACATTCCCTCGCGCACACATGCGCGCACACACTCCCTCAGGTCAGAGGAGCCCCGCAACAGGCGCCACGCTCCTCCTTCTCCCCGGCCCTCTCCTGGGGACCCGGGCTACCCCGGACCGGCAGGGCGCTCCATGCGCCGGCATGCCTGTTCACGGACCTCGGGAGGCGGGACTTCCGGTCGGCCGCGAGAGGATTGGCCGGCCGGCCAAGAGCTTCCGGGTCGCCGCGGGCAGCGTGGCGGCACCCTCCCTATCACTACAAGGGCAGGGTCTGTGCTCTTATTGAACTATGAAGCAGCCCGTGGATTTATTTTTGGATTTCAAGCCTGCTAATTAAATTGCTGAAGCGTTGGGCATCCATTAACTCACGTAGTTATACTTTTTTTTTACTATTCATAACTCTTCATATGAAAACGCTTTTTACATAATCTGTATTAGTTTTGAAGTATAATTATATATACGGCCCGCTTCCTCCCACAGTGCCTTAAAATAGGTTATAACAGGGGTCTTATCTTGTTATGCAGTGAAGTCACACAAATAAAACCTCTGGGGCCTATTTTTCTTACACTGTTCTTTGGCCTCTCAACTAATGTTGATGCAGATAACGTAGCTAATTTGTTTTAGCATATAAAACATTCATGGCTTAATTTTATTAATTCTGCTTCAAGGCAAGTTACCCTATCGTGGAGCAATGTGTGTCTACCGCTCTGGTTCTACATACCTTATTAAGCCTGCTTTCAGAGCAATGCCAGAAATTGCAATTTGTGAGTGGGTTAAGGATCTTCAAATAGGTAACAGTGTATGGGAAGACCTTTCAGTAAATATAGATTGGATGTTGCTGTCCATTCCTCCCTAGTCGCCACCCCCTCACCCTCACATCCCCTCACCCTCAAACCCCCTCACCCTCACTCACACCCACCTTCACCCACCCACCCTCACACACCCTTTCACCCTCACACACCCTCTCACCCTCACACACCCTCTCACCGTCACCCTCCCTCTCACCCACCCTCACCCACCCACCCTCACACCCCCTTACCCTCACACACCCTCACCCCCTCACAACCCCCTCACCCCCTCACAACCCCCTCACTCTCACACACCCTCACTCTCACACCCCCTCACTCTCACTCTCACATCCCCTCACTCTCACACCCCCTCACCCTCACACCCCCTCACCCGGCCTCACCCTCACACACCCTCACCCTCACACACCCTCACCCACCCTCACCCTCACACACCCTCACCCTCACACACCCTCACCCACCCTCACACACCCTCACCCTCACCCTCACACCCCGTCACCCTCACAAACCCTCACTCACCTTCTCACCCTCACTCACCCTCACACACCCTCACCCCCTCACCCTCACACACATCCGCACACACCCTCTCACCCTCACACACATCCTCACACACCCTCTCACCCTCACACACCCGCACCCACCTCACCCTCACTCACCCTCACCCACCCGCATCCTCACTCACCCCCGTCACCCCTGTCACCCCCCTCACCCTCACAACCCCACACCCTCACCACCCCATACCCTCACAACCCCACACCCTCCCCCTCACACCCTTGCACCCCTCACCCACACTCTCACACTCACACCCCCCTCACCCTCACACCCCCTCACCCTCACACACCCTCACCCTCACACCCCCTCACCCCCACACACCCTCACCCCCACACACCCTCACCCTCACACACCCTCACCCTCACACATCCTCACCCTCACACACCCTCACCCTCACACACCCTCACTCACCCTCACCCCCCTCACCCTCACACACCCTCACCCTCACACACCCTCACCCCCCCACCCTCACACACCCTCACACACCCTCACATCCCCTCACTCACCCTCACACCCCCTCACCCTCACACCCCCTCACCCTCACACACCCTCACCCCCTCTCACCCTCACACCCCCTCACTCAACCTCACACCCCTCACCCTCTCACTCCCTCACCCTCACACCCCCTCACCCTCACACACACCCTCACCCCCTCTCACCTTCACACCCCCTCACTCCCCCTCACCCTCTCACCCGGCCTCACCCTCTCACCCGGCCTCACCCTCACACACCCTCACCCTCACACACCCTCACCCACCCTCACCCTCACACACCCTCACCCTCACACACCCTCACCCACCCTCACACACCCTCACCCTCACCCTCACCCCCTCACCCTCACACACATCCGCACACACCCTCTCACCCTCACACACATCCTCACACACCCTCTCACCCTCACACACCCGCACCCACCTCACCCTCACTCACCCTCACCCACCCGCATCCTCACTCACCCCCGTCACCCCTGTCACCCCCCTCACCCTCACAACCCCACACCCTCACCACCCCATACCCTCACAACCCCACACCCTCCCCCTCACACCCTTGCACCCCTCACCCACACTCTCACACTCACACCCCCCTCACCCTCACACCCCCTCACCCTCACACACCCTCACCCTCACACCCCCTCACCCCCACACACCCTCACCCCCACACACCCTCACCCCCACACACCCTCACCCTCACACACCCTCACCCTCACACATCCTCACCCTCACACACCCTCACCCTCACACACCCTCACTCACCCTCACCCCCCTCACCCTCACACACCCTCACCCTCACACACCCTCACCCCCCCACCCTCACACACCCTCACCCTCACACACCCTCACATCCCCTCACTCACCCTCACACCCCCTCACCCTCACACCCCCTCACCCTCCCACACCCTCACCCCCTCTCACCCTCACACCCCCTCACTCAACCTCACACCCCTCACCCTCTCACTCCCTCACCCTCACACCCCCTCACCCTCACACACACCCTCACCCCCTCTCACCTTCACACCCCCTCACTCCCCCTCACCCTCTCACCCCCTCACCCTCACACCCCCTCACCCTCACACACACCCTCACACCCCCTCACCCTCACAAAATCACTATGTGCTACCACAGCATCACTGAACGCCACAGCATCACTCGTTTGCCATCACAACATCACTCAGCGCCACCACATCATCATTCTCTGCGACCATTCAACAACACCTGGTGAAAATATGCTCTCTCAATGTTTGAAGCTTTATTACAAATGTAACAAAAACATGTTAATATTTCACTTCTGTTCTTGGAATTTCGTCACAATAAAATACACTGAACATAATCTTCACAAAAGTTATTTACAAAACTTTAAGCTATTGCCATTATAAATTACAATAACTTTTATTTAATTATTAACTATTAAAAAAAATTAAAAGCCATTGTTATTTGTAATATCAATACATTTAAGTCACGTAAATACAACACATATTGCATTACAAATGCTATAGGTGTCACATTTGCGAAAGTTATAACTATTGGCATTGTAAATGACAAAGCTATTAATTTAGTTATTTTCAAAAACAAAATATAAATAAAAAAATTGTCATTTACAATACCAATAGCTCAAACTTTCCCAATGCGAGACCTATTGCATTGCAAATGCTTAAGTCTTGAGGTTATTTGCAGTGAGTGGTGTTGGAGAGTAATTATTGTGAATTGGTTGGCCTTTTGTGCTGTGTTTGCATGTGATGTTGGTGCATCTACCGTGTTTTATCATGTAAAATGTATTGTAGGTATAGGTTCCATTGCGTCAATTGTACTTGATTTTTCTGCAAATTAAGTGGTGCAGCATTGTGCTTGGTGCTGTTAAACAGCAATATTTTGGCATCGGTATGGGTTTTGGATCTAAGCTGGCTGTGCGAGTGTCTGGTGTTGTCGTGCTTAGCATAGTTTTTGGCATTCCAATTTCATGGCACTAACAAATCCCACAACCTGGCATTGGAATAATAGCTACTTCAGCCTGTGATTGAATACATCATAATATCTTTTGCAAATCCAGCACAATTAGTTTAAATCTGTAGAGCTTCTAAAGCCTCATTCCATACATCCAGAGCTAAGTCTAAAGATGCTCTTTCTCTGTGCTTTGTTGGTGACACAGTGATTTAACTTAAACACTACAGGCTGTGCCTTCACTGACAATATGCTGTGCTGGAATTGTGGCGTTTCTGGTGGTCCATGTGTCGAAAGTTCTTTTGATGCTCTACGTGGTAGTAGCCTGGCTCTTTTTAGTTCCTCCAAGCTGTGATCGTCACAAATCAGATGGTGAGCACTTTGTTGAGCACTTCATGGTGATAATTGCTTCCTGATTGTCCTGAAATCCCCTGGTGACAAGAGCTTACTTTGAAAATGTAAAAAATTGTGGGGTTCAAAAGATTTGCTTAGAATCCAGTTGCCAAATACCTACGGTCAACATTCTGCCACTACGCTACATTTCTGTCTCCTTATCCCATTCCAGCAGATCTTTTTGTAATTCCACTGTCTCATTTTGTGAATTTTTTTCTTCTTGTTCTCTGCATCCATTTTCTGCTTTTCTCTTACTTGCTCTGAGTCCAAGTTTTATGATAAAAAATAAGTCTTGGCCTGTAAAAATCAGTGCAGATGCCCACCGCCACAAACTAAGCAATGGCTGTAAGCCATAAAGGGACAAGGATCACCCGGGATCTATATATTGTTTAGCAGCTAGGGAAAAGGTGCATTTTCAGCTAAGGGAGAGTTCAGTCCAGGGCTCCTCCCCAGTTGAAGTGCCTAAGCCTGGTGCCCTATTTTAAAGTTTGCTTCTAGCAGCTTTTGGGGATAGTTGTGGCTATTGTGTTGACTGCAGTACTCCTAGTCCGGAGGTCGGCAAGAATAGTAGTTATTCACATTTGCCAGCCACTTTCCCGAGCTCCCAGTGATGCATGGCCACTTTTAGCTGAAAGAGGGCCTCAGAGTGACTTCTAAGTGACATATGTGATTAATCCGGTCCCTGAGACGCCTTCTCTTTGCACTGATCTGTGCTTAGTCAAGAAGCATTGCAGGTGATAGGGATGGCAAACTGAAGAGTGAAGGGTGTGCATGTGTTTGAGAATCTACATACTGCACTCAGCGGGTGTGGAAAAGAAATGGCATGTTTATATATGAATCACGGTTGTGCTTTTTGGGTGGTTGAAATGTATTTAATTGTTCTGCCAAGGGAACAATTTCAGTCTCCATTTTCCGTCTCCATGGACTGTCATAGTGCTCATTTTGGTTTAGGTGGTTTTAGCGTATTTTTTAGGAGGTGACATTGAAGTGTTCTAGTTTGGGATGTGTGTGGTTGGAATGTTGTATTGTCAAAGTATTTATTTTATTTATAAAGTTGTATATAGTGCGAACTTGAACCTAGAGGGTATCGGAGTGCTTTACTAATGGTTGGGCAAGAAGAAACATGTAAAAATAACTAACAATTCGTATATGCTGACAGTGTATGGAGTAAATAGGCAAGAATAAAAGTAATAAACAAGGACATAGCAAGAGAGTCAAAAACGGACAAGATGATATCTCAGTACCCATAAATGTGGGTCCTAGGGTAGAAATGTGTTCATCAGAAGCACTATGACTTCTTTCTTTAGTGATACAGTTGAAGGGTACAATCTGATATCAGGGTGCAAGCAGTTCCAGATTCTTGGCCATTCCTGAGAAAGCTCGGTTGTAGATTTATTTATTCAGAAATTTCTGAGGTTTCAACAATAAGTTGTTGGAGCTTCTAGATGATCCACAGCCGCGCGCCAGACTGCTCTAGTTTCTCATCTAGGTACTTTTGCTTTGTTGAAGTGGAGGGCTTTATGGGTCATGCAACCAATTTCCAGCTGTATGCTTGCCTCATATGGGAGCCAGTTCAGCGACTTCAGATCAAGAGTGATGTGGGTATTTCTTTTGAATCCAGTGATGAGCAGTTCAGCGAGTTGAGGGATGCCCTTAGTGGAGCCAACTTGGATCTAGGTAGACTGATAATGGTTGCACTGCCATAGTCTAACTTTGGGATCACTTGTGCTTGAACTGTTGGAGGGACTTTTTTTTTCTAAGTACGTTCTATTGAAAGTTTGCTCATTTGGTGGCTGAATTGATATGTTCCTTCATGTTAAGATTCTTGTCAAGGGTTATTCCCAGAAATCTCGTGGAATCTGTAACGTGTTGAAGGCAGTTAAGAGCTGTGAGATGTGTGTGGAAAAACCAAAATATAATGGATTGAGTGCTGTAATTTAGCTCAAACACTGGCATTTACTTCTAGTCAAATTCCAGTTTGTCTCTTTGCTCTCGGTGCCACTCCAGGCAAGGAGCAACCATAAGTAAATCAGTCCATTGGCCATGCGCCTAAGTGAAAAGCCACGGGCTCATTGTGCCAAAGGTCCTATTCTGGGGTTATGTCCTTTAAGAGACTGTGTGATTTGGCAGTTCCGGCTTTACTGTTCCTAAAGGTTCAGAGGCAAGGATTATTTGCATACTGTTTGTCTCCGTTTGTAGTGCCACTGCAGCTGGCAACCCTTGCAGCACCTCCATTCCTGCACAAATGTTTGAGCTGAAAGGACCATCATGGGAGGTCAAGCATCACTGGAGCTTGTCCCAGTCAGTGGAGCTCCAAAGTGTTTCAAGCTCAATTTGATCCCTACCATGCTGTGAAAGCAATTGCACAGTGAAGCACGATATTGTGAGCTGCTCTACATTAATTAGCCTGCCTATACTTCCTCGAGAAGAGCACCCACCTTTTTTCTGTATTTGGATTCATGCCCTTGCCTTGCTAGGGATTGTGCCCTTGTCCACTCACGTCTCGTCACAGAAATGCCCTAGGAGAGGCCGCATGGTGCTGCAGTGTAAAGCAGACCATGAGTCACACAATGTTTTAAAGACTGCTGGTTCTCCTGGCCCGAGGAGAATCGTACAAATTGGAGCTAATCAAACAAATCACTTCTCAGAAATGTAATGAAATCGTATTTTTAGATCGACTACATCAAAGTATTGATGTTCTCAGCAAAAAAAAAATTGTTGGTTGACTTTTGCCACCTCTTTGTAGTGCACTAACCAGGCAGATATTATTTGTTTTGGTAGCTCCTCTCTAGTTATCTAGTTTGGCCTATATTTTGTCAGTATTTTTTTTAATTTACTTTCTAACGGGTTGTAAATTAGGCTGACAAAAACTACGGCAGGACCTGTCTAATCCTACTGGACTTAAATCATGAGGCCAAGCAATTATTTCCTTGGCAACTGTTACCAACTTTTTTCTTAGTTACATGGCATGTGTTTCCATGGTAGCTCCTTTGCTTATCTAGCTTGGGATGTCATTCCATGGTATCCGCCGACAGTTCCAGAGAGGCCAGTCTTTCCACTGTAGTTCTTTGCAAGTTCCTTGTGATTACTTGGTTGGAGAGGTGGTTTATTCAGTTTATTATTTGTTATGTGCATAATTTGCGAGGGGGCTGGCTTCTAGGTTCCAGTTATATATAAGTAGCCGGCAAACAAAAAACAAAGGAGGACTTGAACGATCATTTAGGAAAACAGTACATTTATTTAATCGTTTTTTGTGTAGTGTCAGTTTGTAGAATTTCCTTGGGATCCCTTAATTAAAAGATGATTGGTCCAAGACATAAACATCTGCTTTCTGAAAACCACTAGGGGTGGGCGGAATTTGCGCAGTCGTGCTGCGCAAAGAGACGCAAAATGGTAAAAAAATCTCTGCGAGCACACAAAGGTTCTGCAAACACGCAGAATTGATTGTTCTGCTCATTCGCGATGCTTTTTTCCTGTTCGCGAACGCTGTTTGCATGCTCGGGGAGAAATATCTTAAGAACACGCATTTTGAAAGCGCCAACAAGCCAAAAATTCTCCGCAGAATGCGAAATTACGCAAATTCCACGAGTGGAACGGAATTTACCGCTGTGACGAGGGGGACTCGGACCCTCCAGGCTTACCTGTTCCTATGTCCCCTCTTTTCGAACAGCACGCCAGCTCTTGGAAGACGACAGACGAAGTATACAAACCCGTGCAAACTACCGAGGTCCAGTGTTTCTTTAACTGGGCGGAGCTGAACCCTGAACCCGCCCACCTCCCACTGGCAAAACGCAGCCCAGAGCACACACAGGTGTGTTATTCACCCGGAGGCGAGGAAGGAGAGTGGAGGCGAGAGGACGGAGCGGAGTGGAGTACGGAAGGAGAGTGGCGGCGAGAGGACGGAGCGGAGTGGAGTACGGAGGAAGAAGAGAGGAGAACAGAGGCGACGAGCGAGGAACAGCGAAGGTCGAAAGAGGCGAGCCTAGAGCAGCGGAAAGAGGCGGAGGCGAGAGAAGAACAGCGGAGGGCGGTGGAGGCTGAAGGGGAAGACAGCGGAGCCCATACCAGCGGAGGCGAACGGAGAAGGAGCCGAGACTGCAGCGACAAGCCAGGAGCCCAACGGGAAGGAGCACCGCCCAGCCACACTTCCCACGAAGTGTGGCTAGACCAGGTACGGTCACGGTTCACGGGTTGGGCGGGACGTAGGTGGGGTAAACCACCATAAAATGAAGCACTCGTTATCCTGTGCACTTTCCCCCTCCCTAATCACATCGGCACCAGTCCTGTGAACCTGTTGAGTGCACGCGTGTCAGCTCACTCCCTTTCCCTAAACCAACTCTATAGCCCCAGGCTAATATTGGTTTCTTTATTTTCGGCTGCTGTGTTCTGGACGAGAGTCAAGACGGTGGAAGGGCGGCCTACAACTCCCAGAAGACATCGCCTTGAAGCAGCTAAGCACCGGACGGAAGATATTGAAAACCCCCTTCCCTACTACTGAGTGCCTGTGCAGAAGAGACAATTGTACAAAGTAATAAAACCATCATTACCCAAGTCCCCGTTGTCCGTGAATCTATTTGATTCCCCACGCCAAAGCTTACAACCTCCCAGGCCTAAAAACCACCAGCTCTTGATACTAGAAGTTGGTGTACTGAGAAATAGTAACATTTCTGGATTTAAGTTGACAATACAGTTTATAGGCCTACTGGTTTGTGGGGATAGATTCTACAGTAGGGGCGGATTGATATTTGGTGGTTAGGTGACTTAGGACTAAATTGCTTTAGGAGAGTCTTGAATGAGGTTAAGGATGGTACTTCCTTACCTCCATGTTTTTAGAGAAAATACTGAGAAAGCATGCAATAGTGTGGATCTCTTTGTACCCCATTGTGTTCCGAGTTGGACCTTGTTTTTTTCACGAAAGTGTTTGTGTTCCTGATAAAGTGCATTTATTTGTAGGAAGTTTGGTGTGTTACATTTCAGAATTTTGTAGGGTAGGTTCTAGAAAAGCTCTAGGCAGTACAACTGGGCTTGCGTTCCAAGGAACTCTGTTAAAATCATGGTCATGTTTTGACCCCTTCTTTAAAATCTCTTTTAACAATGTGCTTTAATAAGATGCTTCTATTTATTTATCTTTTATGCCCACTTCAAACTGTTTAGTTCTCTAATCTTTATTTCTGCCCCATATTAAGAGTAATGAAGTGGCTTAAAAATAAAACCATGCCCTTGAGTCTATAAAGGAATTGAGTGGCTAGGTCTATGGCCCTGGACAGTCTCTTAGATTCTACAACAGTATTTCAAAGAATGCTTTTCTACTGTAGGTGAAAATTAATTCTTTGAGTCAAGGGCTACCACGGTTTATTATTAAAGTTACAATCATACATTTTCCATCCTTATTTATAGGTTTATGAAATGGTTTCAGTTTGGCTTTTTACTAAATCCCTATTGTAGTGTGGTACTGGGTGCGTTCCCTAGTGTAGGGGATGCTGGGTACATGGTCGGTGGTAGAAAATTGCGCCTCCAAAGCCTTTTCAACTTACCTGGGAAGTTTGATCAAGCAATTCAATACATAAGTGGAGGCCACCAGGGACGAAGTCACAAACTCGTCCCTTTGTTTCAAAAGTTTTTTATTAATCTTCATAAAAACACTGGACAACAGCCAACGCATTTCGTTCCTGTAAAAGGAACTTCCTCAGGGCAAAAAGTATATATCTAGATTTGTAGGGTGGACCCAGAGTATTGGCCTTGGACGTGATAATCCCAATCCTATTTTCAATCGCAAGAACCCTTGTGCAGGCTGAATCTTCCGGCTCAACAGAACACAGCCTATATCAAAATATTGTAGTATCGAAAAGCAGAAGTCGCAGGATTCCGATACTCCGGTCTGTGGCGTCCGTGACTCTGTGCGTGAGGACAGGAGGATTCAATCGTCTGAGATGTATCGTGATCTCCTTTGGATATTAATTTAAGGACCCACAGTAAAGATTTTTTGTATGGTGTGGACTTCTGTAGCTTTACCTGTTCCTTCTGTCGATCACTACCTTTCAATTTCGTCGCACCCTACTTCTGGCCGTGATTTGGAGCTGCTCTATACACTGTGGGACTGCCACATTTAGTTCCCTTGCTACAATTCCGTCTACAGACTTCTGCTTTTCGATACTAAGATATTTTGATATAGTCTGTGTTCTGTTGAGCTGGAAGATTCAGCCTGCGCAAGGGATTATTTAACTGCGCCTATGTACAGATACGATAGAGATCGTGGTTTTTAGGATTTAAAATAGGATTGGGATTATCATGTCCAAGGCCAATACTCTGGGTCCACCCTACAAGTCTACATATATACTTTTTGCCCTGAGGAAGTTCCTTTCACAGGAACGAAACGCGTTAGCTGTTGTCCAGTGTTTTTATGAAGATTAATAAAGAACTTTTGAAACAAAGTGACCAGTTTGTGTCTTCGTCCCTGGTGCTGCAACCACTTATGTATTGAATTTCGTCTTTGGATCTCCAGTGGGACCGAGCTGCAGCAGGTCCCGTGGTTGGCTGGCATAGGACTCAACTCTATATGGGACTATATGATTGATGTAATTAGCTTAGAGTCATGCAAGATGGTGTGAAGGTTGAGCAGGACATAGTATGACACAATAGAGCATCCACTTCTATGCCTAGTCAGTAGGTGTGATGTGTTCACTAAAACCTCTGAAGAATGTGTCAATGGTTTTCTATGAGAGTTCCATCCCAAGGGTAGCTAAAGCAGACACTAGTACTGAATCATGGGATTGGTGGGAGATCTTAAGTTCTGTCTTGTTGGGCTGAAAAGTATAGATCCATGGCAAGGCCTGTCCCTATGACTCAGCTTGGAGCAGTTTTTACAGGCCGCCATGTGGTTGTAAGCTTGTCTGTTTTTTCTGTGAGATAGCAATGAAGTCCCAACTTAGCATTGAAACTGAATAATACTTTATTTATCTCTGTTACCAGTAACTGGCCTAATTGTATTGATCTTTGGGGTTTCCACATAGACCTCCAGGAACACGGTCTTTTTTTAAAACCGATTCTTATTCAGGATTAGTCTCAGCCTAGGGGGAACACATAGCATGTATCTCACTGTCCAACGTGTACTGGCACAGAAGCCATGCAGGAACTCGAACTATAAGAAGTATCCAAATATTGGCTTGAAGGACCAGTATTTAAATATTTTTGAGAGTGCTGGGAAGGGGTTCAGCACCACTCACTACAGGAGGAATATTCAAACTTTAGCTGCTCACCCAAATGGGAGAGAACCAATTCATATATATGATTTCTCTCTGTGGAAACCAGGCTACAAGTCAGGCGTGAGCAAACCACCTCCTTTTATGCAGTTCCTTCCCCTAACATGTAATTTTCCGGGCTGCCCTACACACTGGAGAGGGCTGACAAGGTGGTAAGTGTTGTGTGAACCCACAAACTAAAGTGCCCTCAGCAAAAGTAAAAGGTGGATTGCTGTCCAGAAGGCTGCACAGTTACCATGCACCATCGCTGTTGCAAGGGGCTGCATGGATTTTCCCAGTGGCATCAGCAGACCTTGCCTCGGAGTACAACGAAAACGATTGTAGTGGTAAATATAATCATATTGTCGCTGACCGGGCATTTGCCTCCCAATGGATCAATAGATCAAGGGATGCGATTTCCCTCGTCAACCAGCCATAGGTACTCGAAGGAACGTTCCAAACAGCAGCTGCCCAGGACTTATCTAGGGGACTATGGGCAATGGGATCCTGGATGTCACTTAGATTGTGTGGGTGTTGTATGTGCCAGAAACTGACAGTCAACTGTGGAAGGAAGGTCTACACAGGATGGGATGGTGTATGGTGCAAACTTCCGTTACCACAGTATCAGAAAACAACTTGAGAGCTGAACAAGTGGCTCCTGCTTCTCAGTGTTGAGATCAGAGTTTGTTTCTTTATTCGGATCTTAATCCACACTACCAGGCTGATGAATATTGTAACCTTCACCTCCGAAATAATTGTTTACGTTCAAAAGAAGTTTATTAAGAGAATAAAGGTGTCAATGTACAATATATAAAATTAAACATCGGTCATTACATTACAATAAAGCTTTAAGGTAAATGCAGGAATTGGAGTAATATATTAAGGATCAAACTGAATAGGGTGGGAAAGATATACAATTAATATCAAAGTAGAACAAAGGAATAAATAGGGGAGTCATGGTGGTTTAAGGACTTCTTGTTGACATGGCAATGGTAGGAGAGAGCGTTTGGCACTTTCATCAATATATAACGTAACAGGTGACCATAAATTCAAATGATTTTTTGCCATAGATATAAGGTAAACAAAAGAAGTATCCAACCTGTGGTTTTGACGGACTGCGTACCACCAAGCCTGATAAGACATTTTTGTAAAGTCTTTCCAGTTCCTGGTGATTTGTTGGAAGGCAACTGCTAGTAGTAAATCGATAATTTTGACATTAGATGGGTAATCAGTCCAACTAGGAGAGAGGCTTCCCAAAAACACATGAGTAAATGAAAAAGAAAAGTTAGTGCCAAAAATTAAGTTAACTTGAGACCATACACGTTTCCAGAAACTGTGCACAAACGAGCAGGAAAACAGCATATGAAACAGATCAGCATTCGGGGCAGAACACGTCTAACAAGTATCTGTTACCAAGGGAAATCTTTTATTCAAGATAGTTGGGCAAAACAAAAGCCTATTATAGATAAAAAACAATGTTTGTAATGTTTTGGCAGCTCCTGAGGATTTGCGTATCTTAGTCCAGATCCTACCTCAGAGAGACACGGGCCAAGATGATCCCAAATCTTGCTCACAAGCAATCTCCGCTTTTGATTTTTGTCTGATTTTACTAGGAGAATGTAGGTGAGTGTATAGAGTAGAGGCTTTAGGTCTGGTACGTTATAAGGTGTGGAGGCTATCAGGTGGAACAGGATAATGGACTGCAGCAGGTGTAATGGCAAAGTGAGGGCAGGTGTCTAACACAGCCCCTCTCAGAAGATTATATTTAAGAAGAAAAGAAATGGATTAGCCGAACAATTGGCTGAGTAAAGGAAAAGGTATAATTTGTGAGTGAGAGAATAATTGATGAACCCGAGTTAAACCTTTCTGTCTCCAAGTCTTCCAATAGAAAGGCTTATTGCGTATTAGCAAAGAGTTATTATGCCAAATTGTTGAATTAAAAAGCGAGTGAGAATCTCCATGGATTAAAGATGAATTGGAGTTCAGAAGTAAAGACGTGTGTTTGATTATGGGAGTGGAAAGAGACTGTGGTTTGCAGGAAAAAGAGAGATGCTCATGAAATGAAAATGGTGATAGAAATAAGCTTTCAACAAAGGTCCATAAAGGGCATTCGTGTATGAAATCACTCAACCAGTAGGCAGATTGGCATAGAAGGAAAGACTTATGATACAGAGAAAAATTAGGAAAATTAACTCCTCCGGTTTAGGGCGAGTCAATTTGGACAGTGACAAATGAGATTTCTTGTTATTCCATAGAAAGGAGGAAAGGATGATTTTTTTTTTTTTTACATTTTGGCTAGTATGGGAATTGGAATGTTGGAAATGGAGAATAACACTATAGGGGAAAGCATCATCTTTATTGTTTTGAGGTGGCCCCACCAAGACAAGTAGAGAGGGTGCCTTTTAGCAGTTAATTCTGAAATCTTTTGGATACATTTATTCATACATAGGGATACAGTGTCATAAATTGAAGGAGTAAAACGAATTAATTGTTTAGACAAATTATCAGGCTCTGTTACTCTGCCAGACCAGCATCACCCATCGCACTTAGGCAATGTCCCAGTGGAGGAGATGTTTACAAGCACGTTATTGTACTGGCTGACAGGCTGAGACCGGGACAAAAACCGGCACGGGCATCAAAATAAATGTGCCACCCATTAGTGAACTAGATAGCTAAAATAAATTGCTCCTCTGTGCAGATTGCGCAGCTTTGAATGTTTAAAGACTTGCTATATAATTGTTTTGAAAGGTATGGAAGGCTGAATGGATTTTGTGCTTGCTGCATAATATACGGAAAATGTACAGTAAACACTGGCCACCAGACAGAAAACAGGGCCTCAAAGAGGTAAAAACCGCCCCCTACACAGCTGTAAGACCAGCCCGTCGGGCACTGCCTGATTCCCTGTGGGCCAGTCCCCCCTCGCGGGGTTCGGCTGAGCCTCGTGCACGGTTTCGCTAGGGTGACCAACTGTCATGGGTGCAAATTCAGGACGGTGACTGTAAAAATTCAGGACAAAGGGTCAAAATTCAGGACACAAATTCGGGACAGTAGGTCAAAATTCAGGACAAAATTTCAGGACGATTGGATACATTTTACAGACACATCAGAGGTCGCGCAATAGTATATAAGTAAGCCCAGCCATATCCAAACATGTTCAACCATTTGCAAACCTATTCATCATGTATCCGTCCATCTATCATTTCACTCATCCATCCCTTCATTCATCCTTTCACTCATCCATCATCCATCCATCCACCCTTTCACCCTATCCATCTGTACACTCATCCATCCTCTCTTCTACCCATCCATTCACTCATCCATCCAGCCATTTACCGTTTCACCCATCCAGCCATCCTTTCACTTACTATCCATCCACCCAGTCACTCATCCTTCCAACCATCCATCCTTTCAGTCAACCATCCATCCTCCCTTTCTCTCTCCATCGACCCTTTCACTTAGCAATCCTTCATTCCATCCATCCACCCACCCATCTACTCATCCACTCATGAATCCATCCATTGACCCTATCACGCATCCATCCTTTCTCTCATCCATTTATCCTTTCACTCCTTCACTCATCTATTCATCCTTTTGTCCATCTACCCTCCCTTTCACTCACTCATCTGTCCTTGCACCCACCCTTTCGCTCATCTGTCCATCCATTCACCCTTGCACTTATCAGTTCATCAATCATCTATCATTTCACTCATCCATCAACTCACTCACCATCCACGCTTTCACTCATCCAGCCATCATTTTACTGATCCATCCACCCTTTTACCCATCCAGCTACCCTTCCACCCATCCATCCAGCTATTTACCTTTTCTCTCTTCCATCCTTCCACTCACTCATCAATCCAGCCATCCTCTCTCATTATCTTTCTATTCAATCTTTCATTCATCCACTCACCCTTTCACTAATTCATCCAGCTATCCCTTCACATACTCACTCGCCCACCTTTTCATATTAATTTTGAGCTGAGCCTTCCTGAGAAGAGGCCCATCAAGAACTTCACCCACGCTGCAGGAGCCATTCCAGGAGTGAGACAACAGCCACCCAGGGCAGAGATAGGATCCACCACAGAAGGGGGACGGGAGCCATCACAAGCAGGGGGGGGGGAGACAGGAGCCATCACATGGGGGGCACAGAAGCCATCACTGGGGGGGGGGCGGACAGGAGCGATCACAGGAGGGGGAACAGGATCCACCAGGGTGGGCGCAGGGGTGGGTATGCAGTATTCTAGTATCATCCTGGCTCTTCCAGGGTGGGGTAGGGCTCCTCACCCCCTCCTGGACAAGACAACGAGAAGACAGGCGCTTTCCAAAATGTTAGTTTTGCCATCCCACCAGTCCCCCACTGTGATGTACAGCACTTAAAGGAGATACTCTAAGAGAACTGATTTAACTGATTGTCCTCCATACTTTGTTAATCAGTGTGGGTGCGATTGTGCCAATTCTTTACTTTATTACATTATAGGCTGCATGTTTGAAGAACCGCTCTGTGAAGAGAACCAGTGCTGCAATCAGAGCCGGTTCTAGGATGTTTGGGGCCCTGGCAGAAAGGGAATGTGTGAGGCGGCGGCCCCTCTAAATGGCAGAGACGCATTCAGGGCTGTTTGCATCTGAATAGATGCCCCTGCTCCTGAAGCCACAGCCCCTCCCGCTGTCACCTTCGAGCACCTCTTAACAGCTCATCAAGGGCTGGAGGTGTGAGGCCATCCCGCTGTGCCTCTCCAATGCTGCTGGGTATCTGAGCTTTGGAACAGCCTCGTAGTTAAGACGGGAGGTGGGTGGAAGCTGTGCCCGGTTAAAATGACGGACAAATGGCGTCTGTTAAAGGATCCTTCACGGACAACGGACAGACGGCCGAAATTACGGACTGTCCGTGAAATTTACGGACGGTTGGTCACCCTAGGTTTCGCCCACCGGAAAGGGTCAGTCTGGGTCAGCGCCTCGAGTCATGAGCCCAGTCAATGAAGGTCGTGGAGCTGTAAATGAGAAGTGTTTCATACGCTACTTCCGCCAGGTCTGCGATCAGCGCCAAGAGAGGGTCAGACTGCCGGCCTGCATGCCACCTTACTCCCAGGCTGCCTGCCTGCTGCCGAGGCAAGGGATGCCATCCAACGGGTGCCAGTTTTAGCATTTAAGATTATACCTGCAGCTGTTATTCTGGGCAGCCCCCAAAACAGATTTTTCCACTACTTGGTCCCATTTAAATAGGCAAGCTTTTCTTTGTATGTGTGCACCCAGTGCCCCTGCGCTCAGCAGTGACCCACCCCTCTGAAGTGAAGCTGACTGCAGTAGGGGAAGAGGGCATATTCTGACGTACCAGTGCTCCTGGGCACTTCACCAGCACACACCTGCCAACTTGAAGAACAACCTCAGTGTGAGGAGGGGGCGGGCCATGTGCCTGGAAGTACCTAGGAGGCACTTTTGAACCCAACCCCGCCCAAGCCCTCTTCTCCTAAAAAAGAAAAACTTACCGAGTCTGGTGCCGATGTCCTGGGGTGTTTTCCCCTAAGTGGACGTCGGCAGTTTAAAGCCACTGGAAACGAACTGCAAATCCACTATTTCCAGTGGTTTTCAGCTCGTTTTTCCTTCCACAGTGTGATGTCGGCTCCTCACCGGGTGACCGTGTGATGAGAGCCGACATCGTGTGTCACACAGTGGCACCGCGTGGGTTGGCAGGTATGCCCCCACACCCCAATGCCATGCGCTGCCCCGCCGCGACGTCTGCTCTTCCCACAGTGTCGCATGGTACCCAGGGAGCAGCAGGTGCAGGAGCGCCAGGGCAGATGGGAGCACAATACACCCCATTCTGGCTCTGTATTTTACTCTTCTGCCAGTGGATGGGAGGGTCCAATTTGCTTCGCTTTCACCAGGGCCCAGGGAGCTTTTGCTGTGTACGTGACGTCACCCCCTCGGTTCTCGCACTCCGAGTTTCCTTTTCACAGATCAGATCGTGTTTTCATCTGTCATGAATGAGTAGCTCCACAATCTGTCATTGTTTGCGTCTGGCGATGGGGGCTGCTATTGTGTCTGACCGGGCTCTTCCATGGGTTGGTTGCTCCCTACCTGGCCTGCGTGCCTCATCACTCACCGGTTTCTGCTGCCATCAGCCGCGGCCGTGTTGCGTCTCCGCGCAGGTGATTGGCAGCTTTGACACGAAGGACGTGTTCATACCGTTTAATGATATTTCACGCTAAAAAAATGGAACCACTTCTATGTGGGGTTCAAACGGTTTCAACGTTGATCCTGGCAGGGGAAGGAGAGAAGTCGGGGTCGCAGTGTCATCCGAGCCGTGCCTGGATTTCGTAGTACACACTTAGCTCGGGTGTTTTTTCCGAAAGCATCGGTTCGCTAAATTATTTTTTACCTAGCAACACAGCACACGGTTCATCTTTTGCAGACGTGGTGATTGACTGGCAGCAGTGCCAGCTGCTTCCAAAAAGCAACCTTGCGCTGGACGGTCAGGTCTTCTCGTAATGAAACATATTAGTAGCATTTTCACACATTTTGATTTCTTAGCGGGCTTTTATACGCACAAACCCGTTTTCATGAATCCAAAAATGAATAGAGCACATTACTTTGTACCTACATTCAGCCTTTATTGAATGCTGGCAATTCAGAACACGTGCTCTGTCTCTTTATTGATAAGAGCAAAGAAAAAAATGAAAATAATTTAAAGAGAAATATGCAACAGAGAGAATGACTGTAAATAAAACACATTTTGGCAGAAATTGTTATTCTAAATAAAACATGATTTGACAAAACCAAAAGGACTGGCTTGCAATTCGAGTCCTTACTGGAAAATTAACAAAAAAACCTGCTCCAGTGAAAAAATTAAACAAAAAAAATTGTTTTTTGTACTTGTTGGATCTGTGAGCTAACCAAATGTAATTTGTGTTAATTCAGTGTACTACAGATGTACAATAATCCCTCATGCTTTTTAATGCATCAATAGGAGGTGAAAGATGCACAAAATGGGCAATAGCATGAGATGAGAGAGAGAGAGAGAGAGATGGCCCTCCGGGTGGAGCCAAATCCAACTCACTATAGATTTAAAAGCATTGGTGACAATAGACATTTCAAAAGCTGCACTATCAAGCCAGCCCTAAAAAGAGGTAGGAAAGGAGTGGATGGAAAGAGAGCTCACACATGCAAAGATGGAAAACTATCGAGAGGCCTCACAATAATGATGATTATACCCAATAAAGCATGCCACCCCTGGAAATAAGGACACCATTCAGATGGCCCTGGTGATATTGCGACCTGGCCTTTCCCATTATGCAATGGGTTCAATGCACCCCCAGTCATCACACACCTTGCTCCCTGTTGGGCATCTGTACTGAGGTGCTGAGACCGTTCCATCACATTTTGTAATATATCAGGTGTATGGTACTTTCATACCCCTCACCACATCCCACAGTGCTTTCAGGGTCTCTGAGTAAGCAGCTTCTCAGTTCATAATGCATTCTTGGTAGAGTGTTGATTTGTGGTGTAGCCTATGAGTTGTACATTTACATTCAACACATCATACCATTCCCTTACCCGAAGGAGTTAGAGCACCACCCTAGTAAGCCTCCTGGACGGATTTGGCACCCCATTGGACATGCCATCCTATCCCAGCATGCCCAGCGCAATTGATAGGAGTGATGAGACCCAGCTCGTGTTGTCGTGCACAACTACACAACCTAATGGAGGAGTTTTTTCTATCCGAGCATGTATCGCGCAATAGTGTGGTCCCATTCCATCATGCAGCAGGCCAATAACACTTGGAATAGTAAAGCCAAGCTCCTGTCATGCATTCAAGATGCCTAACTCACTGTGAACCGTGAGATTCGCCACAATCCTCCCAGGAGAACCCAATGGACTGTAGAGGTAGATAGGTGCTAGTCGCATAATTTACAACTCTGAAAAGAACGCGTGAGTACTTCCCATCATGGAACAGGGGACACATTAGTTATCCTAAGGCTTGGCCCACCCTGTTCAGAGATAGTTCAGTGTGTATAAATGAGGTTAAGTATGCCTCATTAAGTATTATGCACATTACGCTCGAAGCCCTAAAACCGCATCAAATAGGACTGGAAAATTATAACTCTACTCTCCTCATCTTGCGTACCACTTAAAGGGAGCACTGAGAGACTGAACGTGTCACTCTGGGAGTAGGTAGGTATAATGGACAACCCAATCTACCCTTGAGGGCTCGGGCAAGATTTATAAACAGGTAAAGTGTGCCTTCAAGGAATTTATTAGGGTACTTAGTTATGTAATTCTCTGTCTCAGTTGTGTGTAATATTTATTATTTGCTTACTCATTAATTTCTTTTGAAAATCTATTTTCTAAAAGTACAATTTTATGTAATTATGAGCTAATCACATAGAAATAAATCTCAAAAGAGTATATATCGCACAGCAGGAAATTAGAACAAATACATCAAAACATCAAAGAAGCAAAAAACACGGGTGTGTATAAAACGAATGAGATTTATCTTCAATTTTCATAAAGGGTACTCATATGAAACAATTACAAATAAATCTTACACCTAACTGAGACAGAGAATTCCATAACTAAGTACCTTAATTAATCCCTTGAAGACACACTTTACTATGGGAGTAGAGCAACCCTCCTATTCCCATCCATAATTCAGAATGCACATCTCACCCTGGTTATTAACTGCCATGCCCCTGTTAGGCTACACTTGTAAAATTTAAACCCAGCTCTTCCTTTAAATGATTCACTTTGCAGAAAGCTGTATGAAGAGGCAAACCCTCATACGTTTTCACCATCATTCACTGGGCAGATTGGGTAGATGAATCGCCTGCTCATTGCGGAGGGAGTATAGAGGATACAGGTTGGTTTTCGTAGCTGATTGAACTTTGAGCATTAGATCCAGCCAGCACTTCTCTTCATTTAACTGACTGTTTATAGGTGATGTAGAGAGATCCTTTTATTCATTCTGATAAAGCACTGGAAGATTAGATTAAATCAATCAATGCCGGATCTTGTAAAGCACGACTACTCACCAGTTAGGGTCTCAGGGTGCTAAAGGGGCGGCAGACATGCGGTTCAGTCGAAGAGCCACTTGAAGTCCTTCCTGAATTGAGGCAGTGATGGTGATTACCTGCGATGTAGAGGAAAGGAGTTCAAGGTCTTCCTAGAAAGGTAGGAGAAGGATCTAGGGCCTGTTGACCGGAGATGTCTAGTGGGTGTGTAGAAGGAGAGGCGGTGGTTGAGGTATGCAGGTACGGCATTGTGGAGGGCTTTATAGGCGTGCGTGATAAGCTTGAAGGCGATTCTTTTATTGATAGGGAGCCAGTTGAGGTCCCTCAGGTGACCGGTCATGTGGCTGCAGTAGAGGATGTTCAGGATGAGTCTGGATAAGGTGTTCTGGATGTTCTGCAGTTTCTTTAGGAATTTCTGGGTGTGCCGGGGTAGAGGGCATTGCCGTAGTCGAGTTCGCTGCTGACGAGCTCATGGGTGCCTTCATTCCGTTGTGGAAGTTGCTCTTGTCGGCTGTGGGTTCTTCTGTGAGGTAGGCAATCAGCTGGGTGCCATCGGCGTAGGAGAGGATGTTCAGTCCGTGGTTTCTGACGATGGTTGCCAGCGGGCCATGTAGATGTTGAAGAGGGTGGGGCTAAGGCACGAGCTCAGAGGCACTTTGCAGCTGATTTCTGTGGGTTATGAGTAGAACAGTGGAAGTCTGACTCTCTGTGTTCAGCCAATGAGGAAGGAGCGGATCCATTCTAGGGCTTTGTCGTGGATGCTGGCGTCTTGGAGTCTTGCATAAAGGGTGTGGTGGGAGATGGTGTCAAAGGTGGCCGATAGGTCCAGGAGGAGCAGGGCTGGAGTTTTGCCTCGGTCGAGGATGGTGTGGATGTTGTCTGTAGCGGCGAGGAGGGGCGTTTGATGCTTGTGATGTCTGGGGAGGGGTGGTGCCCAACCAGGTTTCTTTGAAGAAGGCGATGTCGGGGGATATGGAGTCAAGCCAGTGTGTTGAGCAGGATGCAGCTGAGGCAGTCGGTTCCGGTTCTTGTGGGTTGTGTGGTTGGTCTGATGTACGTAGGCAGTCGAAGTTGCAGTTGCGGCAGGTGAATGGGCTCTGGGTGTTATTCGGCGGCGCGAAATGGCTGGTGGTGGAACGTCCAGTGTGGAGTGTGCTGGCATTGTAGCAGCGGATGGTCCGGGAATCAGGCTTCATGGCGCTCAGCGCGAACGGGCAGCTTGCTTTTGACGTGCCTGTGCAGGGACCGTCATTAAGTAGTGTTTGGGAAGGGGAGGGCCGGACAGCTTGGAGGTTGGAAGCAGCGCTGGAGGGGTGTAAGGCCATTGGGACGAACAGCGCCGAGGGCGGGAAGCACAGAAAGGCACAGATTAAGAGGAAAAATAGAGGCAATATAAAAAGAGCAAAAGTGACCAAAAATAGCAAAAAGTAGAGAAAGAGCAATAAAGCAAAAGGCAAAAAAAGCAGAAACAGGAGGAGAACAAAAAAAGCAGAGAGACTCACCACTGGACTACTAGGGATGAGGCCCAGGTGGGTGTCTGCGAGTGGAGGAGGGCCTCGAATACAAGACCTGGAAACGCAAGGGGCAACAGCAACCAGGTGGAGCTGTGCGGTGGGGGGATCAATGCACTGACCTGGTCAGTGGGATCGCTCCTTCACTGTGCAGTGGCAACCATTAAGTAGTCTTGCGGAGGGGAGGTGTGGACACCTGGGAGTTGGGAAGCGGTGCTGGAGGGATGCGGTGCCACAGTGGACGAGCAGCGTCAAGAGCGGTAAGCAGAAAAAAGGACAGATTAAGAGGAAAAATAGAGGAACTTGAAAAAGAGCAAAAAGCAGAGAGAGAGCAATAAAGCAAAAAGCAAAAAAAACAGAAACAGGAGGAGAACAGGAAAGCAGAGACACTCGCCACTGGAGTCACCAGAGATGAGGCGCAGGTGGGAGCCCAGAGGATGGAGGAGGGCCTTGAACACGAGACCTGGCAGTGCAAGGGGCAGCAGCTACCAGGTTGAGCTGTGCAGTGGAGGGAGCAACGCACTGACAAGGTCAGGTTAGATGTTGTACATCGTGGGTTCTTCTGTGGTAACAATTCTGTTACTGGATACTGAACCTTTTACTGAGAGCCAAACAAACTCTAATGAAAGGACTATGAGGTAAATCTGCCTCTCTAGTTCCCTTCAAGTACGGCTTCCTCTCTAATACCCCCTGACAGATTTAAAACGCCTCTTAGAGTTTTAAAAAAACTCCTGGCCACATGTATTCTTGTGTTTTTGTATAGAATGCAGTAGACCATGCAGTAAACTATGTTTTCCAGATAGAAATCGTCATTAACTGATTCCTGTGAGGTTTGATGCCATGGATTCCTCTTTGGTTGGTGACCTGTGAAGCATATTGGCCCCCTGCCAGCATGTCTCATTGTGGGAGTAGTACAAAGGCCAAGAATCGTGGCAGCAGTAGCTGAGGCTTTGCTGGCACTATTTCCAGCCCTCAGTAGAGAACCCAAATTAAATAACAAACAATATCTTCCTACAGGAATGAACTACTCATTGTAAATTCTTTACCCGTCTACGGTTGGGTGACTTAACGTGTCTGTATATCGGTGTCTCTGTGCAGGTCTGTCATTTTTCTGTGCATTAGTGAAGGGATATAGCTATATTTTTAGGTGTGGTGGTATTGATATCGGTTTATGGCACAGTCTTCAAGCTTGCTTTTATATACATTCACCTGGATTTTTAGGGCGAGCCTGTCAATGCGCTTGCGCAATGAGATGCTCGACATATAGGGGCTTATCGAGAGTTTAACCACTGGCGATTCCATGCAGTGCCCATGCACTTTTTAGGCCAATGCGCAAACGCATTGACCTAAAAAGCACGTGCACATCGCCAGCCATCTGTTCCCCAGCTTGGTGCCGCCAGCAGCTCTTCCCGCTCTGCCACCTGCTGCATCAACTTTCAGTTTCACGGCTGCCATTTGACTTGCAGCCGCTTTTCAACCAGTGACGCGAGCTTCATTACAACGTTAGCCGCTTGCAATCGAATCCACCACATTTCTCTTGTTTTGCTTACCCCTCTGTTTACCTTAGTATTTCCCACATTGTAATTGTTTACATGTCATCATTGCCCTTTTATTTCGCATTTTTTCCTTCTCGACATTTTCTGTGTCTCATTTTTTTTGTTTCATTGTTACCAGCTTTTATGAGTACTGTTATGGCCATTTAAAGTTTTCATTTACAGCGGTTGATTAGCTTTGTTCGCCTTATGATGGGCATTAATGCTTTTTATCTTGTACTGTTTTTAAGGTTTTCCACACTTGTACTTCACTTGTGTTTATTATTACTCACGTAGATTTTCATGTAACTTTATTTAGAGCGCTCAACCGCTCGCAACAATATCCTTAGTCCTCTTTCTATCACTATTGTGCTACGCTTATCACGCACGTTCGCGCACCACCATTCGGCAATGGTTCACGGCGTTCGACTATGCCTCACTCCATTTCGTTCTTGGTAAGTTTCCCTTCACCATGGACACCGCCCTAAACCGGGCTGATTCTTTTAATGATTTGCACGCACTCGGAGCACGTTTATGACCTCGCCTTGCCACCCTGCATGTGACTCTCATTGTGCACACCCTTACATTTTCTCTTTTCGAATCACACTTTTGTCCACACCTGTAAATATCACGTCCATGATACTCACACTCAGACTTTTTTTCCGCATTTGGTATGTTCTACACCGTTGTTTCACTGTTTGTCCCAGCCTTTTTCCTTTCTTATAGCGGAGTTCCCGCACAGCACTACGGTTCTTTCTTTCACATTGCTCGTTGTTCTATAACACTGTTCTATAACACTGTGAGAGTTTTTACTTATTACCACGTTCTCTTGGTATAGCGATATTGGCCACCCTTTTCCGTTACGGCCACGGTCTACTACCTGAGCACATTTAATAATCCAGCTTTGTACTAATGCTAGTGCAACTTCGCACTTCACCAAATGGACTTAGCCATGATCTAGTAATGATCACCATCCAACACAATAGTGTTTTAACATTATAGCGGGCTTGCTGTGATGCTGTACACAAGAGATAAGCCACCTTCAAGATGTGCACCTTATAGAGGAACACACAGACACCAGTGTCATCTTCTCTTTCCTGCAGGCTTAAAGTGGAGTAATGCGTCTGTGATTTTTGTTTTATTATGCATCAAGCTTCTAAACCAAACATGCCTTCCTGGTATTTCATGGTGCTGGAGTCGATAACATGCTTCTCACTCTCTCCTCCAATATCCCTCTCCCTGCTCTCCTCTCTCTCTCTCTCTCCCTCTCTCACTCCAATCCCTCTCCTCTCCCTCCTTCCCTCTCGTCCTCCCTCCCCTCACTCTCTCACTCTCCGTCTACCTCTCTCCTCCTCTCCCTCTCTCCCCCCTCTCTCCCTCTCTTTACCTTCTCCCTCTCTTTACCTTCTCCCTGCTCTCCTTTTTCTCCCTCTCCCCACCTCCCCCTCTGCCTGCTCTCCTCTTTCCCCTCCCCTCTCTCTCCCCTCCGTCCTTCGCTCTCTTTTTACCCTCCCTCGCTCCCCTCTCTCCCTTTCCCTCACTTCCCTCTCCCTCTCCCTCTCTTCCCTCTCCTCTCTCCCCGTCTCCGTCTCTCTCTCCCCTCTCCCCCTCTCTCTCTCCCCCTCTCTCTCCTCTCTCCCTCTCTTTACACTCTCCCTGCTCTCCTTTTTCTCCCTCTCCCCATCTCCCACTCAGCACCACCACAGCATCACTCAGCACCACCACAGCATCACTCAGCACCACCACAGCATCACTCAGCACCACTACAGCATCACTCAGCACCATTACAGCATCACTCAGCGCCACCACAGAAACACCACAACACCACACTGCACCACCACAGCACCACTCTGCACCACCACAGCACCACTCTGCACCACCACAGCACCACTCTGCACCACCACAGCAACACCACAGCATCACTCAGCACCACCCCAGCATCACTCAGCACCACCACAGCATCACTCAGCACCACCCCAGCATCACTCAGCACCACCACAGCATCACCCCAGCATCACTCAGAACCACCACATTATCACTCAGCTCCACCGCAGCATCACTCAGCACCACTACAGCACAACTCAGTACCACCACCCAGTGCAACCACCGCATCACTCCGCGCAACCACAGCATCACTCAGCACAACCACAGCATCACTCAGCGCAACCACACCATCACTCAGCACCACCACAGCATCACTGGTTTAAATATGTTCTTTCAATGTTTCAAGCTGTTTTCAAGCTTTCAAGCTGTTTTCAAGCTTTCAAGCTTTCAAGCTTTATTACAAATCACAAAAAGATGTTAAGATTTCACTTCTTTTCTTGTTCTCCCTCTCCCCATCTCCCCCTCTGCCTGCTCTCCCCTCTCTCTCCCTCCCCTCTCTCTCCCCTCCGTCCTTCGCTCTCTTCCTCCCCCTCTCTTCTTACCCTCTCTCTCTCCCTCTACCCCTTTCCCTCTCTCCCTTTCCCTCACTTCCCTCTCCCTCTCTACTTTTCCTCCCTCTTCTCTCCCCGTCTACGTCTCTCTCTCCTCTCTCCCCCTCTCTCTCTCCTCTCTCCCCCTCTCTCACCTCTCTCCCTCTTTACCTTCTCCCTGCTCTCCTTTTTCTGCCTCTCCCCATCAGCACCCCCACAGCATCACTCAGCACCACCACAGCATCACTCAGCACCACCACAGCATCACTCAGTACCACCACAGCATCACTCAGCACCACCACAGCACCACTCAATGCCACCACAAAACCACCACAGCACCACACTGCACCACCACAGCACCACTCTGCACCACCACAACACCACTCTGCACCACCACAGCATCACTCAGCAATACCACAGCATCACTCAGCACCACCACAGCACCACTCAGCATCATCACTCAGCGCCACCTCAGCATCACTCAGCACCACCACATTATCACTCAGCACCACCACATTATCACTCAGCACCACCATATTAACACTCAGCTCCACCGCAGCATCACTCAGCACCACCACAGCCCACTCAACACCACCCCAGCATCACTCAGCACCACCCCAGCATCACTCAGCACCACCCCAGCATCACTCAGCGCAACCACAGCATCACTCAGCACAACCACAGCATCACTCAGCGCAACCACAGCATCACTCAGCGCAACCACAGCATCACTCAGCGCAACCACAGCATCACTCAGCACCACCACAGCATCACTGGTTCAAATATGTTCTTTCAATGTTTCAAGCTGTTTTCAAGCTTTCAAGCTTTATTACAAATCACAAAAATATCTTAATATTTCACTTTTGTTCTTGGATTTTCGTCACAATAAAAAACACTGAACATAATCTTCACAAAAGTTATTTACAAAACTTAAAGCTATTGACATTACAAATTAAATTAATTATTTAAGTATTAATTATTTAAAACATTTTTAATTCATTGTTATTTGTAATATCAATACATCTAAGTCACGTAAATGCAAAACATGTTGCATTACAAATGCTATAGGTGTCACATTTGCGAAAGTTATAACTATTGGCATTGTAAATGACAAAGCTATTAATTTAACTATTTGAAAAAATAACACATAAAAAAAAACATTTATAAGACCAATAGCTCAAACTTTCCCAATGCGAGCCCTATTGCATTTCCAATGCTTGTTTGTTTGTTGTGTCTTCCTCTTTGCTCTACACTTTTGCGCCTAATTACATTTTTGTTTCATTATTCGCCTACGAGTGTGTGACTTATTTGTTGGTGTCTGTGTATTGGTGCCTCTTAGCATGCCAGATTTTGTTAATGTCTGCGTGTAGAGATCTCAGTATTAGTCAATAATCACTTTTCTCCTAGTTTGTGTAAATCTGTGTGTGTGTGTGTGTATATATATATATACACACACACACACACATATATAGTTATGTATAGAGGCCTTTTCTTTGTCTATATGTTTCAGGATATTAATGGTTGTAGTCTCTGTCCTTCTTACTGATGCTGCATTCTGTGCCAGTGGATGCTTTGTATTGCTGTCTGACATATCTCAATGTCTCTTTTCCCGTTACAGCATTACTGTACAAGCCCATCGATCGTGTGACTCGGAGCACGCTTGTCCTTCACGTGAGTATCTGCATTTGACTATTCCATAAAACCTGTCTGAGGTACCCTGGACATTTACACAAAAGAATAAGCCCTAGTGTATCTACCCTCACCTCCCAGTCTGGAGTTCTCACCCTGGCATCTGTATCACTTGAACCCTGGTAAGAACTCTGTCTCAAGTATCGCTATGCCTGGCATTGAAACAGGGGTTTGTCTTTAGCATCCATTTACCTGGCAGCAAAGTTGGAGCTCAGTTCCACTTGTCTCAAGTCAGTAGCATCTGAACAGTATCACTGGGCCTAGCATCTCCTTTGACCCTATCTAGCCAGGAGCACTGGCTCTGGGATTTCTATCTCCACCATCCAGGCTGTAACTCTTGCATCTCTTATCACTTACACCCTGGCTAGAACTCTGCCCCTGACATCTGTATGTAAAGCAGTTATATATGAGCTCTGCCCCTGACATCTGTATGTAGAGCAGTTAGATGAGAGCTCTGCCCCCGACTTCTGTATGTAGAGAAGTTAGATGAGCGCTCTGCCCCTGACATTTCTATGCCTGGCATTTAGGCAGACTCTCCCCCATCGTCCCTTTGTATGGCATCTAAGAAGCCGCTCTATCCATGGCATCTTTAAGGCTGACTCTAAGCAGGAGCTCTGTCCCTGGCATCTAGACAGGAACTAGGTCCCTAGCATTGCTATCCCTGTTATTTAGCCAGAACTATGTCCCTAGCATCTCCAGTCAAGGTACTTGGTGAAGAACACTTGCGTCTATCATCGAGATTCAGGCAGGGACTCTCCATGGCATTGCTGTTATGGGCAGGTGCTTTACTCTTAGCATCTCTAGGCCAGACATTAACATATTAACTTTTCTCCAGACATCTAGGCCTGAGCTCTGCCTGCAGCATCTTTGTCCCCGACATTATCACAAGAGCTCTGCTCCTGACATCTCCGTAATTAACCTATTTAGGCTTTAACTCTGTCTTTAGCACGTCTGTCCCAGACATTTGGACAGGCGTTCTGCTCCTGACATCTCTATACCTGGGGTCTGGGCTTGAGCGCTCCCTGGAGCATCTCTATCCTTAACATTTCCACAGAGCTCCGCTCCTTACATCTCTGTACTTGCTATCTGTACCCAGCTGTTTGTGTCTAGCATCTCTGTTCCTGTCCTTTAGGCGGTGTCAATGTCCATGCCTCTAGCTTGAATCTATGCAGGCACTCTGTCCATGGGGCACCAGGAGCCCAGACAAGAAGCCTAACCCTGGCAGCTAAGTGCAGTTCACGGCTTCTATGCAGTAACTGCCTCCTTGGCATCGAGGTAAGAGGGCTTTCAGTTATACCTAGATAGGATCTCTGGCCTTACATCTCTATTCCCGGCTAGTAAGCAGGCAGGAGCTTTTTCCATAGAACAAGTAGACCTCTGCATGCAGTGTGTGGTCGTATGCTGTGCCCATGTCTTAGCTGGAGGTCTATTCCTAGCATCTAGGTATGAGCACACTGGAGTGTCCCTCTTGCTACCTGTGATGATTTTACTAAAGGCAAGGGCACTGCCACTTACATATTCTAGTCTTGAATCCACAGAGTTGTTAAGGAACTTCACAGGCTATACGCCTTACGTTTGGTAGCAGTTCTAATCCTGGTTTCTGGGCCATAGCTCTATTTTTGGTATCTGCATAATAGCCTTCATCCCTGACATACTAGATGTGGAAGCTAAACTGCTGACCCTGGAACCTCTCAACCTAACTTCTAACTCCCACTTTGGCATTTTAAGAACAAATGTGTAATTCTGGGCAAATTCTCTCCCTTCGCTTCAAACAGAAAATATGAAAAGAGTAATATGTGAAAACCAACTCTACATTCTATAGTTTGTATTTCTCAATCTAGAGCTCACTCCTACAATTCCAAAAGCCCCAAATATATAATAGCATTTCATGACCCCACCCCTCAAGTTGTGTTTGTGAGGCTTTGGCAGTGGGGTCTACCATGCAGTGGCAGTGGTCCGTGTTCAGTGCTGATATCCTGTGACTGCAGGCTCATGATGCCTTCCTGTCCTCCCCGAGAAAGGCTCCCTGGTAGGGTCACTACAGGCTACCCCTCAAAGAGGACTCAAAATTAAAGAACGATGCTGACAGCCTAGCCTTCTAATGTAAACTTCTAAAAAGTGACTATTTGGGTCTGGATAACTTCTGCCCTTCTGGATATCACCGCTACAGCCCCAGAAGCAGCATTAAATTCTGCTCTGGTTGAGACTGGTCAGACATGCTACCTTCCTCTGCCTTTCAGACGCGCTTGCCATATGAGTTAAAGGTTGGCTAGGAGCCTTGTTTCTGCCTCCTCTGAACCAGTGGGCTTTCTGTTCACACATCAGTCCCAGCTGACTGACATTTGGTAGGGTGGGTGGCAATATTATAAATGCTTGTACAGGGCTGCTACAAACTAACACTAGTACCACAATTGCTCTGACTCCTGCCACTCAGTTGATTTCATACTACTGCACATTGGCCGCAGCATGTCACAGCATGTCACAGTATGACACAACTGTGCTTTCCTATCCCACGCGTTCCTTAACAATGCGGATGGAACAACGAATGCGTCCGAACCACGCATTCCATTTACAACTCAAGTCGTTACAATGACTTGCCTTAGGGGGGCGCTGGACTTTGGAATGGTATAATCTACTTTTCAAACTCTAGTCCCCATAACAGTAGGGAAAGCGTTGGACTTTAGAGTCCAACACCGCTTTACCGTACGCACGTCTGTGTGGTTCAGACGCATTTGTCGTTCCACCCCCCTTGCAAAGGCAAAACGTTGTTCGTTGTCATGGTATTTGCTGTTTCCCGTCACTGTAGCTCCCAAGCTGCCTGTGAAGGTCTTGCTGTCCTGTTTCTTTCACTGTCTTGTTTGCTGCTGCAGCATCAAGCCTTAAAGAACGAATCCCATTTGCTGAAGTCATGATTTAATGAATAGAAGTAACAATTTTTCTATAACCCATAGGGTTGAAGCTGGAACGGGTAAAGTCAGCGCTTTCTGCTTACTGAGGAGCCCATCTCACACTGAGGACCCCCTTCCTGGTTGGAAGCCATCAACCAAGAAGGTGCTCATTTTCTGGTGGCTATGGAAACTGATCAGTCAGTGTAGTTTTGCATATCATGAGGATACAAGGAAATATAATACTGTAGAGATATAAATAGGAATATCTTTCCCTTTGTGGCTTCAGCTTAGATATAAGCTTTTGTGATAGAACGCAAGTGTGTCTTTACCATTTATACTTCATTCTAGTTTTTAGACTATGCATCACTGTGTAATTTCTAATATTTCTAGTCATTTTTGAGTCCCTTGCTCACTTTGCCACGGATTCAAGCTAGCCTGGCTGATGAGGAGTGTTACCCTGAAACGGGTCCCAGAATGCTTGTTTCCGGTTCAGGGAAGACCTGGCTCAGTAGTTCGGGCTGAACTGTTCTCATGAGGCACAGGGTCAAGCCTGATTTGCTTATAGCTGGGTCTGTACTGAGGTAGCGAAGTGAGCTAAAGAACGATGATAGAATCAACCCGATCTGTGACTGGGGGTGAGTGTCTGAAAGGTTTCAGCACTCCGTCCATCATCCCCTTGTGTTTACATTTGTGCAGTTTTAACCCCTTAATTGCTGCGTCGGGGCGTTGGCCGACGGCAGCACTACCTCCCCAGTGCTGCGCATGACCATTGGACGTCCATTCAGCACTAGATCCAATGGACAGCGCAGCACTGGGGAGGGATATTTGCGCCGCATCTATGAGGTTAGCATGGTTGCCAAACTCTTTGCAATATACACCCTTTCACCTTGTGCTCACAAGCATATTGTGTGTGATTGCGGTTGATCAGTTTCTATTTGAGGTAGTGTGCATTCAAATTAATTTAGGATTGTGATGGTTAAAAAAGGCACTTGGGGAGGGGTGCCCTGTCATCTTAAAAGAGAGTAGTAATTGGTGAGCAAGTGTGGGGCTTTGTAAGTACTACTTTCACTCGCTCTCCATCCTTGAGAATTGTTTGCAGTCAGTGTCTTTGCAGCGAAAGCTTCTCCAGTAGATGCTGGGATTTTGATGTGGTTCCTACATGTGTGCTTTACTTTTTGCACAGGGCCGAGTTGGCTGCTTGTTAGTTCCCTTCCTGTTTCTTTTTGTCCACTAGTCAGGGGTGTGCACAAATTGCCTTCTCCGTTTGCTGTTCACTCTGCATTTGACTGATACATATGTATATTTTGTAGCCTTCCTGTGCCATATGCCATAATGTTCACCATCAAGCCAAGGCCTCCGGCTTTGGTGTAGTGCCTCCTGGCGCGTTTCTGCATGCTGTAACTTCAAAACAGCCTAGGTCACTGAGAATCTGGCTTCAGCCTACATCTAAAAAGAATCCCTTGCTTCATTTAAGTGTTTTAGTATGCCAAATAGTATTTTATTTTCACCGTGAGTAATGCCCCTGAGTTTGTGAACTCCCAAGTTTTGGAGTGGCGTAGTGTTGAGTGGTGCAGTGGTGGAGAGAGCAATGGTGGAATGTGCATTGTTGTAGAGTGCCGTGTCGTAGAGTTCAAAGTTCCAGTGGCGAAGAGTGCAGTGGTGCACAGTAGAGTGGGGTAGAGTGCACTGGCATAGAGTAGAGTAGAGGCATAGAGTGAAGTGGAGTAGAGCACAGTGCTATAGAGTGCAGTGGTGCACAATAGATTAGACTGGCATATGTGTAGTGGCATAGCCTGTATTGGCGAAGAGTGCAACTAAGTGGTGTAGAGTGCAGTGACGCAGACTAGAGTTGCATAGAGTTCAGTGGCAGAGTAGATTGTCAGAGTGCTGTAGTGTAGAGCGAATTAGTGTAAAGTGCAATGATGTAGTGTGGTGCAGAGTAAAGTGACATAGAGTGCAATTATGTAGAGTAGAGTGCAGTGGCATAGGTTGTATTGGTTTTGGGTAAAGTGGTGTGGAGTAGTGAGGGTGGAGAGGAGTGGCGCAGGGTAGATTGAATTGGCGTAGAGTAGATTGTTTCGGAGTAGAGTGAAGTGACAAAGAGTGCAATGGCATAGAGTACAATGTCATACAGTGCAGTGGTGCGGAGTAGATTAGAGTGGCTTAGAGGGTATTGACATGGAGTACAGTAGTGCATAGTAGAGTTGTGTGGGATAGAGTGCATTGGCATGAAGTAGAGTGGTGTAGAGTAGAGTGGTGTAGAGTAGAGTGGTGTAGAGTAGAGTGGTGTAGAGTAGAGTGGTGTAGAGTAGAGTGGTGTAGAGTAGAGTGGTGTAGAGTAGAGTGGTGTAGAGTAGAGTGGTGTAGAGTAGAGTGGCGTAAAGTTGAGTGGTGCAGAGTACAGTACAGTGACGTAGTGTGGAGTGGTGCAGAGTAGAGTGCAGTGTGGTGCAGATTAGAGAGTAGTATGCATGGTGTGGTAGCGCCTTGCCATTACAGACAACACAGCTTCAATTAAAATAACATTTGCACAAAAAGTATATAGCGCACAAACGACAATGTGTGGAAATGTGATCATGGATTTCTTTTGCTTGTATTAAAATATTTTTCACCACACACCAGAATTACAAAACAATGTCCTTCATTTGTTCAGATATTTAATTTGTGTTTATGCTAGAAAAAAAAACATCATACAGCACACCCGAGTAGCCAGCATAATTGTCTAATAAATCCTCTCATGTTGAATTCAGAGAAAGAAAACACCAAGCTCCGTAGAAGACCGAGCCTGACATGTGGCCTCTGTCTTTGAACGTACAGCTAATGTGACAAGATAAGAACAATATAAATGCCAGTTTACAGAAATTCTGTACTGGTGAAAGAACACTTTGAATATTGTTTGGGCAAGGGAAGGGACAAACTCAAGCTGGATAGCCTAAAACAAATAAAGCCATCAAATGGGAAGGAAGCAAATGAGTTACCAAAGCCAATGGGAAGCAATGGGCGGAATGCATTCCCAGGGAAGCTTGCAGAATGTCCCCAAGATGTCATTAGCAAATGGAAATGAAGCAAATACGAGTTACAAACCACATAGCCAATGGTAAGCCATAAGCGGAATCCATTCCCAGGAAATCCTTTAGAATGTCCTCCAGATGTCATTAGCAAACCAGACAGTTGTGCTGTGTGGTAGACTTCAACCAAAAAAAACTACATTTAATTTGAAAATGTTTGTACACACTGTTCAGATTCCGCAGTCTCACGATTGGCCTGTTGTTTACATCACTTGCTATGTGTTTTGTACTACTAAGACAGACATTTGCTGTTCAGTCACCTTCAATGTAAGGTATTTCTAATGGTCGTGACCTCTGTTGTCCTCTCAAGGGAAATGTTGTCATAGCCGTAGACAACACAACAGATAGGTTTGACCTCAAAGAACTTGCCATGAGTGGTTTTCTCTTCTGCTATCCACAGTCTGAGAAGAGCTCTTCTTAGTGGTTCTCCTCTGCCCGATTACATTTACACAAAGGAAAGTATGTGGAAGCAGACCGTCTATGTTGGCTCCATTATGGTAGTTGAATTAGAAGATATCTCAGACACTCCTTCGGAGATGAGTCTTTCCAGCAAAGCACCTTTTGCCATAAACTGGTATTAACAAGATACAGTATGCTTCCTCATAGAGATGGATCAGAGATCGCATAGGAATGCAATTGTTTATTAATTTGGTGGGACATAGCTATGAAGAATGAAAATATAGTACATTGCTTTCCTTCTTTAGGCCGTATACTGTCCTACCGATTTAAAAAAACCAGACATGAGATGGTGGATAGACACCTTTACCATTCAGACCGCCTAAGATCAACCAAGTTTTATGTCTTTGGTTGGTGTGAGTGGGGCATTTTCCCTCTGGGAATGAGAGACCAGGAGCAGAAATATTACATAAAATGCTTTTATGGTATGTTCCTGCATAAGCACAGTCTACAGTAATATGTAATAGCTTAAAGGTTGAAACATTAGAAAGGGGGCTGACTTCTGGAGCTCAGAAGAGTGAAAGTATGCATGGATGGGAGAAGCTTAGCTCATGGACCCTTATCTCCATATGCAGAATATTCTTACTGCCCACTTCCCAGACCATCCTTGATATGCAAATCCACATGATCAAAGCAAATATACACCACCTCTCCATTTTTAGGGTGACTATTTTTTGCTAAAATGTTTCTTATTTCTCTGCTTTATTCTACTCCTTCATAAGTTGTTACTCACTTCAGTCGGTCACTGGTTAACATAAACATATGCTTCTTCCTGCTCCAAAACTTGCCTTTGAGTGACAAATTCTTCTCCTCTTCCCGTAGTTTTCCAACTGATCTTGTGGTGGGGCATCTTGAAAACGTAAGATGCTGACACAGCAGTAGTAGGTGGGGTCAAGTGCTAGGGTGACGATGCTCATTGTGTCCTTGTTTAAATTACATCTTTTGAAGAAGCTTTTTCAGCCCCACCTCTAGGCAATGACAATCATTTGTAAAAAAAGTAAAACAAGGATTTTGGATGTAGTTTGCCCAGTGTGAGCGTTGATGTCATCAGTGAAGGGATTGATTTCATGGGTGTTGAGTCTGAGGTGACATCTTACCTTCCATGGCACTTTTAAGCGGGCAGTAGGCACACTCTCATAAAGGGCTGGAAGGGGACTGAGAATACTTCTCCAGAGCCATTCTTTACTTTTGAATGGATCATTTCAAAATTTCTCAGCGGACCTGCTGCACATTGACGAGCACTCTGCCAGAATTTCTCTGCAATTGACAAAAAAAGTGGTTCTGTTGGGTATTGTACAATCTCTTTAGGTTAGGCTAAGGGCAGCTCTAAAACACAAACAAGCAGAACTCTCTGATATTCAAAGTTTTTATATATATTAAAAACAAAAACCAATGAAACAGTAAAATGGAATTACTTCATTCCACTACATTACTAGCAAATAATTATTAAACACAAGTGCAGTGACTGTGGTGATTCAAGTGACAAGTGTGAAGCATATAGTGACACTTATCTACAAAGACATAAAATCAATACATATTTCAAGAAAGGGGGGAGGGGGAGGACCGGGGAAGGTGTAGAACGATGTATTTTTTATCGTTTTGTGGCCAGTTTCATCATAGTAAAGGTTCCAAGGAAAGTAAGGAATTATTGTCCATATTCCTGGAATTTATCTTGGCCAAAAGGAAGAGCGTCGACGTTTCGACCCAGGATGCGCCCCAGTTGGTGGTCGCGGCGGGTCTTTATCAAGACAAAAGGGGGGGATGGGGAATGTTCAGAAGTTATTATATTCCAGAGAGTAGCCCGTTGGTCAACCCTCGATTTACTGTCATCAGCATAGAAACCTCCGCGATGTCAGAAAACGGCGATCCAAATGTGAACGCCAAACCGAGCTCTCCAAATGAAAAGCGCTCGTCGACATTTGGAGAGCTCGGTTTGGCATTCACATTTGGATCGCCGTTTTCTGACATCGCGGAGGTTTCTATGCTGATGCCTCAAGTCAAAAACGAAGTGCATTAACGTAACGTTTTGAAGAGTTTGTAGGATTTAAACAGATAGGACAATTTTATTTCCCGAAAACGGTGCCCTGACAGAGGTGTTTCATTTTCATATAGTGGGAATCCGTGGTACAGGGCTGGCGGGGTTTTCATAAATATTCCTACTTGATACTCTTGTCACATGACCGTAGGCCGAAGTTACTCACAAATAAGGCATGCTGTACATGTGTGCTGCCTTGCCTTTGACCCATAGGCCTTTGCAAGGCACTAGCCCACTGAAAAATAAGCTAAATGCTAACAGAAGCAGAAGAAAACAAATTCTATTTAATGAGCTAAAATAGCTCAGTGGGGATTGCGGTTTCTGCACAGATCTGCAAGCAACCTGGTAGCTACTAATTTCTACACTGACCTAGTTGCAACCTCCAGATTAGAAAAGGCTCAAATGAGCTGTCTTGAGAGTTCACAGAGAAAGCTGTGTGTATGTGTATATGAGCTACCACAGACACCTAGCGTAATCTAGGCATGGCAAGTGGAAGAATTAAAGCAAATAGGAGAGCCCTGTTTCATTCCCAATCCTTGAATTGTATATTGGAAGCAGATCATGGCGGTCATTAACAGAGGGCTCTGTTTTGGAATAACTAGACACACTGCAATCTGTATTAAAGGTGAATCGATTTTGTGAACAAGTTTGTGTTAAAATTTCCTAAGCTGATGGACCAGCTGACCTTCTGTCTTCAATTGGAAGGGTGGTATTTAGAAAAGGCTTGTGGCTAAATTTTACTGTGACTTGAGCTGATCTTTGTAAACAATTGTTGAACCTGTCAGCCTTAGGGTGCCCCCCCCTACAATTTTTTGCCCTTTTGCCTCCCATGTTTACTGTACCTTGTTGTTGGTCTTAGGCCTCTGGGCGCCTCACCACTGCTAAACAGTGCTGAGGTGCAGGTGCTCTCCCCTAAATCATTGTGACGCTGGCATATCTGCCACAGGCTCCTTCTACCGCAGTGAGGTCTAACCCTCCATAGGTTAACATTGGGGAACCCCCTTTATGAAATTACTTCTGACTGGGACCTAATAAGCCTGTCATGTTTGGTCTTGTTGGACTCTGGGTGGGGAACCCTTTCCAACAATATGGGGTTTGGGCACCACTACTTTAGGGATCCCACTTTTAGAAAGTGGACCCTTCCCTGCCTACACTTAGCCTGGGCACTGTTGACTCCCCCCTCCCCTCAACATATTGATAGCCTGCCTATGTTGGGAGGTGGGAGTGGTGATTCACACCTTCTGTAGCCTTAACGGCCCTGTCTTTCATCACTGTGACAGCCAGGTCAGGGAAGGCAGGGAAAATCCCAGAATCCCTGGACTCTTCTAGAAACCCCTGCCCCCAGACCCTTCCAGAGACTTCTACCACCTTTCAGTAACTGGACTGTAGGGTATAAAAAGAGGGTCCTGGCCACACATCTTTGTTACACTGCTAGACTACGGTGAATCTCTGCTGGAGTAAGGACTGCTGCGCCAGGAGGATTGCCACTTGTGAGGAGGCTGACTGCTCCCAGGAACTGCTGCCCCTACTTGTTGAGCTGCCTGCTGATCCTGCTGTGCTAGGGAGGACTGAAGTGTCTCCACAATCTACCTAAGAACTCAATCAACCTAAGAACTCAATCAATCAATCAATCAAGTAATTTGTAGAGCGCACTACTCACCCGTTAGGGTCCCAAGGCGCTAGGAGGGAGGGGAGTCGCTACTGCTTGAACAGCCAGGGCTTGAGTTGTTTCCTGAAGGAGAGATGGTCCTGGGTCAGCTGTAGGGGGGTGGGGAGGGAGTTCTGTGTCTTGGCTGCCAGGTAGGAGAAGGATCTTCCTCCGGCGGTGGCTTTGCGAATTCGTGGGACGGCGGCGAGAGCGAGGCTGGCGGATCGGAGATGGCGGGTGGGTGTGTAGAATGTGAGGCGGCTGTTGAGGTATTTGGGGCCCATGTCGTGGAGAGCCTTGTGGGTGTGGGTGAGGAGTCTGAACGTGATCCTCTTGCTGACGGTGAGCCAGTGCAGATCTTTCAGATGGACAGAGATGTAGCTGTGACAGGGGATGTCCAGGATGAGTCGTGCAGAGGCATTCTGTATGCTCTGAAGTCTTTTCTGGAGTTTGGCTATGGTTCCAGTGTAGAGGGTGTTCCCGTAGTCCAGTCGGCTGGTGACGAGGGCCTGGGTGACCATCTTCCTGGTGTCGGTGGGGATCCACCGGAAAATCTTTTGGAGCATGCGCAGGGTGTTGAAACAGGATGACGAGACGGCGTTGACTTGCTTGGTCATCATGAGGGATGAGTCCAGGATGAATCCCAGGTTGCGTGCATGGTCCGTGGACTTCGGGGCGGTGCCCAGCGCAGAGGGCCACCAGGAGTCGTCCCAGGCAGAGGGGGATGGTCCCAGGATGAGGACTTCCATCTTGTCCACCTCAAACTCAACCCGGACAAGACGGAGTTAGTCTTGACTGGAGGTGGTTGCAGCCCCTGGTCCCCGTCTCACTGGCCCCTCTCACTTGGTGTCCCTTCACTCCCCGTTCCCAAAGTCAAAACTCTCGGTATCCTCCTTAGTCCCCTACTTTCTGTCCACTCACAGGTTAGTTCTGTTGTTTCCTCTTGTTTTTTCTCCCTCAGAACAATCAGGAAGATTTCCCGTTTTTTTTCCCTTCCTGCTCTAAAGATCATAGTGATGGCAATGGTGCTCTCGCGCCTTGATTATGGCAACATTATCTATAATGGCGCGCCGGCCTAAGCTATTCACCGCCTGCAACTAGTGCAGAACCAGGCTGCCCACCTGATCCATGGCCTGCCTAAATTCCATCGTGCCACTCCTCTATTGCAGGCACTACACTGGCTGCCGGTGAAAGAGCGAGCCTTGTTCAAGCTTGGTTGCCTTACTTTCCAGGCCAAAATGGGCACCGCTCCGGAGTTTATTTGCTCTGCCATTAAGCCTTACACACCGGGTAGAGAGCTTCGCTCCACCCACATGGCACTTCTGACCACCCCTCGATTTAAAAAGAAGAAGGCTGGTGGAACAAAATTTGTGGTTCTCGCTCCTGCGTTTTGGAACTCCCTCCCTGTGGCACTCCGCATCACATCCTCTTACACAGAGTTCCGAAAAAGCCTTAAAACCCTGCTCTTCTCCCGAGCCTTCGCTGTCTAACTTCCTCTGCTTCTGCTGTTACCTCGCAATCTGAAAAGCGCCATGAAACCGCGTGGTATAAGCGCGCTATACAAATGTTTTTAAATTCAAATTAAATTCAAATTGTCTGAGTTCAGTTTCAGATGGCTGAGCTTCATTCATTCTGCGACGTCTTTCATCCCTTCCTGGAGGCTGGCTCTGGCAGTGGCGGAGTCATTGGTGAGGGAGAGGGTCAGCTGAGTGTCGTCAGCGTAGGAGATGATGTTAAGGTTGTGTTGGCGTGCGATGGCTGCGAGAGGGCTCATGTAGACGTAGAAGAGGGTGGGGCCGCAGATGACTTCGGTGGCCGCGGATCGGAAGGGGGGGGAGGTGGACTCTCTGGGTTTTTCCGGCGAGGAACGAGATGATTCATTTCAAGGCCGTTTCTTGGATTTCGGTGTTGCTGAGGCGCCGTATCAGGGTGCGGTGGCACACGGTGTCGAAGGCTGCTGAGAGGTCCAGGAGGATGAGGGCAGCTGTATCCCCGTTGTCGTGCAGGGACCAGATGTCGTCGGTAGCTGCGATGAGGACGGTTTTGGTGCTGTGGTTTGCTCAGAAGCCAGACTGTGAGGGGTCGAGGGATCCGTTAGTCTTGAGGAAGGCGGAGAGTTGTTTGTTGACGGTCTTCTCGATGACTTTGGCAGGAAAAGGGAGGAGCGAGATGGGGGCGGAAGTTCTTGAGGTCCGTGGGGTCCGCGCTGGGTTTCTTCAGGAGGGCGCTGAGCTCGGCATGTTTCCAGCTCTCCGGGAAGGTGGCGGATGCGAAGGAGCTGTTGATGATGTCCCGGAGTTGGGGTGCGATGATGGAGTTGGCTTTGTTGAAGATGTGGTGTGGACAGGGGTCGGTTGGGGAGCCGGAGTGGATGGTGTTCATGATGTGGGTGGTGTCTTCGGTGCTGACCGGGGTCCAGGTGCAGAGGGTGGTGGTGGGGGGCGCTGGTTAGGTGGTAGGGTGCGTGGGCTGTTCGCCGAAGCTGTTGTGTTTGTTGGCGATCTTGCGGTGAAAGAACGAGGCGAGTGAGTCGCAGAGGTCTTGCGAGGGTGTGATGTCATTGTTGCAGGCGCTGGGGTTGGAGAGCTCTTTAACGATGCTGAAGAGTTCCTTGCTGTTGTGGGTGTTGTTGTCCAGTCGTTCTTTGAATGTTGTCCTTTTGGTGGTGCGGATCAGCTGTTGGTGTTGGCAGGTGGCGTACTTGAGGGCTGTCATGTTTTCTGCTGTCTGGTCATGGCGCTAGGCTTTCTCGAGGGTGCGGCAGGTTTTCTTGGAGTTTGAGGTTGTTGGCGAACCACGAAGTTTTCTTGCTGCAGGGTCTGCTGGGAGGGTTCTTCAGTGGTGCAAGATCATTGGCACAGTTGGTGAGCCACTGTGTGAGGTTGCGGGCTGCTTCGTTGGGGTCCGTCGTGTTGGTGGGAGGGTTCTGGCTGAGGGAGGTGGTGAGCTGGTCGGCGGTGATCTTGCTCCAGCTTCTGCGGGGAACCTGTTGCGGGTGGTGGAGGGTAGTGGGTCTCCTGAAGTTGAAGTGGACGCAGATGTGATCTGTCCAGTGTAGTCTGGTGGAGTGGCTGAAGGAGATGTGCTTGCTGGAGGAGAAGATGGGGTCAAGCGTGTGGCCGGCGTAGTGGGTGGGGGTGTTCACCAGTTGCTTGAGTCCGAGGTTGTCCAGCAGGGCGGCGGTATTGCTGTCATTGTTGTTCTCCAGGTGGAAGTTGAGGTCCCCAGTAGGATGTAGTCAGGGGAGGTGAGGGCGTGCGGGCTGACTAAGTCTGCGATGGCTTCGCTGAATTGTGTGCGTGGTCCCCGGGGTCTGTAGATGAGAGTACCTCTGAGGGTGGTCTTGGGTTCAGTGTGTTTCTGGAAGTGAAGGTGCTCGGCGGCGATGAGGGTGTCGTCGAAGTTGGTCGTGATGCGGATGGTGTTTCTGTGGACGATGGCGATGCCTCTTCCGGTTTTGTTGGCGCGGTCCCTCCGGGTGATCTTGTAGCCATCCGGGATGGCTATGGCGATGTCAGGGGCTGAACTGCCTTTATGGGACTACAAACCTTTGTCTAAAAACTGCCTTTGCAGAACTTTAAGGACAACAACGTTTTCCTTTCATTGGAAACCGCCTTTGCAGAATCTTATAAGGGCAACAACAGTTTCCCTCTTCAAAGAACTGCCCCAGCAACATTCACCAGGGCAGCAACTTGTTTCTTTTCTCCAATGCCTGCCTCAGCAACACCGAGTGTGTGTGAGGGAAACTTCCTATGGCCCTTTGAAGCACCGCCGTCGGCCTGAGTGGAGCTTGCTATACAGATCACCCCGCTGGACGCTTTCTAAATCACCGCGGGCCGGGCCAAAACTCATTTAAAACTCCGCAAGATCACCGCCACCGGCCACTAGTCTGCAAAGGGTTAAATTTCGTCAACTGGTACGCCGTGCGGGATCTGGCATTGCCTAGCAACCAAGACGCGATTTAAGCGCGCCTCCGCTGATCCCGCGTGACGCCAGCATCAAGCCGAAGGGAAGCACTGTGTGTACCCTTTCACCAACGCTTGACCGGGTATCAGGGAGATTCAAATCTGCCTCCCCGTAATCACCGCCACGGCCCGGGAGATTCAGGAAACCAGTGTGCTGCCCCGCTGATGTCCGAGCAGGGCCGCGCAGGGATTGATTCAGGCGGGGAGCGTTGCCCGGCAACTGGGGGGGGTTTGCCGGTCTGAGAGTGAGCACGCTCGCGGCGTCCCGCCTGGCCTACGCAAGAAAGGGGGAGTGAATCTGCTGGACACAGGCTCAATCAGGTGGCCAGCTCGAGGGGAACTGTGCACATTCGGCCGTGGGGGATTGTTTGGGCCTAGCTTTAAACCACAGAGCCACCGGGGACAAAACTGCACACAATAACAGGCCTGTCAAGGACTGTTTTTTCCTATTAGCAAACCGCCGGAGACTGGTGGGATTCCCTCTGCAACTGGCACCAGGCCCAAGCATTACCATATTGTACCGAGGAAGAGCCCAGGCAGATTTCAGCCCTGTGCTGCCCTAAATGCAAAGAACTGCTTAACCAAGATGGGAATTATTCCTAAAGACTGTGAACAGGGGACAACCTATTGCACTCGAGGAACTGTTTTTCCCTGAATAAAGAGAACTGTTATCCATTTTCCAAAGACATTACACTGACCCCCTTTTTGATCATATATATACATGGAGTCTTATCCCTTTCTCTTGCCTAATTTCTAGATAAAGCTATTTCTATTTTTATATAAAACCGGTGTGGTGTCCCTTTTGTGCGTGTTTTACTGTGTTACTATTGGTGTGTGTTGCGCAAATACTTTACACATTGCCTCTGAAGTTCAGCCTTCCTGCTTTGCGCCAAGCTACCCTGTCGGAAGCGATAGTCCCTACTTGGACTACGGTGCGTACCCCTGCCAACTAGAGACCCTGGTTCTAACAATAATGATGTGCTTTTGCTCCATTTCAGGACCTCCTGAAACATACACCATCTGATCATCCGGACTACCCCTTGCTGCAGGACGCTCTTCGGATATCCCAGAACTTTCTCTCTAGCATTAATGAGAACATTGATGACAAGCGGACACCCGTAACTACACCCAGGGGAGAGGTAAGAATGGAGAAGGAATTTGAACTATAGGGGCCCTCTGCTAACCATTTCAGCAAGTAATTCTGAACAAAACAGAAAACACTTTCTAAAGAAAAAAACAATCTATAAGGAAATAGATGAGGTTTTCGGCGTTTCTGTCTTGTTGGTGTATACATCCTCAACAACATTGTTTAGATGCAGCATGCTCTGTGTCTATGGTCAGTCTGTTTTGTTTTTTTGTTTGTTTTTTATGGCCCCAGAAGCGGGTGCCTATTGAATCCACCACATCACAAAGTGGTTGCAAATAATGCTTACTTTTGGTCTTTGGCACCTTGCCCCTTGTCTTCACTCTTGTCTGCGGTTATGCCCAGTCTTCTATTTTTCTGGTCCCTCTTTCTTTTATAGAGAAGTCTCTTCACAGTGTGTCTTTACATTTTAGGTGCGACAGCTCGTGAAAGATGGCTTCCTGGTGGAGCTGTCGGAAAATTCGAGGAAATTGCGGCACGTCTTCCTTTTCACTGACCTTCTCCTATGTGCCAAACTGAAGAAGACCGCCGTGGGGCTAGGCGGGTGAGAATGCGCACTCTTCTGGAATTTAAAAGCGGTGTTTGAAGTACATTCATAGTACAGCCATCACTGCTAATACAGACCATCTGGAATATAATGTCAATTCTCTAAAAAGATTTCTGCATAGAAGCTACATGATCGATTTGGAATAATGGATCTTTATTGGGAACAATTTGTCAGGAGCTGATTGGATAGAGTGTGTTTAACATTGCCTGTCAGTTGAAAGAAGGTGCTTGATGTTGAGTGGGATAAGTGGACAGCAGTTTACATAGACAATAGTTGGATATTTCTCATTTTGGATGGGGATTATTGGAAAGTGGTGGATTAATGGGAGAATTGTAGAGGTTTTACACTACACTGGGTGGTTGGGTAACATTGGTTGAGGTGGATACTTTTAACTTTCTCTCTGGTCCGTTCCTAACCATTCTATTATGGGTTACATCAGTTCTTACTGTAGCCTTTACCTATTAGGCTTTTAACACTCTGAGGCGGCACTTTTAATTCGAAGGCCACAGAAATCTGGAGCACTCTCCCTTTTGACCATTGAAATCCAACGGGCCATCTAAGTTTTCATAAAGATCTAAAAAAAAAGGAATCTTTTAAGAAATACCAGAGTCCCAGTATCTAAGTGGCCTGCACCTGGACATTGTACATCAGTGTTGGTAATATATATTTTATACGGCTCCCTAATTTAAGAGTGCATATTGCAACATTCCCTCTATCATGTTTTAAATGAGGCATGTGTCACTCGTATAACAAACCCTCTACAATCTGCACAGTATTGTCATTTTATTATTTTGCCTATAATGCTAAATGTTCAGCACCACTATGACCCTGTGTTGCTGGGAAGACTTGAGATTGGGGCCTCTGAGATGATGTGTGTGATCAAGAGTAAAATAAATGAGAACTATTTTAAAATTGGGTAGAATTGCATATTATAGATCACATTTTCGGTCAGACCTGTAGACACCTTTTCACTGTCTGTGGTCACAGACCTGCTGTGGACTATAAGGATGGAGTCCACCATCCTGGAATAGTAAATTAAAACGGAATGCAAAATAACTGCAGCAGCATCATGTATGAGTGTGGATCTGTGGTGATGCATGCAATTAGCTTCGTCACAAAGCCTACATGGGCATGTGTGATAATGCATATACATTGTTAAAAAAATAAAACACATCATGATGGAAAGCTCAAGTGCATGGAGAACTCATGCCAATCGAGCGTCCTTCTTAGAACTAAAAGAAAGCAAACCAGTAATGTAATAAAACCTGTTCTGACTCCCATTCCAAGGCTTGCCATCATGGGAGCTTTATATTGTTGGACAAAATAATCAACACATTTGCATGTTCATTGACTCCTCGGCTTACTAAGACATTTATCAGAGAGGATATGGTGAGCCCTTCTCCGTGAAATCAGAGTGCATTGTATTGGAGCTGCATGCAAAGTAGGTGGGGAAAGGGTCCCAAACGAACTGAAGGGTACACAACGTCTGCTTCTGCACATGCATTCAAAGCAAGACCTTCCCATAGGACCATAGTTCGACCATCCTGGCCCACATGGAGAAAACACCAAGTCATAATATGCGCCCGAACTATGCAGGCAGCTGCCATAGCAGTTTTTGGGAAACATTTCTATAGTAGCTGAGTTTACTGTCTCCTTATGGTGTGTAAGTTGTCTTGTCTGGGATGAACAGTTGTATAGGCACCACAGCATGATGCGCATTACCACCTTATCAAAAAAAGAGTTCTGGGCCTCCTACAACATTGCCAATGACAAAGCTAGCATGACAGGCTTACCTGCTCACTTGGTACAATCCCCTTCAAAATACAAAACCTTAATATAGGCTACGCATGTTGAATTTACTTGTGCATGCCCTACCAAAGGAGATTTAAGACATCAGTTGGCATATGACTCAACATTAGACTAATTGGGTTAATTTTATTTTATTTTTTTGAGACTTTGGCATAGAGTATACCAGACGAAAAACAACAGCATAGGAATGGGTCAGTATATATAGAGACGAATTGTTGTTTAGGAGGGTACTTGAGCAATAAGGAAGCATGCATTTTTTAAGATGATTAATATTTCGAGTGACTTTAACAGTGTAATTCAAAGCATTGTACATATTTACACATTTTACACATGGATCAAGTTTGGCGTGAGAGCAGTAACTTTATAAATAAAATAAATAAATCTCTAAAAAGACCCCAGTAGGCTGGTAATATAGCATATTATACTTACCATTGGAAAAGCCAAATAGGTCTCTGTTTGGCTTTGCCAATGTTTTTTGAAAAAGTGTGTAGCAACTGCAAATATACATTAAAATGTGTCAGGACGCATGTGAGCGCATCATGATACTGCAGATGCCTGCATTATTCATTAGGCATACTCACCCGTGAGGACGTATTTGCACACTTGTGTGGCCACGCATGTCTGGATAGAAGTGAAAAAGGAGGGGGAAAGCCGCATGAGAAGGAGAAAGCAACATAGAGCACGATGGATTTGGCAGATAGACAATCACACGAGAAAGTGAGCAGAATTAAGTAGGAGGGAACCGCACTGAGCTCCGGGGGATATTTAGTGGGGAGGAGAAGCACACTAGGGAGAGATGGAAAACACACGCACTTTCATGAAGTGCCTAAAAGAAAATAAAAAATAGTTCCGTAAAAATAAGCAGTGTAAGAATATGTCAGCCCATCAAACAGATGGTAAAGAGGCTCTGCTACAGTGGAGGGCAAACACAAGAAGAGGAAGGTGAACCATTGAATAAGAAGTAAGTAGATGAGAGGGATAGAGCCAACCAGTGATCTGCGATTGGCGAGTTTCAAGCACACTGTAAGTTCTTGGTATGTTCCACAGTAGGATTTCGCCTACAGAAGGACAAAAGCTGTTATAGGCAAGACCTAAAAAGGGGCTATGGGTAACAGAAAGTAAGGGTCCGGTGATGCGTCTCACTTCTGGTGGCTTTTGCACTTGATGAGTTAGTATTCTAATGCAGCTGTGAATGCTGGTTGAGAGGAAGAGGTAATTAGTTAACGTGATAAGCACAACATACTATTGAATCTTGATTCCTTACTGTGAAACCCATAACCAACCTGAGCAAATAAGTCTTTTCAGAATCTTGGGGTTAGTACTGATCTAAACTGATGCTGTTGGTTATTGTGACATGTTTAATGACCTATGTCTGTAGCTGCAAACGAATATTCAATTTAAAAATAGTTCAAAGTATTAATCACTAACCCCATATATCAAACCGAATAGTATTGGCTCCATGATTCAGAGAGGGTCGACACAAGATGTGCTGGTCTCATTAAACCTTTGTGCCTTGCTGCTCAGAATTTTCTGAAATATTTACATTCAGAAAATACACGTGCTGATCAAAAGATGCCTTTCACTCTTGTCTTATTCCCTTCTGAGAATGGAGTACTACTCCTAGTCATGGGCCATGCTGTGATGATGTTTCTGCATATGCCGAGAAAAGTGCATATGGGCAAATCGCCGCATATTTCCCCTTGCAAGTTTATTAACTCAAACAAGAACAAAAACATAACAATTTATTTGACTCGAGCAAATTTATTTTTTTCATCACTAAACAGGCAGGTTAACCATCATGCTGCATTCCCCAGTCCTTACTTTAGATTTACAGTCTTCTGGGAAGTAGTGAAAGCCTTTTGTTTTTAAGTTCAAAGAAATGTTATTGATAAATGCAAGGGTGTCAATACAAAATACAAAACATTAATAGATATAATACAGAAACAATCAATCTAGACATTTCTTCAATAATATTATAGGAAATGGGCCTGAAGGTAAAACAAGTAAAATGATATACCGTAATTATGAGAAAAAATAATTGTAAAATATTACAAAATTCAAGAACGTTTAGGGTAATCAAGGAGGGTTTTAAACTTCTTGTTGATTAGGCTGCAGCCTAAAAGAGCGACTGGCACAAACATCAAGATACATCGTAAAAGGGGACCATAAATCTAGACGTTTCGCTGCCATGTGTATAGGATAAACAAAGGAAGTATCTAGCCTAGGATTATGACAGACATTGTACCATCATGCCCTGAATTTTTTTTGGAAAAGTATTTCCAATTAGGTGTAATTTGCTGGAACGCAACTGCTAACAACAAATCAATGATTTTAACATTAAGGGTAACATTTTCCCAGCAAGAAGAAAGGCTTCCCAGAAAAACATGAACAAAAGAGAAAGGAATTTGAGTCTTGAAAATTAAATTAATTTGGGACCATACTTGCTTCCAAAAATTATGTACAGTCTGACAAGAATATAACATGTGAAACAAATTTGCATTCGTGGAGGAACATGTCCAACAGACATCTGATGTTGTTGCAAATTTTTTGTTTGTCATGCGGTGTAAAGACAACTCTGTTATATACGAAAAACAATGTCTGCGTTATACTAGCTGCTCTAGATGATTTGCGCATTTTGACCCATATATCATTCCAGAGCGACACTGGCCAAGATGTGGCAAAATCACTCTCCCACAAATTTTCCACTTTGGATTTGGGCCTGATAGTGGGAGTACTATGAAGATATCTGTATATAATGGAAGCTTTGGAGGTGGTTTTTAAGAAGTCGTGAAATTGTGAGGTAGAGGTGGAAGTAACTAGAGAGGCGTGTGTATTGGACAATTGAGAATATGTAACCATCACTGCTTCCTTAAGCAAAAGGTATTTGTGAATGAATGAGGCAGGTAATTTGAATAGTTGACCGAGTGTTGAGAAAGGTATTAAATTGGACTGCGAAAATAGCTGATAAATCCAAATTAACCCCGTCTGAAGCCAAGTCCCCCAATAAAAAGGTTTGTTTTTAATGAGTACATGTTTGTTGTGCCAGATAGTGGAGTGAAGAAAATCTCCTACTGTACTATGAGGAAAAGGATAAAAGTAATTTGGAAGTAAATTCTATTATGGGAGTGGATAATGCCTGTGGTTTACGTGTGAAGGAAAGGTATTCGGCAAAGGAAAAAGGGGACAGGAAGAGACATTTAATTGTAGTCCATAAGGGACAGTCAGCTGAGGGATCCTGTAGCCAAAGGGAAGCTTGTCGTAAAAAAAAATGCCTTCTGAGAAGTCGGAAAATCCGTAAAATTAACTCCACCTTCTGATTTGGAACGTATTAGCCTAAGAAGAGACATTTGGGATTTTTTCTTGTTCCACAAAAAGGAGGAGAGAGTGGAATTAATCTTCTTAAAGAATTTAGTGGAAATAGGAATCGTGATGTTCGAGATATTGTATATAATTATAGGTGATAACATCATCTTTATGGTGTCAAGGCGGCCCCACTATGATAAATAAAGAGGATGCTATCTGGCAGTCGGGGGGCGTGGCTTGGACGCCGATCGGGATGGCGGCGTGAGCTCGCAGCTCCGCGCGGAATCCCGCTAATTCTCCTGATTTCTGCACCCTGGGCGACCCGTGGTCGACACTCCTGCCCTACGAAGTATAGGGGGACCATTGGGCGTCGGCAGAAAGTTGCTGGGGGACTGCTGGCCCCGAGGAGACCCTGATGAGCGACGGCTGAGGTGTCGCCGAGAGTGAGAAGAAAATGGCGGCGGAGTGGACGGGCGGCTCCGGACGTCGACATTGAGCGGCCTTGGTGCTGACTGGTGGAGGGCTCTGCAGCCGAGAGATCGAAGAGGTGGCGACAGTCCTGAAGATCGGGGGACAGGGGACCCGGCTCCGCTCGGACTTTGAGGACACCTGCTGGCCGCTATCCCTCCCTCTTCCCTTCCTCCTCCAGGCTCACGAGGGGGCAGATCGGACAGTGCTCACCCACTGGGCCCTAGGAGCTGCGGGCATCGGCGGTGGCGCTTGATCCTGCTCGATATTGGGAAGTTGGCGCCGACCCACGAGTGCCGGGACTGGACGGGTTTCCTGGCCTGTGACGCAGTACCCTAAGATGGCGGCTACGGGAGGGCCGGTGGCCGTGGAGCGCGGACAGGGGGACCTGGCGGCGCTGTCCCAGGTGGGCGAGACCCCCCCGCCGGAGTTGGACCAAGAGCAGCGACTGAATCGACGCTTGGATGCCATACTGGACGCGATTACCTCGACCAAGGAGGAGTTGCGGCAGGGCATCGCGCAAGTAGCCACGGGGCTGGGGCTATTGCGAGCGGACCATGCGAAGCTGGCGGATAAGGTCAAGGACCATGATCAGCTGCTATTGGACCTGAAACCGTCGGTGGTGACCGCGGAGCATAAGATCACGGACATCCTGGCCCGGTTGGACTCGCTGGAGCGACTTGCGGAGGATGCTGAAGGCCGCAATAGGAGGAATAACGTGCGGGTCGTAGGCCTGCCGGAACGAATTGAGGGGGAGGATGCGGTGGCCTACATGGAGGACTGGTTTCGGACTGTGGTGGCGCCGGAGGGGCTTACTCCTTTCTTTACCCTGGAACGAGCCCATAGGGTGCCTGCTCGCCCGCCAGGACTTGGCCGCCCCCCCCCGACCGATGGTGGTGCGGCTCCTCCATTATAAGGACCGGGACCTCCTCATCCAGAGGGCTCGGACGTCGGGCCCGTTTGAGGTGGAGAACAGCAGGGTCACAATCTTCCCGGACTACACCCAGGCGGTCCAAAGAAATAGAGCATCGTTCCTGGCGGTGAAGAAGGAGCTGCGAGAGGAGGGCATTCAATACTCCTTGCTCTTCCCGGCCAAGCTGCGGGTCATCCTGGATGAGACCACGCACTTCTTTCAGACTCCGGACGAGGCATGGCAGTGGCTGGAGTCGTACAGAGCGGGGACGGATAGGTCGCACAGAAGTAGGCGAGATCGGCCTAAACTGCCTCAGATCAGACAATCGCAACGCATTCGGTCCCGCAATAGGCGCCAGCGGGAGAAACGGGAAGCCCAAATGGCTGCGGAAAAGAGAGATGCGCTCGCAGCGACGGCGGCCATTACGGGGTCGCAGCAGGAAAGTGAACTGGCGGAGACGGACTCTGGCGGCGAAGGCAGCAGGACAGGAGAGGACCTTTCGGAAGCGGAAAGCTCGAAGGGCCGGTGGTGACCCCCCAGACTTCTGATGGGATATTTCACGGTTGAGGCTGTGTTGGGACTTGGACAAGGTCTGATGGTAGGGCGGTATCCTGTTGGAGATGGGTGGGTTGCCGGGTAGGGTGCCACGTGGGCAGGACGGGATGGGAGCGCTAGGCGTGGGCTCCGCTAGCTGGGGTCGGCGATAACTCACCCCCCTAGGGCCCTTAAGGCCTTCTGTGGTGGAGACCACAGGTTAGGAGAATGTGTGGTTGGTTTGAGGTTTGGATCGGGGCTGACACTGGGTTTGTGGGCTCTGTCCTGGGGAGTGGGGTTTGGGGTGTTTTTCTTTTCAGAGTTTGTTTCGGGGGGGCAACTGCTTTGGTGGGGATGTGAACTGGCATTGTTTGACCTGGACTGTTCGCTGCTGGTATGGGGACGTTACCTAGTTTAAAATGCCTAACGTGGAATGTCCGGGGGCTACGAACCATGGTCAAGCGCCACAAGGTGCACGCATATCTGGTGCGCAGGGGGGTCCAGATTGCTATGCTACAAGAGACCCATCTGACAAAAAAGGAATGTGCTGCGTTGCAGAAAAGATGGCGGGGCCAGGTGTTCGGCACCACTTTGACGTAAATAATTAATTTACTCTCTTAATTTCTATGCAGGTAAGTACTTAATCAATAATAACTCAATCAGAAGGAAAGAAAACAGAGTCCGTGGTGTTAGAGTTTCTAAGGGTTTTATTCCTCATAAAGGAATCAGGATATCATGTTCTGACCACCACAGGGGTGTCAGAAGGGATAGATGAGCGCGCTCTCGTTTATTGACATTACATAGCTTATATACTTGATTTACATCATAAGTTTCAGTGTGAGAGGCGTAACAGCTGAGAGAAGACAAGATAACAGTGTACACGTGGTACCAATACATCATCAAGAGGCGTAAACTAGGCGTGAACTAGAGGTGTGTGCTAGAAACGTCACTGATAGGTGACGAAAGTGGGTGGCACCAAGGGGTGGGGCTAACAGAATGTTGCAATGTCAGCAGAAATTGGAAGCTTGGATGCGCGCGCAGCTGCATGACGTGTGCTTGACGGGGTGCAGGGGTCTTGACATTTACACTGACGGAAAGAGACAGAAGTCTGGCATGTCAGATCAACTTGTACTTCTATCATATCTGATATCTGATGTTTAGGAACTATACTATCTGGGCGGAAAGGTCTCTAGGGTAGAGGCTATTCTATGCTAACTGTGGATGCGTGTATGAGCGCCTGAGTGTCTACATGTGGAGCGTGGGGGGGCACGGGGCCTTCCATGGTAGCATGGCAACGGAGGCTATGAATTACTTGCATTAAGACAGGTCGGCCTTTTGGCTCTGCAGCTGGAGAGGATGTTTACAGGATCTAGTAGGCAGGAATGTATTCTCGGGGAACGGAACAGATAACTCGAAGGTTATAGTCAGTCTTGGCAGAAAGCAGGCTTGAGCTGAGCGCGAGGGGCCGCGCTGAAAGTAGGACAGAGTTCACGAGTAGAGAGGTAGCCTGGGCAGAGTCAGGAGCCACAAAAGAGGTTCAGATGGCAGGAATTCAGGGCCTACTCTGGATAGAGCAGGAAAAAGTGAAAGTGTACTACAAAAAGACGTTGGCATAGCATACTTAGGAATGGACTATATAATCCATTCATGGTGGATCTGAAAGAGGACAAGTTAACGGTGGACGCAAATGTATTTGCGTCTTCATAGCTGGCACAGGAGGGAAGTTACATGCACTTTAAGCTGGTACATGGAGTCGGTGGGGTACGCGCTAGGGAACACATCATGGCCAAAATTTAATTTTCCTCATTCCCTCCTTGTTCCCTACGGACCCTTCATGAAATATCGATCCTCATGAATCGATCAGTCTGTTCTTGTAACGTCATTTGTTCTTCTTTCTTTCGGTTACGTTTTGAGTGAAAACTGGAATGTTCAATACAAGAAGTGGCACACAGTCCACAGATCGCTGGCCCACACTGTAGGCATAGGCAGCAACTGAATACTAGGACTAGGCCAATGCCTAGGAAGGATAGGATCTTCCATCCCCAAGCTGTTAACGTTGTCCAGAACCAACCGGACCAAGTCCAGGTGCCTGGATTCTGATGTATCTGATTTGCAATTTTATGAAGACGGGTGATAGCTTGATATACAGAGGGTGCATTTTGTGGAATGAAAACACAGCAGCTTGACCCGATGACCTTACAGGCTCCACCTCTATCTGCCAAGATGACGTCAATTACAAGACGATTCTGAAGGACAACAACCCGCATAGCGGACTGCTCTTCTGTTAAGTTACCTAAGGCGGAGGTAGTTTCATTTACTACGGCTTCAAGTGTTCTAGTTAATCTGCGTATTAATTTACTATTCTGAACAGGGCCTAAAAAGAAAAAGAATCCTTTGTTAAAGTCAGTGTACTGTTCCCATGCCGTTTCTGTGTAGTCGACAAGGGGGGCATCTCTTCTGGGTCTATTCTTTACTAGATTGCTATTTCTATGGTAATCAGAAGGAGCTAGAAAAACGGGTGGCAGAAGGAATGCAATGTAACAGGTACCATCCCAATCTGGAGGTAGACAGATGTATGCGGTATGACCACACACAAAGTAAGAATGACTGATAGCTTTGAAAGATGATTTTCCATCATCACTGAATTCGACCACAGTAGTGCATTTACTATGACCTAAGTGTACGGAACCTTTCTTCTTGATACATAATTCACCAATGACTGGCAGTACTGACATAATAGGTAGAACTGGTGCGGCTTTGGATTCGACAGTAAGAATCATAAGGCTAATTGTGTAATTACCTAATCCATATACTTCATTTTCTAGATCTGTTCCTATTCTAATGGGGAGTCCCTCCTTATCCGGGTAACAGACGTCTAGTAGGACCAAGTTCAGGTTTCCCCAAACCCAACCCCCATCGAAAACAGCAATGTCGGGATCTAAAGAATTAATTATCTTAAACCATGCTCCGCAGGAGCCATTGTGAGAGAACGGGTAAGGAAAGAGAGGCAGGGCTCCCTTATAATTCTGGTAGGGAGGGAGTCGGCCACATATCCAGCAATTTGTAGCATTGTTAGTTTGATGAGAATGATGTAACATACTAATGAATGTATTGTTGCGCAGCGCAAGTTTGTAGGAAAGCTCATGAGGAGGTAATTCACTAAAAGTGTGTTCAGCAGAGACATTGTAAGCAGATTGTTCACGCTTGAAGATAGGGTAGTATATGGGTAATAAGATGCTAGCAACAATTATTAATATACTTAGAATAAACATAATTATTAGTGTCACTATGCAGTGACTACGAAGTGATTTGCAATATGTTCTTTTCTTTTCCTCTCTCTCTCTAACTCGATCTAGGGGATACATGTCAGAAACTATTTAACCGATTCACCTAGGGGAGGACTTAAACAATTAAACTGTCTGACTTGCTAGATCGTAACTTCATACGATATTGTTCTTGAGGAGTTTTTTCTCGTTTGGGTTCGGAAAAGTCTTTGGGATCACAGTCTTTGGTGGGGGTGGGTGTGTCTTGTTCTGGTTTCAGTCCTGGGAATGTTTTGATATGGCTTAGGTGGACCCACCCCTTTCTTCCTTCCAACTTGACGGCGGTCCTTGTTGTTAGTAGAACGGTTTTCGGAGACTTCCAGCGGGGCTCCAACGGACTTTTCCTGTCGAAGTTACGGACTAAAACAACGTCACCGGGGCGGACATCATGCTCCTTCACATCGGTGTTGTCAGGGAAGGCTGCGGCAACCTGTGAACGACATGATTGGAGTGCAGACATCAAGGAGGCAAGGTAATCTGTCAACATATTAGAATCAACATCGGTTATCTTTTTAGGAATGGGCGTCCCCCACATATTCGGTGGTCTGCCAAAGACCACTTCGTACGGAGATAGCCCTGATCTCGAATGGGCGACCATTCTCATATAGAATAGTGCCACCGGCAGAGCGACTATCCAGTCGACCCCTTTGTCCTGACATATTTTGGCAAGGCGAATCTTTAACGTCTGATTATGCCTCTCAACAAGGCCTGCTGCTTCTGGATGTCGGACACAATGGAACTTCCACTGGTATCCCAATAACAAGGAAACTTCTTTCATTAGGGCAGATGAGAATGGCTGACCGTTATCTGAGTACACGACACGAGGCAAGCCGTACCGTGGGAAGAATTCACGAACCAACTGTTTGGCAGTGGTCGGAGCAGTGTAATCTGAGACTGGGTATGCTTCGGTCCAGCGGGACAGAGCACAGACAACTACGAGAACATATTTGAATCCTCGACAACGGTCCATCTGGATATAATCCATCTGGAGGACTTCAAAAGGGTGATCGGGAGGATGAAATCCACCTTGCTCTACAGGGACGCTTTTACCTGGATTGAACTGACAACAGATCATGCAAGTACGCACTTTCTGTTTTGCGGCTGCTCGTAAGTGTTTATTGTTCCAGAGATTTTGCAAACTGTCTAACATGGCTTTCTCTCCCAGGTGGGCAGGACTATGTGCTGTATTTATCATGACTTGAACCATAGAGTCAGGGAGAAACCATGTAGATTTTCCCTTCGTCATCCAACCTTGATCTGTCTGGATCCCTCCTAGTTCGGTCCATTTCTTTATTTCGTCTGTAGTAGCATGTGTCTGAATGTCAATAACATCTAGTGTGGGACCCCTGACTGTCATGCAGTTTGTCGGATCTGTTATCTTTGTCGTGTCAGTTGTCTGAGTGTGAGTCAGTGCTGTATGTTTTGCAGTCTGATCTGCCAGGTCGTTACCCTGGGAAACAGAATCTGTGGCTTTAGTATGCCCTGTTCCCATGATGCACTGGGCCAGGGACAGACTGATTTGCATATAGCCAGGTTCTGAGCTGGGATGGGGCAGTGAGATAAATAACGGTGATGGATCAAGCCCTGATCTTTGGACTGGGTAAGAGTGGTCTGTTTAACTCAGACACTCTGTTCATCACCAACCCTTTTTTGAAATGGCTGAAGGCAGATGTATTGCTTCTAACAGTGCTTGAATGAGAGGACCATGCTGTATTTTGGTACCATGAGAGGTCAGGAAACCTCGTTCCTGCCAGAGCATGCCGAAGTCGTGTACGACTCCAAACGCATAACGGGAATCTGTGTATATGTTAACATTTCTGTTCTTTGCTAGAATACAGGCTTGGGTCAGAGCGATGAGCTCTGCCGCTTGAGCAGACAGTGTATCAATACGATGTGTTTCTTTAACTTCAGTTTCAGTGGTCACAGCATATGCGGCCACTAACTCTCCTGTACTTGTTCTCATGCATGAACCATCCACATAAAGTGTCAGGTCTGGATTTGTCAGTGGAACATCTGTTAAATCTCGTCTGGGCTTTGTTACTGCATTTATAATCTCTATACAATCATGTGGAGCTGGATCTGCCATAACTGTAGGTAACAATGTTGCTGGATTCAAGATACTGCAGCGTCTGATTTCTATGTGTGGCTGGAATAATGTCAATTCGTAACCTGTCAGTCGTGCTATAGTTAAGTGTTGAGTCTGGGTTCTGTTTAACAGGACCTCTACAGAATGTGGAACTTGTACTGTTAACTGATGACCTAAAACAATTGAATCGCTTTGTCTTATTGCTAACGCTGTTGCTGCTACTGACTTTAAGCATGCAGGGAGTGCCTGTGCTACTGAATCCAATGTGCTTGAAAAATAAGCGCAAGGCTTATGCGAACCTGCTTGATCTTGAGTGAGGACAGACAATGCTGTACCGTCACGTTCTGTAACAAAAAGTGTAAACGGTTTGCTGTAACATGGTGTCGCTAAAACTGGTGCTTGGCATAAAACTTTCTTTAATTCCTCAAAGGCTTGTGTGTGTTCCTGAGTCCAAGGGAGGACAGTCGAAGTTGCTGCCTCCTGTGTCGTTAACTGGATGAGTGGTTTAGCTAGAAATGCATATTGAGGAATCCATTGTCTGCAGTACGAGGTGAGGCCTATGAAGGCCCGCACTTCTTTTTGTGTCTGGGGTCGGGGCATGTTTACTATTAACTGAATGCGATCGGGAGTGAGCTGTCTCCCCACTTTGGACAGCAAGTGACCCAAGTACACAACTTGCTGAACACAGAATTGTAGCTTCGAAGGAGACACCTTGTGTCCCTTGTCGGCCAGAAAATGCAAAACTATCAGAGATGCTTGTTCACATTCGGGCTCACTTCGTGCGGTGATCAGTAGATCATCGACGTACTGTAGTAAAGCGGTATTAACTGGCATTTGAATACAATCTAGTTGTCTTTTCAGTGCTTGACTATAGATGCTGGGGCTTTCTGTAAATCCTTGAGGTGCGCGTGAAAATTTGAAACTTCGTCCATTTAAACTGAATCCGAAGAGATATTGGCTCTCCGGGTCAATGGGTACACTGAAAAAGGCGTTCTTGAGATCGATTACAGTGAAGAACGTTGCTTCTGAATCAATGGCAGTTAACAGGGAAGAGATATCGGGGACCACAGGATACTGTGGTACAATGCATTTGTTCAGTTCTCGAAGATCAATCACCAACCGGTATACTGGCGGTGCATTGCGGTCTGTACGTTTAAGAATTGGAATGATAGGCGAATTACAGATATTGGAGTCGGTCTCTACGACCACTCCTTGGGCAATAAGCTCTTCAACGATTTTCAGTAAAGCCACTACAGCATCGGGTGGTAACTTGTATTGTCTGATTCTGGGTAGAACAACTCCTGTCTTGAGTGTAACACGGTATGGTGTGATATGCATACAACCTACATCAGCTGGGCCTTTTGCCCACAAGTGATCTGGTACATTTTTCAATCTGACATCAAAGTCACGTAGAACATAATGACCTTTGAAATCTCGTAGAAAGAGTCTAACTCCCTCCGGGGAACAGCAAATTATAGCTCCTAGAGCCTTCAGTGTTTTAATTCCTAACAGATTTTCGGGACATGACTTCGTAAGTAACAAGTCTGTAACTCGAGATAATGGACCCACAGCTAGTGGTACTGGTTCTGATACTTCATTTACAATAGGCTGTCCTGAAAAACCAAGGGAAACATTCTGTGAGCCTGAGAGGGGTGCCCCTGGAACTTCATTATGACTTATAGTAGTGCGACTTGCCCCTGTGTCAATTAAAAACTTTCTGTCTTTTCCTAATACGTGACTATGTACATAAGGACCTTCTTGATCTACAGGAATTTCAATAAGAGGCAAATCACTTTCCCTCCCTAGGCTGTTTCATGTATAACGCTGATAATCTGGATATGCCGACTGGGCATACTGGTACATCTGTTGTGATACTTGTCGTGTTGCGGCAGCGGGCTGTGTCTGAGCATGCTGTGGCTGCGGTACTGCTACTGTCTGTACTGTATGGGACTGATCATGCATGGGCTGTGTATTCTGCATTGGCTGTTCGTTCTGTGAGGTCTGTTGTTGACCCTGTTCATGTCTAGGCGGACGCGGTCTTTCTTTAGTTTTACCTGTCTCGATGTTATGTTTCAGGACTGGACATTCATGTACGTAGTGACCTGGCTGCTTGCAATAATTACATGTCCCTTTAACGGGAGCGGCAGAATGATTTGTCTGAGCCCCACCTTTTCTATGACCCTCGGCTGGAATTGTCTGAGCCACTAACATTTTCATTTTCGTGTCTTTCATACGTTTCTGTTCCTGCTCTTGTTCTTCCCTAATTCTATTCTGGTGATATTGTAACATTTGTAACATCTGTGATGGCGTATTTGCCTGCCAAGTACTTTCAACCTTGTACACTCTATTTTTAACTAGTGGTAGGGCGTTCTCTACTAATTTTGTTACAAAAAGGTGTGGATATGACTCGCTACTTGTTTTTAAACCACTATTGATAATGAAACATTTCTCGAATCTTGAATAAAAGTCACTAGTATCTTCATCTTGTTTCTGTTTGCAGGACGAGATTGCGTCCCAATCTTCCTTTCTAGTTGTCAATAATCTTGGCAGAACCTGTACTATTAAACCTGGTAATGCTTTAGTCTTGTCCCCAAGGCCTACCCCTGGGACTCGTTTGCTTTCTTCGTCTTCTATTTCCGCCCATGCTATCTTTGATTCTCCCACTTCCCAATCCTTCTCCTTTAATTTCTCGTAAATGCCCGTGGGCAACAGTACTTTCAACATTTTCATAATATCATCATACGTGTAATCTCCCATCAGTAACATGTCTTTAAGCTCTCTGTGAAAACCTGCAGGATCTTTATCATGGCACGGAACTAATTTCTTCATTTCTAACAGTTCTAACTTAGTCAGTGGTGTGTGAACATACACACGTTTCAGACGTTGGTCCGCACCCATAACTGGATGTACTTCTCGTAAGGGATTCTGACTTTCAATGCCATTACCGCATTGCATGTGGTACATTTTTCTTTCTGGAGGTGGGGCGGGAACATATTCAGAGCTCAGAAAAGTGTTGTACTTACGTCGTTGTTCTAGAATTATTTGTATTAATTTGGTACTAAAACCTCTCCATCTATCCATAATTAGTGCTTCTAATGTTTCGTGTAAGGGCCCTGGATCAGAATGATGGTTCCTGAACTTGATGAGGAGGTGCTGAATCATGTATACACCTGCTATTTTCTGCTCTTCCGGGGAAAGGTTCAAGAATGTCTGCACTAACGTGTCATCATTATATATGTCTGTGTTTTCGGCCCACAACACGGCGGACCGGGCTAGTTCCTGTTCATCCATAGAATTGAGTATATGATACCCTACTCGATCTCGAAGCCTTTTATCAGTTTCCTGGAACTGATGTTCTGAAGAATTCGGATTTGTTAAAGCGGAGAAAAGAACTCTCTTGCTCTCCGGACGGACACCTTTCCTAAGGTAGTTTCCCCTACCTACATACGCTATCATATCTGTAGATTTTTCTGATGTTTCATCTTCATCTTCCTCCCCAGAGGAGGTTTTATCTATTTCTTCCTGATGTGCAGTTAATACTGCCTTTCTAATTTTCTGGGACATAGTGGCTATACATGATAGCTTGTCATGTTTCGCGTCTGCTATATTTTGGCCCCACTTGTTTAATGCGTCTAACTCACTCCGATCTGTCCCGGGCCTGTCTCGTTCTCTTATCACACAATTAATGAAGAATCTTAAAATCTGTTTTTGAACGTCAACTTTCTGTTTATACATGGCAGCGTTAACACTGTCGGGGTCTTTCCCTGTCTGTATGAATTTGTATAGTCTGTCGAGAGCTTCCTGCATTCCTACATAACATAGCAAGCTATCGGTGGCAGATCTTAAGCGTAGTGATGCTAAGACCATTAGATCGTCTGTTCCAGGTACTGGATCATATCTGCAGAATGACATCCTATCTTTGAATGCGTCTAGCCGGGCTGAATAGGGTGACTGGGAAGGATTCTGTGTGTCCTTTAAATGTAATCTGTGTGTTATGTGTGTCGGTGGCGGGGTCTGTAGACCCGCTGTCGCACCTCCTGGGGCGGATGCTTGGGTATTATCTCTCCGCGGAGTCTGTATCTGGACTTGAGTCTGTCTTTTAGTAAGATCGGGTAGTGCTGGTTTCGGTAGATCCGTCTTGAGTGGAGGAAGTGGCGGAGGTGGCGGAACAGGGGAGGTCTGTCGCGGTACCGGCGGAACATTATCTGGGGGCGCAGTGCCACCCCCATCCCTGTCAGTAGGCAGGGCACGAACAGGCAGATTGGTGTAAGCTGGCGCTACATCCTCTAGATACGAATTCAGGAATATGTCTTTAGTAGTCTTGTGCATTACTTTAGTTGGAACTAATGGTATCGGTAAGTTTTTCGGTATTTCTGATTCAATTTCGGATGGGCCATCTGCTGCGAGGTACATACCGTTTACAAGATTATTTCGGGCACGGTCTATTTGTTCTGTTTTTACTCGGATCCCTTCAGTAACTAATTCGTTTTCTCGCTCTTTATCTGATTCTTTAAGTCTGTCTTCTCTACGGAGTGCTTTGTCAGCACGCTTACGTGATTCCTTACGCCAAAATTCTATGGCGTCCTTCTGAGATTGCCTAGCTTTCTTTTTCCATAATGCTTCTTCTACCCTCATGATGCACTCGGCATCCCACGTTCCGGTAACAGGCCATCTGTGTCTCTCATCTAGGTGCTTGGTGTAATCGGCCCATAAATCTAGATATAATATGGCATCTATGCCGTGCTTCTGATACATAAAATTGCCTGGAGTGTCCCTGGGGGGGATGGGAATTTCTTCCTCTAGTAACCCTTTCCTAGTTCCTATCTGTTTTAACTTGCTGAGGAACGGCATCTTGTTTGCTTATTACTTGAACGCTAGTCTTTATTCCTTGATACGAGTTGCTAGTTGATACAAGAAATACAATGATACACAATAAAACAGTCACATTCATACCACGACATTAATCACATAAAAACATTAAAGACACAGCTAACTACCCCCTACACTGAACGTACCGCTCAACGGTACGGATACACTGGTGTAACAGTGCAAAAATTCGGAATACTTTATATACTGCTAAACAGTACAGATACACTGCCTAAAAACAGTGCAGACCGGACTTGCGTACCCAAACCCGTCTAGATACGACCCAGCAATGGTACTCACCGGGAAGCACGGAAACAGAAGGCCTCGGAAAACTCGACTGGACTCTACTCGGAACTTCGGAAAACTTCGGAAAACTTCGGGAAACTTCGGAAAACTGGTGGGCCTCTTCACACCTCGGACCTTGCTTCTTTCGGCTGGGCTCTGGTCGGGATCCTCCGCACTCCTCACCGCCTCGTCTGGGCACTGATCGCAGTCTTCGTCACCTCCGTGTGTCAGAGGGGGATGCAGGAAATCCTGCCAGTACACGTGTAGTCCGTCTAACTGATGGCAGGGGACACGGATTGCAACGCACCTTCCGGCGCGTGAGGTGGGGGAGGGGTCCCTGTTCGGGCGCCAAAATGACGTAAATAATTAATTTACTCTCTTAATTTCTATGCAGGTAAGTACTTAATCAATAATAACTCAATCAGAAGGAAAGAAAACAGAGTCCGTGGTGTTAGAGTTTCTAAGGGTTTTATTCCTCATAAAGGAATCAGGATATCATGTTCTGACCACCACAGGGGTGTCAGAAGGGATAGATGAGCGCGCTCTCGTTTATTGACATTACATAGCTTATATACTTGATTTACATCATAAGTTTCAGTGTGAGAGGCGTAACAGCTGAGAGAAGACAAGATAACAGTGTACACGTGGTACCAATACATCATCAAGAGGCGTAAACTAGGCGTGAACTAGAGGTGTGTGCTAGAAACGTCACTGATAGGTGACGAAAGTGGGTGGCACCAAGGGGTGGGGCTAACAGAATGTTGCAATGTCAGCAGAAATTGGAAGCTTGGATGCGCGCGCAGCTGCATGACGTGTGCTTGACGGGGTGCAGGGGTCTTGACATTTACACTGACGGAAAGAGACAGAAGTCTGGCATGTCAGATCAACTTGTACTTCTATCATATCTGATATCTGATGTTTAGGAACTATACTATCTGGGCGGAAAGGTCTCTAGGGTAGAGGCTATTCTATGCTAACTGTGGATGCGTGTATGAGCGCCTGAGTGTCTACATGTGGAGCGTGGGGGGGCACGGGGCCTTCCATGGTAGCATGGCAACGGAGGCTATGAATTACTTGCATTAAGACAGGTCGGCCTTTTGGCTCTGCAGCTGGAGAGGATGTTTACAGGATCTAGTAGGCAGGAATGTATTCTCGGGGAACGGAACAGATAACTCGAAGGTTATAGTCAGTCTTGGCAGAAAGCAGGCTTGAGCTGAGCGCGAGGGGCCGCGCTGAAAGTAGGACAGAGTTCACGAGTAGAGAGGTAGCCTGGGCAGAGTCAGGAGCCACAAAAGAGGTTCAGATGGCAGGAATTCAGGGCCTACTCTGGATAGAGCAGGAAAAAGTGAAAGTGTACTACAAAAAGACGTTGGCATAGCATACTTAGGAATGGACTATATAATCCATTCATGGTGGATCTGAAAGAGGACAAGTTAACGGTGGACGCAAATGTATTTGCGTCTTCATAGCTGGCACAGGAGGGAAGTTACATGCACTTTAAGCTGGTACATGGAGTCGGTGGGGTACGCGCTAGGGAACACATCATGGCCAAAATTTAATTTTCCTCAACTTACTCAGCATATGCCAGGGGGGTGTTGATTTGGGTGAGAGCGGGGATACCGTTTTAGGTGCTGAACCAAGTGGTGGACCTTGATGGCAGGTTTGTGGCGGTGGAGGGGCGGTTGTATGGTAGGGATGTGGTTCTCTGTTGTGTGTATGCGCCAAATACTGATCAGGCCCGATTCTTCGATGGCCTTTCCGGGTCCTTGGCCTCTTTCCTAGCGGGCCCGGTGGTCCTTGGGGGGGATTTTAACTCGATTACGGGTGTGGTCTTGGATAGGTCTCACCCCCCCCTTGTTGATTCCCCGGTACGTAAGTTGGCCATGCACAGGAAGGATTGGCAGGACAGGTGGGGGTTGCTGGATGTGTGGCGGGAACAGCACAGGGACACCAGGGACTATTCCTTTTACTCAGCTCTCCATGCGCTACACGTGAGGATAGATTCAGTGCTCTGTGGCGGATCCCTGGCCCCATTGATCTCACACACGGAATACTTGGCTAGAACCATTTCGGACCATAATCCCCTATTGGCACATATCCAGTGGCAACGGGAGCGCTCGGCGATTCCAACATGGCGGCTCCGGCCAGACACGTTGGAGGACTCCGTGTTTAGTGAGGCTGTCCAACAGGGCATCGATAATTACTTCGGCGAGAACGAGGGTACGGCCACGTGTAGGTCCACTGAATGGGATGCGATGAAAGTGGTGGTGAGAGGGGTATGCCTGGGTCGGTTTTCGAATGCTCGTACGACTGTGTTGAATGCACTTACGAAAGCGGAGGAGAATCTGAGGGACTTGGAACGGCGCAGGCCGTCCAGGCCGGACTTGCAGGCCCGGTTGTTGGAGGCGAAGGAGGTGGTCGCCACCGAAACGGAGCGGTTGAGATGTTACGACTATAGGCAATACGCCATCAGAGCGCATGCTGAACGGGATAAGGTGGGCACGCTTTTGGCCAGACTCGCTAACCCTGAACTTAGGGGCTGCCCGGTCCTTAGCATCAACAACGTACTGGGGGAGACGGTATATTCTCAGGCAGCGGTGTTGGAGTGCTTTCGTGTGTATTATGAGGAATTGTACCAGAGTCAGTTGGGAGTGGAGGCCCAGGAAATTGCGGAGTACCTGGAGGCGAGGCAGCTTCCGGTCCTTGACGAGGAGAACGCGAAAGAGTTGGGCGGTCCGATTACGCTTACTGAAATACGGGCGGCCATTAAAAATATGGCTCGGAATAAAACACCCGGGGTGGACGGGTTACCGATCGAATTCTACCAGCAGTTTGTAGGCTGCTTGGCACCCAGACTGCTGGTGGTGTACACGGAGGCTTATGAGTTAGGGGGTTTGCCTGGATCCATGAGGGAGGCTTTGATTGTGCCGCTCCTAAAGCCCGGCAGGGATGCAACAGATGTGAGGTCCTATCGCCCGTTGTCCATGTTGACGGTGGACTACAAAATCCTGAGCCGGATTCTGGCCGCCAGGCTGGCTCCACACATGACGGGCCTGGTACACAGGGATCAGGCAGGGTTTATCCCCACGAGGAGCACGGCGTTGAATATCCGTCGCCTGGTTGGGATAATGGACGCCGTTCTGGACGTGGATGGGACCCAAGCGGTCTTATCAGTGGACATTGAGAAGGCATTCGATAGTTTGGAGTGTGTCTTTCTGGATGGAGTGCTGGAGAGGTTTGGCATAGGCGATGGGTTCCGCCGGTGGACGAAGGTCTTGTACTCCTCAGCGACGGCGCGGGTACGTTTGGGTGGTTTGGTGTTTGCGGCGTACCCGGTGGGTAGGGGCACGAGACAGGGGTGCTCCCTTTCCCCCCTCCTGTTCGCTCTGGCGATGGAACTCTTGGCGGTCCACGCTAGGTCGGGTGACAGATACGCGGGGATACATAGCGGCGGGCGGCTACATCACATCTCGCTATATGCGGATGACCTGTTGCTGTATTTAGACGATACGGAGCGGGCCCTGGAAGGAGCGATGGACCTGTTGTCGGAGTTTGGCCAGTTGTCGGGCCTTAAGGTTAACTGGGCGAAGACCTGTGTGTTCCCGTTGAGAGCGGAGTCGCCCTGCCCTGCTCGTGACTTGGGGGTGGTCTGGGAGCCATCTTGCTTCACTTATCTGGGAGTCCGTGTCTACCATGTGACCACGGACCTATTAGAAGGCAATATTGGTCGGTGCGTTCGGGCGCTGAGGGGCAGCATGTCCTTTTGGTCGACCCTCCCGCTGACGGTTCTAGGAAGAATTACTCTCTTGAAAATGATGGCGCTCCCCCGACTCCTGTACTACTTCCGGACGCTACCCATTTGGATTCCTCAGAGGATCTTTAAGGACCTGAGGACGATGATTATTGGTTTCCTGTGGGGACATGGCCGCCGTAGAGTGGCTCTGAGTACGTTGCTACGCCCCAAGATTGAGGGGGGGATGGCTGTTCCTGATTTTGAACTGTATTACTTGGCGGCGCAACTCCAGGTTCTCACGCAGCATGTGGCCCGGGTGTTTAGGGGACCGGAGTGTGATCGGGAGTTGGGGATACAGCGCCATGTGCTGTCCTATATCGTTATGCAGCAGAGGCTGGAGCTGCGGGGCCTCACAATGGAGGAACGGACGCTCAGGCTGTGCTGGCAGAGGAGTCTTAGGAGGGCGAGGGCGACTCGGCCTTATGCGCCGGAAATTCCGATTGGCATGCTGATGGCCCTTCCACACTGGGGCGATTGGTCCCCTTTGCTGGAATGGGAGGAGGCGGGACTTCAGGTGATGGGAGACCTGTATGTCGATGGGACTTTGGTGCCCTTCGGAGTCCTTCAGGAACAGTTCGGGCTGTCTGACGGGGGCTTTCTCCTGCATGCGGCGGTGGTAGCGGCTATACAGAAGCACTGGAAGGGAGGGCTCATAGAACCGGACACAACTATGGCGTGCCAGTATGTGATGATGGCAGCGGGCACCTTTAAGGCTGTGACCTGCCTCCATAACAGGATGTTGCACGAAATGAAATGAAATGAAATGAAATGAAATGAAATTGAATTTATAAAGCGCATGGCTGCCCGTAAGCGTCCCAGCGCTACCATGCAAAATTAAAAGGCTCTGAGGAGGGGCAGGGGAATTTTAAGAGGCTTTGGGAAAAAGAAAAAATTTAAGACATTTGCGGAATTTGCTAAGGGAAGGTTCAGTGCGAATGTGTCTAGGGAGGGCGTTCCAGGTCTTTGCCGCGTTTACCGAGAAGCGGCGGCCTCCCGAGCAAGCTTTTCTGACTCTGGGGACTATGACCAGGTTTTCAAGGTCCGATCTCAAGGCTCGTGAGGGTCTGTATGGGCGTATCAGACTGCTTAGGGCTTGGGGACCTTTACCTTGAAGAACTTTGTGGATGATACATGATGATTTAAAAGAGATAAGTTCACGCACTGGGAGCCAGTGCAAGGTTTTCAGCAATGGTTTTGCTGATGCTCTTCTTGGGGCACCCAAGAGCATCCTGGCAGCAGCGTTTTGTACTCGTTGTAGCGTGTTGATAGTGGCTTCCGGGGCTGCCAGGAGCAAAGCATTACTATAGTCAAGTCTGGACAAGATCAGTCCCTGAATTAATAGTTTTCTGGACTGGAAGGGTAGTAGTGGCAAGACTTTCCGCACAGTTCGGAGCAAGCCGAAACATGTGCCTGCCACTTTCTGGGCATGTGCCCTGAAGGTCAGTTCGGGCTCGAACCATACCCCCAGGCTCTTGATTTTGTCTTTAGGTGAGGGCACCTCTCCCATACACGGGGGCCAAGATGTAGAAGGTAGAGAGGAGAGTTGGTGACCCAGCATTAAAATCTCGGTTTTTGCTCCGTTTAATTTGAGCTTGGAGTTGGTCATCCAGGAGAAAATTTCCGAGAGGCAGGCTGAAAGGTTGTCTGAACATCCCGAATTTTGCGTCAACGAGACGACAAGTTGGGTGTCATCAGCGTAGGTGACGCATTTAATCCCGAACGGGGCTACTACCTCCTCCAGTGGGGCCATATAAACATTGAATAAGGTAGGGCTCAAGGATGAGCCCTGGGGGACTCCACACTGGAGGGGAGTAGATTTGGACATAATGCCATTTTCCCAGATCTTAAATGCTCGTTCGTCCAAAAAGGATTCCAACCATTTCAGGGCCAGTCCCGTGATCCCGAGTCTTGCAAGACGGTGGACTAATATTTTGTGGTCCACCGTATCGAATGCAGCGCTTAGATCCAGGAGGATCAGAACTCCAGACCCCCCTGAATCCAAGATGCATCTTGCCTCCTCAGTTACCACTATGAGGGCTGTGTCCGTGCCCTGACCCGGGCGGAAGCCCGTTTGCAAGCCACTCAACAGGTCATTGGTTTCTAAAAACCCAGAGAGCTGTTTATTTACAATTCTCTCAGCAATTTTTCCTAGACCAGGCAGCAGCGAGATAGGGCGATAGTTGGCCAAATCGTCCATATCTAGGCCTGGTTTTTTCAAAAGGGTCCTAATTCTTGCTTGCTTCCAGCTGGGTGGAACCACCCCTTTAGCAAAGGAAGCATTCAGTAAGTCCGTTGCAAGGGGGGTGATAGTGTCAGCCACTTTTTGGAGAATGTACATGGGGGTAGGGTCAGAGGGAGACCCGCTCTTCACTGCAGTGAGTGTGTTGCGGAAGTCATCCATGGTGATGGTTCCAAGACTGTCCAGCCGGGGTGAATGGATCGGGGCAGACGGGACTTCATCGCCAGCAGTGGGGACAACCTGTGGGAGGGAGAGAAGTATTCTTTGGACTTTGGTGTCAAAGTACTCTGCGAGCAGGTCACATCTAGCTTCTGTGCACTCCTGGTTGGTAGTTGGGGTGGGGGATTTAAGCAGTTGCTTAACAATTTTGAAGGTCTCCCTAGAGGAGTTGGCAGATGTGTTAATTTTTTCCTCAAAAAAGGCTGCTTGGGTTTCCTGCCGTGCAGTTTTATACAGTCTTAAAGCCGCCTGGTAAGAGAGCTTACTGTTGGCTGCCCAATCCTTCCTCCAGGTACGTTCTAGCTTTTTGCAGTTTTTCTTAAGATCCCTCAGTTTAGTGGTGTACCATGGTGCTTTAAAGGTGCCACTTTTCTTTGTGATCTTTTTCAGGGGCAGTACTGTGTTAAGGGAATTGGTAAGCCAGTTCTGAAAGTTTAGGTCCGCTAAGAGAGGGTCCGTTTCTGCCATAGGGGCCGTTTGTTCTAGGACCTGGGTCCATTCCTCCACTGATAGCTTCGCCCAAGCTCTCTGTAGAATTCGTGGTCGGGAAGCGTTTTTTCCTTCTAATGGAGTTTTCCAGGAGAAGGGGACCATAAAGTGGTCCGACCATGGGAGTGGTAGTGGGGGCTTAACCGTGATGAGACTGTTATTCGAGAAAATAGGGTCCAACAAATGTCCCTTAGAGTGTGTACTCTCTGTTTTTAGAAGTGTTATACCCAGTGCTTTGAGATCCGTACTGAGGTCAGAGGCCGCCTTGTCAGTGGGATCATCGAAGTGCAGGTTCAGGTCACCCAGGACTAAAAAATTGGGCGACTGTGCTGCTGTCCCCAATATAATTTCAAGTAGGGATCCTGTGAACTGTTTCAGTTGACCTGGTGGGCGATAAATTAGGAGTCCTACACCTGATTTGGTGGGGGAAGTTTGAATATGAAATTGGACACTTTCAGAATCTAAGATACCACCCTCCTCGATTCTACAAGAATAAGTGTCTTTATATATTATTGCCAGACCCCCGCCTTTCCCTTTTACCCTATGCTGACACTGGATGCAAAAACCATTAGGCAGGGCGGTGTTGATATCATAGTCTGAATTCGGATGTAACCACGTCTCGGTGAGGAAGAGTAAATCCAGTTTATTGTCTTCAATAAGCAGACTAATCTCCACTGCGTGTTTAGGTAGGGACCTGCAGTTTAATAGTGCCATCCCAATATCTGTGCAGGATACCCTGTCATTATTTATGGAGGGACAGTATTTACAACGGGAGAGATGTTCATCGAGGTAGTCCATCTGGGAGCACCACATCCCATTCTTGTCCTGTAGTAGCATGAGATCTTCCCTGGAGTAGCTTACCGGAAGTCGGTTGTCCGCCGGCATGGTGGCTGGCCCTGGGTCCGGTCGGGCCCGGACGGGCCCAGACGGGCTTGCCTCTGGCGCGCCTCCGGCGCGCCATCGGCGCGCCCGCTGCGCCCGCCCGCTGCGCGGACGGGAAGTGCCTTTCATTTTATAGGACTCGGGCCGAGATTCGCCCGAGCGCTAGAGCGCCAACCCTGCCTTTACCCCCAAGATGGCGGCCCAAATCGTCGCCCCCGGGGAAGGCTCTAAGTGAGCGTTAAGAGCCCGAAACTCGGCCCTCGGTGCTCGGATTCAGTTGTGCCTCGAGCCCCCAGTTGAAAGCAGGAGGATGAGTGCCACGAACAATTTTATACAATTTTCAATTTTTAAAAGTTATATGAGCAAAGAGCTGTGCAAAAATACAAATATAATGGTAAAAACAATTCTATGCGCAAACTCCCGGCTTCCGCCTCAGGAGCGTCCTAATTTGGCAGGTATCAGAGGTAAAATGAAAAGCTACTAGTTTTTATAGCGTTCGGGCCGAGATTCGCCCGAGCGCTAGAGCGCCAACCCTGCCTTTACCCCCAAGATGGCGGCCCAAATCGTCGCCCCCGGGGAAGGCTCTAAGTGAGCGTTAAGAGCCCGAAACTCGGCCCTCGGTGCTCGGATTCAGTTGTGCCTCGAGCCCCCAGTTGAAAGCAGGAGGATGAGTGCCACGAACAATTTTATACAATTTTCAATTTTTAAAAGTTATATGAGCAAAGAGCTGTGCAAAAATACAAATATAATGGTAAAAACAATTCTATGCGCAAACTCCCGGCTTCCGCCTCAGGAGCGTCCTAATTTGGCAGGTATCAGAGGTAAAATGAAAAGCTACTAGTTTTTATAGCGTTCGGGCCGAGATTCGCCCGAGCGCTAGAGCGCCAACCCTGCCTTTACCCCCAAGATGGCGGCCCAAATCGTCGCCCTCGGGGAAGGCTCTAAGTGAGCGTTAAGAGCCCGAAACTCGGCCCTCGGTGCTCGGATTCAGTTGTGCCTCGAGCCCCCAGTTGAAAGCAGGAGGATGAGTGCCACGAACAATTTTATACAATTTTCAATTTTTAAAAGTTATATGAGCAAAGAGCTGTGCAAAAATACAAATATAATGGTAAAAACAATTCTATGCGCAAACTCCCGGCTTCCGCCTCAGGAGCGTCCTAATTTGGCAGGTATCAGAGGTAAAATGAAAAGCTACTAGTTTTTATAGCGTTCGGGCCGAGATTCGCCCGAGCGCTAGAGCGCCAACCCTGCCTTTACCCCCAAGATGGCGGCCCAAATCGTCGCCCCCGGGGAAGGCTCTAAGTGAGCGTTAAGAGCCCGAAACTCGGCCCTCGGTGCTCGGATTCAGTTGTGCCTTGAGCCCCCAGTTGAAAGCAGGAGGATGAGTGCCACGAACAATTTTATACAATTTTCAATTTTTAAAAGTGATATGAGCAAAGAGCTGTGCAAAAATACAAATATAATGGTAAAAACAATTCTATGCGCAAACTCCCGGCTTCCGCCTCAGGAGCGTCCTAATTTGGCAGGTATCAGAGGTAAAATGAAAAGCTACTAGTTTTTATAGCGTTCGGGCCGAGATTCGCCCGAGCGCTAGAGCGCCAACCCTGCCTTTACCCCCAAGATGGCGGCCCAAATCGTCGCCCCCGGGGAAGGCTCTAAGTGAGCGTTAAGAGCCCGAAACTCGGCCCTCGGTGCTCGGATTCAGTTGTGCCTCGAGCCCCCAGTTGAAAGCAGGAGGATGAGTGCCACGAACAATTTTATACAATTTTCAATTTTTAAAAGTTATATGAGCAAAGAGCTGTGCAAAAATACAAATATAATGGTAAAAACAATTCTATGCGCAAACTCCCGGTTTCCGCCTCAGGAGCGTCCTAAGTTGGCAGGTATCAGAGGTAAAATGAAAAGCTACTAGTTTTTATAGCGTTCGGGCTGAGATTCGCCCGAGCGCTAGAGCGCCAACCCTGCCTTTACCCCCAAGATGGCGGCCCAAATCGTCGCCCCCGGGGAAGGCTCTAAGTGAGCGTTAAGAGCCCGAAACTCGGCCCTCGGTGCTCGGATTCAGTTGTGCCTCGAGCCCCCAGTTGAAAGCAGGAGGATGAGTGCCACGAACAATTTTATACAATTTTCAATTTTTAAAAGTTATATGAGCAAAGAGCTGTGCAAAAATACAAATATAATGGTAAAAACAATTCTATGCGCAAACTCCCGGCTTCCGCCTCAGGAGCGTCCTAATTTGGCAGGTATCAGAGGTAAAATGAAAAGCTACTAGTTTTTATAGCGTTCGGGCCGAGATTCGCCCGAGCGCTAGAGCGCCAACCCTGCCTTTACCCCCAAGATGGCGGCCCAAATCGTCGCCCCCGGGGAAGGCTCTAAGTGAGCGTTAAGAGCCCGAAACTCGGCCCTCGGTGCTCGGATTCAGTTGTGCCTCGAGCCCCCAGTTGAAAGCAGGAGGATGAGTGCCACGAACAATTTTATACAATTTTCAATTTTTAAAAGTTATATGAGCAAAGAGCTGTGCAAAAATACAAATATAATGGTAAAAACAATTCTATGCGCAAACTCCCGGCTTCCGCCTCAGGAGCGTCCTAATTTGGCAGGTACGAGGGACTGGAACCGCTCCAGGGGCTCAAAGCTAAATGGGAGGAGAGTGTGGGCAGGCCCATTCCAGACACGGTATGGAGCCATATTTTACGGCGCACATGGAAAGGCACGAGGAATGCGCGTTTCCAACAAGTGCATTTCTTTGTGCTACATAGGGCCTATCTGACCCCGGAAAAAATACGGCGGTACTTCCAGGTGCAGGACGCACGGTGCCCGAGATGTTCGTCTCCGGAGGCGGACATGGATCATTTGTTTTGGGGTTGTCCGCATTTGGAGGCCTATTGGGCAGAGGTGGGGGACCTCCTAAACGATGTGACCGACAGGGAAGTGGACTTCGACATGGCGGCGTGTCTGTTGCTCTGGTTCCCGCACACCAAACACAATAAGGTGACGAGCAAATTTATTGACCTGGGTTTGATACTGGCACAAAGAGAGATCTCATGGCATTGGAAGTCCAGGGGCGGGCCGTCAGTAAGGAGGTGGAAGAATGAATTGCTGCGGTGGTCTGATTGTGAGAGTGTGCTCCGAATGAAGCAGGCTGTCAAGCTTGGTAATGAGAAGGCCTTGGATGCAGCGCGTGTGTGGGAATTGGTGGTGCAAGCCTTGCGTGACTCGTTAGTGGAAGACGAGGATTGAGTGGATGGGACCTGTGGACACTGCGAGGCATACTAACTCAGAGATGTCATTGACACTGTAGCGGGGATCCATACTACACTTACGAACAGGACACACACCTTTAGCAGTTGCCGGGGAGGGGACACTGGGGGGCTGTTTAGTGGGAGTTTGGGGGGGGCCGGAAGCCAGGGGGTTGGTTGACCGTGATGGTGACTCTGAGCTGAGAAGGGCCAGTGGGGCGTAGGCGATGAGCGGGAGGTGGCAGAGGGGAGCGGGTCAGGTATGGTAGGCCCCACTGAGCGCGGGGCGGGTCTGGAAGCGGCTAATAGCATTGACCTGCATATGTGGGATGGCTGACGCTGTTATTTGTTGTGGGTGGGGGGGTAAAATGCAGATACGTAAAATGCTCTTTCGACCATTGTCCCGAAGGGACACTCACCGTGATGCCTTCCTGCTATTTAATGTACTATGCCGCCCGGCCTCCGGGATGCGGGCTGAATGGCTGTGTATGGTATACGTCTTATTGATTGAATGGGGGGACATTACGAGTGGACTGGTTGAGCCATTGTATTCTGTGGTTTCTAATTCTGCAATAAAAAAAATTAAAAAAAAAAAATGCTATCTGGCAGTCAAATCCGATATCTTTTGAATACATTTATTCATACACAGCGATACTGTATCTGAAATTGATGGAGTAACATGTAAACCCAAATATTTAATATGAGTAGGCCTCCAAGTGAAGTTGGATGCACTAAAATCATACTTAAAGGTGTATTTTGTTAAAGGTAGAATCTCACATTTGTCCTTATTCAATTTATACCCAGAAATTGTGGAGTAGTCACATACTTCTGCTAGAAAGGCAGGGATTGTGTCACTTGGATTAGAAAAGAACAACAAAATATCAGCATATGCTGCAAGTTTGATATGGGAGTGCAATGATTGAAAACCATGTATGTTGGGGTTCTGGCACAATTTAGAGAGTAAAGGTTCCAGGGCAGGTTAAAAAGGAAAGGGGATAGAGGACATCCTTGACGTACTCCTCTTCCCAAATAAAAAAAATGGAGATACTAAACCATTGGCACAGACCTCCGCACGAGGGTTGGAATAAAGAAAGAAAATCAAAGAAATAAAATTAGGGCCAAAACCAAACCATCTGAGGCATACAACAAATAGGTCCACTCAACTCTATCAAACGCTTTTTTAGCATACAATCCAATCGCTGGAAGGGGATGTTTTAAGTGGAAGGATTTAGATAAAACATTAAAAAGGAGTCTTGTATTATCAGTTATAAATCGCCCTTTAACAAACCCAGATTGTTCCTTACCTAACAAGTCTGGTAAATAGGAATCCAATCGTATCGCTAATGCTTTGGCAAAAATCTTGTAATCAATATTAACCAAGGAGTTGGACCTATAATTTTTGCAATGTTTAGAGTCCTTTCCCTCTTTGGGTATAAGGCACATGTGTGCTTCAGAAAAGGAGCCTGAGGAACTACCCAATGTGGTAAAAGAGTCTATAAGGGAATACAACTTGGGCAATACCAGTTTGGAAAAATGGAGGTAAAATTCAACCGTGAAGCCGTCTGGTCCTGGTGCTTTGACTTTTTTAATGTGTTGGAGAGCTTTGAATAATTCCTGCTGTGTTGAATCTAATTCTAAATAAGAGAGATGAGGAGGAAAATGTTGGGGTTTGTGAATGCTAGAGAAAAAATGCAATAAGGATTGGGTAGTGGGTTGGGTTTCAGAGGTATATAGTGTTTTTAAAAAAAGAAGAAATTAATTCAAAATGTCAGCGTCCTTGTATTTCAAAATAGAATTGGTGTCATAAATAGACTCAATATTTAGCTTATTATGTCGAACTTTTAAATAATTAGCCAAAATTTTCCCCGCTTTATTTTTACCACCATAAAATTTCACACTAGATTTGAATAAAAACAGAGAAGCATCTTCTGTAGATTTTTTGTTGAATTGCATCTTGGCATTAACGAGTGCTGTTAGACAATCCTTGGAGTGTGAGGTATAATGAGCGTGTTCCAACCTCTTAATCCTCTGAAGGAGATCCTCAGTAGATTTGCGAGCAATTTTTCTTTTTTTTGCAACAAAGCCAATTATGAAGTCTCTTGCTGCGGCTTTAAAAGCATCCCATAAGGTGGAGACCTCGTCAAGGAAACTGGTAAAGGAAGCAGTGAACTTCGGATCCAAAAGAAGAGCGTTATTAAAACGCCATCTCTTAGGACCTGTATCTTTAGGTAAAATATCAATACTCATTGAGACGGGGGCATGATCTGACAGTAGAATGGGGCCAATTTCTGCATTTGTAAGAGTTTTTGCAATATTATGAGAGACAAAAGTATAGTCAATCCTTGATTGAGAATGATGGGATGAGGAGTAAAAGGTAAATTCCTTAGTAGTCGGGTTACAGAGACGCCAGGCATCAATAAGTTTATGTTGCGTGACTGCCTGAACAAAGGACTTGTGGGATTTATGAGGAACGGATGTGACTTTGGAATTCCTGTCAATGAAAGGATCAAATGGTTGATTACAATCTCCCGCTAGGATACAATTATCATCCATACAATGAGTGATATGTTTGGCGAAACTAGGCCAAAAAGTAGGTTCACCACCTGTTGGAGCATACACATTCAGAAGAGAGATTGGAACACCCTTGAGAGATAATTTAACATTCAACCATCTACCATTCTGATCTGATTCTTGAGATAGCAAAGAGTATGTAAGGGATTTACAACATAATATCATCACTCCATTACGTTTGCCATCACCTGGATAAAAGAAAACTTCACCTACCCAGCCTCTCTTTAGTTTTAATGATTCAGTGTCTGAAAGGTGAGTTTCTTGTAGGAATGCAAAACATTTAGTTTGGCTCAATGAGACAAAATTCTTGGTCTCTTAATAGAGGAATTTAAAACCTTAACGTTACTAGTAACAACTTTTAATGACTTGAAATATTAGAAATACAACAATCTAGAAAAATGAGAGAGATAAACAAAAGAAGGCCCAGATCATTCAGAAAATAGAGATAGATGAAAAATGAGGAGAGAAGAGAAGTAATAGTAAGATGAATGTCACAGTAGAGAAGAATATAATAACCAGAGTAGAGATTAAAGTGAAAAGAACCAAGGGAGGCTCAAAGTATAGATGACCAGAAAAGGACAAGAAGAAAACGACACCCAATAGAAGAAAAAGAAGAGAGGATAAGAAGGGAAAAAGGAAGACCGAAAATACAACAGTCAACAGATCTAAAAAAAATGCAGGAAGGTAACATACCTACAAAAAGAAGACTCCGGGATACACGGGAGGGAGGATGGAACCACATGGGAGAGGCAACACATCCGGGATCAGCCAGCCAGAGGATCAAGGAAAGACCACCATATAGGGAGAATAAAACTGTGAGGGTGACAAATAACAAGGATCAAGATAAGTAAACAACCATAACGTTGGAGAATTTGATACATAGTGGAACTTATATGAATACAAGGATATCAAAAACTATAGAATAACATTTCTTCAGTTTCAGGATACCATAGAAGAAAATGCAAAAACTGAGCAACCCATGAAGGAAATAGTAATCATTCAAGAGTTAAATGAAGAAGAGGACCCAGAAGAATCCATACTGTCGGTTTTGCAAAAGTTTATGAAGCTTTGAAGACGTGTCGGATCTTCGTACGTTGTTGTTCTGTTGTTATATGTAACTTTCAATAAACATGGATGAAAGAGACCATACCGGGCTCCCAGAGAGCGAAGATCAGCTCTCATGTTGAGGAAAGCTTTGCGCCTATTAGCTGTAGATCTAGCATAATCTTGTGTGAAAAATAAAGACGAACCTGACCAATTAATTCTTGGAGAAGCTCTAACCGCTGAGAGTACTTTTAACAGACCTGTTTATTCCAAGAAATACAAGATGACTCCTCTTGGTCTTTGTGAAGGAGTGATGCGAGACGGAGGGCACCCTAGCCTGTGAGCCCGTTGAATGTTAAGAATAGTTCCTTCTGGCAAATGAAGCACTTTAGGGAGAAATGATTTAAAGAAAGTCAGTGAATCTGATCCTTCAAGTCCTTCTCCCAGGCCGTAGATGTGCTGGTTATTCCGCCTATTACGATTTTCGAGATCTATTCGAGATTTTCGAGATCCTCCACCTCTTTCTGAAGTGTAGCAACTTGAGAGTCCCACCACGTCACTCCTCTTCTTAAGTCCTTGCACTGGCTTCCTATCCGAGAACGAGCTCAGTTCAAGATGGGCTGCATTACTTTTCAGGCAAGGGCTGGTGCAGCCCCTGCTTTCATTTCTTCGGAAATCAAAGTCTATGCCCCTGTCAGGGAGCTGCGCTCTTCCTCCCAATATCTGTTGGCAGTCCCCTGCTTTAGACGCAAAAAGTGGGGGGGCACGAAATTTTCCACACTTGCCCCCGTCTTCTGGAACTCTCTTCCCGCTCACCTCAGATCTTCTTCTCAATATTCTTATTTCCGAAAGGCGGTAAAAACCTTTCTTTTTGCACAAGCCTTTCCACTATAATTGTTCCGGTCTGCCTCTCTCCTGATTTCTTGTCTCTGGGTCCTGTACACTTCAGCGCCATGAAACCGCCAGGTGAACGTGCGCTCTACAAATGTTTTAAACTCAAACTCAAATATGAAACATTAACACATGACTCTTTTAAGGAAGAAACTGTATTCTCGACTGTGGAGACCCTCGTGTCTAGTTGAGACCAATTATCTGTTAAGATTTGTAACTTAATTTCCTCAAGCAGTAACTTCAGCGAAACTGACTTAGGTGGTGAGGGAGGGTCTTTTTTAAGCCACTTAGTAACAGACTTCCCAGGAGTACCAGAACAAGGCTAAATAGTTGTAGTTGAGTACTGTGGCGTAGGTAAAAGAGAATCTTCAAATTTAGGAAATTCAGTGAAAATTTTTGAATTTTTCAAAAATATATGTTGCTTGGATGAAGAGGGATGAATAGCCTTTGTTCTGCCCATAGAACGCTGACTAAACACTTCCGCTTCCGAAAAGCAGTACGAAAATGAATGAAGAAATGAAGAAAAATATTCTCTAAGAAATCTCACTGAGGATCACAAAATGGCTTCCATGTATTTTTCTTACTGATCTCTCAATAGGCATTTGACAACGATGAAAAACAGCATACCTTCATGCCCTGAGAAGAAAATATATAAAATCAGGAGCCAAGAGAGCTGGTGAGGTAAAAAATCAATCAGTGCAACTGTTAATCCTCACCCCAGGATTACATCTGTGCCACACACGAAGAGAAACTGAGGTATTCCGTGTAAAGGATCATCATGGGTCGCAAAATGGCCGCCAATCGCATTCTCCACAGAACCTTCGTAGATCTACCATTCAATACGTTGTGGCATCACATCCCCATGCCCTGGAGAGGAACCATGTACCATTTAGATGTTGGGGTGTGGTGGGGCAAGAAAAAATAATCTATAAATACAGTTGGCTCCAGTAATGAAAGAAAAATCGCGCTTGTGGTAAAATTTATAATGGCTGCGAAAATGCGCATCAGAGTAGAGGGTAAATTGATAAATTAACAGTACTTGCTGGCCTTGAAATAGGGTGCCGAAGGTCTTCCCATGGTCTCCCAACCTTCAGCTGCCCGTAGTTGTCTGCAGCAAGTCGCGGCACGGTCTAGAAGCGTGGTGTCTCAGAGAGCCGCCGGAGAGCTTCAGCCGTGTGCCGCCATCCCCGTCGGGCGCCAAGCCAAGTAGTGAAAGCCTGATAGTTAGATCTAATATATATTTCTTACGATGATTCCATTTTACGCCTAACTATTTTCAAACTTCACCAGCCGCCACTAAGAATCGTCTGCTGTCTTTGAGATGGTTGGAGTTGGATAATATTGAATTAATGTGAGGTTCCTTTAGTGTGAGAGATGTCTCCTTCGTTTAGCTTCGCACCCATCGCTTGATCCTCCCGTATCAAAATGTATTGACGGACACTTCAGGGCTTAGCAGTATTAAGTAAAGCAGTTTTGTGAACGTTAAAGCACCAAGTCAGTTGCAGAACGTGTCTCAAATGTGTTATATCCGTATTACCCGTCTAATGATTGTAATCTGGTGGATGCTGTTCACTGTGCTGACTTCATCTCTGGAATAGCCAACGGCTTTTAAAGTTCTCAGGAAACGTTTTCACCATGTCTTGGCCCTGTGTACCAAGAAGTTACGCTCCTCCGCCCACAGGTATCTTCTGTCGTGACATGTTGCAGAACTGCGTACCGATTGCAGCTGCCACAGCGTGTGTTTTTTCTGTTTTGCTCTGAAATTGAGCAAGAGAACTCGGGGCTTTAAATACTATGAAATGCGCAAGACGGCGACGTCTCCTGTGTCCGCTATTTGATGTTTGTGAGAATTGCAAAGCTTGTTTGGACATGGCCTTACGGTGGGTGCTCGTGGCAACCGAGGGTAATGGTGGCGCAGGCAAAAGGGATCGAGGCACCTCCCCGCCTCCTGAATGAGGTAAAGGCTTCTGGAATAGTCTGGTGCTAAAAAACAAAGACGGATTGAAAACGAAAACGGGCCCATCTGAAGACCCCCATTTTTATATGAAGCCCGTTTTTGAGATATTTGTAAATTGTGACTCAGTGCTGGGAAGGCTGCAGTCTGGGTCTAGAAATGCCCAATGGTTTTAGCAGCAGCGATTCAGGCGGCGATTGGAGGTGTGTGAAATTCACGTGATTTGCTTTCACGTATTTACGTAACATTTCCAGAAAGTTGTGTATAATTACACAGGAAGCAAATATATATTTTAAGTGTGGAAATAACCGCTCGCATTCTGGTCGTTTGTTGTTGTTCCCTTGCTCCCACACTACAATGTTGCAGTGAACAGCAGCTTACTTCCCCGATGTGGTGTGATAGAGTAATCGCAGGAATTTCTCATACAAGCTTTAATGCAAAATTCCCAAAATGTACATGTATTACATCAGCATGATTTACATTTCACCTGGGCCCAATCTTGATGCACATGAAGTAGAAGAGGGCTCGAGTGACTCTTACCAAGCCCACTATGCATTGCAGAATTGCTGCTGTGGCATTGGCAATTTGGACAATGCTGTTCTGGTTTCTTGTGAATGAAAAGGTGTTTGACCTAGATGACCTTTAAGCTTGTGCGAGGGTTACAGCATCCACGGCCTCCCTTTGTTGTAGTGCTGAATGAGGGAGTCTTAGAGCCAGTTGTCTGTCTTCTGGTCCCAGAGGTGATGAGCCTGTCAGAGGCAAGCCTGGGAGGTACTGATGCAATAGACAAAAATACAAAAATGTCTTAATTGCGGTTGAGTCATCAAGCAAAGAAAACTAATGATGAAAGGGAGCGGAAGAGAGCTATTTTGCCTTCAGCGTAATCAAATGGCATTGATGACAGAGAGCGTATCGTTCTGATGGAGCAGAAGGTTTTACAGACCCTGGTGAAAAAAATGATGCACAGACTGCTCTGCAAGGTGCAGATAGCCTAGATCCCTCTCCAGAGACTGTCTTCGATTACTTGCTTTCTTATGGTCCTTCACTGTCTGAGAGGCTGAATTTGGAACCTGGTGCTCTGGGACCAAACCTGGCCTCAATATTTAACTCAAATCGTGTGATTCTGTGGCAGGCCATTAAATCTCTTTGTGCTTAAAAGCACACATATTTGAAATACAATTTTAAACAAATGAAATGAAATGAAATGCTTTTGAGCAACTGAAGGATGTAATTCCTCCACTTAATATACATGAATATCCTTCTCCAACAGCCTATAATGTACAGCACTTCATATACATGCCAGCATTCATGTGAATGCCAATGTGTGCATGTAATACATAGCATTTTTGAAAATACATAGGATTTGACCTCTCCAGAGTCTCAAGAAGTGGATTAGTTGGACGAAGTGACTGATATCTCCCACAAGGGGCAAGGAATGCAAAGACATCGTTATTTGCATTTTTGGCGGCTTTTAAGAATCTCATTTCTGGTGTTTGGCTAAAGCCTGCTTGTGACCAGCCATGCACAGATCTATGCTCAGACCTCTGACTTGTGTCTTCTTTTACCTGTTAGCAGATTTTTATGAGGTACATGATGCAAGTCCTCAGTACAGGCCCATGGTTTATACAGGTTTTTTGCTGATGACTCTGGCACAACAAATTGGTACTACAACATTACATATTTGCATTAGGTTCTTTAGCTTTTGGGTCAGTTAATGATTTGAATAATTTGCATAGATCCGAGTTCTTTGAGTCAACTGGCGAAAAAAGATAGAGTTAAGCTGCTGAAATATAGCAGGCCATCAATTTATTCTACTTGTAGATCCTTAGTGACCTTTTCTGTCATCAAAAGGCATTTGTGATTGCTGAGGTATCTGTGGTGGGTCTGTATATGGCTCGTGGTTTGGTTTTGCTCATGAGTTGGCTGGACAGGAATAATTTATAGGTTTCTTGTGCCACACTGGAGGTGACCCAATGTCCCAGTGAATACTTTCAAAGCTTTATGTCCTTGGGAATGGAGCGCTCTTTTTATAATAAGTCCAAATATTAGGTTTCATAATTCACAAGACAGCTAGTAGAAATATCTTGCATGTGACATAACTTTATTCATAGATGAACATTTCATTAACTCATTTATTGTAATTCGTTGTAGTCTACAAGTGTTTGACAGAACACAAATGGGATCAGATCTAAGACCAATCTTAACATGAAATGAAGTGACAGTTCCCCATTCTACTGAGCCTGACCTTATTGTATTGATGCGCTAAAGAATGTTGAGGTGAAAAATCCACTTCGCCAAACCTGTCAATTTCTACACAATAGGCTTCAATTCGCTACCAGGTGTAGGTACCAGAAGCAAGTAGAACAACAGTTATGTTTACTGGTAGTGGCTACAACAGAATCTTGGATAACTGTGTTTTTGGATACAAGACAGCAAACATATACAGAAACTAGATTCAATTTTACAGAAGTGTTACACCCAGTTGGAAAATATGAATCACTGATGAGGTGGAGGGAGGCTTACTAAGGAGGCCTAATGGTCAGCAATCTATGGTCTGACAAGGGGAGAAAGCTCCATACGAGTCCATTAGGGCATCAGTATCACCCTACATTCGATCTTTGATCCATTATTTGTTGTGTGATCATTATATAGTCTTAACCGACAACATCACTGCCACTCATTGTGTGTAAAGTCTGGGAGGGTGTGAACCATGTAGCTGTGCAGGCAGCATTGATATTATGGTGTTGTACACTGTCGGGGTTTGTCCATTCCAACCAGGATTGTAGTTGTGTGATTTTGGCATCTCAACTTTGTGAATGAGGCGAGACCAAGCAGTACCAGGGTTTTTTATACCAGTATATGGCAAAGGTTTGACCATTACATCAACCAGTCACACATTTAACATGCTTAGTATGCCGTGTTGTTCAAATATCGTTTAAGTGGTTATAAATCCCTAATGTAAGTTTATGTAGCTGCCTGTGGGTTATCTGGCAGCACCACCTACATCAGCTGTCATTTAACATTTTGACTTCTGCAGACCCTCAATGAATCATCACTCGAAGCCAGGGATCCCCGCCTAGGCAATTTTTATCATTTGAACCACAAAACAATACACACAAATATAGAAACAAGTATATATCAAACAAGCACAAATTCTGAACTATTTTATTTAATTCATAAGCAAATGTGAAAATCTGAATTTTACTGAGAAGTTTGGGGCTTTATCATAGTTTAGTTTTGTTTCTAAAAGACAAAGCAGTATGCTGTACTCTAGCATGTCACTTTGTCTTTTGTGCTCCTAGTGCAAGCTCTCCTGGGTGGATACCCATTGCATTTTTAAATTGAAGCTCCCAATCGTCCATTTTAAATTGTTTGCTGTCCTGGTACTGCGCCCACGAATGAAGCGATTTGTTTGCTGTCCTGGTACTGCGCCCACAAATGAAGCGAAAGATGGCAACTTAATTTTTTTGCATCCAGTTTCGAAACCCTTCAGATTTACAGAGCATTTTAAAAATGTTCAGTACAGCTTTATGTGTATGTAATTTATGGCTGGGTCTACTATGAGGTGGTATGGTGGGCGAAAAAATTATGGGTTGTAATGTTACCCCGAGCAACTGCCAGTGGTTAGAATTATTGCAAGCATTCCTTCGATTATCTTTTGTGTGTTTAATCTAATACCCTAAGTGGCCATGGGTATGCTTCGACACGGGTCCCTGCTCACCAAGCCACTGGAACCGAGCTACATTGACTGAATACACCCAATCAGGATGAAACTGATCTTTGGTTGCTTGTGTTCCGGTTCAGGGAGAGCCTTCCCGGGTCATTTGGGATGAACCGTTCCTATTCCAGCAGAACCAAGGCAGGTTTACATATGGCTGGCTCTAATCTGATGTGGCATGGAGGGCAAAAGAGCAGGGAGATGCAATGTTACCCTGAGCGATTGCCAGATTAGATTAGATTAGACTTCTTGCAAGCACTCCTCCCCTCACTCTGTTTGTTTGCTAAGTACATGATAATCTTCTAAAATCTGTTGTTTGTGAGCATCATTTTCTCCCAGTTTTGGAAGGATCTGGAGAGTAAATAGCCTGTGATATTTATATCTCGTTATAGTGGAATTTGAATTCGGTGCTGGCTCAACTTGTGATATGCAGTACGAAATCCTTTACTCATAAGATAGTGCTCCTGG